>NC_086119.1:26952535-28202535 GCF_963921235.1 Mobula hypostoma | reverse complement strand
ACCATAGAGTTGTACAGCCAGCTGAGGACCGAGTTAGGACTGTGCATCTGAGGAGGCCTCAAGGGAATCAGGATTGCCAAATCAGCTGACCAAGGATACCAAGTCAATGGTCTAGAAAATATCAAATCGAACATCAAATATCACCTTGTCTATACAAAACATGATCTTTTAAACTGAAACAAGATGTGTGGTATTTAGTCCTAAGTGTAGGCTTCACAAATGGAACCCTTTCCAGAAACAAACATGGGAAATTCTACTCCTGTCGTCAATATGTAGGCAACAACAATAAGGGATCTATTTATAAAGCACTTTCTGTAAAAATATTTCAGGGGACACTGGATATCTTGTCAGACATGCTACACCAATTTATATGAAGTGATATCAAGATAAATGATAAATCTTGTCCATGGTGCCAAGAAGTGACTTGAAAGAACAAAACATACAAGTTGGAGGAGTTTTAGGGAGTTAATGCCAGAGTTGAATGTGTAAGCAGCTAAAATCGAAGCACACTGAGGGTAGGAATGAAGAAGCATTCTTAATGAAGATGTAATACTGGAGGAGATCGCACAGGCATGTGGGCAGGATCGCAAGGAAGGGGTTTAAATCAAGGACGTATTTTTAAAATAGACCGACAGTAGTCGGGGAGCCGAAGCACGTCAGTGCCACGGAGCAGAATGACGATTAAGGATGGATATTTCTTGCCAGTTAGAATATGCATAGTTTTGGGTTGTTGGAGTGTAGTGGATAGCAGGCCAGCCAGGGGAGCAGTGCAGCTGCTGAATCAACGACATGCTGGGTTCAATACCTGAGTCTGTACGTGGTGGGACTGCTGCGGTGCAAGCAGGAAAGGGTCAGCCCTGCTCGGCAAACCTGCTGCCTTCTCAGGCCTGAAACATAATTTGAGCGCTGCACCATATTTTTAAAAATAAGATTACAGTGAGTTGGTTTCACAGGTGTGGGGTACGAGGCGAAACAGACGCAGTTTATTGCAAGAAACTGGATTTCACTTTTGCTTTCGCTTGGGTTTGTTTACTTTCGATCAGTTGACTCAAACACTAGAGACTTTTTTTGTTAAAGTGCTGTCATTGCATGAAATTGCGATAATACGGAGATTTAAAGAAAATACACAGCAATATTACCGCACTCGGAGCCACTACCAACAGCAGATCCCGGCGTCCAAGCCGTGGCTCTGGTTTCACTGGTAGCTGATTGGTCCAGACGGCATCGCCATGTGATTAGTCGTGTCACGTAACAGTTGAATTAAATTAAAAAAACAGGCGTAATCTATAAAAGCCTGGATTTGGCCAGCAGTCCGCAGCGGGATAACATCGTCCCTGCAGGTGTCACCAATGGGGGCCGGACGTGAGGATTTAAGACTCGTTTAACAGCACTTCCCTGGGCCACGTCCTGTCAATCATCGGGCCACAATCTGTCAATCACCGGGTAACGTTCTACTCCCAGGCCACGTTCGGTCCCCGGGACAGCATTCTAACCCCCGGATCCCATCCTACCCTCGGCCACGGTCTCCACCATGGATAAAGAAACTCATCTCGACTCCTGCCTCGACAAAGAGCCCCTCCATCTAGGGGTGAATGATGTGTACGAGATCGCCAAATTGATCGGCACCGAGTTGGAGAAGCTGATAGATAGCTATGGCAAGGAGGCAGTGGAAGGACTGATTCCGAAAGTTGTGCGCGTCTTGGAAATGCTGGAAAGTTTCGTGGCGCGGAATGGCAACACCGAGCAGGAATTGATACGAGCCTTCGTGAAGCTACAGGATGGAGAGACGAGTATGGGCCACTACAAGGTTCGTGATCCTTCCCTTGTGACATAGTTTTGTTTGACATTCACACTCTAACTTCTGCGCGTACTCTCTACCGTCTCTTCTCTGAGTTCATTCCAGCTATATGATCAGTTTCATACAAAAGTAAAAAAAAATACCAACGCCTTCTTATTCCGTCTTCCCCTTATTTTCCAATCTTTATGAAGAGTCATAAGGATTGGGAAATTCGAAATGTCGACTGTTTATTCCCTTCACGGGGTA
This sequence comes from Mobula hypostoma, assembly GCF_963921235.1. Classification (NCBI taxonomy): domain Eukaryota; kingdom Metazoa; phylum Chordata; class Chondrichthyes; order Myliobatiformes; family Myliobatidae; genus Mobula; species Mobula hypostoma. The sequence goes on along the minus strand of NC_086119.1, from coordinate 28,200,491 downwards.
CTGCCTGACTTGCTGATCGGCATTTTTGTATGTGTCACTGGAAATACGTAACAGGCCATGTAGCATCTGTGGAGAGAGAACTGTTTATGCTTCAGATCAACGCCTTTCGATCTGAAAGGTTAACTTTTCTCAACCACCACAGGTGCATTCTGACCTGCCGGGTTCTTCCAGCATATCCTGTTACTTTTTTAAAATCCCAGCATCTGCAATTGCTTTGTGACTACGCGTGTTATTTTGGCTACATTTCAATCCAAACGCGGCTGGTTTGCTCGCTCTTATCGACCTAGATTACAGACCTTGATATGTCCGTTGTCGTATATTTATGAAATAAATTGCTTGGTCCAACCTGTTTGTCGGCATTTATGCTCCACACCATTTTAACGCTTTCTACCCTAATCTAAAATTATCGGCGTGTTCGGTCTATTTCTCCTTGCTCGGTGTCATTATTCATATTACAGTTAAATTCATTCCTTCGTACTTATCAAAATCAACTCGAGGAACATTGTTTATCTGCAATTGTTTACCTACATTGTTTACCTCTGACGTAGGGGGACAGTAACAATCTGGACTTCGTGGTTACAATGTCAGTAAATCCATCAGCGTTTGCTGTAATTACGCTGTGAGTCTGTCAACGGGTTGTTGAATAAAGCCCACGTGCAGTCACATTTGGAAATCCAGGAAATGCACTTTCCCCTGATTTCTGGTTTCTCTCTGGAATGTGCAGTTTTGGAGCGTTCTCCAGCATAGTACCAGAAATCAGTGATTTAATGAGATTGAAATATTTAAAATTATTCTTGCATTACACAAGAAAATTTGAAAATGTTATACTGTAGTTTGTCGCATACAATACAAGTTAGTTTGTAATGGCGCTTGAAATCAATCCTTATACACCTCACCAGCTCAGAAGGCAGTAGTGATAGAAGATTTCATAGATAGAAGTATAGGGACCTGATTCTGTGGGTGTGGTAGAGGCAGCCTGATGGTATGTTGCCTCCCAGGTGCCAGGTTAGAGATGTCTCCGATTGGCTGCACGGCTTTCTAAAGGGGGAGGGTGAACATCCCAGAGTCTTGGTGTGCATTGGTACCAATGACACAGGTAGGAAAAGTTTATATGGTGGATTATAACTCCTTCGGGTCAGTACTTAAAAATAAGTATATTTCAGAATGCTTTCACTTCTAAAGCTTATGAAATTTCTGCATTATTATTTATATTCCTATATTTATGGTTTGTAAATGTTTAGGCGGGTACCAGTCAAGTAGCCATTCAACTTGCTTGAGTAAATGGTTGTTGCTGGATGCTAAACTTCCGCGTGATTTGATGCACGAGAACAACGTGCCTAAGAAAAGGAAGTCTGTCCCAGGGGAAATTTTCACTACTTATTGCCCTATTTCTTTGAAGTCAGCAGGAAATGAATATCTTCTGTGCTGTCTGCAAAATCCAGACCTGCACCATTAACTCTATCTGATGGTGGACCTGCCAAACTGGAGTGTGTAAGAAGGATAAGGAAGGCGCACACATTCCCAGTCACCCCAAATCTTACATTGACTTGTGTTACTTTTTCCCCTGTCATTGGGTCATATCAGGTGCAAACCAAAACCTAAATGCTGTTGAACAGTCTGCACCAGTAGGATGTTATTTTGGCCCACAGGAAGTACAGGCTCCATTTCCAGAGCAGTAGTCTTCATGAATCCTTGTTGCCTGAGTACAGTGGATGGAAACTTGTCAAGTCCAGGCAGTGTTACTGAGGTTGAAGCACCTTGCTGTAGCTTGGCTGTGTGGGGTCCTCCAGGTGCTTTATTTTGCCCTCCCACATCCCAAAGCTGGGCTAATTAGCAATTGTTAATGACCTCTTTGCAAAAAGAATCAAAAGGCAGTTGCTGGTCCTGTGTGAGGGAGAATAGGTTGCGGGGAAGCGGGGCAGACGGAACTTTAGGATGCTGATGAATATTGGTAGCTTGGGTTGAGGTGTTCGCCCAGCTTGGCAATTAGGTGTTTGATCACCAGTTGAGAACCACATTTCTAAAAGCAATCATGAAGAAGTGTGGTTCTCTTCTGATAAGTCCGTATTGAAACATATTGAAATAGACGCCATCTACGAACCCCAAAGGGCCAAAGAAATGCAAGGCAAGGTCAGCTGAAGGGTAGCCAGTTAGGACCTAGAGAAGCAAAAGGGGCCGGGTGCTCTAAAAATGCGAACCTTCCCAGAGAGAAGCACCCACAACAGCACAACGAGGATGTTACCTTGATTGGTGATGAAACGTCTGCAAGCTAATTGCCAAGCTTGGTGTAACATCAAAAGCAAATGGAACCGCTTCCCTCGGTGTTGGCATTGACTTGATGAGTCGAGTTGCCTCCTGCTGCCTCGTTACTAGGAAAAGATTAAGATGCGATTCGGATATCCATTCAATAGCTGGCCAAGCGTATGTTCCAGCTATTACAGCTGTGAGGAAATGTCTGCCACAGTTTCTAGCCTCTCCTTTGACAACCTGTTCTCTGTTAACCTTCCTCTTTTAGACTGTGCCGTGGCCAGTTGTAGGTTTATCTGAACATTTGTGGTAAGAGTAATCTGTTGGGAGCTGGTGACGGTTTTAGCTGTGAAGCAGCTCTCCCACAGTGAACTTCTTTAATAGTAAATTCCTCATCTCAGGAGGGATTTTTTTCTTTGTGGCTTCTAGGCTCTGTTACAGCTCTCTACAGTTGTTCTCTGCTGTACTAACCATGTCTTGGGCATTTAAGCCAGGCATAGTTGAATTGTTTTCTCTGGATCGTCGAAGGCTGAGGGGAGATCTGAAAGATGATAGGTAGAGTAGACAGACGGTATCATTTTTCCACGTTTGTAATGTCCAACACCAAAGGGAGTGCACTTCAAGTGAGAGGGTGCATTTTCAAAGGAGATGTGAGGGACAAGCTTGTTTTACAGAGCGATGGCTGCCTGGGGTGTGGTAGAGGCAGGTAAATAGGGGATTTTTGAGGGACTTTAGATAGGCGCATGAATGTGAGGAAATTGGAAGGGTATGGACATTGTGAAGGCTGAAAGGATTAGTTTGCTTGGCCATTTGATTACTAATTTATTTGGTTCAACACAGCATTGTGGACTGAAGGCCTTGTCCCTGTGCTGTACTCTTCAGTGCTGTATACTTGGGTAATTTCTTCAGTCCCTTATGCAGATTACATATTTTTAGATAGTCTGTTTGTATTGGGAAGCTCACTATTAATGGACTTGAGTGGAAATAAGAACCCGAAAATGCTTCTGTCATCAGTTGTGGCTTCACATCTCTGATGCTCCAACTTATCCGTGGACTTTGGTGATCCCAGTCAGTTTCTGTCATAAGCTTTGCGTCTTCCCCTTCTTTTGCTTTTGCTACTATCGTCGTTTTGTTTTCAGTTCCAATTTGCTGAGAGCCAAAGTTCAGAGTCTGAGGGCTAAGCTAAATCAATAGCATTACACAGCCTTGAGTCAACCTTCCTGTAATCTCCTGCTTAGTTTATGGGCTGCAAACCAGCTTTTGGGATGTCTTGAATATGCATTGCTGTCACCAATCCCACAGTGGCGCTCAGAAGTTATATAGGCATCCGTTAGTCTCATGAGACCGTGGATTTGCGCCTCGGAAGGTTTCCAGTGTGCGCAGGCCTGGGCAAGGTGCTCAGAAGTAACTATTGTAAAAATACAAATACCTGTCTGACCTCAGCCAGGCCCTGTACACAGTGAGAGACCAAGTTAGTGTTTCGGGTCAGTAACTGTGAATTGGTAATTAAGGTTCTATCTTGGCATAGCATGGGGCAGTATTCACAAGATGTGGATACCTGTTTCATTATTTTCCACCTCAGAAAATATTACCTCCTATATTGTTGCCACAGACAAAATCAGGTATCAAGACCAAGTTAATGGGGGCAGATTGCTTGGTTTCTTAGCCCACACATACTCCCTCTCTAGTTTATCTTACCACCCTTGAACGCTATCTCACTATTTCCCTTTCACAGTTTTTATTTTTTATTATTGTAACCTGTAGCATTTTTTTAATGTATCGCACTGCACTTTTGCCTCAAAATCAACTAATTTCACGACATGTTATTGATCATAATGTGATGGTGAGTGTGAAGTTGTGTGCTGGCAATGGTGGGTCGTAAGTGCGGAGGAAAGACGATCCAACGTGGCGATGGTGACCAGAGTTTGTTTGTAGAATTCCACCAGAACGTTGGCTCGGCTGAGTGACACCACAAGACATAATGTTCTCTAGGCTAGGACCCCGCGATGAGCACTAATCAGGCATCCGCTCTAATAATAAAAGTAACATGGAATCCCGAGCCTATCAAACTAAACTTAACAAGTTTGTACAGAGAGCACCAAGAGACCACATTACAAAGAGCGAGTTGCTCAAGGAAAACACAAGGAACTATTAATGATTAAAAACTCCCATTAAACAACAATTAAACAATTCAGGTGCTCCCAAATCCTCTGTGCCTGATGCTCTCCAGTGCCTAGCACAGGCCGTGAAGAGCATTACAACTGAGGTTTTGATTCTGCAAATGGGAAAATATCACAGACTATTTATCCTCTGTTAAAGTCCTGCTTCATTATAGTCAGATTCTGGTGCTGCGAGCTGTTCATAAGCTGAACAAGTTAGAAATGCAGCAATGAATGGAATTCTCAAGTGACAAGGGCTGATCTGGCCCACTGGTCTCCCAAATGTTCATTCATGTGTATGTTCTGTTTATCAGGTGGATATTTGTGACCTGAGATGACCTAACACACTAAAGTCATAGAGATACAGTAAGGAAACTGTATTCCTTGACCACTGGGTCCACGTCAAGTATCAAGGGCTCAGTTTCCGAACCATTACTTCCCTGTCTTCCCACCAGTTTCCCCTTGCCACTCTGAGTTCAGATTTTTACAGTGTAAGCTATAAGGACCATTTAATTTACCAACCTGAACATTTGTTTTGGATGTGGGAGAAACAAAAACACCCTTGTGATCACAGGGGGAATGTGCAAATTCCTGACTGGCTACACCAGAGGTCGGGATTGAACCCAGGTCGCCGGAGTTGTAAGGCAGAAACTCTACCTACTGTGCCAGCCATCTCATCTGCCTCCTTCATCACACCATCCTCTACCTACTGTGCCAGTCATCTCATCTGCCTCCTTCATCACACCATCCTCTGCCTACTGTGCCAGCCATCTCATCTGCTGCCTTCGTCACACCATCCTCTACCTACTGTGCCAGTCATCTCATCTGCCTCCTTCATCCTCTGCCTACTGTGCCAGCCATCTCATCTGCTGCCTTCGTCACACCATCCTCTACCTACTGTGCCAGCCATCTCATCTGCTGCCTTCGTCACACCATCCTCTACCTACTGTGCCAGCCATCTCATCTGCTGCCTTCGTCACACCATCCTCTACCTACTGTGCCAGCCATCTCATCTGCTGCCTTCGTCACACCATCCTCTACCTACTGTGCCAGCCATCTCATCTCCCTCCTTCATCACACCATCCTCTACCTACTGTGCCAGCCATCTCATCTGCTGCCTTCGTCATGCCATCCTCTACTTACTGTGCCAGCCATCTCATCTGCTGCCTTCGTCACACCATCCTCTACCTACTGTGCCAGCCATCTCATCTGCTGCCTTCGTCACACCATCCTCTACCTACTGTGCCAGCCATCTCATCTGCCTCCTTCATCACACCATCCTCTACCTACTGTGCCAGCCATCTCATCTGCCTCCTTCGTCACGCCATCCTCTACCTACTGTGCCAGCCATCTCATCTGCCTCCTTCATCACACCATCCTCTGCCTACTGTGCCAGCCATCTCATCTGCCTCCTTCATCACACCATCCTCTACCTACTGTGCCAGCCATCTCATCTGCCTCCTTCATCACACCATCCTCTACCTACTGTGCCAGCTATCTCATCTGCCTCCTTCGTCACACCATCCTCTACCTACTGTGCCAGCCATCTCATCTGCTGCCTTCGTCACACCATCCTCTACCTACTGTGCCAGCCATCTCATCTGCCTCCCTCATCACACCATCCTGAATACAATTTCTAGGCTGATTGCATTCAGTATCGGTCCTTTTCTGAGACTGAGCAAATGTGAGAGTTGCTAATTATGAAGGAATTACTGAGGGAAAAGAAACTAGTAATTTGTTTTATTTATTTTATGATGGGCTGGCATCGCTTGACATTAGTGTAATAAATTATGACCAGAAGACATCGGAGCATAATAAGGCAATTTGGCCCATTGAATCCGCCCTACCATTCCACCAGAGCTGATTTATTATCCTTCTTAACTCCATTCTCCTGCCTTTTCACCATAACCTTTGATGCCTTGACAAATCAAGAGCCTCAGAACCTCTGGTTCAAATATACCCAACGACTCGTCCTTCACAGCCATCTGCGACAATAAACTGGGCAGATTTATTGCCCTCTGGCTAAAGAGATTCCTCATCTCCGTTCTAAATGATCATCCCTCTATTCTAAGGCTGTGCCCTCTGGTCCTAAACTCCTCCACTCTACAAAACATCCTCTGCACACCCACTCTAACTAGGCCTTTCAATATTCGAATCTACACAAAGTATAAATATTCAGTGCACCTACCCTGTACTTTTCTAGAAAGGAACTTTGGTAAAGGGAAGGTAGATTGTTTCCTATGTGCAAAATACAATATATGTAGCTGAAGTTTTTGTTGTTCTGGGGAATACAGGCACTCAGAATGCGCAATGTGTCATGTGTGCAAGAGGAGGTTATGTTTATTGTTGACATTAAAGTCACCAATTTCCCCTGAGTGAGTCAGATCATACAGGCTATCCTCTCTGGTTAACCACGCCATTTTGCCCACCTGCTCCTTTGGCAGGTTATGGCTTAAAAATTGAAATGCTGACACTATTATTATCGTTGGGGGTGGGGTGGGGAATGGCAGAGTAGTGGTTAGCTCAATGCTTTACATTGCCTGCGATTAAGGTTCATTCCCTGCAACTGTCTGTGAGGAATTTGTACGTCCTCCGTGTGACAATGTGGGCTTCCTCCGAGAGCTCTGGTTTCTTCCCACATTCTGAAGGGATTGTACGTTGAGGGTGCGCTATGCTGTCCTGGAAACATGGTGACACTTGCTGGCTGCCCCCAGCATATTCTCGGATTATGATAGGTACTGATGCAACCAATACATTTTGTACGTCTTGATGTATATAAAATGGTAAGACGCAGCAGCAGAATTAAGCCACTTGGTCCATCGAGTCTGCTCTGTCATTATATCTTGGCTGATTTATTATCCCTCTCAATCCCATTCTCGTGCCTTCCATAAACTTTGATGCCCTGACAAATCAAGAACCTGTCGATCTCCACTTTAAATATACCAAATGACTTGGCCTCCACAGCCACCAGTAGCAGTGAATTCCACAGTCTCACTAACCTCTGGCTAAAGAAATTCCTCCTCGTCTCTGTTCTAAGTGGACACCCCTCGATACTGAAGCTGTCCCTCTGGTCTGAGACTCAGTCACTGTAGGAAACATCCAAGCAACACACGCGAAATGCTGGAGGAACTCAACAGGCCAGGCAGCAGCTATGAAAAAGAGTGCAGTGACGTTTTGGGTCAAGACCCTTCAGCAGGATTCACCCCATTTCCACTTGATGGTTCAATATTCAGTAGGTTTCAGTGAGATCCATCCTCGTTCTTCTAAACTCCAGCAAGTACAGGCCCAGAGCCATCAAATGCTCTTCATACAGCATGTTAATCCTTTCGTTCCTGAAATCATTCTAATGCACCTCCGGAGGCCCATCTCCAATGCCAGCAGGTCCTTTCTTCGATAAGGGGCCTAAAACTGCTCACAATATTCCAATTGCAGTGTGACCAATGACTTATAAAGCCTCAGCATTACATCCTTGCTTTTGTATTCTGGTCCTCTTGAAATGAATACTAACGTTCCATTTGCCTTCTTTACCAACAAATCAACCTGCAAGTTAATCCTTCGGGAATCCTGTGTGAGGATTCCCAAATCCCCTTGCACCTCAGACACTTGAACTTCCTCCCCGTTTAGGGGACAAATAAAACTAAATCTTTATCATCTTGGCAAAACAAAACAAAGAATTGCTTGTGATGAAAACAATCCCATCTTTGTAAAGTTCACACTCTCCCAGAACCTCCTTGTTATGTTTTTGGATGAAACTTTAGGATTCAGTGTTGCTGTTTTCTCAAAAGTAACTCAACTGTTTATGCTGGCGACTCTGAGTCAGAAACCTGAGGGTTCAAGCCTCACTAAGGCTGGTACTCCAGGACTGATTCTCAGAGGTACACGCAATTGGATGAGATATTGAACCCAAATGAACGCTTCCTCGTCATGGCCCTTCAACTTCTGTTGAGTTGCACTGCTTGTTATGTTTTGTAACTTCAAAACATTCAACTAATTCAAACGAAGACACAGGAGTCCAGGAACCTGAGTCTATCTTGGTGTTCTCTTTTAGCGAGGCGAGCCCGTATCGTGTGGTAGCATGACGACGTATGCGATTCACGTATTTGTACATATAACCTGTAAAGAATTATTTAAATGAACAAGAATGCTTAGTCAAACAATATATGTACAAGATTACTCAAATATTACTGAAATATTAAATACACAACACAGCTGTCTCTCTGTAAGCATAATGGTAACACTATATTCCACATTTTGTGCTTTTCTCTTTGTGTTATCTTGATGAGCTAATGATTTGAAATTATTTTTATAGATGGCATGCAGGACGATATATTTCACTATTTCAGTCATGTGACAATAATAAACCATTGCCAATTATTGGCTGACAGGGGAATATAAAGAGATGAGATGAGGAGAAAGGAATTTCCCTTTCTGATCCCTCAATTAATCTGACAAAGATTATCCAGTGTGTCAGTGTGAATTGGTGGTTATGCTTTCTACGTCACAACAGTGATAATATCTCAAAAGTTCTTAATTGACTACAGAGTGACAATCTGAAGATGTAGAAGTTGCAAGTAATTTCCTTTCCCTTTCTTGCTGGGCATTGAGTGTTTCTGGCAGCATGTTTTTGTACTGCTAGTACAGGGAAGCGACAATACAGGGACAAGGTCCAGACACACCTCTCCACCAACAACACATGCAGCTTATGACGAGGTCTGCACACCATTGCAGACTTCAAAGCGAAATGCAGTGGTGTTTCCAACATCGCTGCCTCTCTCCCAGATGAGCTGAATCCTTTTTACTCTCGGTTCGATGTCGCCAACACTGAGACCCCGAGGAGAGCCACTGAAGTGAGCTGCACCTTGGTCATCTCTGAGGCTGAGGTACGCAGGTGTTTCCAACCAGTGGACAGTCGCAAGGCCGCGGGACCGGATGGCATCCCAGGGCAGGTACTCAGAGTGTGCACAGCACAACTGGCAGGTGTTTGCAAACATTTTCAATCTCTCCTTTTTCCAGTGTAGAGTGCCCTCCTGCTTCAAAACATCCACCATTGTTCCTGTACCTAACAAGACCATGGTAACATGTCTGAACCACTGGCGTTCAGTCGTACTCACCTCAATAATAAGCAAATGCTTTGAGAAGCTGGTCAAGGATTACATCTGCAGCTTGCTACCACCCATACTGGACCCCCTACAATTCACCTACCGACACAACCAATCGACAGATGACACAATAGCCACAGCTCTACACACGGTCCTTACACATCTGGAGAAGAAGGATGCTTATGTGAGAACGCTGTTCTTGGACTACAGTTCAGCATTCAACACCATAATTCCCTCCAGGCTCGACAAGAAGCTCAGAGACCCGGGCCTCCACCCTGCCTTGTGTAGCTGGATCCTGGACTTCCTGTCAGATCGCCGGCAGGTGGTAAGAGTGGGCTTCCTCACCTCTGCCCTTCTGACCCTCAACACAGGTGCCCCTCAGTGCTGTGTCCTAAGCCCATTACTGAGTCGCCACTCACAGCTCCAATCTGCTAATTAAATTTGCTGATGACACTACATTGATTGGCCTAATCTCAAATAATAACAAGGCAGCCTACATCAAAGAAGTCATTACCCTGACACAGTGATGTCAAGGAAACAACCTCTCCTTCAGTGTTGCAAAACCAAAGGTGGTAGTTGTGGACTACAGGAGGAATGGAGACAGGCTAACCCCTATTGACATCAATGGATCTGGGGTCAAGAGGGTGAACAGCTTTAAGTTCCTCAGCATACACATCACCGAGGATCTCATGTGGTCTGTACATACCGGCTGTGTGGTGAAAAAGGCACGACAGTGCCTCTTTCACCTCAGACAGTTGGAGAAGTTTGGCAGAGACCCCAAATCCTATGGACTTTCTACAGGGGCACAATTGAGAGCATCCTGACTGGCTGCATCACTGCCTGATATGGGAACTGTACTTCCCTCAATCGCAGGACTCTGCAGAGAGTGGTGCGGACAGCCCAGCGCATCTGTAGATGTGAACTTCCCACTATTCAGGACATTTACAAAGACAGGTGGGAATTATTGGGGACCCGAATCACCCCAACCATAAACTGTCGAGCTGCTACCATCCGGGAAATGGTACCGCAGCATAAAAGCCAGGACCAACAGGCTCTGGGACAGCTTCTTTCACCAGGCCATCAGACAACTAACTTATACTGACACAACTGTATTACTATGTTATATTAACTATTTTTGTTGTACATACAATTTATTATAAATTACTATAAACTGCACATTGCACATTTAGATAGAGATGTAACATAAAGATTTTTACTCCTCATGTATATGAAGGATGCAAGTAATAATAAAGTCAGTTCAATTTAACTCTTGGGATCATGATGTACGAAAGAGGAAAAATCATATTTTTTTCTAGTCTTGAATTCAGCATTTTAAATTGGCATAAAGTACAGGGTAAGTATAAATAAATATTGTGAAGGGACAATAGAGAATGAGGGAAGGTACATCTAGTTTATCACTGGTACCAACATTCAGGAGATGAATTTGTAGGGAGTACAAGGATTTGTAAAACAAGCTGTTCACAGCAATTCATGAACTTCCTCAATATTGTCTACTGTAGATCCCAAATTTGACTTGCTCATTGAAAGCACATGGTATGTTAAGTCTGCTTTCTGCTTCCTGATAATCCGTTTACACAAATAACACGCACATGATCAGGGTTTGTACTGTGCCGTGTAATGTAAAATCTTCAGTGTTGGGAAATGAAGATTATAATTGATGTGATTTCTGTGTGATTCTGTTTCTGAGTGGCTGCTACAGCAAATGTTCGTTCATTTGGTTAAATGGTTTTTTACCACTTCTTCATTAAGTTTGGCCTTTCCATTTCTCAATGTGTGTATTGGTCACAGTTTATGCAAAAGCATAGGCCTGTTGGAAGCTGTTGTGACTATTAGTTAAGCAGGTTTCCTGTATGTGAGAATGCTTACTAAGCGTGTGTTAACACTTAACGCATTTACTGGAGCAACCGTAGCGGCAATCTCCCTTAATTGACCTATGTTTCTCTTCACTTGGTTTCACCTTCCAACTTGTACCCTTTCCCTCACCACCTTCTTATTCTAGGTCCTTTCGCCTTCCTTTCCAGCCCTGATGGAGGATCTTGGCCTGGAATTTTGGCTCTTTATTCCTTTCCATAGATACTGCTTGACCTGCTGAGTTCCTCCAGAATTCTGTGTACTTTCTTTAAATAACCTATTGCATTTTATGATGTCCACAGTCAAGCAAACTGGTGTTTATTTTGAGTACTGCAGTGTTTATTTTGAGAGTTCCAGTCACTTTCTTTTGGCGCATTTCCACGTCCATGGGGAAAACATTTCTATTTATGGCTGGAACGTTCTCCATGTTAAGTCACTGCTTCCTTTGTCATGCCCTTCAGCACCCTTCCATTTACAATCTGGCTCTTTCAGTGGCTACTGTAAGGGTGGGGTGCTTTAATAGGCAGGGTGCAGTCGAGAAGGTTTTGGTTGGGGTTCATGGTACCCATTCCAACAATTAATCTTAACATTCCAATTCCACAATCTATTTGAGGTGTGCTGTGACTGTTAACTCTAAATAACGTCTTTCTGTCGGCATGGATGTCCAGATTATGTGACAGACTTGGCAAACATCACAGAACTAATCTGCTGAACAAAGGTCTCATGCTAAGTTTCCATGAGTTAGCAATGTATGCAGGTCGGAACAGAAGTTATAATGAGTGGTATTCTCGTAAAAGGGAAACCAAAAGTGCAGAAGTTGGAAATCTGAAATAGAAGCAGGTGGAATGCTCAACAGACCAGACAACATCTGTGAATATAGAAACGGTTGATGTTTCAGGTTGGGAACTGTTCACCAGAACAGTTGTACAGCACTGTTTACAATCTTGAATTGAGTTGACATTATTTCTTACATCCTTCACATACATGAGGAGTAAAAATCTTTACGTTACATCTCCAAATGTGCAATCATAGTGATTTATAATAAATAGCGCAGTCAATGTAATAAAGAGCACACTCCAAGTCAGTGTGAGGTCATCAGACTGATGGCCTGGTGGAAGAAGCTGTCCCGGAGCCTGTCGGTCCTGGCTTTTGTGCTGCGGTACCGCTTCCCGGATGGTAGCTGCTGGAATAGATTGTGGTAGAGATGGCTTGGGTCCCCAGTGATCCTACGGGCCCCTTTTACACTCTTGTCCTTGTAACTATTCTGAATAGTGGGAAGTTCACAACTGCAGATGTGCTGGGCTGTCCACACCACTCTCTGCAGGGTCCTGCGATTGAGGGAAGTACAGTTCCCATACCAGGCAGTGATGCAGCCAGTCAGGATGCTCTCAGTTGTGCCCCTGTAGAAAGTTCTTAGGATTTGGGCCCCATACCAAACTTTCTCAACCGTCTGAGGTGAAAGTGGTGCTGCTGTGCCCTTTTCACCACACAGCTGCTGTGTACAGACCACGTGAGGTCCTCGGTGATGTGGATGCCGAGGAACTTGAAGCTGTTTACCCTCTTAACCCCAGATCCATTGATATCAATAGGAGTTAGCCCGTCTCCATTCCTCCTGTAATCTACATTTCCTGTAATTTCCTGTAATTTTGCAAATTTCCTGTAATCTGCAAAGTACTTTGTAGCAAATACCATACTATTTTTGAATTCGGTCCCTGTCATGTACATAAGCATGCAGTATTGCTTCCTTATTCTGTGGATTGAGCAGAATACGTTCACCCTTATTAAATCTAAGTTTAGCAAATTTTGCATATTCATCACTATGAAATCAAATGGTTATCTTAAAGTTCAAAGTAGTTTTCAGGCAGGTTTTGTTGTACCTGGTGCCTTCAGTTTAAATCGAGCAGCTTTTAACAATTAACATGTACTGACTTGAAACGTAAATTTTTAGTGCCTAGGACAAGCTGCACACTGATAAAGATCCAAATATTTGCCGTTCAAGAGGAAATACCTTAAGGTTTTTTAATCTTTGTTGCTGGAAGTGTGGTGTAATTTATGATTTTGAATGTTTCTGTTTGTAATTTTTTTTGGTTAAAACTGAACAAAGTGAATTGATATTTTTGTATATGTATAATAGCATGCAAACACACACAGTTAGGTTACTGCTGATTCAGTTCTTGGGCCTGCGTTTAACCCTGACCAATACTGTACTTCAGTGAAGTGTTTTAAATAAATTGCATTTTAGCTTGCATTTAGCATGTATTGTTTTCTTTGCCCTTCACCCCCACCAGTTTCCCACACACATTCTGACACTTGTAAGCATAGAGTGTATTCTTTGACCTGCTTCCTGCAGCTTTTTGCTTTATTGCGGGGGTGGGAATGTTAAAAGAGTATATGCATTAACTTCTGTGATCTGGTTCCTTGAGACGGATGTTAGTGGCAGATTTTTTTGGGATTAATGAATGTTACTTCTCTAAAACTGCTTAACTTTTCTTTTTGCAGTGGTGTAATAGATTTTTGACTGAATCTGGCGAGTTTAAACGGAGTGAGATACAAACATCCCAACGTATTTCCAGCTGCAAACCAACTCACGATCCTAAACCTTGCTGCTGCACACCTCAACCCTGAACATCAAGTGCTGCCAGCAGATCATCAGCTTGGAAAGACACCCTTCAGTCTGCCCGGAGGTGGTTGTTCTGCCAGCATGTTGACATGTCTGTAGCGGAACGCTGCTGTGGCACATTCCAAGGCTGCAGGAGGGTGTGCTGAGCTTGGTGCAGCCACCTCAAAGGTTCAGTGAGAAAGGAGCACAGTATAGGCTTCTTCTGCAGTTGAGGAGGGAGTGGCCAGGTTGGGTAAGGAAGTCCCTCTGTTATTAACCATATAACAACTACAGCATGGAAACAGGCCATCTCGGCCCTAATCCGTGCTGGATACCACCCCAGAGGGCCACAGGAGTGACAGTACTACTGTTGATAAGACCACAAAGCATCAGAGCAGAGTTAGTCATTTGGGCAATTGAGTTTGCTCTAGCATTCCAACATGGCTGATTTATTAACCCTCTTGACCCCACACTCCTGCCTTCTCCCAGTAAACTACGACGCCCTGACTAATCAAGAACCTATCAACCTCTGTTTAAATATATCCAGTGACTGGACCTGTACAGCCTATGGCAATGAGTTCCACAGACTCACTACCCTCTGGCAAAAGGAATTCCTTCTCACCTCTGTTCTAAATGGACGTCCCTCTATTTAGAGGCTGTGACCTCTGATCATAGACTCCCCTACTGAAGGAAACATCCTTTCCACATCCGCTTTATCTCAGCCTTTCAATATTCAACGGCTTTCAATGAGTTTCTCCCCCTCTTCCTTCTAAACTTGGGAGTTAAGGCCCAGAGCTATCAAACATTTCTCATACGTTATTAACCTGTTCATTCCCAGAATCACTCTTCTGAACCTGCTCTGGGCCCACTCCAGTTCCAGCAGATCTCTTAGATAAAGGGCCCAGAACTGTTTACAATACTCCAAATGCGGTCTGACCAATGCCTTACAAAGCCTCAGCATTACATCCTTGCTTTTATAATCTAGTCCTCTTGAAATGAATGCCAACATTGCATTTTCTTCCTTACTACCAATTCAATATGCAAGTTAACTATGTAGGGAATCGTACACTAGGGATAAGTGCAAGTCTCTTTGAACTTTTGATTTTGAATTTTCTGTTTCCGTTTAGAAAACAGTCTATGCCTTTATTCCTTCTGCCAAAGTGCATGACCAACTACTTCCCGACACTGTATTCCATCTGCCACTTTTTTGGCCATTCTCCCAAACTGTCTAAGTCATTCTGCAGACACCGTGCTTCCTCAACACTACCTGCCCTCCCACCTATCTTTGTATCGTCCACAAACCTGGCCACTAAGCCATCAATTCCATCATCCAAATCATTGCCATTCAACATGAAAGGAAGCGATCTCAACACTGACCCCTGCGGAAAACCGCTAGTCATTGGCATCCAACCAGAAAAGGCCCCCTTTATTCCCACTCTTTGTCTGCTGCCACCCAGCCAATCTTCCATCCATGCTCATCTTTCCTGTAATGTCATGGGCTCTTACCATGTTAAGCAGCTTCATGTACGGCACCTTGTTAAAAGCATTCTGATAATCCAAGTAAACAACATCCACTGACTCTCCTTTGTCTATCCTGCCTGTTATTTCCTCGAATTCCAACGGATTTGTCAGGCAGTATTTTCCCCTTGGAATATCTTGTGACTTCAGCCTATTTTATCATGTGCCTCCAACTACCCTGAAACCTCATCCTTAATAATGGACTCCAACGTCCTCCTAAACACTGAAGTTGGGCTAACTGGCCTATAACTTCCTATCTCTGCCTCCCTCCTTTCGTAACGAGAGGGGTGACATTTGCAATTTTCCGGTTCCCTGGAACCATTCCAGAATCTAGTGATTCTTGAAAGATCATTACTAATACCGCCACGATCTCTTCAGCTACTTCCTTGAGAACCCTGGAGTTAGTTCATCTGGTCCAGGTGACTTAATTACTTTCAAACTTTTCAGCTTCCCAACCTTCTCCTAGCAATAGCATTGCACTTGTTTCTGCCCCAACATTCTCAAATTTCTGGCATAATGCTAGTGTTTTGCAAAGTGAATACTGATACAAAATACATATGTTCATCCGCCATTTCTTTATTCCCCCATTATTACCTCTTCAGCGTAATTTTCCAGCAGTCGAATACCCACTCTCACCTCTATTTTACCCTATATATCAGAAAAAACACTTTTGATATCTTATTTTATACTATTGGTTAGCTTACCTTCATATTTCATCTTTTACCTCCTTACAGATCTTTAGTTGCCTTCTGTTGATTTTTAAAACCTTTCAATCCTCTAAATTCCCAATAAACTTTACTATATTATATGCCCTCTCTTTTGCTTTTATGTTGGCTTTGACTTCCCTTGTCAGCCATGGTTACATCATCCTCCCTTTAGAATACTTCATCTTCGAGATGTATCTATTTTGTGCCTTCTAAATTGCTCCCAGAACCTCCAGTCATTGCCGTTCTGCCATCATCCCTGCTAGTGTCCCCTTCCAATCAACTTTGTCTAGTTCCTCTCTCACGACTCTAATTCCCGGTACTCCACTGTAAAACTGATACATCGGACTTCAGCTTCTCCCTCTCAGAATTCACCCTATGGTTTATCTTACTATCTTTACCTTAACTCCCTAATCAGCCTGCTTCATTACACAACACCCAATCCAGAACACAAGAAATTCTGCCGCTGCTAGAAATCCAAAATGGCATACTGTACACAAAATGCTGGAGGAGCTCAGCAGGTCAAGCAGCACGCGTGGAAATGAACAAACAGTTAACGTTTTGGACTGAAGCCCTTCTTCAGGACTGGAAATGAAGGGGAAGACACCAGAATAAAAAGGTGGGGGAGGGGAAGATTGTTATGATTGCGTCTGCTGAAAAGTCCCGAAAGGTCCTGGGCTGTTTTTGAACCTTGTGCCGCCTCAGCTGAACAAGTGACTACTTGTGATGATTGCAACCCGCCGAAAATGGTGTGTAGGAATGTAATAGAAGAGTACTAAAACCATTGAGTATGAATGTAAGACTGAAAAGGCATCGCACAGATTATCTTGAAAGTATTTTTTTATAATGAATAAAGTTTACTTTACCTTGATTTTAAAAAGCTGAAAGCAGCTTCACACCCAGAGTCCTTGCGCTGTCTGTACACCCTGCTTAAACTTTGTCCAGACACGCAGAATTTGTGAACAATCACTCTTAAATAGTTCACTTCATTGAGTAACAACGTCGCTTCGTGACAGTGAGTATAAGGATAGAATGAGGTGGAGAATAAATGTGTGGTTGAGGGATTGGAGCAGGGGGCAGGGATTCGGATTTCTGGATCATCGGGACCTCTTTTGGGGCAAGTGTGACCTGTACAAGAGGGACGGGTTGCACTTGAATCTGAAGGGGACCAATATCCTGCTGGGGAAGTTTGCTAAGGCTATTGGAGAGAGTTTAAACTAGAATTGCTGGGGTGGGGGGGAGGATCCGAACTGAAGAGATGGAGGAAAGGGAGGTTGGCTCACAAATAGAGAAAACTTGGAGACAGTGTGAAAGGGAGGATAGGCATGTGATAGAGAAGGGACGCGCTCAGACCGATGGTTTGAGAGGTGTCTATTTTAATGCGCGAAGTATTATGAATAAAACAGATGAGCTTAGAACGTGGATCAGCACTTGGAGCTATGTTGTTGTGGCCAGTACAGAGACTTGGATGGTGCAGGGGCAGGAATGGCTACTTCAAATGCCAGGCTTAGATGTTTTGGAAAGGGCAGGGAGGGAGGCAAAAGAGGTGGGGGTGTGGCACTGTTGATCAGAGATGGTGTCATGGCTGCAGAAAAGGAGGAAGTCATGGAGGGGTTGTCTATGGAGTCTCTGTGGGTGGAAGTTAGGAAGGGGTCAATAACTCTACTGGGTGTTTTTTATAGACCAACCAATAGTAACAGGGACATCGAGGAGAAAATAAGGAGACAGATTCTGGAAAGGAGTAATAATAACAGGGTTGTTGTGATGGGAGATTTTAATTTCCAAATATTGATTGGCATCTCCCTGGAGTGAGGGGTTTAGATGGGGTGGAGTTTGTTAGGTGTGTTTAGGAAGGTTTCTTCACACAATATGTAGATAAGCCTACCAGAGGAGAGGCTGTATTTGATCGGGTATTGGGAAATGAACCTGGTCAGGTGTCAGGTCTCTCAGTGGGAGAACATTTTGGAGACAGTGATTATAATTCTATCTCCTTTACCATAGCATTGGAGAGGGATAGAAACAGACAAGTTAGGGAAACATTTAATTGGAGTAAGGGGAAATATGAGGCTATCAGGCAGGAACTTGGAAGCATAAATTGGAAACAGATGTTCTCAGGGAAGTGCACGGAAGAAATGTGGTAAATGTTCAGGGGATATTTGCGTGGGGTTCTCTGTAGATACGCTCCAGTGAGACAGGGAAAAGGATGGTAGGATACAGGAACCATGGTGTACAAAGGTTGTTGTAAATCTAGTCAAGAAGAAAAGAAGAACTTACGAAAGGTTCAAAAAAACTAGGTAATGATAGAGATCTAGAAGATATTAAGGCTAGCAGGAAGGAGCTTAAGAAAGAAATTAGGAGAGCCAGAAGGGGCCATAAGAAGGCCTTGGCGGACAGGATTAAGGAAAACCTCAAGGCATTCTATAAGTATGTGAAGAGCAAGAGGATAAGATGTGAGAGAATAGGGCCAATCAAGTGTGACAGTGGAAAAGTGTGTATGGAACTGGAGGAGGTAGCAAAGGTACTTAATGAATACTTTGCTTCAATATTCTCTATGGAAAAGGATCTTGGCGATTGTAGGGACGACTTGCAGGGCACTGAAAAGCTTGAGCATGTAGATATTAAGAAAGAGGATGTGCTGGAGCTTTTGGATAGTATCAAGTTGGATAAGTCACCGGGGCCAGACAGGATGTACCCCAGACTACTGTGGGAAGTGAGGGAGGAGATTGCTGAGCCTCTGGCGATGATCTTTGCATCATCAATGAGGTCGGGAGGGGTTCCAGAGGATTGGAGGGTTGCGGATATTGTTCCCTTATTCAAGAAAGGGAGTAGAGATAGCCCAGGAAATTGTAGACAGGTGGATCTTACTTCAATGGTTGGTAAGTTGATGGAGAAGATTCTGAGAGGCAGGATCTATGAACATTTGGAAAGGCATAACATGATTAGGAATAATCAGCATGGCTTTGTGAAAGGCAGGCCTTGCCTTATGAGCCTGATTGAATTTTATGAGGATGTGACTTGTTACGTACCCCGTAATTGGGTTGCCAAACCAGCAGAAATGGATCACTTAGTTGGAGTCTGGTTTAACAGAAGCTAATAAAGTTTTATTAAAGAAATAAGTAACACAGTACTCTAATCGTAAGGATATAAATGCAACAGGTTAGCAATGATAAAACACACGTACACAGAACTAGGGTAATAGGAATCAACCAAGCTCTATCGCAGTCTAGGGGTAAAATGATCAGTCTCAAGTGACGCAGAGTTCAGTTCAGCTTAGTACAGTTCACAGTAATCGCTGTTGTGCAGTTGGAGAGAGGGAGAGAATGCAAATTTTGATTCAAACAGACCCTTGATGTTCTTCACAGTTAGCTTTCGGGCGAACCCTTTTATGTCTTCTGTGGTCACCGACTGTGACCCCTCCGTTCCAGATACGACCGTTCTTCCGCGGTGAACCCGGCACCCAGGCAAGGGCGGATACACACACCAGGTTCCCGCCGATCGTCCCTTTTCACCCTGTCAGTCTATGGTCGGTTCCCTCGAACCAGACCTCCAACTCCCACCAACTTGTGGGGGCACACCACTCTTCCAGGGTCTCGTTATCTCGTGATCTCGTGGTGTGTGTCGTGCCTAAGCGAACCTGTTCTTTTTATACCCCTGCTGGGGTATTGCCTGTCCATCAAACTTCAAACAGTTCAGGTTCAAAGCAACTGGTCTGTCAATATTCTGAAATGTGTTTCTTGCTCGTTAATCTCTCTCTTCTCTCTTATTAGCATTTTGAATGTTTCTCCATTGTCTCACTTATCTCTCTCATTAGCATCAATCTTCTGATAACTTGGTTTTTCGTCACAGACTAAACACATTGATGAGGGTAGAGCCGTAGGTGTAGTGTATATGGATTTTAACAAGGCATTTGATAAGGTACCCTATGCAAGGCTTATTGAGAAAGTAAGGAGGCATGGGATCCAAGGGGACATTGCTTTGTAGATCCAGAACTGGCTTGCCCACAGAAGGTAAAGAGTGGTTGTAGATGGGTCATATTCTGCATAGAGGCTGGCAACCAGTGGTGTGCCTCAGGGATCTGTTCTGGGACCCCCTACTCTTTGTGATTTTTATAAATGACCTGGACGAGGAAGTGGAGGGATGGGTTAGTAAATTTGCTGATGACACAAAGGTTGGGGGTGTTGTGGATAGTGTGGAGGGCTGTCAGAGGTTACAGCGGGACATTGATAGGATGCAAAACTGGCTGAGAAATGGCAGATGGAGTTCACCCAGATAAGTGTGAGGTGGTTCATTTTGGTAGGTAAAATATGATGGCAGAATATAGCATTAATAGCAGACTCTTGGCAGTGTGGCGGATCAGAGGGATCTTGGGGTCCGAGTCCACAGGACACTCAAAGCTGCTATGCAGGTTGACTCTGTGGTTAAGAAGGCATACGGTGCATTGGCCTTCATCAATCGTGGGATTGAGTTTAGGAGCCGAAGGTAATATTGCAGCTATATAGGATCCAGGTCAGACCCCAATTGGAGTACTGTGCTCAAGTCTGGTCACCTCACTACAGGAAGGATGTAGAAATCATAGAAAGGGTGCAGAGGAGATTTACAAGGATGTTGCCTAGATTGGGGAGCATGCCTTATGATAATAGGTTGAGCGAACTCAACCATTTCTCCTTGGAGCGTCGGAGGATGAGGGGTGACGTGATAGAGGTGTACAAGATAATGAGAGGCATTGATCATGTGGATAGTCAGAGGCTTTTTCCCAGGGCTGAAATGGCTAGCAAGAGAGGGCATCGTTTTAAGGTGCTTGGAAGTAGGTACAGAGGAGATGTCAGGGGTAAGTCTTTTAGGCAGAGAGTGGTGAGAGCGTGGAATGGGCTGCTGGCAGTGGCAGTGGAGATGGAAAGGATACGGTCTTTTAAGAGACTCCTTGGATGGATACATGGAGCTTAGAAAGATAGAGGGCTATGGATAAGCCTAGGTAGTTCTAAGGTAAGAAGATGTTTGGCACAGCTTTGTGGGCTGAAGGGCCTGTATTGTGTTGTAGGTTTTCTATGTTTCTATTGTTATGACTTTCCTAAAATGGAGTATGGCTGAGGGAGATGGTACTTTGTTCATTAGAGCACAGATCTACTGGAGGATCTTGTATTGTATTAAAATGTACAAGTAATAATGTAAATTGATTCACAAGTTAGATAACATCTGAGCCAAGTTTCAAGTGAACATGCTTCTGTAGCAGTCCATTACATATGCCAGGCTCAGTTGTCAGTGGCGAGGACCTAACAGGCTTTGTGGCAAACACAAGGCCACTTAAAAATGTCGCTAAACAGGTTGGAAAGAATTGACCAGAAATGGAAGTGTGTACATGAGCACTTGCTTTTCGTCTGGAATTTCTGGGGGCTGTTCCCATGTCCCTCTCATTAAACAATCACCAGTATCTTCAGCAGATCTGTAAGAACACAGCTGATTGCTCAGGCTCTGGGAGGACTCTGCTGACTCCAAAGGGGCTCTGGGAACTGAAGAAGCACAGTAAAGGGAAGGGTTGGTTCCCAGAATCTCTCTTTGAAGCGAGCCTGATGGGGACGCTTGACATCTCTCTCTGGCTGCTACATTTCCTGCCACAAATAATGGCTCATTGCCTGCATGTCCTGATTGCGCTTTCCAGTAGAACAAATGTCAGGGCAAAAAGATGACCTGTCCTGTTGTAACCAGTGTTCTCTTTACTCAAAGATGAGATCCTTACCTACTGTCAGTAAAGTCTAATTTCTGTGGTAGACGTCAGATCAATCAATTGGTTTTCAAATCATTGCTTATAATCTGGTTATAGGATCTCTCTTTTTCTCCATATGTACTGATGTGATAGTCATTAGTTTGTCTTGTAAATAACAGCAGAGTATCATGGTTGATAGGTCCTACATTGACATCAGGTGAGTTATCTGATCCAGGTATTCTGTTCACACTGATGTTCCCTCATTTAGTGACACCAGCGAGCTTCACTGGAATGCTGAATCCCAATTAGTCCTCAGTAGCTAGTCATCTTGCTTGTTTCTGGGCTTGTCAAGTGAAAAGTACTGAACTTGACTTTTAAGAGGATCCTTTAAACATTTTAAGCCCTTCTGTGCTTCTGTAGGGCTGTAACTTGTCATTGGTTAACTGGTCTTGTACAGCAAGGGGATTTCATTTACTTTGTCAGTCTGTGTGAGTGAATGATTGCCTACTTGCAGCTATGCAGTCCTCACGTGAGAATATTTTTTTGATGTCAACCCAAAATTCCGAGATAATATTGTCACTTGGCCTATCTAGTGGGTTTTGAAAGCTCCGTTTAAGTGGCGCAAGGCATGAGTGATAAGTTTGACACTGCATTCTGTTGTACCAATGTAAGCCTCCTTCCTATTTTCTGAACAGACCTTTGGATTGCCCACAACTTACTCCAGAGTTACAACATTCTGCGTGGGATATGTGCTATGCTGGGGTGACGACATCTATTGTCTATATGTGATTTCCCCAGTGGTAATGAAGGTTGGGAACTCCAGGAGTCTGAGCAGTGATGGTAAAGAAACAGTGGCGTGTATATGTCCTGATGGGTTTGGATATGTACTTCAGTTAGATTTTTTTTTTACCTTTTCTTTGTCACATGTACATCGAGACACTGATGTACACTGTTGACGTTTGCATCAGATCAAACCAGTGAGGACTGTGCTGGGCAATCACAAGTGTCGCCACGCTACTGGCGCCAGCATAGCTACCTCGTACGTTTTTGGAATATGAGAGGAAACGTGCATAGAGAATGTGCAAGCTCTGTACAGACTGGCCAGGAGTGAGCTCCGGACAGTGATCTCTGACACTGTAAAGAAATGCAGTAACCATCATGCCCCTGTATGTAGGATCATTTTGTTAGACACACACAGACAACTTCCTGCGAAATCTTGTGGAGAATGGGGTTCTCTTGGATTAGTTCTGGTTTTAAAATTCAAAATTAAACTTTGAATATTAATTCAATGCCTGTGCATTTTGTGTTTCTTTATTTGTTTCAGGATGTGGATCATAAAATAAGTCTGTGGCATACCCGGATCCAAGAACTGCAGAAGCAGATATCACAGCTGACAGGCGAAAACCAGCAGCTTGTTAACAAGCTGGTTGAGATTCAGTCCCAGGAAGGTAACTCAGATCTCTTCTTTCACTAACTCTTTTATCTAAAATTTGTTCAAATCTATGCCTTCATTATCAGAAATGGACATGTGATTTTAAAGGATTTACTAGAAGTTAAAAAAATCCAGGACAATTAAAGCCATTTCCTTTACTAGCTTTCATATGCTCTTCAGTGTGGGAATACTCTTAACCTGCCAACATTTTTCATCTTCTCAGGAGAGAACGAGTTCTTTAACTATGTTTTGATTCTACTTGGCACTAAGATAAGGTCTTCCCATTTTTGACTTGAACTGAAGTAGCATTCTGGTTTCATTTTATCATTATTTTCTTATTCTTTCATGCAATATGAGGATTACTGGTGATTGTACATCCTTTAATTTCACTGGAGGAGTTGGTGGTATGAGCCACTTCTTGTTCTGATTTATTTTTCTTTGAAGGGTTACCCATAACATTGATAGCCAGGAATCTTGTTAGCTTTGCTCCAACGATGTTGAAGGACAGGGTGAGACCTGGAGAAAAGCCTTCAGATGGTGTTCTAGTGTACATGTCTCTCCTGTCCTTGCAGCTGAGTGTGGGAGATGCAATGGACAATTCCTTGAGGGTTGCTGTGCTTCATCTTGTAGATGGCACACCCGGTACAACCATGGTGTGCCACTGGAGGAATGGGTGAAGGTTTTTAAGAGTTTCTATCAACTGAGCAGTTTTGTTCTGAAAGCTATCAAGCTGCTTGTTGTTGGTGCTTCTACACGAATTGGATGTATTTCGATACGCTCCTAAATCAAGGTTTGTAATGGGTGGAGATGCTGGGGAGTTGTAAGATGAGTTAGTCACTCAGATACCCAGCCTCTTCCCACCTCTTGTGTCAATGTTTGATGCAATTTAGATTCTATTCAGGAGTGACTCCCCAAAGTTCTTCGTGAGGGATTTGGAGTTTAATAATCCTGCTGAATACCTCGAAGATGACTGGGTTGCTCTCTTGTTGGAACTGGTCATTCTCTGGCCCTTAACTGGCATGTAAAATGTCTGCCGCCCATCAGTCCAATTCCTGCGCATTGCTGGGGTCTCATTGTACAAAGGAATGAGGTGCTTCTCTATAATGGAGTTCTGGCCAGTGATGAAAATGATGCAAAAATTTGTGTCTCAGGCACTCCTGTATTAAAAATGTGTTAAAATTCCTCCACTAACTACTGATTTAATACACTGAGGTTAATGCTCCATTTATAATGTGAAGAAGGTTTTTTTTTATACCTATCCCTTCTTACATCTGAATTTTTTTTTCTGAACTTTGTCTATTTTAGAACCAGGGAATTTTACAGTAAGGTAGGAGGCCTACGTGTTCTTACAATCTATACTTAAGAAAAATCCAGTTAGTTTTACGCCCCTGCCTTCTCATTGCCTGCAAATTCCCTTCTTTTAGATTTTTATCCAGACCCCTTCTGGATGCTGCAATTGAATCTGCTGTCAACATTACTGCCTCAGAAGTACGGTGGTACAAAGGAAGTGGTTCTATGTCAGTTTTGTTTCTTTTGCTCATCACTTTCACCCAATGGCCCCAGGTTCTTGGTAGTTCCACAAGTGGCAACAGTTTCTCTTTAATTACCCTCCATTCTTCCTTTACAATCTCCTTTTCCAAGAAGAGTAGTTCAAGTTCCTTCCGCCTCCTCCCATTTTCCTGTATGGTGCACAAAATTGGACAAAATACTCCAGAGGAGGCCAAACCAATGTACCCTGTGCATAAAGCCCAGGACTCCTTTTAACTGCTATCTCAGTAAGCCTTGGCACTTTCAACAAACTATGCATATACACTCTCAGATCTCTGTTCCAGCTGCTACCATCTGGGAAATGGTACCGCAGCGTCAAAACCAGGACCAACAGGCTCCGGGACAGCTTCTTCCACCAGGCCATCAGACTGATGAACTCACACTGACTTGAGTGTACTCTATATTATATTGACTGTTCTATTTATTATAAATTATTATAAATTACTATGATTGCATATCACACATTTAGATGAAGACGTACTCCTCATGTATGTGAAGGATGTAAGAAATAAAGTCAATTCAATGTACACACATACATCTCTTCGAATTTTGCCCTACATGTACAAATCATTAAAACAGTGGCCCTAGTTCTGACCCTTTGGAACTGCACTCTATACTTACCTCTAATCCAACAAATAACCTTTCATTACTGCTTTGTTTCCCATTATCCAGCCAATTTTTCATCCATGCTACTATCTCTTTTCTTGCACAGCTATCAGTCTTCATTACAAACCTGCCACGTGGCATCTTATAAAATGTTTTCTGGGAGTTTGTCCCACATCATTTGTTGAGGATTACTAAATTCTTCCATGGTTCAATTTGGAGCACATAGAACTCATGATATGTTGTTAATATTTCTTTACTAGACAGCCTCTCTAAGAAGGAACGGGAAGTGATGCTAAAGCTAAAAGAAGTGGTTGATCTTCAAAGGGATGAAATTCGAGCCAAAGGTCATGAGCTCTATTGCAAAAATGAAGATGTAGATGCAGTAAGTTTTCACTGCCTATTAACACTGTCTATTTCAAGTCATTGAAAGTAAACAATGGCAAAAATAGAACTCCAGTTAACGTAAAAGAATGGTTTTGCACAGAAGAATTTTGGTCTATTGATCTCCAGATGCTACATATTATTTCTACTGAGACTTGCTTTGCATATCTGAGTCACTTTTTGCATTATAGAAAGTCTCTCAATTTTACTTTGACTGTAATAACGTAAACCGTCTTTTTAATGAAGAAAACCAGTTGAAGACATGATAGAACTGATACTGAGCCAAAGAAAGAAGATTAGAAAGGTCAATTGAAAAACTATTTGGAGCCGCTTTTTTTTAAAGTCTTGAAGGAAGAGTAGAAGGTTTTCAGAGAGAGAGCTGGAGAATGTTGAACCCAGCAGCCAAAGACTGTTAATGCTTCGATCCACATCTTAGGTGTTAACTTGTGGTTTTTTTTTGTTCTTTTTCTCAAATCGTTGTGTTTATGTAAGGCACCGGAACTGGGCAGATGTGGAGATAATTTACTTCCTGTCCTTTGAACTTTGTGTCTTTTAAGGCTGCAAGAGCCTTGTCGGTGTTCTAGGTGGCCTTTTGTCTAGTGGAGCTGAAAGAAATGCCCTTGTCCCTGATGACATCTCTATGAAACTAAGATAAATATTGAAAAGTATGAGATGTAACAGCCCCACGCAGTCTGACTGAATGGATAACTTTCTTTAATGGATTTGTTTTTGTTTGGATGGTATAAAATTCAAGTCTTAGGCCTTTATAGGGGGAGTCTAGTACGAGAGGGCATGACTTAAGGATTGAAGGGTGCCCATTCAGAACAGAGATGCGAAGAAATTTTTTTAGCCAGAGGGTGATGAATCTATGGAATTTGTTGCCACGGGTGGCAGTGGAGGTCAAGTCATTGGGTGTATTTAAGACAGAGATTGATAGGTATCTGAGTAGCCAGGGCATCAAAGGTTATGGTGAGAAGGCAGGGGAGTGGGACTAAATAGGAGAATGGATCAGCTCATGATAAAATGGCAGAGCAGACTCGATGGGCCGAATGGCCGACTTCTGCTCCTTTGTCTTATAGTCTTTACTTGTATTAATAAACATAGGTGATGTAGAAAGAGGGCATTCAGCTCATTGTTTTTTTTTAGGCTATTCCCAATTCCCAACTCCAGTCTACAACCAAAGATGAAAGTCAAAAAGTTTGCAGGTACTTGAAATCTGAAACAAAAACCGAAAATGCTAGAGTTCTGACGAGGAGTCACAGGCCCAAAAGACTGTTTCTCTTTCCACAGACACGCCTGACTTGCTGAGACTTTTCAACAATTTTGTTTTTTGTTTTTGCTCTGCAACTGTAGAAGCTGCAACACTATCACGTGCTCCTTTAAGATTTATTTATACTATGCTGTGCATTTCCTGCCATGCTTTCAAGCAAGGATTTCTGAATTTTCTTCACTCAATAGTTAAAAAATCCTTAACATTATTCCTTTTATCGATCACCTTTAATCTGTTATTCCATAGAATACTTTGTTAAATTCTACTGAATTATATTTTGCAGTTAATTTATCTTGAATTGAATCAACTTGTGTTGATGTGAATAGATGAATATAATATGATGAACTTAATTGTACTTGTGTAAATAACATAACGCTCAGCTCCCCCCTCCCCCCTCCCACCGACCATGAACACACTCCAACTACAAATGTACTGTAGAAAGCATTTAACTGGCTGCATTATCATCTGGTATGAGGGTGGGTGAGTTACCTGCACAGGATAAAATAAGTTGCACAGCCTTGTAAACTTAAGGCAGTTCCTTCATGGGTACCAGCCTCTAAAGTATCCAGGATATCTTGAAGGATTGATGCCTCAAAAAGGTGGCATCCATCAATAAGGACCCCATCACCCAGGGCATGCCCTTTTCTCACACTGTTATCATCAGGAAATAGGTACAGGAGCCCAAAGAGAGACACTCAACGATCCAGGAACAGCTTCTTCCCCTCTGCCATCTGATTTCTGAATGGACATTGAACCCATGAACACTACCTCACTACTTTTTTATTTTTGCTCTACTTATTTAATTTAACTATTTTATATATGTGTGTGTGTGTGTGTGTGTGTGTGTGTGTGTGTGTACTCAATATTGTAATTTGCATTTTTTCTCTATTATTTATTGCATCGAACTGCCGCCACAAAGACAACAAATTTCAAAACATATGCCAGTGATTTTAAATCTGATTCTATTCCAGAATCAGTACTGCACAACCTAGAATTTGTATTTAACATAACTGAACAATGAACCAGATCTATTTTAAAAATAACTGTAGTAACAGTGCTGGAAAAAAGTGGTAGATTTTATTTGGTTCAAGTATTTTAGTATTAAGAGGTGCAGCGTGCAGGTTGTGGTTAGGAATCGCAGTAATGCAAAAAACAACAACATACACACATGTAGGTAATCTGAAAACAGAAAATGTTGGAAATGCAATAGATTCTGGACCAGTACATTTTGGCCCAATTAAGCAGTTGCCCCAATTAGCCACAGTTTCATGGAAATAGTTAAAAAGGTATAAAAAAGACAAACTAAAGTGTAACTGAGTAACATATTATGTATTTAAATGAAACAAAGAACAACTTAGAATGTTACCAATACTACTACAGTACCATAAAACTGTATTAGTTTCTAACAGTTATAACCAGAGTAATTCATCCAGTATACCCTGTGTTCTTTTGATTGACTGTAAATAAACAAAATCAGTTCAGACATCTAGTGCAGATAATGGACTGCCTTCCTACAATACTTTTGATGATTACATTGTCCAATTCTTCATTTTCATTGTAACATTCAATGTGATTGATACCTTCTAATTCTTCGTAGTTCTTAAGTTGTTGAAGTAGCAAAATTGTTTAATTTTCAGTCATGGCTGTTTCTGACATCTCCTGGCCTGAATGCTTGAAACTGCAGTAAGCAAAACCGTTCTGAATTGTCTTGCTGCTTATTTCTCATCAATTATCAGTGACAAAAATCACTGCTTTTTGAACACAAACACCTGCAGCTGGCACTGTTTAAATCCATTTTCTTACAGTGTGTTCCCAGACATTTTGTTGCATGTTCCTTCAAACTTTTCATCCTTCCTCCTTTTAGTGCTCATTTATTTTAAAGACTTCTCTTTCCTTTTTATTTGACCAGCAAATGGACATTAATGTTGGCCTCCCCCCACCCCTTAGCTCAGCAAAAGTACACTGATGAAAAGTTGTTGATTTGCACAAAGTAAGTGAGCTTGTGGGGACATTGTTTCTCCAGGCAGTGAGCATGCTTTAATTTTGAGTTGCCCAGTGGCTAGAAAGTGTAAACATCCCAAAGATCACAAATCCACAATGTAATACTAGGCCCAATTAAGCAGTTGCCCTAATATACTAGTATATATATTATTTATACTAATATATAAATATACTAGTATATTTATATACTTTATTGTATGTAGTGATTAACATTGAATGTTTCTTTTAATAAAGCAAAATGTATTAAAGACAAATTAAAATTACTCCATGTCCCACTTTGCTCTTGTGTATAATGTGATTTTGCTGATCAAATATTGAACATTGTTCAAATTTCCCAACCTGTGAAGCACATTTATATCAACCCACAAAATGCTGGAGGAATTGAGGTCGGGCAGCATCCGTGAAGGGAAATGAACAGTCAATGTTTCAGGCTGAGGTCTTTCACCAGGACTGGATAGGAGTAGGGCAGAAACCAGCATAAAAGTATGTAGGGGAAAGGGGAGCAGCAGGACTTGGCAGGTCATTGGTGAATCCATTTGGGGGGGGTGGGGAGGAGGGGAATTGGTGGGGTGGGGATAAGCAGAAGATGTGAAGCTGGGAGGGGCTAGCTGTGAGAGGTAAAGGGCTGAGAAGGACAGGGGACCAAAGAATAATGGGAATGAGATGAGGAACCAGAGGGGAAAGTGAAGGTGAAGAGCGGGTTGTGAGAGTGGGCAAGGGAAGAATTCGAATCAGAGTTAATATCACTGGCATATGTTGTGAAATTTGTTAACTAGATAAAGGGTAAAGGGGGCCTATTCCCTCTCTCTTTGCTCTCCCTGCCTTTCCGACCTGTCAATCTTCACCTTCCTCCCTCTGGTCCCCATCTCCTTCCCTTTATTCCACAGTCTGCAGTTCTCTCAAATCCAGCACTTTGTTTCTCCAGATTTCCAGCACCTGCAGCCTCCCTTTGCCGTGGCATGTCTGGAGTTTGCCTTCGGTGCACAGTGATTTGTCCTTAAGTTATTTTTATGAGTTCATGCAGTCAAATTCAGCTTGACTTTCTCACGTGAGTTGTTGGTGACTAAAACAAAACCCTTGTCAATAATTAAGTAGTGACGTGTGTCAGCACATTGTAAAGAAATTGATTCCTGTTGGTTTCAGTTGGAATGAGGGTTGGAGGCATTTGACGCACTATAGAACCATTCAGTGTGGATGATAACGGCTTGGTATGGCAACTGCACTGCATGTGACTGCAAAGAAAGTGCAGAGTGTTTCAGGTAGTGCAGCGGTTAGTGTAATGCCATTTCAGCACCTACAATCCAGGTTCAGTTCCGTTGCTGTTAGTAAGGAGTTTATGTTCACACTATGACCACGTGGGTTTCCTCTGATTTCCTCCCACATTCCAAAGAGTACAGGTTAGTAGGTCAATTGGTCTTTGAACAACTTACTAGGTTAAAGCAGTTAGCATAATCAAAGACCCCATCCACCCTCGCCCATTGGTCAGAAGATACAAAAGCTTCAAAGCTGTACCACCAGGCTCACGGACAGTCCCTCTGTTATCACACCCTCTTGTATGACATGATGGACTCTCACCCTCACAATCTAACTCATTATGATCTTACACTTTTTTGTTTACCTTCACTGCACTTTTTTGCAAACAACAGGAATTCTGCAGATGCTGGAAATTCAAGCAACACACATAAAAGTTGCTGGTGAACGCAGCAGGCCAGGCAGCATCTCTAGGAAGAGGTGCAGTCGACGTTTCAGGCCGAGACCCTTCGTCAGGGTCTCGGCCTGAAACGTCGACTGCACCTCTTCCTAGAGATGCTGCCTGGCCTGCTGCGTTCAGGGTCTCCGCCTGAAATGTCGACTGCACCTCTTCCTAGAGATGCTGCCTGGCCTGCTGCGTTCACCAGCAACTTTTATGTGTGTTGCCTGCACTTTTTTGATTGTGTTTACACTTTTCTCGGCACTGCTGTTGTTTTACCTTATGCTCAATGCACTGTGTAATGATTTGATCTGCATAAACAGTATGCAAGGCGAGCTTTTCACTGCATCTTGATACTTGTGCCAGACAAGGCAAATACCAATAATCACTTCTATAGTTATGTCCTCTTGTTCAAGGATGAACTTGTCAGCTGTGTTAAAGTGCAGATTGAATAATAGTTTAAAAAAAAGTGACCATAAAACTGAGAATGCAAATAAATTAGGAGATCCTGTGATGTGGCCTGCTTCTGGTACACTGCCATTAGTTTAGTACTGAGAGGGGTAGACTATGTTATGCATAAATCTCTGGAAAAAGCTGTGTCTAAAATCTGGTCCAATACATTAGCTGCCCTTCCACTGCCCAGAGAATGTCAAGTAATCCACAATTCCTCCACACATTATAGGTCATGGTGCTGGGGAGAATTCCTTAACGTTCACCAAGTGTGACCTGCGATTAGTTTAAACTTATTGGAGAGGATGGGTAGAGCTTCAGTTCACCTGAACTGTTGCGTCGAGATCCATCTGCAGCTATTGGCACCAAGCATTCAACAGAATTGCATCAGCACATTGTACTCTGTCCCCAAAGTTCAGAAGCCAACATTTAGTATCACCAGACTGTGATGAATTTCTGGACAGCTAACAATGATTCACACATTATAAAGCTGGCTCTGGAAAGAATTTTGTTGTATAACTTCTAATCTAGTGTGACCAGATGAACCAAGATCACCTTTCCCTGTGTTCTGAAGCTGGAAATTGCTGAGGCCCTTTTCTGTGCCACGTTGATCTGGTCCTCAGAGTGTAATCTACCTTTGGGAGACAAATGTGCCTGGTTGACTCTGGTCAGGAGAAACTGTTTGGGCTTTCATCCAACTGGATGCTTCACCTAACGATAAGTCCAAGAGTTATTGAGGATTGTTGGTTTAAACTGTCAGGTGCTATAAATGCGTGTGAATTAATGATTGCCTGATTGTAAATGTGTTGTAACTTCGCAAGTTCCAATTCTGCAGGCGTAGGTTTGGAATGTTTGACGTGCAATTATTAACATGGAATATTGTCCTTCCTGATGGAGGGTGAGTGAGTATTCAGCTGTGGTCTCTGAAGCTCAGCTAAGAGAAGATCCAGTTTAATTCTCAAACCACCTTTACTTGGGGAAGGAATATTTGGAATGCTGCAGTTGTCCTTTGGACTGTGCTGTAAAAGATAATGGAAAGTGTGCATACCTTGTGTAGTGGCATAAGTCTGGTTCACTTGTTTAAGTTCAGAGCGGGTGATTCGATCCAAGGAGCAATTGTGTATTGTACACCTTTCCATCCAATATACTTCATTAAAAAAAATTACTGGAGAGAATGGGTAACAGATTCCTCAGACACCTACCCAGGAATGCCCTGAAATGCTTTTGTGCAGGAAAAGGACAAAGCAATACTGTAAAACTCTGATAATCTACCCACACATTTGTTTGGAAATTCTGGTGGTTCAGCATCTATCTCACTTAACTTGGTTTTCCACACATATTGTAAACTGACAAGAGCCATGTATCTTCTAGCCTCTTCGCCACACTGTACTCTGCTCTTTCCTTCCATTAAACTCAGCAGGACATTGCTTCTACAGTCCATTCCACTGAAACACTGCAGCCCCGTTCCCCTGCTCTGTTCGATTTCAGCAGAGCCCAGTTTCAACGTTCCTTCCACAATTAGCGGTTCTTGATTCTGCACTTCCTTTAAACTGACCTGGTTCACTGGAAACTTTGTTACCACAGCAGAACATTAAAAAAAAGTGAATGAAAGTGTGTTGACATATTAATTAGAACGATATCCAGTCGCTTCTAAGATCTGTGAGTCAGGCATGACCGCAATCTTGGACGCTGGATTATCTGTGGCTGAGGCAGAAGGCAGCACTGGTTTAAAAAGTGTCTTAGAAGATTACTTTTTTTGTCACATGTACAGCAAAACATATAGGCCTCCCACCTGTCCCATGATCCTCTCATATCCCTTTTGCCAATCAACTGTCCAGCTCTTGGCTCCATCCCTCCCACTCCTGTCTTCTCCTATCATTTCAGATCTCCCCCTCCCCCTGCCACTTCCAAATCTCTTACTAGCTCTTCCTTCAGTTAGTCCTGACGAAGGGTCTTGGCCCTAAACGTCGACTGTACCTCTTCCTAGGGATGTTTGGCCTGCTGCGTTCACCAGCAACTTTGATGTGAAATGTGTTGTTTTGTGTTATGTTTGTGATGTTCTTGGGTCAGTTCGTAAGTGTCACCATACCTCTGTTGACAACATGGCATGCACAATTTACTAACCCACGCATCTTTTGGGAATGAGGGAGGAATCAGGAGGATATCTGCATTCAGAGCACTTCAGGCTCTGGGAATTAAATCTTAAACTTCTGAACGAGTGTTGCAAATGGCCTAGGAATAAGGAATACTGGGCCACTGAATAGCCGTACATTTACTTTCTCTGAGCCTTTTAGTTCTTAGCATGGGGGTAAATGAGCACCTTGGAGGCAGAAAAAACTTAGGTCAGCAATCCTACCAGAGTTGGGAACCTGTTGACATCTAATACCGTTTTAAAACAAAGCTGAGAGAAGGGTGCGATGACAGGGAGAGGCTGAGAGAAGGGTGGGGTGGGGCGGGGAGACCAGAGCATTAGCAAACACTGCCTGCAAAGGCTTTTTTAAAAAATCCATCAAAGCTCTAAAAAGACTTGATACTGGAAACAGCAAGTTGCAACCTGTTGATCGAGTACGTGCTGTCTTGTTTCAGCTGCAGGAGCAGCTGGATCGAGTTCTGAAGGTCAACAACGATTTGCGGCATAAAACGAACATAGTCCAAACACAGCTGAAGTCGGTGCTGGAGAAGAAGGCTGAACTGGAAGTCATGGTGCAGGCAAAGGACAAAGAAATAGACAGACTGCAATCCCACCTGTCCGAGATTAAGAAAGAAAATGACAAGGACCAGAAGGTATTTATTTTCATTTTTCTGCATTTTACAAACCTCAAAGTTGGAAGGACATGGATCGATGCCCTATTCCCGAGATTTGAGCAAGTCCCAGACCAGATGTGCTACGATGACTCAATCAATTTGGAAGTGTTTGCGATGTGGGATCACTAAGAGCTGGGGGAGCTCATTGGCTTAACATAACTGATAACAACAAAGCACGCTCACAGTTGGGACCTTGGGGGGGGGGGGGTTGATTTAATCTAATTTGTTGTGGGAAGAAGAATCAAGGATGTTTGAGAAACGCATCCCAGGGGTCATTATTGAATGAGAAATTTAACTGGACCAGCCAGATGAAACTGGATATCCCTTGGCAAGTACCTTGTTCCTCTCAATCCCACAAAGCCTATCCACCATCTACAAGGCTTCTCTGGATGAGTGCAGCATCGACACTTAAAATATCACCAACATCCAGACCAAAACATTGGAACCAAAGCATCCAGACCTCATTGGAACCATGTCAGTCTTCCTAAACATTAACTCCCTCCCCCCACCAGTAAACAATGGTTATGCTATGCACCATCCATAACATGCACTAGAGCATCTCGCCAATGCTACTCAAACAATATGCCTGAAATCTGTAATCCCTCTCACCTAAAAGCATGAGATCTGTGGGAACACCATTAGCCAAAAAAACCCTTTGCATCATGCACCTTCCTGACTTTATGTATTGAAGCCATGGAACAGCCAACCAAACACATTGCTCGCCACACATTCTGCAATTTTTCATCGAGGTAACGTGACACCTTCTCGTCAAGTGTGATTGACGTTCTTACTGTCTGTACGCTGCTGGTATTTAGGGCAGCAATGGAGGTGCTCCATCTCTGGTGTTCAGAGCTTCCTTCATCATGTCAGTAGCTTCAGTCTGTTTTCAGTACTGTCAGTCAGGCAAGTCCCTGGTGAGGGCTCAGGAATACCATCACACTGGTATGTAAAAAGAATCTTCGTTGCTGCTTCCATAATAAATTTGTTTTGCAGTCAGGGTTGTTAGCCCTGAGCTGAACCCCCAAACTGGAGGACCTGTAGACCACTCTTAGTCTGACCACTACACTTTGACCTGTTTAGTGTGGGTGACCCTACCAAGAGCAAAGCGTAAAGTCCTGATTCCAGCCAACATAGCTGTCCGGGTCATTGAGACACACAAGCCTCCAAACCCAATGACAAGGTTGTGGTCCTCTAGTCAAGTGTGTTTTGAGATGCGCGTTAAATGCTGACTTGGCTATTCATATTCACATTCCATTAGAGACTAAGTTTTGAAAATCTGAAGGAAATGGAATGATTAGCAGAGGGGGCAAAGGAAGCATCTCCAAATGACCAGACTGGCCTGCTGTCAACCATTCTGAAGCAAACACAACTCATTTAAAGGACTTTGTGTGGAGGAACCTTGGGGAAAAGTTACTGGATGTCCATCTAATGCTCTCATCATCTTAAGTCTTTATCAGATCTCCCCTTGGCCTCCAGCACTCCAGAGAAAACAGCCCACATTTGTTCAGCCTCTCATTATGGCACATGCCCTCTAATCCAGGCAGCATCCCAGTAAACCTCTTCTGCACCCTCTCCAAAGTCTCAACATTCTTCCTATGATGGGGTGACTAGATCTGTATGTGAGACTCCAGATGTGGCCTAACTAGAGTTTTATGAAACTGCAACATAATGTCCTGATTTTTGCACTCAGTGCCTCAACTAATCAAGACAGGAATGCCATATGCTACCTTTACCGTCCTATCAACTCGTGTGGCTACTTTCAGGAAGCCATAGACTTAGACTCCAAGACCCCTCTGCACATCAACACTGTTAAAGGGTCTTTCCATTAACAATGTACTGTCCCTTTTCATTTGACCTCTCAAAGTGCAGCAGTTCACATTTGGCCAGGTTAAGCTCCATCTGCCATTTTTCTGCCCATATCTGTAACTAATCTATATCCTGCTATATCCTTTGCCAGTCTTCCACACTATTCACAACAGTGGCAGTCATTGTATCGTCTGCAAGCTTACTAACCCGTTCATCCGTTTTCATTACAGACATCAGAGATCCGGTATATATCCCTGTAGAACATCGCTAGTCACAGACCTGCCAAAATAAGTTCCAGCAACCACTGCCCTCCTATGGGCAAGCAAGTTCTGAATCCAAACGAACATTTCACTGTGGAACTGAACTTGTGCATATTAATCTTCTGAATGAGCATCCCATAAGGGTCCTGTTGAACGCCTTACTAGAATCCATGTGGATAATATCCACAGCTCTGCCCTCATCAATCACCCTTGTCACTGCCTTGAAAATCACAGTGAAGTCAGTAAGACACAGCTGACTCAACACAAAGCTATGCTGGTTGTCCCTAATTAAGCCATGGTTTTCCAAATGCTCCTAAATCCTATCCCAAGGAATCCTCTCCATTAACTTCCCTACTACTGATGTGTGTCTCGCTATAATTTCCAGGATTATCCATTGAATAATGCAACAGTAGCTTTTGCCAGTTCTCCAGGACCTCATCTGTAACTAAAGGGGGCATGAAGGTATTGGCCAAAGCCCCAGCAATCTCATCTCTTGCCTCTCCCAATAACCTCTGGTATATGCCGACAGACCCTGGGGACTTATCCACTTTAAACCTCATTAAGAGATTCCATCACTGACTCTGCTAATCAAAATTGACATGATGTTTACAGGGCTCCTTTATCTGTTCTTTTTCTCAGGTGAGCAAAGCTACAAGTGCACCAAATATCAACATGGCTGACAAAATCATCATTGATGTAACGGACCCGAACCGGCCCTGCTTCACGAAACAAGAAATGCGGCAGATTCTGCATGAGCGCAACGAGTTGAAAGCAAACCTGTTTCTGGTCCAGGAGGAGCTGGCATACTACCAGAGGTGAGCCTTTTCTGTAGGGTGTAGCCGAGAAATATTTAATTATGATTCACTGATGGGGGAATGCCTCAATTTCTGCACCTCCCTCCTTCCATTTCCTGCCCTGAAGATGGACTGTGGAATCAGTCCACTGTGGTCAGGTGAATTTATAATCTAAACTGCACTTTGAGATTGCTATCAGGTTTAGCTTGGAAGGGTTATTGTGTATGCGGTTTGGAGTTCTAGATACCATCTTTGCTGAACAATTGAAACATGGACACTGTCTTGGGTGTTGGGCAACAGAGGCTTGGACGATGTGCTTTGATGTTTGCAGAGAGATTTTCAACGATGGAAAATGCCCGACAATTTTCATGGAAGCAATCAAGACGGCAATTAACAAGCAAAGGAAAAAGGTGAAGGCAAAGATGTTGGGAATTCCAGAGAGCATGTGTAGCAGGTAAGTAACTTAATGTGAGGAAAGCAGCACTTAGAAATCTGCACCTACCCCACCTTTCCTCCAATTTCACCATTTCAACCCTTGTGTCCACCAAGAAGTGCTGTATTTGGTATTTTTCTCTTGTCATGCTGATAGTCTCTTACTATTAGATCTGTTTCTGTTTTCAATTTCCCTGACAGATCTTCCTTTGCTACTTTTACTGGTGAATGTACCTCTTCCCATCTGTAACCCCTTACCCTCCTGAACATAGTGGCAGTGTCCTTGACCAGAAGCTGTCTATCTTTGTTGGGTGGCCAACCTATTAATTCCAAACATTGTATGCATTGGAAGTTGGAGACCTCATAGCAGTAATTGTTGCTGCACATGAAACTCCAATTAATATATCCATCCATTTCTTCCACTCTTATCTAGTGCTACTCTAAGAGGTTTCCAAAGTACCTCTTCAGCAAAGGCACTAAATTTTGAATGGTTTCTGTGCAGTGTTCTGTAGGTGTTTTATTTTCTTAGATTTGGCACAAAGTTGCGATTTGTATCCAGCATTGCATTGAGAACAGAACTGAGCACCTTGTTTAATGACGCAAACAACAGGAATTCTGCAGATGCTGGAAATTTAAGCAACACACATAAAAGTTGCTGGTGAACGCAGCAGGCCAGGCAGCATCTCTAGGAAGAGGTGCAGTCGACGTTTCAGGCCGAGACCCTTCGTCAGGACCCTTCTAGTCTCGGCCTGAAACGTCGACTGCACCTCTTCCTAGAGATGCTGCCTGGCCTGCTGCGTTCACCAGCAACTTTTATGTGTGTACCTTGTTTAATGAACTGAGTCACTGCCCCACCTAGTGGCTTTGCTGAGAACTGCAGAGCTGACCAAGCTCACACTTTTTGCTTCTTCAGTTTACCAAGCTACTTGTCATTTGCAGTTTGTAATGCAAAGGCAAAATTGCTTTAAAATCATCTATTTCTAATAGGCTAAATAATGATGGTTTTGTTGTTTAAAAGAATAATTCTTGGATCTTTTCAATCTTTGCTATGAAATATAGAATCTCTGCCGAGTTTCCTTTTGTTTTAAAAGTGCTATGGGATATTTTACTTTTACACACATACAAGTGATTCGTAATGCATTGAGAAGTGAATCCAGTAACACTGCCCCTGTGCTCGGAGGATGAGGAGTTACATACAGCAAATGAAAAATCCGCCAGTGAGAGATGGGCGGCACGATAGCATAGTGTTTACAGGGGACCCGGGTTGCATTCCTGCCACTGTCTTACAAGTACATTCTCCCCGTGAACACGTGGGTTTCCTCTGGGTGCTCCGGTTTCCTCCCACAATCCAAAGACCTATCGGTTAGTAGGTTAATTGGTCGTTGCAAATTGTCCCGTGATGAGGCAAGGGTTAAATCAGAGATTGCTGACCAGCACGTGGCTGGGAGAAGGGCCTAATCTGCTCTCCATCTTGATTATTAAATAAAACCCATGCTCTACTATCAACAGCTTTGGGAGTAGGCCCAGATTAGGCACAGATTTCTTTGATTAGAAGACCATGGATACTCAATTATTTTTGAAATATTCACACTTAAACATTTTCAATCTTCATTTAATTGACAAGGACAGCTAAATATAACTTCTGTAATCTGTAGAAACTCCAGACACTTATCAATTGCCCAAATGGGTACTGGCTCAATAGACAGTAGGGTGAAATTCCAG
The DNA here is from genome assembly GCF_963921235.1 of Mobula hypostoma. Classification (NCBI taxonomy): domain Eukaryota; kingdom Metazoa; phylum Chordata; class Chondrichthyes; order Myliobatiformes; family Myliobatidae; genus Mobula; species Mobula hypostoma. The sequence goes on along the minus strand of NC_086119.1, from coordinate 28,161,395 downwards.
TTATTTATTTTTGAGTGTTAATACTATTGCTGGCCATGAAAGTCAAGATTTCTGGAATCCATCTATATTTTTTATTTCAGAGAACATTGTGAGAGCCATTTGTTGAGTGGGGGGGGTGCAAAGGCCACTTTACTGATAACAATTTGTATTATTTTTCTCAAAACGAAATCTTTGTTTCTAAGCAGCGATGAAGAAACTAAAGACGCCCTTCCCCTTCCCAGCTTCCCACAAGACGAAATAGATGCCAAGCCACCCGAGTCGAGAATCAAATCTTTGTGAGTTTTAAACCAGCTTCTGTGAATTCCTTATTGTTTTTATTATTCTGGGTTTGTTCATTGGCTGACTGTAATCATTAGAATAGATGGGGGCTAGAAACAGTGAGAAGCCTTTTTCTTTGTGACTTATTATTCAGACTGAATATGACCACATACACTACCCTGGTGCATTCTGGCAAACGCAAAGTCATTCTATTTATTCCAATATATTCCCTGGATGTGATTATCACTGGAATGGCAACATTTATTGCTTATTCCTAATTACAGTTAAGAATAAATAGTTTTTTTTACATCTAGAGTTGCATATAGACCAAAGTGGATAGCTTTTCAAAATCTTATCCCAAATAGAATTAACGAACCAGCTGTGGTCTTCAAAGTTACAAGTAGAAATATTATGAAAGCACGCATTTTCTTGTGGGCATACTCATTAAACCCATATTAGAGTCGATGGTGACCACTCTAACTTGGGTGTTTAGCCAGTGTGCAAAAGATGACAAACTGTGCAAATACAAACAAAAGGAATAATAATAAATAAATAAGCAATGAGTATCGTGAATGTGAGGTGACAAGTCCTTGAAAGTGAGTCCATAGGTTGTGGGAACATTTCAATGATGGGGCAAGTGAAGTTGAGTGAAGTTTGGTTCAAGAGCCTGATGGTTGAGGGGTAATAACTTAACTTTATTGTCACCGAACAATTGATACTAGAATGTATAATCATCATGGTGATATTTGATTCTGCGCTTCGCGCTCCCTGGAGTACACATCAATAGTAGATATTAAAAATTTAAATTATGAATCATAAGTAGAAAATAGAAAAGGGAAAGTAAGGTAGTGCAAAAAAACCGAGAGGCAGGTCCGGATATTTGGAGGGTACGGCCCAGATCCGGGTCAGGAACCGTTCAGCAGTCTTATCACAGTTGGAAAGAAGCTGTTCCCAAATCTGGCTGTACAAGTCTTCAAGCTCCTGAGCCTTCTCCTGGAGGGAAGAGGGACGAAAAGTGTTTTGGCTGGGTGGGTCATGTCCCTGATTATCCTGGCAGCACTGCTCCGACAGCGTTTCTGAACCTGCAGGTGTGAATCCTGATGCTGCTATATCTTCTTCCTGATGGCTTTATAATAATATTGCAGTTTTGTAGTTATTACTGATGTGTGTAGCTATTTTTCCTTAAATGCAGGTTTACTTAGTTCCGTGTGTTTAGGTTTCCCACTTGATCTGGTGAGATTCAAGCCCACATCTCTGGATCTGTGGGTCAGAAATATGACCACTGGTCCAGCACTTGATTCAAAGAATGTGGAACAAAGTGAGACAGATATTAGATAAATGATCGAAGATTTTCAAAATAGTACATTGTGTTCTCTGGTGTGCAACACCAGATCGGCTAGACGGTTGAAAGAAGGGAAAACAATGAATGGTGCAGGCACATGAGACTGGGATTTCTGCTCTTGTGGGGATAAACAGCACAGTAGTGTGCTTGGCCAGATTCTGTGCTGCATTTTATATGTAATGTTACGGGGTTATGGTCTGGAGGTTACATTTGTGTTAAAGATTGGATGCTTGTAAGCATATCCAATTATCCAACTTATACGTGTATTCCTTGAACCTAAGATCATAAGACATAGGAGCAGAATTAAGCCATTTGGTCCATCAAGTCTGTTGTACTATTCCATCATGGCTACTTTATTATCCCTCTCAACCCTATTCTCTTGCTGTCTCCCTGTAGCCTTTGATACCCTGACAAGAACCTGTCAACCTCCGCTTTAAATGTACTCAATGACTTGGCCTCCACAGCCATCCATGCCAGTGATTTCTGGATAAAGAATTTCCTCATCATCTTGGATGTCCCTCTGTTCTGAGGCTGTCCCCCCTCGTCCTAGACTCACCCACTACAGGAAACATCCTCTCTGTCTAGGCCTTTAATATTCAATCGGTTTCAATGAGATTGCCTGTTATTCTTCTAAACTCTAACCAGTACAGACCCAGAACCATCAAATATTCCTCTTATGTTAACCCTTTCATTCTCATGAACCTTCTCTGGAGCCTCTCCCATGCCAGTACATCATTTTGTAGATAAAACTGCTCACAATGCTCCAAGTGCAGTCTGACCAATTCCTCAGCATTACATCCTTGATCTTTTATTCTAGTCCTCTCGAAATGAATACTAACATTGCACTTTTGTCCCTTTGCACCTCTAATTTCTGAATTTTCTTCTCATTTAGCAAATAGTCTACATCTTTATTCCTTCAACCAAGTGTGTGACCATATACATTCCAACATTATATTCTATCTGCCACATCTTTGCCCATTCTCCTTATCTGTGCAATTCCTTCTGCAGACTGTCTGCTTCCTCAGCATTACCTGCCCTTCCGCTGAATTGTCTATACTTGTAAGAAGATAGAATGAGGCTATTCAGTCCATCGGGTCATGCCATCCCTTCAGACCCATTTTTCCCTTCTCCTTATTTCCCTGTGGTTCGGAAGTTTGTTCTCTCCCATAATTTCTCACCAACTCCCCTTTGATTCCGTCTGTTATTGTGATAAGCAAAGAAACTGGAACATCATGAGGAAGTTTGTTGGTCAAGGATGGAATACATACACTCTATACAGGTGACACTGGATCAAGTTCATGGAACTTTGGGTCATTTAAGGAGGCCATTCTGTTTACTACTGGATCCATGCTGGCTTCCACAGATCAGGTCCAACAGTCCCACACTTCCTCTTCTCGTTTCCCTGGAGCTCTTCAACTTGTTCTCCCTCATGTTCCCATTACTTTACTTTATTGTCGCAAAACAATTGATACTAGAGCGTACAGTCATCACAGCGATACTTGATTCTGCACTTCGCGCTCCCTGGAATACAAATCGATAGTAAATATTAAACATTTAAATTATTTATCATAAATAGAAAATAGAAAAGGGAAAGTAAGGTAGTGCAAAAAACCTGAGAGGCAGGTCCGGATATTTGGAGGGTACGGCCCAGATCGGGTCAGGATCCGTTCAGCAGTCTTATCACAGTTGGAAAGAAGCTGTTCCCAAATCTGGCCATACGAGTCTTCAAGCTCCTGAGCCTTCTCCCGGCGGGAAGAGGGATGAAAAGTGTGTTGGCTGGGTCGGTCGTGTCCTTGATTATCCTGGCAGCACTGCTCCGACAGCGTGCAGTGTAAAGTGAGTCCAAGGACGGAAGATTGGATTCAAACCCTCTGTATGAATGCTATTGGCATTTACTAAGTTTACATCAGTCACTTAACCCACTAGCGTATCACTGTGAAAGGAAGTGAAGGGGCATAGGTTTAATTTAACTAGTAGAAGTGATTAAAGAGAGCTGAGGTCCAAGTTAACCTTTCTTCAAAGTTCAAAGTACATTTATTATCAATGTACACTCAGACATCGCACCCTGCAAAAACTCATTTCAGGGAGGTAGCACCATCAATTTGCGGGAGACTTCCGGGAGAGGTGGGATGTCTGCAATAGAGTAGCTCCTTAGCAACTAGCCAGCTAGTTTAAATAACGTTAGCTATGCTAATGAATGAATGACACCTGTTAAACTCACCTCAACATGTCTTTTACAGTCTTAACCCACCATGGGCAATAGAAAAGTCACTGTTGCAAACAGTGCAGCGAGCAACACTGTCATTATTTTTGACCCCTATTAGGCAGGGGTACACTTCAGTGTAGTCTGGGGTGAAGTACGTTTGATATTTTCTTTTTTTGGAACTCTCTCGCTCTTGCTGTTGCTCTCACTCTCTCTCTCGTTGGTGGTCGCTCTCACTCGCGCTCGCTCTCTCACGCACGTGCTTGCTCTCGCTCTCGTGGTCGCTCTCACTTGCGCTTGCTTTCTTGCTCTCACTCTCGCTCTCATGCTCTCTCACTCACGCTTGCTTTCTTGCTCTTGCGCTCGCTCTCTCGCTCTTTCTCGCGCGTTCTCTCAGACTCGCTCTCAAAAAAATCAGTTTCTGGGACATTGTATATAATTTGCGGGCATCAGGGAGCCACTTTTAATATACGGGAGACTCCTGGAACTTCCGGGAGAGGTGGGATGTCTGTACACTATATACAGCCTCGAGATTTGTCTCCTTAAAGGGCAGCCACGAAACAAAGAAACCCAATAAAACCCATTTAAAACAAAAAGACTGTCAAATACCCAGTGGGCAGAAAAAAAAATTGTGCCAACAATAGTAAGCAAATGACATTCAGTACAGCAGTTCGCAAAAGTGAGTTCACAGCCACGAAGCCAGTCATCACTGCAGCAGGCCCGGGAGCCCATTTGTTGCAGGCCACAGCCTCAGTTCAGCACAGAGACAAGAAAATCTTGTGAGCAGCGAGCTGAACTTCAGACCCTTCCTCGCCTCTGTCCTTGACACCCTGACCTTTTCAATCTGGCCCAGCACTTAAACAGTGGATCATTTCTCAGGCCTGGGCCCTGCCACTTTGATATGCTCTCAGGCCCAGGCCCCGACACCTTGATTTGGCCTATACTTAACTTTTCCGATCTGGCTCGGTGCTTAAATTGGTCAAACAACGGCTTATTTCTTGGTTTTGGGCCTGGGCCCCGCTGCTTTGATTTGACCTGTACCTGACCTTTCCAATGACCTTATTTGACCTTACCTGGTGCTTAAAAAGGTCAAACATTGGCTTGTTTCTTGCTTTCTGGCCCGGGCCTCACTGCCTCGATTCTGCTGCTTTTTTTGTTCAGTCTTGGCTCCAATGCGGTCGTGAGGGTTGAACTTATTTATTGAAAGGTGATAGGTAACACCAGATTTTTTTTTCTCCAGCTGGACAGACAGTAGAGTGCGCAGCAGTTTGGATTGTTTCACATGCTGTTGTGTGGAGGGCAACTTCCTCAGTTGGAGGCATTGCAAGTTTTTAACTAACCTATAAAAATAATGTCAACATGGTTTAAAAAGTGCCTGTGACCTTTGTTTCCAGAGACTATTTGTCCAGTTGTAATAGATGTACACATTGAAACATTAGACTGCACTCAGTGGCTCAGATGGACCAGTGAACTGGGTGTGAAACCTTAATCTGCTTGCTTCAGTTCCCTGTGGTGTGAGGCTGTTTTGGAGGCGAAGGGATTGACAGTCTGTCCGGAGAGACCTGGAACTTGGAAGGAGGCCATTTGGCCCACAGCGACTTAGTATATTTTCATACTTGAACCGTGAGTTAACTAGGTCCTTCCACGCACTGAGTCCATGCTGAACATCAAGCACCTGAAACATGGGATTCTGTAAGTACTTGAAATCTGGAGGAACAAACGCAAAATGCTGGAGGTCAGGCAGCATCTAGGGAAGAACCCAGAATAAGGTGGCTGGGGGAGGGGGGAGGGGGGGAGAGGAAGGAGTACAAGCTGGCGTGTGATAAGTGAAGCCAGGTGAGGGGGAAAGGTGGGTGAGTGGAAGACCAGGGGTGGGCGGGGGGAATGAAGTGAGAATCTGGGAGGTGATAAGTGGAAAAGGTAAAGGGCTGAAGAAGAAAGAATCTGAAGGGAGAGGAGAATGGACCATGGGAGAGAGGGAAAGAGGAGGGGCACCAGAGGGAGGTGATGGGCATAGGGGGAGAAGAGAAAGGGTAAAGGGGGAGCCAGAATGGGGAATGGAAAAAGAGGGAAGCGGGGGAGAGAAATGAGAGAAATCAATGTTTGTACTATCAAGCTGGAGGCTACCCAGCTCCCGCATTAATTCCATTCTCCTCGCATTCCATCAATGTTGTAGGTTCTATCAGGCTCCTCATCCACCTTGCAGATGGTAGAAAGACTTGAGTGTCAGGTGGTGGTGAATCAATTCCTGTAAAATACTCGCATCTGATTTGTTCTTTTGAGTCAGTTAATTACGTGGCTGGTCCAGTTGAGTTACTGGTCAGCTATGACCTCCCCAAGATGTTTTGGTGGAATATTCCAACACAGTGATACCATTGAGTGTGAAGGATACGCGGTTAGACTCCCTTGTTGAAAATGGCTGTTGCTTGACACTACTGTGATGGAAGTGTTACTTGCCACTTGTCTGCTCATGCCTGAATGCTGTCTGTCCTGCTGTGATTACAAATTAACTGTGCTATCATTTTCAACAACCCACGTCTGACCTTATTATCGATGGTATGTCACCAATGAAGCAGTTGAGGACTGTTGGTGTAAGGATTCCACAAGGTTCAATGGAACAAATATTTACATATATAGATTTAATTGAGGGAAGAATTTTGGTCAGATTGTATACAGAGGTTCTGTATTCTGGTCAGGTTGTAGGGAGAGTTTCCTTTCGTATTTTATAAGACCATAAGACGTAGGAGCAGAATTTGGCTATTCGGCCCATTGAGTCTGCTCCGCCATTTCATCATGACTGATCCATTTCCTTCTCAACCCTACTCTCCTGCCTTCCACCGTAATCTTTCACACCCTGACTAATCAAGAACCTGTCAATCTCCACCTTAATTACACTCAATGATCTGGCCTCCACAGCCGCTTGGCAACAAATTCCGCATATTCACCACCCTCTGGCTAAAGAAATTCCTCCTCATCTCTGTTCTAAAGTGATGTCCCTCTATTCTATGGCTGTGCTCTCTGATCCTAGACTTACCCCACTATAGGAAACATCCTCTCCACATTTACTCTATCTAGGCCTTTCAATATTTGTTAGTTTTCAATGAGATTTCCCCTGCACATCCTCATTCTTCTAAATTGCAGTGAGTAAAGGCCAAGAACAATCAGTCGCTCCTCATACCTGACCATACTGTGGTCAGGTTGTAAGGAGAGTTTCTTTCCGCATTTTGTTTAGGTTGTATGAAGAGGTTCTTCCCCTATATTCCTAATTTGATAATAGAGTGAAAACTCACTGACATGGATTTGCATGAGGGATTTCCAGGAGCAATTTTACAAGGGGGCAGACAGGCATTTCAGCCTCTGTTCTCTAACGGTTTCACCTCATCTGAGGTTAGAGGTCATTGGACTTCCACTCCGGAGGCTGGAGTCTGAGGTTCAGAGCAGCATTGAGGGCATGCTGCCTTTGGAGGATGAAACTTTAAACCCACGTTCCATCAATGATCTTGGGTGAATATTGAACTTTTTGTGGCATGATCTGAAGGAAAGAAAGGGAATTATTAAACCACCTGTCGTTATTAAAATGGATTATCAGGTCATTCATATCACTGCCTTTCTCTGCACCTTATTTATTTTAGTTATAGATACAGAGCAGACCAGGCCCTTTCTGCCCAGTAACCCACCTGCTTAACCCCAGCTTAATCACAGGACGTGGGTGGCACGTGGCCAAGTGGTTAAGGAGCCGGTCTAGTGATCTGAAGGTCGCTAGTTCGAGCCTCAGCTGAGGCAGCGTGTTGTGTTCTTGAGCAAGGCACTTAACCACACGTTGCTCTGCAATGACATCGGTGCCCGGCTGTATGGGTCCTAGTGCCCTTCCCTTGGACAACATCGGTGGTCCATACAACCTTGCCCAGGCCTCAGTCAACATTGAAAATCGATGGACAGCTGAAGAAAGGGAGAATCACAGGACAATTTACTATGAGCATGCAGTTCACAAGGAGCTAGGGTGGTACCGTGGCGCCCCTGGTCTGTTGGCTACGTCTCCATACATCAATGGTGAGGTTTACTCGACAGGATCATGGTAGCTCAGTCACTTGGTATATTCTCAAGGCAGTGTGATAGATTTTTATACATTAGGGCATCAAGGATTCTGGAGTTACTACAAAACAACTGGCCCCAAACTAAAAGATCTTACTTAGTTGGTGAGTAGAAGCAAGGGACCAAATGGTCTGATCGTACTTCTACTTATGCTAGCTCTACATAAGGAGGGGAAGGCCAAGCAGTCGTGCAGGCCTTTCCCACCATTTTAGAATATTGCGGCTGATCTTGTGCCTCAGGTCCACCTTCCAACCCAGGCAGCAAGTTTCCTGATCAGCTTGGTGCTGGCAATATATCTGTAGTGATCATTATCAGCTGCCGTGTGGGAGTCCCTGAGCTTCTCAAGGAATGTCAGCAGCAACCATTAGGAGGTTGTATGGATGACTTGTGATATTTCATCCTACCTCCATGTCTTTGCTTCATGTGGAAAGGCAACAATTACTAATTGCTCTGTGGAAAATATTGTGCACGGATATGATAGCACTGGACTGTAGCTTGATTTGATGTACTGTTCTCGCACTGGCTGGCTTGCCTTCAAGTTAAGGACATTCAGATCTTTGCTATTTAGTATCAGCTATGGTAATTCAATCCATCTGCAAATGTGATTGTCAAATGTGATAGCTGAGAGGAATTCCAGTCTGCTCAGAATAAACCTGGGGTGCCTGACTCTTCTGTGGCAAGAATGGGCCAAAGCAAGAATGAGACAGCTTCAACAAATTGGCGGCTGGAGTGTGGGGAATGATATAGGGACGGAGGTTGGTGAATCCAGTGTGGTTGTCCGTTCACCCATTCATTAAATGGGCAGGATATCAGAGTGTCAACTGGCATGGCTGAAGACCTGATACTTCATTGTGAAAACATCTCCTTGTAGCAGAGATTCCCAGCCTGGGGTCTACAGACCCCTCAGTTAATGGTAAGACTCATTGGCATAAAGAGGGTTGGGAGCTCCTGCCTTAGAAGTTTCTGGATTGCGGAAGTAACGTACACTGGCTGAGCAGCATAAAAAAACTTCAGCTTGGCTTGGTGCTTTTACTTACCGCATTCTCAATGAGCCGTAATGAGCTGATGTAAAATCCCACCAACAGCACCTGATCATACCTTTGATCAGATCAAAGGTCTCTTGCTGCATCAGCCAGGCTGTGTTAGGATAAAATGGGATTCCAGTTAGATATTTAGCCCTACTCCGGCCATGATTGTCGTCAATGGACCCCCCCCCCCCGCCATATAGACATGTGTCCATTCTCAGTCAGTGCAGGGAGAACGAACCACAAGACAGGAATATAGATAAACCTGGCTTTGGAATGCATTTTTCCTTGTGATTTTACTGACCACTACTAGATAGATGAGGAGTTTCTAATTTCCCATGTATTTGTGGAAAAGGCATGCATATGAATTGATAAAAATCAACGTGCATTGACTTCTCTAACTTCCATTAATGCCCCACCTCCCCCTCATACCCCATCCATTATTTATTTATATACACATATTCTTTTTCTCTCTCTCCTTTTTCTCCCTCTGTCCCTCTCACTATACCCCTTGCCCATCCTCTGGGCTTCCCCCTCCCCCTTTTCTTTCTCCCTGGGCCTCCTGTCCCATGATCCTCTCATATCCCTTTTGCCAATCAACTGTCCAGCTCTTGGCTCCATCCCTCCCCCTCCTGTCTTCTCCTATCATTTCAGATCTCCCCCTCCCCTCCCACTTTCAAATCTCTTACTAGCTCTGTTTTCAGTTAGTCCTGACGAAGGGTCTCGGCCCGAAACGTCGACTGTACCTCTTCCTAGAAATGTTGCCTGGCCTGCTGTGTTCACCAGCAACTTTTATGTGTGCATTCTTTAATGTATTCACTGGAATATTAGTTATAGACCACTAAATATTTAAGAAATGTATCTTTTTTTTACTTGTATGTAACATTTCCATATCTATTTTTCAGAGATCCACCTCCAAAGTTTAGAACTGCTTTGCAAAGTACTGTCTTCCATGAAATCCAGATCTGGATTTTGGAATTGCTTTGCAAAGTACTGTCAGCCAGGTAAATAAGTAAATATTTTATGTAGATAAGTATGTAGAGAAGTAGATTTCTAAACATCTGTAAACCAAGCGACTACTTAGATTTTAAATACTGCTACCTTTTGATAGAATGATTGAACAGACCAATCTTGAGGTATATGGGGTGTCAGGGAGGTAGTTCGTGCCTAACCAATCCTATAAGCTTTTTGAGGAAGTTGTCAGCAAAGTTGATGAAGACAAGGCACTGGATATTGTCTACGGGCTTTAGCAAGGCTTTTGAACCTTCTTGACCAACCTCCCATGTGAGATCTTGCCAGTCACTTGGCATTCAAGATGAGATAGTCATCATATGGGAGCCCAAGCACGGGAGGATGATCTTTGGGCGCCCTCCCAAGACTATGGTCAACACGCTCCTAGAAGACAGTGGCGTGGCTAATGTACATGAACTGAACACACTGATGAGGGAGAGGGAGAGGTGGAGAGTCCGTCATTGTGCCTGACACCGACCCCCTAGGCCTGAGTCGATGTAGTAGTAGTAGTCTAGTTGGGACCTCTATGTACTGATCAAGGAAACTTTCTTGAACACATTTGACACTTTTTCCCATCCAGCCCTTTTACAACATGAGTATCCCAGGCGCTATGTGGAAAGTTAAAATCACCTACTATCACAATGTTATGTTTCTTGTGACAATATGTGGTCCCTCTACAAATTTGCTTCTCTAAATCCCATGGACTGTTGGATGGTCTATAACATAATCCCGTTAGCGTGGCCATATCTTTCTTATTCCTCAGTTCAACCGATAAAGCCTCACTAGACGAGCTCACCAGTTTGTTTTGTCTGAGCATTGCTGTGATATTTTCCTGAATTAGAAATGCAGCATTTAATCCCTCCCACTCTATCACGTCCAAAGTAACAAAACCCGAAAAGCACTACGAATACTACCCTTCCTGCAACCAAGTCTCACAAGTGGCTACAATGTCATAATTTGACATGGTGATCCATGCCCTAAGCTCATCCACATTTCCTACAATGCTCCTTGTGTTGAAATAGACACAGTTCAGAACATTACTTCCACCTTTTGATTCCTGATATTGTATGTAGGTTTAACAGCACCTTTGTCCACAACCGTTCCACTATTGATTCTGGCACTGTGGTTCTCCCTGTAACTTTAGTTTAAACCACCCCAGTGCAGCACTAGCAAAACTTCCCACTAGGGTGTTAGTTCCCCCTCGATTTCAGATGCAATCTGTCCCTTCTTCCCCGGGAGAGAGACCAGTAATTCAAAATATGAAGCCTTCCCTCCTGTACCATCTCCTAAGCCATGTGTTAAATTGTATGATCTTATTTTTGGCCTCACTAGCACGGGGCTTGGGTAGCAATCTTGAGATTACAACCCTGGAAGTCCTGCCCTTTAACTTAGCATCTAACTCCCTGAACTTACTTCTCCTACCCATGTCATTGGTACCGACATGGGCTACAACCTCTGGCTGCTCACCCTCTCATTAAGAACACTGTGGGCTCAGTCCAAGATGTCCCTGAGCCTGGCACCCAGGAGGCAACATACCATTGGGGAACTGCACTGTCATCCACAGAACCTCCTTTCTGTTCCCCTAACCAACAAATCCCCTATCATTACAGCTAGTCTTTTCTTCCTTCTTTTTGAGCCACAGAGCCAAAGACCTGATGCTGTGGCTTTCCTCTGGCTGCATATCCCCTTTCCCCCTCCTGATGTCTTCCCAGTTACCTGTGTCCTGTACCTTGGGTGTAACTACCTCCCAACGTGTTCTGTCTATCAACCCCTCAGCCTCCTGAAAGATCTAGCATTTATTGAGTACCAGCTCCTGCTCCAGCTCCTTAACACGGTCTGATGTACTTCTTGCAGCTTTAGTCGTCAAGGACACAGGAGGTCTCCCTGCCTTTCCAGATCCCGCAGCAGGAGTGTTGCACTATCCTGTCTGGCACCCCCACTGCTCGAAATGAATAAATAACAGAAATCTATCGACTGTCACAATGTTATGTTTCTTACAACAGTATGTGGTCTCTCTACACATACACCTCTGTCAACACACACACACACACACACACACACACACACACAAATATATATTTAATTTCTCATAGTAAATGTTTCCTGCCTCAGTCTGCCAGGAGTCTATGTTCATATTTTTTCTTTTTTTTGCATATAAAAAGGAGCATTTACGATTTGAATTTTTATCTCTTACAAATTTACTTTCATGTTCTACACGCCCCTATCAATTCTCTCACCTTCAGAAATGCTGTCAATCCCTCAGGCATACTGGTGTTTTTGGCAACATTACAAGCTGTTTTATTTGCTCTACTACCATCCTTTTTTTGTTTTAATGTGATGATTGACACCAAATATGTTGCTGTATAAGTAAGAAGGGTAGGCGTAATAAGCTGCAACTTCAGCCTACACCCTTTTTAAAGAATATCTGGTTTTCTTCGTTGTAATTTTGTCCTGTGAAATCATCGTTATGAAATCATTGTTGAAAATGATGCTTTTTGTTACGTTTGTACAGACCAAAAAAATTTCATTCAACCTTTTTGTGACTGTTGGTCACATTCCCTCTGCGTTTTCAGCCATACTGGGATACGGACTAATGACGAACTCTAGATTCACTCTTTAAATGTTAATCTTTGCCTGTTTGCAGTCATTCAAGTTTCCTATTTCATTGAAGTCAACTCATGTCTTATGTCTTTGAAGTTCAAGCACTTGCCTGGGTTCCATCCTCCTGTTTTGTGCCTGAACTTTGTATCTCTGAGTGACCGAGGACTAAAGGACAAAACAGGGCAGAGTCAATCTAGAGCTGAAAATAACCTTTCAACTTCAATTGCACTGATACAGGTAGTACAGGTTCCATCAATAACATACCACATTTAATTATTACTCATCTTAATTTTCTGTTTTTCCTGTTCAATGTTGTCTGTGACTTAAGATCTGTAATCTTAGAGTGAAGTAACTTTTCTATTTGGCATTTTCATGCTGACTTGCCCACAAAAATGGGCAAATGGACAAATCCAATTAATGATTGCAAAATACTTTTCATGACTTAGATTATTATTACAAATTCTTCAACTTAATTGCATTTTCCCCACAAATGTCACTCTGTGACCAGTAACCAAGGGAATGCAGGGAAATGACTTTTCCCCCTGTTCCTTTCAAGGTCCAAGCTTTCCATTTATGGCTTCTCCTTTGGAGATGCAAAGTCTTGAGGGCCCATAAAAAAGCCTTTTCCCCCTTTCGCTTTACTTGCAGAAGCCTTTTGCAAACAGAGAGCTGTTAATTCCAGCTGCTGTTGTAGAGGAAAGAGGGTATGCTGCTCAGTCACTTGTTTACAATTTTTATAAAGTAGTGTTTACTTGGTCCAGTTCTCCTAATTTTAATGGGAGCTGTTCTTTGTCTCGTACTACTGTGCCATTTTCCTTGTTCTCATTCCTATTAATTAATAGCGTTTTCAGTGTTGATTGTGAAGACCCACAGAGAACCATAGAGAAGCCAGATGGAATTCAAGCCCACTTGTAAATCTATAACTTTTCTGACCATCTCATCCATAATTTGCCAAGATTAGCAGGGAGGTTGTGATTAAGATCTCCTATTTCAAAAGAACTTCTCTCCCTCCCCTCTTCTATTTCCCACTCTGCCCCCTTGTCTCTTCTTGTCTGCCTGTCACATCCCCCTGGGTCCCCACCTCCTTCCCTTTCTCCTATGGTTTACTCTCCTCTGCTGTTTACCATAAGACATAGGAGCAGAATTAGGCCATTTGGCCCATTGAGTCTGCTCCGCCGTTCAATCTTGATTGATTCTTTTTTCCCTCCTCAGCCCCACTCCCCAACCTTCTCTCCGTAACCTTTGATGCCGTGTCCAATCAAGAACCTATCAAGCTCTGCCTTAAATAAACCCAACAACCAGGCATCCATAGCTGCCTATTGTGATAAATTCCACAAATTCACCACTCTCTGGCTAAAGAAATTACCCCATATCTCTGTTTTAATTTGACGCTTGTTTGTCCTGAGGCAGTTCCCTCTTGTCCTAGACTTCCCCTTCCTGGGAAAGGTCCTTTCCACATCTACTCTGTCCAGGCTTTTCAACATTCAAAAGGTTTCAGTGAGATCCCCTTTCATTCTTCTCAATTACAGCAAGTACAGAACCAGAGCTATCAAATGTTCCTCATATGATAACCCTTTCATTCCCAGAATCATCCTGTGAACCCTCTCCAATGCCAGCATATCTTTTCTTTGAGGACTGTTCACATTACTCAAGGTGTGCCCTCCCCCGTGCCTTATAAAGCCTCAGCATCACATCTCTAGACCTCTTGAAATTAATGCCAGCATTGCATTTGCCTTCCTCACCACTGACTCAACCTGCAAGTTAACCTTTAGGGTGTTCGGCACAAGAACTCCCAAGTCCATTTGCATTTAAGATTTTTGGATTTTCTGCCTGTTTAGCAAATAGTCTGCACAATTATTTCTACTACCAAAGTGCATGACTATGCATTTTTCAATATTGTATTTCATTTGCCACTTTCTTATCCATTCTCCTAATCTGTCTTAAGTCCTTCTGCAGCCTTCCTGTTTCCTCAACACTACCTGCCCCTCCACCAATCTTCATATCATCTGCAAACTTGGCAGCAAAGCCATCTATTCCATCATCTAAATCATTGATATACAGCATAAAAAAAACAGTTCTAACACTGACCCCTGTGGAACACTGCTAGTCACTGGCAGCCAACCAGAAAAGGATCCTTTTATTCCCACTCACTGCCTCCTACCAATTAGCCAATGCTATAACCATGCCAGCAACTTTCCTGTAATGCATGGGCTCTTAACTTGGTAAGCACCTCATGTGTGGTACCTTGTCAAAGGCCTTCTGAATGTCCAAATATACAACATCCACTCCATCCCCTTTTATCTATCCTACTTGCAATCTCAAAGAATTCCAACAGGTTTGTCAGGCAAGATTTTCCCTTAAGGAAACCATGCAGACTTTCTCCTATCTTGTCCTGTGTTATCAAGTATTCCATAACCTCATCTTTAACAATTGACTCCAATATCTTCCCAACCACTGAGATCAGGCTGACTGGTCTGTAATTTCTTTTCTGCTGCCTTCCTCTTTTCTTAAAGAGTGGAGTGACATTTGCAATTTTCGGTCCTTTGGCACCATGCCAGAGTCCAATGATTCTTGAAAGATCATTACTAATACCTCTGCAATCTCTTCAGAACCCTAAGGTGTAGTTTAGGTGGCTTCACCTATCACTTTCTAGCTATACTCCTTCCTCCCCCCTTTATTCTGCCATCTTCCTCCCTCTTTCCCAGTCCTTTAGAAGGGTCTTGTCCCAAAATGATGACTGTTTATTCATTTCCATGGATGCCATTTAACCTGCTGAGTTCCTCCAGCATTTTGTGAGTGTGAGTGTTAGCATGAGTGTGTGCGTGTGTGTGTTGCTTTGGGTTTCCAGCATCTGCAGAATCTTTTGTGTTTAGAACTTCCAGATGTTTTCTGTGGTACTGACAGTCACAGCCAAAATTCCTTTTGGGCCTCAGATTTTGTTTGGCAGCTGCAAAGTGTCTGGTTTTTCAACAAAGCACAGCATAGTGTAAAGTGGCTAGGGTATTGTACCTCAAAGAAAAGAAATTTCCGAAGTATGGAGTGCTTTAGAATACAGATTTCAGAAACTTATGAATACTGATGGCTTGCCATGCAACTTCACCCTGTAAAGAGACCTTATTTTGAAGGATAGTTTAAATTCATGTATTTAGCAGCTGAGCCAAAAACCCTAATGTTAGATGTCTTCCTGCGTGCGGAGCACCTGTCTGGAAAGGCAGCATCCAGAATCCATGTCTACCTGCAGAATTCTAGGACGTTTTCTTTAGCTGGATTCCCATATCATCTCTGTATTGTTTCATTGGCACCAAGTTCCATTCAAGTGAGGTGCAATTTGCTGAGTTAGTTTTCTGTGAATGTGCTTGCTCCATCCATTTGAGCTAATGAAATATAGTTAATCTGATACTTACTATTTCTGCTAATAAATCCGTTAATATAAAGTATGTTGGCTACACTGAGATTTTCAGCAGCCAGCTGCTGGAACTGCAGTATATAATGTCAGGCTTCATTGTGTGCATGTCCAGTGTTGTTTGACCCTGTTTGTTGCTGGCAGAAGTAGTAAAAATCCTTCAATACTTCTGGCCTTCACATATGATTTATTTTATAGAGATTGTGCATCTGTCAAACCTTAGGGAAAGTGTAGGGTGAGCTGGATAGGTTCAGCCATTTTGATGCTTGTTATAAGCATTGTAAGGACGGAGTTTTGGGTTTACTGGCAATGTTTGACTTTGTTCTTTCGATCCATATCAAAAGAAATGACAACATTGTGTGGCAGAGACAAACAGCCAGAGAATGAAAGATATTAACTCTACATTGTTCATCCTCAGGATAGGAAAACATTGAATAGTTAAGGGATGTGATTTATTTATTTGTTCCTTGTATCACAAGCTGAAAATTGCACATAGAGCCATCACTAGCAAGCTCCATTTTTGTTTGTATTAATATATTTAGCAAAAGCTTAGTGAAGGTGTTGGGGAGGGTTTAAACAAGGTTGCCAAGAGGAACCCGACTGGTAGGTTAGGTGATGGAGCAGTTATTGTAAAGGTAGATGTAATGTGTAGAGATAGGGTATAATTGCAGTCAGTTGGATGAGTTGAAATGTGTCTCTTTCAATGCAAGAAATATTAGGAACAGGGGTGGTGAATTTAGAGCATGGAACGGTGTACGGACTGATGATGTTGTGGCCATTACGGAGTCGTGGCTGTCAGAAGGGCAGGAATGGTCACTGGATGTTTCAGGGTTTACATATTTCATAAGGGACAGCAAGGAAGGTAAGAGGGCGGCGATGTGGCATTGCTAATCGGAGGTATTATCACAGCTGCAGAAAAGGAGGCCATCATGTAGGTCAAATATGATGACAGAATATAGTATTAGGTCTCTTGGCAGTGTGGAGGATCAGAGGAGTCCTGGGTCCAAGTCCATAGGACACTCAAGGCTGCTGCGCAGGTTGACTCTGTGGTTAAGAAAGCATACAGTTTATTGGCCTTCATCAATTATGGGATTGAGTTTAGGAGCCGAAAGGTAATTTTGCAGTTATATAGGACCCTGGTCAGACCCCACTTGGAGTACTGTGCTCAGTTCTGGTCGCCTCACTATAGGATGGATGTGGAAACCATAGAAAGGGTGCAGAGGAGATTTACAAGGATGTTGCCTGGATTGGGGAGCATGTCTTATGAGAATAGGTTGAGTGAACTCAGCCTTTTTTCCTTGCAGCGACGGAGGATGAGAGGTGACCTGATAGAGGTGTATAAGGTGATGAGAGACATTGATAGTGTGGATAGTCAGAGGCTTTTTCCCAGGGCTGAAATGGTTAGCACAAGAGGGCAGAGGTTTAAGGTGCTTGGAAGTAGGTACAGAGGAGATGTCAGGGGTAAGTTTTTTTTACACAGAGAGTGGTGAGTGTGTGGAATGGGCTGCTGGCGACAGTGGTGGAGACGGATACGATAGGGTTTTTTAAGAGACTCCTGGACAGGTATATGGAGCTCAGATAAGTAGAGGGCTAGGTAAGCCTAGGTAATTTCTCAGGTAAGGACATGTTCAGCACAGCTTTGTGGGCCGAAGGGCCTGTATTGTGCTGTAGGTTTTCTATGTTTCTATGTAGTGGGTCAGTGTGGGTAGAAGTCAGAAACAGAAGGAGAGTAAATCATTCTATTGAGAGTATTCTATAGAAGTCCAATAGCAACAGAGACACCAAGGAGTAGATTGGGAGGCAGATTTTGGAAGGGTGCAGAAATAACAGGCTTATAGCCATGGGTGGCTTCAACTTCCCTAATTTGATTGGCACCTCCTTAGTACAAAAGCTTTGGATGGGCAGAATTTGTTAGGTGTTTCCAATTAGGACTCTTGACACAATATGTAGACGGACCAACGAGACGAGAGGCCATACTAGATCGATACAGAGTACTATCTAGTACTCTCATATAATAAAGCTGGCCAGGTGACAGATCTCTTGGTGGATGGGCATTTCGGAGATAGTGAGAACAACTTCCTGACCTTTACCATAGGCTTGAAAAGGGAAAGGAGCAGATGGTATAAGAAGATATTCAATTGGGGGAGGGTGAATTATCTTGCTATTAGGTAGGAACTTTGGACGTAATTTGGGAACAGATGTACTCAGGGAAATGCATGGAGTTCTGTGTAGATTTGTCCCATTGAGGTAGGGAAAGGATGGTAGGGTGAAGGAACCTTAGTTGACAAGCAACGTGGAACATCTAGTCAAGAGGAAGAAAGAAGAATACTTGTGCTTTAGTAAGCAAGGATCAGACAAGGCTCTTGAGAGTTATAAAGTAGACAGGAAAGAGGAGAGCTAAAAGAGGTATGAGAAGGCCTTGGCAGGTAGGATTAAGGAAAGCCCTCAAGGCATTCCACATGTATATGAAGAACAAGAGGATGACTAGCGTGAGGATAGGACCAATCAAAGATAAAAGAAAAACATATGCCTGGGGTCAGAGTAGTTTGGATGACGTCCTTAATGAATACTTTGCTTCAGTATTCTCCAGTGGGATTTTGACAAATGTGAGGACTTGGACAAATATGCTGGAACATGTGAACATTAAGAAAGAGGATGTGCTGGAACTTTTGAAAAACATAAGGATAGGTAAGTCCCCTGGACTGGATTGGGTCTGCCCCAGGTTACAAGGGGCATAACTTTCAGGTGTTTGGTGTTTGGTTAGGGGCATGTCAGGTAGGCTTTTTACACAGTGGTGGGTGCATGGAACGCACTGCCAGGAGTGGTAGTAGAAGCAGAATCATTGGAAATATTTAAGAGACTGGACAAAAGGAAAATGAAGGGCTGTCAGGGAGGGAAAGATTAGATTGATCTTGGAATAGGTTAAAAGGCTGGCACAACATTGTGGGCCAAAGGGCTGGTACTGTGCTGTACTGTTTTATGTTCAACGTTGCCAATGTAAATTCAAGCTGATGACAAAACTGACCAGTTGCCTATTTATAAAGCAAATACTAGTCTTAAATAACCAAAACCATTTCTATTAAAATACTACAAAGTAGGTTACAAATTACTACATCACATCAGCATAAAAGCCATACCTTTTGTGTGAATTCACATCAGAAATTTTTTCATGTGACTTCGTAATTATAACGAAATACTTCATTTTTGCCTGTCTCTGCAAAGTTTTGCGACCCAATTCTCTTGACATTTTATAATACTCTGAATCTTCCTTCTGCTACATCTGTCAATGTGAGATTGGCATCTTTGCAAACGTGACTTTATTGCATACCTGTGTAATTCTACCCCTTAAATGGAGATGTTGCCTTGCTTTCCATCGTTTTTTTTAGGCGACTGGGTTCCTTGACTGTCTGATATCTCCATCCATGCCTGTGTTTTCTTTGGAAGGTATCCATTATGCCCCCAGTCAGTGAGTTTCCTTTTCTCTGTAATGATGAAGGGAAGCTTTTTGCTATTTTAGGGAGTTAAATACCAGTCAAGACTAATTTTTGCTATTTGTTCAGAGACTTCATATTGTCACATTTTACTCACTTGACGAAGTAATTTTTTGCCCATTATTTAATTTTGACAAATTAACCTACCCAGTATGTCTTTGGACTGTGGGAAGAAACTGGAGCACCTAGGGAAAACATTCATTCCCTGGGGAGGACGTACCGAGACTCCTTGCAGAGGACACTGGAATTGAACTTCGAACTCCGACACCCTGAGCTGTGATAGCTTCGCACTGAACGCTACGCTGCCGTGCCACCGAATTTATGTTATACGTATTAAGAATTGGCTTAAGTTCTTTAATGGTAACCAGTTGTTTTACAAATAAGCAATTGGTGACCTTCTAAGCAGCTTGAATTTACTCTAGTAATTCTGCCAAATACGCTCCTTTTAGACTAGTAAAAGTTCGCTTGTCAAAATGCTGGTGCACAAGTGAGATCAATAGAACAGATTATGTACCATCACAGAAGGAGCACCATAAACTACTTCAGTGTCGTAACACTTTATCCTGTAGAAATCTCTCAGCCTCCATGTGCCTGTTGAGTCTGTCTCTGAAGGTTGCCTCGTTACATTGATTACTCTTGACAATCAAGAAGTCAAATCATCTCTCTGTTTCATCTGTTACAGACAAGATGTCTAATCAGATCATAAATACTCTCATTCAAACTATCCTGCCCTGCTGATCTGATCTTTATGCATTTCTCTTCAGAATCTTTTCTGTCTCCAACATCGCAATAGAAAAATATCTCCACAATCTGATGGCTTGTTGGATAAGTTGCATACCGAAACAAAAGCGGAGATATTTATTCATCTGTATAATGTTGAATGGGACCAGGCCACTCAGCCCAATTACTTCATGTTAGTTTTAAGTAGTTCCCTTTCTTCCTTTATTCCATCATTTTACTACTCCTAATTATATCCTTCTCACAACGTCCCTTTGTTCTCAATTCTTTTTCTCTTGAGAAAATGGGATAGAGAGAAACCATGGTGCTTAGACTTGACTAACTGTTGACCTAAAACTTATAAAAGCCCATCTGATAGTCTAAGGAAACAGATGCTGCAACGCTGTTATTCTTAGTCTAAAAATTGATTCCGCCATGTACAGTCCCATTCTTTCTTTGCAAAAGGAAGTTTACAGTAATAACCTAATCACACATTACTGACCCCACCACACCCAACTGCACAGGCCCTACGGCTTCATGCTCCTCTGCAAAATTAACTTCTTTCTTGTACATGGGCCTTTCTTATCTCAGAGGCTGTACTTTTGCTTCCCATCAGATCGTAGGTTCTAACTCTAGTCCAGAAACCCCAGGTACAAATTTCTCTAGTAAGGCATCACACTGCCAGAGGTTCAGTATCCCAGAGATGATGTTAAACCATATTGTTCACCTCTCTTAACTCGGTCCACACACATTTCCAGGTGAAAGATAATTCCAATTGTCAGTAAAACTATTTCTGCCACCATTTTCCTTGTTAAGGAAATCCCTTAAAGTGTTCTCCGGTAGCTGTGAAGTTTTAGAACTGGTAGTTGCCCATGCATATATAGTTGATAGCATTCTCTATTCACTGTAACCTCCCTTTACAGGTCACCCACAACTGCACATCCACCTCCAGATGGGATGGTGGGTCAGTCTGGTAAGACTCTCCCATGGCAGTCATCATTAATTCTCCATGACCAGTTGTCACATGCAATACAGGTGGGTTCTGCTAGATAGTGGCCTGTAGGGGAGGTTTTCCTGCTGAGTTATCTCGTGATTGTCTGCCACTCCATTAAGTGCTGTGGCTAAGAAATTACGATGTATTTTCCCAGTGAGTGAGTCTCCTAATCAGGGAAAGAAAGATACATTCAGCTGAGAGCTGCCAGGAAACCAAATGCCATTGACTAAGTACATGCAAGCATGGCGTCCCATCACATTCTATAGAATAGCTTGATAGTAAGATGAGAGTATGCTTTGTGACTCATGCCAATGACCTTTGCTCAGACCCAGATTATCAAGCTGAAATGTTAACCCCAATCTTTTAGATGCAATCTGACTTGCTGAGTTTTCATAGTGGAAATTTGTCCTCCACTGTTGGCCAGAGGTTCAAATTCCCAGCAGGTGTACTTTGTACAATGCTTCCAAAATTTGTTTCCATTGACTGAACTTCAGATGTGGAGTATGCTTATCAATGAGATGAATGTTCTCAATCTGAGACATTGTCTGCCCATTTGTTTCCTCATATGTTGCCTGATCCACCGAGTTCCTCCAGCACTTTGTTTGTTGCTTCAGATTGCCCCATCGACAGTCATTTCTCTGTTTATCAACTACTGCTTTGCATTTTTAGTGTAGGTTAACAAGGCAAATTTTCCACAGAAATTTATTTTTAGCGGGTGCATTCATTTTGTTTTATAACAGACCAACACAAAGCCGTGTTTATATTCATACAACTGCATCTACTTGTTAATTTGAGTTGGTGGCAATATTTGGCAAAGTAGTTTATTTCATTGAAACAAATCCATGAGACCTAATTTGAGTCTCTTATGAATGTATTTGATGGCAGGAGAGGAGATGTGTGCTTTCCTTCTAATTCTCCACTCTTCTAAAAGTGATGAATGGTGCTACAGACCACCTTGCTCCCTGGCAGCGTCACATTCAAATCCAAAGTTTGTGTGCACCTGCAAGAACTTTCCAGCTGGAGTCTTAATGCTGAACAGGGCAAGGAAAAAAGTAAATGTTTCCATTTTCCCCAAAATCAACAATTGTAGCAGTCACTGCTTCCCTTCCTAAGTTGGGCAGCTCTTCCCAAACCAGGGGTTGAACTGCTGTGTAGGGCAAATTTCCACATCTATGCGGTGGAAATTCCAATGGCAGGACATCCTGAGGTAAACTGAACTTTAAAAGCATTTGTCTTATCCTGTAATGGAATTGTAGCCTCTGGTTGGGAACTAAGTTTGAGTAATTGTGGTGACAAACCAATCTGTCTGTGTTGATAAGAAGAAAACCTCTATGCTTTAGATGAAATTAATGCCCTCCCTTTTTTTTTTAAAAAAAAAGGAAATTACGAACTGGATAATCACCCTGATGCAATAATTTATTTGATGGAAATGTTAAGACTTGTTCTTTTACTATCTATTTTCACAGGAATTGCAATCAGCTTAAAGACATTCTTATTAAAAAGAAACACATTCTGTAACTTTTAATTGTAAAGGTGAGAGTAAGAGTTCGGCACGGATTAGAAGGGCCGAGATGGCCTGTTTCCGTGCTGTAATTGTTATATGGTTATATGGTATTTCTGACATGTTGAATTTGAGATGAAGCTGAATACAGCTCTACAACCCATTGCTTACTGATTTTTTTTTTACCATTGTCAGGAGTGCTTAGAAGTTAAATTTTTTGTCTCTGCAGATTTGTTTTCCTGTTTTTTTTTCTCCTGCCCTATGCTGATCTGAAAGAATTAAATGCATGTTTTCTGCACTGCAGCTTTTTAGTTGAGGCTGAATACCAAGTTTTGGTTTCTGGTGAGGAATCTGGTATTTCAATGCAAGGACTGCAATGAGGTGCGCTAAATGTTTTGCACAGTGCTGTCCATTAGTTCCTGAATTAAATGATATTTAATTGACGATTGTTATTTCATCATATATGAACTGCTTCGCAGTTGCACATTATTCTATTCTTTTTGTTCCTACAGATTTGGGTTTCTTTACTTAGGTAACAGTGCCAAAACAGCATCAACCACGAAAGCCTCATCTGAAGTCTGGGAGGTGATTGACCACCAACAAAGTGGACCTGTATGAGTAATGTTCACAAACCAAAGAATAAAACTGAGGGGAAGTGTATCTGTATATATTTTTTCAGAAGCTGTTTTGACTTGCTATATTTGTTGCTTTCAAATCACAGTACACCTCCTTGTTAAAGAGGGGTTGCATTTCTAGCAAACTGCTAGATATTTTCTATAATACAAACCTTTGACAAAAAATGTCATTTATAGTTTATTTCATATTTTATATTAATTATTTTCTCATTTCTGTAAGTTAATTATTCTCCATCTCAATTTTTGGTAGTGATTTTTGTGAATTTAAAAAAAAACACAAATTGTTCAAATTGCCATAATGTGGGGGGTACACAGTACAAGAATTTTATGATTTAATTTAATCAATGTACCCAATTTTAAAACTTTGTATAATTTGTAAATATTTTTAAACTGTTTAAAATAAATGCCTATTTGAAGTTAACTTATGTAAACACGTGTCAAAACTTTATTTTTATGAGACCTCCTACACTTGGTTACACTTTAGAAGCCTGATTTTTAGGGAAGAGTACTTGGTAAAACAAAAGCAGGAAAGTGGGCCAAAATATTCTTACCTTCTTTTCACTCTTATCAGAATTCCTTGTTTTTCCAAATGGGTGTGGGCTTCAAAGTGACACTGGGAAGGTGAAATGAGAGTTTCTGAAGCTGCCAGCCCTTGGGTTGATTCATGAGCTCAAGGTAATTGTCTGCCCTCTGACTCTCACACTTGCCCAAGTCTCTCAGAATAAGCTGCACATATACTGGCATTTCTCATTATCTGTGAAAAAGGGTTTAAAACCCCACACCTCAACCACTATTCCAACCCCAGAGTCTTCCACATATTTTTGGGGAAAGATGAGTGTATTGATAATATATTTCATTGAAGTTGAACGGTGTACCCATGTAACAATGTCTAATATGAGCGGGCATAATTTGAGTGATTAGAGGAATGTATCAGGGGAGGATGTCAGAGACAGAGAACATTTTATACAGAGAGGTAGGTGCATGGAATGCTGCCCAGGGGTGGTAGGTGGGGGGAGGACAGATACATTAGGGGTATCTAAAAGACACTTGGGCACATAGATGAAAGAAAAATGGAGGTCTTTGTGGAAAGGAAGAGTTGAATTGATCTTGAAATAGGTTAAAAGGTCAGTATAACATTGTGGGCTGAAGGGCCTGTACTGACAAATAGTCATACTTTATTGATCCCAGGGGCAATTGGTTTTCATTACAGTTGCACCATAAATAATAAATAGTAATAAAACCATAAATAGTTAAATAGTAATATGTAAATTATGCCAGGAAATAAGTCCGGGACCAGCCTATTGGCTCAGGGTGTCTGACCCTCCAAGGGAGGATTTGTAAAGTTTGATGGCCACAGGCAGGAATGACTTCCTATGACGCTCTGTGTTGCATCTCGGTGGAATGAGTCTCTGGCTGAATGTACTCCTGTGCCCACCCAGTCCATTATGTAGTGGATGGGAGACATTGTCCAAGATGACATGCAACCTGGACAGCATCCTCTTTTCAAACACCACCGTCAGAGAGTCCAGTTCCATCCCCACATCATCACTAGCCTTACGAATGAGTTTGTTGATTCTGTTGGTGTCTGCTACCCTCAGCCTGCTGCCCCAGCACACAACAGCAAACATGATCGCACTGGCCACCACAGACTCGTAGAACATCCTCAGCATCGTCTGGCAGATGTTAAAGGACCTCAGTCTCCTCAGGAAGTAAAGACGGCTCTGACCCTTCTTGTAGACAGCCTCAGTGTTCTTTGACCAGTCCAGTTTATTGTCAATTCGTATCCCCAGGTATTTGTAATCCTCCACCATATCCACCCTGACCCCCCAGATGGAAACAGTGGTCACCGGTACCTTAGCTCTCCTCAGGTCTACCACCAGCTCCTTAGTCTTTTTCACATTAAGCTGCAGATAATTCTGCTCACACCATGTATCAAAGTTTCCTACCGTATACAGAGAGGTAAGTGCTTCTAGAGAGGTAGGTCTTCTATCATGGCAAGTATTCCTTCCCTCCCCCAAAGACATCCCATATTATAAGCATGGAAGTGCATTTCTGAAGTGGCTATTAGTCACTTTGATTCAGGAAACACAAGAGTGCCAAACATTTTTTTTTATATTTGGTTTTTGGTATTTGGTTTTAATACTCAATTATTCAGTTTTATTAATGGCTCAATAAATATTTTATGCATTTCTTTTAATAAGCCTTTAAATATTTAATATGAAGTACTTATATGCATCATAACAGTTCCCAATGCTACTTTAGTAAGTTACTTTGAAATGCAATATTTAAGTTGCTAAAATTAGAAGCCAGATAAGACAAATGCTAGAAGCCTGTATCTTGCTGTGACATTGCAAATAGCTGGTACAAACCAACTTTCAAAATTCTGAAATTGTACTGAACTGCTAAAACTCTAGAATTAATTGAATGATGGATGCTAGCACATGTGTTGCTTTGTTCTATTGCTGGGGCCCAGGTAGTCCAATGGCAAAGCCATTGGCTGGGATTTTCCCAATATTACACTGACCTTGAAATTAAACAATTTGCATTTTAATTAATTCCTGTCTATTAACCTTTCAACTAATTGAAAGGAATTTTGATAGTATATTCCTTTACATAAATTTCATGACAATTTTTTAATTCCATCTTTTTCAAAGATTTGTAAATTACATAAGGGCAAAGTTCCATCATATAATTGCTGTAACTTAGTGGCACCCCAATTTTGGGTGGGGAAAGGTAGAATATTTAATATAACTCAGAAAAGATTACTTCTTCCCTTTATAACACAGTATATTATGTGAATCATGAGTAGAGATAATTTGTCAATTCAAGGGAGAGTAACACTGATGCATATACAGTTTATTAAAATACCTTGATTTAACATCAAAATATTTCATTGCAAATAATGTTTTTGCCTGTGAATACTTGCACTAATCGCAGGTCATCATAGAACACCATGATCCTGAAGGCCACACTGCACATTAATTGTGCCATCCAGTATCATTACATCTTGCGTGTTAGAGACAAATGATCAAACATGTCATGCTTGAGAACCATGTTCATGCTACTTAGCAAAACAAAAAAAAAATCTGCTGGAGGAATTCAATAGGAATCATTAACACTTCAGTCAAAAACTTAAAACATCAATTCTGATCCCACCCTCAGGTACTGCTTAACCCAAGTTCATCCACCAGGTTCTTCATTGCTCCATATTCCAGCACCTGCTGTCTCATCTCCATTTAAAAACCCATAATGCTTATGGAGACATCCCCCATATTAAAATACAACTGAATGCTAGATTTAGCAGAATGAAATTTTCTGTTACAGTAATTAACCATCTTGATATTATAAATATGACAGTTGATACTACCTCTTGAAACATTATCAATCCAAATTACACCTTAAATTCCAGAAGTTTGCAAATTAAATAAGATTATTTTTCTCCGTTATGTACATCCTTTTGAACATCTGGAAAACATCTGATTTTATATACATTGCCTCAACATCTGCAAACTTGTACTTGACCTGATTTCATTTTGTTAGAAGACAATTAAACAAGGCAAAATTAGAAATGTAGTTCATTTGCATTCAATGATGGAAAATCATCCAGAACAATAAGATAAATCAGGTAGAATGCTTGGACATGAATCCAAGATTGAAAGATTAGGAAGTGTTCAGTCTTCTGTGAAGAGCAATTGCACAAGTTCTGGCTTGAGTAGTTCCTCTTCAACCAGCTTTTGAGGCTGAAATACAAAATCAATTTGTGAAAAGATGTCTCACAAACTGATGCTGATGAAGTTTTGATAAAACTATGTTGATGAAGAATTTAAACGATCCCCCAAGTTGCTAAGTTATTTTTAAAATGGCAATACTTTTTAAATGTTAAGGAAACAAAAAAACAAATCACTGAAATATATAGTACTTCAGTACATATTGAACACAGGTAATAATCAAAAAGTATAGCAGAGCCTATAAAGTGTGTACAGGGTTTAACAGCTTACTGGTACTACCTATTTGTTTTACATCACATTCTCTAAGTTCCTTTGTAATTGCTGTCCAGCTTCAGGTAATGCCACATGTACCAAAATATTCTACTACTTATTACCTTGGACAAGTGCCCTGAACAGCACTTAATCCAATACTCTAACCAGGACTGAAGCAAACCAAAACTGCAAATGGAAATGAAAGGTTACAAAGCTGAAAACTTCACTTTCTCTCCTGAATGCTACAAGCACTCAACATTTGTGCTTTGGATTCCACCCAACAACTTCTAATAAATCTTACATTTAAACTCGACAAAACCAAAAATCTTGTTTTCTTTTTAACAGCAGCGGTAAAGTTGAAATTGAACATCTCAACCAACAAAACTACCTCAATTTTATCATACATTTTTGTATACTCATCACAAGTTGAATTGGAAAAAAAAAGTGGTTTTCAAGATAGTGCCAGTGACCAATGGTGACATTCTGCAGGAAGCTCACAAAACTACTTTCATTTTTTCTTTCAAATATGATTCTACTACCAAGCTGTGGTGATTGAGATCCATGATTTACATTTTGATGGTGTGTTTTTGGGCCGAATGAGCGATCCGGCACTTTGCTGTCTCAGAGGGAGTTTGGTGAGGTTTGGAACAGAGTATGCAGCCTGAAGGTGGGGCATGAGCCCATGATTGACTCCATTCCTTCTCTCCAAATGGGGCATTAAGCAAAGACTGAAGTTGACACCAGCGAGAGTAGAGGATGGGCAGGTGTTCGGTGCTGCCTGCCTGCTTTTGACCAGTCTTCTCCCTCTTGCTTGCTGCCATCAGAGCAAAGTGCAGGAGTCTTGGGAACCACTTTGCAAGGATTGATCAATGAGGAACATCAATTCCTTAGCTCTACTCAATGCTTCTATACCTTCTGACCCTATGTCACCTCTAATAGTATTCCATTTTTTCCACCAGCAGAGCCACTCCCCCACCCACCCTACTCTGGCTTCCTGCCTGTCCTTTTGATACCATGAGTACCTTGGATGTTAAGTTCCCAGCTATTATCTTTTCAGCCACAATTCAGTGATACCCACGTCATACACACCACTCTGTAACTGTACTACAAGTTAATCTACCTTATTCCAAATACTGTGTGCTTTCAAATGTAACACCTTCTGTCCTGCATTCACCATTTTCAATTTTGTCCGCCGTTTACACTGCCACTCACCCTATTGACTGCAATTTTGCCCTATCATCAGCCTCTCCCTCCTTGCTGGTAGTCTCATTACATGCTGCCTCTGTTTGTAAACCAACTACCCCAACCTCAGCACTATCACTCCAGTTCCCACCCCCCGCCAAATTAGTTTAAACTTTCCTAAACTGCTCCGACAAACCTGCCGAAGAATGGCCTGTGGCCGGCAGTGGATTAACAGCGTGGCACTGAACCGAACTAAACTGAGTACGACCGGACTCTTGGTTTGATGTTTTATACTCTATGCACTGTTCCCTTGCTTTTTGCCGCTTGTGCAGTTTGTTATTTTTTCACGTGTTCGGGGTTTAATGTTTTTCTTGAACGGGTTCCATGGTGTTTCTTTGTTCTGCCGCTGCCTGCCGGAGGAGGAATCTGGGTTGTACACTGTACACATACTTTGATAATAAATTTTCGAAATAAATTATTTCCAGATAGACAAAGTCTGTGAAGGAATTTATAAAGGAAAAAAGAAAAAGTAATTTATAACATAGAATAGAAACATAGAAAACCTACTGTACAATACAGGCCCTTTGGCCCACAAAGCAGTGCCGAACATGTCCCTACCTTAGAACTACCTAGAGTTACCCATAGCCCTCTATTTTTCTAAGCTCCATGTACCTGTCCAGGAGTCTCTTAAAAGACCCTATCGTATCCACCTCCACCACCGTCACCGGCAGTCCATTCCACACACTCACCACTCTCTGCGTAAAAAAACTTATCCTTGACATCTCCTCTGAATCTGCTTCCAAGCACC
Source organism: Mobula hypostoma (assembly GCF_963921235.1). Taxonomy (NCBI): domain Eukaryota; kingdom Metazoa; phylum Chordata; class Chondrichthyes; order Myliobatiformes; family Myliobatidae; genus Mobula; species Mobula hypostoma. The sequence continues at coordinate 28,132,152 of NC_086119.1, read as the reverse complement.
TTAAAACTGTGCCCTCTTGTGCTAGCCATTCCAGCTCTGGGAAAAAACCTCTGACTATCCACACGATCAATGTCTCTCATCATCTTATACACCTCTATCAGGTAACCTCTCATCCTCCGTCGCTCCAAGGAAAAAAGCCTGAGTTCACTCAACCTATTCTCATAAGGCATGCTCCCAAAACCAAGCAACATCCTCGTAAATCTCCTCTGCACCCTTTCCATAGTTTCCACATCCTTCCCATAGTGAGGCAACCAGAACTGAGCACAGTACTCCAAGTGGGGTCTGACCAGAGTCCTATATAGCTGCAACATTACCTCTCGGCTCCACAATTGATGAAAGCCAACACACCATATGTTTTCTTAACCACAGAGTCAGCTTGCGTAGCAGCTTTGAGTGTCCTATGGACTCGGATTCCAAGATCCCTCTGATCCTCCACACTGCCAAGAGTCTTACCATTAATACTATATTCTGACATCATATTTGACCTACCAAAATGAACCACCTCACATTTATCTGGGTTGAACTCCATCTGCCACTTCTCAGCCCAGTTTTGCATCCTATCAATGTCCCGCTGTAACCTCTGACAGCCCTCCACACTATCCACAACGTCCCCAACCTTTGTGTCATCAGCTCATTTACTAACCCATCCCTGCACTTCTTCATCCAAGTCATTTATAAAAATCATGAAGAGTTGGGGTCCCAGAACAGATCCCTGAGGCACACCACTGGTCACCGACCTCCATGCAGAATATGACCCATCTACAGCCACTCTCTGCCTTCTGTGGGCAAGCCAGTTCTGGATGCATAAAGCAATGTCCCCTGGGATCCCATCATCAAAAAGTTCAATCAGGCTCTTGAGGCACGACCTGCCTTTGACAAAGCCATGCTGACTATTCCTAATCATATTATGCCTCTCCAAATGTTCATAAATCCTGCCTCTTAGGATCTTCTCCATCAACTTACCAACTACTGAAGTAAGACTCACTGGTCTATAATTTCCTGGGCTATCTCTACTCCCTTTCTTGAATAATGGAACAACATCTGCAACCCTCCAATCCTCTGGAACCTCTTCCATCCCCACTGATGATGCAAAGATCATCGCCAGAGGTTCAGCAATCTCCTCCCTCGCCTCCCATAGTAGCCTGGGGTACATCTCATCCGGTCCCAGTGACTTATTCAACTTAATGCTTTCAAAAGCTCCAGCACATCCTCTTTCTTAATATCTACATGCTCAAGCTTTTCAGTCCGCTATGAGTCAGTAGTGAATATTGAAGCAAAGTATTCATTAAGTACCTTTGCTATCTCCTCCAATTCCATACACACTTTTCCACTGTCGTACTTGATTGGTCCTATTCTCTCATGTCTTAGCCTCTTGCTCTTCACATACTTGTAGAATACCTTAATCCTGTCCACCAAGGCCTTCTCATGGCCCCTTCTGGCTCTCCTAATTTCTTTCTTAAGCTCCTTCCTTCCAGCCTTATAACCTTCTAGATCTCTATCATTACCTAGTTTTTTTGAACCTTTCGTAAGCTCTCTTTTCTTCTTGACTAGATTTTCAACAGCCTTTGTACACCACAGTTCCTCACTAAGAAAAGAATGTTCTTTACTCACTGTGCCATATTTCATGAGAGTCGGTACTCCATTGACTTTCAGTTCTGTTCGAAACTTGTTTTTAAGATCCTTCCATCTGATCAAGGACAAGATGCAAATAGAAAATAGACATGTTAGTTACACCTACAAAAGTCAGTGTCACTAAACAGAGCAACACACATCAAAGTTGCTGGTGAACGCAGCAGGCCAGGCAGCATCTCTAGGAAGAGGTACAGTCGACGTAGGGTCTCAGCCTGAAATGTCGACTGTACCTCTTCCTAGAGATGCTGCCTGGCCTGCTGCGTTCACCAGCAACTTTGATGTGTGTTGCTTGAATTTCCAGCATCTGCAGAATTCCTGTTGTTTGTGTCGCTAATCAGAATCGTGGCACAGTATTTTGTGAAGTTTTCAAAGCTGTGCCTTAGAACCGTTTTTCTATCTGGTAGTTACTTAACGGCATGGCATAGGAAGTAAAGCTAGAGTTTCAATGCAGAAGTACAAATTAAACCATCAACAAAATGAGTGTGACTTGCACCCCAAAAATTTTAAATTAACATGCATTTTTCTCCAACTCCTATAAGCGAGTCCAATACTATAAGTGGGGCATTAAAATCACCAAGTACAGGGCATAAACCACAGACAGAGATACTCTGATCCTCAATGTGTGTGGGAAGACATCAGGTCCATCACTATAAAAGAAAGATCTTTTGCCTTGCAAACAACAACATCACACTAGCTGAGGAGCTAATAAGCTTCTTTGCTTGGTTTGACAGGAATAACAACAAACCATTGATAAAGGCCTTGACACCCAAGGAGGACAAAGTGCTGACACTGAGCACACACTGAGTGAGGCATACTCTCCACAGAATCAGCACACGCAGAGCAGCTGGACCAGACAGCGTACCTGCATGGGTCCTCAGACTACAAAGACCAGCTGGCAGAGTGTTTTTACTGAAATCTATAACCTCTCTCTGTCCTGTGCTGTGGTCCTCGCATGCTTGAAACTGTCAACCATCATACCAATCCCAAAGGAGTCAGCGCTAACATACCTGAACAACTACTGACTGGCCACACTCAACCCCATGGCTGCCAAGTGCCTGAAGAGAATGGTTATGTCCCACAGTAAGATTGCCACACCTGCTACTTTGGACTTGCACCAGTTTGCCTTTAAGGCAAACAGATCAACCAAGAGCTGCATCTCCATTGCTCTCCACATCGTATTGGAACACCTGAAGCACAACGATACCAATATCCAAATGCTTTTTATCCACTACAGTTCTTTCTTCAACACAAAGTTGATTGGTTCAATACAAACTACACCATTTGGGACTCAATACATCTATTAATAACTGGGTTCTGTAGTTTTAAAAAACAATGGCATCCAGACAGTCAGACTTGGCAAGTACGCATCAACCTCCCTGACCCCGAACACCAGTGAACTGCAGGGATGTGCGCTGAGCCCACTCCGTTACACTCTATTCACCCATGCCTATATCACCAACTCCATCATCAGTGAGTGGAGTAATTACAAATAACAAAGAAACAGGTGCAGAAACTGTCTGAATGGTGCAAAAACTATAATCTAGCACTCAACATCAACCAAACTGGAGAAATGATTACCAGTTTCAGAAAATCATGAAGGCATGAACAAGTTCCACTACTCAAATGGTGAAGCAATGGAAAGCATCTCCAGCTTTAAGTTCTTGGGAGTGAACATCCCAGAGAAGCTCTCAGACTACTAATATCTTCTTGATAGTAGGAAAGGCTCTGCAATGCCTATACCATTTTAGGAGCTTAAAGAGAGCAAATCTTTCCCAAAAGCTGCTGGTAAAGCTTGATCAATGTGTAATGGAGAGCATACTGACACTGCATGGCAGTATGGTACACTAGCTGTAAATGAGATCAACCAAAAAGCACTTCAGCAAGAGATCAGGACTGCACAGGACATCATCGGGACACAACTAACAGATATGGAAACTATCTACAACTCGATCTGCAGCAGGCTCACAAAATCGTGATGGACTCATCCCACCTGTTCAATCTCCTACCATCCAGAGACAGAACCATCTCTGCACAGACATCCAGACTGAAAAAGACCTTTTCCCCCCTCGGGCTGTTGTGCAACTGAACAATGCCCCATTTTAGAGATGTTTGTTTTTAATTCAGTCGTAACTTAAATGTCACTCTAAATAACTCAGACATTATTTTATATTTAGTCATTGTGTTTTTAGTAAATGAATTGCCAGTATGCTGTTTTGCATTGAGTGGACGAGCACTGCAATATCGTTGTCCTCAGCAATGACAATAAAGCTGTAACAATCTGATTTGTTTCAAAAAGGAAAAGCATAACGTTACAACATAGGTAATTATATACCTAAAAAGATTTGTAATGCATCCAATTCAAAAGAAACATCTGTATTTCCATTTTAAAAATCATTTCAGAGCATTTTTTAATGTTGATCAGCAGTAATATCACAGTTCAATTGATTAACTTGTCCTATAACTGATTTTAAAAAACAATTTAGGTATAAAGGTTCTTTAAACCAAAGTCCATGCTTTTCTTTACTGAAACCATTTTAATTCTGGAGTGTCTACGCAGGACAGAATTGAATGAAACCTCGTTTTGCTTGTTTCAATATGGAAGTAAGCTACAAAATTATATTTCATGCAATTAACTTTTTATATAATTACACAATGGAATACAAATTCTTCCATTACGATAATGTTACAATTGTTGAAGAAAAGATACTTACTCTGGTCTGGTACCTGTTTGACAATAGATGAAGACAGATCCTTCAGGCATTTTACCTAATTCAGCACGAACTACTGGTTCAGCTGGGGAAAAAAGGAAATTTCTGTATCATTATAATCTAGTGAGTGACCATTTTCATTTACGTAGAAATAATTAGAAAATTAACACCAACAAGCTAATGAGATTACTGAGATTTGGAAAGAATACAAAAAAAGAGAATGAGGCCTCATTGTACTGAATAGAAACCTTCTGAATTTAACGTGACTGAAAGGTGACTACAAAATGTATCCCCACATCACAAAAATGACTTTTAAACTATGAAACTGTTATGATTTACGTACTTGGTTCTTTGTTTGCTTTAAAATTGCTGGCAATGGGAAATGGCTCCAACCTATGTGACACTCTCACCTCCCTTTATTTTTTCCTGCAATTTGTCTTTCTCATCATGCCTAAAGCTACTTTAGCACTCATCTGAAGCACCTAAAATGTCTACCAATTGATTGATAATTAGTCTATTAAAAAGGTTCCTTGTCATAGCTGGAGGAGGTAGCAGGGATAAGCTCCTTCTACCTATTAAACGCTCCCAATGTGGTGCGTCTCAGACAGCCTCTGACAACCAAGTCCAGATCCTGGGCTTTCTGTGTGGCTTAGCTACTGAGTCCAGTGGAACAGTTTCTACTGACAGGAGAAGGGGTAAAGGTGGCTTACTGGCACCTTAAAACCAGTCGTTTCAGGCAGGTGGGGTTCGTCAACCACAGATAGCAGCTCATCTAGGAGAGGGAATACTCTGATCTCAAACCTGGCTATACCCACTCATGGGAGAGGCTTTGGGAGTAAACCCAGAGGAAGAATCTGGAGCTGGAGTCCCTAAAATCAGTCCGACATTGAGATCAATACAGACTGGCAACCCCAGTGACGCTGCTGGTGCTAAATTAATCAGTCTTTGCCATTCTTTTGGATTAATCAGTTGTGTGAAGAGGGGAGCCTGCTATATGGGCAACAGCTTGCTCTTACTGCCCAGGATCACAGATCAAGTTGACAGCTAGGAAGCACATCCATGGTCGACCCCAAGCAATGGGGGACCTCAGTCTATAAAAACAATATTCAGTTAAACAGTGTACAGCATATTATCCACCATTTGCATCTTTGGCAGTGTATTATTGATGCAAATGTGATACCTATTTTGCAAGTTTCCTTTTACTCCTACAGTGAAACAGTGACTAAACACTGATTCAAAACAATAGCGTTGCATTTGACTTTCACATCCATTTGTGTGGTCCACTAACTTAGAAAAAGACAAAAACACCGAGTTCAAATAAGAGACCAAAATGCTAATACAAGCAACACCAACAATAACATTTCTAAGTTTACAGCTGCTGAGAAAAGAAGTATTCTCAGCTGACATGTCTGGGGTGAACCAGCCGATCCTTCTGGTTACTGTATTGTAGGCCTCGAATTCCACCATCAGAAGCCTATGAATTGCTAATCTTGTCTTGTCCACACTGCACCAACTGCTGCTGCTAGGCTATAAACGTGTAGTCCCTCATGCATGCAGTTGTAATTTAAATTGCGGTGTTTAAAAACAGCGACTTGAAAGTTTTACTATCAGTGGCAGGGAGTTCCAAACCGGAATGGCTCTAGGGTACAGTGAGTAGTGGTAGCAGTCCTTGTTGGTCTGAATGGTCTTGTAGTTCAGGGATTGGTTTTGTCGGGTTACTGGTCTGTTATCCTGGTTGCACAAAAGGTGACTAATGTTGGATGGAGTTAATGAATGAGTTTCCTTGTAAATTGTAGTAAGCCTGGCTATTGTACGGCATCTTTGGAGGGTATCCCATTTGAGGTCGAGAAGCATATCTGTAACACTACTGGTCTTTCTGTAATCATTGGTTACAAACCTGGCAGCTCTTCTCCGGACTTTCTCAAGGTTATTGATGTGAATGGTTTGGTAGGGATCCCAAATGGCACTACAGTATTCAAGTCTTGGACAGACGAGAGTTTTATAAGCAATTTCTTTTGTTGTTTTTGAGCAATTCCAGAAGTTACATCATAGAAGGCCAAGGATTTTGTTGGAACTTGAAATGGTTTGGTTGATATGTTTTGCCCAGCTAAGGTTATCTGACAGTTCAATGCCCAAGTAGGGGTGATGTTTTACATCCTGGAGTGCAACATTTCTCATGAAGTACTGATGATGGTAAAAATTTTTCTTGTGGGTCATTCTCATAATGTAGCACTTTGAGATGTCAAATTTCATCTGCCAGGAGGACTCCCACTTGCACAGCGAGTTAATGTCTTGTTGAACGGTATTGCAGTCATTTGGAGAATTTATGGGTCTGTACAGAATCAGGTCATCTGCAGTCTGACTTCAGATGTAACACAAGTTGGAAGGTTATTTATAAAGGTTAAAAAAAAGTAGTGGGCCCAAGACAGTGCCCTGTGGTACTCCCGAAAACACTGGACAGTTGGATGAGGAAAAATTGGTCGATTAATATTTTCTGGTGCCTTTTAGTTTGAAAGCTTTTGATCCAATCCTTGGTAGAGCCTCGGATGGTCAAGTTAAGCTAACAGGCGTTGATGTGGTACAGTATCAAACGCTAACCCACATAACTCAACATTACACCTTACGTGGAGAAAAGTGGACAAAAGCTTTGCAGTTGAAGGGTTCACATTAAAGCCTTTGTTAGAGTCCCGGGCCCTGAAGTGGCCACGCTGCTCACCTGTTACACAGTCCGGGCACCAGCTTACTCCGTCGGCACCCTTCGAGCCAGTGAAGTAGACGTAGATAGTCTTGCCCTTGTTGTGCTCCACCGCTTTCACGAATTCGTCGTACCCGGACACCTCCACTATAGCCATCGTTCGAAGTACAGAAACGTTGAGACCGGACTATGAAGGCGGGTAGGTCTGCCGCTGGTTGGGACTTTAAACTTAAGGAGTGCCGTCCTCCACCACCCCCCGCCTGAGGAAGGGAAAAGAGAACGGACACATTTCCGGTTCCGGGAGCCGTCGGGCCGGATGATGGTGTCGTGTCTGTGGGTGCCCGGCAACAGCTGAGCTTCCACCTCCCCGGCCGTTGGTTTGCACTTTGTGGACACTGACAGGCAAGTGGTGCGGTAAAGCCTCTTTGGTGTCAACAATTTAAAGGGAAAGCTAATGTACCGTTGTCGACACGGGAGATCGCAGATGTTGGAATGGTGTTACAGGAACAGGGCAGCATCTATGGGGGGAGATGGACAGTCGAGGTTTCAGATGGAAACCCTTTATCGGGACTGAAAAAAAGTAGAGGGGAGATAGCCAATATAAAATAAAAACCCCTATCACATATAAACACAAGAGATTCTGCAGATGCTGGAAAACCAGAGCAACTCATACAAAATGCTGGAGGAACTCATCAATTTAGGAAGCATGAATGGAAAGGAATAAATTGACTTTTCGGGCCGAGACCCCTCATCAGTTTATACTAGTTATCGTCCCTCTATCTTTCAGTTTAGATTAATAGTCTTGACTTGATACATCAACTGGCCAGTTTCCTTCATAGATGCTGCCTGAGTTCCCTCCAGCATCTTGTTTAGACCGTACGACCTTAAGCTATGGGAACAGAATTTGATGATTTGGCCAATCAGGCCTGCTCTGCCATTCAACCATGGCTGATTTTCTTTTTCATTTGATGTCCTGTTGATTTTGGGGGTTGGGACACAGACCCAAACTCTGCCAGTGGGCTGGCCTCAGGGCACAGCCTATTATTGATCTTGGTTTATATTTGCCACAGACAGTGAAATGCTTTTTTTTGATGTGCCATTTAGGCGTCTCATGCCATGCATAAGTATGTTGAATTGGTTAAAAAGACAATAAAATACAGAATATAGATCAACAGTGGTAGGTGGACAAGTAATGTGCAGGGACCATAATGAGGGAGATAGAGATTTCATATTTAGCATTTGACAGCATGGCCTGATTAGGGATATTCAACACATACAAAATGCTGGAGGAATTCAGCATGCCAGGCAGCATCTATGGAAAAGAGTAAACAGTCAACATTTCGGGCTTTGCTCTTTTCTATTGATGCTGCCTGACCTGCTGAGTTTGTCCAGCATTTTGTGTGTGTTGCTTGGATTTCCATCATTTGCAGATTTTCTCTCGTTTGTGTTAAGAATATTCAGCGTGGCTTTCTTCATGACAGGTTATGTCTAACCAATCTTATAATTTTTTGAGGAGGTTACCAAGAAGATTGATGAAGAAAAGCCGCTGGACTTTGTCTACATGGACTAGGCAAGGCCTTGGACAAAATCCCACATGGGAGGCTGGTCTAGAATACTAAGTTGCTTGGGATTCAGGATGAAGTAGGCAATTGGATACTACGTTGGCTTTGTGGGAGAAGCCAAGAGTGGTAGTAGATGGTGGCCTCTCTGACTGGGGGGGGGCGTGGGGTGTGGCAGGACTATGACTACTGGTGTGCTGCAGGGATTGGTGTTGGGTTCATTATTGTTTATCATTTATATTAATGTTTAAGATGATAATCATTAAGACCCTTCACAGTATTGATGAGCAGATCTTGGGGTCCAAGTTCATACCTCCTTGAGTGGCTACACAGGTCCATAGAGTGGTTAAGAGGCATATGAGTTCAAAAATCAGGAAGTTTTGTTGCAGCTTTATAAAACTCCAGTTAGGCTACATCTGGAGCATTAAGATCATAAGACATAGGAGCAGAATTAGACTATTCTTTCTTTTTAAATCTTTTTATTGAATAAGTATACAAAAAGGTAAGCCATATAGGCACTAATACACTGTTAGAATATAATAAAATTACAGGAGATATTAATACAAAAAAAATGATACAAACAATGTAATTTAAACATAACGTACCAAGGTAACATAATAGTATACTAATTTATATATATCAATAGAGAAAAGGAAAAAAAACCCCCAAAAAAACCCACCGTGCAACTAACTAGAATTAGACTATTCAACCCATCAAGTCTGACCACCATTCTAACATGACTGACTTATAGAAACATAGAAACATAGAAAATAGGAAAATAGGTGCAGGAGTAGGCCATTTGGCCCTTCGAGCCTGCACCACCATTTATTATGATCATGGCTGATCATCCAACTCAGAACCCTGCCCCAGCCTTCCCTCCATACCCCCTGATCCCCGTAGCCACAAGGGCCATATCTAACTCCCTCTTAAATATAGCCAATGAACTGGCCTCAACTGTTTCCTGTGGCAGAGAATTCCACAGATTCACCACTCTCTGTGTGAAGAAGTTTTTCCTAATCTCGGTCCTAAAAGGCTTCCCCTTTATCCTCAAATTGTGACCCCTCGTTCTGGACTTCCCCAACATCGGGAACAATCTTCCTGCATCTAGCCTGTCCAATCCCTTTAGGATTTTATACGTTTCAATCAGATCCCCCCTCAATCTTCTAAATTCCAACAAGTACAAGCCCAGTTCATCCAGTCTTTCTTCATATGAAAGTCCTGCCATCCCAGGAATCAATCTGGTGAACCTTCTTCGTACTCCCTCTATGGCAAGGATGTCTTTCCTCAGATTAGGGGACCAAAACTGCACACAATACTCCAGGTGTGGTCTCACCAAGGCCTTGTACAACTGCAGTAGTACCTCCCTGCTCCTGTACTCGAATCCTCTCGCTATAAATGCCAGCATACCATTCGCCTTTTTCACCGCCTGCTGTACCTGCATGCCCACTTACAATGACTGGTGTATAATGACACCCAGGTCTCGTTGCACCTCCCCTTTTCCTAATCGGCCACCATTCAGATAATAATCTGTTTTCCTATTTTTGCCACCAAAGTGGATAACTTCACATTTATCCACATTAAATTGCATCTGCCATTAATTTGCCCACTCACCCAACCTATCCAAGTCACTCTGCATCCTCTTCGCATCCTCCTCACAGCTAACACTGCCACCCAGCTTCGTGTCATCCGCAAACTTGGAGATGCTGCATTTAATTCCCTCATCCAAGTCATTAATATATATTGTAAACAACTGGGGTCCCAGCACTGAGCCTTGCGGTACCCCACTAGTCACCACCTGCCATTCTGAAAAGGTCCCGTTTATTCCCACTCTTTGCTTCCTGTCTGCTAACCAATTCTCTATCCACATCAATACCTTACCCCCAATACCGTGTGCTTTAAGTTTGCACACTAATCTCCTGTGTGGGACCTTGTCAAAAGCCTTTTGAAAATCCAAATATACCACATCCACTGGTTCTCCCCTATCCACTCTACTAGTTATATCCTCAAAAAATTCTATGAGATTCGTCAGACATGATTTTCCTTTCACAAATCCATGCTGACTTTGTCCGATGATTTCACTGCTTTTCAAATGTGCTGTTATCACATCTTTGATAACTGACTCCAGCAGTTTCCCCACCACCGACATTAGGCTAACCGGTCTATAATTCCCCGGTTTCTCTCTCCCTCCTTTTTTAAAAAGTGGGGTTACATTAGCCACCCTCCAATCCTCAGGAACTAGTCCAGAATCTAATGAGTTTTGAAAAATTATCACTAATGCATCCACTATTTCTTGGGCTACTTCCTTAAGCACTCTGGGATGCAGACCATCTGGCCCTGGGGATTTATCTGCCTTCAATCCCTTCAATTTACCTAACACCAATTCCCTACTAACATGTATTTCGCTCAGTTCCTCCATCTCACTGGACCCTCTGTCCCCTACTATTTCTGGAAGATTATTTATGTCCTCCTTAGTGAAGACAGAACCAAAGTAATTATTCAATTGGTCTGCCATGTCCTTGCTCCCCATATCACTTGCATCCCCATTCTCCTGCTTTCTCCCCGTAATCTTTGAAGCCCTGATTAATCAAGAACTATAACCTCAGCCTTAAATATGACTTGGCCTGCACAGCTGTCTGTGGTAACAAATTCCACAGGTTCACTACCCTCTGGCTAAAGGAACTTTTCCTCATCACTGTTCCAAATGGATGTTTCTCTTTCCCGAGGCTGTGCCCTCTGGCCTTAGACTCCTCCACTATGTATCCTCTGCATCCACTCTATCTGGGCCTTTCAATGTTCAATGGGTTACAATGAGATTCCCCTCATTCTTCTAAACTCCAGCAAGTAAAGGCCCAGAGCCATCAAATGCTTCTCATATGTTAACCCTCTCATTCCCAGAATAATTCTTGTGCACCTTCTCCAATGCCGACATATCTTTTCTTAGAAAACTGCTCACAATTCTCCGAGTGTGGTCTGACCAATGTCTTATAAAGCCTCAGCATTACATCTTTGCTTTTGTATTCTAGTCCTCAAAATGAATGCTAACATTGCATTTGCCTTCCTTATCACCAACACAACCTGCAAGTTAATCCTGCATGGGGACTCCTGAGTCCCTTTGTACTTCTGAGTTTTTGTGCTTTCTCCCCATTTAGAAAATAGTTTGCATCTTTATTCCTTCTAAAAATTACATGGCCATGCACTTCCCTCCACTATATTTCATCGGTCACTTCTTTTTTTAATTTATTGAGATACGGCATGGCCCTTCTGGCCCTTCAAGCCGTGCTGCCCAAGAATCCCGCGATTTAATCCTAGCCTAATCACACAACAATTTATGTTCTCCAATTAACCTACCAACCAGCATGTCTTTGGACTGTGGGAGGAAACCCACGCAGTCGTGGGGAAAATGTAAAGCTCCTTGCAGGTGGCGGCGGGAAATCCTTCTGCAGACACCCTGCTTCCTCTGCACTACCTGCCCCTCCACCTGTCTTCGTACCATCCATTAACTTGGCCACAAAGCTATCAATCCCTTCATCCAAAATATTGACATAACATGAAAAGAAATGGCCCAAACACAGACTCCTGTGTCACACCACTAGTCACTGGCATTCGGCCAGAGTAGGCTGCCTTCATTCTGACTCTTCGGCAGATTGTCAGCCAATCTTCAATCCATGCTAATATTTTTCCTGCAGTACGATGGGCTTGTTAAGCAGCCTCATGTGTGGCACCTTGTCAAAGGCCTTCTGAAAATCCAAATAAACTTCATACACTGATTCTCCTTTGTCTATCCTACCTGTTGTTTCCTCAAATAATTCCAACAAATTTGTCAGGCTAGCTTTCCCTTTAAGGAAACCATGCTGACTTTGGCCTGTTTTGTCCTGTGTTTCCAAGTACCCTGAAACCCATCCTTGATAATAGACTCCAACATCTTTCAATCACTGATCTATTATTTCCTTTCTTCTTCCACCCTTCCTTCTTAAAGAGTGGAGTGACATTTGCAATTTTCCAGTCCTCTGGAACAGTTCCAGAATATGGTGATTCTTGAAGGATCATTACTAATGTCTTCACAGTCTGTTCAGCTACCTCTTTCAGAACCTTGGGGTGTATTCCATCCGGTCCAGGTGACTTATCCCACCTTCAGACTTTTCAGCTTCTGAAATACCTTCTCCTTAGTAATAGCAACAACACTCACTTCTGCCCCCTGACACTCTCGCACTTCTGACATTCTGCTGGTGTCTTCCACAGTTAAGAGTGACATAAAATATTTATTAAGTTCGTCTGCCATTTCTGTATCCCCCATTACTAACTCTCCAGTGTAATTTTCCAGCGGTCTGATATCTCCTGTCATCTCTCTTTTACTCTTAATATATCTGAAGAAACTTCTTGTATCATCTTTTATATTATTGGCTAGATTACCTTCACATTTCATCTTTTCACTCTTTATGGCCTTTTTTAGTTGCATTCTTTTAGTTTTAAAAAATTTCCCAATCCTTTACCTTACCACTAATTTTTGGTATATTATATGTCCTCTTTTGCTTTTATGCTGTTTTCGACTTCCCTTGCCAGCCACGGTTGCCTCATCCTCCTTTTAGAACATCTTTGGGGTGCATCTATTCTGCACCTTCCGAATTGCTCCCAGAAATTCCAGCCATTTCTGCTTTGCTGTCATCCCTTCTGCTGTCCCCTTCCAATCAACTTTGGCCAGTTCTTCTCTCATGCCTCTGTAATTCCCTTTACTCCATTGTAATACTAATACATCTGATTTTAGTTTCTTCTCAAAATGCAGGATGAATTCTATCATATTATGATCAGGCTCCTAAAGGTTCCCTTACCTTAATCTCCCTAATCATTACGTAACACCCAATATAGAATTGCTGTTCTACTAGTGGGCTCAACCACAATTTGCTTTAAAAAGCCTGTCATAGGAATTCTACAAATTCCCTTTCTTGGGATAAATACCAACAATGATCTTCTCTCAACCACATCTCAGCTTTGCCCACAACACCATACCTGCCAATCTCTAACTGTGCTACAAGACCTTTTGTGCATTCATATATAACCTTTCAGTCCTGTAGTCATCACCCTTTTTGATTTTGGCCCCTGTTACACTTTAGCTCATCCCACTGACTGCAGTTTTGCTTTATCATCTGCCTGTCCTCCCTCACATCTCACTATACACTGTATCTAGTTGTATACCACCTGCCCCATCTTTAACCGTAGCGCTCTGGTTCCCATCCCCCGGCAAATTAGTTTAAACTCCCTAACAGCTCCAGCAAACCTCCCTGGAATGATATTGGTTCCCCTTGGGTTCAGGTGTAACCAGCCCTTTTTGCACAGATTATACTTTCCCCAGAAGAGATCTCAATGAACCATTAATCTGAAACCCTGCCCCTATACCATTTCTTCAGCCATCTGTCAAATCATCCTATTCTTACTCTCACTGGTACTTGGCACAGGCAGCAATCCAGAGCTTACTACCCTGGATTTCAGCTTTCTTCCTTACTCCCCATATTCTCTCTTCAAGACCTCTTTCCTTTTCTTACCTATGTTGCTGGTACCAATATGTACCACATCTTCCAGCTGTTATCCCTCCCCCTTTCAAATGTTGGGGACCTGATCTGAGACATCCCTGACCCTGGCACCTGGGAGGCAACATGCCATCCAGATATCTCTTTCATGTCCACAGAATCTGCTGTTTATGGAATCCCCTATTACTACTGCATTCCTCTTCTCCCCCCTTCCTTTCTGAGCCACAGACACAGTGCCTGAGATCAGGTCGCTGCGGCTTCACCCAGTCGCTTGTTCCTCCACCCCCACAACAGTATCCAAAGCGGTATATTTATTATTGAGGGGAACGGCCACAGGGGTAATCTGCACTGGCTGCCCTTTCCCTCTCCTGACAGTCAACTAGCTACCTACCTCCTGCAACTTAGGGCTGACTACCTCGCTACTTAGGTCTTATCTACTACCTCCTTATTTTCCCCTGTGAGCTAAAGGTCATCCAACTGCTGCTCCAGTTCCTTAATACTGTTTCTAAGAAGCTGTGGTTTGGTGCACTTTGTGCAGATGTAGTTATCAGGGAGACTGTGTCTCCCAAAGTTCCCACATCTCACACAAGGAACATACCACTTGACCTATTCTTAGCGTACAGCTTTGTACTAACAGAAAATTTACTCAAAACTTACTTAGAAGCCTGTGCTTGTCAAAGCCTGTTCTTGCCAAAGCCTGACCACTCTAACACTGTCCACTCACTCAATGGCTGCTCTGCTTTCAGCTCACTTTTTATAGGTCCCTGCCTACAGCCTAACAGATCGTATGCTGAGAAGTCCCAAAAGCACGCAAGGTCTTTTTTAAACCTCACCAACGAACAGTCTCTATTGTATATAGTTCTAGTCGCCTCATTATTGGAAGGATGTTGAGGCATTGGGGAAGGTGCAGAGAAAGTTTACCAGGATGCTGCCTGGATTAGAGAGCATTGAATTGATTGAATTTATTTAAATCTTACATCCATCCCGCAACGTGAGGGAGTAAAAATCTTTGCGTTATGACTCTGTTGCAATGTAGACATGTGAATTTATAAGACTAATGGCTTGTAGAAACAAGCTGTCCCATAGCCTGTTGGTCCTGGCTTTAATGCTGCGGTACTGTTTGCCAGACAAAACAGCTGAAACAGTTTATGGTTGGGGTGACTAGTGTCCCCGATGATCTTCCAGGCCTTCTTTATGCATCTGCTGCTGTAAATGTCCTCAGTGGAGGGAAGTTCACATCCACAGATGCGCTAAGCTGGCCGTACACTCTCTGCAGTGCCCAGCGATTAAGGTTGGTGCAGTTCCCATACCAGGCAGTGATACAACCAGTCAGGATGCTCTCAGTGGCACCCCTATAGAAAGCCTTGGGGATTTGGGGGCTCATGCCATACTTTTCAGTCGCCTGTGGTGGAAGAAATATTGTTGTGCTTTTTTTGCCACATAGCCGGTGTGTACAGCCCAGGTGAGATCTTCAGAGATGTGTATACCGAGGAGCTTGGAACTATTCGCCCTCTCAACTACAGTCCCATTGATGTTGATTGGGGCAAGCCTGTCTCCGTTCCTCCTGTAATCTATGATCAGCTCTTTTGTTTTTTGGACATTGAGGGAGAGGTTGTTATCTTGGTACTACTGCGTCAGGGGGTCAACCTCTCCTTGGTAAGCTGTCTCATCACCGCTAGAAATAAGGCCTACTCAATGCCGTGTCATCTGCAAATTTGATCAGCAGATTGGAGCTGTGTGCAGCAGCATAGTCGTGGGTATAAAGGGACTAGAAAAGGGAATTCAGGACACAACCCTGGGGGGCACCTGTGTTGAGGTTCAGAGGGGCAGAAGTGAGGGAGCCCATCCTTACCACCTGTTGGCGATCTGATAGGAAGTCTAGGATTCAGCTGCACAAGGCGGAGTGCAGGCCAAGGCCTCTGAGCTTCCTGTCAAGTCTGGAGGGAATTATGGTGTTGCTGATCTGTAGTTCAAGAACAGCATTCTAGTGTATGCATCCCTCTTCTCCAAGTGAGTGAGGACGGTGTGTAGTACTGTGGCTATGGCATCATTGGTAGACTGGTTCCATCGGTAGGCGAATTGTAGGGGGTCCAGTGTAGGTGGTAGCATGCTCCCGATGTAGTCTTTAACCAGCCTGTCAAAGCATTTGCTTAATTGAGGACAGTGCAATATGGCACCGATTGTTCAGGCATGCTGCCTTGGTTTTCTTGGGTACAGGGACAATGATGAACGATTTGATACAGGAGGGCACTGCACACTAGGAGAGGGAGAGATTAAAAATGGGCGATAATGACAGTTTGGACAAACTTGGGTTGTTTTCTCTGGAGCGGTGGAGGCCGAGGGGAGTTTTGATAGAGGTTTATAAGGATATGGGAGGCATAGATAAAGTAGACAGACGGTACCGTTTTCCCAGGGTTGAATTGTGTAATACTAGAGGTTAGGCATTTAAAGTGGCAGGGCTTCATTTCAAAGGAGACGTAAGGGGCAAGTTTGTTACACAGAGAGTGGTGGTTGCCTGGAATGTGCTGCCTGAGGTGGGGGAAGATGCATATACAGCAAGGATTTCTAAGAGACGTTTAGATAGGCATATTAATGTGAGGAAAATGTAGGGATATAGACATTGTGTATGCAGAAGAGATTAGATTAACTAGTCATATGGTTACTAATTTAATTGGTTTGGCACAACATTGTGGGCCAAAGGGAATATTCCTGTGCTATACTGTTCTGTGTTCCATAATGTGGTAAACTGGATCAGCAGATTTGTAGTTGACAAAGATTGGAGGCATAATGGACAGTGAGGGAAGCAATCAAAGCTTGCAAGATGATCTTGACCAGTTGGGAAAATTGAATGAAAAATGACAGATAGAATTTGATACAAATAAGTGTGAAGTGTTGCACTTTGGGAGGACAAACTGGGATAAGACTTAAACCGTGTACAGTAGGATACTGAGGTGTGCACTAGAGCAAAGGGACCTTGGATTACAGATCCATAATTCCTTGTAAGTGACAGCACAGGTGGCCAAGGTCATAAAGAGAGCTTTTGGTAAGTTGGCCTTCATAAATCAGGGCATTGAGTACAGGAGTTAGGATTTATGTTGAAGTTGTATAAGACACTGGTGAGGCTGAATTTGGAGAAATGTGTGCAGTTCTGGTCACCCACCTACAGGAAAGGTATTAATAAGTTTGAAAGAGTGCAGAGAAAGTTTACATGGATGTTGCTGGGACTTGAGGACCTGAGTTATAGGGGAAGGTTGAATATGTTTCCCTGGAGCGCAGGAAAATGAGGAGAGATCTTATAGAGGTATACAAAATTATGGGAGGTATATTTAGGGTGATTGCTTGCAGACTTTTTCCTCTCGGGTTGGCTGAGACAAAATCTGGTGGTCATAGCTTTAGGGTAAAAGGTGAAATACTTAAGGGGAATCTGAGGGGAATTCTTTTCACTCAGGTTGTTGCGAGTGTGGAATTAGCTGCCAGCAGAAGTGGTAGATGTGAATTCAGTTGTAAAATTTAAGATAAGTTTGGATAGCTACATGGATGACAGAAGTATGGTGGTCTATGGTATGGGTGCAGCTATTATGTTGGTTACTTTCCTGAGTCTGCATTCACAACTCTCTCCAAGTTCTTGCAGTTGGGCCTTGAAAACTTAGGCAACTTAAAATCCTTATACAAAACTCTTCTGTTTCTGATGAATCAGTTCTTGAATAACAGCAATGGCTGTGGCTTCAACTGTAATTTTTAAACTTATTGTTAAATTTTTGATAAAGGACAAAGAACTATAGGATAGTGGTGGATCTATGGAAACAAATATTACAATGCTGGAGAAGTGAAATGAAGTTTCATGAACATGGACCAAAAACAAAGCAAACTGCTGGAGGAACTCAGTGGGTCAGCAGCATGTGGAGAGGGAAATAGACAGTTGATGTTTCAGGTCCAGACTTTCCATCTGGACTTGGCTATCAGTCCATTTTCCTCTGCACCTGTTGTCTGACTTGCTCTACATTCCAGCATATGCATTCTCTTGTGTTTTCATGAATGTGGAGTTTGATTGTTTGATTACACAGACTAGTTGAGCTAATTCAATGACAAGACCCAGTAGGGTTGCTGTTCCAGTTAAATAATGCCCCTCAGTGAATATATCTTGACGAATTCATGAGCATCCCTGGTTTGTGATTGCTGTAAATGGAGATTAGCCATTTGAAAGATACAGAATTCTTCAAGTCTCCATGACAGGAAGGTACGGAAGCAATGTATAAACAATTTGAGGAGCATGCAACAAGGTTATCTTCCCACCCAACTGTTCATTGGTCACTTAGGTCTCTCAGACCTCAGAACCCACAGAACCAAAATGGAATCCAATCATTCTAAATCCTGAAGGGTTGCTAAGAAAGATTCATGTTAAAATTAATTGCTTCACTTTTTTTGGTTTTAAATTTAATCTACCACGTTTCTGCAAATTGTACTATTCTGTTCATATTCTTCTGAAACTATATTCTTTACTTCATTTGAGCTCATCATTCATGCAGATTTTGAAATTATGTCCCATATAACCAAATCCACAAAATTAATCTACTGTTAATATGTTGGACCAAATCACCAGTGGATTGTCCTGACACTGCCTTCCAAGAGATTTTTTTCCTCTTTCCCTGAAGTCTTCATTTGTAGATTTCCCATTGGTATACAAAAGTAATTAGCAATTTATGATTTCATTCTAGTTAGGATTTTTAAGATTGTTTTGAAATTCCACCTTTACACAAAACTGTTCTGAATGCAGTGCAGAACAGGCCCTTCCGGCCCACTGAGCTGCTCTGCCCTGCAACCCACCTATTTAACACTAGCCTAATCACAGGACAATTTGCAATGAACAATTAATCTAAACTAGTAAGTCTTTAGACGGTAGGTGGAACCCTTGCACCCATGGGATCGCCATACAAAATTTTGAACAGAAGATGCCAGAATTGAACTCCGAGCTCCAACACTCCGAGCTGTAATAGCGTTGCACTAACCGCGACGCCACTGGCACCCCAGGTAAACTTGATGTGATCATTGTATCCCCTAATGTTATCAAAACATGCAATTTCCTGGTTACAACTGTTTTGTGTAGAAATTGAGCTCTGAATTTCTTTTTCTCAATCATTTTAATATCTGTATAGACTAGTTTAAATGTTTCGCTGTTTTTTCCAAATGTAATCAAGTGTGTGAAATGTTGTTTTGTTTTGTTCACTCATTTTTAAGTTTCAAGATTTTACTTTTTGTTGAGTCCTATTCTCTTTAACTTTATACCTTTGTTTTACAAAATAAAACTTTCTCATTATTTGCTTATCTCTAGTTTTACTGACTTCTGTTCACTTGGATGTTCTCCTTTTACAAAGTCAAGTTACTATTGTATTAATTTGTACAATACAGGTAGTCATGGCTACAAAGATTCAGCAAAGGCAGGCAATGAACACTGCCCAGTCGCTGGGGCAGTGGATGCCTTCCAAATCAACTGAACAGGATTTTGGAAGTGGTGATCAAAATAGAACACAGTTTTATAAGACTCAGGTATGTTGCAACATCCTTATATTTTTCACTAACTAACAATATGCTGCCATCGTAGTTAAATTCTACTTGGCAACAATTTAAGGATAGTAATGGAAGCATAAAACAACTTTAATGTGAAGTTAATTTTTATCTTCATAATTTTTTGAAAGGAAGCTGCCACAATTTTTTATTTTGGGGCAGCACGGTAGCATAGCAGTTAGCATTATGCTATTACAGTGCCAGCGATATGGGTTCAATTCCTGCCTTGGTCTGTACATTCTCTCTGTGACCGTGTGGGTTTCCTCTGAGTACCCAAAGTCGTATGGCTAAGTTCCTTGGGTTAATTGGTAACATGGGTGTGATTGGCAGCATGGGCTTGTTGGGTCAGAAGGCCTGTTACAATGCTGCATCTTTAAATAAAATAAGAAACTAACAGATTTTAATCTTTTGTGAAATTGTTAGAAATTAAGAAAAAACATGAAACGGATACCTTGCTGCCTTAAGTAACTTCTTTAAAAAAAGAAAAAGTAATACTGACATGTGACAGATAAATTGCTCAGGAGCAATGTACTTGTATTGGTCACAGCAATAGAGGAACAATTTTTACCATTTTAAAATGTCATATTCTATGTATGAGATCATGAGGCAGTTAACAGTGAACACTTTTCTTGTGATGACGATAAGAATTGAGAATTGGGTTACTCACATTGCCTTGGTACACCTGTAGTCAGTATAGTATTCAAAGCAATCATTGGATCTCCATTTCTGTAAAATACTGCTGGATGATGAAGATATAAAAGCCTAATTCCTCAGTTATTCATTTCATGAATCATCAGAAGAATGAAATGTGCTCAATTTGCTGAAACTTCCTTCATATTTCTTTTTTAGTTAAAATTCAATAAAGATGTAGTAAATGCTATATCCAACTTGGCTGTGAAATTCACGAACCCTCGCCCCATTGTAATTGAGAAGCTCCAGCAACCTTGTCAGCAGCAGGTACAGGATGATGTCCAAAGTGTGCGGAGTTCGATGCAATTTTCTGCTGTATCTGAAGACAGATTAAATGTGGCCATCCAACTGGCAAAGAGAGATCTGAGAAAAAAGCATCGAGAAGAACAAGTGAAAGATTATTTGTATAAACATGGAAAAGATGAGCTGCAGTCTTCATTACGTCCTAATCATGAGAAAGGGAAATCTGCTGACAATACTTCACGAATGAAGAATAAAGTCGAAAATGGAAATATTACAAAACCAAGGCACCAGAGAAACCAGGCTACAAAAGAGGAATTTACAAGATCTGGTGCCAGGGTGTATATTTGCACCTTGAACCAAAACCAAGATAGAGCTGCACTCTCCGATTCACCACCTACACATGACCAAGGCCCACGGCTGAATCAGCATAACCTGGGCAGTAGAAGTGCAGAAGAGATTCATAGACTGAGAATGGAGCTCAGCAAGTACTTTCAGAAGATTGAAGACCTTACCAAAAGAGGTATGTCTGTTTTTAAAGAAAATGCTTTATTATATATGTTTGATTTCTATGTTATTTGGATAGTACATCGTAGAGAAAAATGTCAAACAGCAGAATTGAGTACCGAGCTTAACAACTAGTCAAAGTCAAAAAAAAGTTTATTACACACAGAGCTTATAAAAAATATTCACCCATCCCCCCCCCCCAGGAAGATTTAATGTTTTATTGTTTTATGACATTGAATTTCAGTGGATTTAATTTGGCCTTTTTGACACTGATCAACAGAAAAAGACTCTTTTGTGTCAGAGTGAAAACAGATCTCTACAAAGTGATCTAAGTGAATTAGAAATATAAAATACAAAATAACTGATTGCGTAAGTTTTCACCATCTTCAAGTCAGTAGTTAGTAGAAGCACCTTTGGCAGCAATTGCAGCCTTGAGTCTGTGTGGTTAGGTCTCTATCAGTTTTGCACATAAGGACACTGCAATTTTTCTCCATTGTTCTTTACAAAATCGCGCAAGTTCTGTCAGATTGCATGGGGATCATGAGTGAGCAGCCCTTTTCCAGTTCAGGCACAAATACTCAATTTGTTTGCCGTCTGGATTCTGACTTGGCCACTCCAGGATGTTAACTTTGTTGTTTTTAAGCTGTTTCTGTGTAGCTTTGGCTTTATGCTTGGGGTCATTGTCTTGCTAGAAAACAAATCTTCTCCCAAGTCGTAGTTCTCTTGCAGACTGCGTCAGGTTTTCCTCCAGGATTTCTCTGTATTTTGCTGATTTCATTTTACCCTCTATCTTCATAAGCCTTCCAGAGCCTGCTGCAGTGAAGCATCCCCACAGCATGACATAGTCACCACAAGTCTTCACGGTATGAATGGTGCGTTTTTGATTGTGTGTGGTGCTTGACTTACACCAAACGTAGCATTTAGTCTGATGGTTACAAAGCTCAATTTGGTTTCATCAGACCATAGAACCTTCTTCCAGTTGACTTCAGAGTCTCCCACATGCCATCTGGAAATCTAGCCGAGATTTCATGTGAGTTTTTTTGAACAGTGGCTTTCTCTTTGCCACCCTTCCATAAAGCTGCGACTGGTGAAGCACCTGGGCAACAGTTGTTGGATGCGTAGTCTCCCATCTCAGTCACTGAAGCTTGTAACTCCTCCAGAGTTGTCATAGGTCTCGCTAGTCCCCTTCTTACACGGTTACTCAATTTTTGAGGACAGCTTGCTCAAGGCAGATTTACAGCTGTGCCATATTCAAAGGTTCAAATTTACTGTCAGAGAAATGCGTACAATATACCTCCTGAAATGGTTTTTCTTCACAAGCATCCATGAAAACAGAGAAGTGCTCCAAAGAATGAACGACAGATAAACGTAAGAACCCCAAAGTTCCCCCCAACTCCCCCTCTCCCATGCAGAAGCAGCAGTGAGCAACAATCCCCCTCCCTTCAATGGCAAAAAAGCAAGCATCAGCACCATCACCAAGCACTGAAGCGCGAGCAAAGTAATAGCAAAGACACAGACTTTCAGTTACCTCAAAGACTTCGTGTTACACCCGGCATTCGACATACCACAGATTCTCTCTCTCTCTGTAATAAGGGAGAAAATGGTGTCTCCATTCTGCTAGCGGGCAGTGAGATATAACAAACAACTCACTGGTTTACAATATTTAAAAAGTTTGTTACGTCGCTTTTCTCGAGCTCTGTGCCCGAAGATCGCAAAGATCCCGGGTCTTCGGGCCCACAGCAGATATCCTGACTCCCCTGACGACACATGGATCTCCTGTCATGACACCGATCTTCGATCCATCTGTCTCCAGAGCCCCGAGATCTTAGGCTTCTGAATTCAAGCCGGGCTCACAGGCTGAACCCTTGGCGTGCCGAACAACGGCCCGTCCTGAAACCCCGAGAACGGGTTCCATTCCCGCAAAGAATCAAAATCAGTGAGTAACTCCAGGTCAGGGTCTTCAAAACAACTCTGAAAGGGAAAAATAAAGATAAGAAAGATGGAAATAGAGCTGTTTCCGAAGATGCAAACAAAGGAGTCGCCATTTAGTGCCACCTTAACTCCGCCTCTGTCTCCGTAACAAATTCTTCCCATTTCTTGACGATTGACTTAACTGTATTCCAAGGGATATTCAGTGACTTGGAAATTTTCTTCAATCCATCTCCTGACTTGTGCTTTTCAATAACCTTTTCGCCGAGTTGCTTGAAGTGTTCTTCTGACTTCATGGTGTAGTTTTTGCCAGGATACTGACTCACTAGCACTTGGACCTTCCAAACAGAGGTGTATTTTACTACAGTCAATTGAAACACCTCAACTGCACACAGGTCTCCATTTAACTAATTATGTGATTTCTAAGACCAGTTGGCTGCACCAGTGATAATTTGTTGTGTCACATTAAAGTGGTGTGAATACTTTTTATAGGCATTGTGTGTGTGTGTGTGTGTGTGTGTGTATCTTGAGATTAATCTTCTTGCAGGTATTTATAGGAAAATAAGGAGATGTAGTAGAGTTCAAGAAAAACTCTACAGGAATTAAAGGAATACATGTTGTAGAGTCCTTGAAAGCAACTCTATAGGTTGTAGACGCAAACACGAGGAGATCTGCAGATGCTGGAATTTCAAGCAACATGCATCAAAGTTGCTGGTGAACGCAGCAGGCCAGGCAGCGTCTCTAGGAAGAGGTACAGTCGACGTTTCAGCCCGAGACCCTTCGTCAGGACTAACTGAAAGAAGAGCTAGTAGGAGATCTGAAAGTGGGAGGAGGAGGGGGAGGGGGAGATCCAAAATGATAGGAGAAGACAGGAGGGGGAGGGATGGAGCCAAGAGCTGGACAGTGTGTTGCTATAGGTTGTAGGGTCATTTCAGACTTGAGATGAGTATAGTTTTCCATGTCGATTCAGAAGCCTGATGGTTGAAGGGTAATAACTCTTCCTGAACCTGGTGGTCTGGACTGAAGACTTGTGTATCTTCTATCTGATGGTAGTAAAGAGAAGAGAGCATAGTCTAGAAGTTGATAGTTCTTGATGTTTGCTGTTTTCTTGTGCAGCACTCCTTCTAAATGCACTTCCCAGTGGGGAGAGCTTTCCCTGTGATGGACTGGATTGTATCCACCACTCTCTGTCAACTTTTCTATTCCTGGGCATTGGTGTTTCCATACCAGCCTGTGATGCAACTAGTTAGGATACTACCCATTGAAGTTTGTCAAAGGTTTAGCTGACACGCCAAATCTATGCAAATGTCTAAGAAAATAGAGGCATTCATTCATTTCCTATTCAAGTAGAATTGTGCATTTGCTTCCTTTTTATTAAGTTCAAAGTAAAAATCAAAGTACATATATGTAACCATATACAACCATGAGATTCATTTTCTTGCAAGCAATCAGATAAATACAAGAAGCACAATCGAATCAGTGAAATACAACACCCAGTAGGAAATGTTAGATGAGTCTTTCAAAGCGAGTCCAGTTTAGTGGGAACAGTTCAGTGATGGGGCAAGTAAAGTTATCCCCTCTGGCCTGATGGTTGAGCGTTAATAACTGTTCCTGAACCTGGTATTCGGGTCCTGTGACAGCACTCTGAATAGATGTGCTCAATGGTGGGGAGGGCTTTACTCATGATATCCAGTACTCACCATATCTACTACTTTTTGTGGGCTTTTCAGTACAAGGGCATTGGTGTTTCCATACCAAGCCATGATGTAGCTGTCAATATACAGTACTCTCCACCACATATCTAGAAGTTTCTCACAGTTATAGGTGATGTACCGAATCTTTGCAAACTTCTAAGAAAGTAGAAGTGTTGCCATACTTTTTTTTGTAATGGCACTTGCGTATTGAATCCAGGACAGATCCTCTGAAGTGATTTAGTGATTTAATAAAATGAAGGGATTTAAAGTTGCTGACCCTCTCCAACTCTGATCCTTTGATGTGGACTGGCTCATGGACTTCCAGTTTCCTCTTCTTGAAATCAATAATCATCTCCTTGGTGTTGCTGACATTAAGTGAGAGGTTGTGTTGTGGCACCACTCAATCTCCCTTGTATATGCTGATTTGTCACTATCCTTGATTCAACAGTGGTGTCGAGAATGGTATTCATTAATTTGATGTGTTTAGAATTTGATGATCTAAGTTGTCTTTTTCAAGCATTCTTTATGATACACCAAACAGTGTATGATTTCCAAATTAGAATTACCAATTTATTTTGAGAATCAGCAACTTGAGACAGAGAAATTAATCAAAGAAGAGAATGAAATTCGGTGTGATTTCCAAATTATAATAATTGTTATAATGACTCCTTAACTCGTTCTTCTTAGTAGGTCAACACGGAAGCAAGAAGGATTATTGACTTATTCAGGAGAGTGATTAACGCCTAAATTTGACTGATTCAATCGATTTTTATCTGTTTAGTTTGCATTAGTTACATTAGTCATTGATCATACTATTGGGTGAAGTAATTAACCCTCGTGTATGTAAATAACTTTCAACCAAGAATTATTGATAACCATTAAATCATAATGAGCAGCACAAGGGCATAGGAATTGGTGGAAAAAAAGAACCATTTTTTTCCATTTTACGTTTCGATAATTATCCATTTTACATTTCGATAATTACATGGTAGTAGTAATGTAGTTATTGACTTTCAGTTAATTTACACCAAACCAGATTCTGAGGTCAAGAAAACTGCCTGTTGCAGAAGAGATCAGAATATGCTGGCTGAGTGTGACTGTTGCGTTTGACTTCATATTTTCCCCTTGGAAAGAGTGCTGAGACCTCAGGCTGAGCAGGATTATACAAAGCTAATGGGCTCGATGCACCTTGTAGATCTGACCATTAAGCTTTGAACCAGCTGTGCTTGGTTTATCCAATGCAACCTTACTCAGCTGAGTGGATTGCGGACCTCAATTGAAAAGGTAAGAGCTTTGCTCTGAAACAAAAGCAATGCTGGAAACCCTCAGCAAATGTGACTGAGTGCCTGTAGCATTTTGTTTTGGATTTTTGTCTTCTTTAATTTTTATTTTCTTCTTTTAATGAAGAGTCATCTAAGTTTTATATGTTTTGAATTGCAAGTGATTCTGAGATACACCCTGCGGATGCGCTGGGACACATCATCAGTGATGTAACCTGGGGTCGTCGGGTCTTTCAACATCATACACACTCACCCAAGCAACCCAGCCGGGGTTGATCAGACCCCAGCTTATGTCCTAGCAGCAATGGCCCACGGGTCACTCCTTCTGATCCATAGCCATCTGGAGGCTCTCTCAGCAGCCTCTGTGATGGTCCTGATCGCTTTCCTCTTGCCAGCCCCAGTGATGCCAAGTAGGGTGTAGTCTCTGCAGAGTGAGCGGCCGGCAAAATCCCTGCACCCGACTTCAATGGGCTCACAGCGAGCATTCCAGCCTTGCCTCCACCACTGCTCCACCAGCTGGTACTTGGCCCGCTTCCGCTCATTTGCCTCCAATATGGCCCTTCCAGGGAACTGTCAACTCAATGAGGGCAACCAGCTTTGAGGACACTGAAGAAAGGACCACATCCGGCCTCAGTGAAGTTGTTGCTATATACTTTATACTTTATTGTCGCCAAACAATTGGTACTAGAACGTACAATCATCACAGCGATATTTGATTCTGTGCTTCCCACTCCCTAGATTACAAATATTAAATATTAAAAATAGTTAAAATTAGTAAATATTAAAATTTTAAATTATATATCATAAATAGAAAATAGAAAAATGGGAAGTAAGGTAATGCATAAAAAACTGAGAGGCAGGTCCGGATATTTGGAAGGTATGGCCCAGATCCGGGTCATGATCCATTCAGCTGCCTTATCACAGTTGGAAAGAGGCTGTTCCCAAATCTGGCCGTACGAGTCTTCAAGCTCCTGAGCCTTCTCTCGGAGGGAAGAGGGACGGAAAGTGGGTTGGCTGGGTGGGTTGTGTCCTTGATTATCCTGGCAGCACTGCTCCGACAGCGTGCGGTGTAAAGTGAGTCCAAGGTCGGAAGATTGGTTTGTGTGATGTGCTGCGCCATGTTCACGATCTTCTGCAGCTTCTTTCGGTCTTGGACAGGACAACTTCCATACCAGGTTGTGATGCACCCTAGAAGAATGCTTTCTACGGTGCATCTATAAAAATTAGTGAGGGTTGTAGGGGACAGGCCAAATTTCTTTAGTTTTCTCAGGAAGTAAAGGCGCTGGTGGGCCTTCTTGGCAGCGAACTCTGCTTGGTTGGACCAAGTCAGGTCATTGTGATATTGACCCCGAGGAACTTAAAGCTTTTGACCTGTTCCACTTGTGCACCACTGATGTAAATTGGGTCGTGCTGTTGGCTACTCCTTCTGAAGTCAACAACCAATTCCTTTGTCTTGCTGGCGTTGAGAGATAGGTTATTGTCTTCGCACCATGCCACCAGGTTCTTAATTTCCTCTCTGTACTCAAACTCATCATTACCCGAGATACGGCCTACAATTGTGTCATCAGCAAACTTACATATTGAGTTTGATGGAAACTTGGCTACACAATCATGGGTGTACAGTGAGTACAGCAGGGGGCTGAGAACACAGCCTTGTGGGGCACTGGTGCTCAGAGTGATTGTAGAGGAGAGCTTGTCCCCTATTTTTACAGCCTGGGTCCTGTCTGTGAGGAAGGTGAAGATCCAGCTGCAGATCTGAGTGCTAAGGCCCAGGTTCCGGAGCTTAGGAATCAGTTTATTTGGAATGAAGGCAGAGCTGTAGTCAATGAAAAGGAACCTTACGTATGCGTCTTTATTCTCCAGGTGTTCTAAGGAGGAATGTAGGGCCAGAGAGATGGCATCTGCTGGTGACCTGTTGCTCCAGTAGGCGAATTGCAAAGCATCGAGGTTGACTGGTAGGCTATGGTTGATGTGTGCCATAACCAATCTCTCAAAGTACTTCATAGCAATTGATGTCAGAGCCACAGGTCGATAGTCATTCAGGCATACCACCTTGCTGTTCTTTGGCACTGGGATTAACGTTGCCTTCTTAAAACACGAGGGGATCTTAGACTGAAGCAAGGAGCAGTTGAAGATGTCAGCAAACACTCCAGCTAGCTCGCTTGCACAGGCCCGGAGAACCCGTCCTTGGATGCCATCAGGACCCGTCGCCTTCCTTGGATTTATCTTCAGGAACGCCCTTCTAACATCCTCCTCGGTGACGATGAATCTCGATGTCACCAGGTCCGGTACATCCGGAGGGAGCGAGACGCTCCTCTTCTGTTCGAATCTTGGGTAGAATACGTTAAGTTCGTCAGGAAGAGAAGCGCCACAGTTATTGATATTCTCAGCCTTTTCTTTGCGCCCAGTGATCTCATTTAGACCCTGCCATAGTCTACTGGCATCCCTTTGGTTAGCCTGGGCTTCCAACTTGGCTTGATATTGCCTCTTGGCGCCCTTAATGGCTTTCTGGAGTTCACGCCTGGATTCCACGTAGCGACTGGTATCCCCGGACCTACAAGCCACAGCTGTAGCCTTTAAAAGGGACTTGACCTCATAATTCATCCAAGGTTTCCGGTTAGGGAATACCCGGATCGTCTTGCGAGACACACCATCCTCCGTGCATTTCCAAATAAAGTCCGTGACAGCTGAGGCATACTCATCGAGGTTAGCTGCTGAGTCCTTGAATACTAACCAGTCCACTGATTCAAAGCAGTCACGGAGGACCTCATCCGTTTCCTCCGTCCAAAGCGACACTACTTTTGATACCGTGACCTCCCTCTTCAGTTTCTGTTTGTAAGCCGGGAGGAGGAGTACGGCCTGATGGCCCAATTTTCCGAAGTGAGATCGTGGGATGGAACGGTAGGCATCCTTGACTGCTGTGTAGCAGTGATCAAGTATATTTGGGCCTCTGGTGGGGCAGGAGACATGTTGGTATAACTTTGACAATGCCTTTCTGAGGTTGGCCTGGTTAAAGTCCCCGGCTGTAATAAGCAAAGGCTCTGGATACCTGGTCTCAAGTTCACTGATGTTGGCATACAGTATGTTCAGAGCACACTCCACATCTGGAAAATATGGTCGGGAAACTTCAGCTGCTTCCCCAATTCAACTTGAAGCAGCCAATCTGCTGCGGTGCTAAGCGGCCTGATGATGATGCTGGTCTGGGCTGACATAGAGGCTGTGCTCCGGCTCTGACAAAGGAGATTTTCTTCCTCTGACCACTCTGTTTGCTGGTGGTCATAGCCATCGCAATGCTCTCTGCCACTGCCTTCAGCACCTGGTCATGACACCACCGATAGCGACCTTCCCCCAAGGCTTTAGGGCAGCTGCTAAGGATGTGCTCCAGTGATCCTCTTCCTAGACAGAGAGGACATGCTAGTGTATCGCTCTTGCCCCAGACATGGAGGTTTGCAGGGCTTGGCAAGACATCATAGAGAGCCTGGATCATAAACTTAATGCGCTGGGGTTCTGCCTGCCAGATGTCAGACCAGGAGACTTTCCACACTAGCGCACCTTTCCACCTTGTCCATGATCCCTGCAGCCGCATGCCCACCATCCTGCTACTCCTCTCCTCTTCAACGCCAGCCCCTACTTCCTCCAGGACTAGTTGGCGTCTGTCCTTGCCTCTGGCCTTGTCATAGCGAGGTTGTGAACCGGAGCCCAGCCCCACTCGCCCAGTTGACACTGGCCCCACCAGAGCCCTGTGTCTCAGCCGAGACTCTGCTACCACTAGCCCTTCCTGTGCCTTCCACTTCCTGCCAGTCTGTACCTGGATGCCTGCTGCTGCCACTTTAGGGTCCTTGGAATCCCTGTACTGCAGCACCTCTCTTGTGCGGGAAACCCTGAACTTCTCGTCCAGGCTGCTGAAGGGAAGTCGCAGCTTATTGCACTTTCCGTACAGTGCTGCGCCGCTCAGACTACGAGGTAGGCCCAGCCACCTTCGAAGGTAGTTACTGACCTTCCTGTCCAGCAACTCCACAGTTGTCACAGGCACCTCGTACACCAGTAGCGGCCAGAGGATTCGGGGTAGGATGCCATGCTGGTAAATCCAGGCTTTGAACCTTCCAGGTAAGCCTGACTTGTCCACTGTGGTGAGCCAGCTCTCAAGCTCCTTGGAAGTTGATCGGACGGCAGCTGCATCTCTGAGACTACAGTCGAAGACCTTCCCCAAGCTCGTGACTGGCTTCTCGGTGATAGATGAAATTGTAGTGCCATCCAAGGTGAAACAAAACTTGTCCACCACTTTGCCCTTCTTCAACACCATGGAGCTGGATTTAGCTGGTTTGAAGCTCATCCTTGCCCATGCGATGAGCTTTTCCAGGCCCTGGAGGATCCACCTGCTGCCAGGAACTGATGATGTCGTGACAATGAGGTCATCCGTAAAGGGCCTGATCGGGGACTGCCGAACACCAGACTTGATCAGCGAGCTTTTACACTCTGCCTCAGCTGCCTTGACTATAATATTCATGGCAAGGGCAAAGAGAATAATGGAGATTGTGCACCCAGTTATAATCCCCTTCTCCAGCCTATGCCAAACTGATGTCATAGCTCCAGAAGTGACTCTCAGTCTGAAGTTCCCATAGTAGTTCATGATAATGTCCTTGATCTTTCTGGGAACATGGTGTTGGTCCAGTGTAAACTCCACCAGTTTGTGGGGTATTGACCCATACGCATTGGTGAGATCTAGCCAAAGCACGACCAGGTCTTCCTTCCCCCTGTGCGCCCCCCGATCAGCTGGATGACTACTCCAGTGTGTTCCAGGCACCCAGGCACTCCGGGAATTCCACCCTTCTGCACTGAAGTGTCGATGTAAGCGTTCTTAAGGAGAAAGTCCGTCATCCAGCGGGACAGGACACTAAAGAAGATTTTCCCTTCTACACTAAGCAGCGAGGTGGATCTGAACTGCTCCAGGTTTGACGAATTTTCCTCCTTGGGGATCCAGAACCCCTCTGCGTACCTCCACTGGCTCTGGCTGAAGACACAACCTCCTGGACTTCCTTCCAGGTGGGCTCCCTCACATCGAACTCCACTATGGGGAGTGGTTGGCTTGTAAGGGCTCTGTGGAGGCCCAGCTCTTGCTCCCTTGCAGGGCCGCTCAGGATGTTTTGAAGGAAATGGTCCTATCTTTTCTTTAGAGCACACAAGGTGGCCGCTCCGTTTCTGCCCTAGGAGCTGTTTTGTAAAACCAGTGGGATTGGCTATGAAGGCAGTTCGCTTCCTGGCTTTTTCTCTCGCTCGCCTCCCGTGCCAATCTGCTCTGCGCAGGGTCATTAACTTCTTCTGCAGATGTTCTGGAGCTCAACCAGGGGAGGTTTCTCCTTTTCCATTGGCACCTTGAACTGCCGTGCCAGGGACCGGAGTTCTTGGCGTAGTTGGAGGATCTGGGCTGCCCTGCGGTTTATGTTAAAATAAATTTTACTTAAAATTATTATAACCCCCCTGGCAAGCCTCAGGGTCGCTCAACTCGCTGTTGTCTAGGGAAACAGCCCTCGGCCCCACCAAACTGGGTAATTAAGTTTGTGTGGATGCTGTGTGATGTACCCCACCCTGCCAAATAACCGATAATACACCATATACGATTAAATGAATTACAGTTTATAGATATTACTGGAACTATATAATTAATAGAGATAAAATATAAAAGGAAAATAAAAGGCGCCACACTTATCAAAGTTCAATCTCTTCGTGCACAACAGTTGGAGCTCTAGTAATGATCCTCTCTTCACCATTCGATCCCCTCTGACCACCTCGACCTGCCACCTGGGACCAACCACGGTGGTCGACCAGATGCTCTGCATGACTCTGTCTCCGTCTCCTCTCCTCACTGAAAAACCTGGACCTCGGACTCCCTGCTCGGGGTCCGACCCTGTTAACCAGTTCACAGCACCTTGTCCATTCTCTCGCTCTCCATCGCGCCTTCTCCCCAAAAACCCGTGCATCACAATAACTTACAGACACACTAGAAAGAATAACATCTATCCCAATTGGTTCGTTTGCTCTCTTATTAATAGCATAATTCAAGCAAGCTGCTAGCGGGAGAACTTCCTCAGCAGTTAGCATAACAAAGAAGCCATTTTAATTAGCCTATGCAGTAACATAAAAGAAGAAACCCTTACACTATATTTCCTCTTTTTAAATGCCCCTGAACAAGGGATTATCAGGCCAGCTCACGGAAAGCTCCTCAAAATGCACTACCTTAGGCCTTGTTACTGCTCCCAGGACAGCCAAGTAAAGCCTTTGGCTAAATTTGAATCCATGGGTCTGTAAAAAGTTAGCGTAGCAGCCGAGATTGGGAAGGTGGTGGCTGCAGGGCCCAGTTGGCTGAAACATGAATTTGAGCGCAATCTGACCTGAAAAGGGAAATTGCAGTGGCATTTAAGTCATTCATGGTGACTTAGCATTAACAACTTGACCTATATCTAAGATATTTTACATTAAACTACTTGGGTAACAAGAAAATGTGATGATTGTTACCCATTACTGTTAGCAATATTTCCACGTGTTATATAATCTAAGGTTTTATTGTTGATTTGGAGGAGCTGATTTTCTCTATCTTTCTTTTAAAATGTAAAAATAGGCTTAATATGAGCTGCATATTATTTTTCTAGGATCCTTTACTGGAGGGCAGATTCACTTTCCTTAATCTTGAGGGAGCTCTCAAATCTAATCGACAAATTTGCATATAGAGTAACCATATTGTCTTAACTTCAATGTCTTTTTTTCCTACCAATATTCTTTCAGGATGTAAAATGATTCTATAAAAAGATTCAGATTTATCCATCTCATGTACCTGAAAATGTACTGTGAAATGCATTGTTTGCATTAATAACCAACACACGCTGGGGGTAGCCTGCAAGTGTCGCCACACATTCTGGCATGATCTTAGCATGCTCACAATCCTTGGCAGAGCAATACAGAGCACAACAAAAGAAAACACAACAACCATCAAAACAACAACAGCAAAATAAACTCATTGCCTCCCTCCCAGCCACTCATAGACAGTCCTCTGGCCCTCCAGTCTCCAGGCTCTGTCATCAAGCTTTGACTTCCAGAAGTCTGATTGACCTTTGGATTATGATCATTGGTCTCGATCCCCGGACTAACCAATGACGGGACCTCATCTCCTGGCCTTGTACTCTGGGCTCGCTGACTGACCAGCCCTCTTGTCTCCTGCTTGCATAAACATCTGATCCCAGGATCCACCAACCTGGGACAGCCCAATATCCTCTGTCACGTGGAAATTGCTGACCCTTCGAGCACAAAGTGGAGATCTAGACGCTGGATGTCCTTCTTCCCATGTCCACATTGCAGGCTGTCAAGTGCAGAGTAAATGTCTAGAATCCAGCTGTCTTTCATCACCTGTCCATGTCACTGGACTTTGAATGTGAAGAGCAGAGCAGAAACTGAGACTCTATCCTGACCTCTAACCCCTCCACATTCCTGTCCCTAAACCGTAATCTGACCTCTAAATCCCCACATCACTGTCCCTAAACCCTAACTCTTTTCTCTGTCCCTAAAACAATTCCTATGAACTTAAAAAGCTAATTCTTAAGCTACAATCTTGAAAAACTCAACAATTAGAATTAAAGACTGACTACTGCAGGGGTCCCCAATCTTTTTTGCACTGCGGACCGGTTTAATATTGACAATATTCTTGCAGACTGGCTGACGGGTGGTAGGGGGGCATTAATCACAACCGGAATATAAGTGATAAGTCAACTAAGTCAGTTATAAGTGGCTAATACACTCAATTTCATTTCTAAAAGGGTTTATCTAATGAATTTAATATTAAGCACACAGCGCATATTTTCCCCATATGAACATTTACAATCACTGCAACATACCAATATCGCTGAATCAGTGGGAGCCCTGGGCTTGTTTCTCTGCAACAAGACGGTCCTATCGAGGGGTGATGGAAGACAGCAATACTCGAAGGGGTTCCTTGTGTCCAGTCTATTCCGCAGTTTACTTTTCGTTGCATTCATTGAAGAAAAGCCCGCTTTGCAGAGATGTGATGTTGGAAATGGAAGCAACGTTTTCTGTGCTTTCGTGGCTATCTCAGGATATTCAGCTTTGACTTTGAACCAGAATGCCAGCAGAGATGTGATATCAAATATACTTTTCAGCCCACCGTTATTTGCAAGCTCGAGGAGTTGATCTTCTTCCCGCGCTGACATGGATGACGCGTGTGTAATGACCTAGTCTGCGTTCAAGTTCCAACAGTGGGCATGACAGGGAATGAGGAAAGGTGCAGCTGACTCGTATCGTTTCATATCGCCAAATCATATTGTTTCCTCGCAGCCCGGTAGCACATGCTTTGCGGCCCGGTGGTTGGGGACCGCTGAACTACTGAATCATAATATCAAATATAATGTTTTGTTTTATGGCTAAAGATAACTGAATTCTATTATCAAACTGAGCAATGCATGGTTAGAAAGTTCCAAATTTCACTGTCCCTACCATTGCATTTAGCATCTAGATGCTTATTAATGTCTTGCTAGCCTTATATCCAGGTTATTCTTTAGCCTTTTGAGACTTTGCTCACATTTGCACTACATCTTGACAGTGATATGCAATGATTTTGTGCCCTTAAGGTATATTGTCCTTCCAGTTCCTTACAGGCTTTCATCCAGTCTCTGCTAATGTAACCTTCATTGGTGGAGTACTTAAAACTTTCGTGGTTCCCTATACAAATTTACCTATAAATTGGAAAAAATCTCAGTGTGCAAATCATCAATATAACAAGGTGGAATATGTGGATTGATTCATTAAATCTTGTAATTTGTACAGCATTTTTAACAGTTAATAATTATCTTGCATACCCTATTTTAAGCATTTTGCTTTATTTGGTTGATGTCAGATTATCCATTTATTGGATACTACTATTACATATTCCAGTGTACCTCTAAATATTCATGTCAATATATTCTACAGCTGCCATTGTTAATTGTAACTGTACAAAATATGTTTTCAAACATTTGACCATGGAATGGCTGTCTGAGCTTATTCTGCCAATCACTGAGATTGTGGCTGTTTGTAACCTCAACTCCATGTTCCTATCTAGCAGCGTTAACTTTTCAATAGCAACTTTTGATAGTAAAGATGTTAAATATCAAGTTCAGGTGTTGGACTCCCCTTTGTTAATGATGGCATTACCTGGGACATAGGAGGTATGATTGTTACTTGCCACTTTATTGCCTGCTTTGCTGCTGCTGCTACTGTGTGGTCCAGAATCTCTGGAGGGGATGGTTCTGGGTCCTCGGCTTTGCTTGTTGCTCGGCGGCTGGGGTGGGGTCAAAGCACTCGGCAGGGGATGGTGCTCGGAGAGGCTGTGTCAGAGGGGCTGGTCGGAGGCTCGAAGTTTTTGGACGGACTCAGAGTCCGCTGCGGTCGGGTGCTTCCAGTGGTGCTTAATCGGCAAGTTGGTGGCGCTTGGAGGTTCATGGCAGGGAGAGTTTCTCCCTTCTGCCGCCCGCGAGAGATGATGAGGCTATCGGGACTTTGAGACTTGAGACTTTTTTTTTACCGTGCCCATGGTCTGCTCTTTATCAAATTATGGTATTGCTTTGCACTGTTGTAACTATATGTTATAATTTTGTGGTTTTGTAAGTTTTAGTCTTGGTTTGTCCTGTGTTTTCTTGTGATATCATTCTGGAGAAATGTTGTATCATTTTATAATGCATGTATTTCTGAATGACAATAAACGAGGACTGAGTGTCCTCATAATCTAATGTAATCTATTGACCTAGCCCAGAGGTTGTTCAGTTTTTGCTTCATTGTGGGCAAGGTCTGGTTCTTGAGGAGGTGTGCAACTATCCTTGAGCAACCCCTGCTGTGCTGAAAATAGTTGAATAACCATTGATAAAACGTAGGGATGGTTGCATATTGAACTTTGTACCAAGGAATCCCTGCATTGATCTGCAGAGGATGAAAGGATTTATCTTCAACAAATACGAAAAGCACTAGGTATGAATCAAAGCAGGAAAATACAGTAATTCTGAAATATTTATTGTTTTGGTAATGTCTTGTAAGCTATAATAATTACTTTCTAGAAAAATCAGTGGATGTCCTGGATCCTGATGAAGAGCGCAGAATACAAATAAAAAGGCAGGAACAAGCCACTCGTGCAGCAAGGATGCTGTATGTTCTGCAGCAGCAAGTGAGAACCAATTTTAATTTTCGCAACTGAATTTAATAGTGGGAATTTGTTGATCACAGACCAAATCCTGATCCACAATGTTTGAAAACTTACTAACACAGAGATCGAAAGATTAACAAAAAGGACTCTTCATGTGCTATTTTGCCATTTGCAAGGGCAGAAAAGCTTGAATAGAAAAATATGCTTTTTATTTGTTTAATCCAAAAAAACCATGATGACTTCTGATCCTCAAATTTTAACCAACCAGCTACTGATTTTATGAAGGTTGTTGGCTGGAGTGGGTGCTCAAAAAAAACCCCCCATCATTTTAAGTTGAGTCTTAAATTAAAAAAAAACAACAAAACCTGTTGATTTTAAACTGAAATAAAAACAGCAATTACTGGAGGCATCAGATCAGGCAGTATCTGTGGATAGTGAAACAATTACTGTTTCAAATGAATTACCTTTCATCAGAACTAGGAGAAGATAGAAATCAGAGAAAGGGAAAGGGTGGAGAGAACGAAAGGAATGTCTGTGGTAGGATGGATTCCAAGAGGGTCTGAATGATTTTAAAAGTAAGTGTTATAAACATATAAACAGAAAACGCTGGAAATATTCAGCAGGTAAGATAGCATCTTAAAGGGAGAAACAAGAAAAGTCAGAGTGGGAGCACTTCATCAAGATTGAAAACTCTCTTTCCCTTTCTTTCCCTCTTTTTTCTTTCCCTGTTCTCTTGCTGCAGATGATACCTGACCTGCTGAGTGTTTTCATTTACCTTAGATTTCCAGCATCTATCGTATCTTTGATCTTTCTTTTACTGGTATTGCTGTCATTTGGGAGAGGTTCGTGAAAAGTCGTTAATTGCAACTGGTTTGTGTGGAGGAGAGAAACAAAATAATACTGTTACTGTGACATACAGAACGCTGCAGTTGCTAGTAATTTGAAATAAAATTAGAATACCCAAAATTTGCAGGAAACATCTATGGGTAAGTCATCAACCTGAAACATCAATTGTTTTCTCCACCGACGGTACCTGACCTGCCAATAGTTCTAGCATTTTACATTCGATCATAGAATCTCCACTTCTGGGGATATGGAATTTTCCATGAATGAATCAATCAGGATTTATCTCTTGTAAATGTATCTAGCTCCTTTCACACTTGAAGGTTTCCTGGTTTGAATGACCCATTCACCTACATATATGTTTATGGTTCAAGTTGTAATAAAAAGCTAGATTGCACTGTAAGTCCTAATTAATTTGAGGTTGAAGTTTTATTAGAAATTCATATTTGTGGGAGGTGAACTGGAGATAAATTTGCCAAAAAGAGAGAGTATTGCTTATATTGAGTACAGAATATTGTAAATACATGTTTACATTTCTTTGTTTGGACAATGTACCTTTTGAGATGCTCTGAATTAAATACCTCATGAAAATCTAGCTCTCAACATATTATATACAAATATTTCTCATGAGTAAGTTAGAAATTTAAATAATAATTGGATTGGATTTTCATACCATTAGTGTAATTTTTTTCCTTTGATGTACTTATCCTAATTAAGGTAAACGAAATACAGGAAGCAATTGACAATCAAGGACCACATAAGGTGAAACACACCAAAAAAGTAAGAAATTTAAATATTCAAATTTTCGTTAGATTACTTTGGAATTTGATTTATTTTCGTAGTTTAAAAATTAATGTGTACCCCCTTTGTTCTTAATTGAATGGTAGAGTATTTTTATTTCTTTCAAGGGCAGAATTAATCTTTGTAATAAAGCCTTAGTAAAAACAAATTTATTTGGAAATATTGGTCCTGATTTGTTTCCTGTCAAAGTAACATTGTGACTAATGGTACTTATTTACACACTCATGATATTGCAAATTCAGGCTGGCAGAATTCAAATAACCAAAATTAGTATCTAGATTGTTCTGCTCCACCATCAGGTAGGTAAAAATGGTAAATCTGATATCAGCCTCACTACTCTATTGCATTGAATAAGTGGGGATATATTTATACAGCAGAAAGCAAATGAAACTTGGCACAGAAAGTCAACAGTCAGCCCTTGTCTATATCAAGCTATGTACTGTTTTGATAACCTGATCATTATTTCTGTTATTATTATCAATCATCTTTTCTGGGAATGAAAAATAAATGTTCCTATGGAATATCATTCATTTATGTTTTTCATTTTTCCTCTGTATAATCCAAACAAAATAAAAATCCATTTAGATTTCTCCATCTTGCTTGCTGTTCGTGATTTAATATTGAATTTGACCATTCTGTTTTACATTTCCTTCTCAGTTGTTCCAGTGTCAATTTCACGATACTTTGGCTTGATAAAGGAGATTTGAAATTGCTTTTTCTGTTTACCTGACTCCCAGATAATTAATATTTCCTTCAATGCATTATTATTCACTGTTACCATACAAATAAAAATATTCAATCAATGTTAGCAAGGAGAAACACTGTCAAAAGGCAGGCAAAGTTAAATGTAATAGTAACATTCGTTAAGTGGGAAAATGTGGTGCCCCTTAATTCCTTTAGTAGTGATTGCACTATTGTAAAAACTTTCTGCTGAAAATTAATTTATTTTTCAAAAGCATGTGAAAATAATCAAGTGATTCCACCCAGTGTAATATTATTGACTTCACTTCTTGTAGAAGTGTCACTGACTGATATTATGCATTTATATGTGTTTCAGTCTCGAGCTATGTCTCAGTTAGCAGCTGCACACAGAGGTGCTGTCCGTGCCTTACAAATGTTTGTTGCTCAGCTTTCTGGGCAATCAGAACTGCAGATTCCTACCTACTACAAGGAGCTAGGGCATGTGATTCGACAACTTTCTCTTTGTTCTGCCAGACTGGAAAACGATATTGAATCTTCCATACCAGAAGCAGTTACAAATATCCTGCATCAAGTTGAGGTAAGTCTCAAGTGAAAACATAAGAATAATTGAGATAGGACACTGTTAAAATGATTAAGTCCCTAAAGTGAAGCTTAAAATTCGAAGTGCTTGTGTACTGTGGGCAACTTCATAGTGTTTGTGGACTTACAAACTATTCTAACCATAAGTTCAATAGTCATTTCTTTTTCATAGAGCCACTCAGAAAGAGAACAGGACCTTCAGGCCACTGTATCCATGCCAACCATCAGATGACTTACTAGGTTAACCCCATTTTCCAGCTTCCATGCCATGGGGTTTCAATTATATATGGACAGGAAAGGAATGGAGGGTTATGGGCTGAGTGCAGGTCGGTGGGACTAGGTGTAGGTAAGCGTTCGACAACGACTAGAAGGGCCGAGATGGCCTGTTTCCGTGCTGTAATTGTTATATGGTTATAGTGGATTCTGCTTAACTGGGACACATTGAGACCAGTACATTTTGGCCCATTTAAGCAGCTGCCCCAATTAGCCAAAGTTTCATGGAAATAATTAAAAAGGTATTAAAAAAAACAGCTATGTTTTAACTGAGTAAGAAATTATGTGTTTACATGAAATATAGAACAAATTAGAACACCTGGTGCAGATAATTGACTGCTTTCAATGATTGCATCTTCAAAATATTAAATTTCTTTGTAACATTCAAGGTGATTCTCGATAGTTTCAAATTCTTCATAGTTTGTAACTTATTGAAGTAGTGAAATCATTTTGATTTCATTCATGTCCGTTTCTGGCATCTCCAAGCTTGAATGCTTGAGACCACAGTGAGTAGAACGGTTCTGAATTGTCTTAACTGCTTATTTCTTGCCAACTATCAGTGACAAAAATCACAAACGAGAAAATCTGCAGATGCTGGAAATCTGAGCCACACACGTAAAATGCTTGAGGAATTCAGCAGGCCAGGCAGCATCTATAGAAAAAAGCACAGGTTCTGCCCAATGGTTTTGGCCCGAAACGTCGACTGTGCTTTTTTTCATAGATGCTGCCTGGCCTGCTGAGTTCCTCCAGCATTTTGTGTGTGTTGTAGTGACAAAAATCACTGCTTTTTGAACACAAATGCAACTGATGGTATTTTAAAAAATATTTGTTGTAAGTACCATGTAGTGTCTAATGGTCATGCAAGTGCATGCAATTTATGTCAGATAGAAACTGTTCGGCAACAATCTCCTGTTCCAATTAAGCGACATATTATCCCAAATAAACAATGGGAATGCTAGCTATTTTCTTGATTAGTTTTTGTTCTTTAAGAGTTGTCCCAACTAAGTGGCTACCCTGAATAACCAATAGCCCAATTAGCCAGAATCTATTGTATTTATCTAAATGCGAAAATATGTGAGGATGCACCATTTCCTTAGACAGTGTGTTCCAGATTTCAACCGACCTCTGGATTAAAAAAACTCTTTAGTCCCCTCTTGCATCATGCACCAGGGTGCTCTCTACAGTTACCTAATGAGGTAACTATAGCCTTTGGCCAGGAGCAGAATTCGTCAGGTGGTTCCCAACCTTCACAGAGTGTTTTGACCCTTAACCACTGCACTCTCTGGTTGGTGGGTCAGCAGTGGTGGCTAAGTCACTCCCCATCTGCTCCTGGCTTCCAGCTCAATTGCTCTTGCCTGCTCCATATCCAGCAAGAGGCTCTTTCTGCTTCCTCCCCCATCCTGCGAGCTGCCTGGTTCTTGCTCTTTTCATCAAGGCCCAGCACAGACTGCAACCTCCTTGCCGACCTTACGGGGAACCCTCTACAGCCGATCTCCACAGGGTATAGCCACGTCAGCCATCCTTTCTCCCTGCACTCCTGGACTAAGGACTGGTACTTCAGGGCCTTCCTCTTGTGAGTCTCCTCACATCCTTCCTCTCCTGATACTGTGAGCTCCACCAGGGTGATTTTCTTGTTTTCGGTGAACCACAGTACGATGTGTGGTCAAAGTGTGATTTGCATCACCTCTGGGAACTGCAGCTTCCTCCCCACATCAATCCTCATCTCTCATGATTTGTCAGTTTGCAGCAGACTGGATTTAGATCAAAGAGTGATACAACTGGCATGACCCTGTCAGCCAACTGGTCTCTTTTTACACCTCTCCTGCTCCAGTGTGTCAGCCAGGGTACAACACGACCATGTCGTGGCGCCACCTATACCGTCCTTGTGTTAAAGCTGTTTTACCATTGATGAGGCCATTAGACAGTATGAGTGGTAGTGAACCCCACTGACCACAAAGCTTGCACTTGGGGTCCTCCCTTAATCTTTGATGTGTGCAACTGTGATGGTGTAGGGAGAGTGTCATACACTCACTGCAGGAGGAAATAAATGCAGGACTCCAGTCTCCAAAGCTCTGCCCAAGTGATCTTGCGCTTGGGAAGATCCCATTTCATCCAAGTGCCCCAACTCCACTGCCTTCGATACCTGCCTTTCGTCCTCACAGTTCTGGACCATGTCTCACCTATCCCTTGCAATTGCTATCCCCCATCTTGGAAGTGTGCAAGGCCTTGCCATCCCAGGCATGAGTTACCAATGATCTCTCTCAATTGCAGGGAGCTCGTTGTCTGGTCTACAGCAAAGCTGGCAGCTCACTTTCAGCCCTATCTTGCTGTGACTCCTGCTTTATTTATTAGCTTGTCATCAGTGCCCCTCACTGTTAACACAACTCTACATTTTACCACCTTTCACTCCTCCCCTCCTGATGACAATGGGAGCTGTGGCTGGCCTGAACTTATGTAGAGCCCCACTGAAG
Organism: Mobula hypostoma; assembly: GCF_963921235.1. Classification (NCBI taxonomy): domain Eukaryota; kingdom Metazoa; phylum Chordata; class Chondrichthyes; order Myliobatiformes; family Myliobatidae; genus Mobula; species Mobula hypostoma. The sequence continues at coordinate 28,090,288 of NC_086119.1, read as the reverse complement.
AAAAACTTAGGGGGGATCCCCTGCTACCTCAACAGGTGCTTGTTGACTTTCTCCTCAATGCTGTCTACAATGGTCATGGGGAACTCGTACACCATGAGAAGCTAGAGCAGCCTTGGTGGAAGACCATGTTTGTACAGCCATGTCTTAAATTTACCAGGGAGTATGGTTTTGTTAATATTCTTCAGCCACTCTTCAGCTGCTTTACAGTGTCGGTGATGTTGGTGCTGTCCATCATTGCTGCATTAAACCACTTTCCAAGTCACTTTATTGGTTGTCCTCTATGAATGGAATGACTTCTCCCTGTACTTGAAGACTGAACTTGCTAGTAACCTTGCCCTTTTTGATCACCATGCATCTGGATTTCCTGGCCTTGAAGGTTATCCTCACCCAGGTAGCGATGTTGTGCAGGTTTTTCAATACCCATCTAGCTTGGACATGGGTTACAGTGGTTACTGTGATATCATCCATGAACTCCCGTATTGCAGATTATTGGATGCCGGGCTCCACCACTGGGCCTCAGGTTACATCTGCTGCTGCCGCTGATATGAATAGGTTCACACCCATGACAAACAAGATGGGGGAGAAGGTGCAGCCTTCTTGGAGGTCTTGCCACCTGGTTGTAAAGTGGGCTGAAGTGAAGCGTAGCTTAAATCCTTCTCGATAGCTGGTGGTCATATGTCACATTACTGGTGGGATATGGTAGTGGCCCTGGCCAACATTGATCTGTAGGCGTCAGCTAGCTCTTAACCAGACGACTGTTAGGCTGCCTTTCTTCTGCCTGGCCTCACAGATCAATTGGCTGATTATTGAGGTGTTCAAGGTACCCAGGAAAATTCCAGGATGCTAGCTTTCTGGAAGGGTGTGTTGATATAGTGGCTGTCCGTTAAGTAAGAGTTCAGCCTTCTCGCAAGCACCGTGAGGAATATCTTGCACTCCAGACTTAGGAGGGAGATTGTACTAAACTGGGTGATTGTAGAGGAATCTTCTTCCTTGGGAACAAAGCATCTCTCAGCTGTATCTCAACTTGGTGGGAGAGAGGCTTTGGTCCAGATCATCGTCATTATCTTCCACAAACTCCAGAGGAGTTTTGGGTATTTCTTATGTACCTAGTAGGGTATACCACCTGGTCTTGGGGTGGCAGATGACTTAACTCTTTTGATGATATCCTGCTCTGGGAAGCACGTCTTCGCCATCTATGCTATGGATTTCTTTTTGTAACTTAGTAGTCTTCAGTATGATCTTCCTCAGCCTTCTCCACTCCAAGGAGATCAAGATGCTTTCTAGGACTTGCTATTCGTTATGTATATCCTAGCCTAACTAGTGCTTTCAAAATGCACTGTCTTGCATTTTTCAGGATTAAGTTATACTTGCCATTTCTGTCTGTCTTGCCAACTTATCAATATTCTTACATGACCGATAATTACCCTCCTGATTAATACAATGACAGCAATTTTTGAGGAGACTGAGAGTTTGGTTATCATATCTGACGTTCATATCAAATGTACAATCGGCCCTCCTTATCCGTGAGTTCCGTATGCGCGAATTCAACCAACCGCGAATCGAGAAAACCCGGAAGTGCTCTTCCAGCACTTGTTGTTTGAGCGTGTACAGACTTTTTTTTCTTGTCATTATTCCCTAAACAATGCAGTATAACAACTATTTTACATAACATTTACATTGTATTGGGTACTATAAGTAACCTAGAGATGATTTAAAATATACGGGAGGATGTGCATAGGTTATCGTGGATTGGGATCGAAAAAAAATCGGAAGTTCTCTTACTAAGTAAGTCGGAACAGGTACATCTGGTATTATTTAGTGTCAGTTAGTCAAACATTTGTCTTAGTATATAGTATATATCTTACCTTTCTATGCATATAAAACACTTAAGAAACGTATGTTTCCGCGTCAGGAACGGGAGTTCCCGAGTTCGATCCAGTGACAGATTGCTCCTGAGTGCGCTCTCCATCCATGCCAGGTAGATGTGGAGGATCAAAAGCCCAAAACCCCAAAACCCAATAATTAAACCACTGCGTTGCTTAGTACTGTAATAATTGTAGCTTTCATTGGGGCAGGGTCTTTATCCTGTATCCTCTAAAATTGTTCCGATCGTTGACCGACTGTATGTTTTCCGATGACTGATGGCATTTCACCTCTTTCCGATCGCTTTATTATTTCTACTTTATTTTCAATCGTGATCGTGATTATTTTCGTGAACAGAAGCACTGCGGATTCTGAGCTCTGCCGCTGGGTCCTAATGTCCACCGCACTGAGATAGATTAAATAAGGTCCGGGGTTCCGCTGGGTCCTAAGGTCCACTGCGTTGAAACAGGTTGAATAAGAGACTTGGGCATCCACGTTTTTTGGTATCCGCGAATGGTCCCGGAACCAATCCCTCGTGGAAAAGAAGGGCCGACTGTATATAACAAACAATCAGGATCCCAGCACTGATGCAGCTTCCAATCATAAAAGCAATCCATGACCATTACTCTCATCCTCCAGTCGCCATGTTAATTTCATTTGCAATTTACCAAATTGATTTTGATCCATTTTATTCTTTTGGACCGGTTTCCTGGGTGTGACTTAACCAAAAACCATGTTAAGGAACGTGTAGACTATATTCTTCTGCCATACTTAAACCCATTTGTTTTGCATTCCTTGTTCAAGTTCAACTATCCTTGACCATTTTGATGATTAAGTTAGGGATATGATGGGAAAAGGAGTAATTTATGCTCCCAATAGTTGCAGAATAGAATTCAGTCAATAATTATCTGCATTGCCATCGTTCCTACCTGTGGTCACCCAGCAATATCTGATTCATTATTATTCCATTGTGCATATGTGTGGTTTACCATGTCCAGAATAATTGAGCAAAACATTACTCACAACCTGAAAGGTTTTTTTTATAAGGTATGAAAGTGCCATTGTTTTCCATATATCATTTGGTGATAGAAAACAATGGCATCCTATTCACTAATACCATCCATACTCACATATCTATATTGGTAAAGAATGCAACCTATTTACTAGTTATAACAGTACAGCTTGTACTTGTTAAGTATGCAGGTTATTTTGGGAAAGTCATTAAGTTCTTCACCTTGTAAATTCCTGCTAAGTCTGAATTGCTTAGTATGTTGAAATCTTGCAAGCAAGAGGTCATTTTGGTGAGGAGGAAGCTCTTTTAAAATCAGCCATTTGTTTTGCTGAATCAATTGTAGCTGCCTGGGCACTAAATGCACTGAAGAGTTTCTGCTGTCATTGATTGTTTTCCAGCAGCTATGAATCTGGTTGATGGGGAATAAACAGCTGTGATTAAGCCCAGAGACAAAATTGCCAATGATTTGATGTACATCATAATGAGTCAGCTTAATAAGTGGTTGAGATCTGGGTCGTGTTTGACCAACCACTTATCATGGATAAATACTGTATATATAGTGTTAGCATCAATGCATTTGCTGTAAGTGGTAGGGATGATGTACAAAGTTGTTTTAATGTCATCAATTTCACATGTGAAAGAACTGTGAATAAATATCTTGGGTATGATGAACGAGGAATATTAATTCTGATAATATTGACATTAAAATTGGTCAAAACTAGAATAAAACAAGAAACCAACTTAAAAAATATATGAATAATAATAGATGCTACGTTTCAACTTGAAAGTTTAAAGTTAATACTGGCATATAAAGACACAGTTAAAATACTCAAACTTATATTTAGCTTAATAGCAAATTAAAAATAAAAAATAAAATTGTATGCCAAGGCAATAAATTGTCTGATCTAATGTACAGCAGTTTTCACCAAACTCTGGCCTTAAGTCGTCTTACAGTAGCCTCAAAACATTGTAGGGGACCAGTTGAGAGGACAATATTAGTTTCTGCAATTCTTTTTTGAAGGTATTTTCTAACAATGCTCATTTTTCGCAGATGCAGAGATGTTTATAGCATCATAGAATCAAACGGCATGGGTACAGGCTCTTTGGCCCAATTGCACCATGCCAGTGAAAACTGTCATCTAAGCTAGTCCCACTGGGCCAAATTCAGACCATAGCTCTAAACCTTTCCTATCCATGAACTTGTTCAAGTGCCTTTTAAATGTTGTTAAGCACTCTCTCAAGCACCCCCCTGGCAACTTATTCCACATACTGGCAAGCTGAGGTGAAAAGGTTCCACACCTCGCCTTCCAGGTTCTTATTAAACTTTTTCCTATTATGTTTAAAGTATCAAATGATCAGATTCCACAAAGCAGTTGCATTTATTTTTTGATATTGACCATCTGTGTTGTATCTTGCTGACTCATGATGATAATAAGGAACATTACCAATGTGATTTCATATTGTTTCCTTAATAAACTGAAGTCTAAATCTGTGGCTTCATGGGCCAGTGAACAGTAGATTATAATGATTCTTGTGGTTCCCCCATAATTTGCTGAAACGTCAGCCTGCAGAGACCTGTACTTCCCACAACAGAAAGAAAATTAAAGCAGTAATCATTTTGCTTTCACAGAAATCTGCAAGCAGATCATGTAGCCATTCTAATCATGGGTTTGTTTTTGGAAGTAACTGAAGTGGGAAGGAATGTAATAGTTTGCCAGTGAAACCAAAGATCTTTTACTTTGTGAACTTATTAGGGTTTTGATTCACTGCTTGGGAAACATCATGCTCAAACAAAATCAAATCAAGTGCCACAGAATGCCCAAAGTGTTTCTGCGCCAAAGAGAAAAAGATGCTCAGATAGGCACAGAAGCCACTCTGCTGAAAGAGAGCGAACTTCACCAATCACAAAGGATAATGTTTTAAGTGCACCTAAAGGATTGCCTCCACTTAAGATTGGTAAGTCCCTTATTTTACGGTCGCTAAATAAGATGAATAAAAATGGAGAAGAAGGAATTTAGAATGATGACAGTATTGTCTATGGATGAATGCTGGTAGGAAGCAATCTGAAATGGTACTTGAGAGGCAATTTTAAAGTTACTTCTGCCTAAATTTGACTGTACTGAAATCAAGCCATTTTGTGTTTAGTAATATAAGTAGGATGAATCCTAGGAAACAATATGCAAATTGATTTCTTCCCTCTTCCTTTCCTTTCTGACTTTTTCCCCCTGCCTTTCCAGTCCCGAGGAAGGGACTCAGCCCAAAATGTCGACTGTTTATTCTCATTCATAGATGCTGTGTGACCTGCTGAGCTTCTCCAGCACATTGTGTGTATTGCTCTAGATTTCCAACATTTGCAGTACCTCTTGTGTCTATCCTTATTGTGACTTGATCAGAGCATTATACAATTTAACTGGTATTCCTTCTGATTTGTACTGTTCTAGATTAGATCTTGATCAATATTAAGCTTTGAGAATACGGAGACTCATGGGTATATTTCAGCCTCTTTTTCTTCGTAATCAATAGGATTCATGGAACATGTACTCTTTCCACCTTTCGTTGCCAACTGTCATTTAAAACTTATCAGCTTTAAACTTCACATGTCAATAATTGGCTTCATGCTTGGCTCATCTATCTTGTTCTGCAATAAGTGAATACCTCCTTGGTTTCGGTTCTCCATTCTGAATTGGCATTATCTGGAAATCTGAGCAGTTTGCAATGAATTTTTTAAAAGCTAAATGAAATAAGTTGAAAATAAATGTATTATTGCACTAATTAATTCCTTCATACCTCTAACTCAATAACAAGCCTTTGGCTGATACATCATCTAGCTCCAAGATTATGTAATCTGCACATCTTTAATCTTAATAAATAACTCCCGTGCAGTTCTGTATTTTTACTTTACTTATATTATGCGAACATTCTTGCTGATATGAACTAGTTGATAACTTGACTCTTTGTTTTTGCTTAGCCTCCAAGTTAACAGTGCAGTTAAATGTAATAATTCTTAACTAGTTTGCTGTAATAAACTGTGAGTTTCCATTTCCTAAGTTTTAAGTGTAACTGGTTTTTGCTTCAAAAACAACATCAAATGTTCTTTAATGTTCAAATTTTGGTTGGAAATGAACAATAAAGTTACCATTTTCTATGACTGAATTAAGTATTATTAACTAACTTGGAGAACAATGATTAAAAATACTTACTGGAATTTTATACTATTTAGTAAAACGTTTCTCTAAAATAAATGTTTCGCACAGATGAAAATTGGCATGTTCCTGAATCTTCCAGACCACAGCAAGAAGATGACCCTCCAACTCCTGATAGGAATGCTGCATTGAAGGCTGGATTAGAAGCTTTACAGCGCATGGGAACCTTGCATAAATCTGTTGCAGAGAAGACAGGAACTAAGAAAGGAGTGCTGCTCCCATATGTAAGTTACAAATGATGATTGTACTATGGTTTTATTATAAGGATGATTTGGTGCTTTCTTCTGTGCACACCATGCTGATGATTTTATGAACAATGTCTTTATTTCCTTTTTCCTATGTTGCAAACACATCATCATTCAAAAGAAATGATGCAGAGCTTATTACAATGACTGGTTCTCAATGGTAATCCACATCAATGAGCTATATATTTGTCTGCCAATTTCAGCTTTATTCCTCCAACATTATTGCTTTAGTATTACCATTATATTTAACAACGTAAATCAAGCCTTGTAATTGGAAAGAGAATGTTTACAATACAACAGTGACCAAACTTAAGCAGTTGATGACTCCCTTGAACTTTAATGTCTGAATCAGCTTGAGTCAGTTTTATGAAAGGTCATTATCCTGATGGTATTTTTCTCCCCTTTTTCATTTTACTAAACATCGTCAGTATTTTTCTGATTTTATTTTAATTAGGAGTATTTTGCTTTCATATAAATTCTATATAAATATCTTAATGAGTATTAGATAGTATGATGCAATGGAATTTCTCATGTCAGTGAAAAATTGATGAACTATTTTAGTTTGATGCTGAATTCTAGTTTAGTTACAAGTCAAAATTGAATGAGATATTCAAAAAAATCAGATGATATTCCATCAGGGAAAAATATATTTTAAACATATTAAGTCAGAATGCTCTGCTATAGGTAATTTTCTTTTTGCTAATGTGTTTAATACAGCTCAAACAGGAATTGACTATAAATGTGAGAAGGCAGTAGTTTTGAATTCCATATTCTGGAGCTTGATTTTGGCTTTACACTAGTTCACATGCAATCATAGACAAAGTGAAGCAAGGTTCCCACCAAAAAATTAATTGTTTATAATGATTCACCTATCTGTTAACATAAAAACATACACCCAACACTTGCATGCAAATGCCAGTTAGAAATAAATATAGACAGTAACTGAAATGCTACTCATCTTGAACCAGTCAGAGTTCCTTTCAAAATGAATTCAAAATGTACTTTTGCATGCCTGTAAGATACATTTCTGCCTTTTGAATATCAGTAATAATGAAGTTGTAAATTTTTTCATTGTATTTCATTGAATTTGTTGCTTATATTGAAAAGAAGTTCCATCCATTACATTTCACATCTATTTTTCTTACTATTTATGAAATTAATTTTAGCAGCATAAACAGAAGAAAATGCTTGCAATGCGTGCCTGCTTTCAGAAAGCTACAGTGTCTTCAGAACTAAAGAAGAATCAAGGACCACTTAAAGACAGCAAGCATCCTTCGATTCCACGATGTCCCAACCCTATTCCAATGTCATCTAAACGGTGAGTAACCACATAACATTGTGTTGGATTGCACTGACAGCTAGTTAGTGGTTCTGTTCATGGTATTAACCAGCTTCAATGCATGCAACTGCATTTTCCTTACCTCTATAGCTATGCACTGCAGTTTGGAAACGCAGGAAGCCCTCTGACCTCTGAATCCACCCTGAACTTACTACTAAGTTCAGGGATATTCCATTCAGGGATTTCCAAACAGTAGCTGGGATATGGACCACAGATTACAACAGGAAATAGAAAAGGTGTGGCAAAAAGGCAAAGTGATGATAGTCATGGGAGATTTTAATATGCACGTCGATTGGTAATGGATCTCAAGAGTGAGTTCATTGATGCCTATGAGATGGCTTTATAGAGCAGTTTATCATTGAGCCTACTAGGGGATCAGCTTTACTGGATTGGGTTTTATGTAATAAACTGAAGGCGATTAGGGAGCTTAAGGTAAAAGAGCCCTTAGGAACCAGTGATCACAATATGATTGAGTTCAACTTGAAATTTGATAGGGAGAAAGAAAAGTCGGATGTAGCAGTGTTATAGTGGAGTAAAGGAAATTACAGTGGTATGAGACAGGAGTTGGGCAAAGTAAATTGAAAGGAGCTACTGGCAGGGATGACAGCAGAGCAGCAATGACGTAAGTTTCTGCGAAAAATGAGGAAGGTGCAGGACAGATGTATTTCAAAAACAAAGAAATACTCAAATGGCAAAATAGTACAACCGTGAAGTCAAAGCTAATGTAAAAACAAAAGACAAAAGAAAAATTAGCAGGAAGAAAGAGGATTGGGAAGCTTTTAAAAACCTACAGAGAGGAACTGAAAGAATCATTAGGACGGAAAAGGTGAAATATGAAAGCAAGCTGGCAAACATTGTCACAGTGAATAGTAAAGGCTTTTTCAACTATGTAAAAATTAAGGCTTTTTCAACTAGGTAAAAACTAAAAGAGGGATGAAAGTGGATATAAGACCGCTAGAAAATGAGGCAGGAGATAAAATAATGCGGACAAGGAGATGGCAGTTGCACTACAGTATATGAGTATTTTGCAGCAGTCTTCACTGTGGAAGACACTAGTAGTGTGCCAGATGTTGTAGTATGTGAAGGAAGAGAAGTGACTGCAGTTACTATTACAAGGGAGAAGGTGCTCAAAAAGCTGAAAGACTTAAGGGTACATGAGTCACGTAGACCAGATGAACTGCACTCTAGGCTTCTGAAAGAGGTAGCAGTAGAGATTGTGGAGGAATTAGCAATGATCTTTCAAAAAATCATTGGACTCTGGCATGGTGCCAGAGGACTGGAAAATTGCAAATGTCACTCCACTCTTGAAGGAAGGCAGCAGAAAGGAAACTATAGACCAATTAGCCTGACCTCAGTGGTTGGGATGATGTTGGAGTCGATTGTTAAGGATGAGGTGATGGAGTACTTGGTGACACAGGACAAGATAGTACAAAGTCAGCATGGTTTCCTTCAGGGAAAACCCTGCCTGACAAACCTGTTGGAATTCTTTGAGGAGATTACAAGTAGAATAGATAAAGGGGAGGTAGTGGATGTTGTATATTTAGCCTTTCAGAAGGCTTTTGACAAGGTACCACACATGAGGCTGCTTACCAGGTTAAGAGCCCATGGTATTACAGGAAAGTCACTAGCATTGGCTGTTTGGTAGGAGGCAGTGAGTGGGAATAAAAGGATCCTCGTCTGGTTGGCTGCCAGTGACTAGTGATGTTCTGCAGGGGTCAATGTTGAGACCGCTTCTTTGTATGCTGTATATAAATGATTTAGATGATGGAATAGATGGCTTTGTTGCCAAGTTTGCAGGTGATACGAAGATTGGTGGAGGGGCAGGTAGTGTTCAGTAAACAGGTAGGTTGCAGAAGGACTTAGACAAATTAGGAGATTGGACAAGAAAGTGACAAATGAAATACAATGTTGGAAAATGTATGATCATGCATTTTGGTAGTAGAGTAAATGTGCAGTCTATTTTCTAAACAGAGAGAAAATCCAAATAGCCGAGATGCAAAGGGACTTGTGCAGAACACCCTGAAGGATAACTTGCAGGTTGATTCGGTGGTGAGAAAGGCAAATGCAATGCTAGCATTCATTTCAAGAGGTCTAGGGATATGGTTCTGAGGCTTTATAAGGCACTGGGGAGGGCACACCTTGAGCATTGTGAACAGTTTTGTGGTCCTCATCTATGAAAAGATGTGCTGGCATTGGAGAGGGTCCAGAGGATGTTCATGAGAATGATTCTGGGAATGAAAGGATCATCATATTAGGAACGTTTGATGGCTCTGGGTCTGTTCTCACTGGAATTTAGAAGGATGAGGGGGGGAATCTCATTGAAACCTTTCAAATGTTAAAAGACCTTGACAGAGAAGAGGTGGAAAAGATGCTCCCCATGGTGGGGGAGTTGAGGACAAGAAGGTACAGCCTCAAGATAGAGGGGTGTCCATTTAAAACAGGGATGTGGAGAAATTTCTTTAGCCAGAGTGTGGTGAATTTGTGGAATTTATTACCACAGGCAGCTGTGGAGGCCAGGTTGTTGGGTTATTTAAGGCAGAGATTGATAAGTTCTTGATTGGACATGGCATCAAGGGTTACAGGTAGAAGGCAGGGAATGGGGTTGAGGAGGGGAAGAAAGGATCTGCCATGATTGACGGAGCAGACTTAATGGGGTGGCCTAATTCTGCTCCAATGTCTTATGGTCTTATAAGTTACTAAACTGAGGGGTCAGATACTTGTAATTTTGGCCCTTTTTTATGACAGCTAAAGGAGTTATAATCGCATGGCCCTTCCATTAGCGTGGAGTCTCCGATATGATATATAAAGATATAATTAGCCATTATTTTTGATTTCTCCTTTATATTTACTTTTTAATTAATTAGATGGTTAATTTAAGTATAAAAACTAATAAATTTCAATTCTCATGGCATTGGTAAGGAAAGGAAAAGTAGGATGAAATGTTTATATGACTGAATATGACTCTAAAAACTTATCTAGTTTGTAAGAAGGAAAATATTAACTAAACTTTATACTGATCACTTACAAACTGAAAAAGGAGAATTTTATTGAGGAATATGAAAATGGCAGAAAATATATTTTATGACATTGTCAAAACATTTCTGGACATGAGACCACAATGTTCTATTTTACCAATCTGTCTTAAATCTAGTTATTCAAAATATTTTGTTTTAAAAAGAGAGCATCTAAATTTGTTATTAAACAGTTATAGAGCTGTACAACATAGAAACATCCTTTGTCCCACCACATCCATGCCAACCTTATTTTTTGTCTACACTAACCCCATTTGCCCTGCTAAGTCTGTATCTTTTTGCCTCGTCTATTCAAATACCTGTCTAAGTGCCTCTTAAATGTGATTTTATGTGATTGCACCATCTCTGCCAGTGAGTACTAGTTACCAACTAGTATGTGTACTTTACCCTCAGGTTCCCTTGAAAGTTCCTTCCTCTCACCTTAAACCCATGCCCTCTTGTTTTTGGTATGTCTTTCATGCGATAAATGTTTTGATTATCTGCTCATCTATGACTGTTATAACTTTACATGCTCTGTCAGGTCACCTCTGTTGCCTCAAAACAGGCCCAGCCAATTGAGTCTCTCCCCTTAACTGAAGTCCTCCAATCCAGCCAATATAGTCGTAGTCATAGTCATAGTCATACTTTATTGATCCCAGGGGGAAATTGGTTTTCGTTACAGTTGCACCATAAATGATAAATAGTAATAGAACCATAAATAGTTAAATAGAAATATGTAAATTATGCCAGTAAATTATTAAATAAGTCCAGGACCAGCCTATCGGCACAGGGTGGCTGACCCTCCAAGGGATGAGTTGTAAAGTTTGATGGCCACAGGCAGGAATGACTTCCTATGACACTCTGTGCTGCATCTTGGAGGAATGAGTCTCTGGCTGAATGTATTCCTGTGCCCACCAGTACATTATGTAGTGGATGGGAGACATTGACCAAGATGGCATGCAACTTAGACAGCATCCTCTTTTCAGACACCACCGTGAGAGAGTCCAGTTCCATTCCCACAACATCACTGGCCTTACGAATAAGTTTTGATTCTGTTGGTGTCTGCTACCCTCAGCCTGCTGCCCCAGCACACAACAGCAAACATGATAGCACTGGCCACCACAGACTCGTAGAACATCCTCAGCATCGTCTGGCAGATGTTAAAGGACCTCAGTCTCCTCAGGAAGTAAAGACGGCTCTGACCCTTCTTGTAGACAGCCTCAGTGTTCTTTGACCAGTCCAGTTTATTGTCAATTTGTATCCCCAGGTATTTGTAATCCTCCACCATGTCCACATTGACCTCCTGGATGGAAACAGGGGTCACCAGTACCTTAGCTTTCCTCAGGTATACCACCAGCTCCTTAGTCTTTTTCACATTAAGCTGCAGATAATTCTGCTCACACCATGTGACAAAGTTTCCTACAGTAGCCCTGTACTCAACCTCATCTCCCTTGCTGATGCATCCAACTATGGCAGAGTCATCTGAAAACTTCTGAAGATGACAAGACTCTGTGCAGTAGTTGAAGTCCGAGGTGTAAATGGTGAAGAGAAAGGGAGACAAGACAGTCCCCTGTGGAGCCCCAGTGCTGCTGATCACTCTGTCGGACGCACAGTGTTGCAAGCACACGTACTGTGGTCTGCCAGTCAGGTAATCAAGAATCCATGACACCAGGAAAGTATCCAACTGCATCGCTGTCAGCTTCTCCCCCAGCAGAGCAGGGCGGATGGTGTTGAGCGCACTGGAGAAGTCAAAAAACATGACCCTCACAGTGCTCGCTGGCTTGTCCAGGTGGGCGTAGACACGGTTCAGCAGGTAGACAATGGCATCCTCAACTCCTAGTCGGGGCTGGTAGGTGAACTGGAGGGGATCTGAGTGTGGCCTGACCACACTTAAATCCCCTCTACAATAGTCTGGGGAAGCACCTATAGTCATAGTCATAGTCATACATTATTGATCCCGGGGGAAATTGGTTAGACCTCTGCAGTCTCTCCAACACAGCACTTCCTTCCTGTGGTGTGGTGACCTAAACTGCATGCAACACTCCCTCTAGTGTTTTGTAAAGTTGCAACATAACCTCCCACTTTTATAGCCTGTGCCTTGACCTAATGAAGGCAGGTGTGCCAGATGCTGCCTTTTGTCACCCAAACTACCTGTGTTGCCACTTACATGGGAGTATCTATGGACTTTACCAAGTCTCTCTGTTCATCAACACTCCTTAATGACCTGCTATTTTCTGTACATATCCTAGTCCTATTTTCCTTTCCCAGTGTGCATCACATTGCATTTGTTGGGATAAAATTCCATCTGCCAATCCTCCACGTAACTTTCTATCTGTTCAGTATCTTGCTGCAACCTTTAGCAACTTGCCTTGCTATTCATAACGCTGCCATTCTTTATGTCATCTGAAAATTTCTAATCATTCCTCCTGCATTCACATCCAAGTTGTTTATGTGTATCACATACAACTGGGTACACTATCGATCGCAGAAAGCTAATCAGATAAGCATCCTTCCACCAGTTCCCTCTGCCTCCTATCACTAGGCCAACTTTGGATCTAGTTGGTCAGCTCAGCTTGGATCTCATGTGTCTTATCCTTCTGGTTCAAGGATCAGCCTACCATGTAGGACCTTAATAAAGGTCATTTGGACAAGCTGAGGTAATCTGCTTTTATCAGTTCTTATTATCTTCTCAAAAAAACTCAGTCAAGTTAGTGAGACAGTATTTCCCCCAGGCAAAACGACATTGACTATCCCCTGTCTTTCCAAAAATACATGAATCCTATCACTTAGAATTTTCTTCACTAATTTATCTACCACTTGCCATAGGTGCACAAACCTGCAGTTTATTACTGTCCTTGTGATTTATCCTCCTGATGCCTCACAAATGCCCAGCAATGATGCAAAAATCTGTCCTCAGCTATCTCTTTCCTGGTTTCCCATTCATTATTGTTCCAGCAGTGAAATTTATATTTGAATTGTGCTATTATTGAATTTTCCTTTGGTATATAAAATATTTAATGCCTAATTTATGACCCCTTAAATAATTGTAGAATTCCACTGAAGAAACAGAAAACGAGAGTGGGAGGCTGGATATCAACCCCTGCAGACAGGAATCAATCTAGTTTGCTTAAGGAAATGGAGGAAGAAAGGCAAAAAGCTGCGGGGACTGAAGCAATCAGGTGGGATTGCTGATTTCAGTGAAGAAAATCATTGGGCCACATTCAAGGACCCTTCTATTGCTTTTCTATTGCAGGTTGAACTTCTCAGGCATCATTCTTCAGCTGTTTGATCATTTTCTGTTTGATCAGTTCATATAAAGAATTTTAGGGATTTTTTTAGTTCTATAATTGATCTTTGCAACCCTTAATCATGTTCTTCAATACTTAGTTTATAGTATTATCTTGAAAGTAGCTTTAAAGATTTCCTTTAAAAAATAAGACACATAGATCAAGTTTACTGGGAAATGCAACACTAAAGGAACAAAAGATTAATAAATCGATCACTCATTACTTGGTTTGAATGTAGCTGCATTTTGGCACAAAACTCTCATAATTGCTTGCAAAATATTTCAATTTTAAATTCAATTCAAACTTCCTCCATCATGTTCATAACTTTGAAGGATTCAGCACAGCTACTAAAATTTGCTGTTTTCTTTGAGGATAGCTGATGAGAAATTGGGAAAATTTCATGAGCAATTTTGGCTGAGGGAGTAATTTTATTCCTCACCTGACTGTGTTGCTACTGACCCACACTGCATGATGCAGTGTGTATTATGTAGTGAACCATTAGGATAGGTATTGAAATTATTTCAGATTTTGTACCAGTTTTCTTTATCTACAATACTTTGTTTTGCCTTTGTGAAAGCAGTTGAGGCAAGCAGTCGTGTCTGTTCTCTTCTAACTAACATTAGTTGACAAATCATTATATCAACCAGTAACTACCATTTGTTTATATGATGTGTTCTTTAAGAACGTACATAACAATTTTAATACAAGAACATTGTTATTCTTTCAGTGGAAGATTGTTGCTAAGTTTCCATCCAGCTTAAGGGATGTATTTGACAGTTTAGTTGACTGTTCTTGCATGAAGGTTAATTATTCTTTGAAGATCACCCATGTGGCTTATATTTGAATACTTATTTTAGACTGGCATGGCTTGATTCCGAAGCTGCCCGTAGGATGAGGGAACTGAATGAACTCTCCCAACAAGAAACGGACAGAATGAAGAAAATCAGGTAGACCTTTTACAGTTATTAATTTTGGTATAGATATCAATAAATGGCAGAAAGGCCATCTTTGGATCTGCCATTGACTTTTAAGTGAAATACCAGGGACTTAATTTCTAAGTAAGGTAGATGTGTGATATTGATCCAGAAATGGAGCAATAAAGATTGAACTTCTCTTTGAATATCCCCCGGGACCTTGTAAAAGACATTATGGCAGGGCTGTCCATAACAAAATGTGAGATGGTTGCACAAAGGAACGAAAACATTTCAACAGCTGACTGACACAGTTGACTTGGCAGGAACTAATATAAAATTTAAAGCTTTAAAGCTGATTTAATTCATCCTAAACTATAAGATGTAGGAGCAGTATTATGCCATTTGGCTTACTGAGTTTGCTTTGCTGTTTCAATCATTGCTAATTTTGTAATTTTCAACCCCAATTTCCTGCCTTCTCCTTGTAACCCTTAACCTCTTTACCAATCAGGAACCTATCAAATTCTGTCTTAGTTACACCCATTGACTTAGCCTCCACAGCCTAATGTGGCAATGAATTCCTCTGACTTACCAGCTCTAGCTGAAGAAATTCCTCCTCATCTCTGTTTTAAAGGGACGCCTCTTTATTTTGAGGCTCTTGGATCCTTGACTCTCCTAATGGAAACATCCTCTCTACCCAGTCCTTTTAGTATTTGTTATGTTTCAATGAGATCTTCCCTCATTCTGTTGAATTCCATCGAGTATAGGTCCATGTACATTAAACACTTCTTGTACATTAAGGCTTTCATTTTTGAGATCATTCTTGTAAACTTCTTTTGGACTCTTTTCAGGTCATCACATCTTCCTTGGATATGGAGCAGTATTTCAAAAGCAGTCTAGTAATACATTACAATGCCCTAGTAATACATTCTTGTTTTTATATTCTAACCCTCTTAAAATGAAATCCAGGATTGCATTAGGAACTGGCTCAACCTGCAAGTGATCCTAAACTAGACATTTAGAAGCATTTAAGTGAATTCCATCCATTGTTGAGACTTAAATTGGTCAATCATCTTCAAAGTTAAAGCATTAAAGCACTTCAAATAAGTTGTTTATTTATGTGTTCTTTTTTAGTGATTTTTAAAAGTTTTAAAAAGTTGGATAGGTTTAAAATACTTATTAGAGTTTTCAAATTTTAAAAATTAACTTGTCATTCAGACCAAGAGGAAAATGTACTGCATACTTTGGAGAATATAGGAAGTAAAACTAGGGGCTTCACAGCAGGTTCCCTATGCCCTGTTGAACCTCATGAGGACTTCAGCACTGGATTGAAGCTTGATATCTGATGATGATCAAATTAAAGACAGTAGCTTCTGTATTTGTGATCTGATGTGCATATAAATCTAGAAATTACTGACAGTAATGAGACAAACAGTGGCATTTTGCTATTATTTCCCCATAAAATCCAAGCTATTAAAATGCTTGTGTGAACATTTAGATTGGATTTCATGAGACATTCTGTTCAATTATATATCAGATTCAGTTTCCAGCTAATTATATTTTTACAGGGTGTAGTTAGAATATTCTGACTGTAAAATGTGCCTTTATATGATGGAAAAAGATGATTATTTAAGTGAGTATTACTTGTTTAGATCTGAACTTGCAGCCCCTGATAAATGGATTGAAAAAGCAGAGGAGGAAATTCGTGAGAAGCTTCAGCCCTTGCTGGACAAAGCACAGGTATCAGATATTTAATTTCTTAAACAGACTTGGAGCTGAACTTTTTAAAATTGGACCATTTGTTATGGTTTGAATATTCTGACTTTGTTATTGCTCTTGTCACTTACTCCTGTCAAAATACTACTGAAATTATTGAGCCTGTCATTTGATATTTGAGAGATGACATTCTGTATGCAACAAACTCAAGACTTGAACTTAAATAAAATCAGTTCCTTTGGTATGTGGGCCAGTTGTTGAAGTGAGATTAAAATTGGATTAATATGCTCGCCAGATGGTTCATAAAAGAAATATATTTACAGCAAATGTCCATTCTGCTGAGAAATAAAAATGACAAAGAAGATGTGTGATTGATGCATCATTAATTGCATTAGTTTAAAGGAAGTTTATAATGTTAACAAGAAGAGGAGTAAGCCTGAAGATTTATGTGAGTTTTTATGACAGCAATGAATTATATTGTAATGCCCTGGTTCACATCTTTACTGTTATTTTGTAGGCATTTCATTTAGCAGCTCTGTAAGAGCAGTTTGTTCCACTTTCAGCCTGTTTGAGTTATTGTTGAAGATAAGGGATGATGTGGAATGTGTGCCATCCAATTAACAGGAGGTTTTGTTGGTGAGCGACAATAAGGTTGGTCTTGGGCTTGTGTTTGGTGGGAGGTGGAGAGAGAAGACGCTGAGGAGAACCGGTTGTAGCTTACGATCCGGAGGGAGACCCGTTTGTTTGAGATGGATTGTGAGCGATGTTTGGAAGGTGGTGTGTGCTTTCACGCTGACCGAGGGCCCAGTGCGTGAGTGACAGAGAAATTCAGGATGAGCATCAACTTGTGCACATTTGACTGTTTAGTTAGAATGGGCCCTTTTCTTTTTGTTATTCTTTACTAACCCTTAAGTTAAGATTCATAAATATAATTCTATTAATCGTATGCAGTGTACTGTCTGTTATCTTGTGGCACTAATTTGTAACAGGGTAGGAAATTACACAGCATCCACACAAACCTGGGGTTTGGGGTGGGACAAGCCGTATCAATCTCACGAGTTTTGCAGGACTTGAGAGTGTTTTCCCTAGACTTACACAGCCAAGGAGCAGGGTATTTCAATATTTAAAGAACTAACATGCAAGAGACTAGAATGGAAGTAGGAAGAAATATTTAAAATGTTTATGGTTTAAAGTCTGTACCTATGTACAAAGGAAAGGTGGTAAGGCTCAGAGTAGATGTGAGTCACTTGCATGCAGAGGAAGGAAAAAGATTATAATGTGGTGTAAGGAATTTGCTGATTTTTTTTTGTTTTCAAGGCTGAAGCTTTAATAAACCAGAAGAATTGATGGACAGTGTTAAATGAGATTGAGAAACTTTTTAACTAGGCAAAAAAACAGTGAAAAAATTAAAGGAATGAAACACCTACAAATCTCTTGGACCTGATGGCTTTTATTGTCTGGTTCTAAAAACTGTCTACCTAATAGTGGTGTTACAAATATTCCTAGATTGTAGATCTACAATCGAGTTTACAGAGACTGTAAATAGAACATTATCCAAGAAAGGAATGAGAGCAGAAATAGGGGATTAAAGATCACCTAAGAAGTGTTTGAAAACTACTGAGATGTCTGATTAAGGGGATGGTAGCAGCGCCTTTAGAAAATCAGGATCAGGCAGCATCAGTATTTTCTGAAAGGGAACTCTTTATTTATCAATATGTTCTTGAGTATGTGATTAGCAAAGAGCTTGCTTGCGTCATACACTTGGGTGCTCCCTTTAGTTACCTGATGGGGTAACCGTAGTCTTTGGCCAGGAGCAGAATTCGTCGGTTGGTGCCCGTCCTTCATAGAGTGTTTCAACCCTTACCACTACACTTTCCAGCTGGCGGGTCAGCAGTGGTGGCCAAGTCACTTCCCATCTGACCCTGACTTCCAGCTCACCTCTTTGCACCACCTCTGGGAACTACAGCTTCCTTCCCACATTGACCCTCATCTCCCATGATTTGCCAGTTTGCAGCAGATTGGATTTAGGCCTCTTTGATATGACTGGTGTGGCCCTCTCATTGATGAAAGTGACTGCCCTGTGTGCTTCTTTGCCAGCTGGTCTCTTTTTTACACCTCTCCCGCTCCAGTGTGTCAGCAAGGACCTTGCCGTGAATATAGGAACTATGGATATAGTTATTTTTTTGTAAAGGTATTTAATAAGTTACTTTACAAACAACTATCTCATAGAAATAAGGGTTTGGGGATACTCATGTAAAATACTGTCATGAATTGATTCAAAGACAGAAACTGAGTATAAATGGATCTTTTAGTGACAAGCAGCAGTAGATAGAACAGCAATGGTTATTGAGCTGTTTTCAGTCTACATTAATGACTTGGATTTAACCACCTTGGCTGACAATAAAAAGCTGGGTGGGAAAGTGAGCTATGAGAAATATGTGGTGGGGCCAGGAGGACAAAAAGAATGCTGGGCAAGAAGGTGTCAGATGGAGTATAATGGGGAAAATGTGAGGTTATTCACTTCGAAGGGAGTAAAAGTGCAACTCTTTTTTAAATATTGAGAAAGTAGTAAATGTTGCTATTACTAAAGTTAGGCTATGCTAACTAGGATTTAGAAAAATACTTATTCAAACATGCAAGATCATAAAAAGGATTGGCAGGCTACAAGCAAGTTTAGCTGCATAATTACCCTGACAGTGGACTTTGAGCCAGTTGCTCATTGAGCATTTGGGGTAGAAAGCAGGAAACTTGAGCCGTGGTATTGACAAATTAATTGTACATTACTGTAGAAACGCAAAGGTACTAAGAAACAATGACAGATGAAAAGGTAGATGGCTGGGTTAGTAAGTTTGCAGATGATACATAGAATGGTGGCGTTGTGGATAGAGTAGAGGATTGCCAAAAATACAGCAGGATTTAGATCAGCTGTGGATATGGGCAGACAAATGGCAGATGGAGTTTATCCAAGCCAAATGTGAAGTGTTGCTCCTTGGTAGATCACATGTAAAGAGACAGTACACTGTTAAGGGCAAGACCTTAACAGTGTTGATGAGCAGTGAGATCTTGGGGTCCAAGTTCATAGCTCCCCGAAAGTAGTTACACAGGTGCTGGGTGGTTAAGAAATCATATTGCACGCTTGCCTTTATTAGTTGAGGCACTGAGTTCAAAAGTCAGCTTTCTATTCCCCATTATAGAAAGGATATCGAGCCTTTGGAGAGGGTGCAGAAAAATTTTACCAGGATGCTGCCTGGATTAGACAGCATGTATTATAACGAAAGGGTGGACAAACTTGGGTTGTTTTCTCTGCAGCAGCAGAGGCCGAGGGGAGGTCTGGGGTTTGTACAATTATAAGAGGTACAGATACAGTAGAGAGACAGTGACTTTTTCCCAGGATTGGAATGTCTGTTACCAAAGGGCTTACATTTAAGGTGAGAGGGGGTAAGTTCATAGGAAATGTGAAAGGCAAGTTTTCTTTCACACAGAGAGTGGTGGGTGCCTGGAATGTGCTGACTGGTGTGATGGTAGAGGCAGATACATTTAGGATTTTTAAGAAACGTTTGGATAGGTACATGAATATGAGGTGAATGGAGGGAGATGGAGACTGTGTGGGCAAAAGGGATTAGTTTGGTTGGCCATTTGATTACTAATCTAATTGGATCGGCACAACATTGTGAGCTGAAGGGCCTTTTCCTGTGCTGTTTTGTTATATAGTAGTATGAGTTATGTCATTAGTTGTGTATACCTAATTTTTTGAAAGCGTTTTATGTCTCTGTCAATGTGCTCAGCTAGGCTGATCAGAGTTTAAATGATTTAATGTTTTCAATGGGGATTGCAAATTTCTTGCTTTATCTTTGGCTGCAGCAAAAAGATGCCATGGGTGATGTGTTTTTTGCCCTCTCATGGTTGTCACCTTTGGAGACCCACAAAGTTTCCATATTAGGTACAGCACCAACGTAAGTATATGAGTGACTATTTCTGAAAAATGCTTGTGAGAAACTTGTGTCAATCTAAGATGTAGATTCTTTCCATACAATAGGTCATCAGTGACTCTTGGGAGAAGAAAGCTCGGCGTAAAGAGTCTTCACTACAACACCAACTGTCATCAAAAGTTGCTGATAGGGTGAGAAGTTTGAAAACAAGTGATTTTGCACTACTAAGTAGATTTTGAACTTAAGTAGAACAGTTATCTGGGTTAGATTAAGTAAATCATAAAATGTCAAATGTCTTTTGTTGATGAGCATGGATTTACTTTAAGGTATAATAGGTTATCACAGTAAAGGAAAACTGATAATCTGCTATCTGATTGATTGTCTGGCAACTGCTCACTCATTCGCCCAGAATTATGAGCTTGGGGTCCAGAATACAAGTGGAGTAAGCAGCCAGAACTGGGTATCCAGATCGGGGGTTAAACCTGGTGTTGGGTCTTACAATATCAGGAGTTAAGAACATGGGTAAATTGTGACCGGAACCAGGACCTGGGCTGCTTGTACAATTCCCATTCTTTAAGCTCACCTAGTTCACTGGAAAAATTCATATACCACAATGTAACCTCCATTTTTTTATTTGAAAAGCGATTATAAGTGTGGTGGATTGTTAAATAAGATCAATATGTCCAGTACCACCAAAGTCCGGAGGATATAAGATCATTGGTGTTTTACAATACATAGATTTCCAGAAGCTGCATCCAACATTATTATAGAAAATAAGAGCTTGTATTGAAGGAAGTAAGCTATTGGTGTGAACGGATCAGTATCTGACTTACAGTGGAGGTATAAACAAGTGCTTTTTTGGTTAGCAAGATTTAAACACTGGGTCTTGAAACTTCCTCTACTTTGCATCTTGTGAGCAAATGTACTGTTGCTGAAGAACCTGTTTGAGGACCTAAGGGCAAGATTTGTGTATTGGAGGGAAATGAGAAATTGTTGTCTTCTGTGTTCGATGGTGACATGGCTCACTCTGGACATGCCGCAAACATTGGTAAGACCCAACGGCTTCTTGATACGCTGAAAGGTGGACTGCTGATTCAGAGAAGACAAAAGGTGGGGGGGGGGTCTGTATTTCATGATAAGCTCTTTGTAGTGCTCAAGCGGTCTTGTCACACCCTTGTTCCACCCCTCCTTGCCTGACGTGGAACATCTAATGATTAAGTGCCAACCATTCTACCTACCAAGAGAGCTGTCCTCGGGTGATCCTGACTGCAGTTTACATACTGCTAAAGGCCAGCATTAAGCAGGCACTCAAGGTATTGAGTGCTACCCTCAGCAAACAAGAAACAGCCTACCCTGATCATTGTTGGAGACTTCAATCAGGCTTGTTTAAAGGTATTTCTTCCAAATTATCAACACTTCACGTGCAGCACAATGCCACTTATGCTCACTTTAACTGTCGAAACACGCAGGCACCTTCACAAACTTCCACAGCCCCTGATGACCCTATGATGTGAGAGTATCCTTCAGGAGGCTGAATCCTTGAAAAGCATCCAGATCAGACGGGGTACCTGGCCAAATATTAAAGACCTGTGCTGATCAAATAGCTAACAAGAGGAAATCTGCAGATACTGAAAATCCGAGCAACACACACAAAATGCTGGAGGAACTCAGGAGGCCAGGCAGCATCTATGGAAAAAAGTACAGTCAACATTTCGGGCTGAAACCCTTTGGCAGGACTGGAGGCAAAAAAGGCCGAGGAGTAGGTTTGAAAGGTGGGGGAGAGGGGAGAGAGAAAAGCCAGGCGATAGGTGAAACCAGAGGGAGGCAATGGACGGGCAAGGAGATAACAGGAGAGAGGGACAAGGGGATGGGAAGTGGAGAAAGGGTGGGGGGAGGCATTACTGGAAGTTTGAGACATCGACGTTCATGCCATCAGATTCGAGGCTACCCAAACGGAATATAAGGTGTTGTTCCTCCAACCTAACTGTGGCCTTATCCTGATAGTGGAGGCGGCCATGGATGACAATATGGGAATGAGAAGTGGAATTAAAATGGATGGCCACGAGGAGATCCTGCTTGTTCTGGCAGATGGAGCATAGATGCTTGGCGAAGTGGTCTCCCTATCTATGTCGGGTCTCACCAATATAGTGTACAAGCGGCAACACTGGGAGCACCAAACACAGTATATGACCCCAACACACTTACAGGTGAAGTGTCGTCTCAACTGGAAGGACTGTTTGGGGCCCTGAATGGTAGTGAGGGTGGAGGTATAGTACTTATCCTTGCAAGCAGGACAAGTGGTAGAAGGGAGTCTATTAGCTACTTGGACTATACCGCGTCCCAACCTGCTACTTGTGAAAATGCCATCCCCTTCTCTCAATTCATTTGCTCTCAGGATGAGGCTTTTCATTCTCGAACAAAGGAAATGTTCTCCTCCTTCAAAGAAAGGGGCTTCCCTTCTTCCACCATCAACGCTGCCCTCAACCGCATCTCTTCCATTTTATGCACGTTTGCTCTTACCCCATCCTCCCGCCATGCTACCAGGGATAAGGTTCCTCTCGTCCTCATCTACCACCCCTCCAGCCTCCGTGTCCAGCACATAATTCTCTGAAACTTCCACCGTCTCCAACTGGATCCCACCACCAAAATATCTTTCCCTCCCCCCCCACTTTCTGCTCTCTGCAGGGATCACTCCCTACTTGACTCCCTTGTCCATTCGTCCCTCCCCACTAATCTCCCTCTTGGCACTTGCAAGGAGAAGAAGTGCTACATGTGCCCATATACCTCTTCCCTCACTACCATTCAGAGCCCCAAATAGTCCTTTCAGGTGAGATGACACTTTACCTTTGAGTCTTTTGGGTCATATACTCTGTTTGGCGCTCCTGGTGTGGCCTCTTGTATATTGGTGAGACCTGATGTAGATTGGGTGACTGCTCCTCTGAGCATCTACTCTCTGTCCGACAGAACAAGCGGGATCTCCCAGTGGCCACCCATTTTAATTCAACTTCCCATTCCCATTCCCATCCCAATATGTCCTTCTGTGGCCTTTCCACTCTCGGGATAAGGCCACACTTAGGTTGGAGGAACAACACCTTATATTCCATTTGGATAGCCTCCAACCTGATGGCATGAACATCGATTTCTCGAACTTCCAGTAATGCTTCTGCACATCCCCCGAGCCTCACCATTTCCTATCCCCTTATCCCTCTCCTTGCCCACCCTTTGCCTCCCTCTGGTGCTCCTCCCCTTTTTTTCTTTCTTCCATGGCCTTCTGTCTTTTTCACTAATCAACTTCCTAGCTCTTTGCTTCATCCCTCCCCCTCCAGTTTTCACCTATTGCCTGCAAAGGTACTCAGCTTATTTTCTCCAGTCCTGCTGAACTGTTTCGGCCTGAAACGTCGACCGTACTTTTTTCCATAGATGCTGTCTACCTTGCTGAGTTCCTCCAGCATTTTGTGTGTGCTGATCAAATAGCTTGAATATTCTCCGATATCTTGAACCAGCTTTGGCTGTCACTTGCTTCAAGCTGGCTTTAGCTATACCGGTACCTAAGAAGAATGTCATAACCTGCTTCAATGGCTATCGTCCAGTAGCACTCACATCATCTGTGACGATGTGCTTTGAGAGGTTGGTTGTGAAACATATCAACTTCTACCTGAGAAGTGATTTGGATCCACTCCAATTTGCCTACCATCACAATAGGTCAACAGCACATGCCATTTCATTGGCTCTTCACTCAACCCTAGGACATTTGGACAGCGAAGGTGCATATATCAGGATGCTCTTCATTGACTACAGCTCAGCATTCAATATCGTCATCACCTCAAAACTAATCAGTGACCTTCAAGACATTGACCTCATTACCCCTCTTGTGCAAATGGATCCTCGATTTCATCATTTGCAGACCCCAGTCAGGTTGGGTTGGCAACAACAATTCCTCCACAATTTCCATCAACACATACTTGTGCTTTATACTTATGACTGTGAGGCACATCTCCAATGCCACATTTAAGTTTGCTGATGACACCACTGTTGTTGGCCAAATCAAAAATGATGATGAATCAGTGTATAGGACTGAGATTGAAAATCTGGCTGAGTGGTGCCATAACAACAACCTCTCACTCAATGTCAGCAAGACCAAGGAGCTGATTATTAACTTCAGGAGAAGGAAACCAGATGTCCATGAGCCAGTCCTCACTGGGGCATCAGAAATGGAAAGGGTTAGCAACTTTAAATTCCTTGGTGTTACAATTTCGGAGGATCTGTCTTGGGTCCAGCACATAAATGCCATTATGAAGAAAGCACGGTAGCCTCTACTTAGAAGTTGAATTGTTATATGGTTAAGATTGCGAAGGTTCAGCATGTCATCTGAAACTAACAAGTTTCTATAGATGTGGTGGAGAGTATATTGACTGGCTGCGTCATGGTCTGGTGGGGAATAACCAATGCCCTTGAAAGGAAAATATGACAGAAAGTAGTGATATGGTCCAGTCCATCACTGGTAAAGCCCTCCCCACCACTGAGCACATTTGTCACAGGAAAGTAGCATCTGTCATCAAGGGCCCCCACCAACCAGAACATGCTCATTCTCGCTGCTGCCATCAGGAAGAAGGTACAGGAGCCTCAGGATCCACAGCACCAGGTTCAGTAACAGTTATCACCTCTCAATCATCAGGCTCTTGAACCAGAGGGAATAATTTCACTCAACATCACTCACCCATCACTGAACTGGACTCACTATCAAGGACTCTTCATCTAGTATTCTTGATATTTATTGCTTATTTACTTATTGATATTATTTTTTTCTGTCTTTTTGTATTTGTGCAGTTTGTTGTCTTTTTGCAGAATGGTTGTTTTCTGTCCTATTGGGTACTGCCTTTCATTGATTCTATTGTGTTTCTTGTACTTACTGTGAATACCCAAAGGAAAATGAAACTTATAATGACATATATGTACTTTAATAATAAATCTACTTTGAACTTTTGAGCTTTGATAATTGCTGTATTTTTGTCCTTGAGCACTTAAAATCAAATCTAATAATTACTCTTGCTTTGAAAATAAACAAATTCTCCATTTACATAAACATTTTTTGAAACTTTTGACTCTTGTGTAAGAGTGTGACTGCCATTGCTAACAATACATCAGTATTTTTGTAATAATCCTCCAGGCTGCAGCCAGTGCAGACTTTCTCAGTGAAAAGATATTAGATGAGCTGCTGGAGGACACAGCACAAGAATTGCTGAGTATGGAGTTAAACGCAAAAGTTCATTCCGAAGCTTTGATGATGCAAGATGGCCCTACGCTAGAGAACCTGCTACAAAGGATGGAAGAGATGGAAGTAAATATTTATTAATCATACTGTCTAATTTTTTTTTTGGTTTCTACTCATTAGATACCTCCCTGTCTTTGACAAAAGTCCAGCACTACCAATAATCTGAAAAACTTAAATTCTATTTCTGGCCGTACTTCATAGAGGCATCATGGACATTGCAATCAATTGCTACAATTCTGCTGTTCAGAAATTAAAATCGTAATTCTTGCTTTAAAAAATCCACTATATAATTACAAATTTTCAAAATCTTTGACTCCCCTCTATACCTGTGGCAGAAATGATTAACAACTTGCGCAATCCCATTCTTTGGTGTCATGGCAAAATAACTAGAATTTCTTTGTTTATTCTTTCTTTGCAGTTCCTCTCACTCCTAGTCTTGTTCTTGGTGTCTTGATGTCCTTGATGAGTCTACTAGTAGATGAATGGAAGTATTCCACATGATCCTTATATAATGTTGTTCTTGCTTTTCCTCTTATCTCTCATACATCATGGCGAATACTGGAGCTCCAGCAGGCTGTATAAAGAGATCTATGATTTTATAGCCTCTGTGTGCTAAATATCCTTGAGATTATTATTCATTATATTGCATGGCAGCCTAGAAAGTACACTGCAGTACTTTGGGATCAGTCCATACGATCCAGTTCTGAATAGAATTACTGAAGTTTACCTGTTGTGGGTCAGCTGTCCACATTTTCTGCTCTCTGCATTCATTTTACAAGAGTATATCATATTACTCAGCACAGTAGCAGAAAATTATTGTCATATCCAAATAAGCTTACTTTGAAATGAACATTTGCAAAAACTTCAGAATATAGGGGCACCATGGTAGCCTAGCGTTTAGTGTGACACTATTACAGCTTGGGGTATCAGAGTTAAACTCTGGGGCCATCTGTAAGGAGTCTGTGTACATCCTCCCTGTGGAACGTGTAGGTTTCCCTGGGTGCTTTGGTTTCCTCCCACAGTCCAAAGATGTACCTGTTAGGTTAATTGGTCATTGTAAATTGTCCTGTGATGAAGTTAGGATTAATTGGGACTGTCGTAGGTTGCTGGGGCAGCATTGCTCAAAGGGCCAGAAGAGCCTACTCCATGCTGAATCGCTAAATAAACAAATGGTTTTCAACAACATCTCACTATTCTATTATGGACATCTATTGTAAAATCACTAACTTGACAACCAACCTATTTTATAACATTTGTGTTTTTTTTTGAATGTGCATGAGAAGTTTTGAGACCTGAGCCCATTCGAATCACAATACTTTTAATTAACATTTTTTTAGAAGTTAAAATAGTATACAGTAATGAATTGCAGGGTGGGAAATGCCTTGCAAATCACATTAAATGGTTTGAAACCATGTACACTACCTCATTTTATTTCAAAAAACAACAGGAATTCTGCAGATGCTGGAAATTCAAGCAACATACATCAAAGTTGCTGGTGAACGCAGCAGGCCAAGCAGCATCTATAGGAAGAGGTGCAGTCGACGTTTCAGGCATTTTACACTACATATTTAATTTTTAAAAATTAAAAAAAATATTTCTTATTTTAATTTACGGATTTTTTATTATATATTGCAATGTCCCCAAAACAACAACTTTCTTGACATATTCCAGAGATATTCTGATTTTGATTCTGATGCTAAATTCCTATTATTAAGGAAGAAAAAAAATATTTAAGTTCTGCTCTCAAGCAGAAAATTCACCTCTTTTTTTATCACTAATTTTTTATTGCAACACCAACAAGAAAATTCACCTCTTAAATTCAGATACACGTAGTTATATCTTTCTTCCACATTATAGAGCACAATAAAAGATTTATGGATCCGGCAATTTGACAACACTTTTTTTCTTTTCGCTAGAGATACCAAGAGTCAGTTCGTAGAAGAATGTGTCAAATTGAATATGCCGATCCTGCTTTCTGGGCAGAGGAAGAAAAGCAAGGTAATTATTTTCTGTGCATTAGTGACTTTCCTGTATTAGCAAGTTTTCATCTGTTGTGCATAGTTACAGTCTCAGAAGTTGTTAACCTGACCTGTGCCATCAAACTGACCGGTGGAGAAATGTCCTAAGAAGAACAAGATAAAAGTTGTTACTTCTAAATTCTTGATATTAAACTGCTTGTACCTATTGGTTAACAGGCCAGATGAGTCATCAGATTATTGGCTTTTTTCCTTTATCTTAATATAATTACGTTTTCAGCTATTTTGTGGCATTGCACAGAATGTTGAGAGATTGGAAAAATGAAAAGAATGTACTTGTATTCTATTAATGTTTGCAAAGTAGTAGCAGATCTGTCCCAAGACAGTAAAGAAAGTTATGTTTGATTGTATTCCCAGGAAAAAAATAGACTTACCAATCCTTTATGGATCACTGAATGCATTAGCATTAAAAATGCAAATTAATCTATGTACTCCAGGGAGATGTTCTTGAATTATTGTGCTTTTTCTAACAAAAAATTGTAGGTAACATCATCATTATTTACTTGGATTTAGAGGAATCTTTGGGGAGTAGCTATTAGTATATGGGGTGTAGGGATGTTTTTATAAATAGACATAGAGATGTGGAAAAAGTCAAGTGACAAAGCAGAGCTAAATCAAGCATTACAATAAGTAAAAGTCATGTTTATTGTAGAAAATGGAACAAAGTTGATGGAAATAAATAGGGTAAGATCAGACCTACCATATTTACTTGTTCTACTCATTTAAAAAAATACTAACTCCAAAATGATTGTTTTCAACATCTGTTTGCATTCATGATTCTGTGGGTATTAAATCAACATCTTCTTATAATTGCCATAATTTCCTCAAGTTTATTTCCCTTCCTTTAAGCATAGCAGTACACGCACTAGAAAATTCCTCATGGCTATTCAACCATAAAAGTAGTACTGCTGATCTAACAGAATCCTCATCCGGTGAGATGTTGGGATATTCCAGTTTAGTTTTATAACCATTACTTTTGACTTCCTCCTTTTCAAAAGTTATGACATTTTTCATTATGTCTGACTACTTTCTGCATATCATAGAATCAATATTCCTATGCAGCACAAATGGAAACTTAAAAGTGTGATCTTGGTTTAGCTCTGCTTTGTCACTTGAATTTTCTCTGCATTTCTAGATTATATATATTTATAACAACAATAACAACATCCGTACACCCCATATGCTAATAGCTACTTCCCAGCAAGGATTTAGAGGCTATGAACTAAAGTTAGAAATTACCGGCAATCCTCAGCAGTATCTGGGGGGGGGGAGAAATAATAGAAAATTAACTATTAAATTTGATACCTCATTCTGATGAAAGTTTAAAGTTAGGAAATGCCCCTACTTCGAGAAGGAAGAGATATGGAGAGAACAAAGGAATGGTCTGTAATAGGGTGGAGGAAAGACAGACAATAATGCAAATGGCGATGTTGCCAGCTGAAAGGGTGGTGAAGGGTTCTCTGATGTAAATCATTGACCTGGTGATAAGAGTAGATGATAAATAACGACAGAAGAGAAGGAAGAAATAAAAGAGAATGCTGGAAATACCTAGCACGGCAAGGCAGAATCTATGGAGAGACATTTGTACTTCCAATTACACAATTTGCTTAACTGTATTTTACACCATCATTTATGATGTTCCCATCATTTCAAAAAATGCACTTCTCTTCTCAACAAAGAACCTCACATTTTCCTACATTATACTTTATATGACATCTTCTTGTCCAGTACTTAATCCTCTTTTCTTCCACAACCTCACCATATAATTCAATACCCTCTTTCAGCAGTAACATCACCATTTGCATTACAGTCTCTCTTGGTCTCCACCTTATCAAGACCATTCCTCTTGTTCGCTCCACATTCCCACCCTCTTCCCTTCTCTGTAATTTAAAATTGAAACTTTGTTTCACTCAAACGAAAGGTTATCAATGGTTAACTGTTGTTTCTCTCTGCACAGCAGTTCTGTGTTCTGGTTCTAAAAGTATACACATCAGTAAACTACATTGCACTCATACAGTCTTGCATTACCCAATCAAACATCAAGTAGGCCAAACAATTTTCTTTGAGTCCATACTTGCTCAAATGGTCATCTCGGCCTGAAACGTCGACTGCACCTCTTCCTATAGATGCTGCTTGGCCTGCTGCGTTCACCAGCAACTTTGATCCTTGGATCATTGTCACTGACTGTAATTCCACACCTCATCTCCAACAGTTCAGACACCGGTCTTAGTGATAGATTTCATTTTGTTTCCTCTATGTGCTTTACCTTTATGTGTTCAATTTTTCTTGTTCTATACTCTCTATTTATTCCTTTTAATATTCTTTACTCTTTTCATTTACCTCATTCCCCTTTGAAAGATTTTTTGGTTTTCATTTATCCGTTTCCAATTTCCATTCTCCCCTTTTTGTTATCAATTTGATTTTCTTCTTATTCACAGTGACAGTTATTCATGTCATCAGACGAGTGACCTTTTCATACCATCTTGTCAGATGAGATGTAAAATTCAAACCCCTTTATATCAGTATGAAAGACTCTAGGTACTATTTGATAGAACACTAAAGTTCTATCCCCATCTACAGGCCAACAACAACATCTTGAAATAGTCATTATTGTAAGATCTTGCTGTGTGCAAACTGATTCATATTTCCTTCAATTTCAATTGTAACTTTGTTTGTCACTTGTTTTGATCTTGTCAAACAAGTATTTTTAAATGTTAGTCCAATTAAATTAGTCCATAATTTTAAGCGTATCTAGTGTGCCACTCTATCGACCCTTTTTTTTTGTTTGAGCCACATCTCTAATAAATTTAACCTTAGCATTGCTGTTGCATTTATATAAATCTTTTCCACCTCCACCACTGCTTCAGAGCTATTCACTATGGTTAACTAGGAGAAATTATTGGTTGCCTTGTAATTTGTCTTTTGAGTGGAGAAGATGATTTGTATGAAATAAAGTATCATCAATTGTGTTGGCGCGTGGCCAAGTGGTTAAGGTGTTGGTCTAGCGATCTGAAGGTCGCTAGTTCAAGCCTCAGCTGAGGCAGCATGTTGTGTCCTTGAGCAAGGCACTTAACCACACATCTACAACGACACCGGTGCCAAGCTGTATCGGCCCTAGTACCCTTCCCTTGGACAACATCGGTGGTGTGGAGAGGGGAGACTTGCAGCATGGGCAACTACCGGTCTTTCATTCATCCTTGCCCAGGCCTGCGCCCTGGAAACCTTCCAAGGCACAAATCCATGGTCTCACGAGACGTAACGGATGCCTATTATTATTATTATTAATAGTATTGATATGCTTAATAAATGCTAATTTTTAAATACTCCTTTTATGAAAGTAAAATTTGGTTGATTAACATACTAAAAGTTTTGTTTTAATAAGTTACATCAAAATTTAAGCATCTCACCTGATAGGGCATATACATTTCTAAAATGCAGAAATGAAACATGCTCATGTATTTTATTGCTTCAAAAACAATGCTGACATGCCATCTAAAATATGTTCTCTGTATATTTGTGTTCTCACAGAAAGAGAGTTTGTCCAGATTGACACACAACCACATACTCCACAGCCAATTAGGATAAGCAGAGCGTTCAAGCAAGGTGAACCCATGTTGGATGCAGTAATTCCAAGGTCTTTAGAAGCAGAGTGAGTTGTGAAGATTGCATTTTTTTCTTTTTGGTAATTGAATTAATGATCCATCCCTTTCCCTCCACTTGGTACAGTTAATCCCCCGGTTACAGCTGCTTGAGTTACAGAATTTCACCCTTGTAGAATTCATCAAATTCATCAAACCCTGAAATTTGAGGTATTGAATTAGATTTCCTCTCATGAAATTTATGTAGGAAAAGAAATAAAATCTCTGACACATGCACAGAAGATGCTAATACTTCAGGTTTGCTACAATTGTAGCTTTGTTACAAGTTGAAAGAGAAAAAATAAGCAAGCTCTTTAATGAGCTAAGCAAAATAACTCTGAAGTCTTGAAGTGTATTTATTTGGCTCCTTGATTCTCCTTTTGCTTGATTAGTTTCTGTTAGTATATTTGTATCACAATTTTCAAAGAAACTGCTTGCTGGAGGCATGGATGAAAGCAGACATAGACATATTAGAAAGGTAATTTGGTTTTCTTTTTACTTAATTAGCAATTATATTTTTAAAATGAATTTGGCAAAAATAAATTAAATGAAGTCATAAACAGACAAGAAATTCAATTTCATTTGTCATAGATTTTCATGTTACATTGTTTCCATTGTGCAATCTTTTATAACTGACAGGTAAATTATATTCAAATTTAGCTGAGATTATACCCGAGGTGATTTAGTTAAAATAAGTTTTATTGTAATAATTTTTATCTTGTTTTAATTTAGAACGCTTGATGACTTAGAATGCAGTGGAAGGCCTGAACCTGCTTCATTGTTGGAACCTTTGGTGCAGAAACCGTCCAAAGAGAAAGGAAGTGGTATTGTTCTTAGCATTCCACAAAAAATGGTTCAGAATATCCATAACTACTGTGAAAGATTCAATCTGTATCTAAAAATGATTTCGCATGAAGCTGTGGGAAATTTTAACCCATGGTTAATTGCTAAAAGGTAATTAATTAGTATATTTTTGAGAAGTACCACATATCAGAATCAGGTTTATTATCACTGGCGTGTGATGAAATCACTGGCAGCATTACAGTGCAATATATAAAAAATTGCTGTGTTGCAATAAGAAATAAATATCAAAAATAAATAGTGCAAACAGAGAACAAAATGGCAGAGGGGAAGACGATGCTCCTGAAATGTTGAGTGTGTATCTTCAGATTCCTGGATCTCCTTCTGATGATAGTAATGAGAAGAGGGCATGTCCTAGATGGTGAGGGTCCTTAATGATGGATGCTGCATTCTTGAGACATCACTCTTTGAAGATGTCATCACTGCTGGGGAAGCTGGTGCCCATGATGGAGCCAACTGAGTCAGCAACCCTGAGCAGGTTTTGCAATTCTGTACATCTGAGCCTTCATACCAGAAGGTGATGCACCCAGTAAGAATGTTCTCCACGGTACATCTGTAGAAATTTGCTAGAGTCTTGAGTGACATACCAAATCTCCTCAAACTCCTAATGAAGTGTAGCAGCTAGTGTGCCTTCTTTGTAATTGCATCAATAAGTTGGGCCCCAGGATAGATCTTCTGAGTTGTTTACACCCAGGATCTTGAAACTATTCACCCTTTCCACTTCCCCTTCCTTGATGAGGGCTGGTGTGTGTTTCCCAACTTCCCCTTCCTGAAGTTCACAATCCATTCCTTGGTATACGTTGAGTACAAGGTTGTTGTGACACCATTCTATCTAACTTCTGTGTGCCTCCTTGTCACCATCTGAGACTCTGTTTAATAACGTAGTTCTTAATGGACAAGTGTTAACTTTCTGACAGCTGTTATTTTGTGAAGACGTAACTAATTGATTTTTCTGGGTTTCATGTCCATTTTCTAGTTAAGTGATTGCTATTACTTCCATTTGGTTTGTGTTATGTATTATTTCACTTGAAACAAACTTATGTATACTTTTATACTAGTTTTCCAACATGAAGGACATAGCTAATTCTTAGAAATTGCAGAAGTAATAATTTCATTCATTCAAATTGAGTCAGAGTAAAAAGTGGTTGGGAAGTCTAGTGGTAAGCCACCAGTAAGCCAATGTTAGATTTATGTCAAGAATATCAACGTGTTCAGCAGTGTAACTACCCATTCTGTGTTTGACATGCTCATTGAAAAGGAACCAGAACTGTAGGCAGAGCATGTTGCAGTGGACTGAGAAAGTGTTAGAAACGCATTAGGTCAGTCAGTAACTGAAAAGAACATCCACATTTGTCCTGACTGTGGTCATCCTAAAGAATATCATGAAGGTGTTTGCACTAAGATGTTAAAGTATTCTTTCCACAAACCCAGAGTATTTCTCCAACAGTTTTCTCTTCATGTCTGCATTTTTGTTTTGTTTTACTCTTCACTAGATTAAAGAAAATGTGCATCAATAGCATTCTCTTGTACTTTAGCCTAACCAACTGTCTAGAGCTACAGTATATGAACAGCTCTAGAGTGGAAAAGTTTATTTTATTTTATTTAGCGACACAACATGGAGTAAGCCTGTCCAGGCTTTCAAGGCGCGCCACCCCGGCAACCCCACAGCCCTGATTAACCCTGACCTAATCATGGGACAATTTTAGATTATGAGAACACTTAGTCCTCTTTTATTGTCATTTAGAAATGCATACTTGGTATTGGTATTGGTGGCATCCGTTAGTCTCGCGAGACCATGGATCTGTGCCTGGAAGGTCTTGCTTCAGTCTGTGTTAGAGCAGTGTCTGTTGTGGCTGTAGAGGCCCACACAGGAGTGACAGTCTCGGCTGCATCGACTGCACTTGAAGGCGCTGTCCTCCAGTGTTGTCTTGGTGCTGTTTTTCTGACGAGTGCGCTTTTCTTCAGCAAGCCTCAGCTTCTCTTCTCCTCTTTTTAGACCTCTGCGTAGTTCCAGCCTCCAGTGACAGTGATCACTTGCGATGTCCTCCCACCTCTTGACGTTCATTTTCAGTGACTTCATGTCTGTCTTGCAAACGTCTTTGAAACGAAGATGGGGCCGCCCTTGTGCTCTCTTGCCGGAGGCTAGTTCCCCGTACAGCAGGTCTTTCGGCATACATGCATTAAGAAATGATACAATGTTTCTCCAGAGTGATATCACAGAAAACAGGACAGACCAAAGACTAACACTGACAGAATCACATAATTATAACATATAGTTACAGGAGTGCAAAGCAATACCATAATTTGTTAAAGAACAGACCATGGGCACAGTAAAAAAAAGTTTCAAAGTCCCGAGTTGATCGACTCCCGAGTCCCCGATAGCAGGCGGCAAAAGGCAGAAACTCCCTGCCATAAACCTCCAGGCACCGTCAACTTGCCGATACCTTGGAAGCAGCTGACCCCAGCCGACACTGAGTCCATCCGTCCGAAAACTTCGAGCTTCCGACCAGCCTCTCCGATACAGCCTCCTGAGCGCCGTCCTGTGCCGAGCGCCTTCGACCTCTCCCCGGCCCCTGAAACTCGCAAAGCCGAGGATTTCGGGGCCTTCAGCTCCGGAGATTCCGGTTACCACACAGTGGCAGCGGCAGCGAAGTGGGCATTTCAGAAGTTTTCCAGATGTTCCGCTGTGCTCTCGCGTCTGTCTCCATCAAATCAGAATTGTGCATAGTCCCCTACTTGACAGATAACAGATATCACCGAAGTGGCCGCGCGCACTGCCGTCGCGTCGCCATCTTCTCCCCCCTCCCGGGAGGTTTACAATAAACAATAGGTTTACCTGGTATGTCTCTGGACTGCGGAAGAAAACCAGAGCATCCGGGGAACCTGCATGCAATCCATGGGGAGGATGTACCCAGAGAATCCTTACAGAAAGGCACTAGAGTTGAACTCTGAACTCCGGAACACCCCAAGCAGTAATAGCATCGTGCCAATTGCTATGATAAGGTGGGGCCCCTATATCCTGATATTCTAAATCAGTGAAAAGAATGTGGAACAATTATCATATGTGTCATGGAGAGAGTTCTACCTCCTTAAGAAAGGAGAAGAGAATGAAAAAGATGTGCTTCTAGGTGGAATATTTCCAGAATACCCATGTCAGGGTGCTGTTTAGCGCCTATACTCAGCATTTAACATCATTATTCCTACAGTCCTGATCGAATAGCAACAAAACCTAGGCCTCTGTAACTCCGTCTGCAACTGAATCCTCGACTTCCTAACCAGAAGACCACAATCTGTGCGGATTGGAAATAACATCTCCACTTCACTGACAATCAACACTGGTGCATCACAGTGAATGTGATAAGTGCCATTTGCGAATTTGCTGATGGTACAGCCATTGTTGGCAGAATTTCAGAAGGTGATGAAAAGGTGTACAGGAGCGAGATATATCAGTTAGTTGAGTGGTGTTGCAGTAACAACCTTGTACTCAACGTCAGTAAGACCAAAGAGCTGATTGTGGACTTCAAGAAGGGTAAGATGAGGGAACACAAGCCAATCCTGACAGAGGGATCAGAAGAGGAAAGAGTGAACAATTTCAAAGTCCTGGGTGTCAGTATCTCTGAGGACCTGACCTGGATGCAACATATTGATACAGCTATAAAGAAGGGAAGACAATGACTATATGTCATCAGGAGTCTTAGGAGATTTGGTTGTCAATTAAAACACTTAAAAACTTCTACAAATGTACTGTGGAGAGCATTGTGACTGGCTGCATCACTGTCTGGTAATGGGGGGGGGGTGATGCTACTGTACAAGAGCAAAGGAAGCTGCAGAAACTTCTAAATTAGTCATCTCCATCATGGTTACAAGCCTCCGTAGCATCCAAGACATCTTCAAGGAGTGGTGCCATAGGAAGGCATCATTCATTGCTAGGGATCCCCTCCTCCCAGGACATACCCACTTCACACTGTTACTGTGGGGTAGGAGGTACAGAAGCCTGAAGACACACACCGCGATTCAGGAACAGCTTCTTCTCCTTTGCCGTCTGATTTCTAAATGGACATTGAAACCATGAACATGATCTGACTAGTTTTTGATTTCTGTTTTTTGCACTACTTATTTTAACTATTTAGTAGATATATTTACACACGCACGCACGCAAGGGGTGATTGATAAGTTCGTGGCCTAAGGTAGAAGGAGTCAGTTTTAGAAATCCTAGCACGTTTATTTTTCAACATATTCCCCTCCTACTACACACTTAGTCCAGCGGTCATGGAGCATACGGATCTTGGACCTCCAAAAAGTGTCCACAGAAGGGTGATTGATAAGTTCGTGGCCCAAGGTAGAAAGAGATGAGTTAGGAGATGAGCTCTTCTTACATGCACATGCAGGTCAACTCTTTGAGTGATTATGCAGAAAGTTTGAAGTTAATAACTCATCTCCTTCTACCTTAGGCCACAAACTTATCAATCACCCCAATGAGTTATTAACACATGAGTTATTAACTTCAAACTTTCTGCATAATCACTCGAAGAGTTGAACTGCATATGCATGTAACGAGAGCTGTATAACTCATCTCCTTCTACTCTAGGCCACAAACTTATCAATCATCGTGTGTGTGTGTGTGTGTGTGTGTATATAAAATCTCATTTTTTTTTCTCTATATCGCATTCATTGTACTGCTGCCATAAAGTTAACAGATTTCACAATATATGCCAGTGATATTAAATCTAATTCTGATTCTTTGTTTATAATTTATGTCTTCCATTAGATTTGTTTTGATTAACCTAAGTAGGGTCATTTAGACAAAGCATTGATCTTTCTCCCCCATTTGTGAAAAGGATAATCTGATATTAGCAAAAGTCTTAGAGGGACTAAAACTAAATGAAAATTCTGTTTTGAGGTAACGTCAAAAAAAAATGTAGAGATATAAACAGTAATTTTTATATTAAAACTGTGTACATAATTTTCATAACTGCTTTTAATTTGCTAATTGTTGTTTAAAAAAACAGTTTAATAGTACTACATATTATTTCCCCAGAATTTTTTTCTCTTTACTTCCAATTCAGTGAAGGTGATTTGCTCCAATTTAAAAAAATTATATTATTGTATTTAACTGACGGATTGCAAAATTATGATATGCATAGAGAAAACATTGAAAATATGTCAAAAACTTATTTGCCTAGTAGAAATGCAACATACAGAATATTACAGAATAAATTAGAAATCTAGAATATATTTTCTTCAAGTGTTGAAGTGAGAATAGCAGTAAGTGTCAGAATGGGATTTTGATTTCTACTCTAGCATTTGTATACTGTAATAGCTTATTTTTTTACATGAGGAAACTTTAGTGATGAGGAAATAGTAATTATTGAATCACTCTATTGCTTGCTGATAAACAGGTAAATATATTTTCATATTGCAAGTTTACTTGCTAATCTCTGATAAACTTGAAGTATTATGCATTAGGTGACTTTTCTGACATGTCCTCTCCCTTTTTTTCTAAGCTTGGCTGAAGAGTTAATGGAAGAAGGTGTAAGTGATGTTGCTGCTGAATTCCAGGATGCGTGTGAGGAATATGCTGAAGCCTTGTTCACAGCTGAATTTATGCAGCCTGTGGAGCAGGAAAGCAAAACTAAGCAATCCCTGGTATCCCTACAGGAGGGATGTACTCTGTAAATACTTGAAAGAAACCGTAAGCTCTTACCTGAAAATGTTTATAATATGTGCATAACACATGGTATGTGCATCACAGATTTGATTGTTGATCCGATTGACAATGATATTTTTAATGTACAACATTTTAAAAGTTTTATCAAGACCTTGCCATAAATTTAAATGATTAAAAGCTGGTGTATTAATTTCATTTCTTATGTTTAAGGTTACAAAGTAGATTTTCAATGTAATGTAGAACTTGACTTCCTTGATTTTTACAAGTTGCTGGCTGGTCAATTGTATATTTAAACTGGTACAGCTGATTTTCTAGGATTGTTTAGAAACTATTTTTACTCAGATGCTTTGACTGTTAAAGACGTGTTACCTTTACTTTCGAGCAATGCCCTGACTTGAAAACAATTCATATGCAAAGCACAAGAAACACATACCGTCCCACATTTGAAATTTAAATTGTTTTCACCCTTATAGAGATTAATGTTCTAAAAGCAAGGTGTAAAACTAAACACTTTCTTTGGGAATTACTGAATTACGTTGTATGTGACTATGTAGTATCTTGTTAGTAGCATATTAATATTCACATGACAGAAATATTTCTATCTTACCAAGATTTTAGAATTCCTTTTCCTTTTCTTTGTATATCTGGACATATTTCTAATAGTTCCCTGCTGGAATTGTTGATCATAATGGCTTTCCATCAGAACTGTTGAAATTTTATCCCTAAGGCTTTGTGGACAAATAGGTCTGGCTGCACTATAGAAAACAATTACTT
This sequence comes from Mobula hypostoma, assembly GCF_963921235.1. Classification (NCBI taxonomy): domain Eukaryota; kingdom Metazoa; phylum Chordata; class Chondrichthyes; order Myliobatiformes; family Myliobatidae; genus Mobula; species Mobula hypostoma. The sequence continues at coordinate 28,051,523 of NC_086119.1, read as the reverse complement.
CACTTATTTCCTTGTTAAGTGGGTATCAGTTTTTGGAATTAAGAAGTGACAACATACTATAATGAATAGATTATAGTAAGATGAGGTCAAATTTACTGAAGTGTCATATTTATCCGAGTAATTGTACAGCATCAGCATAGAAACAGGCCCTGTGCGCACTGTGTCTGTACTAACCTATCTATACTTATGTGTGCATTATTTCCAAATCCATCTATGCCTTGTTCATCCAAGTACCTGTCTAGATCCTTCAATGTTATCACTGTTTCTGCCTCCACCATCTCCTTTTTCAGTTTGTTTCAGGTGCCAGCTACTTATTGGAAACAGTTACCCCCTAGTGCCCCATTAAACTTCTGCTCTCTGTCTCACCTTAAACCTATGCCTCATTTTAGTCAACTTTACCATGGGAACAGACACTGGCTATCTATCCTGTCTAACCCGTCATCATTTTGTATACAGTACTTCTATCATGTCACCTCTCAGGCTCCTTTGCTCCAGAGAAAACAGGACCAGCCACTCTAATCTTTCCTTATAATTCAAGACCTCTAATCCAGACAACATCCTTGTGATTTTTTTCTGTGTTCTGTTTAGTTTATCACATCTTTCCTATTGTATGGCAACTGGAACCCCACAGAGTTTTGTAAAGCTGTAATATGATCTCCCAACTCCTGTGCTTGATGCTATGACCAATGAAGACAAGCATACCGTACGCTTTATTCACCACCCTATCTGCCTGTATTGCCACCTTCTGGAAACTATGTACTTATACCCCAAGGTCTCTCTGTTCAACAATGGGGCATCACGTCTTACTGTGTATGAACTACCCTAGTTTAACTTCACTTATAAAGGACTTACAAGGACTCTTCATCTCAGGATCTCAGTATTGATTATTTATTTATTATTATTATTATTTTGCTTTTTGTTTGTTTCTTTGTATTTATTGTGAATGCCTGCAAGAAAGTGAATCTCAGGGTTATATATGGTGACATATGTGGACTTTGTTAATAAATTTACTTTGAACTTTGTCAAGTTAATTTCCATTGGCCATTCTTTTGTACTCCTTCTCAGATTACAGCTATACCCTGTTGTAAATTTAAACAATCTCCTTCAATGCCACTATGCCATTAATTCTGGAGTCATCTGCAGGATTACTGTTCATGCCATCTACATTCTCATCCACGTCATAAATATTTATGAGAAGCAATAAAGCACCCAGCACTGATCCCTGCTGCACACTGCATATCACAGGCCTTCAATCCAGAAAAACAGCGCACCACCACCACCCTCCGGCTTCAACTACCAAGCTAATTTTATCTCCAATTTGCTAACTCACCCTGGATCCCTTGTGATCTAACCTTGTGGTCCAGTGAAGCCTTGTGAAAATATACTAGACAACATTTGCTGTCCTGTCTCCATCAATCCACGTGATCACCACTTTAAAAATAAACTTACTTATTTTCTTGAGGCATGATTTCCCACAAGCAAAGCCATGCTGACCATTCCTAATCAGTCCTTGCTTTTCCAAATGCAAATAAATCCTGCCACTTGGAATCCCTTCCAATAACTTCCTTACCAGCCCACAGTTCCCAGACTTAACCCTGCTGCTATTTCTTACCAAATGGCATACATTAGTCATCTTCTAGTCTTCTGGTACGTCATTCGTTACTAACTAAAATACCAGACTGATCATTTAAATGTGCCTTCCTAAGTCCCTTCATTCTAACAGGAACATGCTGGCGCTGAACTCTCCCTGCCTCATTCAAAAGCGTCCCAGATGCCCTAATACTTGCAAACAACTGCTCCCAAACAACTTTTGTGAGTCCCTGTTTGATGCTGTCAAAATTAGCCCTATCTGATTTAGGACCTTAACTTGAGGACTAGTCCTATGCTTTCCATAACTAACTTGAAACTAATAGGATTATGGTCACTGGTCCCTAAGTGCTCCCCTGTTGACATGTGAACCATTTGCCCAACTTTATTTCCTAAAAGGAGATTGAGTGTACTTCCTTATCTAGTAGGATCATCTACATATTGCTGCAGCAGACTTTCTTGAATACACTTACATTTTGATATCTAATCCCTTGGTACAGAGGGAGTCTCAGTCAATATTAAAAAAGTTAAAATCACCCACTATTTCAGCCCTTTTCTTAGACCTAACTAATTTCTCTGTATATTTGCTCCTTTACTCGCTGCTATCGGTTGAGGGGCCTATAGTGTAATCCTGCTCATTGAAAGTTCTCCCCCAGGATGTTCTGCATACTGTCTAATCAATAATGCAACTTACCCTGCTCACCTACGTCCACCTCTGTCTTGCCAGAAGCATTGATACCTCTCCGTCTTTCATCCTGGTTCATATGTTCAGCGGCCTGACTGAAAATATCTATTTAAATGTTTATTTTGCTTTTATATCATCTCAATGTGTACTTAAGAATGTATAAATAATTGTAGTTTTATACATATAAAAAAATGGAAAAGGTAAAAAAAAAGAAAATATTAGTTCAGTACTCTTAATAATTTCATGTGATCCTGTTACTCTTATTTGACTTTGCTGTTAAACATTGCAAATCTTTAATTAAAAAGGTCGAGAGTGTGGATCACCCATTGAAATCCAGCACTAATGAAACTAAAGAATTTTGATATTAGTGTGTATTAGATCAACAGCAATTCCCATATTGTAACAAAGCACAACTGATTCAAACGAAAATATATATTTTTTAAATTTAATAAACTGTCTGAATTGAATGATTTTATTGTTTTCAAAAATAAGTCAGGATTCTTCTAAATGATTCATGGATATTTCCGTTGGCATATTGCAAATTGGTAAACATAACTGCACAAGTGAATTCATATTATCATTTTAATATGGAACAATACACAAAAGAGCTGGAGGGACATCTATCGAAGGTAATGGACAGTTGATGTTTTCATAAGATGTAGGAGCAGAATTAGGCCATTTGGCTCGTTGAGTCTGCTGTGCCATTTTATCATGGCAGATCCATTTCTCTCTCAGCCCCAATCTCATGCCTTTTTTCTGTATCCCTTCATGCCCTGACCAATCAAGAATCTATCAACTTCTGCCTTAAATATACATAAAGAATTGGCCTTCACAGCTGCCTGTGGCAACGAATTCCACACTCTGACCAAAGAAATTCCTCGTCTCCATTCTAAAAGGATGTCCCTCAATACTGAGGCCGTGTCCTCTGGTCTTAGAATCTCCCACCATAGGAAACATCCTCTCCACATCCATTCTGTTAAGGTCCTTCACTATTCGATAGGTTTCAATAAGGTCACCCCTCGTTCTTCTGTATTGTGGTGAATACAGTCCCAGATTGATCAAATGCTCTTCATTTGACAAGCCATTGAATCCTGGAATCATTTTTGTGAACCTTCTTTGAACCCTCTCCAGTTTCAGCACGTCCTTTCTAAGATAAGGGGCCCAAACCTGTTCGCAATACTCCCAAGTGAGGCCTCATCTGTGCTTTATAAAGTTTCAACATTACATCCTTGCTTTTATATTCTAGTCCTCTTGAAATGAATGTTAACATCACATTTGCCTTACTCATCACAGGATCAACCTGCAAATTAACCTTTAGGGAATCCTGCAAGTCAGTTTTTTGTATTTTCTCTCAATTTAGAAAATAGTTAACTGTTTCATTTCTTCTACCAAAGTGCATGACCATACACATCCTGACACTATTCCATCTGCAATTTCTTTGCCCATTCTCCTAATCTAAGTCTCTGTACTTTTTCAAAACTACCTGCCCCTTCACCTATCTTCATATTGTCTGCAAACTTGGGAACAAAGCCATCAATTCCATCATGCAAATCACTGACATATAACATAAAAAGAACAGTCCAACACAGACCCCTGCAGAACACCACTAGTTATTGGCAGCCCCCCCAGAAAAGGCTCTGTTTATTCCCACTCTTTGCTTCCTGCCAATCAACCACTGCTTTATTCATGCTAGAATCTTTCCAGTGATACCATGGGCTCATAGCTAATTAAGCTGCCTCATGTGTGGCACCTTGTTAAAAACCTTCTGAAAATCCAAGTACACAACATCAACTGATGCTCCTTTGTCAATCCTGTTTGCTACTTCATCAAAGAATTCCAATACATTTGTCAGGCAAGATTTTCCCTTGAAACCATTCTAACAATGGCCTATGTTATCATGTTCCTCCAAGTACCTTGAGACCTCATCCTTAATAATTGACTCCAACGTCTTCCCAATCACTGAGGTCAGACCTGTAGTTCCTTTTGTTCTGCCTCTCTCCCTTCTTGAAGAGTGGAGTGACATTTGCAATTTTCCATTCTTCCGGAACCATTCCAAAATCTGGTGATTCCAAAAAGATCATTACTAATGACTCCACAATTTCTTTAGCCACCTCTTTCAGAACTCTGGGGTGTACACCATTTGGTCCAGGTGACTTATCTACCTTCAGATCTTTCAGTTTCAGATTAAGACCTTTCATCAGGACCCGATACGTCAACTGTCCATAGATGATGCCTGACCAGCTGAGTTCCTCTTACTCCTTTGTGTGTTGCTCCAGATTTCCAGCATCTTATTCACTTGTATCACCATTTTAATAAGGAACATTGAGAAGCCATACCTGTATAATACAAAAACCTATGCAAAAGTGTATTTCAATTATAATTACATTGCTGTATTATTTGTTTTAAAATATTTTCGTATACTTGATGCAGCATCATTCTAGCAACAGCCCTTCATTGTGCTCTGATAATTCCGTCTAAATGCCTAGTCAGAAAAAGTTTGGTAATAGGATTTATCTGGGTAATTTTGAAGTAAAAGTAAAAACATTTTTAAGAATAGTATTTTGAAGAAAACATAATTGGAACATAATCATAAGTAATATATTTCTGATTTTATTCAGACTTCTTAATGTGCCTTTGAATTTTAAAAACAAGTAGTACAGCAAGTTAATTATAATTGAAATATATTTTTGCATATGTTTTTACTTATGTATTGTAATGGACTAAAACCATTATTCTGTATTTGGTATTTGCAGGACCAAAGAACTTTATTTTGAACTGTTATAAATTTGCCTAGATTTTGCTCTACATTTTGAAATTTGGACTCAGTGAGGCAGCATATCTTAGTTCCTAATCAGGAGCTAAAATTCAAAGTTTACAAATAGATTGCAAATTCTTGGCCTTTGACAGGAGATGTAAATCTCAGCAAATTAGTACAACCCTGGATATGCTTGTAAGAACTTCTGTAAATAATCAACTTAGAGCAGTCAGTTTTGAACGAACTTACATTTTAAGTTTACAAACCAAACACTGATATTGTTCAGTGTGCTCATTTTTGCTTCAGCAATATTGAGGTAAGGGCTGAGGAGCTTAGGATGGGTAATTTAGAGCCCATAGTTATCATACAGGCATCTCCATAAACTTTTATTTATATACAATATATAAGGTTGAGATTTCTAGCAATATAATCAGATTTTGAGCCTGAAACCAAGTTTTTTTTTTAAAAACAGTCCAATAACAGATTTATTTGAATATAATTGAATGTTTCTATATTTGTAACTAATTGTTTTAATGTGAGGTTTAAAGATTGTACAGGTTAGTGTTTTCAGTAACTTCACTCTTAAATATCTTGTGCACATAAGAGCAAAAACTGGATTCTGATTTATAAGAACGAGTAACTGGAATGTATACAAATCTTGTATAATTAGTTTTTGAAATTTATTCTTGAGCTCATTTGAACATTTTTGTTTTGTGGGAAATATTTTTATATTTATAAATATTTAATGAAATTAACATTCCACCTTGCCCTCTGGTATTTATTACACTTTGGATGAATCTCAGTTCTTAAAATATTAATGTACATCTAGATGTTTGACTCTACATGCAACCGTACATCTAGCTATTTTGTAGTTCCTGACACAACAAAAGAAGTATAAAATCTAGTTTGGTTAAAAAGTTCTATTATTAACAAAGTTACACATGTTGTTGACAGCACTATCTAGTGGAACTTGAATAATAATCTGCTCACTCTTCTTCCTTTGTATCCTATCAAAATTGATTGACACATTCGGAGAAAGTATCTGCAATCCAGAGGTGAATTGACTGGGTTTGCCTTTAAGATAAAAGCAAAGCTTGAACTAGTGTGGCACCAAGTAGTGCTAATGATGTTGAACTTAATGGGAATTAGTAGGAGCAAAAATCTGTACTGGTTGGAATCATACTGAGTACAAAGGTAAATATTTATTGAGGGCCAGACTTCACACCGCCAGTACATCACAACAGGGTGTGGTTAGCTCTGTCATTTGCTTTTGATCAGAATTGAGGATGCTTGCTGTCAATGCCAAATCTTCTGAAATCAGGTAGACATATTTGCTTTCAGCTAAACTTTGGCAACATTCAGGCTTAGGTTGAGGTATGCCAAGTAATAATAATCATCTCTATTAAAATGTACTCTCACCCTCTTTTTCAATTCAAGGTTATTATTTTGCTGAGTAACTCATCCATTGTTCTTCTGGGGAAGGGCGGGGAGGATGTTTTTTAAATAAACTAGACACACTAGTTATATACTGTACAATACTTACTCAAACAGGCCAGATTCTAGCAATCTATTCACTTCCATCTGCACCCTGTGGCTACTTTATAAGGTACAGGAGTGGGCTTTATAAGGTACAGGAGTGGGGGGAACCCAGTGTGGTCTTCTGCTGTGGTAGCTCATTCACTTCAAGTTTTGACATGCTGTGCTCTTCTGCACACTACTGTTGTAACACACGGTTATTTGAACCTTTCTGTCAGCTTGAACCAGTCTGACCATTCTCTTCTGACATCTCTCATTAACTAGGCATTTTTGCCCACAGACCTGCTACTCAATGTCTTTTTTTTTGTATTTTGCACCATTTTGTGTAAGCTCTAGAGACTGCTGTGCATGAAAATCCCAGGAGAGCAACGGTTTTGAGATACTCAATCCATTCCGTCTGGCACCAACATCTTTTCCATCGTCAAAGTCACTTAGACCACGTTTCTTCCCCATTCTGTTATTTGGTCTGAACAACAACTGAATCTCTTGACCATGTCTGCATCCTTCTATGCATTGAGTTGCTGCCATGTATTAGACATTTGTCTTAACGAGCAAGTGTGTGGGTGTACCTAATAAACTGGCCACTGTGTATATTTGCTTCCTCTACCACTGATACAGCATGTATGACAGCTCATAAGACTTAGTTGAGCCCTTTCTTGCAAACTCTGCCACCTATAATGTGAAGGCATTGTTTTATTATTGATATAAGTACTGACAATAATTTGTCATATATGTACATCAATAATTTCGGATATGCAGATGACACTGTGTTAATTGCAAGTACGGAGGAAGAACTACAAAACTTAAGTGATATAATTGTTGAAAAAAGTGCAAAAATGGGTCTATCTATCAATTGCAAAAAGACAGAATGTATGATGATATCCAAAAAAAAGGGGAATCCTATCTGCAGGCTGAGAATAAATAGGGAAGACATAAAACAAGTACAGAACTTTTGCTACTTAGGAAGCTGGGTGACATCAGATGGCAGGTGCGACATGGACATCAAAAGAAGAATAGGGATGGCAAAAGACACCTTTATGAGAATGAAGAGTATACTGACCGATACTAAACTAGGCATGACAACCCACCTCAGAGTACTGAAATGTTACGTTTATCCAGTTATGTTATATGGCTCAGAATGTTGGACAATATCTAGTAACATGAGGAAATGAATTGAAGCAGCAGAGATGTGGTTTTTGAGGAGGATGCAAAGAATATCATGGATGAAACGAATATCTAATTGGGATGTCATGAACAGAGCAAACACAAAAAGAAATAATGTATGAGATCATTAGATTAGATTAGATTATGAGGAACACTCAGTCCTCATTTATTGTCATTTAGAAATGCATGCATTAAAAAATGATACAACGTTCCTCCAGAACGATATCACAAGAAAACACAGGACAAACCACGACTAAATCTGACAAATCCACATAATTATAACTTAGAGGTATAACAGTGCAAAACAATACCATAATTTGATAAAGAGCAGACCATGGGCATGGTAAAAAAAAGTCTCAAAGTCCCGATAGACTCATTATCTCACACAGGCGGCAGAAGGGAGAAACTCTCCCTGCCATGAACCTCCAAGAGCCGCCAACTTGCCGATGCAGCACCATTGGAAGCACCCGACCGCAGCGGACTCTGAGTCTGTCTGAAAACTTCGAGCCTCCGACCAGTCCCTCTGACACAGCCGCTCCAAGCACCATCCTCTGCCCAGCGCTTCGATCCCGCCCTGGCCACCGAGCAGCAAGCAAAGCCGAGGACTCAGGGCCTTCTCCTCCGGAGATTCTGGACCACACAGTAGCAGCGGCAGTGAAGCAGGCATTTCAGAAGTTTCACCAGATGTTCTTCCATGCTTTCACGTCCGCCTCCATCAAATCAGGATTGTGCACGGCACCCTACTTGACAAATAACAGACATCACCACCGGAGTGGCCGCTGTGAGCTGCGTCGCGCTGCCATCTTCTCCTCTCCTCCTGAAAAGGCAACGTAACTTCATTGGACACGTGATTAGGAAAAAGGAGTTAGAATGTATGGTAATTATGGGAAAGATTGAAGGGAAGAAAGCAAAAGGAAGACAAAGACAAATGATGATGGAGATAGCAGCCAGAGAACTGGAAATGAATACCAATGAATTGATCCACTTCACCCGAAACAGGAGAGTGTGGGCCATGTTAGTCAGAGCTCAAACTGGGCACGGCACCTGATGATGATGGTGACGATGATATGTACTGACATTCTGTGAAAACCTTTGATTTGTATCCCATCCAAACAGATCATTCCAAACATAAGTACATTGAGTTAGTTAAAAAGGAAAAACAATAACCAAATGTAGGATATAGTGTTACAGTTACAGAGAAAGTACAGTGCAGGTGGACAATGAGGTGTAAGAACCTTTATGAAGTAGAATGAGGGACCAAGAGTTCATCTCCTTCATACAAGAAGTCCTTTTAAGAGTTTTGCAACAGTGAGATAGATCTGTTTTTTTGAAGTCTCTGGTAATGATGACCATAAAAACTGAACTCCCATCTGGTTCATTAATATTGAAAGAGATCTGCTACCCAATCTGGCCAGACCCACCAGTGTAATTGGTGCCTCAGTTTAGGGACATTCGGGGATGGATAATTAATACTGACACTGTCCATGATATTCACATTCTATGAGTCAATTAAAAGGGTTACTTGTAGTGGGTGTGCCTTTTTGTGTCACACACTACTCTCATTTGGAAGTGTTTTTTTTAAGCTGGCTGTGAGCTTAGAAAGCCTTACCCAAAAATACTGTGGGGATATCTTCAACCAAACAACTTCTGTGGTTTACAAGTGTGACAATCCTGCACCTTGTAAGGAGTAATAAGGATAGAAAATAAGGATTCAGCATCTGCAGAGCCTCTTGCGTTTATGGAAAATAAATGCTGAATTTGCCAGCACCACCCATAAAAGGATAATTAAAAACAATGTGAATAATTCCTATATTCAGAACACTTCATTATCTTGCTTTGTGACTGTGGTCAAGTGAGCAAGCAAATTCTATAAATTAACAACTTCAGTAATGGAAATTAGGGACCTCTCACAGGTATTCAATTTCAGAGGTGCGTGTTAATTAGATACACATACAGTATGTATTTCATAAAATAGAGTAAGTTGGAGAGAGGGTTAATACTCCTAAACTATCCACTGTCCCAGACCTAACGATAGTTCTGTCCATGCAAAAACTTCTCTTTGTCATTCTCTCTTCAAAATGTTGAATTGCTGAGCTCAGCCATCCCATGTCACTGAAGTTTTTGATCATTGTTTCCATGTTGGTAAATAACAGAACAGTTGAAAGGCATCATCTTTACCTATTGAAAATGAATAGAAATGGTAACAGACTGAACTGTCTCCCTCTTTAACTTAAGCGTTCAACTATTCTAACAAAATGAATGAAGGTTCAAAATTGGGTATGTTCTAGTTTGGTTCAGCTGAAGCCATTAGGAAAACACTACAAGTTCTTCTTGGGGAGGAACTAGTTGTGCTTTTATTGTAATTTTAGTACAATATAAGGTAAATGATTTGACGTATAAATGATATAAGTAATCCTCAGAAGTATGCTGTGACCATGTGTGATTTATCATTGCTGCTGCAGTTGTTATCCAAACTCCATTTGCCTCTGTCATTGGGATACATGTAGTCAGAGTCAGTATCTTGACAATCTGTGGTTGCTCACATTTGATTACCCTAAGAACATATTGTTCAATGCTGATTTTTTTGACAATTTGTTTGGGAGATGCTGTTACAACTCGGGGCATTCTGGAATTCAGAGTTCAATTCTGGGACCTTTCTGTGAGGATTCTCTGTACATCCTGCCCGTGTAATGTGTGGCTTTTCCCCAGAGCTCGGGTTTCCTCACACAGGCCAAAGGCATACCAGGTAGGTCCATTGGACATTGTAAACTGTCCTGTGATTAAGTGTGGGTAAAATCAGGGCTGTGGGGCTGCCAGGGCAGTGTGGCTCGAAGTGCTGCAAGGACCTACTCCGCACTGCATCATTAAATACAAAAGGCTGGAAACACACAGCAGGTCAGTCTGCATCTGTGGTGGAAAAGAGGAAGATCTTTGACCTGAAGCATTTAAACTCAGTTTCTTTTCGGACAGATTTGACATGACTGACATGATTATGAGCATTTTCTGGTTTATTTAGGTTCCCAGCATTTGTAGTTTTTAGAATGTCATTATCTATGTTATATTGTCAAATTATGTTACATTTTAATTTTACGAACAAAGCAGCCAATCTTTCAGCGAAATCTACTTTCTAATGCCATCATCTCCTTCCATCATCATTATATACTAGCACACCAAGGCAAAGAGTTTAATAGATGTCTGGACAAATGCCATGTCTATTACAGAAATAATCTCCTGAATAATTTGTCCAGCAGCTTTCATATCACTTTTTAAAAAAATAAATCAATAGTGTCTTTGTAGAAAGTAACTTCGGTTTTCTAAAAGGATCAGCTGTGAAGTAAAAAAAAAGAACCTAATATTCAGTAATTGTACCAAAGGCAGCACATGGTTTATCCCTTGTTGTTTAGATTTAATAGAAAATTGGAAGTGCTTGATAAAATAAGACAGATGATAGCGGCTTGTTCAGCTAAGATGCCATTTTTGGCACACTCATGAACAGAATGGTGGATTTTAATAGAATTCTTACTCACCAAGCTGCCAAAATAATTGAACAGTTGATAAGAACAGCACTCATGCATAGTAATTGTGCTGAGGTGAAAAATTACAGTGTGTGCCTTAGTACAAAGGTAAGATTTTTTTCTAAATTAATGGACAAATTGAAAGCATTAATAACATTAGTTAGTCAGGTACTCATCTCAAAATTAAAAGGTCGTGAGTGGAAGTGCGAAAGAAGCTCTCAAAGTCTCAATCAAGCTCAATGCACAAACTCTGAAATATTTTCATTTTAATTTTCTTACCTCCTCCCTTACCCACTGACACTTCTTAACCCCTGTAAATGATAACTCAAGTATGAATCCAAGATACTTAGAGTTTATATGTACAAGCTAGCCTCACACCCTCCACTTAGACATCCTCAGGATATGTGTGAACCAGTGGGCAGGTGAAAAGGAATTTCCCGGTGAAGCAGGCTGTTATTCCTATTTACACTTAACTCCCACTCTTAGATTTAGACCTGCTAATTACTAGAGATAAATCTACAAATGATGGTCCTTCAGGTCTGCCTGAGCCCTAATCATCAGTACTTGTCATTGTAGTCATTCAGATGTCCTTGACTTGGGTGTTTGATAAATTAGTGAAAAGAAAGAAAGAGTGGAAGTAGGGGTGGGAATATCACCTCTACCTCAGCTGTGGTTTCCTGGAGTCGAGTTACACAGTAAAACTCTGATAATCCACTAAATCTCATTGATTTGGTATCTGGCTCAGGAGGTGATGTTTACCTGATTCCCTTTCCACTCACCATGGGTCAGTTATCCTACTCACTTCCAACTTCAAAATCATTTGGTTCCTTGTTCCTTTTCAGCTTGCTGGGCTGTGGTTTGCAGTGTTCCTTTTCAAGTTATCAGGTTCACTGGAAAATTTGTAATATTACTTTGTAATATCTAAAAAAAAATCAAATTAAAGAAGTCTCGGTGTACAAATATGAATATCACCGTAATCCTGAGTGTGCCAGATTATTGGATTTTTACTGAACATCCTTTCGTGTGTAGCTTTACCTAATGGCTCCTTATAGCTTCAGGTTCCAGCAAAACATCTGAATGCCTTTTGGTCTGCCTGAGTCCTAATCAGTATCATTATTGTGCTTTTTCAGCCTCTAGTCTTGTGTGCTCAATAAACTAGAGACAAGGAAGCAAAGGTGGGGGGAGAGTTTGGGATTATCCCTCCCAATTTAGATGCTGTTTTGTGGATTGGTGGGGGTTGAGAGGGGGTAAGTTGTGACCGCTGTACCTGCTATAGCTATAAATGGTACTTCTTCCTCCTATGAGAAAGCCATGAACATTTTAGAGCTACTCAAAGAGGCAACAACTAGAAAACATGAATCTCTATCTAATTGTGGGATGAAGATTAGGAAAACTAGTTCCAATATTGGAAACCATATTTTTTTTCCCTAGGGGTTTATAGCTGGGATTTGTCTTGCTATCTGGACTGGATGACCTTGAAATGAAAAAAGAGACGTACAGTTATTTATCTCCATTTAGAATAAAATTTTGGAAAATAGTATTTTGCTTGTTATTTGTTTCTTCTTTCAGTCTTGAATAAGTTATTATTCAGTCTCAAATCATGCACTAGTGCCATCTCTGTTCGAGGCTGTGGAGCAAATATTCAGCACCAGATATGTTATTGGATTTTTTAATATCTCAAGTCTGTGTTGTGTAATCAATAAGAAAAAGGCACATTTCAATTATGATACAGTTTGTGAATCACCTAAACTTCTACATCAATCACTGCAGTGACATTTTGTTCCTGTTTTAGTGCAGGTGAAACTAAAGCAAGCACACTGCTGTATATTTATAGAATAAATGTGATGTGAAGTCATGTAGGCCATGGTAGGCTGCCGAGGTAATTTTGTTAGAATAACAAGTGTACAATTCAAGAGTTATATAATCATATAAGAACAATAAGAATGCCTCCTGATCTGTAGTTACTAGTGTGACCAAGACATTTTGTTGCAACTATTAAAAAAGTGAAATTAGAATTCAGGAACTCTTGGTAGGTGCTGATCTTGTGTGGCCCTTCTTTGATATGGCTGAATTTGGGAAGGTTTGAACTTCCTGTCATTGCTCTTCAGATCTGAACATTGGAGTTTTAAAGTATTTTTTGTGTTTTGAGATTGCATTTTTTAAAGAAATGTTTCCCTGTTCAGTTGATCCCTTTTCCTTTTTTTGCTTATGAAAAATCTCCGATTCCTGTTGTTGCATTTGAACTATTAAACAAAGAAACAAGAATGGTGCACCCACCACATGCTGCTCAACAGCTTTAAACAACCCCAGAAATGAATCTTCTCCTGGCTTGGCTGAAGCCAGCATAGATTCATCGGCTTGAACATTTTGAGCAATTTAGACATTATACTGGCTAGAGCACCATTTGAAATAAAAACCTGATCCATTTTTTTTGCTTATTCAGTTCAAGACTTAACTGCACCATTTAAGAAATCCAATGAGTTCATCTGTTCAAGAAGATGGCTTAGAACCATCTTTTTTTTAGATTCTGAAGGGCAAATAAGGATAGGCATCCCCCAACTTTTTGTTCTGGTGTCTTCCCCCTCCCTTTTCATTCCTGAAGAAGGGTCTCAGCCCAAAGCATTGCTGTTTATTAATTTCCACAGATGCTGCCTGACCCGCTGAGTTCCTCCGACATATTGTGCGTGTTGCTTTGGATTTCCAGCATCTTCAGACTTCTTCATGTTTATGATAGGCAATAAATGCTGGTCTTGTTGAAAAAGCCTTGATCCTGAAGCAAGTATAAAAATGTAGTATTAGCTGAGGCCAGGTTGACTCATACCACGAAAAGCACTAATGCTTTGGGCATTGAGCACTTATTTGGGCAAAAAGACTCACTTTTATGCTGAAACATCTCAACTCCAGTTTCGCTTCATTGTCAACAATGACCTGGCCATAAAGCTTGCCAACATCTTATGAAAAGTAAGCAAAACTAACTTACCACTCACCGCAAATTATCACACAGCATCATTCATTTGCTCCAAACACTAGTAGAAACCAAGTTTGTGTTTCACAGTGAGGTGGTCCAACAAGAGAAAACTATGCAGATGGCTGTTTCCATCCCCTTTAGTTACTACTGTATTATTATTATTGAGTATTCTTTATAATATCATGCATTTTCAAAATGACTGCACATTCAGATCCTAGTACACTGAGTTCACTACACTTTCAAGAAGCAAATTAGCACAATTATTGGAAGTCATCTGAAACTTTGCCTAAATGTTAAGCATGAGTCATGAAAAGTGGTAGACATTAAAATTGGTGTTGTTTCACTGTAAATGCAAATCTTGTTGAACATGAACAGTACAAATTTATATTAGGTGTGTCAGTATAAAACAGAAAATGATGGATTTGCTATGAAGATGATAGACATAGAAACAAGAATTAATGTTTCAGAACAATGATTTTAATCAGAACTGATCAGCCTCCATGGAACTTTACTTCTGGATCAGGTGTTATGACTCCAAGATGAGCTTCAAACTACATAATTGAGAGTTGTCACTGGTTCATGGCAACCCTATGTGGTTGTCCATAGGGTTTTCATGGCAAGATATGGAAGTAGATTGCCAGGCCTTTCTTCTGCACAGATCCTGCTGCCCAGGTTGGGACCCGGCCGGATTTGAACTCAGGACATCCGCCTCGAAGTCCTGTGCTGATGGCTCCTCACCATCGGCTTGCTCAAAGACCACGTATTACCAACCCAGAAATAGGCCCTTCAGCCAACCGATTCCACACTAACCATCAAGCACCTTAATCCTACCCTAAACCATTTTATTCTCCCCACATTCCCAGCTACTTCACCCAGACTATATCACAGACGCACACACTAGTGACAACCTACAGTGGCCAACTAGCCTCACCAACCTATTCATCTCTGATAAATGTAGCACTGAGTGAAACCCCACCGAGGAAAACATAAAAACTCCACACAGACAGCCTCAGAGGTAGACTGAAACCAAATCACAGGGTCTGTGAGGCAGCAGTTACACCAGTTGTGCCATCGTGCCACACTGAACTGAAGGACACACCCACTGCTGCCTCAGTTCATCTGGTGCTCAAACCCTCACCAATACCCCTGTTATCTTCGGACTTGACTATATCAATGTTTCTCCCTCATTCACCCACCAAAAACATGAGGCCATCCAAAAAATTGTTCTGAATTATTTTTGTTTTAAAACCCTCCCCTTGTTTTAAATCAATTGCTTTCAAGTCATCCTTTCCATTTTCTGCAATCTCTTCCTGTGATCCACCCCTTACAGCTCTCTGTAGATCTTGATGTTTGATCACTCCCAGTGTTAATCCCACTATTTACAAAAGGATGTTGCATCAAATTCCAAGGCATAACCTGTTTAAATCTCTCCACCTCTCTACCTCACTTTTTTCACTTTCTAATACACTTCAAAACTCTTTCACAAAATTTTCTCATCAGCTCCAATTTTTTCTTTGAGTTTTAGTGCCACATTTTATTTGATAGCACTCCTGTAAATTGATTCAGTGGCGAAGACACTAGAGATGGCAGAACACAGTAGGTCAGTCAGCAGCTCTGAGGGGAAATGGACAGTCAATGTTTTGGGTTAAGACACTTCATCTGGACTCAGTGCAATGTAATTATGGATGTTGTTTTATTTTTCTTCTCCTTTTTTGAGCAAATGGAAATGTTCTCTGTTTGAACTTTATTTATTCAATTATTTTGGGATACAGCATGGAATAGGCTCTCTGGCCCAATGAGCCACACCGTCCCGGTAAACCACCTATTTAACCCTAGCCTAATCACAGGGAAATTAAAAAAAAAATGAGAGAAGAAATATTTAAAGCAACCTGAAGGGCAACTCCAGACAGCAATCATGTTGGATATGAAAGAGTTGGCCTTCAGGTTTCTTTAAATATTTCTTCTCTCATGTTAAATCTATGCCCTATGATTTTAGACTCCCCTACATTTGCAAAATGACTGTGATGATTGACTTTATCTATGTCTCTCATGATTTTAGATTTTGTTCTAAGGTCACCTTCCTCTATGTTCATGGAAAAATATCCTGCCTATCCAGTTTTTCCTTATCACATAAGCCCTCCAGTCCCAGTAATGTTCTTATGAATTTTTTCTGCACCTTTTCCAGCTTAATGGCATCCTGTCCATAGTTTGAAAATCAGAACTACACATAATTCTCTTCTGTGGTCCCACCAACATAATGTACAGTTGTATCATGACATCCCAACTTGGTTCTCAATATATCCCCTTGTACTCAACACTTGAACCTCTCACATATGTTTTTCTCACAGAAAATGATGGAGGAACTCAGCAGTTCAGGTCAGGGTATTGGCCTGAAGCATCAATTGATTATTCCTCTCCATAGATGCTGCCTGACCTACTGAGCACCTCCAGAATTTGTGTGAATTGCTTTGGATTTCAAGCATCTGCAGAATCTCTTGTGTGCTGTATATACTTTTCTCATCTAAGTGAACATGGCAACAACATTTTTACATGGAAAACTATGCTGGCTTAGTCAGTTATCGAGGATGACAGAGGAATATTCTATGCCTTTTAGTGATTAGCTAAGATTGATCTAACATTCTGATCTATTGGGAGTTTTAAAACTTAATATGACTTCTTGGGTCCATCTATTTCAGAAAATGATTTGGCATTTTCTTTACCTCCGAGAATTGAGTCAGAATCAAAGAAACCTAAGTGCTATCTAACACATGATCTATTAAAATCTAAAGACTTTTCATCTGCTTTACATATACAGAGAGTATATGCACAATGAGGTGAGGGTAACTTACATCCTGGTCTACAGTTCTCTCACACAACTCAGATGGCTGGTTAAGGATTAGAAAATCATTCCTGTTTCCCGAACATCTATTAATCTTTTTCCAAATGAAATTATCAAGCTTCCAGGTGCTGCACATTACTGCTGAGGTTTAATTGTAACACATAGCAGGGCACTTGAAAGATTTGTTCCGACCCTGTAGTGAGGACATGTGGGGAGCAAGGCCTACTTTAGAATGTTTGCTCAGTACATTTAGAACTTGAATTTTCTCTTTATTTGGCTTGATCCAAACATTTTTTTCTCATATTTACCGATATTTAAAAATTCTAATCAAAAATGTATTGATTTTTGTTCTTTGTAAAGTGTGAATAAATAGAAATTGGTAATATTTATAATATCCATGTTCAGAATCATATTAGCTTATTAGCATTTATTACTGTACACTAGTTTTACCATGATGTTACTGACCACTTGATCCTACAAACAGGTAGGATTGATATATATACACACACTGTTTATGAGTATTTTAAAATACATGTATAGCTTTTTTAAAGATGGATGAAAGTGCAAATTCTATCTGACTGACATTCACTTTTACTGAATTGATGAATAACTTTAAAATTGATTTTTATGTGGAGAAACGATGATTATGGAACAAAAATAACAACTATAAGAGCTCAGTGGGTGAAGCAGCATCTGTGGTGCCTAAAAGGCTGCGTTGATGTTGCGGGTCAAGACCTTGGATCAGGAGTGGGTTGCTGAGGGTTGGTGGGAAGGAGGAGGGAAATAAATGGCCAAAACACAGAGATGTTGGTGAGAGGTGGGAATTGATCTTGTAGATGATAGATGAAGGAAAGGAAATGGAGCGAGCAGGGGTGAGAGGGCAAGGTTGGATATCATGAACAAAGGAAAAGGGAACTAGGCTAGGTCGGTGAGAGTGAGATACCTAAAACTTTATCCACATTGGCCTTAAGGTTTTTTTTTCAGTTCAGTATAGGTTGAAAAGAGTTCAAAGTTTAAAGTAAATTTATTATCAAAGTAAACAACAGGAATTCTGCAGATGCTGGAAATTCAAGCAACACACATCAAAGTTGATGGTGAACGCAGCAGGCCAAGCAGCATCTCTAGGAAGAGGCGCAGTCGACGTTTCAGGCCGAGACCCTTCGTCAGGACTAACTGAAGGAAGAGTGAGTAAGGGATTTGAAAGCTGGAGGGGGAGGGGGAGATGCAAAATGATAGGAGAAGACAGGAGGGGGAGGGATAGAGCCGAGAGCTGGACAGGTGATAGGCAAAAGGGGATACGAGAGGATCATGGGACAGGAGGTCCGGGAAGAAAGACGGGGGGGGGGGTGACCCAGAGGATGGGCAAGAGGTATATTCAGAGGGACAGAGGGAGAAAAAGGAGAGTGAGAGAAAGAATGTGTGCATAAAAAAGAGTAACAGATGGGGTACGAGGGGGAGGTGGGGCCTAGCGGAAGTTAGAGAAGTCAATGTTCATGCCATCAGGTTGGAGGCTACCCATACGGAATATAAGATGTTGTTCCTCCAACCTGAGTGTGGCTTCATCTTTACAGTAGAGGAGGCCGTGGATAGACATGTCAGAATGGGAATGGGATGTGGAATTAAAATGTGTGGCCACTGGGAGATCCTGCTTTCTCTGGCGGACAGAGCGTAGATGTTCAGCAAAGCGGTCTCCCAGTCTGCGTCGGGTCTCACCAATATATAAAAGGCCACATCGGGAGCACCGGACGCAGTATATCACCCCAGTCGACTCACAGGTGAAGTGATGCCTCACCTGGAAGGACTTATTATCAAAGTATTTGTATGTCACCATATACTACTCAGAGATTCATTTTCTTGCAGGCATTCATAGTAGAACACAGAAATACAATAGAATCAATGAATAGCTATACACAGATGCTGACAAGCAACCATTGTACAAAAGAAACAAAAGAAGATGAACTATACACACACACACGCACACACACACACACACACACACACACGTTTGCTGAGGGCTCGGAGTCGGTGGCTGTGCAGTTTAATGTCAAACCGAACACGCCTCTCTGGAATACTGAAGGGATCAAATCAGACTTAACCTAAGCCTTGAGTGGACTTGTTTACTTTCTTGGGCTTGGGCTGCCGAGAGCAGCTCAACAAAGTCCTCCAGCTCTTTGGAGCTTCTGCAGGTGTTTCTGTAGCATGGGGCTTTTACGGGATGTGGTTGCTGGCCCCATGCCCTTATCTCCTCTTTTCATAACCAGCCTTGGGACTGTCCATGGAAGAGTTAACCACACGTTGAACTTGCATATTATTTGAAGAATGAAAATAATTGAACAAGGATGCTATTTTCATCACCAAAATAGGAAGGAAATCCATTCACAGGTGCTTTCATTAAGTGAATGGACAGTTTTTTTTTAACTAGTTTAAAAGAATCAATGGCATGGGAAAGCAATAAGTTCAAGAAACTTAAGCAAGTTACACAGCTTGGATGGCATTGTAAAAGCAGCAGCCTCCCCCCTGTGTTTGCAATGCCAGCAGTCCAGCTGCTTATAGAGCAATCATGGATATCTAGCTATCAGATACGTATCTCTGCATATAAATAGCTTTTGGACAAGATCACTTCAGAGACACAATATATGCTGCATTCTGTAATTGCTTTTGCCTTGTTCTGCCTTGCTGTACTGATATGATGAAACAATCTGCATGGATTGCATGCAAAATGTGGTACATGTGACAATAATAAACCAATTTAACAATTTTAAGTTAGAGAGCTTCCATACTTCATTGAAGTATTTATTCTCTCTAAGAAGATACAACTCATGAAAATCATTCATTAGACATGACATAATGTCATAATGCATATTACTGTTTACAAAGTTATTCAGGACATTGACCTGCAACTGCCCCATGATGAATAGAATTTGGTTTTGATGAGGGATTCACTCCTGACACAAAAGGTTAATTGTTTTCTTCTCAAGAAATGCTGGAAACACTTACCAAGCTTATTTTGCTCCAGATTTAGAATAGAAAGGTTAAGAGGAGAGATTTGCAATACGAATTTAAAACAAGGCAAGGCAGAAGTAAAATGTTGCAGCTTCCAATAGCCGAGAGATTGGTTATCCGAGGAAGGACACATGTTTAAGATGACTGCCAGATGAGCCATGTGGAAAATAATCCAACTAATAGTTAGAATGTGGAAGCAAAAAATCTAATTCTTTGAGATAGAAGCCACTACAGATGCTGGAATCTGGGCCAACAAACAATGTGCCGCAGGAACCCAGCAGGTCGAGCATCATCTGCGGGAGGGAGGAGTTGATGCTTTATTTCGAAATCCTTCATCAGGACTGATATATTTTGACCCAAAATATCCATAATTTCTTTACCCCTACAGATGCTGCTCGGACCTCTGAGTTCTTTCAGTAGATTGCTTGTTACTCTATAATTCAAAGAAGGTTACCACTTAAGTAATTGATGAAAACATTTACAGATATAGGGAAAGACTCAATAAGTGTTCTAATAAGATTGCTGTTGGAAAGAGCATTATGAACTTGATGTGTTAGTTCCATGATTTACGATTTGTTGACTTCCAGCATTGGCAATATTTACCCTTATTAAAAAATGCTAGGAGCAGATCTGTTACTTTTGTTTGGAAACAGGATACATTCTTGGATCCAACTACTGCCTCAAGCAAGATTTTGTTAGCATTAGGAGCGATATTTTACATTTGTGCTTAATTTGTTAATTAGAGCACTTGAATATGCTCAAGTAATGTGAAGAAATGTTGTAAATGGTCAGCAGGGTCAAACGGCATCTCTGGGGGGAGAGAAACAGTGCTTCATCAGAACTGCTGCTTTTGGAGTACCTCAATATTTTCTGATATTGAGCCTGATTGTGTTGATTCAGAGCTGAAACAAGTTCCAGATTTCCACACACACACTGTGAAATGAAAATGCTCGGGAGTCATCGACCACTTGGAACCCAGGTGGTCTGACTTGGTGCAGGATCCAGTATCTCATTGATTTCAGTGGGGTGTAGGAATATGGAATTGGAGGGAATAAAGAAAGTAGACTACTTTTTCCAAAGTATTTTGATTTTGGAAAATGTTATTACTTAATCTTGTTAAAATTATATTATTTCTGATTTTAAAATCCATACCTTTCAATTGACTAATTCAATTTTAGTAGGCTTTAAATACTTCTGACTGGGAGAGGGGCGGGTGATCTCTAACTACCAGCGGATCACACTGCTGCCCTGCTGTTGGCCCAGGTTAAAGCTGATGTGGGCAATGGTTCTCGATGATGGGATCTGATGTCTTGCATACTGCAGTACCGTGTCCGCTGTGTTTTCTGCATTCCAGACACCGGAGTGAGACTTGAATCTTAATCTTTTGGTTTAATAATCGCAAAACCAAAAGAGAGATCATGGATCTGAAATGTTAATCTGTTTCTATCTCCATAGATACTTCCTGAGTCTTTCCAACATTTTCTATTTGAATTTTGCCGCAAAATTTTTGTAACGCTCCTGTAAAGTGCATCGACAAGAAACGCAACATTTAGGTTTTTATGTAAATACAAATTCTTCTAATTTTTCATTTGCTTCCTCCAATCAGCACTCGGCATGGTACTCCGGTAGTTCCCCCAACGAACCACTAGAGGCGGGCAAACGTCGCGGTTCAGCAGAGGGGCGGCTTGCAATGAAAGGTTCTCGCAGACAGCACTACCTGTCGCTGTGGGCTGTCCTGTGAGAGGGACAGTCAGCCACGGAGAGCAGCAGTTGCGTTCTCTCCGTTGCGAAATGGATAAAGCATCAGCGACAGGTGAGCAGCATTCGTTTTTCACTTCTCTGTTTTTTTTAAAACAAAGTATTTATATTTCGTATGCACTTTGAGGAAGTGTGAAACTATCGGAATGCAAGGCTGCAGAGTTACCAGAAGACAAGAGTGGTTGAACTGCCAAGCTCTGATGATAAGAGGCATCATGGATTACGTGTTAAATCAATCCCTGAAACAGGGGGCAACAGAGCACGCAGCTTTCGCGAATTGGTTTGAGTGCGGCTTGTTCTAAAAAGGGACATTTGATTGCTCTGATCCCAAGATGTCCTTTGCTTTATACATACAGCCACAATTCATCCATGTTTGTCTGTATACAGTGTTATCTCGCTCACCTGAAACCACTTTATTTTGGTTCTCAGCATTCTCCTAATTCTCCCCCCTTTTCAATCGCCACCCTGAATTTATTCAGCTCAAATCGTTTCAAAGCTTGGTTTTGTATTACATCACTGATTTAGCGCACTGAATGATGTACTGATGGTTTATAAAGAAAACAGCAAACCTGTTGCTTGGCATTCCTTTGATGCCCTTAACGCTTGTATTAGTTATCATTTTAGGACAACGCTGTCTGTTGTGGGCGTTCTCCTGTGTGGATAGATAATTCGTGTTGGAAACTGTGTGCGATGTTTGTTACCAAACTGTTGTGATTATGGCAGCTGCGTGAAGGGCTAGTGTAGTAGACTTTAGCTGCCGCTGTTAATTTCCCCGGTGCTGGCTAGTTTTAGATCACATTGTCACCAATAATTCCTGCAAGTTTGAGGAAAAGGGAAACGGTAATCTCATGTACCATGCAAATACTTGCGCTTGTGCAAGTTGCGGCAGGGTGACTGATCTCCCTGGGTGAGATGGTTATCGCACTTGCCAATGTCTGGAGCTCTCGGTGTTTACGGCGCTCTGTTCGTACCGTGCGCTTAATTACCCCTGCTTCTTGCTCGCTTTATGTTCAGCGCTGTAGTGTATACCACAGCCGAGTTGTCTCCTTCAGAAAGAGACGAAATTCCTCGTTTACGTCAGAAGCCTTCCTTCTTCCACCTCCCCTCTCCCAACCTTCCAGCTTTCCTTTTGCTTTGCCCACTCAGCCAGCTGATCGTTCTTCAGGTCGAAGGCCAGTCTGGGTGGGGGCCGATCACTGAGGGAACAGTCGTGTTCGTGTTGAACCCACTTCTGACAGTGAAGTGCTGGCTTGATATCTGGCCCTGTTTATCTGGGAGGAGGTCGCGAAAGGTGCTGTAGAGTTAGTCTTTGGAGGTGGCTCATGCATGCATCCTGAATATTACCGGTGAAGGTAAACATTAACACCCCGGCATATTTACCCCATCAGATTATTGAGGGAACTACCTCTTGGTTTGCTCTGTACTGGAACCTGGTATTCAACAGACAATAGGTACAGGAGTAGGCCATTTGGCCCTTCGAACCAGCACCGCCATTCACTGTGATCATGGCTGATCATCCACAATCAGTATCCAGTTCCTGCCTTCTCCCCATAACCTTTGATTCCGCTATCTTTAAGAGTTCTATCCATCTCTTTTTTGAAAGCATCCGAGACTTGGCCTCCACAGCCTTCTGGGGCAGAGCATTCCATATATCCACCACTCTCGGGGTGAAAAAATTTTTCCTCAACTCCATTCTAAATGGCCTACCCCTAATTCTTAAACTGTGGCCTCTGGTTCTGGACTCACCCATCAGCGGGAACATGCTTCCTGCCTGCAGCGTGTCCAATCCCTTAATAATCTTATATGTTTCAATAAGATTCCCTCCCAGCCTTCTAAATTCCAGAGTATACAAGCCCAGTCGCTCCAATCTTTCGACATATGACAGTCCTGCCATCCCAGGAATTAACCTTGTGAACCTACGCTGCACTCCCTCAATAGCAAGAATGTCCTTCCTCAAATTTGGAGACCAAAACTGCACACAGTACTCCAGGTGTGGTCTCACCAGGGCCCTGTACAGCTGCAGAAGGACCTCTTCGCTCTTATACTCAATTCCCCTTGTTATGAAGGCCAGCATGCCATTAGCTTTTTTCACTGCCTGCTGTACTTGCATACTTGCTTTCAGTGACTGATGTACAACAACACCTAGATCTCGTTGTGCTTCCCCTTTTCCTAACTTGACTCCATTTAGATAATAATCTGCCTTCCTGTTCTTACCACCAAAGTGGATAACCTTACATTTATCCACATTAAACTGCATCTGCCATGCATCTGCCCACTCACCCAGCCTGTCCAAGTCACCCTGCATTCTCATAACATCCTCCTCACATTTCACACTGCCTCCCAGCTTTGTGTCATCAGCAAATTTGCTAATGTTACTTTTAATTCCCTCATCTAAATCATTAATATATATTGTAAACAGCTGCGGTCCCAGCACTGAACCCTGCGCTACCCCACTGGTCACCGCCTGCCATTCCGAAAGGGACCCATTAATTGCTACTCTTTGTTTTCTGTCAGCCAGCCAATTTTCAATCCATGTCAGTACTCTGCCCCCAATACCATGTGCTCTAATTTTGCCCACTAATCTCCTACGTGGGACTCTATCAAAGGCTTTCTGAAAGTCCAGGTACACTACATCCACTGGCTCTCCCTTGTCCATTTTCATAGTTACATCCTCAAAAAATTCCAGAACATTAGTCAGGCACGATTTCCCCTTTGTAAATCCATGCTGACTCGGACCGATCCTGTTACTGCTATCCAGTTGTGTCGTAATTTCATCTTTTATAATTGACTCCAGCATCTTTCCCACCACCGACCTCAGGCTAACCGGTCTATAATTCCCTGTTTGCTCTCTTCCTCCCTTCTTGAAGAGAGGGACAACATTAGCCACACTCCAATCCACAGGAACTGATCCTGAATCTATAGAACATTGGAAAATGATTACCAATGTGTCCACGATTTCTAAAGCCACCTCCTTAAGTACCCTGGGATACAGACCATCAGGTCCCGGGGACTTATCAGCCTTCAGACCCAACAGTCTATCCAACACCGTATCCTGCCTAATATAAATTTCCTTCAGTTCATCCATTACCCTAGGTCCTTTGGCCACTATCATATCTGGGAGATTGTTTGTGTCTTCCCTAGTGAAGACAGATCCAAAGTACCTGTTCAACTCGTCTGCCATTTCCTTGTTCCCCATAATAAATTCACCCGCTTCTGTCTTCAATGGCCCAATTTTGGTCTTAACTATTTTTTTCCTTTTCACGTACTAAAGAAGCTTTTACTATCCTCTATATTCTTGGCTAGTTTACCTTCGTACCTCATTTTTTCTCTGCGTATTGCCTTTTTAGTTACCTTCTGTTGCTCTTTAAAAGTTTCCCAATCCTCCAGCTTCCCACTCGTCTTTGCTATGTTATACTTCTTCTCTTTTATTTTTATGCTGTCCATTACTTCCCTTGTCAGCCACGGCCTCCCCTTACTCCTCTTAGGATCTTCCTCTTTGGAATGAACTGATCCTGCACCTTCTGCATTATTCCCAGAAACACTTGCCATTGCTGTTCCACTGTCATCCCTGCTAGGGTATTGTTCCATTGAACTTTGGCCAGCTCCTCCCTCATAGCACCATAGTTCCCTTTGTTCAACTGTAATACTGACACTTCCGAGTTTCCCTTCTCCCTCTCAAATTGTAGATTAAAATTTATGATATTATGGTCACTACCTCCTAATGGCTCCACTACCTCGAGGTTCCTGATCAAATCTGGTTCATTGCACAACACTAAATCTAGAATTGAGTTCTCTCTGGTAGGCTCCAGTACAAGCTGTTCTAAGAATCCATCTCGGAGGGACTCCACAAACTCCCTTTCTTGGGGTCCAGTACCAACCTGATTCCTCCAGTCTACCTGCATGTTGAAATCCCCCACAACAACTGTAGCATTACCTTTGCGACATGCCAATTTTAACTCTTGATTCAACTTACACCCTACATCCAGACTACTGTTTGGGGGCCTGTAGATAACTCCCATTAGGGTCTTTCTACCCTTAGAATTTATCAGTTCTATCCATACTGACTCTACATCTCCTGATTCTATGTCCCCCCTCGCAAGGGACTGAATATCATTCCTCACCAACAGAGCCATCCCACCCCCTCTGCCCATCAGTCTGTCCTTTCGATAGGACGTATAACCTTGAATATTCATTTCCCAGGCCCTGTCCACTTAAAGCCATGTCTCTGTTATTCCCACAACATCATCCTTACCAATTTCCAACTGTGCCTCAAGCACATCCACTTTATTTCTTATACTCCGTGCATTCATATACAATACTTTTAATTCATTACTCCCTTGTTGCTCAGGGGGCTTCTCCAAAGTTCAAAGCAAATTTATTATTGAAGTATATATATGCCACCAAGTAGTTCTGTGAGGCATGGAGCCTTGTGTTGGACATCATTGCTGTTCCCGTTATACTGTCATTTACATTCGGGGATTTAGTGAAAATGGGACACTGCATTTTGCCAACATTTATATTCAGTAGTTGTCATTACTTGCACTTCATCTACAGAGAAGGCTATTTGGCCCATCATTACGATTAGGGTAATACTTTATTTGCATTACAATATATCTAGAGTCTACTTTTTGTGTCACATTTAGTCCCTTTGAATAAACCTACTAATTACACAATGGTATGAGTCTATATTTGTGATGTTCCTAAACAATACAACTTTTCTAATTGTCTTTGTTCTCATTAAGAGCAAGAGGGCCATGTTGCAGCTAAGATTCTATCTTGGTTCATATTCTGAACTTGGACTGTTTGACCTTTTACGTGATATATTTCAGAAAATATAATTGCATATTTGGTGGCAAACTTGTGGAAGCATTCTTCCAGAAAGGAGTAACCAGTTCTCCCCCAAAAAGTGTTACTTTTTTCATTTAGCTAATAGTTTCGAAAGAATTTTATGTCTTATTGAATCCTGGATATAGGATTAAAATTGAATATTTAATATGCAGATATGTATTGCTGTGCATGTGGGTATTGTATGTATATCGAAAGAAAATATTTTTCCTGTTTCTTGAGTGAACAGGCAACCAGTCAGGTGGGATGTGTGGTAGCAAATCTTTCTGCCTTTTTAATTGCATCACTTCCCAAATAGGCCCATCTCCAGATTCATTTTGATGATGAGTCCCTTAGAGTCAAAATTAAATTTTAAATAGTTGAGTTTGCATTTACTATTAATGGATTGTAGGTATACTGGCAATTAGAGATTTGGATTATATTTTTATTTGGTACTTGGATACTGAACACTGATCTTACCTTAATGAGATTTCTGATGTTGAGATTGGGAACTATCTGCTGATGGGCAGAATTAGTTAAACACATGTTTACTTTGTGTTTTGAAAATCCAGCTTCTTCAATCATGATATATTTAAACAACACCTCAAAGTTCAAAGTAATTTTAATGCCGTCAATACAACCCTGAGATTCATTTTCTTTCAGGCATACTCAATAAGTCCAGAGAATAATAACCATAACAGAATCAATGAAAGGCTGCACCAAATTGGGCGTCCAAAAAACAACAAACCATGCAAATATAAAAAGAAAGAAATAATAATAATAAATAAATAAGCAACAAATATTGACAACATAAAATTAAGAGTCCTTGTGAGTCCATTGGTTGTGAGAACATCTCAATGATGGGGCAAGTGAGGTTGAGTGAAGTTATCCCCTTTGGCCTAAGATCTTGATGGTTTAGGGGCAATTACTGTTCCTGAATCTGGTGGTGTGAGTCTTGAGGCTCTGACACCTTCTTCCAGATGGAAGCAGCGAGAAGACAGCAGTCTTGGGTGGTGGAAAGCCTGATGATAGATGCTGCTGTTCTGCAACAGCATTTTGTGTAGATGTGCTTCTCGGTGGGGAGGGATTTACCCCCCATGACAGACTGGGCCACATCCACCACTTTCAGTAGAACTTTCCATTCAAGGGCATCAGTGCCTCCACACCAGGCTGTGCGTCAGCTAGTCCACGTACTCTCCATTGCATTGCACATCTACAGAAGTTTGTCATGTTGAATCTCCGTAAACTCCCAAGGAAGTAGAGACGCTGGCGTGCACTTACGTTTTGGGATGGTGAGCGGGCTGGAATATGCAAGGTTTTGAACCTAATTTATGTACCAAACAGTCATCGTTAACTATGCTTTCATTATTAGTGAAATCTCTTTCATTCCCTGGTAGGTAAACTTGTATTCATTTTGCTAATTCATGGCAGTGGAAACAAGCAATGTTGTTGCTTTATTTGTGTACCGTAGAAGGCAGAGGATAGTGGTTCATGGAAGCTTTTCTGGCTGGAGCTCTGTGAGTAGTGGTGTTCTGTAGTGAACTGTACTGGGACCTCTGCTGGGTGGTGTTGTAGATAGTGGGAGATAGATCAGTTACAGATTTGGGTGATGGAGCTTCATACAGCCAAATGCTGTATGTTGCACTTTGGGGGATCAAATGTTAAGACCCTTAACAGTGTTGATGGGCAGGAGAAGTTTAGGGTCCAAGTCCATAGCTCCTTGAAAGTGACTATGCAATTTGACAGGGTGGTTAAAGGGATGTATGGCAGTTCAAATGTTGAGGAATTGAGTTAGAGTTGAGAAGTTATGTTGCAGCTTTATAAAACTCTAATTAGCCCACAATTAGAGTATTGCATTCATTTTTGGTTGCCCCATTATAGGAAGGAGATAGAGACTTTGGGTAAGGTGCATAAGATATTTATCCAGATGTTGCTTGGATTCGGGGGCATATGCTGTGAGGAGAGATTGGACAAACCTGGGTAGTTTTCATCGGAATGCCCGAGGGGACACTGACAGATTTATAAAGTTATCAGAGGCATAGATAGATTAGACAGCCTGTATCATCTTCCCAGGGTGGAAATGTCTAATAATAAAGGGCATGCATTTAAGGTACGAGGGAGGTGCATGAGGCAAGATATCTATGGAGTGCTGGGTGCATGGAAATCACTGCCTGGGCCTGGTGGTGCAGACAAATATGTTAGAGGAGTTCCAGAGACTCCTAGATAGGCATATGAATATGCAGAGAATGAAGGGAGATAGCACTGTACAGGCAGAAGGGATTAGTTTATTCAGGCATTTAATTGCCAGTTTAATCTGGCACAACATCAATGGCTGATGGGCCAGGGCCAGTGCTATACTGTTCTCTGTAAAACTATATTCTGAAATCTGTTGTGGCTTTTCCCTTTATTCTACTTAAGTTCGTAATGACCTGTCAGCAAAAAAAGCTTTTCACTGTATCCCAGTACATGTGACAATAATAAACCAATGATTAATTAATTAATAAAAGGCAGCATCCATCATTAAGGAGCCTTACCATCCAGGAGATTCCTTCTTTTCATTACTACCATCTGGAGCCTGAAGAAGCACTCTCAGTATTTTATGAACAGCATCTTCTGCTCCACCATCAGATTTTCGAAATGGACCATGATCGCTATTTTTCTCTTTTTGCACTATTGATTCATTTTAAAAATATTTCTTAATGTAAATTAGAGTACCTTTTTGATGTATTACACTGTAACGCTGCCACTAAACAACACAGTTAATGATATTCAGTGTGTCTGTGATAACCTCATTCTGATAGTACTGGCCATTCACACTCTCATCAGCTATTAATTTCCCTACATCTACAACTGTTCATTTAGCGATACAGCATGGAACAAATCGTCCCAGCCCAATGAGCCACGCCACCCAGCAAGCCACCTATTTAACTCCAGCCTAATCACGGGACAATTTACAATGATGAATTAACCTGAGTGCAGGAGGAAACTGAAGCACCGAGTGGAAACCAACACACTCATTGGGAGAACGTGCAAACTCCCTATAGAGGACACCAGAATTGAGCTCCGAACTCCGATGTCCCCAGCTGTATTAGAGTCGTGCTAACTGCTACGCCACCGTGGCACGTAATCATCAATTGGATGACCTCGGATAAAATTGCATGGGCTGATGTTTCATTTTGACATAATGATATTTCTACAACAATAAAGGCAATTCTTCCTTTTACAGGGATTTGATTTGCTTATCCCCCTCGCATTCTATTCTTCATGGAAGTTCTCTCTCTAGTAGCACAGAACTGGAACGATGGTTGGGCACCTGTCAATTGCTGCTGATTAGAGTGTTGGCACTGGATATTCTGGAGCTCTCTGTACATCTGCTGTCATTGGCAGCTGCTTAAAATATGTTGACAGTGGTTAGACTTGGAGCCAGCATTGCGTTGCCTGTCTTGGTCACAGCAGCCTAAAGTTGGCAGTATGGCTGAGGCGGGACTTGTCCCACACCAGTTAACTTTCTACTTTGCTTATGGTCTTATGGTATGCATTTTTCCTGCAGGTTTATGCATCAACTAGCAATTAGTTTGCAACTGGAAAGCTGCGTTTTCAGTACTTTTGCTCCCTACTTTTGTGCACTCTTCCTTCGTTGCATTTTCCCCATGGAAACCTGCGTGCTGCATTAAAGATCAAAATACGGAGTATCAATTTATTTCAATGATCCTTGTTTGCACCCGGCATTCTTTACTTGGATTTAATTTGTTCATTTTAAATGGAATCTTATAACCTGCTTCCTAAACAACAGATAAATCAACATTATTGGCCTCTTCTGAATGAATGGATTGCTTACAAAGCTATTTAACTTTCATCCCAAATTGCTCTTGAAGGCAGCGATGAGCTGCTGCCTGGAGCTACAGTCCTTCTGTGTCGGTAATCCTACAGTACTGTTGGGAGTTCTTGGATTTTCAGCTGTAGCAGTGATATATTTCACAGGCAAGATATAGTATGACTTGGACTATAACATGTAGCAGTCAATTGGACCTTTCAGCCTATAGAGTTTGTTCTGTCATTCAGTCATGCCTGATTTCATTTGTCTAACTCCATTCACTTGTCTTCTCCCTGTAACCCTAAACACCAATCAAAACCCTGTCAATCTCTGCTTGAAATACACTTGGAAAGGAATTCACCAGGTATGATCTTCCGATGCACCTGCTTCCACTGTCCTTCTAAGATTGGAAGGTGCTGTCAATATCCCATGGCAAGTTACTGGGGGGGGGGGGCATCGTGAATGTATTAATTATCGTAATACAAGTACAGGCGAAGGATGGGGTGTTGGTCCAGTGGATTGCTTTGGAACGGGTAGTTTTTGTGTCATGGTGGTGTTGGAACTGCACCGATCAAGGCAGAGGTTTCTATCACACTCCTGAGCTGTTCATTGATGATGCTGGAAAGCTTTGGGAAATAACGTATCGAGTTGCCCACGATACGAGGAATAATGTGTAACACCCTCTAGTACCCGTGATAGCATGGCTGCTTTAAGTAAGTTTCTGGTCAACAGTGACATCCTACAATAGTACTTCTCTGCAGTGGAGTACCAGTGATTGCCAAGAGTAGCTGGTTCGAATCTGACTTGTCGGAAGTGACCATTCCAAGCATTTGTGTGACATGAATGTTTCTTGGCCTGAAAATTGCCCTAATCTTGGCAAAAGTGGACATGGACTGCTGTGTTATTTGAGTTATAACCAAAACTGAACACCTGTGAAAAAGATCAAGAAATGCTGCCCAGTTTGGTTCTAGTCAGTTGAATATTTCCCTTTATTAATTTCTGTTGTCTCTTGGTTTTGCTCAGAGTCCTGAGTACTGGCTGGTTGGTAAATTGATGGAGAAGATCCCGAGGGGCAGGATTTATGAACATTTGGAGAGGCATAATATGATTAAGAATAGTCTGCATGGCTTTGTGAAAGGCAGATTGTGCCTTACGAACCTGACTGAATTTTTTGAAGATGTGACGAAACTCGTTGATAAAGGTAGCGCAGTAGATGTAGTGTATATGGATTTCAGCAAGGTATTTGATAAGGTACCCCATGCAAGGCTTATTGAGAAAGTAAGGAGGCATGGGATCCAAGGGGACATTGCTTTGTGGATCCAGAATTGGCTTGCCCACGGAAGGCAAAGAGTGGTTGCAGATGGGTCATATTCTGCATGGAGGTCAGTGACTAGTGGTGTGCCTCAGGGATCTGTTCTGGGACCCCTACTCTTCACAATTTTTATAAATGACCTGGATGAGGAAGGGGAGGGATGGGTTAGTAAATTTGCTGATGACACAAAGGTTGGAGGTGTTGTGGATAGTGTGGAGGGCTGTCAGAGGTTACAGCAGGACATTGATAGGATGCAAAACTGGGCTGAGAAGTGGCAGATGGAGGTGAACCCAGATAAGTGTGAAGTGGTTCATTCTGGTAGGTCAAATATGATGGCAGAATATAGTATTAATGGTAAGACTCTTGGCAGTGTGGAGGATCAGAGGGATCTTGGGGTCCGAGTCCATAGGACACTCAAAGCTGCTGCGAAGGTTGGCTCTGTGGTTAAGAAGGCATACAGTGCATTAGCCTTCATCAACCATGGGACTGAGTTTAGGAGGCGAGAGGTAATGTTGCAGCTATATAGGACCCCGGTCAGACACCACTTGGAGTACTGTGCTCAGTTCTGGTCACCTCACTACAGGAAGGATGTGGAAACTATAGAAAGGGGTGCAGGGGAGATTTACAAGGATGTTGCCTAGATTGGGGAGCATGACATGAGAATAGGTTGAGTGAACTCGCCCTTTTCTCCTTGGAGCGATGGAAGATGAGAGGTGACCTGATAGAGTTGTACAAGATGATGAGAGGCATTGATTGTGTGGATAGTCAGAGGCTTTTTCCCAGGGCTGAAATGGTTAGCACAAGAGGGCACAGTTTTAAGGTGCTTAGAAGTAGGTACAGAGGAGATGTCAAGGGTAAGTTTTTTACGCAGAAGGTGGTGAGTGCGTGGAATGGGCTGCCGGTGATGGTGATGGAGGCAAATATAATGGGGTCTTTTAAGAGACTCCTGGACAGGTACATGGAGCTCAGAAAAATAGAGGGCTGTTGGTAACCCTAAGTAATTTCTAAGGCAAGGACATGTTCGGTACAGCTTTGTGGCCTGTAGGGCCTGTATTGTGCTGTAGGTTTTCAATGTTTTATGTTCTGTGTTCCTAGATATTAACCAAATGCTTGGTGCTGAGCACCTTGCTACTGCCAAACATTCCTACCCTCAAGCAGTTCTACTGCATTTGCTGAAACAGCCAGCGAACGAACACACACACACACACACACACACACACACTTTATTGATATACCTTGTTGAAATGGTACGTGTTCTGTTGATCCAAAACCAAAGTATGGGAAATACTAGAAATCTGAGGTAAAACCAGCAAATGTTAGGGCCACCTTGGATGGAAAAAACTATGGACCCAAAGCATTAATTCTATTTCTCTTAATGTAAGCATTGCTTGATCTCCTGAATACTTCCAGCATTTGCTTTCGTTTTATCAATCCCTGTTCTTTTGCCGTCCATTGAATCATTCGCATTGTATTGATTAGACAAAATAAATCCTTTGCAGCATACCGAATGAAGTATTTTAGTGGTTTTATGTACAGAAATTATCAATGAGTAGGTGACAGTGATCTTGAGAACTCGGTGCATGTTGCTTTTCAACCTGTCACAAATTCCACAGGTAAAACATCATTTAATTGTCTACTAATTAGGCAATTAAGCCACAAGGCTAATCAGTATGGCAAATTTTTCTAGGATTTACATCTACATGTGTACATATCATGGTCCTGTTGGAAACCACTATTTTTAATAATACTTTTTATAAGATTTGTACTTTTTAACAAACTTGTATGTTTTTCACACTCACTGGCAGAAAGCAGTATAGCAACTAAACTAACAGTTTATCACCTTTCTCATTTTTCATTGGCTAAGTATTAGCACATTACCACGTGATGGATTTTTAAAAAATATGTAGTCTATTAGCTAATATATTCCTATCTAAGGACGTTTTCTATAAAATCGTTGGACTTTTCAGAGGTGCCGTTTTGGCTGCTTGGCTTCTTCTTTATTCCTTTGTCTTACATTCCTTAGTATCGTTTCTCGGCTCTTTATTTAGTTTGTATGTTTGTTTCTACACTAAAATAAACCAAAATCTTGGAATTAAGGCTGCTCATCATTCTTGACTCCCTGAAGAACCCCAAGGATCAGAAAATAAACAGAGATCCAACAGACCTTTCACTAGTTCTTCACAGAATTCATTCTTGTGGAACAATTATATCCTGCAACTAATGAGTGGTCAAACTGACTGTGTAAGGGTTCTAATTTTAACAAAGTGAGCTGCAGTTATCATATCGCTAATTGGAATGGAAATTGCAATGTGGGCAAGTCTGACCACAATGTATGTAACTTAGTACATAGACTATCTGGAGGATTTTACTTGACTCACCAGTAGTTTTAATTTAACATTGCTTACCAGGCCGGTCTTTTTAGTACATCTTTTGTTGCATTATAATTATACTGCTAAAGGAGAGTAGTTATAATTAGACATCCCTGCTCACTTTGTGTCTCTTGCTGACCTGCAGCTTATTAATATTGGCTTTGGAGTTGACGCCTGTTTGCTCCTAATGAATAGCAAACCTGATGGACTCAAGTTTCTGTCTGATGCATTCTGTGCAATGAAATGTGCGATCAGATTGCTGATTCTTCGCCTGACAAACTGTGATTGGCTCCGAAGACTGGAGATAAGCCATTTTTTTTTGAGCAGAAATGGGGAAAGCAAATGTTCAGCAAACTGCTTTATCTCCCAAAGAAAAAAACCTGTCAAAGTAGCGATGGTGTGTATTGAATATAGCTACTTCATCACTGTTGTTGGTGGATAGATTGAAGTCCAGAATGGAGCAAGGAAGTATTTTATTTAGAATGGAGCAAAAGTAGTCTTGGATTTAAATGTCATGTTATCCAAATAAATATGGAATGGTTGAATAAATTTGGTCCTTAACCTTTGTATAAAAGATTTGATCAGCTGAGAAGTTCTTTTTGATTGCTAACATTTGATTTAAACCTCTTATCAGATTGAGCAGCTACTTAAGGTGCATGTATTGGGTAGTTACTAATAACATTGGCAATTGTTTTCCAACAATGTACATATTTTATTTTTAAGAGTGCTGCATTACATTTCCTATGCTCCCTGCCATTCCCTTCCTTCGGAACTGATTATTATGGTGAATTGAAAGTTGGTTGTTGGTCTTGGTGAAACACTTTATTGATAGTATAATTAGTCTTAACCCCAATGAGTGATTGTGGATACTCTATATTCAAATGGAAGATGTTACCTATGTAGTAACTACCAGCTATCAAGTTTTGAGTGTCAGTGTCAAAGGAACATGTGATTATTCTGGGAGTGTCTTCGAGGTGTTTGTCTTGTCAAAAAATTTCTGGTCAAACAGGAAATAAAACATCCTGTGCATTGATTCTCTTTCCTCTTCTAATCTGAAACTAAGGGTGGTATTTACAATATCATAGTGTTTCCTTCAGTGTATCACCGACAAGCCAGGGCTGTGTTTCTTCTGTACAGTAATACTTCCAGTCATTACACCCCTTGAGTAATATTAGGCTGGTGACTCATCCTGTACTTTCTTTGGTTTGGCAAGCTTGCATTCTTTTCCAGAAGAGCTGGATTATTGCCAGTGTTCTGGCCCATTTTAGCAGGAGAAAAGATCAGGGTTGTCAATTCAATCAAGGAGTGATGAGTAGGAAGGTAGATCTTAGATTCTTAACACCTAGAAGATAGAACATTCTAGCAGAGTGGGATTGGGGAAGTTGTACAATGGAGATGTGGAGATGCACTGGAATTGAAGGAAAAGAAAATGCTTTTTGGGAGAGACTTTAAAGGTAGAGGATTTTCACCTCTCATCCTTCTCCAGTCAAAAATGGATGCAGATGTTCGGAGCCCGCTGGGAATAGTTTGCAGAAATGCATGTAACACGACAAACAAGTGAGGTAAAGCAAAGGAATAACGTCTTAACTTAGATATCTGCCCACACCCTGACTGTGGGTGGGAGTTGCATATTCCAACGATGGGATCAATAAAAAGGAGCAAGAACATCACTTAAAAGGTGCAGTTGTTCAAGAATGAACTATTGGACAGTAGAATTGGTGTTTGAGGGCCAGCAAAGGGCGCAAGACATTGGTTTGGGTTGTGAACAAAGAACCCAACCTTAATCTTTTACAATCTGTTCATTTTTCTGTATTTGCAGTTCTGGGCTTGCCTCTATCCAGTGAAAAAAAAATTGAGTATGAGAGTTCTCAGTACATGAAAGAAGGCCACGATGAAGCCAATGTTTTGTAAAGATCTTCAGAAATCCAGAAAGTTGAGGGAGGGTATTAGCCAGACAAGTTGAGAGGCTACAGAAGGACTTGGGCAGATTAGGAGAACGGGCAAAGAAGTGGCAGATGGAATAGTGTTTGGAAGTGTATGGTCATGCACTTGGGTAGAAGAAATGAAAGGGTTGACTATTTTCTAAATGTGAAGAAAATTCAAAAATTGAGGCGCAAAGGGTATTGGGAGTCCTGCGCAGGATTCCCTAAAGGTTAATTTGCAGATTGTGTCTGTGGTAACAAATCCAATGTTAACATTCGTTTCGAGAGGTTTAGAATATAAAAGCAAAGAAGTAATATTGAGGCTTGGTGAAGCCTCACTTGGAGTATTGTGAGCAGTTTTGGGCCCCTTGTCTTAGAAGGGATCAGCTGACACTGGAGAGAGTTCAAAGGCGGTGCACGAAATGATTCCAGGATTGAATAGCTTGACATATGGCTCTGGGCCTGTATTCACTAGAATTCAGAAGAATGAGAGGTGACCTAATTGAACCTTATTGAATGGTGAAAGGAACTCAGCAAGACGGGCAATGTGTATGGAGGGGAGTAAAGAGTTGATGTTTATTCCCCTCCAAAGACGTGGAGAGAATATTTTCTATGGTGGGAGTGTTCAAGAGGACGCTGCCTCAGAATAGAGGGGTGTCCTTTTAGAAAGGAGGTGAGGAGGAACTTATTTAGCTAGAGAGTGGTGAATCTGCGGAATTCATTGCCACAGGCAGTTGTAGAGGCCTAGTCTTTATGTATATTTAAGTCAGAGGTTGATAGGTTCTTGATTGGTCAGGGCATGATGGGATATGGGGAGAAGGCAGGAGGTTGAGGTTGAGAGGAAAAATGGATCAGCCATGTTGAAGTGGTGGAGTACTCTAGATGGACCAAATAGCCTAATTTTGCTCCTCTAACTTATGGTCCTATGGTCAAAAATATGAGAATCTATTTTTGAGGAAAACAGTTAAATTTGGAGAACCTGAAACAAAAAAAGAAATTCTGGATAAACCCAACTGTTTAAACAGCACCTACTGAAAGATAACTCCTTCTGGTTCATTTTCCACAAATGATGCTTGAATGGCTGAGATTTAACAGCATTTTGTTTTTGCTCCAATATTAAGGAAGTGGAGAATGGTCACTTTGGGGTGGTGGGAGTGGAGAGTGTGGAATCTGTTTCTGTGCCCTCCACCTCCCCCAGCTGGTTCCATCTGCCCATCATCCCTCCCTTATTTGGTTCTGCCTATCACCTCCCATCGTCTATCCGCTGCCACCTAGCTTAATCTGCCCACTGCTCCCTTCTCCCACTTCCTCATCTGATTCCGTCCATCAATTACTGGCTTCTGTCTCAACCCGGCCTCTCACTTCTCATTCAGATGCTGTTTGATCCACTGAGTTCTTAAAGCAGTTTATGTACTTTAACTAAGAAAAGCAAGTGTCATTTTCCTTGCATATGTATAATGAGCCGCATGCTGAACATGTCACCTAATGAGACTGGTAATACAGACTGGCCCAGTTCAATCTACTTGTTATGGTTTAGCTCTCACTATAGAGTTCTGGAAATACTAAAGAGGCCTATGAAAGGAGCACTGACACTGAATCATTTTGTATCCGTTCCCTTTTATGTTGCTGGAGGCTCTCGCTAATGACATTAAACAAACATTGCTGCCTCCCTTTTAATTAATTTATTTATCTCTGTTAGTTCTTCTGAATGCAATTGGAGAGGTGAATGGAGCAGCCCTTCCTATTTACACAAACCTTGAGGAATGAAAGAAAGCCACTCATGTTCAGTTGTCATGGAGTGACCACAATAGGGATATCACTGCACACCTTGGCATTAAATATGATTAAACCAAGAGCTTTGATCGCTTGATTTATTTGGAAATACAGTGCACAACAGGCTCTTTAGTTGATTTAAATCTGGATTAATCTTGGAAATAATTCTACTGCATTTCACATATTAAACTTAAATTTGAATCACTGATTTCTTCTCACCACAATGAATTATTTTCGTTTTAACACAGTTATACCCTAAAATGCAAGCTTTCTCAGCACCCATACGACCAGATTTGTTCTGCTTATTTTTCAAAAAACAGACGGTTTAGAGCAACTAACACAAAATGCTGGAGGAACTCGACAATTCAGTCAACTTGCAAAGAGGGGAATAAAGAGTTGAAGTTTATTCTCCTCCATAAATTCAGTCCTGAAGAAGGTGTTGGGTCTGAAACCTTGACTGTTTGCTCTTTTCCATAGATGCTGCCTGACCTGCTGATTTCCTCCAGCATTTTGTGTCTGTTGCTGCCTGACTTGTTAAGTTCCTACAGCACTGTGCGTGTTGCTCAAGATTTTCAGCACCTGTGTTTTATAGTTAAATGTATGCACCTTTACCAACCTCTCTCTGATATTCTTTTGTTTGGCACCTTTTGAAGACCTTTATCAGTCCTAGAAGTAGTTTTGAGCAAAATCTTTCAACACAAGCACTGTACTTTATAAGGATTTTACATTATTTTTGCAATGTTCCTCCATGACCAGAATCAAAAATTATTTATATATTTTAATAGCTCTCTTTATTCTGTTCACGTGACAAGAGATATTTGAACTTGAGGCCTCGGTCTCTGTTGAGGTTGATTTATACTTCTGCATCAAATCGACGCCGTAGGTACGGTGTAGCCGCGAACCCTACGCAGTGCCTACGCGGATCCCTAAGCCATAGCCTGATGCGCACCTCTCCCAAAATGTAACTACGCCTTGTGGCAATGCAGACCGCAACAACTGTGATTGGTCCGCTTGGTCGCATCGCATTTCCTCCTACGCTGCAATAGCTTCCCATTGGGCGACTGGAGGACACATTTTGATTTTACGAAAAAAGATGCTCGCTTTAAACTTGTTTACCCCAAGAAAGACTATCATGACCATGAAGCCTTGCACAGGCAGCTGCGTGCGCATGCGTGACTTGCGCGAATTGCAGAGCGACGCTGACACACCAACGCACAAGTATAAATGCTCACAACGGCATTGCCCACTTGTGTAGGCTACTGCGCAAGCTTGACGCAGAAGTATAAATCAGCCTTTACTGTGCTACCCTGACTACAGCGCAGCAATCAATACCACCATCCCCTCAAAACTAATCAATAAACTCCAAGACCTCGTTGTCAATACCTTGTGCAATTGGATCCTGGATTTCCCCACTTCCTTACTCAGTTCAGATTGGCAACAACATCTCCTCCACAATCTCCATCGGCACAGATGCACCACAAGGCTGTGCGTTTATTCCCCTGCTCTGCTGGCTTTATATCTATGACTAGGTGGCTAAGAACAGCTCCAATGCCATGTTCAAGTCTGCTGATGACACCACTGTTGTAGGTTGAACCAAAGATGGTGATGAATCAGCATATAGGAGGGAGATTGAAAATCTGGCTGAGTGGTGTCATAACAACAACCTCCTACTCAATACCAGCAAGACTAGGGAGCTGATTATAGACTTCAGGAGAAGGAAGCCAGGGACCCGGGAGCCAGTCCTCATTGGAGGATCAGAGGTGTAGAGAATTCAGTCAGTGGGTGCCGTCCCGAATCCGGGGTTGGTGGCTATGCACCTCCATCTTCTTCGATCTTGCGACAGCACCGAGTACAGTTTCTCCTCCAGTTTGTTCTCGCTGGCCGCCTTGACACCACCCGCCGCCGCCCCCGCCGAACTGGAGTCCGAGGCCGTGTTGGCCTCCAGCCACGGCCACTTCTTCGAGCTCGGCCTTTCCTTAGACAGAGGCCTTGGGCAGGTCCAGGCACACGGTGCAGTGTCCAGGTTCATCATGTCTCTTCTAACTAGGTGCATAGCATATGATTCGTGGATACATGGTGAGGCTTTAATCTCTTCCACGGAAGATGGCCGTTGGCTCACAAGGAGCTCATCCGCCCTTTGTCAGGTCTTGTTTTTTTAAATGCTACTGGGTGTCCTCACACCCTCCTGGAGAGAATTAGCAACTTTAAATTCCCAGGTGTTACTATTTTGGAGGTCCAGCACATAAGTGCCGTTATGAAGAAAGTATGGCATCACCTCTACTTCCTTAAGATTTTACGGAGATTTGGCATGACATCTAAAACTTTGACAAACTTCTATAGATGTGCGTCGGGGAGTATAATGACTGCATCACAGCCTGACACAGAAGCTCCAATGCCTTTGAACAGAAAATCCTACAAAATCTAGTGCATTTTGCCCAGTCCATCATGGGTAAAGCCCTTCCAACCACTGAACATTTCTTCTTTTTTTTTGTATTTTCACATTTTGTTGCCTTTTGCATTGGTTGAACGCTCTATCTTTCATTGATTTTGTTAAGTTATTGTATTGTGGAGTGTTTCCTGAAGAAAATAAATCTCAGGGTTGTATATGGTGAGATATATGGTACGTATATTGATAATAAAATTTACTTTAGACTTTGAAAATCATACAGTGTTTCTTTCCTCATTCCATCAAAATAAAAGTGTGTCACATTTTGATGATAAATTTGGGGAAATGTATTTCAATGTTCTGTTTGACCTTCTAAAACAGTACCAGCTTTGGAGAAAAGTGATTTAATTTCTGTAATAGATTCAGTTATTGTTTTCATCTGCTGTGACATGTCATTCTATCTCAAAGTATAGCACTCCTCATATAAAAGCAATAGAATCTAACAATTCTTCTTTTAGATTGTTAATGTGGGTGTTGTAACTTTTGTCCGTTCTTGGTTGTCTTGACAAGGGGCTCACGACCACTGCCTTGACTGTCTGTGGCAACTGTATTTCTGACATTATTAGACATTTGACCCAATAATTTACAGGAAACAGTTGGACAAAATATATGGGAAGATGTACTACTCCCATCAGTGAAAATGAAAGCCATTTGTTTAATGGCTAGCTATTCCATAATGTCAGGCAGAGAGTTGGTAAATAGTCTGTCTCTCTAACAGAAAAATAGCACCAATTTTTATTAGATGCTGTCTTTCATCCTCTGTTTTCTTCCGTGAAGCATACTTCACTTGGGTCTATCGTGGGTAAATAGGATTAACGTAGATATATGGTGTGGTTGCTTGCAATGGGCCTTAGGACCTATTTCTGTGCTCTATGACTCTGACAAAGATGGTCTATAATTGGTTCTGGCAGGGCATCATGTATCATCTGTGCTTGGTTGGATTTGCCACTGCATATTTAAACCTGAAGCATTCAGTGTGAGAAATTATTGAAAAGTGTGTAAATTGATTAATTTTGCAGAATTGGGAAAGATGCTGGAATCTGGGGGAAAAAAATGGAAAGTGATGCAAATACTCAACAGATCAGCCACTCCTGTGGACAGTAATGGTATTAACCTTGTGGTTGATGACATTTTGAGTTCCTGTTTAAGAAGGTGCTGATGAAACACAGCGATAACTTACTGGCAGCATACAAAACTACTAACTACTCTATTAATCACACTTTTTTTTGGAATGTTCATTGCCTGTAACTTCCCTTTTGAACCACCTGTATGAGCTGACATTTTCACAGTGTGAACTGAAGGCTTGAAACTGCAGGGCGGTTTTGCCGTAGGGTGTGTACGGGCTGAATCGAGGTGCTGGGGCCTGGGCCTGAGAGCAACGAGCTGAGGTTTGGCTGATTTAGGTGCTGGGCCAGATTGGAAAGGTCAGGGCCAGAGCCAAGGGACTGGCCAGTGTTCAGCTTGCTGCTCTGTGGGGTTTACTGGTTTTGCACATTGGGCGTTTGACTATCTTTTTTAATGGGTTCTGTTGGGTTTCATTTTGGTTTTGTGGCTGCCTGTAAAACAAATCTCAAGGTTGAATTTAATATACATACTTTGATAATAAATGTATTTTGAACTTTAATCAGAACTAGGAAAATTGTGGGGGGCGGGGAGCAAGAGAGGCTGTGACACAGTGCAAAGGCTGCCTGTTGGTGTCCATGGGATGGTTGGGTACATAGAGATCATAGTTGGGCCTGGTATCAAGTGATACAGACCTTCAGGTCTTTGCAGAAGAATGGGGATGAGGCAGCTGGTGGAGCGGGTAGGGAATATAGAGGTATGCATGGTCATGCCTTGTGATGAAATAGGGAAAAGGAATTCCAATATTTCTTGAGGAATTTCTCCTGGGTGAATGTGCCCATTAACTGGGCTTGATTAAGATTGCCTTTGGCTTGGGCACGTGGCCAAGTGGTTAAGGCGTTCGCCTGGTGATCTGAAGGTCGCTAGTTTGAGCCTCAGCTGTGGCAGTGTGTTTGTATCCTTGAGCAAGGCACTTAACCACACATTGCTCTAGTGTCTGTGCGAGGAGTGACGCCCCACACAGACTTCCAAACTGCGCCTTGTAAGGCATGAAAATGCCTGACGCAGGCCTCTCATGGTCTGAGTTGATGTTCCCCCTTAGCTTGGGAATAGGGATCAGGATGGGCTAATTGAGACCTGGACCGGGCATTGTTTGTCAGGAGATTGGTACTGTGGTAAGAAGTGGGTTGAGAAATGAAAAAAGATAATAATGAAGAAAGATGATAAGTTTTGCTAATTAAAGGAAATTCACTGGATTAGCTATTGGAGTTCGCTGTAGGATGCCGCTTTAAAACCACAGAAGTCTCTTAGGAGGCGCTAGGAAAATAGGGCCTATACCAGATGCACCTGTTAATACGATGTAACCTAATTTCCTGGGCAACGGGGATTTACATCATCCTGTGCCCTAATTTCCTTCTCTTTTCATGTTGAGTCTGGCCATATGTTGTGAGGATAAAGTTGACGTCAATAATAATCGTGTATTATCCAGTGTTCCACCATCCAGCAAGGTTTATGATTGCCAGTGGATGAGTTTGGTGTGTTGGTGTGGTATATTGACTGACTAATAGAAAATACTATTAGGATAAATGGTAAACACAAGAGATTCTGCGGATGCTGAAAATCCTGAATAACATGCACAAATTGCTGGGGGATCTCAACAGTTAAGGCAGCATCTATGGAGAGAAATAAACAGTCGTCAGTTTGGGTCAAGGCCCTTCATGAGCAGCTGGGGCGTGAAACGTGATTATGCAGGGTATCGACCCGAAACGCCAACTGTTTATTCCTCTCCATAGATATTTCCAAGCCTGTGACGAGGGTAAATGTGACATTTTTGCATTGGCACAGGGATCAGTGCTGGGGCCTCAGTTATTTGCAATGAATCCCAACAATTTTGAAGGTATCAGATTTACTGTAGCAAAATAGACTTGAGACTGCTGATGTTGGAACATGGAGCAAGACGCGAAAATCTGGTGGAACTCAACATGTTGGGCAGCTATGACGTTTGGAACTTCTGATTATTAACTATTTCAAATCTTGTCCTCGTTCCAACATCCCACATATCTATCCTTGGCCACGTCCATCATGAAGGTGAGGCACAACTGATCATGGCGGCATCAACGGTGTTAACAAAAGGTGCTGTCACTCTACTTCAACGTATTTCCAATGACTGTAAGATCTTGCTATACATTAAGAACTCAAAGGACTGCAGGTCTACACCATCGGCAAGTTGCTCGCTGGCGGAGATAATGAAGGAGCTGTGCAATGTGCTGCTCTCTGAGTCGATGGAGGCTTACAGTCGAAGAACAAGTGGCGTTGTGGTCGCTTTTCTTGTGATTGCAAGACCCATTTGGACGTTGTTAATCTGGTACGCCGCAAGCTTGATTCACTGATTTATTGGATGAGAGCAGGAGTGGACGGCAGGGGAAGCTCCCTGGCTGTAGTTGTAATGAAGACCAGGCCTGAAG
The DNA here is from genome assembly GCF_963921235.1 of Mobula hypostoma. Classification (NCBI taxonomy): domain Eukaryota; kingdom Metazoa; phylum Chordata; class Chondrichthyes; order Myliobatiformes; family Myliobatidae; genus Mobula; species Mobula hypostoma. The sequence continues at coordinate 28,007,726 of NC_086119.1, read as the reverse complement.
CCTTGGTATTGCCTGTTTGCAGCTTCCGGAACAAGGAGACGAAGCCATTGCGCCTCACCAGGGGCAGTGTGGCACGGTGTGCACATGGAATCGGTGATGCCCTCCCAGGGTTCCACTCGGAAGAAGACAAGCTCTGTTGTGGCTGACTGCAGATTTCTGGTGGCACTTAATGGACTCAGACCTCAATCCACAGGGTCGCTTGCTTTTCAGCTGCCGGGGGAGAGGCGTCCGAGCTTTCGTGCTATACTTGGGATGGCATAGCACAGATGTGGTTGACTGAAGATTTTAGTTGGACTGAGAGGTCTGGACTACATACGTATATATTTGTGTTTTTACCAATATTCTAAATGTACCTGTAAATGTGTGGACTGGGCCTCTAAGTCACCTAGCAGGTGTCGGGACCAGTTGCCAGATGAATTCAGTGGGCTGGCGGTGGGGGGGTGGGGGGGTGGGGGTGGCCTGGTCTATATACGTACATATTCCGTGTCATAGTATTTTTACTAATATTCTCGTTTGGCTGTATCATGCATGGTTGAATGAAAATTAAACTTGAATTGAGGAACAGTGCCCTGTATTCTGCTTGGGTGGTGGCACAAACACTGAATTCTCCAACTTCCAATGCACTGCTTCTGTGCTTCTCCTCAGGTTTCCAGCATCTGCACTATTTTACCTTTGGGTAAATGGAGTTTCATTCTTTACAAGCATTACAGAACATTCTGAGCCTTTCTGGTATTGTTGAAAAGAATGCTTTCTCTTCAGTACATGACTTTTATTTAAAGCTGAACGCTGCACTTCAGGAAAAATGCTTTTATAGAGATTCAATGAGCAAGAAGATACAAAGACAGAACAGTAGAAGGTCGAAGACCTGAAAATAGAAGGTTCCGGAAATATTCATCAGGTTAGCCATCTATGAGAAGAGGGAAAGGAAATAGTCATATTTTTTGCAGCAAATTAAAGGTCATTGACCTGCTGTGTTAATTGTTTCTCTCTCCATAGATGCTGAAGGATTGACTGAGTAGTTTCATAATTTTTTTTACCTCCCATATTTTCAACAACTATTTATGCACTAAGGTTGCAGTGTCTGGGGTAAATCAGGAAATAAGTGTTTGTTTGTGCTTATAATAGGTGATTTTTATTTAACAAGCTTTTGTACTTAGATCAAAATCTTCATTTCTCAAAGGATAAAAGCTAATTACTGTATGTTTGAAGTTTTCATATACATTCTGTTTTTTAAGTCAAATTGTATTCAATTGCACAATAACTTTTTAAACAATGTGCAGACACCAAATGAGTATTAAAGATTAGAAGGTTACAGTGATTTAGCCACATTGCATTATTATTTGTTGGGAGGAAAAAAACAGTTATTGCAGTGGCGTAAAAATTGAATGCTTTGTAAACAGCATGACGGGCAGACAGACTGACTTCTCTGGGAGCATTTAAACCCACACGGTGTTATGCTTTGTAACTCCACAACATAAAACTAATTGAAAGAATAAAACAAAAACAAGAGAAAATCTGCAGATGCTGGAAATCCAAGCACACACACAAAATACTGGAGGAACTCAGCAGGCCAGGCAGCAACTATGGAACAGAGTACAGTCGGCATTTTGGGCCTTGACTCTTCAGCAGGGAAACACAGAGCTGGAAGATGTGGGTCTACTTCGTCCGTTATTTCTGGCAAGGCGCACACTTATGACATGGTGGCATGATGACATATGCCATTCACATACTTTTACATATAACCCATAATGAATTAAACAATGAATAATTAATCAAAATATATTTGTAATATTACTCAAATGTTACTTGAATATCACATCTCCCTTCATTGCTAGAACCTCGAACTCGATATAGAATGCACTTCAACTCAAATATGTAACACATTACTCTCTAGTCATATATATACATATTTACACAGCTTAGTAAATTATACATCATCTCAGTCAGGTCTAACAATTCAATCACTGTGGGCGATTTCTTACTCTTGTGGGATAATGTTTTTTCTGACTGGGGAGGGGGCGTGTGTTTTGGTCACTCTGCTTGGCAGGAGAGACTTGTGGGTGTGAAAGAATCTCAGGCTCTGGAATCTCCTCCGTAGTGGTTGTAGGAGGTGAACCTGGGACTGCAAGAGGGTATTCTGACAGCTGTGGACACCTTTCTTCTGGACGTGTTGACGTCCCGAGCAGTGGATGGCACTCTGACTAGTATTGGACATAATAGGTCAAGGGGAGTGTCCTCTTTTGTAAATTTTTCAGGTATTTTCTTTTCCACAGGTAAACAGGACAATCCATCAGCATTTCCATAATTAGTTGCGCTCTTGAATTCGATCTTGTAATTGTATCCTCCAAGAAATAAAGCCCATCTCTACATTTGTGCTGCTGCTGTTAGCGGAACAACCTTTCTGTGGATTGAAAATGGTCACCAGTGGTTGATGATCAGTAATGAGGGTTAACTCACTCCCATACAAGTACTGGCTGAAATGATTTACAGGCCAAATCAGGCTCGAGGCCTCTCTCTGTCAAGCTGTGCACGATTTTCTCTGCAGTGGTAAGGGAAAATGATGTAAAGGCTGTGGTGTGTTCACTTTCATCACTCCTAACATGTAACATGATTGCATATATACATAAGGCCAGGAGTCAGAGGGAAGCTTCACTGGACGATATGGAGTGAGTGCAGTGTCGGTTGACACCATTTCCTTAACCTATTTGAAAGCCACCTCACACTGCTTTGTCCGTTGCCATTTCTTCCCCATCTGTAGTAATGAGTCCAAGTGTTGGACCACATTATCCAAGCTTGGCAGAAAGTGAAGCACGATTTAAGAATTCACACATGTTGCGTCATGCTCCGAACCCATAATCTTACCTCTCCATCTGTAGGTGGGCCTCAGCTAAGTCTGCTTTTCTGAAGTTTTTTTCCTCCAGAAAGGTTTGCAAAGATATTCTCTGTCCTGAGCAGAGGGTATTGATCTACTGTCGGTACTGGCAACACACACAAAGTGCTGGAGGAACTCAGTAGGTCAGGCAGCATCTTTGGAAAAGAGTAAACAGCCAACGTTTCAGGCTGAGATCAGTCCTGATGAAGGGTCTTGGCCTGAAACATCGACTGTTTACTCTTTTCCATAGATTCTGCCTGCTCTGCTGGGAATAATTTTTTTACCCAGTATAAGATCTTAGTTGGATATCTGCAGGCTTCAGTTCAGTGTCTTTGAAATGCCATTCAAACTCATATTTTGTGTAATGACTGAAACAGCCAAACCGGTGTCCCATTCCATTTTAATTAATTTGTTATTCACTTCTGGTTTAGGCCATATTTCTTGTCTATTGTTAGTTTTCACTTAGTAAATCTCAAGGCTTTCTAGTCCTGTCATTCTCATCGTTGTCAGATTTTTCATCACATTATGCAGATCAGTGCTCTTTTTGACATTGTAATTTCACTTTTTAGCTGTTTCTCTTTCCTGTGCAGTCCATTTATTTTTGTCTGGCCATCATACTATGTATATGTCCTATTTTGTTGCATTTTCTGCAAGTTTCGCTTTTAAAATGCGTTGGTCTGGTGTATGTGAGCCCTTCCACAATGGTAACACAGTTTGCTTGGCCAGGCTGGTTTTTGCTTAAATGTTGCAGTTTTGTTCACATTCATTTTCATTCCTGACTACAACTCAATTGCGTCTCTGTCTGCTGCTTCCATTGATACAGCAATTTCAACTGCTTTTTTCGATATGAGTTGTGTTTCAGTTAGGAGATGTTTTTGAATGCTTTTTTGTAAGATTCCACAAATTATACGATCTCTCAGTGCATCGTTGGACTGTATTCCTTGGAGTTCAGGAGAATGAGAGGGGATCTCATCGAAACATTCCGTATGTTAAAAGGCCTGAACAGATTAGATATGGCAAAGTTACTTCCCATGGTTGGGGACAAGAGGGCATGACTTCAGGATTGAAAGACGTCCATTTAGAACAGAGATGCGGAGAAATTACTTTAGTCAAAGGGTGGTAAATCTGTGGAATTTGTTGCCACGAGCAACTGCGGAGGCCATTTGGTGCATTTATGGCAGAGATCGATTAAGTTCTTGATTAGCCAGGGCATCAAAAGGTGTGGGGAGGAGGCAGGGGAGTGGGGATGACTGGCAAAATTGGATCAGCCGATGACTGAATGGCAGAGCAGACTTGATAAGCCAATTGGCCTACTTCTGCTCCTATATCTTGTGGTCTTGTTAAGTTCATCTCTGAACTGACAATGCTCAGACAATTTCTTCAATTCAGCTGCGTAAGCTGACATGGACTCCCCTTCCTTTTGATTCCACTAATGATACCTAAAGCATTCTTGCAATCAACAATGGTTACAGTTCTAAATGTTCTTGCATTACTTTCACAATATCAGCAATGCTCATTTCGGCTGGTTTGGCTGGAGAAGTCAAACTTTGAAGTAAGCTGTATGCTTTTCCCTCTATTGCACTCAGCAGAACTGGCAGTCACTTCTCATTGGCTTTTTCATTTTTTTCAAATACTACTTAATTCGCTGAGTATACATATACCAGTTATCTCCTGTGCAATCGATTGAGTCTATCTCACCAATGTAGCCAGCCATTTCTGATTTTTATATTTATTATTATCACACACTGTTTATGAGCCCATAATATCATGCATTTTCTGTCTTTTTTTAACTCTAATATCTTCCTGACCTTCCAGAGGAAAAAGAAGTCCTGTACTTTTTTTAAACTTAGTCTTGCTGTGCTTTTTTTTAAAAAAGCACTTGAATGTTTTGTTTTTATCTCCAATGAGACATGTTCTGTGTTTTTTGAAAAAAAAGTCTAACTTCTCTTTTCTTTTCCCGAAGAGACATGTGCTGCAACAGGTAGGTAGTCATCTCAGGTTTTGTTAAAATATCTTCCCTGCCACTATTATGTTTTGTAACTCCACAATGTAAAACCAGTCCAGAGAAAAACACAGAGCAGGGAGATGTGTGTCTACTTGGTTCTTTACTTCTAGTGAGACGCACACTGATGATCTGATGGTGTGATGACCTATGTCATTCACGTACTTTTACATATAACCCACAGTGAATTATTTAAACAAACAGAATGCACAATCAAACAATATATTTGCAATACTATTGAAATATTAAATACACAATCCAAGTTAGGTGTAGTCTTTCAAAATCCACTGCAAGCACCCGGGTTAACGATCAATAAAGATTTAAAAAAAAACTGCAATTTGGTACTTTTGCCATTGGTGACTTGCTGAAGTATTTGAAGTCAAATTGTTGTATTTAACTGCAGCATTTTAACTTCTTGATCACTGACATGATGTACTCTTAAGTTTTGTTGCTCATTAAATGGATAATTTATATATATATATATAAATTCTTGGAAAATATTGGAAGGAAGTATTCCAAACTTTTTCAGTACTCTTTAAGTAAATTTTAAGCCTAATCCTTTGACTGCCCTCTTTGGTATTATTGGAAGGAAAGATATCATTTTGAAGACATCTGATTTGCACATTCTGGCTTTTATCTCTCTTACGGCTAGAAGGGCGTTTTTGTTTAAATGGAAGGATGCCGTTCCGCCTAATCATGCTCAGTGGTTACGGGATGTTATGGCATGCCTAAATTTAGAAAAGATTTGCTGTTCAATTTCTGAATCTAACCAAGATTTTCAAAATTTGTAGGGGCCTTTTTAAAATTATTTTCATAATCTTTGACTTCTCGTTAAAGTATAGAAGTTGGTTAATAGCATATTTTATTATCTGATAAGTTATTTTTCTTTTTTTTCCCAAACAGCTTCGACTTTGGTAGTGGGTGTAGATTTTTTTAAAATAAGGTTGTTTATACTCTAATATACAAATTAATCTAATCTACATGAATATAGAGTAAGGAGTTCGCTAATGTGATTCAATATACTGTCTCTGGTATTATTATATTTTTTCTTTTGTTTTATAATATGTATTCTCTTGGACTGTGTATTTTTCTATATAGAAATCAATAAAAATGTTGGAAAAAGAAAGAAAGGAATTGAATAAACACTTGGATGTTTCAGGTAGAGACCATTCTTCAGAATTTAAATGAAAGCAAATGCCATGTCCTTAAATTTAGCTTTGAACCCAGAGACCACATGATACGGTGTTAACCAATGGAGGTATGTGAACATCATGTACTACTGTGCACACAAACATCGTCAGTGAAAATACATAATTATTGCAGTGTTTTCGATGGAGATAATGCTGGAATGATCATGATAGCCCACTATTTGACATTAGTTTGCAACTTAAGCAGCAAGTTATGCTATGATCACCAGCCCTCAGGGGACTCCATTGGCTCCCTTCCTGTTTATCTTGTATACCTCAGACTTTAGATACAACACTGAGTCATGTCATCTGCAGGAATTCTTTGACTACTCGGCAATAGTTGGATGTATAAAGAGAGGATGGAAGGATGAATACAGGGCCCTAGTGGAGGACTTTGTCAAATGGTGCAAGCTGAATCATCTGCAGCTCAGCATCAGTCAGACAAAGGAGATAGTGATGGACTTTAGGAAGACCAAGCTTGCACTGCTGTCTGTTACTATTGATGGTGAGGACATGGGGGTGCATCTGGATGACAGACTTGAGTGGACGCTCAACACAGGCTGTGTACAAGAAGGGTCGGAGTCGCCTCTACCTCCTGAGGAGACTGAGGTCCTTTGGAGTATGCAGGCCTCTCCTTCATATGTTCTACCAGTCTGTTGTTGCCAGTACAATCTTCTATGCGGTGGTGTGCTGGGGCAATAGCATCAACACAGGTGATGCCAACAGGATCAATAAACTGATTGGAAAGGCTGGCTCTGTTATAGGAGTCAAACTGAACACACTGGAGGCTGTGGTAGAACAAATGACCCAATGGAAAATGCTGGCAATTCTGTACAATGTTTCTCACCCTCTGCATGCCACATTGGCTGAACAGAGGAGCAACTTTAGTAATAGACTAAGACAACTCTGCTGCTCCAAAAAGCGCTGTATGAGGTCTTGCCCTCGGCCATTAGGCTCTATAATGAGTCAACCTATAGCTGGGGAAGTGAGGACCCCCTCCTGTTAGAATGTTATTAAGCTCTGTTTAGCTCTGATAACCACACTCTGTGCAATACTACCATCACTTCTTATCTAGACAGTGTGAATGTGAACCCATTTTGTATAATATTACAGTAATACTTGCATTACTATTTTATCAGTGTGAACTTGGAAATTTTGTAAATCTTGTACATCTTATTTTTAAGGTAATTTATTTTTATTCTTAATTCTCTTCTAATATTTGTATATCTGTGCACTTGTAATGCTACTGTAAAACTGTAATTTCCTTTAGGATCAATAAGGATCAATAAAATATCTATCTATCTGAACCATCCTGGCTACTCAATTAGCGTAACTTTCACATTAATCTTCCATTAAGACACTTTAGCTACCACAGTGAAAACTTTTGATAGAAGTAATTGAGTTTGAGAACAGAGTATTGTTATGATCTGGATTCTAGAAAACTTTGTCTCTGCCATTGGAACTTGAGGACTGTTCTGATAAACAGGAGAACGGAACAAAGCATTCTTCTTATGTTGTGATGAATGGATCCTTAAAACTGCCTTTTAAAGATCTTGTGGGTCATTAAAGGGGAACATACGGAGCTTTTACACTGTTGCATTGCATTGAAATTTGGGAATAAATGATGTTGGAATTGATCAGGGAATAATGCAGGGGTTATTCCCTTCACGATTTGAAATTTTTTTCTTTGAGCACCAAATTAACACACAACACTTTGATAATACAAACAATAGCAGTTTAAGATTGAATCGTATTTAGTGTTAAGAACAAATCAATGTTTTTGTTTTAAACAAAGTAGTGACCTTGATTTGACTTGCTTTGACTGAACTGTGTGCATTTCTCTTAGTGAGTGGATCAACTGGTAAACTGCAATGTGACTGCCATTGCCACGCTTTTGTGTTAATGTTGTATTTCAAGGAGCACATGTGGCTTTGAGAACTGACATTCAATCTGAGGATGGTAGTAGGTAGAAAGAATGGACGTTGAAGTTAGAATTTTCTCATAACTCTGTAAAAGATGCTGCCACATGTGTATATGTATCTCTTCATTAAAAAAAACAACATGAGTACATATAAAGACTTTATTTATTATGAAATGCGTTAAAGTGTCTTGGTTTGTGAAAACCATTGTGCAAATGAAGGACTGAATGCTTTCATCTCTGCTTTGAAATGTGAGTTTTGGTATATGTTGGGTAGGATGGTTCTCATGGGATAATTGTGTTTCCTGCTATTGTACCGCTTGAAGCAGATGAAGTCTTCACAAAGGAACATGGTATGGATAGTTCAGCAGCCTGACTCGAAATTTAATGTGTGTATTATTCTCTGTTGTAGCTGCTGCAGTGTGGATGATGAATCATCTGCCTCCCAAACAGATGGGCAAGGTCAAAAGGAATCCATGGCATAGACTCATTGAAATTGTTAATGGCAGAATTCAGCTGATAAATGACCAAGCATCACAAACTTCAAATAATTTAAAGTCACCACAAACTTCTATTGGCACTGGTGTGTAACATCAATGCATCACAAATCACTGGAGTTTTATCACTTGAGCAATGAGTTTGCCTACAGCGATGGACTGGAGGTAGCTATTATGTGTGTGCCTAAGACTTTTGCACAATACTGCATATATGTAGAAGCCCTTGGGATTCTCCGTCACCTTGTCAGCAAGAGCATTCTCATGCCTTCTTTTAGCCTTTCTGATTGGCTTCTGAAGTGTTCTCTTGCATTTCTTATACTCAAGTACCTCGTTTGTTCCTTCCTGCTACGCACCTCCTTGTTTTCCTTAACCAGAGCCTTATTGTTTCTCAAAAACCAAGGTTCCCTAAACTTGTTATTTTTGCCTTTTTATTCTGACAGGAACATACAAACTACACTCAAAATTTCACTTTTGAAGGCCTCCCACTTACCAAGTACACCTTTGCCAGAAAACCTGTACCAATCCACACTTTCCAGATCCTTTCTGATACCACCAAAATTGACCTCTCTCCAATTTAGAATCTCAAATCTATGACCAGACCTATTCTTCTCCAAAATTACCTTGAAACTAACAGTATTATGATCACTAGATCCAAAGTGTTTCCGCTGCACAAACTTCTATCATCTGCCCTGTCTCCTTTTTAAAATTAGGATATCTAATATCGCACTGTCTCTAGTTGGGAATTCTACATATTGATTAAAGAACTTTCCAGAACACACTGAACAAACTCCATCCCATCTAGTCCTTTTGCAGTATTGGAGTCCCAGTCAATATTTGGAAACTTAAAGCTGCTGCGCAGGTTGATTCTGTGGTTAAGAAAGCATATGGTGCATTGGCCTTCATCAATCGTGCGATTGAGTTTAGGAGCCAGGAGGTAATGTTACGGCTATCTAGGACCCTGGTTAGACCCCACTTGGAGTACTGTGCTCATTTCTGGTCGCCTCACTATAGGAAGGATGTGGAAACCATAGAAAGGGTGCAGAGGAGATTTATAAGGATGTTGCCTGGATTGGGGAGCATGCCTTATGAGAATAGGTTGAGTGAACTCAGCTTTTTCTCCTTGGAGTGACGAAGGATGAGAGGTGACCTGATAGATGTGTGTAAGATGAGAGGCATTGATCGTGTGGATAGTCAGAGGCTTTTTCCCAGGGCTGAAATGGCTAGCACGAGAGGGCACAGTTTTAAGGTGCTTGGAAGTAGGTACAGAGGAGATATGCTCAGCACAGCTTTGTGGGCCAAATGGCCTGTATTGTGCTATAGGTTTTCTATGTTTCTATGTTTCTAAAATCACCTACTATCACAACCTTGTGTTTCTTGCAACAGTCTGTGATTTCTCTAGAAATTTTCTCCTCTTAAGTTCCACTGACTGATGGTGGTCTGTAATAGAATCCCATTAACCTGTTCATTCCTTTTGTTATTCCACAGTTCCACCTATATAGCCGCAGTAGACAAACTCTCCAGCTTGTCCTGTCTGAGCACTGCTGTAACATTTTGTCTGACTTGTAATCCCACCCCTCCCACTTTCATCCCTCCTGCTTTATTATGTCTAAAACGACAGAACCCCAGAACATTGAGCTGCCAGTCCTGCCCCTCTTGCAACCAAGTCTCACTAGTGACTACATTGTCACAATTCCACCTGCTGATCCATGCTGTACGGCCTCTCCTATAAAATACTCCTTGTATTGAAGCATACACAACTCAGAACATCAGTCCCAGCATGCTCAACCTGACTTACACAACTCAGAACATCAGTCCCAGCGTGCTCAACCTGACTTTATGTGTGGGCTTAACCACATCTTTCCTCACAACGGCTTCATTTTAGGCTCTGTTGCTGTGTTTTCCACCCCCATGCAACTCTAGTTTAACCCCTCCCCACCCCCCGCAGCATGAGCAAACTTTTTCACAATTGATCCCCCTCCTGTTCAGGTGCAAACCAACCCATCTGTACAGGTTCCACCTTCCATGGAGGAGAGCCCAGTGATCCAAACATCTGAAGACCTCCCTCCTGCACCACTCCTTTAGCCACAGGTTCAACTGTACTATCTTCTTACTTCTGGCCTGACTAGCATGTGGTATGTGTAGCAATCCTGAGATCACAACCTGGGATGTCCTTTACTTCCTGAACTCACTTTGTAGGATCACATGACCTTTCCTACCCATGTCACTAGTACTGGCGTGGACCACGACCTCAGGCTGCTCAAGTCAAGTCAAGTCACTTTTTATTGTCATTTCAACCATAACTGCTGGTACAGTACACAGTAAAAATGAGACAACGTTTTCCAGGACTATGGTGCTACATGAAACAATACAAAAACTACACTGAACCACGTAAGAAAAAACACAAAAACTACACTAGACTACAAACCTATCCAGGTCTGCATAAGGTGCACAAAACAGTGTATTACAATAAATAATAAACAAGGCAGTAGGCACAGTAGAGGGCAGTAGGTTGGTGTCAAGCTAGGCTCTGGGTATTGAGGAGTCTGATGGATTGTGGGAGGAAACTATTACATAGTCTGGTCGTGAGAGCCCGAATGCTTCGGTGTCTTTTGCCAGATGGCAGGAGGGAGAAGAGTTTGTATGAGGGGTGCGTGGGGTCCTTCATAATGCTGTTTGCTTTACGGATGCAGCGTGTGGTATAAACGTCTGTGATGGTGGGAAGAGAGACCCTGATGATCTTCTCAGCTGACCTCACTATCCGCTGCAGCGTCTTGCGACTCGGTACAATTTCTGAACCAGGCAGTGGTGCAGCTGCTCAGGATGCTCTCAATACAACCTCTGTAGAATGTGGTGAGGATGGGGGGTAGAAGATGGACTTTTCTCAGCCTTCGCAGAAAGTAGAGACGCTGCTGGGCTTTCTTTGCTATGGAGCTGGTGTTGAGGGACCAGGTGAAATTCTCCACCAGGTGAACACCCTCCCACTTAAAAATGCTATGGACATGATCCCAGATGTCCCCAATTCTGGAACCTGAGAGTGAACACACTATCTGGGAATCTTGGTCTTGTCCACTGAACCTCTTGTCTGAATCCCCTATCACTACAGCTTCTCCCTGCCTTCCCTTCTAAACCAGAGGCCTAACCATTGTGGCTTTCTTCTGCTAGGTCATCCCAGCATCAACAGCATCCAAAGCGGTATACTGCGGGGAGCTGTAGAAAGTTCTTAGGATTTGGTGATCCACACCAAACTTCTTCAAACGTATGAGGCGAAGTAGGCACTGTTGTGCCTTTTTCACGACTCAGCCAGTATGTACAGACCACATGAGATCTTCGGTGATGTTTATACCGAGGAACTTAAAGCTGTTCACCCTCTCAACCCCAGATCCATTGATGTTAATAGGGGCGAGCCTGTTTCCATTCCTCCTGTAGTCCATAACCTTTGTTTTTGTGACATTGAGGGAGAGGTTGTTTTCTTGACACTGCTGTGTCAGGGTGATGACTTCTTCTATGTAGGCTGCCTCGTTATTATTTGAGATTAGGCCAATCATTGTAGTGTCGTCAGCAAATTTAATTAGGAGATTGGAGCTGTGGGTGGTGACACAGTCATGAGTATACAAAGAGTAAAGGAGGGGGTTTAGTACACAGCCCTGAGGAGCACCTGTGTTGAGGGGAAGAGGTGAGGGAGCCCACTCTTACCACCTGCTGGCGATCCGACAGGAAGTCCAGGATCCAGCTACACAAGACGGTGAAGGCCAAGGTCTCTGAGCTTCTTGTCAAGCCTCGATGAAATTATGGTTTTGAATGCTGAACAGCATTCTCAGATAAGCATCACTCTTCCACAGATGTGTAAGGATGGTGTATAGAGCTGTGGCTGTTGTGTCATCTGTCAATCGGTTGTGTCGGTAGGTGAATTGTAGGGTGTCCATTGTGGGTGGTAGCAAGTTGCAGATGTAATCCTTGACCAGCCTCTCAAAGCATTTGCTTATTATTGAGGTGAGTGTGACAGGACGTCAGTTGTTCGGACATGTTACCATGGTCCTTTTAGGTACAAGAACAATGGTGGATATTTTGAAGCAGGAGGACACTCTACACTGGGAGAGGGAGAGATTAAAAATGCCTGTAAACACACTTGCCAGTTGTGTCGCATACTTCCTGAGTACCCGCCCTGGGATGCCATCCAGTCCCACAGCCTTGCGACCGTCCATTCGTTGGAAGTTCCAGAGGGCTGTTACTTAACTATTATTTTATCACCATCTGCAATTGCTTGTAAGAGTTTTTTTAAGGAAAAAAATCTCCTTTTGGAGAATGATTGTAAAACACTTATGACCATAAGACATAGCAGAATTAGGCCATTCATCCATTAGTCCATAAGATATAGGAGCAGAAGTAGGCCATTCGGGTCATTGAGTCTGCTCCATCATTCAATCATGGGTTGATCCAATTCTTCCAGTCATCCCCACTCCCCTGCCTTCTCCCCATGGAAATCTCCATCATGGCTGTTCTTGGATTCCACTCAACCCCATACACCTGCCCTCTCACCATATCCTTTGATGCCCTGACCGATCAGAAAACTATAAACTTCCACCTTAAATATACACATGGACTCAGCCTCCACCACAGTCTGTGGCAGAGCATTCCACAGATTCATTGTTCTCTAGCTAAAAAAATTCCTCCTTATCTCTGTTCTAAAAGGTCGTCCCTCTATTTTGAGGTTGTGCCCTCTAGTTCTGGATATCCCCACCATGGGAAACATCCTCTCCATATCCACCCTATCTAGTTCTTTCAACTTTTGATAGGTTTCAATTCTTCTGAATTCCAGACCCAGAGCTGCCAAAAGTTCCTCATATGTTAACCCCTTCATTCCCAGTAGCATCCTCATGAGCCTCGTATGGACTCTTTCCATTGACAACACATCCTTTCTGAGATATGGGGCCCAAGACTGTTGATGTGGGCAAAAGAATGAAGCCAACTCTGTCAAGCATTAATGAAAATGTGCAGAGTTTAGTGATGATCAAACAGATGGCAATCTGCAAGTCAGGCAAATGTTTATTCAAATTACTGGGTAGTGAAATTTTCCTGGGAGTTTTATTCCTTCCTTTTGGTGATTGGCAGTATTCACTAGATTCTACACCTCATGAGGTTGGGGTTTATGCTAGATGAGTCCTGAAGGATGCAGTGGCCAGATTAAATATGAGACAGCTAAGTGTGTGAAACAATGAAGGATAAGCCTACTGGACAACATCCTCACCAATCTACCTGTGAAAGATGCAACCTGTATATGATACCACTGATACATGTGCATAAATCTATTTCTTAATAGGTCAGGTCATGCTCACTTCTTGCTGCTGCCATCAGGAAGAAGGTACAAGAGCCTCAGGGCTCGGCACCACCACGTTCAAGGTTTACTACACCTCAACCATCAGGCTCTTGAATGAAAGGGGATAACTACATTCACTTGCCCCATCATTGAAATATTCCACAGTGAATGATCTCCCTTTTAAGGGCTCTATCTCATATTCTCGTAATTTATTGTTATTTATTTATATTTGCATTTGCACAGTTTATTTTCTTCTGCACTCTGGTTGATCTTTCATTGTTCCTTTTATACTTACTATTCTATAGATTTACTATGTATGCCCACAAGAAAAAGAACCTCAGGGTTGTATATGATGACGTGTATGTACTTTGATAATAAAATTTGAAAACTGTGACATAGATGCTGCCTTGGAAAATAGTTCTTAGTGGATCTGGTTATTTGCTTTTTCGACTGTTAAGGCCTCATATCTTTTGCATGGCTGTGAAGTGATGGGCCATTATGAAAGTCACAGAATATGGGAAGCTTATGGAGGGGAAGGGTGGTATATGCATCAGGATGTAAAGTGACTGAAAATATGAAGTAGGCAGATTCGATTTCAGTCTAAGAAACAGAAGGAATGGTTTCATGCAAATAGCGAAACTAGAGGCATCTTTAACAGCACTTCGTATGTAGTGTCTCCAAGTATTTACTATACTTCTATATGGAAGAACTGATTTATGACAAGTGTAGGAAGTTGTCTGTTGATTTCTGGTCCTGGTTGATGTGCTGCATTTTGATATGAACACATACAAAATGCTGGAGGAACTAGGCATGTCAGGCAGGAAAGGAATAAACAGTGAATGTTTTGATCCGAGACCCTTCATCAAGATTGATGCATGTGTTACTCTGGATTTCCAGCAACTGCAGAATCTCTTGTGTTTGTGATTGTAATCTGAACACTAGTTTGTTGTTAAATCAACCATGTTTCTCTATCTCAGGAATTTGGTCAGTAACTCTAAATGTGCTATTTCCTTTGTGTTTCTGTTATTATTAATCGTTTTTACATCCACCCACAGGTTAAGTTCAAGCCCAAACTCTGGCCATCCTAATAATCTATCTTCTTCATTTAGTTTGTAAAGCTCCCAGCATGTTTTCTCTACAACTACAGTATTTCTTGGTATGCTAAGGCCAGGTTGTCTGCACCCCGGAGCTTCAGTATCCTTCCCCATTTGCAGAGACAAAACTGAACATGCAATTTTGAAGGGCAGACTTCTGTCGTTTACGTGCATTTTGTTTTGCATTCAGTGCAGATTGTAATAAAACCCGTGTTTGTTTCCCCAGATTTGTTTTCCGCTGCTTTTTAATCCCATTATTTTTAATGGCAACCTAAGCAAACCATTGGGGCCTTTTAGCTCCTTGTATTTTGTATTGCCTTGCATATAATAAAAGAGAGGTTGTGAAATGGTTCATTCACCCATCTTGTCTTAACCTTCAAATCCTCTAGGATTTCATTGACTCTATTCTTTGTTCTACTGTAAATACCTGCAAGAAAATGAATCCCAAGGTAGAATATGGTGATGCATATGAACTTTGAAAATAAATTTACTTTGAACTGTATTTGTGTTGATGAACCTATGATTTTTAAGCCCCAAATTCATCATGAAAATGGAGAGCTGGAAGAGGCTCTGAGAATCTCTGCCAATAAGTAAGCCAGGTCAAACCCACCACATTAATGCTGATATGCCGTACTTGAGATTGTATTATCTTTTTAAAGCAAATGTACCATGTGGTAGGACTCCTGAGTGAAAGTTGAGTTTGGCATGTGCACAAATACTTGCATGCATTGTGTTGTGCCTGAGATGGTGCTTCTGCTACCTAACAAACCAAGTCTTTGTGTGAAATCAAAGTTTGATCTACTCATAGACTTTCAAAGTAACAAACTATGGAAATTTTGAAAGGCAGGAATCTAATACCACACTCATCTATAACCAACTGGCTAGATTACCAGTGAAAAAGATGCACAGGGTACATGCCCATTTGAATATTAATAACAAATTCATTTTAAATCAGATCCCAAAAGGCAGTAAAATTTTAATATTCATTAAAAAACACGAATTGTTAGGATGTTAACTTATTTGAGTGCTAATTGCCAGAAACTGTGATGCCTTAAAATGAAGCAAATAGTTCCAGACATTCTAAGTGAATTGAGAGATCTTTATTCTCTGTTATGGACATGGGCCTTCCCCGCTTACCTGATTTCACCAATCATTGGCCAGTTTGTACTCAATCCCTTCCCTCCACCTTCTTATTTTGGCTTCTTCACTCTTCCTTTCCAGTCATGAAGAAGGCAATCAGCTCAAAACATTGACTGTTTAGTCCTGTCCATAAATGCTGCTTGACCTACTGAGTTCCTCCAGCACTTTGTGTTTGTCTTACTGGTCTCATTCCATTTATTTTCAAAGTTTCTCTCAAAAAAGGCAGGGTGCAATAAAACCCATTGGTTACACTTTCCAATCTTACCTGATGGGAAGAATTGGAGTGTGGAGATTGATGTTTGTCAATAATGAACAATACATTAAAAAAGGCTTTACAGCCAATTAAGTACTTTAAAGTTTTGCAACTGTTCCGGTGCAGAAAGTGCCACATTCAGTTCTCTCAATCAACAGTGTGAAGCAAGGCCAGAATAAACCCAACACTGGATTGTCATTGTGTTTCAGAATTTTAAAAAATCATTAGCCAAGATATCAGGTATACTTCCCATAACTCTATTTTGATAAGAGGGGACCCAAAATTGCAGATGGGTCCTCCACTTATGACCTCAGCCAAAAAAACCAACACTCTCTCAGTGCTGCACCAAGACGTCCTTCTAGATATTTTGTGCTAAGCTTGCCGCCACGGACTTGAAGCCACAGTATTCTGACTCAAAGGCAAAGAGTGCAATTGTCCAGCAGAAGTATCACAAACAAGAGAAAATCTGCAGACGTTGGAAATCCAAAGCAACTCACACTAAATGCTGGAGGAACTAAGCAGGTCTGGCTCATCTATGGAAAACAGTAAACAGTTGACATTTCAGGCTGAGACCCTTCATCAGGTGGCTAGCCTAAATACAATCCTGCATTGGGAAGTTTGACTATGTCAAGTTTCAGTAGTGATTTTTTATCATCCAGAACAGGACATTAGAAATCAGAAAATGAAAAAAGCTCCAAAGGAGAGTATTGCAGTATGTATTTAGGGAAATACAAATGAAGATTTTAATGGGATTGCATTATCCAATAAGAGAAACTATAGGAAACCAAAATACCATGATGATACAGTAGGCTACTGTCCAAACGCAAGTTGTTGTAACAAAGAGCACGTCAGATTCATGCTGTCAAAAGAGCAGCTTTAGCGATCATAGATAAACAAATGGAAACTAATCCCTACAGTATATATTGATCAGTACTGCAAGTTCAGACAGGAATTAGGAGCTCTGCCAATGTATATGAAAGATGTTAGAGAAACAATACTTGTCAGTACTGCAAGATATTCATACAGGTCCTGGAATTAAATAATACAAACTGTACAGAGATAAATCCAAGGCGAAAAAATATTGGCATGGTTCTGCAAACATTTCCAGGAAAGTCACAAAAGCAAATTATCTGAAGATCAAGTACTTGTGTGAACAAATTATCTGAAGAACCTGAAATTTTGTTGGCATGAATCAGTAGCTCGCAAGTATGGATCCAGTTACCCTACACTTGGACCTGTGTACTCCAGAAGTGCAAGGTCCACCTTGCTGGTCAGAAGTATCCAGACTCTTGCCACAATGTCTGAACAATGACAGGTCTTCCTTCCACTGCAGACCCAATTCCAGGCACCAGTTCTGCCAACCATCAGGAATTTGAGAAACACTTGAAAATGTAAAAGCTTTATTAAACAAAATCTTTTGAATGTGAAAATTAGCTAAAATTCAGACAAGGTGACCCCGAGCCAAGCTATGGGCAGCTGGCTTGTGCCAGCATAAAGAACATAAGAACATAGGAAATAGGAGCAGGAGTAGGCCATCCGGCCCATCGCGCCTGCCCCGCCATTCAATAAGATCTTGGCTGATCTGTCCGTAAACTCAGCTTCATCTACCTGCCTTTTCCCCATAACCTTTAATTCCCCTACTGTGTAAAGATCTATCTAACTGTATTTTTCCAACAAGATCAGTCCCAATCTTCGGAGTGCATTCTCATTGTTTCTCGGCAGCCCCAGAGTTCCTGTTGAAATCAGCGGATTATGGATAGGATTGCATGTTTAACCTGGCAGAGAATCTGAAAGAGTTCTCCCTACTGCACTCTGACATTTGGCAGTGCAATGTCTCAAAATGTGCTTTTTGGGTATTAGCAAGGAAGTTCAGAATTTGTATATACTGTATGATTACACTAAAGGTTATCCCCTGGATATAATGTCATCAGCTTGTACATGCAGATCAGCAAATTCTGTGCCAATATTTTCCCCCTTCTTCTCTCATTTTGGCCTAGTAAGAATGTAATATCTGACAAATAACTGCTTTTGAAAGCCTTATTTTGTGTTTAATGAAACACCAAACCTGCTCCTATGGAGAGTAAGAAACAGGATTTCAGGTCAAGGATCTTGGTAGAAACTCTGAAGTACAGAGAACAGTTACAGTGCAGAAAGTGTCTGCAGAAGATGGAGGAGGAGAAGATGGCGGCGTGACGGCAACGCGCACGGCGACTTCGGTGGTGATGTCTGTTATCGTTCAAGTAGGGGACCGTGCACAATCCTGATTCAGTGGAGACATACGTGAGAGTACGGAGGAACATCTGGAAAACTTCTGAAATGCTCGCTTCGCTGCCGCTGCTACTGTGTGGTAACTGGAATCTCCGGAGCAGAAGGCCCCAAAATCCTCGGCTTTGCGTGTTTCAGCGGCCGGGGGCGAGGTCGAAGGTGCTCGGCAGAGGATGGCGTTCGGGAGGCTGTATCAGAGAGGCTGGTTGGAAGCTCGAAGTTTTCGGGCGGATGGATTCAGTGTCGGCCGTGGTCGGCTGTTTCCAAGGCATCGGCAAGTTGGCGGTGCCTGGAGGTTTATGGCAGGGAGTTTCTCCCTTTTGCCGCCTGCTGTTGGGGACTCGGGAGTCGATCGACTTGGGGCCTTTTGAGACATTTTTTACCGTGCCCATGGTTTGTTCTTCATGAAATATGGTATTGCTTTGCACTGCTGTAACTATATGTTTTAATTAAGTGGTTCTGTCAGTGTTAGTCAAGCAGCATCTATAGGAAGAGGCGCAGTCGACGTTTCAGGCCGAGACCCTTCGTCAGGACTAACTGTCCTGACGAAGGGTCTCGGCCTGAAATGTCGACTGCGCCTCTTCCTATAGATGTTGCTTGGCCTGCTGCGTTCACCAGCAACTTTGATGTATGTTGCTTGAATTTCCAGCATCTGCAGAATTCCTGTTGTTTGCTGTCCGTGTTAGTCTTTGGTTTGTCCTGTTTTCTGTGATATCACTCTATAGAAACATTGTATCATTTCTTAATGCATGTATGCATTTCTAAATGACAATAAAAGAGGACTGAGTGTTCTCATAATCTAAAACTTGGCCCTTTTTTGTTTTTGCACTGGCTCTGTGCTATTTTAAAAGAGGATGTTAGTTCTACCCTTTATCTGGCACCTTAGAGACTCTTGCTTGCCATATGAGAGGAATCCTTCGGGTCGATAGTCTTTCTTTGGTTTGAAAATGTCACACACTAGAAGGCAGAGTTTTAAGGTGAGGTGGGTGAAACATTTAAAGGAGGTTTGCATGGCAAGTCTATTTTTACATGGGGCGTGTGCCACCAGTGGGAGAACTAGAAGCAGAATCAATAGCAACATTTTTGAGAGACATTTAGACAGGCACATGAACAGACAAGGGAATTCAAGGATACAGACCACACGCAGGAGTTTATCTTTGTCTTTCTTGTACTGTTGCTAAGAATATTCTCACCACTCTGAATTCCACCCCTTCTCAAGTCCCGAAAGGCAAATTTTCCTCTGCATGGTGTAAATTGGGTTTCATATGCTACTGAAAGATGCAACAGCAAACCCGAAACACATTGCCAGTGATGTGTTCTGAAGCAACTCTCTAATGAACCTTGTGGTATTCTACAACTTCTAAGCTAATGTGCTTTGCCAAGGTCATTTAGAAAAAAATGTAAAAGAAATCAAGATCAGAATTGTCATACGTATTGAATGTGATCTTTGTCAAAATGTAATTTTTGTGGGATCCTGCTGTATAATCTGGTTGCCATCTATTTTCTCAATTATATTCCAGGCCTGTTACAAGGATCACACTTGCTTTCCTTGTAATAATTGTGCCATGGTGTCAAATAACCAGAAAACCAGTACCTGATATTTATCCCTACAGGTCCATCAGCTGATGGAGTTTCTTTTGAATAATGCTGTGGAGGAAAATTGCTTTTCAATCCATCCCGTTTGAAGGTTTGGGCAGAGAATGAGTGAAATGAATGATGGAAGAGGTGGCAAGTTGTCACGAAGCCAACACTTTCTTTTTGTTTTCCTGTGGCCTATGTTTTGTGCAAAAGTCTGGGATGGAAAAGTTTTTGGTTTCCTTCTGTAGCAGCAGGAAGTATTTGCTGAGCATATTGATGCAAATTTTGCAGCATTAAAATGATGTGTTGTTTACATCTATTGTTTGTTGAGACTCTATTGTATGCTCTACACTGAAGGATAAAGCTTATTTAAACAGGTCTATCATGCAGGCTCTGTGGAAATGTGCTAGTGCAGCTGCAACAATTAACAATGGGTATTTTTAACCATAGTGTGTGGTTATTTCTCCCAGCTGCTACAATATTATAGATGTTAATGAGTCCACATGCTTGAAGATAATGGGAATGAGATTTGTAATAAAATACAGAACTTTGCATAGCCAAACAAAATGTCCTTCTAGGGCACAAAATTTTCCCAGGTATATAAAGTATTTGTAACACAGTGATTGTTGT
This sequence comes from Mobula hypostoma, assembly GCF_963921235.1. NCBI lineage: Eukaryota > Metazoa > Chordata > Chondrichthyes > Myliobatiformes > Myliobatidae > Mobula > Mobula hypostoma. The sequence continues at coordinate 27,986,976 of NC_086119.1, read as the reverse complement.
TTTAAAAGAATGGGAATAGCTTTTGTAAAATCTTCATTTATTAAATTATTAGATTTGTAATATGAGTTGCTTCTTCCTAGATCTCTAAATTGTGTTCTCAAATCGTTTTTTTTTGCTGAAGATGAAGGGAAGTTTAAAGTAAGGGCTAATGGTTTTAATGATTCTTTTTAGTTTGTTCCATCTTGTTGGATTTGACTGTATAATTGTTATCTTCTTCGCAGTTTAACAATTGATGTCTGCTTGTATTTTCTATAATTATTTATATACATGTAACTGTTCAGTATGTTCCCTAGTGGTCACAGTATGCATATGCAGTTGTTCCCCTCTTGGTTGCCGTTCTGTCTCTTTATGGAAGCTTCTTGGCATTGCATTATTTCAATAGGGACTATTTGATTGGTTAACCCTTATCTATAAATTTGAATGAAATGTCTCTTATCTATGGTATAAGAAGTGCTGAGCATGTTGGCCTGTCATCTATGCTTTCTTTTCTTCTTTGATCATAGACTCCTGCTAGTGTCTATTTCCAATTCTTTGTTTAATAAAATGATCATGAAGCAACAAGTTTTATACCTTTTTCTTGACTTCTGAAAGAACATTGGATTAAAAAAAAACAAGTGAATCTGACAATCTGGAGAATAAACTGTTGTGGATTGTCATGCTGCACACTTTGTAACAAAGTCAGAGAGGAAACTACACTCAATCCACAAACAGGTGACAAGTTTTAAATGTGGGGAATTATTTTTGGCCGTTGCTCCTGGACAAAATGATTTCAGTAATCAACAGGATCTTTGTTTCTATCGAACTTACTTTTTACCAGAGCATTAACAGACTTTGAAGCACTCACTGATGAGCAGTAATTGTATACATGTCCATATACAGTGGATTCTGGTTAATTCATCCATTGGTTAATAGGGGTAGCTATTTATTTGGGACAACTCTTAAAGAACAAAAACTAATTGAAAAATATCTGGGATTCCTTTCATTTATATGGGACATTATGCTGCTTACAGGAGACTTTTCCCAAACAATTTCTAACTAGTGTCAGTTGCGTGCACTTGTGACTAGAAACTACACTGTGCTTACAGTGAACAATTTTTAAATAGTGTCAGGTGTGTGTGTGTTTTTTGTTTTAAAAAGCAATGATTTTTCTCACTGATGGCTGATGAGGTATGAGCAGTAAGGCAATTCAGAGCTGTTTTGCTCATTGTGGTTTTTAAGCATTCAGACTTTGAAATACCAGAAATAGCCGGGAGTGAAAATGAAACAATTTCACTACTTCAACAAGTTAGGAACTACAAAGAATTTGACGATATTGATAATCATCTTGAATGTTACCATTGGTCACCACTGGACACTCAGATATCACCTATGACTCCAAGTAGCTGTTTGCATGTGACTGTGGCCAGACTGCAGTACACCGCTTTGACAGGCTGGTTAAACCAGGTGAGGGTAGCCTAGGATGCGGTCAATTCCGGTGGACTGGGCAAATGAGATCTACTCTGAGATTCAATGGCCAGGAAGGTGATTCTACAACACTATGTGTAGAGTGAAAGGGCATGACGAAGCACAGAAGATGTCGTAGTCATCCAATGCAACTGGGGCGACCCCATCTGTGACATCTACTCAAACCACTGGCCCTGGATTTCCAAGGTTGAGAGAGTGGAACTGCCCCAGTGCAATGGCTTTTCCACTTTAAAACTCTTCTGTATAGGTTTCCTGTCATCGTCAGATATGATGGACAACCACCAGCAGTATCGGTAGTATTCTAATTTGATCTGTATTTAAATACATTTTTAATTCAGTTGATCGGTGGTTTGCCTTTTTTATATCTTTTTAAAAATGGTGATGATGATGACGACGTCAACTCAGACCTGAGAGGCCAGCAACACACATAGAAGCTGCTGGTGAATGCCGCAGGCCAGGCAGTATCTCTAGGAAGAGGTACAGTCGACGTTTCGGGCCGAGACCCTTCGTCAGGACTGTGAGGCCAGCGTCGGGCACTTTCATGCCTTACAAGGTGCAGTTCGAAAGGTTGTGTGGGGCACCACTCCTCGCACAGAATATATTCATGAAACTTCGGATAATTGGGGCCACTGCTTAATTGGACCAAAATGTACTAGTGCCGATGTGTCCCAATTAACTGGAATCCACTGTAAGCTAATTTTATGAAGCAATAAATATTTTGCATCTGAAGTTACGTACCATACATTTTGAGCAAGCCAGGTAAATGCTGAATTTCAGATGGCTGACATCCATCCTACTTTAAGGTTTCAGTTACTAGGAGCTTAGCAGAGTCTGGTTTTCATATGGCCGTGATACACTCGGCCCTTGACTTTTCTGAATGGATGTTTAATGTGGAAGCACCATTGATATTTCTAAAAAAGGCAGCTAATCCAACTAGCAAACCAGAAAAGAAAACATTTCTTCCAGTGGAATCTAAAGACTTTTAAATCCAAAACAATGTGATTTACCACTTTGGACGACCCCAGGAGAGTATTTTAATATGCAGCACACAACTCAGAATAATTCTTCTAAAATGAGCAGAGTTGTCTTTTTAAAAGAAATGTAGGTTCTGGTTTATGCCTTTTGAGAACGAACACCTCTGTTTGTATTAAAGTTCAGTTCGGCAGATGTCAGTGGGAATAGATGAAGGAAATGAATGGTGAGGCAACAGTGGTGTTCTTTGTGCCAGTGCCTTTTTCCCTGAGCTCCAGTTATGTGAAAGCAAATGAAAGTAACAAGGATAAAAAGTCAATGAAACATAAGCGTGCATTTTGCTGAGTGATGCCAGAAACGCTACGTAGAGGTTCCTTGTCTGCTTGGGACTCTTGCACATTCTGTAATTATTATACCTTCAAGCAAAATGCCCCCCGATGCGCCACAAGGCACGGGGAGGAGCAACAAAAATCAACAAGTTAATACTTATCTGGAGCTGTTGTTGATGAATGAGTGTACTGTCAATTACACCCAGTTATACTGTCCCACATGATTTAAGATGGATTTTACAGAAGTTTCATTATGTACTCATTTGGTAAATTGGTTCATGTTTACCGAGGCAAAGTGAAAAACCGTGTCTTGTTTGCCATCCCTACGGATCATTTAATCATGTCAGTACATTGAGGTCATAGAAGGGAAGAGCAATATCAGAATCCAGAATATTGTGTTACAGCTACAGAGAGTGCAGTGCAGGTGACGCTAAGACGCAAGGTAAACTGTGAGGTCCTGCGTCCATCTTATTGTACAAGAGTTCCATTCAGACGTCTTCTAACTGCAGTATAGAAGCTGTCCTTGAGTCTGGTGGTACATGTTTTCAGGCATTTGTACTTTCTGGCTGATGGGAGAACAGAGAAAATTTCCGGGCTGGGTAGGGCTTTTATGTGGACTGCTTTATCAAAGCAGCAAGAAGTGTGGACACAAACAAGAAGTGTGGACAGAGCCCATGAAGGGAAGATTGATTCCTGTAATCTACTAAGTCCACAACCCTCTGCAGTTTTTTTAATTGTCTTGGGTAGAGCAGTTGATATACCAAGCAGTCATGAATCCAGATAGGAAGCTTTCAATGGTGTATGTATATGAAAGGTGCATATCAGTAGGGACATACTAAATTTCTTCAGCCTCCCGGGGAAGTAGAGCTGTCAGTGTGCTTTCATGTCCATGATCTCTATTATTATTATTATTATTATTATTATTTCTTGTATCTAAGGGAGTAAAAATCTATATGTTGCATCCCTGTCATAATGTGCAAGCAATAAAGAGGGGAAAACGTGATAGGATATTGCCCAAACATGAAGATTGTATACATAATTGTTTTGTATACATGTATATACAGTCAGATGCACAATCAGATCGATGTACAGTCAGATATGCAATCAGATCAATCTGTATTAATAAATCTGACGGCCTGGTGAAAGAAGCTGTCCTGGAGCCTGTTGGCCCTGGTTTTAATGCTGTGGTGCTATTTGCCAGTGGGTAGCAGCTGAAACAGTTTGTGGCTGGTGTGGCTGGACTCCCTAACGATTCTCCGGGCCCTTTTTACGCACCTGCTGCTATAAACGTCCTGAACAGAGGAAAGTTCACATCCACCGATGTGCTGGGCCGTCCGCATCACTCTCGGCAGTGCCCTGCGATTGAAGGTAGTCCAGTCCCCGTATCAGGCAGTTGACACAGCAGACAGGATGCTCTTGATGGTGCCCCTGTATATGGTTGGACCAAGACAGGTGAAGTTTAACCCTAGGAGTAGGAAGCTCTGAATCCTCTTGACCTTGACACCATCAAAGCAAACAGGAGCATGTGCACAGCCCCCCTCCACTTGGCCAGCTTTTCTGTTTTGCTGTTACTGAGAACAAGGTTGTTGTCATGACACCATGTCACCAGGGTCTCGATCTCCTTCATGTACTCCGACTCATCATCATTTGAGATTTGTCCTCCTACGGTGGTGTCATCTGTAAACTTGTAGATGATTAGAGCTGAATCTGGCCTGGGGTAGGGAGTATATGGTAGGTGGAGTAAGGGGCTAAGGAAACAGCCTTTCGGGACCCCAGTGCTGAGGAGGAGATTTTGCTTTTGTCCTTGCTGATTGTTGTTGGTTGTCAGGAAATCAAGGATCCAGTTGCAAAGGGAGGTCTAGGAGTTTAGAGATGGGTTTACTTGGAATTATCGGACAGAAGGCTGAGCTGTGGTCAATAAATAGTAATCTGGCATTTGTGTTTTTACTGACCTGAGATGAGTGCAGGGCCAGGGAGATGTATCCGCTAAAGACTTGTTTCTGCAGTAGATAAATTACAATAGGGTGAGTTTGGCCGGGAGGCTGGTATGGGCTATGACCAGCCTCTCAAAGCACTTCATGATGAATATCAGTGTCATTGGTTAAATAGTCATTAAGGAACATTAGCTTTTTTTATTATTCCATTGTTTTTTTTCCTCAGAGAAGTGTGTTTTTATTAGCACAGGACTCTCTAGTTTTGGTCACAAAGCTTTGTTTGCCTCACGATTTTTAATGGATTCTGTTTTTGTTTTGAGTCAGTTGACCTTGCTGAATATTTCTGAACACGTGATGTCCAACACATTGGCTGGCTTAGTATGGCAATTAGGCATTTTATTTTTATATCAGTGTGTTATTAGGATCTAGCTATTGATTGTGCCAAGCATATGAATAGATGTAGTATCTTAAGTCCTAAATGATGCTGTTACAATCTTTGGTTGGCATCCAAGAATCTGATTTCTTAACATTTCTAAGAGATGACTTTGAAGGAGTTGGGAACTTCAGGAAGAAAGAACTTAATCTAACATAGGAACAGGCCCTTCAGCCCAGAGTATCTATACTTACCACAATGCCAATATAACCTGTGCATCTACCTTCACGTGGTCTACATTCCTGAATTCCCTGTCTATTCATGATCAAAATACCTTTCAAATTGGGGAAAACACGAGGAAATCTGCAGATGCTGGAATTTCAAGCAACACACATAAAGGTTGCTGGTGAATGCAGCAGGCCAGGCAGCATCTATTGGGAGAGGTACAGTCGACGTTTCGGGCCTGACGAAGGGCCTCGGCCCGAAACGTCGACAGTACCTCTTCCAATAGATGCTGCCTGGCCTGCATCTTTCAAATTGAGGCTCAGGTTTATAATTTCAGTTCTGGAAGTATTAACAGCAGCTATAGGCAAAAAAAAACAAGCAGGTCATACCAGAGAAATTATGGAATCTGAGAGATTCAATATCTCCATTTGTTGAAAGGGTGCAGAAAGTTTGCAAAAAAATGTCCACATCTGCCTTTTCCAAATGTAAAGTGATTCCTCCTCAAATGTTTGAAGTTCTTAAACAAATCCTTTAAAACACTTCTTAAAACTTGGTATTTTCAAACTGAGCAATGTACTTCAGGCCAACCTATTGACACGAACATTTTGATGATGGCTGTCATGAAGGAAGATTTCAGAGCCTGTGCTGACTCACCATGGCTGGAGGAAGAAAGATTGGTGACCAGCGGTATGCAGTGATTGATGAGTCTGACAAGTATAGAAGTGGAGAAATAAATCATAAAGGCTGGTTTGGGACATGGAAGTACCTGGATGAATGCGTGTCTAACTATGATTATTTTAGCTGTGTGAAAGTGAAATGGCATTGGGAGGCATCTCTTTCAGTTACTTGTATAACAAAATGAGCAGATAAACTATTTGTCGCTTAGTCATGTCATGTTGGGTTTATTGTCATGTGCAGAAGGACAGTTGGGTATAGGTACAATTAAAAACTTGCAGCAGCATCACAGAATGTAAATTAAATTATACAAGGCAGTGAAGAGAGAAGCAGCAGTGTTTATTATCTACAAGATGCACTGCAACAACACACCAAGTTCCAAAGGCAGCACCTTCCAGACCAACGACCAGTACCATCTAGAAGGGTGAGAATAGCAGATACCTGGGAACACCACCACTTGGAAATCTCCCTCCAAGTTGCTCACTATCCTGACTTGGAAACATATCACCATTCCTTCATTGCCGCTGGGTCAAGATCATGGAATTCCCTCCCTAACAGCACTGTGGGTGTACCTACACCTCAGGGACTGCAGTAGTTCAAGAAGCAGCTCATCACCACTTTCTTGAGGGCAACTAGGGATGGGCAATAAATGTTGGCGTAGCTGGCGAAGCCCACATCCTGTAAATGAATAAATGGGAGAAAAAAGCACAGACATTAGTGCAGAAACAAAAGACTGAGACAAGCCCATTGTAGTGTATGAGGTGGTCCAAGGTGTTCTGTTCCTGAGGTAGGGGTAGGGTTATACACATCTCTCGCAAAAACTTGGTGGTTGTAGAAAAGTAGCTGTTCTTGAAACCTGGTGGTGTGGACGAGGCTTCCGTTCCTCCCCCCGCCCCCCCCCCCGACAGTAGCAGTGAGGAGAGGCATAGCCTAGATGGTGGGGTCACTTGATGATAGATGTCACTGTATTAAGGCAGCACCTCCTGGAGATGCTGTCAGTAGTGGGAGAGGGCTGTGCCTATGATGAACGTCCTTTGTCCTCTACTCTCTGCAGCATCGCATGTTCCTGTCTGCTGGATTGACTTTACCAGCCCAGTCCGGATACTTTCAATAGTACATCTGCAGACATTTGTCAGAGCAGTCAGTGACAAATCTCCTTAAGCTTCTGAGAAAGTAAAGGCACTGGTGCATTGCCTTTATGATTGAACTTGTATGCCGGGCCCAGTTCAGGTTATCTGAGATGTAAGCACCGAGTAGTTCAAAGCTGCTTTCACTCTCCCCTTCTGATCCACCAGTGGCATGTGGTCTCCCGACTTCCCTTTTGTAAGTCAACAATTAGGTGTGTAGCCTTGTTGACACTGAGCATGAAGTTGTAACTATGGCACCACTCAACCAGGTGTTCTGTCTCCCTCTAGTATGCTGGGTCTTCACCACCCATGATTTGGCCAACATCAATAAGTTTGTACGTGCCTACCATTCGAGCTGTGTTCAGCCTCGTTGTTTAGGGTGTAAAGAGAGTAGAGCAGAGGGTTGTGGACATTGCCTTGAAATGCACTGGCAGTGATGATTAGTGTGGAGATATTATTGATCCGTACTGATTGAGATCTGCTGTGAGTAAGACAAGAATCCAGTTGCAAATAAAGGTACCGAGGCCCAGGTTCGGGAGCTTGGTGATGTTCGGAAGGAGTAATATCGAACTCCAAGCTGTAGTCTGTAGCTGTAGGAGTTGATTCACACCATAACCAACCTCTCAAAACATTGTATGATGCTTGATGTAAGTGCTACTGAACAGCATTCATTAAGGCAAGTTACCGTACACATCTTATACATTGATATGATAGATGTCTTTTTGAAACGGCTGGGAATCTCAGACTTGCCTTCAAGAGGTTGAAGATCTTCTTGAATATATCTGTGAGTTAGTCCACCCAGGTCTTCAGCACCCTGCTAGGTACATCGTCTGGGTCGGACCCTAAGTGTAGATTTACCCTCCTGAAAGATGCTCTGACATCAGCCTCGGCCTCTGAAAATGAGATCACTGAGTCGTCAGGAGCTGGGGGAAGATTGTGTCATTGTTCTTCCTTTCAAAGTGTGAGTAAGAAGCAATGAGCTCATTCACAAATGATGTGTGGTTGCTACTTGTATTACCCGTTTGTAAAAAGTGATAGACTCAAGGTATTGAGCCCGTGACTCTAGTTTAGTCTGGAATTGTCTCTTCACACTTGTGAAGCCCTTCTGGAGGGGTGGAGGGAGTCATAGCTTGACTTGTATGACTCTGGATCACCTTTCCAACACAGCATAGATCTAGCTTTCAGAAGGTTATGTGCCTACTGGTACATTCAAAGCTTCTTGTTGGGGAAAACTTGGGATGTTTTCATAAGTATACACTGATGCTTAAATGTCATCGTGAGGGAGTTCTGTTTCCAGAGGGATGAGACGTTGAGTGGAGACCAAGTCTGTTTGCTCGGATGACACAGTTGTTCAAAAATCCTATCCCACTGTGTTGTAACATTCCCCCTTCGACCAACACCAAAACCAAGTGGTCAAGAGACCCAACTAACTGCTTGTCTGATCTCCTGTTAGAAAATTGGTTTCTGTTTTTTTCCTCATACATAAAGAGAATGTAGTGCAGTTAAAAATTAAGTAGTTCAGCCAAAATGGTTTGGAAAGGCAGTGTGGTGTGAAATAACTAAAGCATAATAAATTCCAATGTAAGTTTGTAAATGACATTAGTAAAGTACACCCATGCAGTTTAAAACACATTTATTGTATTAATCCCAAGATGATTTAAAAAAAGACTTAATGAAACTAATGTGGATACAGGGAGAGAAAGAGAGAGAGGGGAGAGGATGAGCACAATCTAGAACTAAGAAGTCGGTGCAAGGAGGATTGTACAGATGATCATGGGATGGGAGTGAAAGGGTGAATGCTCCCCCTCCCTCCATTTCAATACCTTATAGGGAAGAGTGCAAATATTTAGCAATTCTTTAGTGTTTCTTGCATTGCATAATATATCGTGATAGCATATCAGAAGGCAATGGAGCTAACAGGAGAAATACAGAGGGAACGCACTGAACTCCAGTTGTGGCACAACAGTTGGCCAATGGGACAACTACAGTAACTGTCCATGTACACCACCCAATCACGCCAATTGTCTTTTGGGATGGTGACATTCCTTTTGCAATGCAACATGGTGGTGCTGTTTATGTTAAGCGCCTGAAAAGTGCCCCTGTGAATACCGTGGACAATTTAAGAATTATTTCAGCACAGTAGTTAGTCTACACGATTTAATGGTGTATTTGAGAAGCCCAGAATGTTTTGCTAATTAGTTACATATATTGTGTTTGGATAAATGGCCTTTGATTTTATTCTACCACTCGCTGGAATTGGCTTTGAGATCACTAAGCACCAGTTAATGATTAGTCTGATTGACAGAGTTAGTTAAAGGTCTGTGGAGAGAAGTCAGTGTTGCCACTTAATATCTCACACACTGATACCTGAACTTAAAAATAATCTATTTCTATATTCTAGCAGGAAAATCTTCATTTGTTTAGATTTCACAACATATTGAACACAATGGTGTAGTGTTGTGCCTCATAATCACGAGAACATGGAACAGGGGTTAGGCATTCAGCTCCTTGACTCACTTTATGAGATGATGATCTGTATTTTTTTGTTTTAACCTTGTCTATTGATGGCAGAATTAAAACCATTAATTCTGCTTACATCTACTCTTAGGGTAATTTTTTGCTTTTTATTTCAACTAGTTATGTGAAGAAATATGTAATCTTTCCTCTGGAAGACCTGACTATCCTTCAAAATTCAAAGTATATTTATTATCTTAGTCCATGTATGTCACTATATACAGCCCTGAGATTCCTAAACTTGCAGGCCGTCACAGTAAGTACAAGAAATACAACAGAATTCAGGAAAGGTTGCACCCAACAAAGCCAAAAACAACCAATGTGCAAAACAAAAAGCAACAAACTATGCAAATAAAGAGGAAAAAAATGTATGAATAAGTAACTAAATAGCAATAAATGTCATGAACATGAGATGAACAGTCCTTGACAGTGAGTCCAGTTCAGTGGGATTGGTTCGGTGATGGGTCTAGTGAAGTTATCCCCTCTGGTTCAAGAGCCTAATGGTTGAGAGGTAACAGCTGGTGTTCCTGGACCTGGTGGTGCGGGTCCTGAGGTTTCAACAGACAATAGGTGCAGGAGTAGGCCATTCGGCCCTTCGAGCCAGCACTGCCATTCGCTGTGATCATGGCTGATCATCCACAATCAGTATCCAGTTCCTGCCTTATCCCCATAACCTTTGATTCCGCTATCTTTAAGAGCTCTATCCGTCTCTTTCTTGAAAGCATCCAGAGACTTGGCCTCCACAGCCTTCTGGGGCAGAGCATTCCATATATCCACCACTCTCTGGGTGAAAAAGTTTCTCCTCAACTCCGTTCTAAATGGCTTACCCCTTATTCTTAAAATGTGGCCTCTGGCGGGAACATGCATCCTGCCTCCAGAGTGTCCAATCCCTTAATAATCTTATATGTTTTAATCAGATCCCCCTTTAATCCTTCTAAATTCCAGTGTATACAAGCCCTGTTGCTCCAATCTTTCGACATATGACAGTCCCGCCATCCCAGGAATTAACCTTGTGAACCTACGCTGCACTCCCTCAATAGCAAGAATGTCCGTCCTCAAATTTGGAGACCAAAACTGCACACAATACTCCAGGTGTGGTCTCACCAGGGCCCTGTACAGATGCAGAAGGACCTCTTTGCTCCTATATTCAATTCCCCTTGTTATGAAGGCCAGCATGCCATTAGCATTCTTCACTGCCTGCTGTACCTGCGTGTTTGCTTTTAGTGACTGATGAACAAGAACACCTAGTTCTCGTTGTACTTGGCTGATGTACAAGAACACCTAGATCTCATTTCCTGATGACAGTAGCGTGAGGAAAGACCTTGTTCCAGACTTCACCGTGCAACACTTTACAAAACACTGAATGGACTACACTTGTGCATATTTCTGGTTGCCACTCTGTAGTTATTCTGTAGTTGAGTGCAAAGGAGATTCATTAGGATTTACTTGGATTGTAGGGACTTTTGGAGAGAGACTGAGTAGGCTGAGCTTATTTTCACTGGAGCGAACAAGACTGTGGCTGACCTGATGGATGTACATCAAATGATACGAGGCATAGACAGAGTAGATGGCAAGGGTATCATAAGTAAGGTGGCACAGGTTTGAGATGAGGGGAAGGAGTATTGGAGGGGATTTGAATGGAAAGTTTACTCTTACAGAGTGGTTGATTTGTGGAATTTGCTGCCGGAGGTGTTGCTGTAGAAAGATGTAATCACAGTGTTCAAGACAGACACTTAAATTGGCAGGCAAATGGGATTAGGAAAAATGAGCAGAACAGTTGGGGTAAACATGTTGGGCTGAAGGGTCAGTTTCTGTACTGTGTAACTCTGACAATCTGACAGATGTAACTAGTTGAAAAAGATTCTTCCTTTGAAATAGGAAGTTTTAAAAAACTTAGCTACTGTCCTCTTAGCTGGTGTGGCGCGTGGCCAAATGGTGAGGGCGTTGGGCTCCCAGAATAAGCATAATCACTGGCCTGATGGGCCACAAGGCTCGGGACAGACTTTAATTTATTTTTTTAACTGTCCTCTCCCTCTCTACAACTTCGCTTTCAAGCCCTAGTATTGTGACAATTCCATCTTACTCTTTCCCTTGTATTCAGATGTACCTTACTTAGCTAGGGCCTTGTATAGTGGTGACAAATCATCATCCCCTCTATATCCTTGCTCTCTAGCTGTAAACACCATGGATTTCAGTAGCCTTTCTGATGCTAGCTACGTTGGGAAAAAGTGTGCGTGGAATATGTCTGCACCAAGCATGATTCAATAATAATATTCGATAGTAGTGTTTCGAAAATAAAATTGGGGAATATAATGGGAAGATGATTTGCATGATTGCTCTTAGTTCGGAAGGTTATCAGCAATTTCTCTTGCGCAATTTGATTTCTTAGGAAAAGGATTTAGATGATGTTTCTTTAAGGATTTTAAATTCAATAGGGGAGTACATAAAATAATATAGAAAACTGTGAAGGGTGTTTGTCAAAAGATTAGAAGAATTTCAGAAGGAGGATTTCATAAATTATACTGTGTAAATGGAACACGTTATTTGGAATTATAATAATTTGGGCAAAGATATCACTCTTTTCTCTTGAGGAGTGAAAGCTGATGTTGACTTTCGAGGTATTCAAGCGTATGAGCATTTGTATAGAGTGGATGCAGACGGAGGGCTTCCACTTGCAGGATCATTTTGCTGTTGAGTTAGATAATGGCTGATCTTTATCTCAGTTCTATTAACCCATCTTTGCTCCATAACCCTTGACAACCTCTCAAAAACTCTATCAGTCTTGACAAATTCTATTGAGCCAGCATCTGTGGCCTTTGGAAGAACAAGTTCCAGATTTCCCTGAAATATCTTCAGGCCTCCTTTTAAAGGGGAATCATTTCATTAATCTGATTGTGATATGTTAGGATCCGAGTATCAAATCTATTCATCCTGCTCTGATTCTTTTCTCAGCATTTTTTCCTTTCCCATGTGTGAAGATCAATAATTATAATATTTGTAATTATAATATTTGACAGAAATACATTGGGGTCATTTGGCATCTTGAGTGATAACAGAATAAAGCTGATGCCTGGCAAGGTCTTGCATAAAGCAAATGTGTTTTTTTAATTTCCCTAGATATAGGCTATTTGGGACTACTAATGATGTTTTTATGCTAATGATGAAATATTATAGTCTGACTTCTATTGTATGCGCAATATGGCCTTTAATTTGGAATTCTCCCTGGTATATTCATGGTTTTTCTACCCTACACTAAACTATATCAAGTAGCTGTCTGACATGGCTCCCTTTCTCCATATTCTTATTTTGTATTTTTTTTAGAGATAGAGTGGAGTAGGTCCTTCTTGCCCTTTGAGCTACACCAGCTCAGCCACCCCCAATTCAATCTTAGCCTAATCATGGGACAATTTACAATGACCAATTAATCTACCAAATGGTATGTGTTTGGACTGTGGGAGGAAGAAAACCAGAAAAAACCCATGCATTCCACGTACAGACTTCTTACAGAGGACGATAGAATTGAACTCTGAACTCTGAACTCCGAACCCGCAATGTAATAGTGTCGCGTTAACCGCTACAGTACAGTGGTGCTCTGCATCTATCTTTTCTTTTACAATGCAGTTTTCTAGTATTTCCATAGATATTTATTACTATGGGTTATAGAATTAATAGTAATAATTCTTGTCTTTGTAGACCTCCATTAGTAATTGGATACTTGTAAACACAACTATTAAATGAGAAATTCATGTAGTGATATTAACTGGGCTGTCTCCATCCATAGGTTAGCAATTTCCTCAAAACTTTTGCAAAGGTTTTGGAGAAGCCATTTTCATCTTGAGGATGTCTTGGATGCTAGCTTCTGTCACCCAGGATGTGCCCTCTTCTCACTGCTGCCATCAGGGAGGAGATCCAGAAGCCCCTGGAGGCACACACTTAATGATTCAGGAGCAGTATATTTTGCAATGTACTGCTGGCAAAAAAAAACACTACTAATTTCACGACATATGCCCGTGATATTAAACCTGATTCTGATTCTGAGCGGTAGTCCCATTCTCTGCCTCAATTGTCACATATAATTTCTCCAAAATACTTTTCATCGGTCTGGCTAAAATCAGACTTCATGTTCCTTAATTAGCCAATGTGTTAAAAAAAAATTTGGAAATGGATCTGGAAAAACCGTATTGAATATCAATCACAAATTATCCTTGAGTTGCTTTTCTTTGTCTTAGCTAATGTTTACTATCATGTACCTGTAGCCTATCGAGCCCTTCCTTCTGAGGTCCCATCATAGGTACATGCCCGCTTACTTCTCCAATAGGTTCCACCCCATCCTCATTCCACTCAAATTAAGTCAGTTGGCTGTCAATTCTTCAATGGCACAAGCAACTGGCCAATAATGCTTTACCATCAAAATCATTTCCACCCGCGGGCAACAAAACTGTGTGGATGTTGTGATTGTCCCTCCCACTCGTAAACAAAAGAAAGCCTGCTGATGCTGGAAATCCAGAGCAACACACACAAAATGCTGAAGGGACACTACGGGTCAGGCAGCATCTATGGAAATGAATAAATAGTCGATGCTTTGAGCCGAGGCCCTTCTTCAGGACTGAGGAAAAAAGGGAAGATACTGCCTGTCCAGTTCACTGAAAAATACTAAAATTTGATTCTGTTGAGTTCTTACAAGCACTATTTTGTAAACTTCAGAAAAACTTTTTTTTTTCCAAATGGTGTTTTAATTTTAATCTATTAACATCACCCAACCTCTTGGGTATATTCCCCTGGGATCATGCGAATGTCTTCTCTTTTATTAGTCATGTCACAAGGGGCAATGACTTCCCCTGTTGTCTTTAACATCTTGGCCTCCATTTGTTATTCACACCATTTGCTACATTTTGCACTGCTAAGTTTCTGTTTGTTGTCTCTGTTGTCTTAGAGCCTCTGTAGGCTGATGCACTGCTTAGAGTTGCAGATGGGCAGGGTCAATGGATGGTTCCAAGGAAGCATAAAGGACTTCCTGTTAAACCTTTAATGTTTGGGGTCGGGGGAGTTAAATTCATAGTCTTTAAGTTGTTTCTGTTGGTATTATCTATAAAGGAGCTGTATGGTACAATGTGCTTTTTCTTTTTGTGGGTGTGTGTACAGTATGTCCATTCTCTCACCCTCTTTCAAACGAAAAAGCATTTGAGGCTACCAGTAGAGTCTCATTTAGCACAAATTATTTATTTCATGATTTTTAGTAATTTTATGTCTTTGCGCTGTACTGCTGCTGCAAAACCATAAATTTCACATCACGTAAGACAGTAATGACCAAGCTGATTCTAGATTTGCAATGGCCTGAACAAGGGTCTTGGCCTGCAACGTCAACTGTTGATTCACTTCCATAGGTGGTGCCTGAGCTGCTGAGTTCCTCCAGCATTTTCTGAGTGTTGCTGTGAAATGGCTGTAACCTGCTTAGCCACGTTTATTCAGCAATGCATCCTGAGATTAAAGGTCACCATAGAAAGTCTGTTGATCTGTGTGTCGCTTCAGATTCCAGCATCTGCAGGCTCTTGTGTCCCTTCTCTGAGCTTATAGGTGTCTCACTAATGAAAGTCACTGATGCTTCATACACAACAGAATTTGGAATTTGAACAAAAAGTTCTGTTCAGCCTGAAGCTTCTGAGATTTTGCATTGACAGGTACTTGTGGTTTCACAGGGAAGGGCCAGCAGTCAGCCATTTGTGGCTCAGCTTATCCTGGACTTCCATGTGTGCTTGGCAAAGGCAGAGGGCCCAAGTGGGCTGCAGGCCTGATGCTGATGTGTCTGGGCTAATCCTGCTCCCTCTTTTCCCACTTCTTTGTGCTGGCTTCTGGAGAGATGGGTCAGGTCCAC
Source organism: Mobula hypostoma (assembly GCF_963921235.1). Classification (NCBI taxonomy): domain Eukaryota; kingdom Metazoa; phylum Chordata; class Chondrichthyes; order Myliobatiformes; family Myliobatidae; genus Mobula; species Mobula hypostoma. The sequence goes on along the minus strand of NC_086119.1, from coordinate 27,971,491 downwards.
ATCATGGCCCGTTCCTTGGCATTGTGCTGGACTTCCTTCATTGTATCAGCAGCTCGGTTTTCACTATTGTCAGGTATGCAAGTTCCAGGTGGAGAGTCGGGAATACTGTTGCACACAGATATAGAAGGAGTCTTCATTTCTGTTTCTGTAACAGATTTTACTTTTGACCAGTCATGATTGTTAGCCTTGAGTCGAACCCCTGAGACTGGTGGACCAGTCTTAGTCTGGCCTCTACCCTTTGACCTGTTTGGCATGGGTGACCATACCAAGAGCCAAAGCATAAAGCTCTGACTCCAGCCAAGGTAGCTCTCTGGGTCAAACCCTACAACAAGGTTGTGGGCCGCTTGAAGGCACAAATGCTAGGCAGTGGCTCATCCTGCTGAGTTTCTGATCAGTTGTCACCCTTGAGATATTGTTTGTGTGGAACCTCGGGTAGAAATAAGGTTGATAATGAGCTGAAGGAATAAGAGTGGAGCAGTTGTATGAGCCTGGCCTCTACTGTATTCTCAACTCCGTAACTGCAATCTGGAGGAAAGGATGTTAGGCTCCCTTATTACATTCCAGCTCAATAACCTGTCAACACAACATTCCATTCCCTTCCATGTGATATATTTACAATGTGATTGTTTCTATTCCCTTGTGAGTACAATGATTTATCACCAATTCAAAAATTTATATTTGAACTATTCATATCCAATAAAACTTGAATAATTTTAAATTAGGTATGTGTATATTAACTTCAGGAAAATAAACAAATAACATTTATCTAAAGTGATTGGTGCATTTTAAATGAGATAAAGTGATGATATGAGGGGAAGCCTATTTTGCCTATGAAGTTCATTCCTCCTCACAGACTGTGCGCAGTTTGCTAATTCATCTAAGAATATTCTATTTATTTGTTCAGATACACACAGAATAGGCCCTTTGATCCACGCCACCCAGTAACCCCGGATTTAATCCTAGCCTAATCACAGGACAATTTACAATGAATTGAATTGACTTTATTTCTTACATCCTTCATGTACATGAGGAGTAAAAATCTTTACGTTACGTCTCCACCTGTGCAAGGTGCATGTTATAGTAATTTGTAATAAATAGTATGTACAGTAAGATACAGAACAGTCAATATAGCTTAGAAATACACTTGTGTCAGCACGAATTAATCAGTCTGATGGAAGAAGTTGTCCCAGAGTTTGTTGGTGCTTTGATGCTGCGGTACCGTTTCCCAGATGGTAGTAGCTGGAACAGTTTGCGGTTGGGGTGTCTCGGATCCCCAATAATCCTTCGGGCTCTTTTTTACGCACCTGTCACTGTAGATGTCCTGAATAGTGGGAAGTTCACATCCACAGAAGCGCTGGGCTGTCCGCACCACTCTCTGCAAAGTCCTGCGATTGAAGGAATTAGAGTTCCCACACCAGGCAGTGATACAGCCAGTCAGGATGCTCTCAATTGTGCCCCTGTAGAAAGTCCTTGGGACTATGACCAATTAACCTAACAACTGGTAGATTTTTGGACCACAGGAGGAAACTGAAGCAAGCCCCCATGGTCACGGGGAGGATGTACGAACTCCTTACAGGCAGCTGTGGGAATTGAACCTGGGTTGCCGGAACTGTAAAGCGTTGTGCTAACCACTACACCATGCTGCCCCATAGTATAGAATATAATGGCCAGAACCAAAGAGGTGGCTTGCAAAGGAAAATTATTTATCCTAACACTCAGTATTAATTTTTAGATCATGAACATGTGATCTAAATTTTCTTGGATTTATCTGAATAGAGAGTAGTTTAGCTCCCATTTGCAAGTCAGTGATCTAATCAATGGGCTCAGTTGAATTTGCCATACGGTTCTTCTCGTGAGATAAGCTAAGAATACACCTGATGGGCTAAATAGTCTTTAATTCAATGTCATCTTTAATATCAACAGGAAGCCTTGGAGTTTCTCTGACTACCCGTACCCAGTAGTAATTGAATATAGCTTCTACGATAGCCTGATTTATTCTGCACTGTTCATTTATAGAAAACTATTTTTATTCAATTCCCCAGAAGCAAGCTTGGTGGTGGAATGCAGCCTTTTTAGCCTGCGTATGAAGAGCTGTAGAGCATTGGGTGGAAACTGGTACTCTCCCCTCACCCTTGTCCACTACACTACACTTACCTGATGCTTCACCCTTTCCTAACTTCCCCTCCCTTTCCATGAGTTACCAAGGGAGTTATGTCCTTTGTGCATGCTGAGAATTAAACGATGGGGAATAATTTTAACTCTCACTTAGAACTGTAATTACCCAGGAAAAGATTTTTTTTAAAATTTCACTTTGTAAGAACGTTTCACAGCTTTTATTAAATTGCTGGAGAAAGCAAAGAAGTGAGACCTCCTGTGAAATCTTTTCCAGCCTCTAGTTCATCTCTCAGAACTGTTCACACATTGTCCATTAGATCCTCCACAAGGCTATTTTTAGCAACACTGTTGATGTATTTTGAGCAGAGACTGCAGTAGGGTGGTGCTTTTTTCCTGATATATCCGCATTGCTACATAGTTTGGATCCCATAAAATGGTCACAAAACTAATCAAAGGCGATTCCAGTGAGACGTTTGTCCTTTCTGGAACGTACAGCAATTGGCATTTTGCAAGCTGAGCAGTGACGCTAGAACTAAATGAATGCCAGTTATCATTTATGAAATAGGCAACTTATGTTGTGCATAGCTGAACAAAAATTACAAGCCCCCTGTGCAGCTTATTGTGTCAGTGTGGTTGTCATACCTTTGCCATACAGCTGTTCTCTGAAGGCAAGATTACTGAAGATGGTTAGGAACAGTAGCCTCTCTACAATTTTGCTGCTGAATACTCCAGATATTAGGGCATTTTGAACTTAAATGTAATATCTCTGTGACTATTTTTCAATTTGATACAAGGCAACAGTTCTGGGCAACAACAGGAACCGTTTATTATTATAGCCCGAGCTCTGTGTGCCTGCCTGCTGGCAGTTCTCGATCACATCACATTTCCAGACCAGATTACAAATTGCTGTCACTATCAGGCCACCAGATGGCAATAACCCCACCCAGCTTCTCTCACATTAGTGTAATTGCAGCTCCAGAAACTGCATCAGCCTTACATTGGCTCCGAGTTATTATCCTGCTTTTTTACACATTTATTTTGGATACAAACAGCTGTCAAGGGATGGGGGCAGTACAGTGGTCTAGCAGGCAATGTGCCACACACAAGATGTAGGGGGTTTTGGGCAGCATCTGTAGAGGGAAATGGACAGCCAATGTTTCGGGCTAATGCATCTAGACTGAAAGGTGGCGAGGGAGGTTGAAGTATACATGAAAAAGGGGAAGGAAGGGAGTAGTATTCAGAACATCTTCGAGGAGCGATGCCTCAAAAAGGTAGCATCCATTATTACAGACATCCCACCTCTCCTGGACGTTCCGGGAGTCTCCAGCATATTAATAGTGGCTCCCTGATGCCCGCAAATTATATACAATGTCACGGAAATCAATTTTTTGAGAGAGTGTGCGCGAGAGAGAGCGAGCGCAAGAGCAAGAAAGAAAGCGCGAGTGAAAGCGACCACGAGAGAGACCGTGAGAGAGTGCGCGTGTGCGCGCAGGACAGAGAGAGTGACAGCAAGAGCGAGAAAGCAAGCGTGAGAGAGAGAGAGAGAGTGACTATGAGCGAGAGAGCGTGCATGCGAGAGAGAGAGACCAAGAGCAAGAGAGTTCCAAAAAAAAGTCAGAGTGCCAGAGTGTTCCAAAAAAAAGAAAATATAAACTGTACGTCACCCCAGACTACACTAAAGTGTACCGCTGCCTAATAGGGGTCAAAATAATGATAGTGTTGCTCGCTGCACTGTTTGCAACAGTGACTTTTCTATTGCCCATGGTGGGTTAAGACTGTAAAAGACATGTTGAGGTGAGTTTAACAGGTGTCATTTGTTCATTAGCATAGCTAACGTTACTTAAACTAGCTGGCTAGCTGCTAAGGAGCTACTCTATTGCAGACATCCCACCTCTCCCGGAAGTTCCGGGAGTCTTCCGCAAATTGATGGTGCTACCTCCCTGAAATGAGTTTTTGCAGGGTGGGATGTCTGTCGTTAAGGACCCCCATCACCCAGGTCATGCCTTGTTCTCAATGCTGCCATCAGGAAGGAAGTACAGAAGCCTGAAGGCACACACTGAACGATTCAGGAATAGCTTCTTTCCCTCTGCTATCCGATTTCTGTATGGACATTGAACCCATGAACACTACCTTACTAATTTTTTAGTTCTCTTTTTGCACTACTTGTATAGTTTAACCATTATATATATATATAAAATTTACAGTAATTCAGTTCTTTTTCTATTATGTGTTACATTGTTCTGCTGCTGCAGAGACAACAAATTTCATGATATATGTTGGTGATATTAAACTGATTCTGATTGTGAGCAAGTGCTGGCAAACTATAGGTGGATGCAGTTGGGAAGGAGTTTATAGGCAGGCTGCCCTCTCCATCTTCCTCCCTTGATTCCATGTTCCACTTTTCTCTCCTAATCAGACTCAGAAATCTTCAGCCCTTTGTCACCTCCACCTATCACCTCGCAGCGTCTGTCTCCTTTTCCATTCATTCTTCTTCACCTGGATCCATCCATCACTTGCTCCATCCCCTTGGCTGTGTGTGGAGTTTGCATGTTCTCCCTGTGAAATCTTGGATTCCCCCATGTTTCATCCCATATTCCAATGATGTACAAATTGGTGAGTGAGTTGGATGTATTAGAAACATAGAAAACCTTCAGCACAATACAGGCCCTTCAGCCCACAGTGCTGTGCCAAACATGTACTTACTTAGAAATTACCTAAGGTTACCCATAGCCCCATATTTTTCTAACCTCATGTACCTATCCAGGAGTCTCCTAAAAGACTCTATTGTATCCGCCTCCACCACCGTCGCCAGCAGCCCATTCCATGCACTCACCACTCTCTGTGTAAAAAATCTTACCCCGACATCTCCTCTGTACCTACTTCCAAGCGCATTAAAACTGTGCCCTCTCGAGTTAACTATTTCAGCCCTGGGATAAAGTCTCTGACTATCTACATGATCAATGCTTCTCATCATCTTATACACCTCTATCAGGTCACCTCTCATCCTCTGCCGCTTCAAGAAGAAAAGGCTGAGTTCACTCAACCTATTCCCGTAAGGCATGCTCCCCAATCCAGGCAACATCTTTGTAAATCTCCTGTGCACCCTTTCTATGATTTCCACATCCTTCCTGTAGTGAGGTGACCAGAACTGAGCACTGTACTCCTAGTGGGGCCTGATCAGGGTATAATATAGCTGCAACATTACCTCTTGGCTCTTAAACTCAATCCCACAATTGATGAAGGCCAGTGCACCATATGTCTTCTTAACCACAGAGTCAACCTGCACAGCAGCTTTGAGTGTCCTATGGACTCGGACCCTAATGTCCCTCTGATCCTCCACACTGCCAAGAGTCTTATCATTACTACTATATTATTGTGGATAAATGGTGTAATTTAAATGAGTGGGGGTAGTTGATCAGAAAATTGTGTGAGTAAAGTGGAATTAGAGTGGTCAGTGGCTGCTATGGACTTTGTGGGCTGGTGTTGACTGATTATGACACTGCTGACTTTTATTATCCATCATTAATTTCCCCTGGCACAATGGCAATAGGCCCCATCCTTAAACTGCTGGGGTCTTCATGCTCTGCCGATACTTAGACACAATGATTTTGTGTATATCACATTGGTCTTCCTCAGCCATTTCTGCTCCAAGGAAAACAGACCCAGCTTAGTCTATTTCTCCTACTTGAAACAACTTTTCAGGAAGTTGAAAATCCAACATATAAAACACTGCATAATTTCCACAGTAGGAGATTTTCTGATCTTTTGGGATTGTCTAACTCTTGCAGCATGCCAGCCTGTTTACTACGACAACCATACAGATGAGGCTATAACACCATAAGACATACAGGAGCAGAATTAGGCCATTCAGCCCATCGAGCCTGGCCTGCCATTCCACCATGACTGATTTATTATCCTCCTCAACCCCATTTCTCCAAATAACCTTTGCCATCATTAATAAAGAATTGATCAACATCTGCTTTAACTGTACCCAATGACTTGACCTCCACAGATGTCTGTGGAAATGAATTCTGCAGATTCACTACCATCTATCTAAAGAAATTCCTTCTCATTTCTGATCTAAAGGGACATCCCTCTATTCTGAAGCTGTGCCCTCTGGTCCTCGACTCCTCCACTATAGGAAACATCCACTCCACAACCACTCTATCTTTCAATGTTCACTTAAATTGTTTGGATTTGATAATTTCCTGCTGAAGTCATTTTCTGTGACCATATGACCGAACAAGGAAGGAGCTGCTACTATTCTTGATCATTCTTGCATGGCTGGTGGATACAATCCAGAATTACAGTTCTAGAAAACATGCCTCCCATTCTTGAAGATCATCAAGATCATCTTCATCGTAGGATGTTGTAGTCTTTCTCAAATGTTGAGACTTTTCTATCAGTTATGTCTGAGGCAAAACGAATAGAAAAGTCTTAGCATTTGAAAAAGATTGCAACATGCTACAATGAAGATGATACTACAGTGGTAGACCTTAGGAATAAAAAGGTCATTTGATACTACAGTAGTAGATCTTTGGAATAAAAAGTCTCTTAAAGCTGCATTGCTGCCAGTGTCTTTGGCTTTTGGCCACGTATGAATGTACAATATGTGAGCAGGAGAAGACCGCCTGGTCCTCTGAGCCTGCTTCACCCTGGCTGATTCATTGTGAATTCAACTCTGTGTTGCCATGTGTCAATAGTAATGTTTCATCCTTTACTAATCAATCAAGTATCCACCACTGCCTTAAAATATTCAGAGACTTGGTCAACACTGTCCTTTCTTTATGACAAGAATTTTTGCTTCATTATGGGCAACTCCCATTTTATAAATGGTCACCATTCTACAACTTTTCTATGACCTCGGATTTGAAAGCTTCATTGTTGGCTTGTGAACTTCTACGAAGAGGTCCAGTACTTTTGTTCCAGATTGGGATCAAAATCTTCCTTGGCCTTGCTTGTAGTTTCCACAGTTGGGATGTAGGCGCTGATTGTGGTGTGTTGGTTCAGTGTTAATGAGCAGAAGTGGTACTGTAACATGGTCACTGTATCAGAAGTTACCACATAGTCTACATAAGTAGATATTAAAGTTACACTTGTTTGTGACATGAGTACAAGTCCTCTCCAGATTATGAATGCCAATTTATGTCCAGCCCGTGTATTAAAGCATGCATTTGCAGACATCCCACCTCTCCTGGAAGTTCCAGGAGTCTCCCACATATTGATAGCGGCTCCCTGATGCCCAGAAATTATATACAATATCCCAGAAATAGATTTTTTTTGAGAGGGAGAGCAAGGGCAAGCATCCTGATTGGTCTATCTTCGTGCTAAGTAGACCTATCAGTTTTCTCTGTGGGCGGGCTTTACAGTCGACCTCTAAAATAATGACAGTGTTGCTTGCTGCACTGTTTGTAACAGTGACTTTTCTATTGCCCATGGTGGGTTAAAATGTAAAAGACATGTTGAGGTGAGTTTAACAAGCGTCATTCGTTCATTAGTGTAGCTAACGCTATTTAAACTAGCTGGCTAGTTGCTAAGGAGCTACTCTATTGATGTCCTACGTCATGAGGTCAAACTTCCTGTAGACTTGCTTAAAGTTGTAATAGAATAAACAAGATAATATAATATATTATAAGTACATATTTTACTGTCACATTTTCTGCATATACCCAACTTGCTTTACAGATTAGACAAAATCACTAAACAAAGTATTACATACACCCTTGGAAGTTGACCGGGGGAGGGGGTGATATGGGGTTGCGAGGGGCGGGGGTGCTACCTCCCTGAAATGGGATTTTGCAGGGTGGGATGTCTGCATTTGGGTGACTGGTGGTATGGATTTGCTTACTGCTACAGGCATCTTCTGCTGTCTGAGATCTGAGCTCCCAGCCACATTTCTGACTTGCAAAATGGTTTGGATATAAACAGTTCCTGGGAATGGACCTCCTCTCCTCACCTGCCATTCCCCTCCCTCTGGTTCCCCTCCTTCCCTTTCTTCCAGGGTCCACTGTGGTCTTCTAACAGATTCCTCCTCCTTCAACCCAGGTGCTTAGCCCCGTGCTCTACTAGCTTTATGCTCATGAGTGTGAAGCTAAGCACAGCTCCAGTGCCATATCTACATTTGCTGACAACACAACTGTCGCTGGCCAAATCAAAGGTGGTGACAAATTAGCATATAGGAAGGAGATTGAAAGTCGAGCTGAGTCCGCTCAGCTGGATTTTCAATCTCTTACTCAGTATCTGCAAGACCAAGGAGTTGATTATTGAGTTCAGGAGGAAGAAACAGGAGTTCTATTAGCCAATCCTCATCACAGGTGGAGAGAGTTAGCAGCTTTAAATTCCTTGGAGTTATTATTTTGGAAGATCCATCCGGGTCCGGCATATAAAAGAAAACATGGCAATGCCTCTACTTTCTTAGGAGTTTGCGAAGATCTGGCATGTCAGGTAAACTTTGATAAGCTTCTATAGATGTGTGGTGGAGAGTATATTGACTGTTCGCATCAGAGCCTGGTTTAGAAACACCAGAGCCCTTAAATGAAAAAAACTACGAAAAGTAGTGGATACGGCCTAGTATGTCGCAGATCAAGCTCTCCCCACCATTAAGCACATCTACAAGGAGTGTTGTTACAGGAAAGCAGCATCTATCATCAGGGATCTCCACCATCCAGGCTTTGCTCTCTTCTTGCCATGGTGATCTAGAAGAAGGTGTAGGAGCCTTGGGTCCCACACCACCAGGTTCAGGAACAGTTAGTACCCCTCAGCCATCAGGGTCTTGATGCAGAGGAGATAACTTCACTCAATGAAACTCTGCCCTATTTGTAATTTGATAATAAGTTTACTTTGAACATTACCTCTCCCAGCTTCTTACTTCATTGCCTCTCCCCCACCCACTCACCTGGCTTCACCAGCTCGTACTTTTTAGCCTCCCTCTCACTTATTCTGGTTTCTCCCCATTTCCTTTCCAATCCTGATGAAGGGTCTTGGCCCAAAACATTTGCTGCTTTTTCCCCTCCATAGATGCTGTCTGATCTGCTGAGTTCCTCAAGCATTTTGTATGTGTCATTTTTCAGGAATGGAACCCTGGTGTAACTGGAGGATGACCTGTATTACCTTTAAATGAATGTATCCCATTGAAGGCAGAGAACATGAAGACAATGTATTTTAGCAAATTAATGTCAAAGTCTAGATTTTATAATATTGTGGTGTAGTTGAGCCTAAGTGAGCCCATCCTTAGTTAAACACAAGTATAATTTTACAACAGTTCACACACCTACATTTTGTAATGTCAGTGTTTTTGTTTAAGGGAAGGTCTCAAAGATTGGCACGTCCTTTGCTCACTGTGAACAGTCACAGATAGTACTATATATTGGTAATGGTATTAAATAAGTGATTTTTTTTTCTGGAATTTCAGTAATGCCAGATCTTCAGCCTCTCCCCTGCTGGATATTGAAGCAGAGCAGTGCAGTGACAGAACCAGACTGTGGGAGTTATAAAGTGTGAACAAAACAGCTAAGCTGGAAATTACTGAGGAACCACTTCTGAATGTCACCACAAAAACTAATCAATAATAGAGAATTGAGTCAAATCAATTATATTGGCCAAACTAAGGTTAGAAATATTTTCATCCATTATTCTTTCCACACTTGCAGCCACACATTTTGACATTCCTTGCAAATTTCTTTTCACATTTTCTCTCTTGAGGCTTCCAAACATCTGCTGGGCCACGTTTTATTGTTCTGACCCTAGCAAGTGCGGAACAAAAGGCTTGTATTTGAATACATGGTTAGTAGGGCCACTGCACAGACAAATTACGAATTTTTGCTGAGAAATTCTATTATAACTCCTGCAGGCAAAGAGTTATAGAGCACTACAGTACTGAAACAGGCCATCTGTTCCATCTAATCCATGCCAAACTGTGATTCTCTCTAGTACCATTGACCCACACCTGGATCATAGCCCTCCATACCCTTCACATCCATGTACTTATCCAAGCTTCTCCTAAATGTTGAAATCAAACCCACTTCCATAAGAATCATAGGATATAGGAGCAGAATTAGGCCATTCAGCCCATCGAGTCTTCTCTACCATTCCATCATGGCTCATTCCGGAATTCACTCAACTCCATACACCTGCCTTCTTTCCATATCCTTCGATGCCCTGACCAACAGGAAACGATCAACTTCCGCCTTAAATATACGCATGGACTTGGCTTCCACTGGCAGCTCATTCCACATTTGCACCATCCTCTGAGTAAAGAATTTCCCCCTCAGGTTACCCTTATATATTTCACCTTTCACCTTTAGTTTTATGTTTTGTAACTTCAAAACATTAAATTAATTCAAAGAAAATACAGAGTTCGAAATGTAGGTCTAACTTTAAGCAAGGCACACATGTATCGCATAGTAACGTGGTGATGTATACAATTAATGTATTCTTACATATAACCCGTAATTATTTAAACAACAATGCTTAATCAACCAATATATGTACAAGATTATTCAAATATTATTGAATTACTAATTACACGACACTTAGCCTATGAACTCTCGTTCTTGTCTCACCTACCTTCAGTAGAAAAATACAGCTTGCATTAACCCAATCATACACTGTCATAATTTTGTATACTTCCCCACATTCTCCTTTGCTTCGGAGATGAACATCCTAACTTATTCACCCTCTCCCCATAACTCAAGTCCTCAAGTCTCAGCAACATCCTTGTAAACCTTCTCTGTACTCTTTCAGTCTTATTGATGTCTTTCCTGTAGGTACAGTAGGTGACCAGAACTGCACTCAATATTCCTGTTGTATACTAAATATTTTTGTAATATTTGAGTAGTAGTATAAATATATTGTATGATTAAGCATTTCTTTTTGTTTACACAATTCACTACGTGTTAAGTACCTGAATGATATACGAAGTTCAAAGTCAAATGTATCTTCAAAGTACATGCATGTCACCACACACTACCTGAAATTCTATTTCTGCGGGCATACTTAACAAATCTATAGAACAGTAACTGTAAACCGGATCTGTAAACTGTAAACATCAGGAGTTGTAAACTGTAAACAAATTGTGAAAATGCAGATATAAATAAATAGCGATAATTAACGAGCATGAAAGAACAATATAACAGAGTCCTTAACCATATAACAATTACAGCACAGAAACAGGCCATCTCGGCACTTCTAGTCCATGCTGAATGCTTACTCCCACCTAGTCCCACTGACCTGCACTCAGCCCATAACCCCCCATTTATTTCCTGTCCATATAGCTATCCAATTTTACTTTAAATGACAATATTGAACCTGCCTCTACCACTTCTACTGGAAGCTCGTTCCACACAGCTACCACCCTCTGAGTAAAGAAGTTCCCCCTTGTGTTACCCCTAAACTTTTGCCCCCTCTCAACTCATATCCTCTTGTTTGAATCTCCCCTACTCTCAATGGAAAAAGCCTATCCACGTCAACTCTAACTATCCCCCTCATAATCTTAAATACCTCTATCAATTCCCCCCTCAACCTTCTACGCTCCAAAGAATAAAAACCCAACTTGTTCAACCTTTCTCTATAGCTTAGGAGATGAAACCCAGGCAACATTTTAGTAAACCTCCTCTGTACTCTCAATTTTTTTTGACATCTTTCCTATAATTCGGTGACCAGAACTGTACACAATACTCCAAATTTGGCCTCACCAATGCCTTGTACAATTTTAACATTACATCCCAACTCCTATACTCAATGCTCTGATTAATAAAGGCCAGCATACCAAAAGCTTTCTTCACCACCCTATCCACATGAGATTCCACCTTCAGGGAACTATGCACCATTATTCCTAGATCCCTCTGTTCTACTGCATTCTTCAATGCCCTACCATTTACCAGGTATGTCCTATTTTGATTAGTCCTACCAAAATGTAGCACCTCACACTTATCAGGATTAAACTCCATCTGCCATCTTTCAGCCCACTCTTCTAACTGGCCTAAATCTCTCTGCAAGCTTTGAAAACCTACTTCATTATCCACAACGCCACCTATCTTAGTATCATCTGCATACTTACTAATCCAATTTACCACCTCATCATCCAGATCATTAATGTATATGCCAAACAACATTGGACCCAGTACAGATCCCTGAGGCACACCGCTACACACTGTCCTCCAATCTGACACACAGTTATCCACCACGACTCTCTGGCGTCTCCCATCCAGCCACTGTTGAATCCATTTTACTACTTTAATATTAATACCTAACGATTGAACTTTCCTAACTAACCTTCCATGTGGAACCTTGTCAAAGGCCTTGCTGAAGTCCATATAGACAACATCCACTGCTTTACCCTCGTCAACTTTCCTAGTAACCTCTTCAAAAAATTCGATAAGATTTGTCAAACATGACCTTCCACGCACAAATCCATGTTGACTGTTCCTAATCAGACCCTTTCTATCCAGATAATTGTATATACCATCTCTAAGAATATGTTCCATTAATTTACCCAGCACTGACGTCAAACTCACAGGCCGATAATTGCCAGGTTTGCTCTTAGGACCCTTTTAAACAATGGAACCACATGAGCAATACACCAATCCTCCGGCACCATCCCCGTTTCTAATGACATTTGAAATATTTCTGTCAGAGCCCCTGCTATTTCTACACTAATTTCCCTCAAGGTCCTAGGGAATATCCTGTCAGGACCTGGAGACTTATCCACTTTTATATTCCTTAAAAGTGCCTGTACTTACGCTTCTTTAATCATCAGAGTTTCCATAACTTCCCTACCTGTTTTCCCTTACCTTACACAATTCAATATCCTTCTCCTTAGTGAATACAGAAGAAAAGAAATTGTTCAAAATCTCCCCCATCTCTTTTGGCTCAACACATAGCTGTCCACTCTGATTCTCTAAGGGACCAATTTTATCCCTCACTATCCTTTTGCTATTAATATAACTGTAGAAACCCTCTGGATTTATTTTCACCTTTCTTGCCATAGCAACCTCGTATCTTCTTTTAGCTTTTCTAATTTCTTTCTTAAGATTCTTTTTATATTCTTTATATTCCTTGAGCACCTCATTTACTCCATGCTGCCTATATTTATTGTAAATATCTCTCTTTTTCCGAACCAGGTTTCCAATGTCCCTTGAAAACTATGGCTCTCTCAAACTTTTAACCTTTCCTTTCAACCTAACAGGAACATAAAGATTCTGTACCCTCAAAATTTCACCTTTAAATGACCTCCATTTCTCTATTACATCCTTCCCATAAAACAAATTGTCCCAATCCACTCCTTCTAAATCCTTTCGCATCTCCTTAAAGTTAACCTTTCTCCAATCAAAAATCTCAACCCTGGGTCCAGACCTATCCTACTCCATAATTATATTTAAACTAATGGCATTGTGATCACTGGACCCGAAGTGCTCCCCAATACATACCTCCATCGCCTGACCTATCTCATTCCCTAACAGGAGATCCAAATGAGTGTAGCTATCCCTTTTTGTTCAAGAACCTGATGTTTGAGGGGTAGTAACTGTTCTTGAATCTGGTGGTGTGAATTCTGAGGCACTTGTACCTTCTACCTGATGGCAGCAGCGAGAAAAGAGTAGGTAGTGAGGATCTTTGATAATGGATGCTGCTTTTCTATGGAAACATTTCATGTCGATGTGCTGAATTGTTGAGAGGGTTTTATTGATGATGCACTGGGCCGGATGCACTACATTTTGTAGGATTTTCCACTCAAGGGCATTTGTGTTCCCATGCCAGGCCATAATGCAGCCAGTCAGCTCTCCTTCCACCACACATCTGTAGAAGTTTGCCAAGATTTTTGATGACATGCTGAACCTCAACAGACTCCTGAGGAAGTAGAGGCGCTGTCATACTTTCTTTGCAATAATATTTATGTGATGGGTCCAGGACATTTCTTCTGCGATAGTTATACCCAGGAATTTAAAGTTACTGACCCTCTCCACCTCCAATCCTCCAATGATTACTGGCTCATGGACCTCTGGTTTCCCTCTCCTGATGTCTATAATCAGTTCCTTGGTCTTATTAACATTGAGTGAGAGGTTGTTGTTATTGCACCACTCAGCCAAGCTTTCAGTCTCCCTCCTGTATGTTGATTCATCAACTCCTTTGATACAGCCCACAACAGTGGTGTCATCAGCAAACTTGTACATGGCATGGAGCTGCACTTAGCCCCCTGCTCTACTCACTTTACACCTATGACTGTGTGGCTAAGTACACATCTCTGTGGTGCTCTTGTATTGAATGAGACTGCAGAGGATATGTTTTTGCCAATCCGAACTGATTGGGGTCTATAAGAGAGGCAATCCAGGATCCAATTGCACAAGGGGGTATTGAGGCCCAGGTCTTGGAGTTTACTAATTAGTTTTGAGGGGATGATGGTGCTAAATGCTGAACTGTAATTGATAAATAGCATCTTTGCTGTCCAGGCGTTCCAAAGTGTTGTGAAGAGCCGATGACACAGCATCTGCTGTAGACTTGTTGCTTTGGTAGGCGAATTGGAGTGGATTCAAGTTGCCATTCAGACATAAGCTGATGCGCTTCAGCACCAGCCTCTGTAAACACTTCACTGTGGATGTAAGTGCCACTGGGTGATATCATTCAGACAGGTTACCATGCTCCTCTTGGGCACCTGTGCGGTTGAAGCCTGCTTGAAGCAGTTTGGTACCGACCAAACTTTTGGAGCGAGAGGTTGAAGGTATCCGTGAGCACACAAGCCAGTTGGTCGGCACCGGTCTTCAGTACTCGGACTGGTACTCCGTCTGGACCAGATGCTTTCCTTGGATTCACTCTCTTGAAGGCAGTCCACATGTCATCTTCGGATACTGGGACCAAAGGATCATCGGGAGGCATGAGGGAGCGCAGTGGTTCTTCCCTGTTCTGGTGCTCAAGGTGACCATAGAAGGCATTGAGCTCCTCTGGAAATGAAGCTCTGCTGATTTATCTTGATGTCCATTTGCAGATTTAAGTTTGTAGGAGGTTATGGCATTCAAACCCTTCCACAGCTGTTGAGCACTCCAGTCTAGTCCAGCATCTCTACCTCACCTGGGAGATGGCTTTCCAGAGATCATACCTGTACCTCCTTGTAGCACTCGTGATCTCCGGACTTGAATACCTCTGAATTAGTTCTCAGCAGTTTTTGGATTTCATAGTTCATCCAGGGCTTCTGACTGGAGAAAACCCTGAAGGATGTCGTGGGGGAACACTCATCCACAGCTGTTTTAATAAAGTCTGTAACGACCAAGGTGTAGTCATTCAGGTCCTCAGGTGAGTTCTTGAACACAGCGCAGTCCACTGATTCAAGGCAATCCTGTAACCATTCCTCAGCTTCCCGCGACTACCTCTTGGTTGCCTTAATCTCTGGAGTCTTGCTCTTTAGGCTCTATCTGTACGCAGACAGTAGTACGGCCAGATGATTCAACTTGCCAAAGTGCGGTCTGAGGAAGGAACAATAGGCATTCCTTATCATAGTGTAGCAGTGGTCTATCATGAAAAAAACAGCAACATTTAGAACCAAAACAATTGCAGAATGCTTTAAGTTCCATAAGCAAAATCAAAGGGAAGGGGAGTCCATTTTAGCTTTTAAGGCCATAAGACATGGAATCAGAATTGGGCCATTCAGATCATCGAGTATGCTCTGCCATTCCATCTTGGCTGATGTATTATCCCTCTCAACCCCATAACATGCGACGCACTGACTAATCTCGAGTCATGATACCATGTTGCTAGGCTCTCTATCTCCTTCCTGTGTTTCAGCTCACTGTTCTTTAAGAATCAACCCACTGTAGTAGTAACACCTGTAGGAAGCAGCCACATGGGGATAATTGTTGTGGTGTTGCTGTCTTTCCTTACTGTGGTCTGTTGGTCAAGAATCCAGTTACAAAAATAGGTGATAAGGCTCAGGTTGAAGTTGGAGATGAGCTTGTTTGGAATTATAGTATTGAAGGCACAGGTGTTGTCAATAAAAAAAGTCTAATATATGTGTCTTTACTGTCCAGATACTCCAGAGATGCATGTTAGGTCAGGGTACATGATATCTGCCATTAGACTTGTTCTTGATTATGTGGCTGAACTGAAAAAAACTGAGGACTGTCATTTCAGTGCTTGATGCACTGAGAGATTATTTAGCTAGTTAGTGGAATCGTACAAGAAAGTATTCAAAAATAGTTCCTAACTGAAGCACAACTCACATTTAAAAGAACAGTTGAAATTGCTCTATCAGTGGAAACTGCAGGTAGAGGTGCAATTGAGTCACAGTCAGGAATGAATGTGAGCATTAACACAATTGTGATGTCTAAATGGAAGACTACCTGGCCGAACAAATTGTCTCACCGTTGTGGCAGGGGACCAGTGCAGGTTTAAAGGTGACACTTGCGGAAAATGCATCGAAGTAGGATACATACAAAGAACATGTTGGGCAGACAAAAATAAGTGGACTGCAGAGGGAAGAAAACAAGATTAAAAATTCAAGTTGCAGCTTCAAAAAGAGTACCAATCTTCATGCTGTTGATGAAAAATCTGATAATGATGAGAATGACCCAGGACTGTGTAGCCTTAAGATTTACAATGTGAGAACAAACAAGAGATAAGCAATATGGCTTACACCAGAAGTGAATGGGAAATTAATTAAAATGGAATTGGACACTGGCTCAGCTATTTCAGTTAGTACACAAAATGAGTTTGAATGCCATTTCAAAGATACTGAACTGAAGCCTGCAGATGCTCAACTAAGAACTTATACTGGAGAAACGATAACTCCTGTGGGAACAACATTCGTAACTGTAAAATACAATAAGCAACAAGTCACATTGGGCTTGTAGGTAGTGGAAACAGGAGAACCAGTATTGTGGGCCATGATTGGCTGAGACAACTTCAATTTGATTGGAGATCCATCCATTATTTGCAGGTCACAACCCTGCAATGGAGTCAATTGAAAGTGAATTATGAAAGGTACTGGATGATGCCACAGCAGTGTTCCACGATGCCCTGGAAAACTCAAATATATCAAAGGTAAAATAGTATTAAAATAAAATGCCGTAGCTGAGTTTTGCAAAGCCTGTCTTATACCATCTGTGATAAGCTTGTGAGCTAAATCACATGGAAGGTGAAGGAATTCTTTCCAAGGTTGATTGGAGCCTGTGGGCAATGCCAGTGGTCCCAGTAGCCAAGAAGAATGAGTCTGTTGGGATCTGTATTTACTTTAAGGTCATCATTTACCCAGTACCGAATGTACATTAGTACCCTCTGCCCAGGATAGAGGATATCTAAAAACTTTCTGGAGGAAAATACTTCAGCAAAGTGGACTTAGCTGAGGCTTATCTGCAGATGGGGATGGAAGAAGAGTCCAAAGTGCTCCTCATCATAAATACAAAGGGCTTTATTGCTATAATGGACCTATTTTTGGAGGAGCACCTGCATTTGCACTCTGGCCAAAAGCTAAGGGCCAGGTGCTGTGAGGCTGCCCAGGCACTCAGAGTTACCTGGATGACATCATCGTTGCCAGTAAAGATGATAAGAAACATCTCCAGAATCTCATGATTAGAAGATTATGGCTCAGAACAAGTGTGAATTATGTAAAACAAGCATCACCTAGTGTAGTCACACCACTGATACACAAGGATTACTCTAGTGTGCTTTGAGTCTGATTTGGGGTGCAAAATGTTTTAACCAGTGTGGTACTTGTATGGGAATGAGTGTACGCTGATCATCAACCATTAGTGTTCATTTTCAATCCGCAGACGGGTATTCCACTAACAGCAGCAACACGAATGCAGAGCTGGGCTCTGTTTCTTGAAGAACACAATTTCAAGATAGATTTCAAGAGGATGGATAATCATTGGTAGTGCTCATGGATTGTCCTGTTTGCCCTTGGAAAAGGAAATTCTTGAAAAATTTGCAAAAGAGGACACTCCTCTTGATGTATTCTTCCAAATGCAAATCGAAAGTCTCCCTTTTATGGCAGAGATGATCCAAAAGTAAACCAGAAAAGTCCCCACCCAGTCTCGGGTCTACACGGCAGCCCAAAATGGCTGGAATGTGCAGCAGAAACTCCCGTTTCCTGATTTTTTTTTTAGTAGTGCCAGGATGAACTTGTCCTTGATGGAGGTTGTCTTAAGCGGGGAATGAGAGCTGTTGTACCATTCAAGCTGAGAACTGAAATGTTGGAGGAGCTACGTGTCAGTCATTGAGTCATGGTCAAAATGAATGTGTCGACTCGAAGCTTTGTCCGGTGGCCTGAGATAGATCAGATCAAGCAGCTTGCCATGCATTGTGCAGGATGCCAACACATCCAGAAGATGCCAAGAGCAGCACCTCTCCTTCCCTGGAAATGGCCTGCTTTACCCTTGCAAAGGATTCATGTGGATCTTGCCAGACCGTTCATGGGCACAACTTTCTTGATTGTAATGGACGCAGTTGCAAGGTGGCCAGAAGTATTTCCAGTAGTCTCCACTGCAGCCTCGCACAGGGTTGCTATGTTCAGAAACTTCTCAGGAACTGTGTTCCAGAACACTTAGTCAGTGACAATAGACCACAGCTTGTTCTAGAACACTTTCAATCATCCTGAAAATGAAAGGAATAAGACATCTTACATCTGCACCCTATCACCCAGCTACAAATGTCTTGGTGGAAATGTTTGTTTAGAGTCTAAAGAATGTCAGCAGAACATACTGGGTTGACACTGAATTACCAGCTCGCCAATTTCCTCCTTGCATAGCACAATGCAGCCCACTCCTCAACCAACAACTCACCAGCTATGCTGTTCCTGAGTTGTCCTTTGCGCTCACACTTGGATCTCCTCAAACCCAATTTCAGAAGGAGTATGCAGGAGAAACAGCTGGGACAAATTGAGGGCTCCTCAAACAAGGAGATTTGATGCTTCACTCCTGGACAAGCCATCCTGGCAAGGGACTACAGAGGTGATTACAAGTGGGCGCTTAGAAAGACTAAGGACAGAGCTCAACCACTCTACCACACAGTGGAGATTCAATCTGCTGTCATCTGGAGATGACACATCAATCAGTTGTGGAGAGCAGAGTCAATTGCCAGAGAAGAAAAGTGCCCAGAGCTGTCAGAACCACTTTCTGAAGTCCCAGAATTGACTCCTTCAACCACCAGGGAGGAGGTCCCAAAACCTGAGATTGTGTCACAGACACCAGTCTCACCTGCCAAGCAGAGTGATCTCCCTTGTCAGGAACGACATTATTCCACAAGAATAGGAATCCTCCACGGTAATTAAATTTTAGGCCTGGATGGGACAATTTAACATTTTCTATGCTGTAGATGTCTACTTAGTAGTTGTATTATATAGTATACTGTGTATACAATGTGCATGTGTATATATACGTGTCCTGATCTCTGAACACCAATGAATTAATCGCTCTCTTTACAACCCTAGATACCTGTAATATTACTTTCAAGTAATTATGGGTCTGTATTCCCAGATCCCTTTGTTCTATCACTCTGTTCTGTGCTCTCTGCTCACCATATAAACCATATCCTGGTTTGTCCACTAAAAGTGCAACATCACACATTTGTCAAACTTTAAATTCCATCTGCCATTTTTCCAGTTGGTCCAGATCCTGCTCCAAGCTTGGACAGCCACCTTTGCTGTCCACTGTGCCCACAATCTTGGTGTCACCTGCAAATTTGCTATTCCAGTTTACTACATTACCATCCAAATCATAATATAAATGACAGACAAGATCAGACCCAGCACCAATCCCTGTGGCACACCATGAGTCACAGGCCTCCAGTCAGCGAGGCAACTATTTACTACCACACTTGGCTTTTCCCGCTAAGTCAATGTTGAATACTTCATCATGAATGCCAAAGGACTGAACCTTCCTAACCAGCCTCCCATGTGGGACTTTGTCAAAGGCCTTGCTAAAATCCGTGGAGATAACATTCGCTGCTTTTCCTTCATCATATTAGCGAAGGTGATCAGCAAGTCACCAATGGCCCCAGTACTTCAAGGGCACAGCCGGAGGCTCCCTATTTTTGGCATTAACCCGATAGGGTTATGGGTGATAGAACCTTGTGGGTGGCAAGGATTGGGGGCCAGTTGCTGAGGTGAATTAAGGAGCAATGGCTTGTAAAGGAATCAGGACCTGACATTTTTTTTTCAATGGAGTGCGTCATAGAGCTGGCATAGGTTGGGGAAAATACTGAAGGTTCAGGAGATGGTCATTTGGGCTGAGGTTGATAAGGATGAAGTTGGGAGGTAAATTTATCTGGTAGGTACCACTATCTGGTATTGGACTGGGAAGGCCATGTTCTCCCAGGTTAACACATGATGGTTGCTCCCAGAACACAGTTGTCCAATGCTTCATCAGTGTATGGTGTGGGAATAGAGATTAGCTTTATTTGTTTCACGTACACTGAAACATACAGTGAAATGCGATGTTTGTTTCAACAACCAACAGTCCATGGTGTGCTGAGGGCAGTCTGCAAGTGTCACCATGCTTCTGGCACCAACATAGCATGCCCACAGCTTACTCATGCTAATCTTTGGAATGTGGGAGGAAACTGGAACACTCGGGGAAACATACACAGTCATGGGAGAACATAGAAAACTCCTTACAGTCAGCAATGGGAATTGAACCCCGGTCTTACCGTTGCAAAGCTAACTGCTATGTTCCCTTGCCGCTTAGTGTGGAAATCCTGTCACGCATGCGAGGTTTGTCTCTTGGACAGCAGCATCCAATCAAACCTCTAAATTGCATAAAAGATGTGGCACTGGTTGTTATCATGTTTTATATAGGGAATTAAAATCAAACTTCCAGTTGCTTGATGTTGAAAAACCTAGCATTAATTAATAGTATTTCTAGATAAATGTTCGACTGCAACAGAGTTAATTATGGTTGTAACGTATCCCAAAAATTTGATGGTTGAGCCTTCATTTGATTTTCCTGGAACTGGCGTTCTCACAGTTGCCTGGGATTCCTTTGGAAAGAGTGGTCTGAGATTCCCTAGACTGCTTCAGTCTGACTCCTTCGCTAAATGACATGTTCACGGTTGTAACGTAGAGAAACACTAGTCACAAAAGTATCTGTGGCAAGGTTTCACAGTCATGGACAGCATTGCTATAACTAAATCACTGGTAAAAGGAAGAATGCAAACTCACCTCAAGACTATTATCTGCTTTTAAGTACAAGAAGACCATTTTGCATGCAGGTTCTCTACCAACTATTGACTTGCTTATCTGATATCTGCATCATGAATTTTGCAACAGTGCTTCATGAGGACATGATGATGCTCAAAGTTAACGCTAAAACATGAAATGAGCAATCTTTGCTGACCTAGTATTTAAGTCCAGCTGCACGAAATGATTTTTGGCTTTGCAGGAATTTACAGTAGCTAAACTTGTTCAGAGCATGTTTAGAATCTCAAGCTGCATGCTTATCAAGAAAACCTTTGGGATGTGTCTCTGGAAGTAACTCTACCTGCAGGAAGTGCAATCACGTACAAACTGCAAAGTACAAGGTAACTTAATAGCCAACAAGACGAGCAAATCCTACATTTAATTTTCATTCAGAATGATAAACAGCAGCAAATCAATTTAATATGATGAATAAGGGCCGGCTGGTGGTGCAACGACATCAGCGCCGGACCCGGGAGTGGAGGTTCCCAGGTTCGAAGCTAGTCGGGTCCGCCCCCGAGCACGCTTTCCATCCGTGGTTGAGTGTCGAGAATGCAACTCGACCTCGTAAAACAAAGGGAAAATACTGTGAAAATGTCTGCGTGAGGTGTGGCGCGCCGCACAGTCTCTCTCTCTCTCTCTCTCTCGCTCTGCACCTTGGAAAAAGCCATGAAAACTCCATCATCATGGACCACGCCCGGACACACAGACGTGCATGCAGACACACACGCACAGACGCGCACGCCAAAACAAAGACAAATAAGTTGATAAATATTTGCCTGGGTATGCTGTTCGGAGTCTTGTGTGGTCATGATGTATGATGGGTAATTGTGAAATAAGTAAAAGCTTGCTGTTTTTGGACAGCTATAAGCTCCAGAAGATTACTTTGTTATAAGGCAGCGCAGTAGTGTAGCACAAGGCTTTACAGTACAGGGTTCAATTCCCACCGCTGCCTGTAAGGTTCTCCCCGTAAGCATCTGGGTTTCCTCCAGGTGCTCCAGTTTCTTCCCACAGTTCAAAGGTTGGTGGGTTAATTGGTTATTGTAAATTGTCCTTTGATTAGGCTCGGATTAAGTCAAGGCATTGTTGGGCGGTGTGGCTTGAAAGGCTGGAGGGCCTTTTCCGTGCTGTGTCTCAATAAATAAATAATAGATATTATTACATATCAGAACATAACAAATGGCCATCTATTGCCTGCCCTGCCTTTCAGTATGACATTATGGCCAGCCTTTTCGCTTGGTGTTATTTTTTCCTACACACCTCATATCTTGAATTTCTTATTACCTGAAAATATTTAGACTTCTGTAAACAGGTCTTGGCTTATTTAGGCAGTCCCAGGTTACTGTAGGGTTCAACTCCTCAAAGTTGTTCATAACGTGAACTGTGTGGAAGTTGGAAATGAACAACAGCACTGTGTGGGAGAGGATGACAGAGACAGTTGTGATGGGAGAGTGGGGCGGTGCAGGAAGAGTGGCTACCGTCTGGCCTCACTGACTCTCTGAATTTGCTCTGTGCTTTCAGCGCTACTCTGTTCTACCCAGCACCCAACTGCTGAGGTTCCTGGGGTGAGAGAGGAAACGTGGGATGGTCCCATTCTCACCTGGCAGAAGCCAGCAAATCTGTCTGCATCCATCCTGCTGGTCTCCCAAATCCTCAGGGTAGAGGAGCAACACCTCATATTCTGTCACATGTTGGTCCATGCCCTCCTCTTCTGCCACTATGAGACCACAATTGGGCTGGAGGAGCAACACCTCATATTCCATCTAGGTAGCCTTCAACCTGATGGCATGAGCATCGATTTCTTCAACTTGCAGTATTTATTCCCCCCTCCCACATCCCTCTTCAAATCTCCACTCCAGCCTCTTTTCTCCTCACCTGCCTATCACCACCTCCCGGTGACCCTCCTCCTTCCATTTCTCCCAAAGTCCTCTCTCCTATCCCATCAGATTCCTATTCCCCAGTCCTTTATCTTTTCTACTTATCACCTCCCAGCTTCTTGCTTCGTCCCCCTTCCCCCACCCATTCTGGCCTCACCTATCACCCTCCTGCTTGTCGTCCTTCCCCTGCCCCCACCTTCTTAATCTGTTATCTCCCCCTTTCTTTTCCAGTCCTGCAGAAGGGTCTCGGCCCAAAAGGTTGACTGTTATATATTAAGTTCTTCCGGTATTTTGTGTGTGTCACTCTGGATTTTCAGCATCTGCAGGATCTCGTGTCAAAAAGATGATCAGGTTGTTTCCAAAATGAACCGTGCATGATGCAGTCTGTTTGTTATTTTCTAAATTGGTGATGGTGTGGCCTAGACCCAGCTTGGGCATTGAATTTGCACTGGTGCCAATGGAACAATGTACTTGTAGAGGCCATCAGTGGATTCTTAATTGAAATGCATTCTCCCTGTGCCAGCAGATGAGTTATTTACAGAAAATCATTACATTCAACTGTTATTCGTCCTTCTTTTGTCTCTGTACACACCGGCTTAATTTTTTGTTTTGAGTAAAGACTGTTTCTTCAGAAATAGTTCCTCGCCCAGTCATGCCATGCTGTAAATTGGATTTTGATATCAATAAATGCTTTGTATCACTTTGTGTTGCATTGCAAATGAAAAACTTTCATCCTTGCCAATTAATTCATATCAAAATGCCTTGTGGAATGTGTCTTTAACTGTAAGGTCACTAGGTGTACTGGTGCTCCGGGTGCATTGTTCGGAACAAGAATTCCCGGTCTACTGATAATACAGAATTATGATGAGTAGAGCATTGATAGGAGGTGGAATTTAGCAGTCAAGAACAGATGGGACCTGAGGCATATTGTATGATTAAAGCTGATTAGAGGATGAGATCAAACAGTAGCTGGCCAGAGCAAGAGTGAACAGACAGCAAACAAAATTTGTGAGGAGTGTTATACCTTTAGAACGTAGAGATTTGTCAAAGTAAACTATCTATAAACAAAAACTGACAAACAAGCAGTGGGCAAGAGAAGACGGATTGTGCAAGTAAATAAATAAAACTGAAAACGTGAATTATAGACTCCTTGAACGCGAGTCTGTAGCTTGTGGAATCAGTTCGGAGTTGAGGTGAGTAAAATTAGGGTCATGTTGGTTCAGGAGCCTGATGGTTGTAGGGTAATAATTGCTCCTGAACCCGGTGGTGAGGAACCGAAGGCTCCTGTACCTCCTATCTAATAGTGGTAGCAAAAAGAGAGCGTGACCAGGACAGTGGGGGTGCTGATGATGGATGCTGCTTTCCTGTGGCAGCGCTCCACGTAAATGTGCTCAGTGGTGGGGAGGATTTTTCCTGTGATGGGCTTGGCCGTATTCACCACTTTCCGTAGAAATTTCCACTCCTCGTCATTGATATCTCCATACCAGGCCATAATGAAACCAGTCAGGATTCCCTCTACTGTGCAAATATAGAAACTTGTCAAAAATTTTACATGACGTGCCAAATCTACACAAATTTCTAAGCAAGTAGAGGTGCCTACTTTGTGATGTCACTTGCGTCCTGCTCTCAGGACAGATCCTCTGATACGAAATTGGAGTTTGCTACTTTGCCCCTCGTGCTTATTTCACCATCCAAATAGACCACGGCTGTTCTTTCACTGCAATACCCTTCATATTATCTCCAAATCCTTAATTCCGTTAATATTTAAACATTCGTAAATCTCTATGGTGAATGTATTCATGAACTGAGCTTTCACAGCTCTCCTGAGTTGAGAATTCCAAAGATTCATTACCCCCTGGGTGAAGAGATGTCTCTTTTTGTACTGAATGGAAAACCTGTCAATTTCGCATTGGAACCAAGTGAAACATCAACCATGTTATCTGCCCTGCCAAACTCTTACTAATTTTATATACTGTAGAGTCATAGGGAACAACATTTCTGTCCTCCACCTCCCTTTGTTTAATGGTACAAAATTTCTGCTTGTTGCCTATTGGATGCCAGCCAAGCAGATCTGTCAATTTGGACGGGTATTGGTGAGTATCATTGTTATCTGTGTGAAAACAAACACTGTTTTTTGAAGTAGATGGATGGGAAATAGAAGCAAGCCAAGGATATTCAAGGGATGGGGGAGTGTTGTGCTGGAAGACAATTGAAATATAGACATACCTGTAGGAGTGTCAAGGAAATAATGGTATAACTTGATAATTAAAGACAGAACCAAAGTGAGACTGATCTCTGACACTAGATTAAAGTTCACTGGTTAACAATATCAAAATTTCAAAATGTATTTGCCAATTTTATTAAAAATTCAAAATTAAATAGTCAAAATTGCTTTGGAAGGATGCTCTAATTTTGGCAAAATCAATTGAATGTAATACTAGTTTTTGGATTGTTGCATGAGCCTAATTTAGGAAGTTGGGATTAGAAAGTGGGTTGCTAGGAATAACAGGCACAGATTTAGGAGGCAATAATCCAGTTAAGGACTTTGGAAAGGAAAGAGAGGTTAGTGATGGAGTAGCCGGTGCTCCCAGTGTGGTCTGCTTTAGATCAGTGAGACTCAATGTTGACTGGGGGACCGCTTCATTGAGACACCTTTGTTCTGTCCACCATGAAAGGCAGGGTTTCCCAGTGGAATTCTCATCAATCAGACTTGCTATTTCCATTCAGACATGTTAATCCATGACCTCCTGTACTGCCATGATGAGGACACACACTCTAGTAGGAGGAGCAACACTTCATATTCATCTTGGGTCGCCTCCAACCTGACGGCATGAGCATCAATTTCTCTAACTTCTGGTAGTTTTTCACCCTCCCACTTCTCTGTATTTCTGTTCCCCATTCTCATACCCTTGTCACCCCTTCTCTTCTCCTCATCTGCCCGGCACATTGCTCTACTGTCCTCGCCCCTTCTTTTCTTCCTCTCCCCTTCTTTTCTTCCTCTCATATCAGATTCCTCCTTCTTCTGCCCTTTACCTCTTCAAACAATCACCCCCCAGCTTCTTAACTCATCCCACTCACCTACCATTCCCTCACCTGTTTTCATTTATCACCTTGCACTTCTTTCTCTTTCTCCACTTCCTTATTCTGGCCTCTTCTCCACTCCCTCCCCTTCCCACTTCCTTTCTGGTCCTGATGAAAGGTTTCAACCTGAAATATCAATTGGTTTATCCTCTCCTTAGATGCTGTCCAACCTGCTGAGTTCCTCCCGCACTTTGGGTGTGTTGCTCAAGATTTCCTGCATTTGCAAAATTTCTACTGGGTTAACTAGTAGTTGGTGCTGATGCAACTATTTTTGTTTTATGAGCTGGAAGTGGCAGCAGAATCCCCATGCTGGTGAGGAATCTCCTTCTCCTTCTCAGAATTGGAATCAGGTTTATTATCACCGGCACGTGTCGTGAAATTTGTTGACTTAGCAGTAGCTGTTCAATGCAATACATGATATAGCAGAAAAAAATAAGAATAATAAATAAATCAAGCACAGTATATGTATATTGAATAGATTAAAAATCATGGAAAAAACAGAAATATATTAAAAAAGTGGGGTAGTGTTCAAGGGTTCAATGTCCATTTAGGAATCGGATAGCAGAGGGGAAGAAGCTGTTCCTGAATCACTGAGTGTGTGCCTTCAGGCTTCTGTACCTCCTTCCTGATGGTAACAGTGAGAAAAGGGCATGCCCTGGGTGCTGGAGGTCTATAATAATGGATGCTGCCTTTCTGAGACACCGCTCCTTGAAGATGTCCTGGGTACTTTGTAGGCTAGTACCCAAGATGGAACTGACTAAATTTACAACCCTCTGCAGCTTCTTTCGGTCCTGTGCAGTAGCCCCCCACCCCCCATACCAGACAGTGATGCAACCTGTCAGAATGCTCTCCACGGTACATCTGTAGAAGTTTTTGAGTGTATTTGTTGACATACCAAATCTCTTCAAACTTCTAAAGAAGTATAATTGCTGTCTTACCTTCTTTATAACTGCATCGATATGTCAGGACCAGGTTAGACCCTCAGAGATCTTGACACCCAGGAACTTGAAACCACTCCACTTCTGATGCTTCTATGAGGATTAGTATGTGTTTCTTCGTCTTGCCCTTCCTGTAGTCCACAATCAGCTCTTTTGTCTTACCGACGTTGACTGCCAAGTTGTTGCTGCGACACCTCTCCACTGGTTGACATATCTCGCTCCTGTATGTCCTCTTGTCACCATCTGAGATTCTACCAACAATGGTTGTATCATTAGCAAGTTTATAGATGGTATTTGAGCTATGCCTAGCCACACAGTCATGGGTATAGAGAGAGCAGAGCAGTGGGCTAAGCACACACCCCTGAGGTGCACCAGTGTTGATTGTCAGCAAGGAGGAGATGTTATCACTAATCGGCACAGACTGTGGTCTTCTAGTTAGGAAGTCGAGGATCCAATTGCAGAGGAAGGTATAGAGGCCCAGGTTCTGTAACTTCTCAATCAGGATTGTGGAATGATGCTATTAATTGCTGAGCTATAGACGATGAACTGCATCCTGACATTGTGTTGTCGAGGTGGTTTAAAGCTGTATGAAGAGCCATTGAGATTGCATCTACCGTTGACCTACTGTGGCAAAAGGCAAATTACATTGAGTCCAGGTCCTTTCTGAGGCAGGAGTTCAGTCCAGTCATGACCAACCTTTCAAAGCATTTAATCACTGCAGATATGAGTGCTACTGGGTGATAAGTCATTAAGGCAGCTCACATTATTCATACAAAATAGTCTGCAGATGCTGGGGTCAAAGCAACACGCTCAACACGCTGGAGGAACTCAGCAGGTCGGGCAGCATCCGTGGAAACGAACAGTCAACATTTCGGGCCGAGACCCTTCGTCAGGACTGAAGAGGGAAGGGGCAGAGGCCCTATAAAGAAGGTGGGGGGAGGGTGGGAAGGAGAAGGCTGGTACGTTCCAGGTGAAAAACCAGTAAGGGGAAAGATAAAGGGGTGGGGGAGGGGATAGGCAGAAAAGGTGAAGAAGGAATAGGGGAAAGCACAATGGGTAGTAGAAGGAAGCGGAACTATGAGGGAGGTGATAGGCAGCTGGAGGAGGGGGCAGAGTGAAACTGGGAATGGGAAGGGAGGGGGAGGGAATTACTGGAAGTTGGAGAATTCATTGTTCATGCCCAGGGGCTGAAGACTACCCAGACGGTATATGAGGTGTTGCTCCTCCAACCTGAGTTTAGCCTCATCCTTCTTTGGCCCTATTCCTTCTTCACCTTTCCTGCTTATCGCCTCCCTGCTTCCCCTCCCCCACCCCTTGATCTTTCCCTTTACTGGTTTTTCACCTGGCAGCTACCAGCCTTCTCCTTCCCACCTTCCCCCCCTCCTTCTTTATAGGGCCCCTGCCCCCTCCCTCTTCAATCCTGACGAAGGGTCTTGGCCTGAAAAGTTGACTGTTCGTTTCCACGGATGCTGCCCGACCTGCTGAGTTCCTCCAGCGCGTTGTGCGTGTAGCTCACATTATTCTTCTTAGGCACTGGTATAATTGTTGCCTTTTTGAAGCAAATGGGAACTTACACCCGTAGCAGTGAGAGATTGAAATTGTCATGCCAGTTGGTTGGCACAGGTTTTCAGAGCCTTACCAGGTACTCCATCGGGACCTACTGCCTTGCGAGGGTTCACTCTCTTTAAAGACAGCCTAACATCGGCCTCTGAGACAGAGATCACAGGGTCATCAGGTGCAGCAGGGATCTTCACAGCTGTAGAAGTATTTTCCCTTTGAAAGCGGGCACAGAAGGCATTGAGTTCATCTGGCTGTGAAACATCGCTGCCAGTCATGCTATTGGGTTTCGCTTTGTAGGAAGAAATGTCTTGCAAACCCTGCCAGAGTTGACATACATTTGATGTCGCCTCCAACCTCATTTGAAATTGTCTCTTAACCCTTGCAATAGCCCTCTGGAAATCATACCTGGTACAGACTATATGGAACTCATTGTTTTTCTACCTAATGCTGTCTTCAGCAAAAATAAAGGCAGCCTTTGGAGAATATAATTGCCTCCAGTTTTAATTAAGGTTAAGAACATTTAAGACGAGTATAGCCCCAAGTGTTCACTGAATTATTGACCAAATTAATTTTAATCTCTGTTGTATGCAAGCAGATTTGAATATGTTATCTCCTGAAAATGTCCAAGCCTGATTTTGCACGTAACATAGAGCTTAAAAAAATGGAGAGTGTCTAGTAAACATTATTTTGGAGCAGAATCAGCAGAAAATCCATAAACAAATGGCTTATTTCAATAGTTATTCCATAATATACAATGATTTGTGACTTGGGAAGAGAATGTTCCTGAAATTGTAAATTTTGACATAATAATTACAGCTCATAGATGAACAAATCTCACCATGCATGGCAAGAACTGCTAAAACTGGACCCATTTAAGTTTAAGTGAGTTGATCCATAAACTCTAATTAAAACACTTTTCTTTAGCAGTTAGCATCTTTGAAAGATGAATTCTCGATTCATTATTCTGGAGATAGATTGGATGGATGGGATCTAGCTTATCAGGGAGCAAATTTTACATAGCCAGTCAAGTTTCCGTTAAAGCAACGATATTCAGGATTAGTTTAGAGAATAATCGGAACGTGCAGTTAGTTAATTTAGTGCAGACCCGGAATTTACAATACTCTAAATTTTTGTGACTTTGTTCAGGGTCAAGTTTACTGCCATTGAACCATACACATGTATACTGCCAAATGAGACATTTCTCCGGACCAAGATGCGTTGTGCATGTAACTCACAAACATAACCCAAAGTAATATTCCAACAAATAAATTAACAAATAATAAAGCAACACACGCAAAATACTAGCTGCAACCCTTCTTTGAGTCCTGAAATGTTGGCTGTTTATTCTTTTCTACAGATGCTGCCTGACCTGTTGAGCTCCTCCAGCATTTGATGTGTGTTATTTTGGATTTCCAGCATCTACAGACTTTTTCGGGTTTATGACAAATAATAAGTTGCATGTGCAATACAAGTTTAAAAAGTAAACAGTATAACACTAGTTGCTTCATATATGATGAGACCTGGATTGTGGTAGGGAGTTCAGTAGTCTTATGGCCTGGGGGAAGAAGCTGTTTCCTATCCTAACAGTTCTTGCCCTAATGAATCGTACCTCCTGCCCGATCATAAGGGGTCAAGGAGATTGTGGGACGGATGCGAGGAATCACTGACAATTCTAAGGGCCCTGCGTAGGCAGCGCTCCTGATAAATATCTCTAATGGGTGGAAGAGAGACCCTGATGATCTTCTCTGCAATCCTTTCAGGTCAGGTGCCTTGCAATTCCTGTACCAGGTGGCGATACAGCCGGTCAGGACACTCTCGATGGTGCTCTTGTAAAAATTGTTTGAAATTGGAGGGGGTGGGGAGGGTGGGAGGGAGCTTCTCTTGCCTCAATCCCTTCATCCCACTGCTGTGCTTATTTTGACTGAAGAGGTGCTGTTGAGGGCAGCACATCTTTGGTCATGGTTAAAATGGGGGGGGGGCGCGTGGAGCGAGCTTCACTCACCTCAATCTCCTCAGGAAGTGGTCTCAATCTCTTCATCTCACTGTCTACTTTTTTGACCAAAGGGGTGGTGTTGAGGGGCCAGTTGATATCGTCTGTTAAACATACTGCCAGAAACTTGGTGCTCCTAACTCTCCCCATGGAGGTTTGGTCAGTATGCATCTTTCTAAAGTCTACAATCACTGCTTTGGTCTTGTCCACGTTGAGACTCAAGTTGCTGTGCTCACACCATTCTACCACCTTTCTGTATACTAACTCGTCATCATTGCTGATAAGGCCAAACACTGTTGTGTCATCAGCAAACCTGATGATTCGGCTTGAACCAATTTCTGGTGGTGGTCTGAGTCAGTGACCTGAAATACACACTCTTGTTTTTATCGCTGTCTCTCTATAGAGACTTTCTGACCTGATGATTATTTACAGTATTTTCTGATTCTGAAAATCAGAATAGTTTTAAAGAATCACAATTACCGTGGGGGAGCCATTGAGTAATACAAATGGGCACCCCACTGGTCACAGACCTCTAATCAGAGAATAGGCCTTCAACCATTATCATCTGAGGGAATATTGTCAATCTGGGATATCAAAGCTTCCTTTTGATGTCTTGTGATATGTTTCACTTTTCATTGTAATGCCTGACAGAAAGTGAACAGTTTATAGTTCTTTTTAAAGCAGTAACCTTTACAGCTCTCGACTATTTGCTCCCCCCCCCGCCGCCATTTAGCATGGTTGCTTTGTAAGTATACCTGCCTCTCCTTCCTAATTGACTGTAGTCGGATAAAGAGATTTGTTGAGAAAGAGAGAGACTGCCTAATGCTAGCATGTAATCTGATATAATTGCACTTGGTCTCCTAATGACTCTCCATGTGGTGATGAATAATTTAGCATTAAGCAGATGATTGGACAATGTACTGTACTGATAAATATTCCACTGCCTGTGTTGTTCCAAAGGCAGTGCTTAAATCTGGAACATTCCCGAGCATTGACATGTGATCCCAGTCAGGCTGTTCAGATGTAGAGTTTGCAAAAAGAAACTTGACTCTATTATAACCCATTGCCTACTTTAGTCTTGCTTTCATGTAGTGTTTATTGATAACAGCTGGAGTCCGAAAATCCACTGAACTTGGGTTGCTGAAGCAAATGGTACGAGTGCAACTGTCATCAATTAGTGCAAGCCAGAAATATGGTTCCTGGCACTCTAATAGATTCAGACTCATTTATTTATCATGTACATCATGGGTATGACTCTAAACTGCAACCGGTGATGAGGCTCTGATTGGAGACTTTCAGAGCTTTGGGGACCCTTAGTCATTCATTGCTCCCAGGGCCACTCTGACCCGGAACGGTAGCACCTGCAAGGGTTCCTGCTCAGGATATGAGCAAAGGCCAACGGCAGATCCGGCAGGTTCAGTACCTGAACTTATGACGAAGAAGGCGGATGAGCTACGACCTCAAATGTCAACGGCTATAGTATAGGCGGATGAACATTTGGGAAGAGAAATAGTGATTTCTTTAGTTCGCCCAACGGTAGGTAATAGCAAACTACCATTGCAATTTGCTAAGGAAACCATGGTCAAACTCACAAAATGTATCACACAACAACAGCGTCAAGAGGATCTTCAAGCCAACTCTGAAGATGTTTCAGAATGGATGCAAATCTCTAGATATTGTTATTGTCATGGGAGATCTAAATGCTAAAGCAGGACAAGGAGCTGATGGAAATACCATAGGAAAATTTGGACTGGGGAAAGAAATGAAAGAGTGAGAAATGGGTAGAATGGTGCAAGATGAAGAATCAGGTCATTATGAATACCTACTTTAAAAACTATCCAAGATGCTTGTGGACCTGGAAGAGTCCAGATAATAACACTTGAAATCAAATTGACTTAATTAAATTAAATTGACTTTATGACTATAAACCAAAGATTTAGAAACTCAGTGACTCAATGCAAAACATATCCAGGTGCAGATTGTAATAGTGACCATAACCCAGTAGTATGTCATGTAAAAGTAAAACTTAAAAAACTAAAGAAGCAAATACTGAACAATCCCTTGACTACTTGCAATTAATTAAAGAAGAAAACTTAAGACAAAAATTTACAATTGAGGTAAGGAATATATTTCAAAGTCTAGAAATAGAATCTGTCGAAGATGATAGCAATCATTTAGAAATGAAATTTAACTCTCTAAGGGATGCCTAGGTAGAATCAGCAAAGTCAGTGATTCCTAAAAAGGAAAAAAGCACAAAGAATAAATGGACTACAGATGAAATCAAAAATCTAATGGAAGAAAGGAGACAGAAGAAAGCAAATCCTATAGAATATAAGTCCTTAGATAAAAAAGTTAAAATTATATGTCAAAAAACTAAAGAATAATGGTTAAACCAGGAATGTGAGCAACTAGAAAGAATCCCTATTACTGATCCAAAAAGGTTACATCAACAAATCAAGAATATCACTGGTAAAAAGCTCCTCTGTTCTTCAGGTGGATGTTTGAAAGCAAAGGACAGTACCATTATCATGAAAAAGGATGAGGTTATGAACAGATGGACTGAGTATATTCAGGAATTGTTTGAAGGCGATCGAGGCAAAAAAAACAGAAATTAAGAAAAACATTGAAGGTCCAGGTATTTTAAAATCTGAAGTTCGTAATGCAATAAATAAGATGAAAAAAGGAAAGGCAGCAGGTCCTGATGAATTAGTAATAGAACAAATTATTGCCCTTGAAGATTATGGAATTGAAAAACTTGCTGATTTAATCAATGACATTTATGAGACTGGAATAATACCAGAAGAGATGAAAAAATCAGTATTTATCACTCTTCTTAAGAAACCTGGAGCAACAGAATGTGAATTACATAGGACCGTAAGTTTAATGAGTCATATCACCAAGATACTTCTAAGAATTTTGATGACAAGAGCTAAAAGTAAGATACAAGCTGAAATAGGCAAAGAACAATGTGGTTTTGTGAAAGACAAAGGTACAAGAAACGCAATATTGATGTTAAGGATACTATCAGAACGAGCTATTCAAGTGCTAAAAGATTTGTTTGTTTGTTTTATCGACTACACAAAAGCATTTGATAAAGTGAAGCACAACAAGTTATTTCAAATATTACAGAAAACTCTAGATCTAGATTTGAAAGACCTCCGCCTAATCAGAAATCTGTACTGAGAACAAACTGCTTCTGTAAGAATAGATGGAGAAGTGAGTCAGTTTATGAAAATCAAGAGAGGTGTTAGACAAGGGTGTGTTTTCTCCCCTGATTTATTTAATATGTACAGTGAAACAATATTACAAAAAATAAGAGACATCTTGGGAATCAAAGTTGGTGGTGAAAACATCAATAATTTCAGATATGCAGATGACACTGTGTTAATTGCAAGTACGGAGGAAGAACTACAAAACTTAAGTGATATAATTGTTGAAAAAAGTGCAAAAATGGGTCTATCTATCAATTGCAAATAGACAGAATGTATGATGATATCCAAAAAAAAGGGGAATCCTATCTGCAGGCTGAGAATAAATAGGGAAGACATAAAACAAGTACAGAACTTTTTCTACTTAGGAAGCTGGGTGACATCAGATGGCAGGTGCGACATGGACATCAAAAGAAGAATAGGGATGGCAAAAGACACCTTTACGAGAATGAAAAGTATACTGACCAATACTAAATTAGGCATGACAACCTGCCTCAGAGTACGGGAATGTTATGTTTATCCAGTTATGTTATATGGCTCAGAATGTTGGACAATATCTAGTACCATGAGGAAACGAATTGTAGCAGCAGAAATGTGGTTTTTGAGGAGGATACAAAGAATATCATGGACGAAATGAATATCTAACAAGGATGTCAAGAGCAAAGCAAACACAAAAAGAGAAATAATGAATGAGATCATGAAAAGGCAACATAACTTCATTGGACATGTGATTAGGAAAGAGGGGTTAGAATGCAGGGTAATTATGGGAAAGATTGAAGGGAAGAAAGCAAGAGGAAGATAAAGACAAATGATGATGGAGACAGCAGCTAGAGAACTGGAAATGAATACCAATGAATTGATCCACTTGAACCGAAACAGGAGTGTGTGGGCCATAGCAGTCAAAGCTCAAACTGGGCACGGCACCTGATGATGATGATGATGATGACATCAACGACATCGAAAAATACAGCAAAACACGTCGTTTGTACTAACAACCAAGTAATTGATCCTCAGTTTCCTCACTTGCAGACCCCAGTCAGTTCAGATTGGCACCAACATCTCCTCCACAATCTCCTTCAGCGCAAGTGCACCACAGGGCTGTGTGCTCAGCCCCCTGGTCTATTCACATTATACTTATGGCTGTGTGGCTGAGTGAAACTCCAATGCCATATCTGAGCTTGCTGATGACACACTGTCATTAGTCAGATTAGCTTATAGGACGGAAGTTGAAAATCTGCTCGAGCGTTGCCACAACAACAACCTCTCACTCAATATCAGTAAGACCAAGGAGATCTTATTCAAAATTCAAAAGTACAAAGTAAATTTTATTATCAAAGTACATATATGTCACCATGTATAACCTCGAGTTCATTTTCCTGTGGGCATACTCAGCAAATCTATGACAGGGTCAATGAAAGATCAACCAGAGTGCAGAAGACAACAAACTGTGCAAATGTAAGTATGAATAAATAGCAATAAATAATGAGAACATGAGATAATGAGACAAAGGGTCCTTGCAGTGAGGTACTGTATTTCATTGTGGGAACATCTCAATGGATGGGCAACTGAGTGTTGTTATCCCCTTTTGTTCAAGAGGCCGATGGTTGAGGTATAGCAACTGTTCTTGAACCTGATGTTTCAAGTCCTGAGGCTCTTGTATCTTCTACCTGATGACAGCAGCGAGAAAAGAGCATGGCCTGGGTGGTGCTGATCTCTGATAATGGATCCTGCTTTCCTATGACAGTGTATCATGTAGATGTGGTTGGGAGGTCAGCAGGAGGAGGAATGAGACAGTCCTCATTGGAGGATCAGAAGTGGAGAGGATCAGTAACTTAAAATTCCTTGGTGTTATCATTTTGGAGGATCTGTTCTGGGCCCAGGATGTAAGTGCAATTACGAAGAAAGCATAGCAATGCCTCTACTTCCTTAGGAGTCTGCAAATATTTGGCATGATACCTAAAACTTTGACGAACTTCTATAGATGTGTAGTGGAGAGTATATTGACTGGTTGTATCAAAGCTTGGTGTGGAAACGCCAATACCATTGAATGAAACATCCAACCAAAAGAAGTGGATATGGCCCACTACATTACAGGTAAAGCCCTTCCCACCATTGAGCCCTTCAGCATAGATTGCTATCGCAGAAAAGCAGCATCCATCATCAAGGACCCCACTATCCAGGCTATGCTCTTTTCTTGCTGCTACCATCAGGAAGAATGTACAGGAGCCTCAGGACTCACACCACTAGGTTCAGGAACAGTTATTACCCCTCAGCTATCATGGTCTTGAACCAGTGGAGATAACATCACTCAACTTCACTCGCGCCATTACTGAACTGTTCCCACAACCCATTGACTCAGTTTCAAGGATTCTTCATCTCATGTTCTCAATATTTATTGCTTATTTATATGTTATTATTATTTATTTTTTAATTTTTTATTTGCTTGGTTTGTTGTCTTTTGCACATTGGTTGTTTGTCTACCCTGTTGGGTGCAGTCTTTCATTGGTTCTATTGCACGTCTTCAATTTACTGTGTACACCCGCAAGAAAACAAATCTCAGGTTGTATATGGAGACATGTGCATACTTTGAAAATTAACTTACTTAGAACTTTGAACTACCTAATAATGTGCTGAGGGCAGTCCACAAGTATCACCACACATTCCAATACCAACATAACACGTCCACACTCTTGAACAGAACAACGAAAGCAATAACAACAACTACAGAACAGCAGGAACAAAACAACAATAGCAAAGTAACCCCCTTCCCTCCCTCCTACCTACCCACTAATTCACACACACAGTCCTCAACTCTTGTTTGCCATACATCCTAGCGAGGTGACTTCTTCATTGTTTACCAATTAAATGGAGGCCATTTGTCACAAATGTGCATGGGAAGGGTTAAAGATGGAAATGTGTGTTATGAAATTAACCCTTGCTATTCATTTGTCAACCATGAGGTGTGGCATCTACATTTTGGTAAAACCTTTGGTGCATCCCACAATCTTGCTGATAGACTTCTGAGTTGTGAATAGTCTTTCTGATATCTGTAGCTTTATTTCCTGTGATTTTTTGCTAACTAGTACACTATGCGATACACTGAAAGATTTGCTAGGCCTGAATAGTCACACACAATATTTGTTGATATAATCCATCCACACTGTTAACTTAATGCCTGGGGAGCATCTGTTGATATGGAGAAGGATATAGTTTCTTCAAAGGCTAGAACTGTAGATAAAATGCTCTCAAGTGGATTTAAAAGCATCTCAGTTGCACACTGCAATTTGCTTCTTCTCATTGTCATAGACAGATTCAGCCCTGTGGCCCACTGGTTCTTTGTTGACTAAACAGTTACCCTTTACCCCAATTCTACACTAATCCTATTTTTTTCTTCCTACACTTCCAAAAGGGGAAAAAAATTCTATCTGTAATCAAATGAAGCATGAGCCTTGATATCAAGTTCAAGAAAAATCTGTAGGCTTTTAATTCTTTTCCCCAGGAATTTGGAGATGCAATATCAATCACTGTTTTGTTCCCTAGCCTCCTCCCCTCTCCTTTAATTGTTGTGTGTCTGCTCAGTGCTAACTCCTGGAAGACCTGTTAGCTTTCTTCTCAGGGCTTTCATCCTTCAGTCAGGTCCTACCTTGTACAAGCCAACTGTCTGCAGTTCAGAAGAACTGTTCAGGTCACCGTTCCATGTTGAAAATCAGCATCTTTGATGTCATCCCTCACTGTCACTCACTCATATTCCCCTTTCTCGGGGGACTGAGTTGCATACTGAAAGTGCATTTTGATGTGATAGTTTTGCAAGATCAAAAATTCAAGCTTCAGCATTGTTCTATTTAACTCTTTGGTGTCTGAAGTGGAGAGGAATACAGTTCTGTATGCAAGGGAAGGAGGAGTACATGACCTTTGATTTGGGTTCAGTGACACAATTTTATACCATCCTAAGGTGCCCCATGTTGTACAACCTAGTGATTCTAGTGCAAAACGGAGCTTCTTGAAGCAGTTTAGCAAAATCAAGTTCATTTGATTAAAATAATATAACAAATAGGTATCCAAAATAGGACAAATTCTTGAACAAAGCAGCAACAAAGAGACAAAGAAAACACTTCAATTTGAAGCAAATTCCAATGCAGATTCCAGGTAAGATTTTATTAAACGTCTGCATTTTTGAGAGATTCACCACAAAGTTTTAATGTGAGATATGCCTTCTGAGTGCAATTGATTTTGACAGTATGTCCGTGCCGGGGTGAGTACTGTTCTGTGTTGGAAGATAGATTCTTCTTCTTTTTCTTCTTGAACCCTTAGCTCTCAGTGGAGCACAGGCCATTGGTTACATCCTTCCTGAGTTAATCAATGTTTCCCTAATCCACTGTACCCACTGTACAGCAGATCAGCCTATACAGCTTCACCAGATTCATATTGGCTGGCCTTACCTGTTCCCACCTCTCAAAATGGGGACGTAGGGTTGGACTTTGAGAGGTGGCAGATAGATTGCACAATAGATTATACTGGAATGGGTTAAACATGTGTATGTACCACCTCATTTGGCTGAGTTACAAACGTAATTGTGACAATGGGTACCTCTTTTAAAAAGTTAACTTTATTTGCTTATCAGAAACCCGTTGTAACTTGTCTGTTTATAATGAGGACAAGTATTACCAGCATTGACTGACTCAACAATCAGTTGTTTGTGTTTTGCAATTGATAACTGGTGGCATAAAGGTTACTTGCAGCTCTGATAAGAGATGATTGATAGTATGTTGAATAGACCCACATGCACTAGATAAAGCTTGCATTATCTTTAAGATAATGGTTAAATTTGATTGTCAGTGGTCCACTGTTTCACACTGCCGTCCTTGGCACAGGGCTCTAATAAACTCTGGTATTGCCTTCCTTCTTCCAGCCTCAGTTGTTGATCCATGGCCTCCTGTACCAAGATAAGCCACCCTATGGGTAGAGGAGCAACACCTTATATTTCATCTGTATACCCTCCAACCTGATGGTATGAATATTGATTTCTCCTGGTGAACAAAATTTTCCACCAACCCCACCCTTCCTCTATTCCCCACCCTGACTTTCTACTTCTTCTCAGCTGCCTATTACTCCTCCGGGGTCCCCTCCTCCTTCCCTTTCTCCTATTGTCCATTCTCCTCTCCTATCAGATTATTTCTTCTCCAGCCCTTGACCTTTCCCAACCACCTGGCTTCACCTATCATCTTCCAGCTAAACTCTTTCATTTCCGCCCCCCCGCCACCCCAGCTTTTAATCAGGCATCATCCCCCCTTCTCTCTCAGTCCTGAAGAAGGGCCTTGGCCTGAAATGTTGACTAATTACTCTTTTCCACAAATGCTGCCTGACCTGCTGCGTTCCTCCAGCATTTTGTGTGTGTAGCCTCAGTTGTGTTCAGATACAATGTTAGTAGACCATTGACTCAGTCAACAATGCTATTGATGTTAAACTTAAGCCAATCACAGTAAGAATTCACACAGTACAAAGTTTTGCAAACCTCTGTTGACCAAGTATCTGAATGCTGATTTTTATGACTTTGGTTGCATTCCACTGAACAGGTTAGCCTGGTTAGTGAATTACTATTTACATGAAACTGGGCATGTGGCCAAGTGGTTAAGGCATTGGACTAGCTATCTGAAGGTCGTGAGTTCAAGCCCCAGCCGAGGGAATGTGTTGTGTCCTTGAGCAAGGCACTTAATCACACATTGCTCTGCGATGACACTGGTGCCAAGCTGTATGGGTCCTAATGCCCTTCCCTTGCACAACATTGGTGTCGTGGAGAGGGGAGACTTGCAGCGTGGGCAACTGCTGGTCTTCCATACAACCTTGCCCAGGCCTGCGCCCTGGAGAGTGAAGACTTTCCAGGCGCAGATCTGTGGTCTTGCAAGACTAACGGTTGCTTTTATTTACATGAACATGCAATTGATCCTGGCTATGGAGATGGTCACTGATCCTGGAGCCAATCCTCAAATCAGCTGCACCATTGCTATTGGCCCATTTCACCTCATGTGACAAAGAGAAGTTGTGAAACACTGATCCATTGCCCCATCATACCATATTCGGCTCCCTAAAACTTGTTGACAGTTCCAAGATTCCCTTTCCCCCTGCCTCATCAATTTCAATGAATGGATTATAGTCTGGAATGGAAATCTAATGGAACATTGAACTTGCTGTGAATCAACAATGAGGCTCGTTGGGTTTCCGAGGTTTTGAGTGGAACTTAATACAATATAAGCAGCATATCATACCCCTCTCTGCCTGTGAGTAAAATAATCCAGATTGAATAATAGATGATTTTGTTATATCCTTTTATCTGTATAAATTTAAGAGAGTGAGTTACAGACACCAGCCTTAAATTCTTCTTCATCCATAGACAAGAATAACAGACAACAAGCCAGGAAATAAGTATCAGATTTAGTAGCAAACATTTATAGAAGACATGTTCTCAAACTTTATTTCAAAAATTGTGGCTTAGTTGCACCATTGTAAACATTTTGTAATGAAACATAATTTCCAAGTATTTGAATAATTTTTAAAAATCTGAAAATTTTACCAAATCATTGATATTTGCAGAAGGCTGCAAAACGGTGCAGGAGCAGGCGGTCAGTCACAGCATCTTATGAATTTCTGCATTTAGCTGTTAATTTGCATGTTAGAAACTACAGGGGTGAAAAAGTGGAGGGATGGGTTAGTAAGTTTGCTGATGTCACAAAGGTTGGAGGTGTTGTGGATGGCTGTCAGAAGTTACAGCGGGACATTGATAAGATGCAAAACTGGGCTGAGAAGTGGCAGATGGAGTTCAACCCAGATAAGTGTGAAGTGGTTCATTTTGGTAGGTCA
The DNA here is from genome assembly GCF_963921235.1 of Mobula hypostoma. Lineage (NCBI taxonomy): Eukaryota > Metazoa > Chordata > Chondrichthyes > Myliobatiformes > Myliobatidae > Mobula > Mobula hypostoma. Next base: position 27,930,713 of record NC_086119.1, on the reverse strand, counting down.
AATATGATGGCAGAATATAGTATTAATGGTAAGACTCTTGGCAGTGTGGAGGATCAGAGGGATCTTGGAGTCCGAGTCCATAGGACACTCAAAGCAGCAGCGCAGGTTGACTCTGTGGTTAAGAAGGTGTATGGTGTTTTGGCCTTCATCAATCGTGGAATCGAATTTAGGAGCCGAGAGGTAATGTTGCAGCTATATAGGACCCTGGTCAGACCCCACTTGGAGTACTGTGCTCAGTTCTGGTCGCCTCAGTACAGGAAGGATGTGGAAGCCATAGAAAGGGTGCAGAGGAGATTTATAAGGATGTTGCCTGGATTGAGCATGCCTTATGAGAATAGGTTGAGTGAACTCGGCCTTTTATCCTTGGAGTGACAGAGGATAAGAGGTGACCTGATAGAGGTGTATAAGATGAGAGGCATTGATGGTGTGGATAGTCAGAGGTTTTTTCCCGGGGCTGAAATGGTTGCCACAAGAGGACACAGGTATTAAGGTGCTGGGGAGTAGGTACAGAGGAGATGTCAGGGGTAAGTTTTTTACTCAGAGAGTGGTGAGTGCGTGGAATGGGCTGCCGGCAACGGTGGTGGAGGCGGATACAATAGGATCTTTTAAGTGACTTTTAGATAGGTACATGGAGCTTAGTAAAATAGAGGGCTATGGGTAAGCCTAGTAATTTCTAAGATAGAGACATGTTCGGCACAACTCTGTGGGCCGAAGGGCCTGTATTGTGCTGTAGGTTTTCTATGTTTTTTTTAACCTACACTTATGATATTGCCAATGCATTTATTTCACTTACATGATCGAGGCCCATGGACTACCAGAAACTGAAAAGCAAGAAAGAAATTGCATTTAAAATTTTACTTTTTGTTTTGTGTTAGGATGTGCTACTCTGAAACTTGCTTGCCTGTTTAGATCCTTGTGCTCACTGTGATCATTAAAGGGAAGTCTGAATATTAACGCACTCAGCACTTTATTTGTTATAGGAGGTATCTAATAAAGTGGCCACTGAGTGTATTCCTGTATGTTTGTAATCTTCTGCTGCAGTAGACCATCCTCTTCAAGGTTTGATGTGTTGCGTATTCAGAGATGCTCTTCTGCACACCACTGTTGTAATACATGGTTATTCGAGTTACTGTCACCCTCCTGTCAACTTGAAGCAGTCTGGCCATTCTCCTCTGATCTCTCTTATTAACACTGCATTTTCATCTAAAGAACTGCAGCTCACTGAGCTTTTATTTGATTTTTGCACTGTTCTCTGTGAACTCTTGAGACTGTTATGCATGGAAATCCCAGAAGATCAACAGTTTCTGAGATACTCAAACCACTCAGTCTGGCACCGGTCAAAGTCACTTAGATCACCTTTAGATCATAAGAATGTAAGGCACTGGAACAGAATTAGGCCATTCAGCTTATCGAGACCGCTCCGCCATTTCATCATGGCTGATCCCGGATCCCATTCGGCCCCATACATTTACCATCTCACCATATCCCTCGATGCCCATTTCTTCCCTATTCTGTTGTTTGGTCTGAAGAACCTCTTGACCATGTCTGCATGCTTTTATGTATTGAGTTGCTGCCACCTGATTGGCTGATTTTATAATTGCATTAACAAACTGGTATACCTAATAAAATGACCACTGAGTTTTTGAAAGGAGCCTTAAAGGATAATGTGTGCATTAAAAGGTTCCCGATTCTTTTGCGATCCAAAGATTCTTTGGAAGTTAAGAATGTCATAAAACTTGCCGCTTCTGCTCATTTTATTAAGTGTTACAAGAGCAAAGCACAAAGCACTAAGAAGAAGAGGAGCTGAGTGAAAAAAGGTAAAAGCAGTTGTGGTCATCTCATACTAGACTACATATAACAAAAGTCCACTGATAATGACTAACTTATAAAACAGACAGATTCAAGTGGTGGAACACCAGGTACTGAAAACTAAGAAGCTTCTAGAAAAGGAGAATCAACTGTACCACAATTGCTGGAAAATTAACTGAAAATTACATATAACTCCACGAGGTGATTATTTAAAAATACAAGCAAGCATAGGAAATTTAAACTACAAAGAAAATACAAGAAAAATACAATTCTACACCCAAATACAATAAGTGATTTTATGGACAGTAATTTATTACTTTAGGTGTTAATGCAGGTTCCATTTTATGTGATGGCATTTAAACCCTACATTAATCTCTATATTTACAGCAATTTTATTTTTTCAACTGGAACTTCATTGTTCAGTATAAAAACTGGGAATAAAGTTGCGCATTTAATGTAATGATCCCTTGAATTACTTGATAGCTTTTCAGATTTGTCCAGCCAGTTACAAGTGTTTCTCTATTTGTTTTATGGTGATATCTGAACTTGAAATGAGATTTAATTGTAAGGGGAGGTCACCACGCTAACACTGGGAAATGTCACTCCAAGCAAAATCTTAACCTCCTATCATTTGCTGCTACTGTCGATTGCAGATTTAATTAAAAGTGCTGTAAATTTTCACCAGAGGATGAAAAGGTTCTGAATTTTTAAGGGATAATAGGTCATGTCATTTCTTTAATAAGCAAGATAGATCTATCAGTCATTAATTTACATGTTAGAATGAACTGCTGTGTACATACATCTGCTGATGCTTCTGGACACATCTTCAGTGATGTTCCTGGAACCATCGGGTGTTTCGGGTCTTTCAACATCATACAACCTCCTCCAGGTGACCCAGTCGGGGCTGATCAGACCCCAGCTTGTGTCCAGATGGGCAGCTACTTATGACTCCATGGCTCCCCTCTTTTGAGCCACAGCCATCTTGAGGCCCTCTCTGCCGCATCGGTGGTACTGCGGATGGCTCTCCTCTTCCTCTCTCCCTCGATGCCCAAAATGCTGAAGGCTCTAACTAAAGAATGGGCTACGAATCCCGTATAACCAACCTCCACTGGGAGGCCCAGTGGATTCAACACAGTGTGAACTGTGGTCTTTCTCCTGATGGTGACTAAGAGACAGCGAAATGGGTTAGTGATGAGTGTTCAAAGATCTAGACTGTTACGGAGATACAAAAAGCTGGATATACTGGAATTCTGTTATAACTGTGGCAGAATTTTAAATCCGTATACTGTATCAGAAATAATGTGGAATTAAATAACTAGTATCCAAAAGATCAAATTCCAAGCTACTGAATTGTCTCAAAAATAACGATCTCCCCAGTGTTGTTTTGGGAAGAAATTTCACAGGTCTGGCTCGTGCATTCAAAGTTGAAAGTAAATTTATTACTTATGTACATATACATCATCATATGCTATCTTGAGATTCATTTTTCTTGCAGGCATTTAGAGGAAAATAAAGAAATATAATCAAGTTTGTGAAGAACTATACATTACCACTGGTCTGAATTCAGCAGTTAGGTAGATAATGATTTTTGTGGAAAGACAGTAAGTGCAGAGCTCGCCAGCAGAGAGTATATTTCATGAATGTATAGAAGAAAGCATGAATAAAATATCTTCATGATTAAGTGATGGGTGCAAGAAGACATATTTAGGACTGTTATGTGCTAAAGGGAATTAGATGAAAAGAGGATGTGATAGAATACCAAAAATTGGAAATAAAACCCAGAAAGCTGTAGAGAGAAACACGTATTAGTGTTTAATCTTTATCAGCATTTCTTGTTGAAAATTGAGTTCTGATAGTAGTTCCCTCATTGTGACATGCCTTTGATGTGATCAGTCCAAATGGAAGAATCAAATCTTTTCATATTTAGCATTGATTTCAACCAAGAGGAATGAAGGATATTAAAGACTATATTCAAATAGACAAGCTGCTGGAAACTTAACAAATTCAATTAAATTTTTCTAACTTGTTTGATTAATAAAATGTACATTTAATTAATCAAACTGTATAGTGAAAATATCTTGAGAAGTATCAAAGACATCAAAGGATTCACAGTTGGAGGCCATAATACAAATAACATCAGACATGCTGATGACATCGTACTAATAGCTGACTCAGAAACAAAACTTCAAGAACTACTCACTACAGTGGCAGCAGAAAGTAATCTCAGAGACCTCTCAATCAACAGCAAGAACACAGAAAGCATGGTCATCTCCAGAAAGACAAACATCCCACAATGTGTGATCAAGATCAGAAATACAAACATCAAACAAGTCAACAAATTCAAATATCTTGGCAGCCTAATAACAAGTGATGGCAGGTGCGACACAGATATCAACTACAGAATAGCAATGGTGAGAAAAGCTTTCCAAAAAATGAAGACCATATTAACAGACAGAAAGATGAGCACACACACTAAAAACAGAATACTGCAGTGCGACACTTATTCTACCCTGACTTATGGAAGTGAATGCTGGACCATTTCCCCAGCAATGGAAAAGAGACTAGAAGCAGCTGAATTATGGTTCTACTGAAGAATGTTAAAAATATCATGGACCACATACACATCAAATGAAGAAGTTCTCAGAAGAGCCCAAGCAGTTCGATCACTCATACCAACAATAAGAGAAAGACAACTCAGATTCCTAGGACACATCATGCGGAAAGATGAACCAGAAAAACTCATACTCTCTGGAAAGATCGAGGGGAGCAAACCTAGAGGAAGACCTCAGCTTATGTACATCAAAAGCATAGCCAGGTGGCTACACATCAAGGAAATGGAAGTCATCCAAAAAACGAAGGATAGATCTATATGGAAAACCATGGTCACCAAAGTCCGCATCGGATATGGTACCTAGACAGACAGACAGACATTTAATGCTTTGGCTTCTGCATCCTGTTCCCTGATCTGGAACATCTCACAGACATATTGATCATAGTGAGGAACATAGCACTGAGTAGTGTGGTAGAACAGAAGGATCTGGGAGTAAATTTGTGTGACTTTCATTGTCATTCAACCAAACATGAATACCCACAAAAACAGCCAAACAAAAGAGAGTTACTCTAGGGCTAAAGTGCTAAACACAGTACCAACAGTCACACGCAGCACAAGATACACAAAGCACATATAAGACAGCAGTAAAAATGGTTCACAAAAAATATATATATTGTCCAAGTCCCTGAGTTACAGCAGTCTGCAGTTGAACTCAATACATCTTGTCTTCTGCCGAGCAAACTCTGGAGAGCAGCAACAACTCCAGCCTGTACAGCACTCCACACTGCCTCCAGCAGTCCGGTGGAGCTCTGGTGCCCCTCTCCTGGGCACTGCATACAGGCAGCGTCGTGCTTGAGGGTTGGCCCTCACTACGACCAAGGCCATGCAGCTCCCCCTCCCCCCGCTGTTTCCCAATAAATCAGTAAATCAGACTTACAACACTGCACAAGGTCCAGCAGGGTCATGTAAGAAATGCGTTTTTAAAAAAAAAAGACAATAGCACCTTTGGTCGTTCCCGGAGGAGCCGCTGCACCTGAGCGTGCCTCCTTACCGGAATACAGATTCTTAAATCTTAGAAAGTGGCATTACAGGTAGGAAAAGTTGTAAAGAGAGCTTTTGGCACATTGGCCTTCATAAAGCAAAGTACTGAGTACAGTTTATTACCAAAGCACATAGATGTCACCATATACAACACCAAACTTCATTTCCTTGTGGGTATACTCAATAAATCCACAGAATTAATGAAAGGCTGCACCACCTTGGGCATTATCCAAAGCGCAAAAGATGACAAACTGTGCAAATACAATAATAATAATAATAATAATAATAATAAATAAACAATAAATATCAAGAACAGGAGATGAAGAGTCCTTGAAAGTGAGTCCAATGGTTGTGGGAACATTTCAATGATGGGGCCCTTTGGTTCAAGAGCCTGATGGTTGAGGGGTGGTAACTGTTCCTGAACCTGGAGGTGTGAGTCCTGAGGCTCCTGTACTTTCTTCCTGATGGTGGCAGAGAGAAGGAGCATGTCCTGAGTGGCGGTGTCCAGGATGCTGCTTTCCTGCAACAGCAGTTCATGTAGATGTGCTCAGTGGCGAGGAGGGCTGGGCCATATCCGCTACTTACTGTAGGAATTTCTGTACAAGGGCCTTAGTGTATCTATACCAGGCTGTGATGCAGCCAGTCAATATGCTGAGGAGATGTGATGTTATATTGAAGTTTTATAACATGTTGATGAGGCTTAATTTGCTCACTTACCAAAGAAGAGAAGACGGCGACACGACGCAGCGTGCAGCGGCCACTCCGGTGATGAGTATCTGCTATTTGTCAAGTAGGATGCTGTGCACAATCCTGATTTGATGGAGACAGACATGAGAAGCACGGAGGAACATCTGGTGAAACTTCTGAAATGCCTGTTTCGCTGCCGCTGCTACTGTGCGATCCAGAATCTTTGGAGGAGAAGGCCTCGAATCCTTGGCTTTGCCTATTGCTTGACGGCCGGGGTCGAAGTGCTCGGCAGAGATGGTGCTCGGCTCAGTGTCGGAGGGCTGGTTGGAGGCTCGAAGTTTTCGGATGGACTCAGAGTCGGCTGTGGTCGGGTGCTTCCAGGGTGCTGCATCGGCAAGTTTGCGGCGCTGGAGGTTCATGGCAGGGAGAGTTTTCTTCCTTCTATCGTCTGCGTGAGATGACGGGGCTATTCGGATTTTGAGACTTTTTTTTACCGTGCCCACGGTCTGCTCTTCATCAAATTATGGTATTGCTTTGCACTGTTGTAACTATATGTTATAATTACGTGGTTTTTGTCAGTTTTAGTCTTGGTCTGTCTTGTGTTTTCTGTGATATCATATTGGAGGAACATTGTATCATTTCTTAATGCATGCATTACTAAATGACAATAAACAAGGACTGAGTGTCCTCATAATCTAATCCAATCTAACCTACTACAGGGAAGATATCAATAAGATTGAAAGAGTACAGAGAAAATTTAGGATATTGCCAGGACTTGAGGACCTGTGTTATAGGGAGTATTTGCATAGGATATGACACTATTTCCTGGAGTGTAGGAGAATGAAGGGAGATTTGATAGTGGTTACCATGCCATCCCACACCTGCACTTTATGAAGTCTGATCACTTGGCTGAACTTCTACTCCAAGTGTACAGGCAAGGACTAAGGACCACAGCACTACTGGTGAGCCTTCTGTAGGTTGATTCTGTAGGTAGTAATGGAGGCATAGGAGCTCTTTGCATCAGTGCACTGGACAAAATTCAGGGATTCATGTTCAGATCTAAATGTACGTGTCACAGTTGTCACTGACTTCATCAACACCTGTGTCGATGAGTGTGTGCCTTTGAGAACATATCAGACATACACAAACCAAAAGCCATGGATGAACCAGGAGATTCAGATTCTACTGAGGGCTGTATCTATGGCATTCAAGACCAGTGATCTAGAACTATACAAGAAGTCTAGATACAACCTACAGAAGGCTATTTTAAGGACAAAAAACAATTCTGATTGAGGTTAGGGACTGAATCAGGTGTACATCAGCTGTGGCAGGGTTTGCAGGCCATTATTTCCTACAAAGCGATATCTAACATCATGAATGGCTGTGGTGCTTCACTCCCAGATGAACTCAACATCTTTTATACATGCTTTGAAAGGGAGGACAAGACTACACCTGTGTGAATCCCTGCAGCATCTAGAGACCCTGTGATCTCTGTCTCGGGGGCAGACAGCAGAACGTATTTCACTAGATGCCAGGCCCTGATGGTGTACTTGGTAGAGCCATGATAACCTGTCCCGACCAACTGACGGGAGTATTCAAAGAAATCCTCAAATTGTCGCTGCTGCTGTTTGCACTTGCTTCAAAAGTGCGATAATCAGAACAGTGCCCAAAAAGAGCAGGGTGAGCAGCCTCAACGACTACCACCCAGTGGCACTTACATCTACTGTGCTGAACTGCCTTGAGAGGTTGGTCATGGTTAGAATCAACTCCTGCCTAAGCAAGGACCCGGACTCATTGCAATTTCCCTGTCACCACATTAGGTCTACAGTGGATGCAATATCACTTGTTCTTCGCCCAGCCTTGTATCACATGGACAACAGCAACACCTACGTCAGGCTGCCGTTCCTTGCCTACAGCTCAGTGTTCAACACCATCTAATCAACAAGCTCCAAAACCTGGGCTTCTGTGCTTCCTTCTGTAACTGGATCCTTGACTTCCTCACCGGGAGGCCACAGACTGTGTGGATTGGAAGTAAAATTTTCTGCTTGGTGACAATCAATATTGGTAGACCTCAAGGATGTGTGCTTAGCCAACTGCTGTACGCTCTCTACACCAGTGATTGTGCGGCTAGACCCAGTTCAAAAGTCATCTGTAAATTCACTGATGACACAAGCATTGTTGGCAGAATTTTAGATGGTGTCAAGGAGGCCTACAGGAGCGAGATAGATCAGGTGGTTCAGTGCTGTTGCAGCAACCATCTTGCACTCAGGAAGCGGAAGCTGAGGGAACACACACCAGTCCTTATCAAAGGATCAGAAATGGAAACGTGAGCAGTTTCAAGTTCCTGGGTGTCATCTCTGAGGAATGATCCTGGGCCCGACATATTGATGTAATTATAAAGAAGACACAACAGCTATATTTCATTCGGAGTCTGAGGGGAATTGGTATGTTGACAAAGACTGTTGCAAACTTCTACAGATATACTGTGGAGAGCATTTTAATTGGTTGCATCACCGTCAAGTGCAGAAAGTTGTAAACTCAGCCAGCTCCATCATGGGCACTATCCTCCACAGCATTAAGGACACCTTCAAAAGGTGATGCCTCTAAAAGATGGCATCCATCATTAAGTACCCCTTTCATATGGGATGTGCCGTCTTCTTATTGCTACCATCAAGGAGGAGGTACAGGAGGAAGTATATACAGTACTGTGTCAAAGTCTTAGCCACATATATGTAGCTAGGGTGCCTAGGACATTTGCATAGTACTGTAGTATTTTTTATGTATTGCTCTGTACTGCTGCCATATATTAAAAAAAAATCATAGCACAAGACGTACCGCAGATACTAGAATCTAGAGCAATGCACACGATGTGCTGGAGGAGTTCAGCAGGTCAGGCAGCATCTACGGACGGAATTTACAGTCGACATTTTGGGCCAAGACCCTTCATCAGGACTGGTGGGAATGAACAGTCAACCATTCGGGCCAAGACCCTTCATCATGACATATATGAGTGATGATGAGCGTGATTCCGATATGGGTCCCTGTTGTTCACTGAGAGTAGGAAGGGGGCAGGAAGAGGGGAATCGTGGTTCGGGAAAGGGGAACGAAGAGGGAGGGGGAGCAGGAAGCATCAGAAAGACATTCTGTAATGATCAATAAACCAGTTGTTTGGCATCGAATGACCTTGCCTGGTGTCACAGGGCTGAGTGTGTCAACACCCGCACCAGCACCCACACTTGGCACTCCTTCTCTGCCGCCTGTCCCACAATCCTCCTGTGGTGCTTCACCCTCACCACTCCCAGCATCCTTTGCTCCCGCTTGATTTACTGACTCGCTCTGCACTCCACCTTGACAGATACAGTACTATGCAGAAGTCTTAGGCACCCTAGCTATATGTATGTGCCTAGAAATTTTGCACAGTACTGTATGCTTAGTGTAATTTAGTTTATTATAATTATGTACTGCAATGTTCTGCTGCTGCAAAACAACACATTTCATGACATATGCCAGTGATATTGAACCTGATTCTGATTCTGAAGACATGCTGGTGGCACTATTTGCTTCAGAGTTTGAGGAGGTTCGGTATGTCACCAAAATGCTTACCGATTTCTTTAGGTGTATAGTGAGGGAGCCTTCTGGTTGTATCACAACCTGCTCACAACCTGATAGTGAGCAGAATCTCAAGAAGCTGCAGAAAGCCGTAGGCTTAGTAACTCCATCACAGGCACAATGCTGGAGAATATCTTTAAGAGGTGGTGCCTCAAGAGAGTGGCATCCATCATAAGGCCATAAGATATAGGAGCAGAAGTAGGCCATTCGGCCCATCAAGTCTGTTCCACCATTCAGTCTTGGGCTGATCTAATTCTTCCAGTCATCCCCACTATGTGTATTCTTGTCACATCAGATTCTGAAGAGGTGACGAGCATGCCTCATTAGTACTTTTTTCACTATTTACAAATGTTTGTATTTATTTTTGTCATATATAGACATCTATACATGTCTAATGTATTTGTATTGTACTGCTGCCACAAAACAACAATTTCACGCCATGAGTCAGTGATGATAAATCTGATTCTGATTCCAACTTCAAAATAGTATTAAAAGAGGAAATGCACAGTTTGGATCCATGAAGACTTGGCCTTACTGACATTGCACTCACTGTCGGTAAGACCCAAGGACCAATTGTGGACTTCAGAAAGGGTAAGACGAAGAAACACACACTGCTGTTGTGTCACCTTTGTAGGTGCTTGTATTGCATTGTACTGCTGCAGCAAAAAGAACAAATTTCACTGCATATGCCAGTGATATTAAACCTTTAGAGATTGGGCAAGATATTTAATACTATCAAGATTGTAGCATGTTTACATTTGTGGGAGCAATAGTTATATTCAAATCATTTTAATAATTTAAAATATAATTAACATTATAAACCCAAGAGATTCTGCAGATGCTGGAAATCCAAAGCAACACACACAAAATGCTGCAGGAACTCAGCCGCTGCAGAAATGAATATACAGTTGACGTTTTGGGCAGAGACCCTTCTTCAGGACTAGAAAGGAAGGGGGAAGGTGGCAGAATAAAAAGCTGGAGGGAGGGGAAAGAAGATAGCTATACGGTGATGGGTGAAGCCAGGTGGGTAGGACAGGAATAGGGCTGGAGAGGAAGGAATCTGATGGGAGAAGAGAGTGGACCATAGGAGAAAGGGAAGAAGGAGGGAACCCAGGGGGAGGTGATAGGCAGGTGAGAAGAGGGTACGAGGCCAGAGTGGGGAATAGAAGAAAAGGGGAGGGGGAAGGATTTTTTTTTACTGAAAGGAGTAATTGATATTCACGCCATCAGGTTGGAGGCTACCCAGATGGAACATAAGGTATTGTTCCTCCACCCTGAAAGTGGCCTCATCTTGGCTCAAGAGGAGGTCATGAACTGAGGTGTCGCATGGGGAACTGGAAATAAATTGTTAGGCCACAGGGAAGTTTCGCTTTTGGCAGATGGAGCAGAGGTGCTCATCGAAGTGGTCCCCCAGTTTACGATGGGTCTCACCAATGTAGAGGAGGTTGCATCGGGAACATTGGACACAACAGGTGACACCAGCAGAAATGCAAGTGAAGTGTTGCCTTATTTGGAAAGACTGTTTGGGGCCCTGAATGGAGGTGAGGGAGAGGGTGAATGCACAGGTCTCTAAGGCTGTTTGCAGGGATAAGTGCTGGGGGGGACGATTGGACAAAGGAATCACTGAGGGAGTGAACTCTGCGGAAAGAGGTGAGTGAGGTAAAGATGTAGAGATCCCTTTGAAGATGGCAGAAGTTGTAGACAATGATGTGGTGGATGTGGAGGCTCAAGGGGCAGTAGGTGAGGACGAGAAATTCTTTCACTGTTAAGGCAGTGGGAAGATGGGGTGAGCGCAGATGATCGGGAAATGGAGGGGGTGCAGAAGAGGGCAGCGTGAATGGTGGAGGAAGGAAAACGGAATCCCTGTTCATTGAAGAAGGAGGACATCTCTGATGTCCTGGAAAGGAAAGCCATATCCTGGGAACAGATACAGTGGAGATGAAAGAACTGAGTAAAGGGAATAGCATTTTTTTTTACAGAAGACGGGGTGGAAGAGGTACAGTCAACATGACTGTGGGAATCGGTAGATTTATAAAAGGTGTTGGTCAACAGTTTGTCTCCAGAGATAGAGACAGAGAGATTGAGAAAGGGGAGGGAGGTGTTAGAAATAGACCAAGTGAATGTAAGGGTCAGGTGGAAGCTGGAGGCAAAGTTGATGAAATTCACAATCTCAGCATGGGTGCATGAAGCAGCGCCAGTACAGTTGTCAGTGGAGCAGAGGAAGAGTTGGAGAACCTTACTGGGGAAGGCTTGGAACATGCTCTGTTCTATGTGACTAATGAAAAGATAGATATAGCTGGGGCCCATGCAGGTGCCCATAGCTACTCCTCGAGGCTACAGAGAGTGGGAGGAACCGGAAGAAAAATGGTGGTTGAGGGTGAAGCTACACACATCAAATTTGCTGGTGAACGCAGCAGGCCAGGCAGCATCTCTAGGAAGAGGTACAGTCGACGTTTCGGGCCGAGACCCTTCGTCAGGTTGAGGGTGAAGACCATTTCTGCTAGATGGAGGAAGGTGGTGGTGGAGGGGAACTGGTTGGGTCTTTTCTTGAGAAAGAAGTGGAGATCTTTAAGGCCTTATTGATGTGGCATCGAAGTGTATAGGGACTGGACATCCATGATCAAAATGAGATGGTCAGGACTAGAGAATTGAAAGTTAGTGATGAGATTGAGAACATGAGAAGTATTACAGCTGTAGGTGAGAAGGAGCTGAAACATTGAAGAATGATTTAATTGTTAAAATAATAACAAATCATATTGATGTACAGGAAATAAACCGATCTGAAGGTAACAAGATGCTTCACGTAGGTATTGAGTTATTGAAAATAAATAATTGAGTGAGATGGATTGCTTGTGTTGAGCATTTAGAGAGTTTTTTCCTGTTTACTTGCAACCATTTTCATTAAAAATTATTGCCCTTTGGAACCTTCTTTTAATGTGGAATTGTGATGGCCGGTAATGAAGTTGGTGTCAGATTTTGATCTGCATTTGCTGAGTCCACGGCTCTGTGAAGTTAATTACAGAAATGTTGGATATTTGTGTACATTGTTCCAAGAGAACAGCCAGTCTTTGTGACTCATTTGGTCACAATGTTGGATCTTAATCAAAAACTGTGTATATTTACGTCTCAGGCAGAACAATTCAGACTGCATTACAGAGACGTACAGAGTCCCTGTCTGACCTTGTGGATGTGAGTGATTCCATAATACTGCTCTAGGAATCACGAAGGCATTCACTCTGACGTTTTGATCCATGTTTATCTGCTCAAAAAAATCACTAAAATGGATTATCTAACCAAATCATATTGCTATTTGTGTGACCTTGCTAGATAGGGAATTGTCTTTATTTTTCCTTCATTAAGGTAGTTATAACCCTTTAAAAGTATATTGTCTGGCCACCAAATTGACATATTTTGAAGTTGCACAATCAGACGCAAAATGTTCTATCCTTGGTCCATGCTGTACCGTTACCTGTCTTCATATTAGAGAATCTACAATATACAACCTGAAATTCTTGCTCCTCGCAGACATTCACGAAAACAGAAGAGTACCCCAAAGGATGAATGACGGTAAAAACATTAGAAACCCCAAAACCCCCTTCTCCCCACTCCCACGCAGAAGCAGCAGCAAAACTCAACCCTCCCCTCACCCTCCCTCAGTTATTTCTGCAGAAGGCATCAGCACCCCCCACCCACCAAGGAAGCAACAGCAAAGCCCCCAAGAAAACCATGATCTGCAGTACACCAAAAGCTAATCGTTCACCCTACAATTCGACATGTTGCAGGATCCCTCTGTCCCTAATAAAGGGGCAGAGAGGTGTCACACAGCTAGAGGAGAAACCAGCAAAAACAAAGCAACTCGCTGAGTGCGGTGTTAAAGGCCGCCGCGTCTCTTTTTTTTCCTGAGTTATCCCCCACCATCGAGAGAGGGAGGGAGATGGTGGTTTGCCGAGTAGAGACTTCCGACAGCCGATCTGCTGTTAACGATATTTCGTCTTCTCTTGTGATGCTTCAGTTGCTAACACTGGCATAAAATCCGCTGGTCCATAGGGACGCAAAGCCTCGGAACCATGAAGGCATTCTGTTCAAATTGGAAACTGACAATGTTGCATTCATTTTTTTTGGGTTATTCTCCTTTTTCGATAACTGCAGGAGAGCCCACCTTCCAGTTATTGCAGTGAAATGCCACTGTCTCTGCAGATCAAAAGCACTCGACAGTGTGACGTTCAGAATCAGGTTTAATCCCACCAGTGTACGTCGTGAAATTTGTTGTCTTTGCGGCAGCAATGTAGTGCATACAAAAGAGGAAAAAAATGTGAATTGCAGTAAGTCTCTGTGTAATATATATGTGTGTAAAATGGAAATAAAAAAGTAGTGAGTTAGTGTTCATGGGTTCAGAAATTGGATGGATGGCAGAGGGAAAGAAGCAGTTCCTGAATTGTTGAGTTTGAGCCTGAAGGCACTCTACCTCCTTCCTGATGGTAGCACGACAACAGTCCTTTTGAGCCTGTTGTCGTCTGCATTGTCTTTTTTTTAGGTGGGATCTAATGAAAGGCGAGGAAAGAAACATACACTAGACACTGCAAGTTGGCTTAGTCACTGGGGGCACCTTCTTTCCTTCGTTCACCATTCAAAGGGTAACTGAGTATTAGTGGACTTGAGCCTGCAAAAAGCCCGTTGAGGTGGGTGCATGTACTGTATATAAGGGGGCATTGGCATGTGGAGAGTACTGATGGAGGGCTGCCAAAGAAAGCAAAGACTAGGGAGATATCACTCTTAGTCCTGCACTCTCTCTCCTATGTGGGAAGACTCGGTGAGATGCAGATCATTTACAACAAGTGAGACCTTAAAGGTATGAAGGTGTTGCACAACCTCTTGCAGTCACTGAACCATTTTGGTGTTTAACCTTCTGTATTTGATCAGCTTTGTTGTGGCAGCCTTTGCGAAGGGTCGCGGGGAGCATTTGGACTAGTGGCAGTCATTACCATTTATCCTCTCTGAGCACTTGAATTTGTAATTAATTCATTCCACCACTTCAATAATTTCGGTAATGACCACTTTTTACTGACTCTGAAACTGTCTTTTTTAATGTTGGTGGCTGGTTTACAAAGTATTTTTTTGAATCCTTGAAGCTTTTAGTAATTTTCCAGCCTTGGCAGAGAGCAGTCCGTGTTGGATCCTACCCAGGTAGCTGCCCATGTGTCTATATGACCAAATTCCATTGCATTTTATTTGAAAGACTGTCTGTTAATCCTTTGGATTTCTATTTGCTTTGGGATTTTAAGGGTTAATGCATGAAATTAATGTCATAAGATCAGTTTTGATCTTTGTGAATGACAGTCCAGCTAGAAAGGACTGTGGGAGGGTCCAGGACCAGAGGGCACAGCATCAAAATTGTAGAATGTCCCTTCACAGCAGAGATGGGGAGGAATTTTTTTTAAGCAAGGAGGTGGTGAATCTGTGGAATTCACTGCCACAAGTGGCTCTTCAGGCCAAGCAATTGGGTATATTTAAAGTGAAATTTTGATTGCTTCTTGATTGGTCAGGTTATTAAAGGTTATGGGGCGAAGGCAGAAGAATGGAGTTGAGAGGGAAAATAAATCAGCCATGATCAAATGGCAAATCTGCTGTAGACAGTCCCAAGCCCGGCTGCGAAAGGAGGAGGTTTGAGCGAGGGGCTAGCAAGCCCATCCTGTAAAACCCAGTGCTACAGAAACTCTGACTGAAGTTCCATAGACATCATCCCTGGGAGAGGAGGGATCTTCGCCGAGAAGACTTATGAAGTCATGTGGTGGAAGCCACAGTATCAATCAAACTTCTATCATCCAGGACCACCACAAGACTGGCCCAGTATAGAGGACTCTGGTGAGCCGTTGTCGACAGCCTCTGCTGCTGTAAGTGTGACTAGCTTAACTAGCTAACTATGACCACATAGCAGAGAAACCTTGATGGGCTGAGTGGCCTAATTTTGCTCCTATATCTTATGGATAATGGCTCGGTGCTCAGCTTCTGTTTCTTATGTGCTTATATTGTCCAGATACTGCACATTCAATGACCTCCCCCCCCCCCCCCAATGTGTTGCCTGGCATAATTTCAGTTAACCAAGTAGTGTTAAGTTGCCCCAGTAATCTGATAGATGGTCCAAAATCTATTTTTAGTTAACCTTTTCAAACTGTGCATAAGTTGTCCCTGTGCATCTGGTTTCGGTTATATGTAGAATACTTTATGTTTGGCCCACGTTTACTGGGTCCTGATGAGGTGGGAGATCCTTAGGATATAGATGGCAGCATTAGAGTCATAAAGTTGTTGTTCGTCCATCGTCGTCGTCCATGAGGACCTCGACACCATTATGATGATGATGGTGTCGAGACTAGCGCATGATTTGGAGTTAAGTGAGGGAGAGTTGCGTAGCGTCAGCCTCACTCTCTCTTCTCAATTCTCATCTGGATCCAGTGGCAAGACAAGAGTTGAGACGACTGGAGGTGGGACTAGGCGCAGTGGATGACCAGGACGTCTTCTGTGTTTTGTTGTGCTCTACATGTTCCACAACGTTTGCAGAGACCGCCTTTTTGACCATTAGACTATCCATTGGTCTCGTCCGCTCAATCCGCTGGAGTCTGTCTTCACATGCTGGGATAGACAACTCCCTATCTCACCGAGGGTTTGAGACCCATCGGCTACCCTCACCTGGTTTAGCCGGCTTGTCGAAGCCGTTGCCCGGGGTGTGGCCGCTGTCGCATGCAAACAGCTATGGGGAGCCACAGGTGAGAGCTGAGTGCCAGGTGGGGACCAAAGGTGGACTAACTGCCTTGGAAAGGACGTAACATATTCCCCCACCAGAGATGCTACCCCTCCCTGACACCCCATACACCCCATAAAGTAACACAGCATGGAAACAGGCACTTCTGCCCATCTGGTGCATGCCAACCACAGCATCCTCCCCGCTAATCCCAGTTGCCCAGATTTGTCCGATAACCCTCCAAGACTGCCCCTCTTCTACATACCCATCAAAATGCCTCTTAAATGGGCAGTTGTATCCGCCTTGACCACCTCCTCTAGCAACTCATTCCAGGTCCTCACTATCCCCTGTGTAAAGAATTATTTAAATTGGTGTATGGAGTTGAGGCCAGAACACTTGCTGCAGAAGATCTGGCTAAGAATGTGGGCTTGAGGTATTGCAGCCAGGGTCATCTGGGGATATTCTATGTCCCTCCCAGAATTTTGGGACATTAGGAAACTGTCCAGGGCCGGTATGAGAAATTAGTTGGGCTGGAGGCCATTTTGTTGCTATTTTTAATGGTGTACTTTTGCCAAGTCCAGCTGGTTTCTTGATCCATAATCTGAAATGTCCACCCACCTCTTGGATGATTTTGTGTCTGGCTGGATCACGGCATAGAAAATAAACTGAATCTAAAATTCAGCTGCACTCCAATTAGGACCAGTGAAACTGCACATGGCTCCTTATTAATGGAGCAGAGGCGTTGGCTAAGAGGGTTAGACACAACATATTGTCATTCTATTGTTGGACAGCTGTAACTATTGCTAGACATCATTGGAAGGGTTTAATCTCTGGAGTTTATACAATGATGATGAGGGGCAAAGGAAAAGTTATTGTTGTAGAAACCTCCTTTACAGAAAGATGCTGTGTCGTCCAGCACACTTATGCAAACTCTTTGAAAGAACAACCCAATAATTTTCACACCTCAGGTCTTTGCAAATTTTCTCTTCTCTCCTTTGCAACATTGTCTTGAAATTTATTCTTAAATTATTTCAGCATCTAAACACTCCAGACTGTCATTGCCATGTTTAAAGAAAAATATCTCCTTTAGTTTCTCTTGTCAGACGTGTATTGATTGACTGACAAGAGATCAATTGAGGCTTGATTGTATACTTTACAATGTCATTCAACACTCTGTCAATGTTGGCGGTCAGCTACATTTCAATCACTGATGTTTCACTTCCGCTATTCCTATCCTCTTTCTCCATGGAGAAAATACAGGTCAGACTATAAGGCATAGGAGCAGAATTAGGTTGAGCCCATTCTTTTATTCATACGTGAATGAGGACTTGAAGTCTTTTTGCAGTCGGAAGATCATCTGTTAATTTTGATTAGGTTATAAAGGCAATGATGAATTTTGGAGATGCCTGTTGACAGTTGTAGCATATGTAGGAGGGGAGGAGAAGATGGTGGCGCAAAGCAGCGCCTGCGGCCGCTCCGAAACGATATCGTATTTGTAAGTAGGTACCGTGCACAATCCTGATTTGGTGGAGACAGATGTGAGAAGCACGGAGGATCATCTGGAGAAACTTCTGAAATGCCCGCTTCGCTGCTGCTGCTACTGTGCGATCGAGAATCTCTGGAGGGGAAGGCCCCAGATCCTTGGCTTTGCCTATTGCCTGTTGCTGGGGCCGGGGTCGAAGCGCTCAGCAGAGATGGTGCTCAGTGCACGGTGTTGGAGGGCTGGTTGGAGGCTCAGAGTTTTCAGACGGACTCAAGAGTCAGCTGTGTGGTCGGGTGTTGCATCGGCAAGTTTGCAGCGCTGGAAGCCCAATGGCAGGGAGAGTTTTTCTTCCTTCTACCGTCTGCGTGAGATGATGGGACTTTCGAAAGACTTTGAGACTTTTTTTTTTACCATGCCCATGGTCTGTACTTTATCAAATTATGGTATTGCTTTGCACTGTTGTAACTATATGTTATAATTATGTGCTTTTTGTCAGTTTTTCAGTCTTGGTTTGTCTTGTGTTTCTGTGATATCATTCTGGAGGAACATTGTACCATTTCTTAATGCATGCATTACTAAATGACAATAAAAGAGGACTGCAAGTCCTCATAATCTAATCTAATCTAATATGTAATGTAGGTTTTCTGTGTTTCTATGATTATGAACAACGACAGTTTCTGCCCTAAGGATTGTAATGTGACAAACTACGCTGGGTTGCACATTTTAGAGAAGTCTGGAGGGTGGGGGGGGGGGTTCCATGTGATGCCCCTAAATGAAGTATGCTTTGTTTTAAGGCAATAAACAGCTGTCTACTCTTTTCCATAGAAGCTGTCTGGCCTGCTGAGTTCCTCCAGCTTTTTGCATATATTGCTTTTATTTGCAGCATCTGCACGTTTTCTCCTGTTTGTGCTTTGTTTTAAGCATTCTTTGGGCCTCATTTGCCTTTGTCTGTACACTCAGCAAATGAAGTATCTTTGCTAGTTAGGAATCTACAGAGAGCAGACATTCCACATTGATAGAACATTCTAAAAACAAGATATTCTGGAATTCTGATCTCATCGAGCAGCTGCCATTGACCAAATCTGCAGAGAGCTTTCCTAAAGCAACACACTTCTATACTTCCAGCCAACTTTCTGATCCTTCTCACTACTGACATGACTCTTATCAAAGCTGCAAAGGACGTGAGTCAGCTTTAGTTAGCAAATCGCCCACTATGACTTCCCATACAAACCTTGGCTGTCTCCTCTTATTTCTGGTTAATGAAATCCCAATGCATTGCCTTTACTATGTTTGGACTGGACTACATTTTGCGTTTTATTTGACTTTATTGGTACAACCCTCCACAAGTCTGAAGACGTCCAAAAAGGTTTGCAAGTTAAGATGCGACAGCAAATTCAGTCCTTGGCCCTCTGCTTGCTAACCTTTCTGTTAAGCAATCGATTGGATCTTATAATTCTTATTCTTGTTCAGCATTATGTCTGTGAAATTACCCTCTTTAAATTTCCTCCAACTCTACAAGCTCTCTGTACTCACTCCTTCAATTCTACCCTCTCTGCCACTGAAAACCATACCTGTTAGCTGCCAGGGCCTCAAACAAGGGAAATTCCCTCTCTAATGTTCTCCTACTTATTGAGTGTTCCTTAAAACCTGTCTCTAACCTACCGTTTGAATCTCTGCCTCAATATCCTTTTGTGGGTTATGTCAAATTTTCCCGCCTCTTAAAGGTGGTGGGAGGAGAAGGAGTACAAGCTAGAAGGTGATGGGTGAGGCCAGGTGATGGGGGAGTAGGGGATGAAATTAGAACCTGTGTGGCGATAGGTGGAAAAGGGAAAAGGCTGAAGAAGATGGATAGATATATAGATACTTTATCGATCCCAAAAGAACTTACAGTGTCACGACAGTATTACAAGTTCACAGATATACAATATTAGATGAGAATTAAGAAGAATAAATAAAATAATAAGTTACCTTAAACAGTCTAACGGAGGGGGGGGCATCATTACTTACCTGGCTATAGATTGACTCACTATAGAGCTTTATGGCCGAGGGTAAGAATGATCTCCTATAGCGCGTGTTGGAGCAGCACGGTTGTCTTAGTCTATCACTGAAAGTGCTCCTCTGTTCAGCCAAGGTGGCAGGCAGAGGGTGAGAAACATTGTTCAGAATTGCCAGGATTTTCCATAGGATCCTTTGTTCTGCCACAGCCTCCAGTGTGTCCAGTTTGACTCCTATAACAGAGCCAGCCTTTCTAATCAGTTTATTGAGCATGTTGGCATCACCTGTGTTGATGCCATTGCCCCAGCAGACTACCACATAGAAGATGGTACTGACAACAACAGACTGATAGAACATGTGAAGGAGAGGCCTGCAGACTCCAAAGGACCTCAGTCTCCTCAGGAGGTAGAGGCGACTCTGGCCCTTCTTGTACACAGCCTGTGTCGGTGCTCCACTCAAATCTGTCGTCCAAGTGCACCCCCCAGGTACTTGTAGGTCCTCACCACATCCACATCCTCACCATCAGTAGTAACAGGGAGCAGTGCAGGCTTAGACTTCCTAAAGTCCATCACCATCTCTTTTGTTTTACTGATGTTCAGCTGCTGGTGATTCAGCTTGCACCATTCGACAAAGTCCTCCACCAGTGCCCAGTATTCGTCCTCCTGTTTTCCCTTTTATACACCCAACTGGTGCTGAGTCATCATGGAATTTCTGCAGAATGCTCTCCTTCCCTCTTCCTTTCCAGTCCTGGTAAATGGTATTGCCCTGAAATGTTGGCATTATATTCCTCTCCATAGATGCTGTCTGACCTGTTGAGCCCTCCAACACTTTGTGCGTGTCACTCTGGATTTCCAGCATCTGCACATTCTCTTGTGTTTGTTATTAAAAGTCACGAAGTGTTTTACTATGTTAAATATTCTATACATATATACAAATTACAAATGTTGTATGGCATATCTATGCACACCCATTATCATATATAAATGTGTTTGTTGCATATTTATTTATTATTGTGACTTGAAGGAGTTTATGAATAAATACAAGAGTTACATGCTTTTAAGTTCCTTTTATAAACTTGAGCAATACCTACTTTACCAGTCCATTATTAAGATGTTGATTATCCATGTTAACCATCCAGATTGTGCCTCTTTATCACAGTGCTTTACGGGCTTCTTGCTGTGTTTGTATTTCAGTGAGTCACGACTGCAAAAAAAATTTATACGTGAAAACCCAAGACGTAGTTAACTCTATCATGACTGCAGTGATTCAGTCGTTGCTGCTTGTTTAAGTGGAACAGTTAGCTCTTAGTGGGTAAATGTATAATGCAAGGAGGAAGGACAGACAGTCATTTCGAAGTGACAAGGCAGAGTTGAAAATAAGCTGCTTAGTGGAGCCACTCGTGACTTCCTGAAGGACACACTTGTAGATGGAATAAGCCAAGGAACCATTTGTTTGAGCGTATTTGATCCTCTTCAGGAACTGAGTAGTGAGCCTCGAGTACAAGATCTCTTCGGATACTCTAAAACATGAGCTATTGGAAGGCAAACACTTCACCCACATTTTGTGACTTTCTTGAGGACCTTGCATATTAAGTGGGAAGGCAAGTCATCTTCTATATTTGTTTCGAAAGCAGACTGTGAGAGGAACAGTTTCAGTAAATGTGTAAGAGACAGTACCTGCCAAGGACCAGAACAAAGTGGGGAAGAGAATTTGCAGTAAAACAGAGAAACCACTAAATATATTTTAAAATTTTTATTGAGGTACATCATGAAATAGGCCTTTTCAGGTGCTTGAGCCACGCTGCCTAGCAAACCCCCGATTTAATCCTAGCCTGCTCACTGGATAATTTACAATGACGAATTAACCTCCCAAACAGTACATCTTTCAGCTGTGGGAGGAA
Source organism: Mobula hypostoma (assembly GCF_963921235.1). NCBI lineage: Eukaryota > Metazoa > Chordata > Chondrichthyes > Myliobatiformes > Myliobatidae > Mobula > Mobula hypostoma. The sequence goes on along the minus strand of NC_086119.1, from coordinate 27,908,902 downwards.
ACCGTAGCACCTGGAGGAAACACACACAGTCACAGGGAGAACATACAATCTCTTCACTGGCAGCAGTGAGAATTGAACCCATGCCGTTCCGCCAGATATGTGAGGAAACCTACTTAAGATGGAAAGCTTTTGAGGACTGCAAACATCAAATAAGGAACTTTTTTGTATGATTACTGAGGAATTGTGAAGTCTGTAGCATCTTTGTGCAGTATAGGGAAGAGAGGGGTGAAGAAGCAGAGGGTTCAGAGAGCTGAAGGCACTGCTACCTGTTGTAGGGCAGAGAATAGCTGAGGGACTACAGGAAATATGAGGGGTACTCTGGGACTGTGGGTGATTCAGCGCTGGGGCCCTGAGAGGATTTAGAAGAAACAAATTAAATTTGGGCACTGAGAAGTTGTGAATCATGGGATCCCAGAGGTTTCTTGCATTGTTCAGACAGAAAAATATAGCAGATAAACATGCCAAATGGCGCCATGGAGACTGCACCAGCAATTTAAGAATTGTGACAGCCGGAACGTGTGGGCGGAGAAAAACTGGAAACTGAGTTTTGATATTGAAAAGTACAGTGCTGTGCAAAGATCTGATGCACAAATATGTATAGCTAGGGCGCCTAAGACTTTTGCAGAGTACTGTATTTGTCAATGTGGAGTGGAGAGCAAGTTTGTAAATCTGGCGGTAGCACAGGGTGGTGGGAATGGTGAGGGTGGAGAGCCATGGGATGGGTGTGGGACAGGTGGCAGAGAAGGAGTGCTAGGTGTGGGGTGTGGTGTGGGTGCAGACACACCCAGACCTGAGAAAGCAGGCAAGGTCATTTGATTCCAAACATTATTACAGAAAGTCTCACTTGTGCTTCCCGCTCCCTCCCCTCTCCTTTCCCCTCTTCCCAACTGTGATTCCTCTCTCCCTGCTCCCATCCCACTCTCAGTCCACAATAGAGACCCATATCAGAATCGGGTTTATCATCACTCACACATATCATGAATTTTTTTTTGTGTGGCAGCAGCACAGTGCAGTACGTAACATTACTACAGTACTGTTTAAAAGTTTTAGACATAATAGCTTCAGACTTTTGCCCAGTACTGCAAGTCATTTATTCAGCTTAGATACTTGAGTGTGTTTCTGTTCCCGTGGCTGACTGGAATCTGTGCACTCAGCTGATTATGCCAGTGTGGGATTCAATGCTACAGCAGCATAACGCAGGACATAGAGAATGAGAGCTTCGTTCTGGAGGGAGTGCAGGCAGGAAGGACAATAGTTTTTTTTTACTGAATGCACCCAATTACAAGGTTCTGTCTTTTGTCTCTTATTTTAAAGTGATGTTTTTCCTGCTCTTTGCTGTCCACATTTCAATATCTGAGAGGAAAGGCTGATTGATGATTTAAAACTTCATTTTCACCCCAAGAATGTTGGAGAAATATGTAGTGTTTGTCATAGATATGTACTGTGATATGTAGCATTTGTTAGAGGTATCCCTCATCTCAAATCCACCATCCTAATCAAAGACTCTACATTGCTTTGTGGTGGGATAATGAATTCCAAGATATTTATTACACACAGTAAATCAATTTAGCAACCAAAGCACTGCTGGCGGCGGTGGTGGAAACGGATACTATAGGGTCTTTTAAGAGCCTCTTAGATAGGTACACGGAGTTTAAAAAAATGGAGGGCTATGTGCTAGGCAGTCTCTAGAGCAGGTTACATGGTCGGCACAACATTGTGGGCCGAAGGGCCTGTAATGTGTTGTAATTTTCTATGTTCTATGTGTCCAAGTAAATAATAAGATCTTTATAGGTAAATCATACACACCCTGACAAAAACTCATTAAATTTAAATCCCAGTACAACCCTCTTTTTAGGACCTCATGTTTGCAGGGCTTATTCAATAAGGTAGGTCTTTCCTCTCGAACCAGGTGGACTTGGTACCTAACTAGTCTAGGGACCTCGCACCTGGCATTGCTCTTGGGATGTAAAGAACTCACAAGCCTCTCCACCACAACAAGGTAATGATCTTCAGAGAAGATAGTCCTCCCCACGGATCTCCCACCTGGCACTTATCCCTGTAAGCGCAAGTGCTACAGCTGTCTCTACACCTCCTCTCTTGCCACCATTCAGGGCCCCAAACAGTCCTTCCAGGTGAGGCAACACTTCACTTGTGAGTCTTTTGGGGTCATCTATTGCATTCAGTGCTCCCGGTGCGGCCTCCTCTCCATCGGTGAAACCCAATGCAGATTTGGGGACCGCTTCGTTGAGCACCTCCGCTCCGTCCGCCAAAACAGACAGGATGTCCCAGTAGCCACCCACTTCAACTCTGCTTGCCATTCCCATTCAGATATGTCCATACATGGCCTCCTCTACTGCCATGATGAGGCTAAACTCAGGTTGGAGGAGCAACACCTCATATACCGTCTAGGTAGTCTCCAGCCCCTTGGTATGAACATAGAATTCTCCAACTTCTGTTATTTCCCTCCCCCTCCCTTCCCCTATCCCTATGTCACTCTGCTCCCTCCCCCAGCTGCCTATCACCTCCCTCATGGTTCCGCCTCCTTCTACTACCCATTGTGTTTTCCCCTATTCTTTCTTCATCTTTCCTGCCTATCACCTCCCTGCTTCCTCTCCCCCACCCCTTTATCTTTCCCCTTTTTTTCACCTGGAACCTACCAGCCTTCTCCTTCCCACCCTCCCCCCACCTTCTTTATAGGGCCTCTGCCCCTTCCCTCTACTGTCCTGACGAAGGGTTCCGGCCCGAAGCGTCAACCGATCTTTTCCACGGATGCTGCCCGACCTGCTGAGTTCCTCCAGCGTGTTGCGAGTGTTGTTTTGACCCCAGCATCTGCAGTTTATTTTGTGTTTAAGATAGTCCTCTTACCCTGCAAGTCTACAGATCTCTCATGGCTCCTAGATGAAACTAATCAATTGAACAGTAGCTAAATGAGGTAATAATCGTTGCCTGATATTCAGACACCACTATCTAGTTTGACATTATCTCAGTAACCTTCCCGAAGGATCTACAGAAATGCCAAAAAAAAAGGTGATGGTTATACCACAACCTCCTGTTGGAAATGGATCAAGATCTTAATCCTACAGTTGCCACTTCTTCATATTTGTCTTTTTGATGGAGCACAGACGCCTGAGTGACTCACAGAACATTTGAAGAAGATTTTTTCTAGAATGCAATTACTATTGTTATATTTATGTACAAGATAAATATTTTTTTGCCACCTCCTCCTTCCATAACAGAAATCAAGGATTCTTTTGGGACAGCGGTTTCCCCAGAGCAGAATATTCTTCAGTGTTAACAGGAATGAAAAGAAGACGATTTTGGTTAATTTTGCTCTGAATCTTTTTCAAGGAACTCTGTGTAGTTCTGGTGTTGTTCCATGATGTAAAGATTTCTTGTCACTTGCTCTGCCATTCTATAATTCAGTATTCAGGGACATTAATGCTATCAGCTGAAGTTATATCAGATATTAAGGGAATTTTGACCAGAGCCACCAGATCCATTCACCTCACAAGTGATCATGTTTTCTCGTTTGGATAGGGAGAACTTTTGATTAACTTGTTTAAGTATCGTTTAGGTATTTTAATATAGAAACGTACATTTTATGACACAAACATATGCTGTTTATGTCTCAAATTGTTTATATTTGCTATTATTTCCATTTTAATGGTGCTCTCATTATTCACTTAATCTCTATAGGATGTCCCAATTTGGGCTCCACTGGTAATCTCCAATGAAGAAGGACAGATAAAGGTCTCAACAGATTTTCCTTTGACTTTGATGCTTAGCGAAGCAAATAAAAAGGAAAACCAAAAGCAGGGTTGTGTCAAGACCTTAAGAAGCTGGAATTGAGAAAGGACATTTGCATACAATCCGTTTTCCTTGGATGAAGCAAAGGATTATTCAAATTAAGCTTTAACGCAACGGGAATTTGATGGAAAGGTGCACTGTGAGATAGGTAGGAACCAGTCAAGGGTACTGGAAGGTAAAGCTTGCCAGAGCTGCTTAAATTGTTATTGCATCATGCAGCTAACATGCCTGACTACAAATACCCATTTATACCAACCTGTTTTATTCTCTCAACTACCCTCATGTTCTGCCATTCATCTATGCACTTGGGGTATCTAAGGTAATCAGTTAATCTACCAAGCCATGTGCCTTGTAGATGTGGATAAGACCCAAAGTACCTGGAAGAAACCTACATAGTCAATGAGAAAAAGGGGGAAATTACAGCAAAAGAGTGGATCCAGGTCAGTGGAGTTGTGAGGCACCGGTTCTACCAGTTTTGTCTCTGTACCACCAATGTGCAAAAAAGAAAAACTATGCAATTACAAAATAGAAACAAATAATGATGACAATAAATAAATAATAAATAACTAGTACTGAGAGCATGAGTTGTAGGGTCCTTGAAAGTGATTGCTGATGACACAAAGGTTGGGGGTGTTGTGGACAGTGTAGAGGGCTGTCAGAGGTTCCAGCGGGATATCGATAGGAGGCAAAACTGGGCTGAGGAGTGGCAAATGGAGTTCAACCCAGATAAGTATGAGGTGGTTCATTTTGGTAGGTCAAATATGATGGCAGAATATAGGATTAACGGTGAGACTCTTGGCAATGTGGGGGATCAGAGGGATCTTGAGGTCTGAGTCCTTAGGACACTCAAAGCTGCTGCGCAGGCTGACTCTGTGGTTAAGAAGGCATACGGTGCATTGGCCTTCTTCAACTGCAGGTCTGAGTTTAAGAACCGAGAGGTAATATTACAGCTATATAGGACCCTGCTCAGACCACACTTGGAGTACTGTGCTCAGTTCTGGTCACCTCATTACAGGAAAGATCTGGAAACTATAGAAAGGGTGCAGAGGAGATTTACAAGGATGTTGTCTGGATTGGGAGCATACCTTACGAGAATAGGTTGAGTGAACTTGGCCTTTTCTCCTTGGAGCGACGGAGGATGAGAGGAGATCTGATAGAGGTGTATAAGATGATGAGAGGCATTGATCATGTGGATAGTCAGAGGCTTTCTCCCAGGGCTGAAATGGCTAGCACGAGAGGGCTCAGTTTTAAGGTGCTTGGAAGTAGGTACAGAGGAGATATCAGGGGTAAGTTTTTTACACAGAGAGTGGTGAGTGCATGGAACAGGCTGCTGGCAACGGTGGTGGAGGCGGATACAATAGGGTCTTTTAAGAGACTCCTGGATAGGTACATGGGGCTTAGAAAAATAGAGGACTATGGATAACGCTAGCTAATTTCTAAAGTAAGTACATGTTCGGCACAGCATTGTGGGCTGAAGGGCCTGTATTATGCCGTAGTTTTTCTAAGTTTTCTATGTTATTAAATCAGTTTAGTGTTGAGGTGAATGAAGTTATCCGCACTGGTTTAGGAGTCAGATGGTTGAAGGGTAATAACTATTGTGGTGTGGGACCTAAGGCTTCTGTACCTTCTTCCCAATGGTAGCAGCAAGAAGAGAGCATGGCCTTGGATTGGGGAGGGGAGATGGGTGGCTTGATGATGGATAATAAAACTACTTCAGCAATGATATGCACTTTTTTGCCATATGCTCTGGAATTCTTTCCTTTTTCTATGAACTCTCTATTGCTCTTCTCCTTTCTACTTTAAACCTAAACTGTCTGGCCAGGCTTTTGTAGCTCTGCCTTGTACCTCCTCCTTTCAGTTGACATCCAATTTTGTTTCAAAATAAGTCGGTGTAAATGTTATATCTCAATGCACAGAGTATAAGAAATAAGGTGGATGATCTTGTCGCACTATTACAGATTGTCAGGTATGATGTTCTGGTAATCACTGAATCGTGGCTGAAGGATGGTTGTAGTTGGGAGCTGAATGTCCAAAGTTACACATTGTATCAGAGGGACAGGAAGATAGACAGAGGAGGTCGCATGGCTCTGTTGGTAAAGAATGGCATCAAATCGGTAGAGAGATGTGACATAGGATCGGAAGATGTTGAAATCTTGTGGGTTGAGTTAAGAAACTGCGGGTGTAAAAGGACCCCAATGGCAGTTATATACAGGCCTCCCAACAGTAGCTGGGATGTGGACCACAGATTACAACAGGAAATAGAAAAAGCTTGTCGAAAGGGCAATGTTACGATTGTCATGGGAGATTTCAACATACAGGTCGATTGGGAAAATCAGGTTGGAAATGGATCTCAAGAGAACGAGTTTGTTGAGTGCCTATGCTTTTTAGAGCAGTTTGTTTGTTGTTGTTTGTTGTTAGGTCGGCTGGTGGCGCAGTGACATCAGCGCTGGACTCCGGAACGGAGGTTCCCGGGTTCGAATCCAGTCGGGCCGCTCCCGAATACGCTTTCCATCTGTGCCGGGTTGAGTGTTGAGCTCATTGTTGTTGAGTCTACTATGGGATCAGCTGTACTGGATTGGGTGTTGTGTAATGAACCAGAGGTGATTAGGGAGCTTAAGGTAAAAGAACCCTTAGTAGGCAGTGATCACAATATGATTGAGTTCAACTTGATAGGGAGAAAGTAAAGTCTGACGTAGCAGTATTTCAGTGGAGTAAAGGAAATTACAGTGGTATAAGAGAGGAGTTGGAAGGAGATGCTGGCAGGGATGACAGCAGTGCAGAAATGGTGTGAGTTTCTGGGAGAAATGAGGAAGGTGCAGGATAGATGTATTCCTAAAACAAAGAAATACTCAAGTGGCAAAATAGTATAACTGTAGCTAACTATAATAGTATAACTGTGGTCAAAGCTAATGTAAAAGTAAAAGAGAGGGCATACAACAAAGCAAAAATTAGTGGAAAGACAGAGGATTGGGAAGCTGTTAAAAACCTATAGTGACCAACTAAAAGAGCCATTAGGAGTGGAAAGATGAAGTATGAAAGCAAGCTAGCAAACAATATCAAAGTGAATAGTAAAAGCTTTTTCAACTATGTAAAAAATAAAAGAGAGATGAGAGTTGATATAGGACCGCTAGAAAATGAGGCCAGAGAAATGATAATGGAGGATAAGGAGATGGCAGATGAGCTAGGTGAGTATTTTGCATCAGTCTTCACCGTGGGAGACACTAGCAGTGTGCCAAATGTTGACGGGTGTGAGGGAAGAGAAGTGAGTGCAGTTGCTATTACAAGGGAGAAGGTGCTCAAAAAGCTAAAAAATCTAAGGGTATGTAAGTCACCGAACCAGATGAACTGCACCCTAGGGTTCTGAAAGAGATAACAACAGAGTTTGTGGAGGGATTAGTAATGATTTTTCAAAAATCACTGGACTCTGGCACAGTGCCAGAGGACTGGAAAATTGCAAATGTTAGTCCACTCTTTAAGAAAGGCAGCAGGAAGGAAATTATATACAAGTTAGCCTGACCTCAGTGTTTGGGAAGATGTGGAGTCAATTGTTAAGGATGAGGTTATAGAGTGCTTGTTGTCACAGGACGAAATAAGACAAAGTCAGCATGATTTCCTTGAGGGAAAAATCTTCCCTGATGAACCTGTGGGAATTTTTTGTGCAGATTACAGGTAGGATAGATAAAGGGGATGCAGTGGATGTTGTATATTTGGGCTTTCAGAAGGCCTTTGACAAGGTGCCACACATGAGGCTGCTTACCAAGTTAAGGGCCCATGGTATTACAATAAGGTTATTGGCACGGATAGAGCATTGGCTGATTGGTAGGAGGCAGCAAGTGGGAATAAAAGGATCCTTTTCTGGTTGGCTGCCAGTGGCGAGTGGTGTTCCACAAGGATCTGTGTTGGGACCGCCCTCTTTTTATGCTGTATATCAATGATTTACATGATGGAATAGATGGCTTTGTTGACAAGTTTGCAGATGATACATAGATTGATGGAGGGGCAGGTAGTGTTGAGGAAACAGGTAGGCTGCGGAAGGATTTAGACAGATTAGGAAAATAGGCAAGAGAGTGGTAAATGAAATACAATGTTGGAGAATGCATGTTCATGCACTTTGGTAGTAGAAATAAATGTGCAGACTATTTTCTAAATGGGGAGAAAACCAAGCAATCTGAGATACAAAGGGACTTGGGAGTCCTTGTGCAGATCACCCTGAAGGATAACTTGCAGGTAGAGTTGGTGGTGAGGAAGGCAAATGCAATGTTAGCATTCATTTCAAGAGGTCTAGAATACAAGAACAGGGATGTGATGCTGAGACTTTATAAGGCACGGGAGGTCTTACCTTGAGTATTGTGAACAGTCTTGGGCTCCTCATCCAAGAAAAAATGTGCTGGCATTGGAGAGGGTTCAGAGGAGATTCACAAGGATGACTCTGGGAATGAAAGGGTTATCATATGAGGAATGTTTGATAGCTCTGAGTCTGCACTTGCTGGAATTCAGAAGCATGAGGGGGGATCTTATTGAAACCTTTCGAATGTTGAAAAGCCTAGATAGTAGTTGTGGAATGGATGTTTCCCATGGTGCGTGAGTCTAGGACAAGAGGGCACAGCCTCAGAATAGAGGAGCATCCATTTAAAACAGAGATGAGGAGAAATTTTTTAGCCAGAGGGTGGTGAATTTGTGGAATTTATTACCACTGGCAGTTGTGGAAGCCAGGTCGTTGAGTGTATTTATGGCAGAGCTTGATAGGTTCTTGATTGGACATGGCATCAAAGGGTACGGGGAGCAGGCCGGGGAGTGGTGCTGAGGAGGGTAAAAAGGATCAGCCATGATTGAATGGGGGAGCAGACCTAATGGGACAAATGGCTAATTCTACCCCTATGTGTTGTTGGCAGGATACTTGGTAGTGTGGAGGAGCAGAGGGATCTGGGGGTACACAGATCCCTGAAAGTTGCCTCACAGGTAGATAGGGTAGTTATGGGGTGTTAGCTTTCATAAGTCGAGGGATAGAGTTTAAGAATCGTGAGGTAATGATACAGCTCTATAAAACTCTGGTTAGGCCACACTTGGAGTACTGTGTCCAGTTCTGGTCGCCTCACTATAGAAAGGATGTGGAAGCATTGGAAAGGGTACAGAGGAGATTTACCAGGATGCTACCTGGTTTAGAGAGTATGCATTATGATTAGAGATTAAGGGAGCTGGGGCTTTACTCTTTGGAGAGAAGGAGGATGAGAGGAGACATGATAGAGGTGTACAAGATAATAAGAGGAATAGATAGAGTGGATAGCCAGTGCCTCTTCCCCAGGGCACCACTGCTCAATACAAGAGGACATGGCTTTAAGGTAAGGGGTGGGAAGTTCAAGGGGAATATTAGAGGAAGGTTTTTAACTCAGAGAGTGGTTGGTGCGTGGAATGCACTGTCTGAGTCAGTGGTGGAGGCAGATACACTAGTGAAGTTTAAGAGACCACTAGACAGGGAAATGGAGGAATTTAAGGTGGGGAGTTATATGAGAGGCAGGGTTTGAGGGTTGGCACAACATTGTGGGCCGAAGGGCCTGTAATGTGCTGTACTATTCTATGTTCTATGTTCTTATGGTTTCCAATGGTATGCATCTTTCTAGGCTTCTGCAGTTGAAATTTTTTGTACAGTTTAAGTTGTTTCTTTCGTGAGTGTTATCTCAATGAACCCTGACGACCCATGGGGCGGGGGGGGGGCGTCACAGATATATATCTGCTAAAGCAAGGAACTGTCATTCAGTCTCAGCTGTAAGATTAGCTGACAAACATCAGAAAAAAATGTACACTCTATCCCTATGATATTAAAAGATGGGCTTGCTTTCCAGTGGTGTCTTGTCTTAGCTATAATATCTTTAGGCATGTGTGAGTGTATATGGACCTGGTTTAACAAATGCAAGAAAACCCTTCCCGTCAGATTGTACATGATGTCTGAGTTCCACTACACACGTTGCATTGTTGGAAAGCACTTGTAAAAAAATTACCTTTATTTGTCATATGTACATTAAAACATACAGTGAAATGCGTCGTTTTACACCAAATCAAATCAGCGAAGTTTGTGCTGGGCAGCTCGCAAGTGTTGCCCTGCTTCTGCTGCAAACTCACTAACCCTAACCGTAAGCCTTTGGAATGAGGGAGGAAACCAGGGCACTTTGAGGAAACCTATCTGGTCATGGAGTGAATGTACAGACTCCATGTGGACGGTGGTGGGAATCAAGTCCCGATTTTATATCTGGCTGTTGTAAAGCGTGGCACTAATTGCTCTGCTACTATACCACCCCATTGCAGTTTGAAGAACTCCTTCACGTAGGGCCATCAATTTCAACACAGTGTTCTGTTTTTATGCTGTACTGAAGGCAAAGAAAACTTGCACATAGAGGAAGATGGTACTTCAGAAAATTTCAACATCACACTCAATGACTTTGCAGCAATCCTGCTGCGATTTCACAGCTTTCATTTGTTGATCCCAAAAAACCTTTTTTTTTTGGGAACAGTACCCCTTTAAGTGTATGAAGAGCAATTAACACTGTATAACCGGAGATGGTTTACAGCAATAATAACCTGTTATCAGCAACGTGATCACGGTGTGTTTAATCAGAATATTTTTATTGAAACTATTAGAACTCCATTTTTCCATTCCTACCATATGGTTAATTAACATAAAGGTTTTAATCATTTAAAACTTGTTAGCTTGACACAATAATTTTGTTGTAACTGACAGGATAATTCATATCAACATCCTGTAATATATTTCACTTTTTCAGAGACATAATTATGTAGGAATTTGAATAGGCGTGTGATTTGTGGTTCTGTGTTTAAAATTTTTAGTGATTTTTTTTAACGACAAGGCTAATCTGATACAGTATAATTAACTGAATGAGGTGTACGTTAACACTTCAGATTAAATTAACTTTCTGAGGGTAAACCGTTCATCTGAATTGTGGATATTCATGACATTTGCTTTTGAGGATATTCATACCATTTTCTACTGAGCAATTCATTGGTTTACAGCTCTTACTAATACACAAGAGATTTTTTTTCCATTCAAAGTACAGTGCTGACATGTCTCACTAGGACTAATTAGAGTCATTAGGTCGTCATGTTAGTGGCTTGTGCATATTATGTCAGGATGTCACAAGGTAATTCATCTTGCTATCTATCCCTCTTTGCCCCTATCATCTATCATGGTTTTGCTGGGTGTGTATTTGTAGAACTACCTGTCTTATGAGGAAAGGTTGAACAAGCTAAAGCTTTTCTCCTTATTACGAAGGAGGATGAGATGCTACTTGACAGATAGAAGTGTATGAGATTATGAGAGACAAAGAGTGGACAGCCAGTGCCTTTTTCTTCCAGGGTGTTCACAGCTAACACCAGACAACACCAGACAACATCCTTTTAATGTGTGTGGAGGAAAGTTTAGGGGAGATGTCAGAGGTAGGTTTATTTTATACAGAGACTGATAAGTACTAAGAGCGCATAACTAGGTACTGGTAGAGGCATTTACAGCAAGGTCATTTAAGAGCTAGGCACATGGGTGAAAGAAAAATAGAGGCCTATGGGTTGTGTAGGAATGAAGGTTTAGATTGATTGAGGCTAGTTTAAAAGTACAGCATAACGTTGTGGGCTGAAGGACCTGTACTTTTCTATGTTTTAAAATGAAGGTAAATTGCAGCAGTTAAATTGAAGTTTTCTGCAAGTGCTGAGGGCAGACTGCACGTGGCACTACAGGCTCAACCCCAAGCTCTTTCAAAGTATTTTAATATTTCAGCATCCTTATATCTTGCAAAGTGTTGAAGTCATCGGGCCAGCTCTTTTGGAGTCTCTGCCTGTTGTTTGATGATAATCAGTTTCCCTGGGATCTCGGCAAGCGCAGGCATTGAAGTGCATTAGTCTGACATGAGCTGAGAACTCAATGCCTTCAAAACCTGACCAAAGGCCCTTGACAGCTGGAGGGCAGGCAACGGCTGACAGGGTGTTCTGGGATGATGGCTTTTGGTACACGGGCTGAGGCCTTCCTAGACCCTGAGACGTGGCTCAGGACCAGGAATCTGAGAGCAAGTAGACCCATCCTTCCTATACATGTTGGTTTGTACAGACAGGAGGAATACCGAAGGGTCTTGGAGGGAGGTCCAGTACTGTTTAGCCTAAAGAGCTTGAATCTTGTTCAATTTCTCTGTTCCCTAGTAAACACAAAGGAACACTAGTAAAATCCATTGGAACTGAGGGCAATTGTGGTAGAACCCACCAACTCTAGCTGAGACTGAACCTGTGACCTTTAGTAATGAAGAACTTAAATGGGTAGAAGGACCAAATTAGTACAAGGGCGGACCTGGACTCCTTGCCAGCCTTTGCTTGCCAGCCAAGGGTTTTGTTCGGTTTTTGGCTCATTTAAGCCTCACTGGAGTTTAGAAGAATGAGTGGAAATTTATTTATTTTTTATTTATTGATATACTGTGTGGAATAGGCCTTTCTGGCCCTTCAAGCTGTGTCACCCATCAATCCCCCGATCTATTCTTAGCCTAATCACAGGACGCTTTACAATGATCAATTAATCTATCAACTGTTTTGTCTTTGGATGGTGGGAGGAAATTGGAGCAACTGGAGGAAACCCATGTGGTCACGGAGAGAATGTACAAACTCCTTACAGGCAGTGGTGAGAAATGAACCCCAGTCAGAGGAACTGTAAAGTATTGTGTTAACTACTGCATTACTGTGCCGCCTTATGAGATCTCATTGAAACCTACCAAATATTGAAAGGCCTAGATAAAGTGGATGTAGTGTGGCAGTTTCCTATATTAGGAGAGTCTAGGACCAGAGGGCACAGCCTCAGAATAGAAGGATGTCCAAAGGTGATGAGGAATTTCTTTAGCCAGAGAGTGGCTAATCTTTGTATTCATTGCCACAGATGCGGTGAAGGCCACGTCAGTGGGTCTATTTAAAGTGGAGGTTGATCAGTTCATGATTAGTAAGGGTGTTAAATGTTACAGGGCAAAGACAGAATGGGGTTGAGAGGGATAATAAATCAGCCATAATGGAATGTCAGCAACTATTCAATGAGCTGAATGGCTTAATTCTACTCCTCTGTCTAATGTTCTCAGCTCATGTTGATCATCCGCATTTCAACGTGCTCTGCGACACACTAGCAACAGCCACAAACACCCGCAGAGACTGCACGGTAACTTCAAATATTTGTGTGGTCAAGGATGGTGAAACATTGAAATATGTTGGAGGATGTGGTATTTGAGCCCATTATGCCCCATGCAGGTTGCCCTCAGCACTTGGAGAAAATTTCAGATAAGTGAGTCATTTTCAGAAGGAAGAAATGAAAAACGATGAGTTTTGAATGACTCCATCTTTCATCTTCTCTCCCCAAGAGTTTTCTGTTGATCCTCTGACTGTTGGACAAAATTCTGGAATATATAAAAAAACTTTTAGCCCTGGAAGATTCTGGTGCTAAATCTCAAAATACTCTGAGAGCTACATTTAGTATAAGCTAATGTTAAACGTGACTTCCACTGGGCAGGTCAAGTGTAGCACATGAATCATAACCAGCTGTATGATTTTGTTTCAAGCTGTGAAGCATATTATTACTGCATTGTGAAAAGTCACTGACCATTCTGATTAAGGGCAATAATTTCTCATAATTTTGTAGCAAATTGCACAATAGCTGTGTTCAAAATTAATGAACAAAAGCATTGCGTCTCAAGCCAACTGTAGATTCATGCCATTAGTTTTTGTCAGTCCTTGCAAATTTAATAAAAATTCTGGCATTACGTCTCTGTGCGAAGAGAAATAGATGAACAAGTGAGATGGCAAATTCTAATGGATCCAGACCTTTTGTCAGAATTGGTGGGGAGAGAGGAGGATGAGAAAAACAAGTTACTTTAAAGTTACAGAGAAAGTGGGGTTAGGGATGGATAGGGTGTCAAATGGATTAATGCAGGCTGTTAATTGGTGACTACACTTTTTGTGCTGTTTTGCTGAAAGCAGGGCTACAGATATGCTTAGCAAGCAAAGTGTACTATTGAGGAAAAAAACTGAGTAATTATCACAAATATATTATCTACAGCAGGAATGGACAGTTCTTTTGAACTCACTTTCCAGGGCTCTTCATCTGATGTTCTTGATATTTATTACTTATTATTATCATTATTTTTTTTTGTTTTGTCTTTTGCACATGGGTTGTTTATCTATCCTGTTGGGTGCAGTTGTTTATTGATTCTATTACGTTTCTTAAATTTCCTGAGTATGCCTGCAAGAAAATAAATCTCAGGGTTGGATGTGGTGACATTTGTAGTACAGATGCCTTAAAGTACTGCAAATATATATATATATATATATATTTAGCTAGGGTGCCTAAGACTTTTGCGCGGTATCATAGTAATTTTATGTATTGAGCTGTATGGCAGTTGCAAAAAAAGATTGTGACTGACATATGTGAGTGATGACAAACCTTATCTGATACGGGTCTCTATTGTGAACTGAGAGTGGGAAGGAAGCATTGCTATATTTAAGCGGGAGTTAGATATGACCCTTGTGGCTAAAGGGATCGGGGGTATGGGGGGAAGGCTGGTACAGGGTTCTGAGTTGGATGATCAGCCATGATCATACTGAATGGCGGTGCAAACTTGAAGGGCCGAATGGCCTACTCCTGCACCTATTTTCTATGTTTCTATGTTTCTAAGCAGGGAAAGGGGAATTATGGACGGGAAAGGGGAAGGGAGTGGGAAGCATCTGAGGGACATCCTGTAATGATCAATAAACCAATACTTAGGAATCAAATGACCTTGCTTGGTGCCTCAGGGCTTGGTGCATCTGCACCTGTACCACTCCCTGCCTCTGGCACTCCTCTGCCACCTGCCCCACACCTCTCCCAAGGCACACAATCCTCTCCATTCCTAATATCCTTCGCTCCCGCCAAATTTACAAACTTGCTCTCTGCTCCACGTTGACAAACACAGTACTGTGTAAATGGCTTAAACACCCCAGCTGTATATATGTGTGCTGAAAACTTTGGCACAGTACTGCAAGTACTTCCATAATAAAGTTACTTTGAATATTTGAACTTTGAGTTCTGAAGGAGACAAAGAAAGCAAATAATCTAAAGGTGAATAATTTGACATCAAGTTTGGAGGGCTACAAATTTCTTCAAGGAGGCATTGGACCTCATTGTAACAATAAAGGAGGCCACGGACAGACGTCAGTGGAATGGAGATAGTGAATTAACGTGGCAGGCAATGGTAAGTTCAGGGTCAATCCTGTGGACCAACTGCAAGTGCCCAGCAAAGTGGTCTCTCATCTTGTGTTTCGTTTTCCCAATATAGAGGTTACACTGTAAACACCAAACACTATACATTAGATTGGAAAAGTGCAAGTGAATTAGTGTTTCACCTAAATGACTGAGTCCATGGATGGTGAGAGGGAGGAAATGAAGAGATGGATCTCCTACATCCTGCAGTTGAGTAGGAAAGTGAAAGAAAATGGAGAGTTGTTGCTGAGAAAGAATAGACCAGGGAGTCACAAAGAGGAGCTGTTCCTTCGGAAATAACAAAAGGTGAAGGGGTGGGGAAGGGATTTGATGATGGAATCCTGTTTGGAGCTTGTGGAAATGGTGAAGGAGGCTGTGTTGAATGCTGACGAACTGGTTGGTGGGGTATGCAGCGAGGATTAAGGGAACTCCATCTTTGATCTGTCTAAGAGAAGAGGTGAGGTTTTAAGGGTGGGAACTGTATGGTAAAGTCACAGAGTCTGGTCGCTTTTGGTGAATGGGTAGCCCTGCCTTGAGAGGAAGGAATACATTTTCGGAGGCACCTGTACAGAAAATCTCATCAGTGGAGCAAATTTCAGCAGAGATGTTGATACTGGGAGAACAGAATGGATTCTATTCAGGACACAGGGTGGGAGGAAGGCTAGCCAAGATGGCAGTGGGACTCTGCAGGCTTATAATTAGATGTTTGTGGTTAGGGCATCTTCTGAGATGGAGATAGAGAGATTCAGAAAAGGAAGGGAAGAATCAGAGATGGTTCGTGTGATAGTGAGTGCAGGGTGGAAAATGACAGTAAAACTGACTAAGTTTCAGTTCTGTATGGACACTGGAATTAACACGACAGTCATCAGTGTATTGGAAAGAGAAGAGAGGAAGGCTGCGAACAGATCTGATCAAAGGCATTTTGGTGCATTCAGTATAAAGACAGGTGTAGTTTAGGCAGGCGTAAGTTCCCATGGCTCTGCATCTGATCTGGAGGAAGTGATTGGAATTGGTAGTGAGTCCATAGAGGAAAGTTATTAAGGTTACTGGGGAACTGTAGTTTTAGTTAATATAAGTGAAATGGAAACTAGAGTCTTTTCAGTATTTAAACAGAGAGGGTTAAAAGATAATCTAAGAGAGGTGCTCAAAATTACAAGGAGCTTTAATAAGTAAATGCAGATTAATAATTTGCTTTGAATGCGAGTGGAACCAAAGGACTAAAGATGTGGGATTAAATTTTTGCACCGGATGTGTGATTCCCAATCAAGCTGTGAGTGAGCAAGATCCTACAAAGTTAAGAAAAGCAGATGAAGACTTTATTTAAATCACATGGTGGTGTTAGGCAGCGGGTGGGTTGATTATGAATAATCTCTTTCCTGCAGTTGTGCTCTGCAATTTATTATTATATACACAGGCTTTTAATGTTACTCTTTTGAAAACAGCGTAGAAGACCTTTCTCAGCAGGTTCACCAGCAGAGAAAGGTTCTTCCTTTTTCCTGCCCCTCTCTTCTCTGCAAACTCTCCCTCAAGCCCCAGCTGTTGATTTTTTTTTTCCTTTCACCGATTCTAACAATGTTGCTTCATGAGCAATTGTCAGCCAGTGTCTTCCAAGTAGTATTTGCTGTCCTGTCCATCAGTTTTGTCTATTTTCTCTGAGGCTGATCTGTGTTGCCTGATGGTCCTCTGTCTGCTCCTCACTTTGCTAACTGTCACAGAGGAGAGCAGTGTTTCATGTGCCCATCTTGATGGTGACACCTTTACTTCACTACAGAGTGAAGTGGGCAAAGCTTTGGCTATTTGACTGTAGTCTAGGGTGGAGCCTTCCTGGGATGTCAGTAATTATTTGACCCAGGCTTTTGAAGTACATCAAAATAGTTGAAAAGAATTGATTGAAGTTACAATTAAATTTACATTCTACACATTAAATTCTGAAGATAAAGTTCAAAGTAACTTTATTGTCGAAGTACATACACGTCGCCATATACAACCTTGAGATTCATTTTCTTGTGGGCATACTCAATAAATCTATACAATAATAACCATAACAGAATCCATGAAATACCAGCCAATTTGGGTGTTAACGAGAGTGCCTAAGACAATGAACTGTGTAAATACAAAAAGAAAGAAATAATAATAAATAAACAAACATTAAACAACATTCCAATCAACACTTAAAATTTAAATACCAATGTAAGTTTTCTTAAGAAAATAGACGGCGGTTCAAATTCAAGGCCACCAAACAAGTGAATAAACAGAGAACATAACCTTGTTTCCAACAGAAGAGGGACAATAGATAACACTTCAAACTGATCACATCAGTAAGCTTTGTCTTGAGTTCACATATGCATCATAAATGATCCAAGTCAGGAATGTGGCAGGAGGTATTCTTCTGTCATTGAATCATTCCTCAAAGTAGTATAACAAAGTGCAGAGAATGATAAGAGCACCAAGTACTTGCACTCAATACTCGTAGTCTAATTTATATATTTATTTCTTCCTAATATAAAAGCTGTGCATGCCGATGAATGCAGTAACCAACATCAAATAATTTAAGTGAGGGTTACAGTCAGCTGTGTTGTGTGTGGGCGTGCATGCAGATGTGCAAATGTAACTGTCGAAATATCAAGATATACAACAGAACACAAAGCAACCGAGAGAGAGAGAGCCAGCTGTATCAAAGCACTTAACATGTAACTGAACATGCCACTGTTTAGTAATTCATACTTCAATGTTATTGCGGAGAAATTAACCCTAATAGACAATGCAATGAACGCAAGAGACCAACATCCAATTAGTCAGTAGGTGAGTACAGGGAAAGGAATAGGAAAATAATTGTACAATGACCTCAGTTAGGGTTGTTTGATAGAGAAAACACAAATTAGTTTGAAATTCAAAGTCAAGTTTAATTATAGCAGTTTTATTTTGTTTACCTTGAGCCACATGGATTGATGCTTGACATTTGACTAGGACCATTGGTGAAAAGATGGTCAAAGTCTTTTCTCTCTCAGTAACATATCTCTGAAGCAGAGGGAACTACAGGCTAGGTGAGGACAATAGTGCAGAGAAATAAGTTATGAACATTTTGTGCAAAGTTCTGGTACTTGAACTGTGAGCTAATATCTCCTTTCAGCTGCTGACTCAAGGGGCTCCCATAGATCTCAGATTTGTCATTCAATATCATTTATTTTAAATGGAAAATCCTCAACACTTTTATCTCATATGTGTTGAAACCACATGAAGATGTGTTTTTTTTGGACTCCAGGTTGGAAGCCCCTTTTCTATGCCTCGCCTGTGAAAGGTCTTGGCCTGAAACATCCACACTGCATATTCCTTTCTGTTGATGCTGCTTGATCTGCTGAGTTCCTCAAGCTTTTTGCGTGTGTTCCTCTGGCTTTCCAGCATCTGCACAGTCTCTTGTGTTTATAAATGTTTCAAATTTGATGAATGTATCTGACTCCATCATCTTTACTGGCAGCAAGTTGCACTCTGTGTAAAAGGAAAGGTTTTTCCTTGAATCCTTTTTAAAATTCCTTCTCCTCCCTCACTTTAAATCTTTGCACTCTTGTTTTTGGCATTGCTACCATGACGAGAATATTTCTAATCATCTATCCTTTTATATCTTTTATACCTCCATCAAGTTTCCTTTGCAACCCAGCCTACGCAATCTTTCCCCATTACTAAAGTTCCACAATCCAGGCAAAGTCTAGTTAATCACCTCTGCACTCTCCCCAGCACAGCAACATCCATCCCAAATGTGGCTTAGCCAGTGTTTTATAAAGTTGCAACATAATATGCCAACTTTTATATTCTGTTCCCTGACCTATGAAGACAAGTAATTTTATTCTGTCTTCACTATCTTATCTACCTGTAGTGCCACCTTCGGGGAATAATGGATTTGAACTCTAAGGTCCTTCTGTGCATGAACCTTTCTTAGTGGCCCACGATTATCTGTAATGTCCTGCACGACCTGATTTTCCAAAATGCATTGTCCTGCACTTGTTGGGATTAAAATTCACTTTCCACAGCTCTGCCCATCCTTTCCATCTGATCTATATTTTACTGTAGCCTCAGACAGCCTTTTTTTTTTGCTGTCATGCCCCCAAACTGCCCTGCCACAGAACGCGTGCATTCCAGCATCTCTCTGAAAGCTGTCTGCTAAATAATTTAGCGGTTTCTCGTTGGGAAACTGAAAATACCATGTGAAACAATAGGCTGCCAAGCACAGAGCACGGTGAAGCAAGATAGCAATTACTTCAAATTCAAATGAAGGCACAGAGTTGGCAGAAGGTAATTTCATAGAAGGCTAAACTGAGGGAATTTTAATTATGGAACTTCAGAAGGGAAAAGCAAGGACTGCATTAGTAATAGTGGAAAATGTAAACAAAATCTGCATTCTCAGTTAGGTGATCATTATGGATGAATGACGAATAGTCTAATTGGCCCCTTTGCAGTGAATTCGTGTGTCACGGTGAAAAATCTGTAGAGTCAAAGAAACTGAGAGCTCACTAAGTATTAAAATTCATAGATGGATGGAATCACACAGTATAGAAAAAGGCCTTGATGCCTGCTGTGTCTCTGCATCTCATGAGCACCAATTTGCATTGATGTCATTTTATTTTTTACATTATGCCATCAACTAAACTCAAATTCTACCACTCGAGGCAAGTTTCAGTGGCAGATTAATCTACCAAACAGCACCACCTTGGGAGCAACTTGAGACCAGAACTAGAGGTCATGGGTTACAGGTGAAAGGAGAAATGTTTAAGGGGAACTTCACTCAGAGAGTGCTGAGAGTATGGAGTGGGCTGCCAGTGGAAGTGGTGGCTGCAGGTTTGATATCAGCATCGAAGAGAAATTTGGATAGGCACGTGGATGGGAGGGGTATGGAGGCTTATGATCCAGGTGCAGGTCAATGGGACTAGGCAGAGTTCAGTACAGACTAGATGGGCTGAATGGCCTGTTTCGTGCTGTAGTGTCCTGTGACTCTATAACCTGAGAAAGAAACCCACACGGTCACAAGGAGAATGTATAAACTCCACACGTATATCACTCGAGCCTGTGATCGACCTTGGGTTGCTGGAGTCGTGGGGTGCCTGGTTTACCAGCTGCATCACTCTGCTGCCCTGTACTGGGAAATAATGAGCCAGAATACCTATAACTCTGCCTGTGAATATAGAATCAAGGGAAGGTTCTTGAGTTTAATTGCCCATTAATCTTACTATAATGGCAGACATCCCACTTCTCCCGGAAGTTCCGGGAGTCTCCCACAGATTAATAGTGGCTCCCTGATGCCCACAAATTATATACAATGTCCTGGAAATCAATTTTTTTGAGAGTGAGCCAGCGAGAGAGAGAGAGAGCGCAAGAGAGAGAGAGTGTGAGAGAGAGTGTGAGAGAGAGAGAACGTGAGAGATGGGGAGTATGAGAGAGAGAGCGAGAGAGAGAGTGTGAGAGAGAGCGTGAGAGAGAGAGAGAGAGAGAGAGCACGAGAGCATCAGAGAGCGAGCGAGAGAGAGAGAGAGCGCCATGGCAGAGTGTTCCAAAAAAAGAAAATATAAAACGTACGTCACCCCAGACTACACTAAAGTGTACCCCTGCCTAATAGGGGTCAAAAATAATGACAGTGTTGCTCGCTGCACTGTTTGCAACAGTGACTTTTCTATTGCCCATGGTGGGTTAAGACTGTAAAAGACATGTTGAGGTGAGTTTAACAGGTGTCATTCGTTCATTAGCATAGCTAACGTTATTTAAACTAGCTGGCTAGCTGCTAAGGAGCTACTCTATTGCAGACATCCCACCTCTCCCGGAAGTTCTGGGAGTCTCCCGCAAATTGCTGGTGCTACCTCCCTGAAATGAGTTTTTGCAGGGTGAGGTGTCTGTGATGGGGTGCTGGTGGGCACACAGTAGGGGTAGAATGGAAAGAATATCTACCAGATAGATTGATCCAGGGGAGATGGTGTCCCTACTGACTCACCACAGGAGCAACATGGGGGATAGGTGGGATGGAAATGGAGACAGTCTCATGATATTGAACAAATGTACTTCACGTCTCTCTCTCTCTGCTCATAGGGAAACCAGTAACTTTTCTGCCTGCTTATTACATTTAGAACTGTTGAAAAATAGGAAGAAATGAGCGGGAGTTTCATTAAATGCAGAATCATGAGTCATAAATGAGTTAAAAGTATCTGGAAATACCAAGTGGACAGGCGATGTCTATGGGAGAGAAATGGTGAAAATTTCAGTTTAAGGTTCTTACACCAGAACTTGAAAAAATTGGAAAAGCAGATTCTTTAGTTATAAAGAGAGAATTTGGAGGGTGGAAAGACAAAGGCAAGCCTGCAATAAGGTGGGGAGAGTGACACAATTGATACTGGCGTTAACAGAAAGAAGTGGTGTAAATGGGGAGGGGGACAGACTTGATAAGAATAATTGAGGAATAAAAATGTTATTAAGTTATTGTAAGTGGGTCGTTGATGGCCAGTGGACTTGTTGAGTTGAAAGTCCTGCTTCTGTGCTGTGTTTCTCCGTTACTCCAAGAGCCTTCACAACACTCTCTTCCAACAACAGTGTTCATCCGAAGTGTGAACTTGTGAAATATCAACCGTATGAGCTGAAAGCTTTAGAATCAGAATCAGGTTTAACATCACTGGCATATGTTTTGAAATTTGTTGTTTGTGGCAGCAGTATATTGCAATACATAATAAAACTATAAATTACAATAAGAAGTATATATTTAAAATTAGGTGTTAAAAGAGGGAAAAAACTGAGGTAGTGTTCATGTGTTCATTGTCTATTGAGCAATATTATGGCAGAAGGGAAGAAGATGTTCCTGAAAATTTAAGAGTGTGTCCTCAGGTTCCTGTACTGGGAATTGCAACCTCCTCGTGTCAGTGCTGTATCAGACAATCTGCAAGTTTGAGACCAAATTCTGACGCATCAGCTACTTTGCAGAATATCTCTGCTTCATTACAGGTGTAGTCAAATAATGGAATGAAAATCTTGTAGTCTTCCAAGTGTGTACGTCCAAGTGTAAGAAGCATCTAAATAAATCCCAAAGACATGGAAATTGGAATAAATAAGCCAACTAATTCCCTTCTCAGTTATGCATGAGCCAGGCTGCATGTGAGAAATGGAAGGGGTACAGAGATGGAAATCTGTATGAACTGAAGGGATGTATCCAAATACAAATGGACTTGGACCACTTTAAGGTAGGAACAGCCCAAAGATGAAAGGTGATTTAAGGAATTAATGCATTAAAAGCATGGAAAGTTTTCAAAAAAATCTATGTGCTGTGGTCAAGATCATATAGGCTGCTGACTGAAGTAAGCCTTCTTCAATTTTTACACATTGTGCGTACTTAGCATCTTGAGAGACATATCAGTGGCTTCCATTTGGTGAATTTTTTTCTTGGAAACGTTGGTTTTCTAGCAGTGTGGAAGTAGTGCTCAAATCGTTGCAATTTCCTGAGAAAATTCTGCTTTATAAAAGTGATCAGAATTGTGAGGGGAGGAAATGATTTGTGTTGTAAATATACCCCAACTGTCAACATCAATACTGAGTCTTGAAGATGTTTTATTAATAATCAATTTACCTAATGATGTTTAGAACAAAATTGAAAGTAAATTTTTAAAATCAAGATGCATATAGGTCACCATGTATAGGTCATTTTCCGATGAGCATTACTTATGAGTATTTTTTATCCAAGGGTACAATGTTGGGATAAAATCTGGCAGTTCAAGCTGCCTGGTTGAATCCCAAGTGCTGAATTCTTAACTGGAAAGGTAAGGGTAAATATATTTTTCACCTTGACAGATATCTTGTAATTGCTACATCCCTGCTGGAGTCTGGAAATTAAATTGTGGAGAACTCTTGGAATTGTAACATCATGTTCATCACTTGTAATAGAAGTCTTCACTTTTCAGAAATGTAATTTTGTGATCATTTGCAATGTCTGTCAATGCCCATTTATGCTGTGGCTCAAATTTGGGTGTTTTTTTTGTATTCGTAGTGATGGTTTTATTCACAAACTCAATGATTCAGGTACAGCTTCTTCCCCTCTGCCATCTGATTTCTAAATGGACATTGAACCCATGAACACTACGTCACTACTTCTTTAAAATTTCTGTTTTTGTGCTACTTATCATAATTTAACTATGTAATATGCATTTATACACTTACTGTAATTAGTTTTCTATATTTATCATGTATTGCATTGTTTGCAGAGAGTTGGGGGGTCAGTTTGGTGTTTAGAGATAGGGATGGTGTGGTAAACCATATATATGCTGTAACTGGGTTAACTGTCTGGACACGCCCCTCTGCTGACTGCCCCTGTGGCTCCTACCACAGATTCCTGAATAAAGGTGATTTCGCCATGCCCCTCCCCCTCAGTCTGGGGGCAGACACTCAGCATGGAAGTCGTATTGTACAGCGAATAAAAGCCTTTCAGTATTTACCCTACTTCTGTCTTTTGGAGTTATTGAAGGTGCTTCAGATGGGGAGAATGAAGAGTCAGGGCAGGAGCCTATGTTCAGAGTCCAGGTCGGAACACTCTACAGTCGAAGGTCAGCGATCCGGAAGTAAGGTTGGGTTGACAGGCGCTGAGGAGACTCAGGTCAGTGAATCCTGAGTTGGAAGTCTGTACAGGCTGGAGACACGAGAACCCGTGAAAGCTCCCTAGGCCACGGGGATTGGAGATCTGTGAGAGTCTGAAGTCAAGGCATGAGGTGCTACATGGTCAAAGGTCAACAATCCCAAAAGTAATTGGCTAATCCTGGGTTGAAGCCCAAAAGTCGCACTCGATGAAGTCCAGAGCTCGGCGAATGTGGAGATAAAAAGGCTGAAAGGTTGAAGATTGAAGTCGATAAGTCTGGAGGTAGAAAGCCTGAAAGGACGGAGACTAAAGTGAATGAGTCCAGTGGTAGAGGCCCGAAGGTAGAGTCTGTGAGTCTGGGCTAGAGACTGGAGGTTGGAAGCCAAATGTCAGCGAGTTTGAGAGCCTGGGGTCAAGGGTTGAAAGTCTAGGGGCAGACTGTCCTGGGGATGGAGGCCAGTCTGTGTGTGGGAGGGCGGGAAAAGGGCTTGTTTTGCTGTTGTTGTCTTGTTTTGTTCTGTTGTTGCTCAAAGTAAGTTTACTGTCAAAGTACATATATGCCACTATATACTGCCCTGCGATTCATTTTTGTGGGCATTCACAGTAAATACAAAGAAACACAAAAGAATCAATGAAAAAGAGGGAAAGGTGGACAAATAACGAATGTACAAAAGACAACAAAGGGTATAAATACAAAAAGAAAAAAAAATGATAACTACTGGGAACATGAGTTGTAGGGTCATTTGAAGTGAATTCTTAGGTTGCGGAATCAGTTTAGCATTGAGTGAAGTTATGTACTCTGGTTCAGGAGCATGAGGGGTGATAACTGTTCCTGAACCTGATGGTGTGGGACCTGAGGCTCCTGTATCTCCTTCCTGTTGGCAGCAGTGTGAAGAGTGAATGGCCTGGACGGTAGAGGTTCTTGATGATGAATACTGCTTTCCTGTGACAGTGCACCTTGTAGATGTGTTCAATGGTGGGGAGGGCCATTCAAGGGCATTGGTGTTTACATAGCAGGCTGTAATGTGACCAGTCAGGATACTCTCCACTGTGCATCTATAGAAATTTGTCAAAGTTCTTCATGACTTGCCAAATTTTTGCAAACTTCTATGAAGGGCAGTGTCATGCCTTTTTTTTTGTAATTGCACTTACCTGCTGCACCCAGCTCAGAGCCAAGGAATTTAAAGTTGCTGACTGTCTCCACCTCTGATCCCCTGATGAGGACTGGCTTATGGACCTCTGTTTTTCTCCTCCTGAAGTCAATAATCAGCTCGTTGGTCTTGATGATGTTGAATGAGAGGCTACTGTGGCAGCATTCAGCTAGATTTTCTATCTCTCTCCAAGATGCTGATTTGTCACCGCCCTTTGATTTGGCCAATCACAATGGTGTTGTCAGCAAACGTAAATATGGGAGCAGTGCTTAGCCTCACAGCCATAAGTGTAAACTGAGTAGAACAGGGGGCAAAGTGCTTAGCCTTCTGCTGCACCTGGTCTTATGGAGATTGTGGAGTAGATGTTGCTGCCAATCTGAACTGACTGGGGTCCGCAAGTGAGGAGATTGAGGATTCAGGTTGCACAAGGAGGTATTGCAGCCTAGATCTTGAGGCTCATTGATTAGTTTTGAGAGATGATAGTGTTGAATGGAGAGCTGTAAACAATTAAGTGCATGATGATGTATGCATCTTTAATACTCAGATGTTCTGGGGTTGAGTGAAGACTCAGTTAAATGGCATCTGCTGGTGACCTGTTGTGACGGTAGGAAAATTGGAGCAGATCCAAGTCGCTCCTCGGGCAGAAGTTGTTGTCGCTGCTTGTGTAGTTGCGTGTTGTGTTGACTGTCGTGGGCATGTCATGTTGGCACTGTGTCACAACCACTGATTTGGCAGCGCATCAGATTCTGCAATTGTGCCCGTGAATATGCACACGTCAGCTAATTATTATTTCATTGTGATAGTATTTAACTCCATTCATTGCGTCGTAGTTTTTGTCGAGACTTGAACCCGGAACGTGGCCATGATTCGCTGCCTGCATTCCGTCTTGCCTGAGAAATTGGACTAACGAGTCAACTGACTCTGAAGACTAGTGGCATTCGTCTTATTCTTAGTTGTTCTTTACAGCTGCAGTGTAGGCTTCGCTTTCCATCTGAGTGTTTTAGTTAACTGCCATTTGGCCTAGCATTTGTTTTCTTTTCCCGTTAACATTGTTCGCATTAAAATCTGTAAACTATCGACCTGCTTCAGTGTCTCTCACTCCACACGTAGACCATATCCGCACTGTTGTGACACACTTAAGTGTACAGCGGCGTTTGCGAGCAGCCTCCAGATACCCTAGGTTGTGTTGGTAGCTAATGCAAGCAACACATTTCACTATATGTTTTCTCGTAATCTGAAATATTGTACAAATCAACACTGATAACTTTAATCTGATGCTCATTTCAATGGTGACTGTAAAATTAATAGATTTCAGGTACTGAAGATAAAAACTCTACACTGATTCGCCAAATCAAAGGTGATGTTGAATCACCGTATCAGAAAATCTGGTTGGGTGATGCCACAACAACAACCGTTCACCCAACTTCAGTAAAAACCAAGAGCTCATTATTTGAAAGAAGTTGGAGTCTTCATTCGGGGAATGGAAGTGGGGAGGGTCATAAACTTTAAATTCCTTGTCATTAACATATCAGATGATCTATCCTGGGACTAGCAGATAAGTGGCATCACAAAGAATGCACATGATTGAAGTCTGTTGGTTGTTGAGTATTAACTGTTCCTGAACCTGGTGGTACAGGACCTAAGATTTTCTATACCTCCTGCCTGATGGTAGTCGTGAAACGAGAGCAGGGCCTGGATGGTGTGGGTCTTTGAATGCTTCTTTCTTGTGGCAGTTCTCCTTGTATGTAAATATACTCAGAGGTGGGGTCTCTGAACTGATTCTATGACCTGCAGACTTACTTTCAAGGACTTTTTACAGCTCTTGTTCTTGTACATTATTCATTTGCTCAGTTTGTCTTCTTTTGTACATTGATTTTTTTTGGCACTCTTGCTCCGATTATGTTTAGATTTAATGAAATTCTTTTGTAATGCTTTTATTTTCCTATAAGTACCTGCAAGAAAATGAATTTCAAGGTAATATATGGTAACATATGCATACTTCGATGATAAAGTTACTCTGAACTTTGAATGTCAAATGTTAGAACTTTCAGGAGCGATGAAAGACTGGACTTGGGTTAATCCATTAGACAGGAATTCTATCAGCCACACTGGAATTAAGATAGACGTCATTTTAAGAAAATGAATCAAAACTGGATATGGCTTCAATATCTTAGAAATCAATAGTAGATTAAATGAAAAATCTAAAAATGGCTGAATATGAACAGAAACAAAAAAGAAATCTTCACAGGTGCAGACATGAGCATGTCCAACATGGCATTCAGTCTCTGCACTGAATACCACACTGTTCACTTCGTTCAATGAAACTCTGTGTTTAAACACACCACTGAAACCCTGGAGCTGTATTTACACATGGTGATTGAAAGCAATCCAACTTCCCCAAGAACTTAACTTAAAATACTTAACTCAAAATTTTAAACTGAAAATCTGTGGCTAACCTTGAAATATTTATTACGACATATCCTTAAGCATGTGCAAGTAGTTTCCACTATTGAGTGGGTGAACAGGATTGTCTTGTGACCTGTCTGGTTTGCAGTAATGTAATGTTATCACAGACAGTGCAATGCTCAATAAAGCATTCTATCAGAATTTCTAAATGGTTTGCGAATGTTGCCTTGCAAAAGTAGCTCTCTCTTTTGGCTATTTATGTCTTAATGCATTGGAATTGTAAACTGGAGTTTGCAAAATTGGAAACCTCAAGCTAACTGATCCAGTGCTCGCAGGTCCATGAATTATTATCTGTAATCCATTTCTAGCAGTTTCTTTCCTGATTTATGGAGGTGGGGGTGTGTGAAGCTGTCAGCAGCCTCAAGTAACAGATGATCATTGCTAATTGGTGGTGATGCTAATCCTGGCCCTTGGCATTTATCTTCCTGATCTTGATGGTCAGTCAGAAATCTGTCCAGATATGACAGCCTGCACATTAGTACCTGGAGGCATTCTTTGGTACAGTGACGTCAGGCCAAAGCTGCACCCAGGTGAGAAGGCACTTTTATCCTGGCTTCCACATAGCCTAGGCTTTGACACAATTAGTGAAGAAACTACAACGTTCATCAAATCCTAAAACCAACTGCTACACCTTGTTAAATGGTGTGCTTTTTCTACACTTTGCCAGTAGTGAAGTAAACCAAACACTGATTAACTGTTTCCTGCTCTTTTATTTTTTTCCTCTGTTTCTGGCACTGGTATTAATATTTTTGACAGGTTTTGAAGTAACAAGTCATCTGGGTAGCCCCCAACCTGATGGCATGAATATCGACTTCTACTTCTGGTTAACAACTTCTCCCCCAGCCCCTTCCTCTATTCTCCACTCTGACCTTTACCTCTTCTCATCTGCCCATTACTTCACTCTGGATCCCCTCCTCTGTCCCTTTCTCTAATGATCTACTCTCCTCCCCTATCAGATTCCTTTTTCTCCAACCCTTGACCTATCACCTTCCTGCTAGCCTCCTTCTCCTCTCCTCCCCTCCCCATCTTTGTATTCTGGCGCCTTCCTGTTTTCTGCTCAGGCCTGAAGAAGGGTCTCGGCCTCAAAAGTCAACAGTTTATTCATTTCCATTGACGCTGCCTGACCTTCTGAGTTCCTCCAGCATTTTGTGTGTGTCGCTTTGGACTTCCAGCATCTGTCGATTTTCTTGTGTTTATTACCTGTTAGTTAGATGTATTTTGGTGCTTTTAATTCCCAAAATGTTCTGCCAGCTCTCAGCTAATAATACAGTAAGGGCAACAAGGGATTTGCTTCTGGAAAGAATAGGACCACAAATGAAATATAATAGGACCTCCTCATGAAAAACAGAAAATGCAGGAAGGACTCGGCAGCTCAGGCAAGGGGAAGAGAAACCAAATTAACATTTCAGGGCAAAGACACTTCATCAGAATCTTAGTAGTTGGTTAGAATGATTGAAGAAGAAAAAGGGAAAACAAAGGAGGAGAGTGACTTGTGGTCACCACTGGGAGTGAAAAGTATCTCAGTGATTAGCAACCTGAAAGAATGAGACTGCACGCTCTTAGTTGTTCACTCCCCGGCCATGAAATTGTTCCCTATTAACAATTACATTTTTTAAAAAAAGTTACTTATATTGTTGTTTACTGCACAACTTCCTGTGGTGAGTTTATTAGGTAGTAAATGTGTACATGCCCCAAGTAAATAATCCTCTCTGGAACTTTAAGATTATCTTCTCAAAGCTAATGGTGGAAAAGTGCAAAACTGGCCAGCGCTTTGTGGCAATTCCCTTTCTCACCACAAGCTGCTGCTGTTTCATGCATACCGTACGTCATCCAGATGCTTTTCTTTTTGAGGAAAATCTGGGCTATTAATGTTCGCAACGTGACCATGACCGTGTTCACTGTTTGCAATCTTTTAAATGCCAAGATTCCAGAATTTTGGAAACCAACATTTTTCAAGTTAGACTGTGATTACTGTTTGATTAATTCTCTCTAATGATAGCATTTCAACGTTAATGTTCTGGTACCTACTTAACAAGTCACTTAAGTAAAGGTCTATTATCCACCTGCTTCCATCCCAGACTCTGCCCCTCTCCCTCCCTTACCTTGCTCAATCTGTCTGTCATCCAACACCCCCTAATGTACCATTGCCTCTGACCTTTTCTCACCATACCTCCTTTCCACTTTATACTAGCAACCTCCCCTCAACATCCTCAGTTCTGAATGCGTGTTTCCTTTTGAGACACCAACAATTCACACCCCCCCACTCATGCGGTCAATCCTCCAATGGCTTATTTGTTGCCCAGATTGCAGTCTTTTGTGTCTCTCTAAGAACCTAAGCATTTTGTTCATAAAGAACTGCCACTGCCGGTAAGGGTTTGCGCATTTCTCCCTTGACCGCGTAGGTTTCCTCCAGGTGCTCCAGTTTCCTCCCACAGACCAAAGACATACCACTTGGTAGGTTAATCGGTTATTGTAAATTGTCCTGTGATTAGGGGATTGCTGGACAGAGTGGCTCGAAGATGCACTGTATCTCAATAAAAATAAGGTAAGATTACTGATATTTCAGGATTATAAACTGCTCCACTAGGTTCAGCATTAAGGTTTTGCATACAGAATATCCAGTGAATATCAAAAAAGAACGGTAGATTCTGGAAACCTGACATTAAAAAAAAAAGTCTTCGACCTTTCCACAGATGCTGCCTGATCTGCTGAGTGCTTCCAGCATACCCTGTTCATTGCCAAAATGAAAAACCCCACTGCACTAATTGGAAGTTGGTAATACACTGCTCTAAAGCTGAAGTCCATTGTTACTTTGTGCATATGATCTGGGCTGCCACATTGATGCAAGCAGATCAGCTGCAAAGATACTAAATGAACGTTTTCTTATGTCAAAGTGAAAGATTCAGTGGTGCCAGAAGAAAAGCTGAGGTTACCTCAATATCCTGGCTAGTATTTCTGACCAACATTATCTAATCATGTAGGACATATGTTTTTTGATTTCTACTCCCCCACCCCTCAACATTTCATTTTTTTTTGCTACTTCAGGTTATGCACGAAGCAAGATTTTTCTTTACAATTCTGTCTACAGCTGGACTAATTACAGCTCATGTGACTATTGTGGTATCCATGAAGGCAAATATCAATTTTCTGCTTGTTATAGAGGATAGTTTTTAATCTGCATTGTGCTTAGTATATAGTGCTACAGATTCACTGAGGTTTTCTGACATCCTGATTACCAGTTTTAATAATACTCTTTATTCTGCACTGTCCACTGTTAATTGAGTCAATTATGATATTGTGAATTTAACACTGTAAAAATAATGGATTGTATCTAATTGCCTTTCTCCTGGTTCTTCCAGTCAAAGGGAGCATTTTATACACACTCTATCTCTTTGATCAACTTGCAATGAAGTGACAGGTCAGCAGTGTGATAATTTTCTTGAAATATTATAGCTTTGCTTCTTGGAAGTTTTGGTTTATTTATCAACCTCTGGTGATGGCTCTGGATATAATTGGATGATCTGCTGCATGTGGAACTTGACAAAGCCTTTGAGTTAGAAGCTGAAAAAATGTTGGTCTGGTTAGGAATAACAGTGTAACTGTAAAAATAAATTGTATTTTTTTAATGCCTGTAATTATTCTCAGCTATCATTTACATTATTTATTTTGTGTAAAAAGAAGTTATCATGCTCAAGGTTTATTCATACACACCAGTTTAATAGTACCACAAACCTGGCCAACTGCCTTTGAGAATCTGACACGTTCACTAAAAGCTACCACTCTGAGGATATTTGTAGCCTTGCTCACTGGAGCATTTTTATATTTTCACATTATTTGTATGGTTCTGGTTTTGATTAATTGGTGCTTTTAAATGAGTAAATTACTGTGACATTTAGAGTCAAAATAGTTTTCTCTCCCAAACTTCATCGTGGAATCACTGCCACATCAAATCCTCGTAAAACAGTTCATAAATAGTTCACAATTCTCGTCACCGAATTATAGGAAAGATGTCAACAAAATAGAGAGAGTACAGAGAAGATTTACTAGAATGTTACCTGGGTTTCAGCACCTAAGTTACAGAGAAAGGTTGAACAAGTTGGGTCTTTTTTCTTTGGAGCATAGAAGATTATGAGGGGGATAGATAGCGTTGACGTGGATAGGCTTTTTCCATTGAGAGTAGGGGAGATTCAAACAAGAGGACATGAGTTGAGAGTTAGGGGGCAAAAGTTTAGAGGTAACACAAGGGGGAACTTCTTTACTCAGAGAGTGGTAGCTGTGTGGAACGAGCTTCTAGTAGAACTGGTAGAGGCAGGCTTGATATTGTCATTTAAAGTAAAATTGGATAGGTATATGGACAGGAAAGGAATGGAGGGTTATGGACTGAGTGCAGGTCAGTGGGACTAGGTGAGAGTAAGTGTTCGGCACGGACTAGAAGGGCTGAGATGGCCTGTTTCCGTGCTGTAATTGTTATATGGTTATATGGTTATAAAGCCTTGTTTCCAGATTCTGTTATGAGTTGTGATCCACCATGCAACTCTGCAGTTTGTAGGGAGATTCTCTCTGCTCTTCTCTATACCTCTTTTCTGTGACTGGTCTACATTCCCTCCTCATTCTACCTTCACTCAGTTTCTAGCTGCCACTCTTGTCTCTGCTTGGTTCAGTTACTCCCTTTTTTTTAGTTAAAGTTACCCAACTTTACTTTCCCATTTCTTTTTACGTGTGTTTCTTTTTAATTTCAGTGTAACATTTTTCCATTGGTATTAATTTCCTTTCTTTGTTCCACTATGTTAGTCACCCATTCTGTCCCACCCCACCACAGCTTTCCAGCACCCTTACCACTCCTCTTGTGTCTCCAAGCCTGGTTGTTAATGGGCAAGATTGAGGAAATCACCTTCCAACATTGCTGTAGCCACTTGTGATTAACTCCTATCAAGAGTTAGTGCCTGAAATGCACTGATGTCTGAGAAATGAAACAGAATGTTTTTTTGTATGCTTTCTTAGTTACTTGGAAGAGAGTTACACATGAGGTGTAGTGGTGTGGGAAAACTCAGGTAAGAGTTCTCCCAGTATTCATTTTCAGGATTAAGTTTTCATGGCAATACACACAAAGTGCTGAAGGAACTCAGCAGGACAGGCGGCATCTATTGGGCTGAGATCCTTCATCAGCACTGATGAAAGGTCTTGGCCCGAGACATTGACTGTTATTTCCCACATATTGCTTGGCCTACTGTGTTCTTCCAGCACATTGTATGTTTTGCTCTAGATTTCCATCATCTGTCTTTGCGACTTTCAAGTCAAGTTCAAGTTTATTGTCATTCGACTGTGTATATGTATACTGCCAAATGAAACAATGTTCCTCCAGACTAGGATGCATAACACTGTACCTATAATTCATACACAACACATAAAATAATATTACCACAAATAAATTAACAAATAATAAAATATGTTCCAGAGGATTGACATTTAGCATGAAGTGTATTTACAACACAACTTAGAAAGTAAACAGTATAACACTGCTGCTGTTTCATAAGTGATGAAGAGTTGTTGTCCTCACGTTATAGAACCTCCTGCTTGATGGTAGAGGGTCAAAGAGATTGTGGGATGGGTGGGAGGGATCCTTGAGGGCCTAGTGTACGCCATGCTCCTGATTGAAAACCTTGGATGGGTGGAAGAGAGAACCCGATGATCCTCTCAGGAGTCCTTGCAATCCTCTGTAGGGACATGCAATCAGATGCCTTGCAATTCCCGTACCAGTTGGCAATGCAGCTGATTAGGACACTCTCAAAGGTGCTCCTGTAAAATTTGGTTAGAATGCTGGTGGGGGTGGGGGGGGGGGAGCCTCGGTCACCCACTTCAATCTTCTCAGGAAGAGCAGGTGCAGCTTTCTTGACTAAAGAGGTGGTGTTGAGGGACCAGGTGAGATTGTCTATTATGTGCACTCCCAGAAACTTGGTGCTCCTAAATCTTTCCATGGAGTAGCCATTTATGTGCAGTGTGGAGTGGTCAGCCTGCACCTTCCTAAAGTTCACAATCATCTCTTTAGTCTTGTCCACATTGAGACTTAAGTTGTTGTGTTTGCACCATTCTACAAGTGGCTGTGTACGTCAACTTGTCGTTATTGCTGATGATGCCACCCCCTACTGTCATCGGTGGACTTGATGATTCATTTTGAGCTGGATCCAGCAATGCAGTCCTGCATCAGCAGCATGGCCAGCAGTGGGCTAAGCATGCAGCCTCGGGGAGGGTGGGGGCACCGCTGATGGAGCTTGAGATAACGTTACCAACATGGAATGACTGCTGTCAAGAAGTTCACGATCCAGTTGCAGAGAGAGGTGTTGAGAGGCAACGAGGACAAGTTACCCACCAACCTCTGAGAGATGATCGTATTAAACACTGAGATGGTCAATAAACAGCTTCCAGGCATATGAGGCACCATTTTCCAGGCAGGACAGAGTGGAGGGCCGAGGCTAAGGCATTGTTGGTGGATGGATTTGAACAATAAGCGAACTGGAAAGAATAAGCAAACTTCATGACAATGTTAGTGTTCAATGCCTCAAAGTTCAAAGTACATTTATTTTCTAAGTATGCATGCTATATACAACCATGAGATTCATCTATTTACAGGCAGCCACAAAACCAAGAAACCCAATAGAACCCATTAAATAAAAATAAGTCTGTTATACATCCAATGTGCAGGAAAATAAAACAAATTGTGCAAACAAATATCATAAGTAAGCAAATAACAAATGCCAAATAAAATAGAAAGCAAACAATATTCACAGCCACAGAGGCGGCCATCATTGCAGCCAATTCAGGAGCCCATTAGTTGTAGGCCGTAGCCTCAGTTCAGCGCAGAGATGAGTAAGCCTGGTGGAGCAGTGTGCTGAACTGCACATCCCTGGCCTCCAGCTCTGATATCCTGACCTCTTCAATCCGGGCTGGTGCTCAAGTTATCCAGACCTTGGGTCGTCCCTTGCTCTTGGGCCCTGCCACTTTGATACGCTCTTGTTGTGTTTCAGAGAGCTGGCTAGATCACTTCAGGAAATAATTCAACGTCAATCACATGTGGGTCTTGAGTTGAAAGCTATGTTGTGCAAGAGTAACCCGTCTCCTTTTCCAGAGTGTATTAGCGAAACTGTTGGGTTGAACCAGCGCACAAAGTCCAATGGAGCACAAAAGAGAAAGATAGAAATAAGGTTATGTTGGGTTATTACTCTGCAAATGCAATTGAATGGTCTGAAAATGTTGATAACTGTTGGAGGGGTGAAGGAAGGAGCATATGTTAATCTTTAATATAGCTAGCATGAGAGAATCAAAATTCAGTTGTCTTCCTATGCAGTTGGTCATTTTTGAGAGCAACAGAAAGATTTGCATCTGCAGATTTTCTCTTGTTAGTCGTTTTTGAAAATTGGATGAAAGGCGATTCAGGTTAATTGGTCCATTGGATAATTGTGGCAGCCACCCATTTGGGATAACTCTTAAAGAGTGAAAACTAAACGAGACTTCCTTCGATTATTTAGGATAGCGTGATGCTTATTTGGGACAGTAGACTGCTGCCGAACAGTTTCTAACTAGCATCAATGGCGTGAAATTGTGTGGCGTTAGACACCAAACTGTGCTTAGAGCAAACTCTTTTTAAATAGCATCATTTGCATTTGTTTGTGTTCAAAAAGCAGTGATGTTTGTCATTGATAGTTAGGGAGAAATAAGCAGTAAGACAACTTTGAATTGTTTTGCTCACAGCTGGGAGTGAAAATGAAACCATTTCACTCCTTCAATAAAGGCACAAATAACTTGAAGTTATTGACAATCATCTTGAAAGTTACAATGAAAATTAAAATTTGGAGGATGCAAACCTTGAAAGCATTGTATGAAAGTAGTGCATTGTCTGTGCCAATTTTTGTTCATTTATATTTAATCAAAAGAACATTGCAACATGTTGGTTGTCCATAGTATCAAACAATGACAGTGAAACTTGTGAGGGAGAGTTTTTAACACAGAAAAGCCATTGCACTGGGACAGTTCCGCTCTCGCAATCTCGAAAATCCAAATCCAGTAGTATGGGTGGTCAACACAAACTGGGGTCTTTCTTGGTTGCAGTGGACAACCATGACTTCTTCTGTGTCTCACCCATGCCCTTCATTCTCCATGAAGCATTGCAGAACCACCTTTTTGGCCACTGGATTTCACTGCTGATCTCATCTGCCTGGTCTGCCGTTGCTGAGTTCACATACTAGGACAGGCCTGTCCCTATTCCACCAGAGTGTGAGGCCTGCTGGCTGCCCTTACCTTGTTTAGCCTGCCTGTCGAAGCAGTGTACTGGGGTGTGTCTGCTGCTGTATGCAAACAGCTGCTTAGAAACGCAGGTGAGAGCTGAGTGTCCGGTGGGGACCAAAGGTGAGTGATCTGCCCCAGAATAGACATTGCAGCCCTTCCACCAGCCCCATACACAGCAGTGTACACTGGATAAATTCATCCCTCGATAACTATTATGAACTAATACACGGTTTTATTGTACTGTAGTAGCATTGGTGTGTTCTCATTTGTTACATATTTCATTTAAATACATAATTTTTTTATTCAGTTAAACAGAAGCTTGTCTTTATTATACCTCTTTAACCGTTTCCATGAAACTTTGGCTAATTGGGACAGCTACTTAATTGGGCCAAAATCTACTGGTCCTGATGAGTACCAGTACACGTGGGGGTGCGGGTGGGAAAGGGGCTTCTGTTGCTTTGTTGCAAACCAGAGAAAGTCTGCAGATGCTGGAAATCCAAGTAAAACACACAAAGTGCTAGAGGAACTCAGCAGGCCAGGCATTATCTATTGACAAGAGTAAACAGTCGACGCTTTGGGCTGAGAGCCTTCGTCAGGACTGGACAAAAGAGATTAGAAGTTAGAGTAAGAAGGTGGGGGGAGGGGAGGAAGCAGTACAAGGTGGTAGGTGATAGGTGAGACTGGGAAAGGGGGGGGGGTGAAGTAAAGAGCTGGGAAGTTGATTGATGGAAGAGATAAAGGGCTGGAGAAGGGGAAATCTGATGGGGAAGGACAGAAGGCCATGGAAGAAAGGGAAGGGGAAGGCTCACATAGTCTCCTTGGCCTCCTCTATGCCACGATGAAGGCACACGGGTTGAAGGAGCAACATCTTCTATTCCATCTGGGTAGTCTCCAACCTGATGGCGTGAACATCAATTTCCTGAACATCCGGTAATTGCCCCCCTTCTCCTTCACCATTCCCCATTCCCATTTCCCTCTCTCACCTTATCTCCTTACCTGCCCATCACCTCCCTCTGGTGCTCCTCCCCTTTCCCTTTCTTTCTTCCATGGCCTTCTGTCCTCTGCCATCAGATTCCCACTTCTCCAGCCCTTTATCTCTATCACCAATCGACTTCCCAGCTCTTTACTTCACCCTTCCCCTTCTCCAGGTTTCGCCTATCACCTACCATCTTTACATCTTCCTCTCCACCCACCCCCCCGGACCCCCAGCTTCTTACTCCGACTTCTCATCTTTTTTTTCTAGTCCCGATGAAGGGTCTCAGCCCGAAATGTCAACTGTTTACTCTTTTCCATAGATGCTACCTGGCCTGCTGAGTTCCTCCAGCATCTTGAGTGTGTTGTTTGGACTTGTTGCTTTTGATTGTGTTGTTCTGCTGAGCATTGTTGGTCCTGGAATGTGTGGTGATGCTTCTGAGCTGCCTCAGCGCATCCTTTAAGTTGTGTTGATTGTAACGCAAATGATGCATTTCACTGCATGTCTCAATGAATCTTTGATAAGTAAATAAATACGAGTCTGAACCTGAATCCTCCAGCAACTTATTTGTTGCTC
Source organism: Mobula hypostoma (assembly GCF_963921235.1). Taxonomy (NCBI): domain Eukaryota; kingdom Metazoa; phylum Chordata; class Chondrichthyes; order Myliobatiformes; family Myliobatidae; genus Mobula; species Mobula hypostoma. The sequence continues at coordinate 27,871,799 of NC_086119.1, read as the reverse complement.
TGAGTAACCTTTTCCAGCTACAGTTCTCCACACAGTCTCATGTGAGTTGATCGATAGTCATGGACAAAGCTGAACTGGTGCACCATTTGTCTTCCTCCTACAAACGTTTGTACATCAGGACACATTTCGTTGACTCAGCACTTTGTATAGCTCAAGTATTTGAAATCTGGAACTCAGTGGAGAGTTGAGGGTGTGGAATCAAATCTTCTGCATGGCATCTGTTGGTGGTCCCAGAGGTTAGGATGTAAATCATTGATCCTCTCACCAAGGAGGATCACCTTGACGTCGTCTGGAGGCTTGCATGCTTCAAGGACTCCATCAGGTGATGCCATCTCAGGGCCGCCCATGTTGGAACGGCTGTGGACGAGATGGCAGATGAAGATTGATTCATCTCTGGCTCTGCCATGTGAAACAACAAACCAAAGATGGTGTGCAGTTGATGTGTCCATTATATTGTTCATTCCTGGAGTGTTGAAGGAGCCACTGAATAAAAATGTGTGGATGCTGCTATTTTGCTGTTCTCAGTGTATGAATTGTTGATAATGAAGCAGTAGTAGGCAAAGGAGTTATCAACAAAACCAGAGGGAAATGAAACTCCCTAATGGAGATGGATCAAATCAAAGAAGGTGTTAGAATGTAGGAACGGTGCCTAGCAATCCCCCAATTTAGTCCAAGCCTAGTCACTAGACAATTTACAATAACCAATTAACCTCCCAACTGTACGCATTTCGACTGTGGGAGGAAACCAGAGAACCTGGAGGAAACCCCCACGGTCATGGGGAGAAAGTACAAACTCCTTACAGGCAGTGATGGGAATTGAACCCGAGTCGCTTGTACTGTAAAGCATTGTGCTAACCACTATGCTACCGTGCCGTATGAATTGTTGGTAATGAAGCAGTAATAGGCAAAGGGAATATCAAGAGAACCAGAGAGAAATGAAGCTGCTGAATGAAGATGGATCAAACAGGACAGGATGCTGGAATGTAACGAGCTTTTAAATGAGAGATGGGGATAGCGAATCTCTTTGCTATTAGTCTTTTCTTTTTTTTAGATGCATATGTCCTAGGTTTAATCTATTCTGACATTGGCTGAAGGATCCTTTCAGAAATCTTGGCTTTTTTTTTTGCATCATCTGCATAAGGAATCTTCAGGATATCAGCGTGAGTGCAATTAGCATCCAGTCCATTTTATCCCAGCATAATGCACAAGTGAAAAGCTTAAACTTCTTGTCCATGGGGAAATCTCTGAAATTAAATCAGCATGGAGTTAGGATTGTCATTGTGGACTGCAAATTAGCCTGACATGCTCTCTGGAGAGATTACTAATCTATACTCTAATTACAAATACATGAGGTTTGTAATACACCTTGACTCTAGAAAGGCCCATGCTTAGTTTTAAATGATCATAGTATTGAGCTTTACCGGTGTTATTTGGATGCAACACTGGTATATTTGTTACTGGGCTCAGTCATGTCACTTAATTGATGGCTCTAAGGTGGTTGTGTTTAAAAAGTCTTTAGTTTTACTTTATTGAGTTTAAATTGAGATAGTGCCTCTGTACAACTGCTCCTTTAGTCAACATCTGGATACATCTTGAAACCATTTTTTTCCCACTACTTTTATGTCTTTTACGTTTGCTTTTCGTCTGGAATGTGATTCTGGAACTGTTGGAGCCTGTGCTTTGCTGGTTGGAGATCGTTTGGGTGCCTCAGCACTCTGCAGTCTCGGAGAGGATTCCGGGAGGCAGCGTGAGTGAACCCCGTGGCGAGAAGGCTGCAGGACGACGTGCGAGCCGATATTTGGCCCCATTTCGCTGATTAAAGTTTTCGTCGTTCGCCAATTAAAGCGACGAGGGCAACTGAAACATCAAGGAGAGTGCGGGAGATCATTTGGGCGTTCCAGCGTTCTGCGGTCTCCGAGAGGATTCCAAGAGGCGGCATGCGTGGACCTCATAACGAGGAGGCTGCAGGATGGGCTCCATTTAGCCAATTAAAGCTCTCACTGTTCGCCGATTAAAGCAATGAGGGAGGTTGAAGCATCAACGCGAGTGCAGAGGGTGAGCACTGGCGGCTGGTCTTTTGCCTGCTTGCTCTGTACCGGAGAGGGGAGCCTGCTGCTGAGTCTGGGCCAGGAGAGAATTGGCCAGGTTTTTTCTGCAGTTTGGATTTGGATTTTGGACTATAGACTCTTTTTTCCAGCCTTATAATTTTTATATTCTGTGTTTTGTCACCCGATTTTTCTCGGCTTTTTTTTTGTGTGGAGGGGGGATTTGGGAGTTGATGTTCCTGATCCATTTTGTTTGGTTTTTGAGTGGGAGGGGGGATTTGGGGTCTGATGTGCCTGTTCTGTTTTTGTTTGTTTTTTTGTGCAGGAGGTGGGATCTGAGGTTTGATGATCGTGCTGCTTCCTTTTCTTTCTCAGTTTCATGGCTACCTGGAGAATTGAAGAATTTCATAGTTGTATACTTTGATAATAAAATGAGCCTTTGAACCTTTGAAATGTTTGATAACAAACTGAATTATAACTCAGATTTTCAATTTTCTATCTGGGTTGCATCGGCAATTGAGGCCTACAAGGCATCCAGGGTGTTGTGCAGGAGGGGTGTGAACCTCAAATGCTTGTTGGTGTACTAAATACTTTAGTTTTGCTGAAATTAATTTGCTGTAGCTAAAGCACAATTTCCTCCATGTAGCTGAAACCTTGGGCTTGACCTTGTTCTCCTGTGGGGAATCACAGTGTATCCTCTCTGCTACATACCAAATGCCTGTGCCAGTCTTGATGGCTCTCTGCCAGTCTGTTGCTCTCAGCAGTAGTGAAGAATTCTCACCCAGGAACCCCTTCAACAGCTGACAAAATTCTTCCCTTCTGCTTTGATGGCTGTATAACCTTTTATCTGACTTTGTGCTTTCATTTAGAATTGGTTAACTAAAAAAGCAAGGATACCTCATTACCATACTATAGTGTTAGAAGCAGAGCCCTTCTGAAACTGCTCTACAGCCTGCAATAAAATCAGTGAGCTCCTGGATCCAGTGTTGGGCTTCAACGAAGAATTTTGCAGATGCTGGCAATTCAAACAACACACATCAAAGTTGCTGGTGAACACAACAGGCCAGGCAGCATCTCTAGGAAGAGGTACAGTCGATGTTTTGGGCCGAGACCTTTCCTCTCGGCCCGTAATGTCGACTGTACCTCTTCCTAGAGATGCTGCCTGGCCTGCTGCATTCACCAGCAACACTGATGTGTGTTGGGCTTCAAGGCGGGTTTGTACTAGTGTAACGTTGCAAAATCACAGCCGAGCTGGGCCCTATCCCTGCACTCCTGAATTTGGCATTAGTCCTGAACTACCATAATTGACAGTGCCTGCAAGCAAATCTAGATGTTTCTGATGCATGTGACTGAATACTGGCAGATAATGTATTACCCTTTGAGAAATAGAAAATAGTGAAAATCTTTGATCCATCTTATGAGTTATGTTTCTTTTTAAACTTTTCTGCTTGTCTATTGTATGACAGATACTGTCATAACACAAACTAGTTATTAGATAGCATTTGTAATTTCATGGCCCAGATCTTTGAATATCTGGAATCACAATGACAATAGTAGAAACCTGATGGTAATTTCTGGACTGTGCAGTCGCACAGTTAAACACATCGATGGAGAAGTGTTGTTAGTGTGACTGGTTGGAGTGCATTTTCTCCTGATCTCTGTTAACTTGGCATTGAAGTGTCTGCATCAGTATGAATGAATGTGTTTTATATACTTACTAACTTTGCTCAAAATATGATTGGGGGAGAAATTGGGGTTAGAATGTTTGGGCGCAGTTTTCCAAGGTATAAGAGTGGTGATTCCTAGTTGTCTCTCTGGCAGTGAGGTGCTGATCTCACAAGTGGAGTGGGGAATAATTTCAGACCTTCTTTTCGTGGTACTTTTTTCTCACTCCCTTAGTGCCAACAGGGTTACCCGCTCTCTCCCTGAAGACATTCTACACAATCAGGAGGATTCACCAATGCCTCTACTTTCTGCGGAAGCTGAAGAGAGCTGGACCATGCACATCTCTACTTGGGTTCTTCTACTGTCGTGCGTTAGAGAGCATCCTAGCCAGCTGCATCACTGCATGGTATGGAAACTGCGCTATGGCGGACAGGAGGGCTCCACAACGGGTAGTCAAAACTTCCATCGCATCACTGGCACCAGCCTATCGCATCAAGGACATATATACAGAAAGCCATTGGAAAAGGGCCAGTAACATCATGAAAAATCCCACCCACCCTTCTCATGGACTTATCAGTGAGGAGGCTATGTAGCATCCACACCAGGACCATCAGACTCAAAAACAGTTACTTTCCCCAAGTAGTAAGGCTGATCAACACTTCCACCTACTAATCCATCCCTCCACACCTCCAGCCGCCACTACTTCATCATTTTCTGCCAGTCATCTTATGTACAGACACTTTATGGACATACAATCAGTGGTGCAGTGCTAGCTGGAGTGCACCAGAGTGCGCCTGGCACATCTTTAAGAAAAAAGCCGAAATAAACAAACTAATTAATTAGGTGCTGCCCAGGGTGATTTGAGTCTCTCAGAAACTGCTGATCTCCTGGGATTTTTATGCACAACAGACTCTGGAGTTTACAAAGAATGATGCCAAAAACAAAAAAACATCCAGCGAGTGGCTGTTCTGTGAGTGAAAACATCTTGTTAAATCCACTCGCTGGATGTTTTTTTGTTTTTGGCATCATTCTTTGTAAACTCCAGAGTCTGTTGTGCATAAAAATCCCAGGAGATCAGCAGTTTCTGAGAGACTCAAATCACCCTGGGCAGCACCTAATTAATTAGTTTGTTTATTTCGGCTTTTTTCTTAAAGATATGCCAGACGCGCTCCAGTGCGCTCTGACCAGCACTGCACCACTGCATTCAATCAATCTGGGTATCTAAGTTATCTTACGTATTTATATTTATTGGATTTTAAAAGAAATAATTCTATTTTTTTTGTGCTGCATTGGATCTGGAGTAACAATTATTTTGTTCTCCTTCACGTTTGTGTATTGGAAATGACATTAAACAATTTTGAATCTTGAATCTTTCTGCATATTATTATCATTTTAATTCATATTTTTTCCTTTTCTTTGTTCCTGACTTGGGCTCACGTTGAGGATTTGTCCGAATCCTTTTTGAAGATCCTTGTTGGAGTTCGAGTTTTTGTTGCACCACACCACCCTTTAGGGGGTACTGCTATGGAAATGAGAGCAAATCAGTGAAAATTTCCACTGATGAGCTGACTGAAATACTAAGAGCTGAAGTTAAGAAGGTAATGGCTAGTTGTTCCTCAACAGTGAAAGCGGAATAAACTCATACTGTATGTATTTGCATTGAAAACACGAATGAGAGGATTTGAATGGAATCACTGAACAGGAAAGAATAGCATGGATGCTACAATTATATTTTGGAAAGAAAAGAATGAAAGAATCATCACACTGAAAATTTCATTATCTTGATGAATCTTCCAGTTTTCTGATTGTTAGCATTTTAGAATGGTTTCTCAATGGAAAATAGGAAGCGATATTGGTTGAGCACTGAGATAGGTGTTTTTTTTTTGCTTGTTCTGCTGAGTTGGGTATTTGCTTTATGACCTTTGCACTATGAGTCAGGAAAGTTCTGTATGACTGATTTGGGAATGTGGAAGGCATGACCTTGATGCCTATCACAGAAAGTGAAATAGAAAATGCAAAGTGATGTGGCAGGAGCTGAGCACGGTTCATGACGCCTTATATTCCGTCTCGGTAGTCGCCGACCTGAAGGCATAACCATCGATTTTTTAAATTTCTGGTAATTTCTCTCCTTTTTCCTTTCCCATTTTCAATGCTGGTTCCCCCACTTACCTCTTCTCCTCACCAGCCTGTAACCTGTCTGTGGTGCCCCTCCTTCAGTCCTTACTCCCATGGCCCTTTCTCCTCTCCTATCAGACTCCTTCTTCTTCAGCTCTTTGCCTTTTCCACCTATCACCTCCCAGCTTCTCACTTCATCTCCCCTCCTCCTCTCACCTGGCTTCACCTATCACCTTCCCCTCCTCCCACCTCTTATTCTAGCTTCTTCCCCCTTCCTTTGCAATCCTGATGAAGTGTGTTGGCTCAAAACATCGACTCTTTACTTCATTCCTTAGTGTTACGTACCCCGTAACTGGGTTGCCAAACCAGCAGAAATGGATCACTCAGTTGGAGTCTGGATTCCTAGAACTAAGAAAGTTTTATTAAAGAAACAAGCAACACAGTAATCGAAAGGATAATAAATGCAACAGTTCAGCGATGATAAACACACATGTGCACAGAATTAAGATAACAGCATCAATCAAGCTCTATCGTTGTCTAGGAGTAAATGACCAAATTTCAAAGTGACTCAAAGTTCAGTCCAGTTTAGTAGTTCAGTTCGCAGTAATCGTTGCCATGGCGATGGACAACGTGGGGGTGGGGGAGAGAGAGAGAACAGGAACAACTGATCATTCAGACACGGCTTCACTCACAGACCGGCGATATGGCTCACAAGCAGCTTTTGGGCAGGTCCTTGGTGATGTCACCTGAGGTCACCGACTGTGACCCCTCCTCCAGATGCGGTCGATCCTCTGCAGTGAACCCGGCACCCAGGCAAGCGCGGACACACACCGGTTTCCCGCTGATCGTACCTTTCCACCCTGGCCGTTGTCTGATACTTCCCACCGACTTGTGAGAGGCGTACCGCTTCCAGGGTCTCGTTACCTCGGGTGGCGTGTGTGTGTTGCCTTAGCGAACCGGTCCCTTTTTATCCCCCTGCTGGGGTATCGCCTGTCCATCACTTCAAACAGTTCAAGGTTCAAAGCGGGGAGCTGCTCCAGACAGCTCTCTCTCCCCCGTCCCATCATTACACATCTCCAGACGCTGCTCCATTGTTCCTTATCTCTCCTTCCCCTGAGGGCAGGTGGCAGACCACTTGCTGATGTCACTGATGCTAACCCAGGCCAGCAAACATCTTAATTTTATGTGTATTCTCGTCACATTTCCCCCCTTTAAGGATTTTTACTGGGAGGTAAAAATTACAAACATGAATACATTATTTGATACACACACAAATATACATCTTTATCAGCTATTTGGCTAACACAGCGAGTTTCAAGCTGTCAACACCTTGACAGACAGTCATCACATTTTCTGTTCCTTTTACACGTGTTATTAATAATCCCTTAGATCAGGCTCCAACTCAGCAAACTTCATAGTGGCCAAAAACACTGATGAATTGCGACCAATGTAACCTCTCATTTGGTTTTGTCCCGGACCACAATAACAAGGGTCGTCCCATTCCGACTCAGTTTTCTCTCGCAAGGGCTTAGTAGGAGGGGGACGGGTATTGACCGCAGAGTTATTGCAAAACTTCCTGCAGTACCCCACCATCTCCAAGAGCCTTCTGAGGGCCCTCTTGTCTGTCGGGGTTGGGAAGTCAGCGATAGCCTGCACTGTAGCTTGCATCGCTGCCAGCTGCCCCTGTGTCACCACAATCCCCAGGTAAGTGACCCTCGTGTGGCTGAATTAATTTTTTTCAAGGTTCACTATCAAGCTGGCTTCAGACAGCCGTATTAAATTGCCAATACACACCTCTGTGTTCATCAGCCCTTTAGTCACTGAATTACTCATTAAATATGGATGTTGTTTACTCGGCTGCCCTATTGTAACAACAATCACCCAACGTCCCAGTTCTTTGCATTGCCTCGGGACAATCAAACACACGGGTGCGAGTCGTTTAATTACTTCTTCTAAAGATTCGCTTTGTTTGGGGATTAAGGGAGAGACCTTATCAGTAGACCTGGCCAAAACAATAGCCTTCTCCCATCTGATCGATTCCATCCTAATCTTTTCAAAATGGTTTTTTCCTCTTATCAGGGGGCCCCTAGCTTCATTGATTTCCACGCTAACACCGACTAGGTTTGTTAGCATCTCAAAAGCCGGTGACCGTCTCAGTTCGCATCGGTCATGATCAATAACATTTTTCCCCCGGGCAGCCGGTAAATCTCTTTCATGATTCCACCAACTGTTTCCTCCAGCACCGCAAAATGTCCACCGGGGGGTACCTCGTGGGCCATGTTAAAAACCTCATCCCCATAACTCTTTTGCACCACCCCCCATTCCTCATCTGCGGGTACTGTACTTGATTTCCCTTTTTTCCTTAGCACTTCCTCCTCCCCACAATAGCCTACTAGTTCCCTTGTTAAAGCTGTGTCAGAGAGAGCTGTCTCTGCCAAAACCATCAGCCCCTCGTCTCGCTCCTGCGTCTGCACAAATTCTTTCCTGGCTACTGCTACGTCCGTCCCAGCTCCCTCACTACCTCTTGTCTCACTACACCCCGTCTCATACAAGGTTGGCAGAAACGTTTCAGCTAAATTCACTATCGCGGTCCCGTGATGAACCTGTGAGTCCATGGGCGGGGCCTCAATGCTGGCAGGCTGACCTGTCAATCTCATGACTGGGAACACGATTCCTCCGGCGAGCAAGACTTCCACGTCTTTCATTGGTAATTCCGACCTGACCCCGATCGTGACTAGTCCAGAGACCAGGTTGCTTTGTAAGTGTATCTGGTGCAAAGGGACTGACTCTATCCCTTCCCCACCACCCTTGACCTCTACCTCCCCAGTCTGGGTCTCTGAGCTAAACTCTAATACACTCTTCAGTATTAGTGACTGACACGCTCCCGTGTCTCTCCAGATCCGCACTGGAACTGGTTTTAACCCCTCCTTCACTGACACCAACCCGGCCGAGATAAACCTCTCGCGCCCTTCCTGGACTATTTCAGACCTGTCCTTCCCTGGCGGTTCGCTTAACAGCTCGATACAGCCATTCAACATTGCCGTTTTTCCTTTTCCCGTCTCCTTCTTTGGGGCAAAGCACCTGGACGCAAAGTGTCCAGCTTTCCCACAATTATAACAGACGACCCTAGGAGACTTCCTACCAGACTGCTCCCGGTCTACCTTATCCTTTTCACTAGTCCCCGGCTTACTTTCTGACTTTTCTGGCGGACTCTCCCCGCCGTCCTGACTACCCTTCTGGTAGCCTTTACTCGGGGCAAACTTCATTTTATGCGTCAACGCATACTCATCCGCTAACTTAGCAGTTGCGGCTAACGTGGCTGCCTCTTTCTCATCGAGGTAGGGTCTCATACCCTCAGGGACACAACCTTTAAACTGCTCAATCAGGATCAGTTGTAGCAGTCTGTCATAATCCCCCTCTACCCCCTTTGAGGCGCACCAACGCTCACAATATGTCTGCATCTCACGGGCAAACTCCAAATATGTGCGGTCCCACCGCTTCCTCGCATTCCGGAACCTCTGCCGGTATGCCTCCGGGACCAACTCATAAATCCTGAGGATGGCCTCTTTCACCACTTCATACCTCTGGGCATCTTCCGCGGACAAAGCTGAGTAAGCTTCTTGGGCCTTCCCTTTCAGTACACTCTGAAGTAAAACAACCCACTTATCCCTCGGCCAGTCCTGACTTATAGCCACTTTTTCGAAGTGGAGGAAGTACCGATCCACGTCAGTATCGTCAAATGGGGGAACCAGCCTAACCTCCTGGGTCGCCCGGAACCCTCCACCTTGGTTCGGCACGAGCCCCTGCTCGGCCCTTATCTTTAACTTCTCCAGCTCAAATTCCCTTTCCCTCTGTTTCCCTCTCTCTTCTCGCTCCCATTGCCTCTCTTTCTCCTCTCTCTCTAACTGTCTCTCTCTCTCTTTCTCTTCTCTCTCCAACTGCCTCTCTCTCTCTTGCCTTTCTACCTCTTTCTCTTTCTCCCGCCTTTCTAACTCTCTCTCCTGCCTTTCTAACTGTTTCTCTTCGTGTTCTAACTGCCGTACCCGGAACTCGTGCTCGAGTCTCAGTTTTTCAAGCTGCACCTGTACCGCGTCTCCAGCAGGTTTTTCAATAGACACCACCCCCAGCTCACCTTGGGGAAACACACCTTTAGATACATAGTGCTCTACAATAGCTCTGTGTATCTCCTCTCTCCTCATTGTCGACTTCACCTTAGCAAGAATCAACCGTTTGGCCACAGCTACCAATTCCGATTTCCTGGCATCCTCTAATGCCTCCAAGGTCGGCGCCTTTATAAATTCCTCAGCCTCCATTTCTGCTGTTTGTCTTTTCTTTCTTTCAGGAATTTTAACCCAATCAATTTACTCCGTCCCAAATTTAGCGTTCAAAATCGCGGACGAGAACCCCACTTATGTTACGTACCCCGTAACTGGGTTGCCAAACCAGCAGAAATGGATCACTCAGTTGGAGTCTGGATTACTAGAACTAAGAAAGTTTTATTAAAGAAACAAGCAACACAGTATTCGAAAGGATAATAAATGCAACAGTTCAGCGATGATAAACACACATGTGCACAGAATTAAGATAACAGCATCAATCAAGCTCTATCGTTGTCTAGGGGTAAATGACCAAATTTCAAAGTGACTCAAAGTTCAGTCCAGTTTAGTAGTTCAGTTCGCAGTAATCGTTGCCATGGCGATGGACAACGTGGGGGTGGGGGAGAGAGAGAGAGAACAGGAACAACTGATCATTCAGACACGGCTTCACTCACAGACCGGCGATATTGCTCACAAGCAGCTTTTGGGCAGGTCCTTGGTGATGTCACCTGAGGTCACCGACTGTGACCCCTCCTCCAGATGCGGTCGATCCTCTGCAGTGAACCCGGCACCCAGGCAAGGGCGGACACACACCGGGTTCCCACTGATCGTACCTTTCCACCCTGGCCGTTGTCTGGTACTTCCCACCGACTCGTGAGAGGCATACCGCTTCCAGGGTCTCGTTACCTCGGGTGGCGTGTGTGTGTTGCCTTAGCGAACCGGTCCCTTTTTATCCCCCTGCTGGGGTATCGCCTGTCCATCACTTCAAACAGTTCAAGGTTCAAAGCGGGGAGCCGCTCCAGACAGCTCTCTCTCCCCCGTCCCATCATTACACATCTCCAGACGCTGCTCCATTGTTCCTTATCTCTCCTTCCCCTGAGGGCAGGTGGCAGACCATTTGCTGATGTCACTGATGCTAACCCAGGCCAGCAAACATCTTAATTTTATGTGTATTCTCGTCACATTAGGTGCTGCCTGATCTGCAGAGTTCCTTCAACATTTTGTGTGCGTTGCAGTACATCCCAGAACTCCTTTTGATTAGAGACAAACTGTGTGATTTCATAAAATGTTGAAGCCTGCCCGAATTTGAAAAACATATAATTTTCTTTGGTTATTATACTGCCGAACAAATATGAAAATGGAGTAAATGAACTCAGTGCAAACATTGACATCTATCTGTTAGTTAAGTGTAACGAATGACAGCTAGTTGTGAAATGCTCCTTTGAACAAATTTCCTTCCTGTTTTTTTTTCATTTATTAGTGTCTATTCAATTTTTGCTCAATTTACTCTTTCTGCTCCATTTCTCTTTTTTTTTTAGCTTTTGTTAGAATGCATAGGAAATTTCACTGGACTGGCTTTTCTGAATGTTTACTGTCCTGGATGTATTAGTTAATCAGAAAAATGCATGGAAATAAAATGGCATCTTGAAAAAACGTTTTGCCAAGCACTAACCGGAAAAAGCGGGATCTTACAGTGGTCACCCATTCCCATTCCCATTCCGACATGTCAGTCCATGGCCTCCTCTACTGCCGTGATGGGCCACACTCAGGATAGCCTCCAACCTGCTGACATGAATATCAATTTCTTGAACTTCCGGTAATTGTCCCTTCTCCTTCACCATTCCCCCATTCCTGTTTCCCGCTCCCACGTTATCTCCTTACCTGCCCATCACCTCCCTCTAGTGCCCTTCCCCCTTCCCTTTCTTCCGTGGTGTTCTGCACTGTCCTATCAGATTCCCCCTTCTCCAGCCCTTCATCTCTTTCACCAACCAACATCTCACCTCTTCACTTCACCCCTCCCCCCTCCCGGTTCCACCTATCACCTACCACCTTGTACTTCTTCCTCCCCTCCCCCACCTTCTTAGCCTTTCTTCCAGTCTCGTTGAAGAGTCTCGGCCTGAAATGTTGACTGTGCACTCTTTTCCATAGATGCTGCCTGGCCTGCTGAGCTCCTTGTGTTTGTTGCTTGGAAAAAAATGTGTTACAGCTCGTCAAATCAGTGATCCCATTCCTTTTAATACAACAACTGCTCTTTATATAGTTTTATGAATTGTAGAGTCATACAGTATGGAAACAGGATTTTAACCAAACTGGTCCTTGCTGGCCAAATTTCTCAGCTAAGCTAGTTTCAGTTATCTGCGTTTGGCCCATATCCCTCTGAAGCAGAGGTTCCCAACCTTTTTTATGCCACGGAGCCCCACCATTAACCGAGGAGTCCATGACCCCCAGGCTGGAAACCCCTGCTTGAAAGCTTTCCTATGTGGCCTTCTACAATGGCGTCATAACATCCCTATGTTAATACTCAATTTCCTGACTGATGAAGGCCAGCATGCCAAAAAGCTGACTGAATACCTGTGATCCCACAGGTGGACATGCATGGGCCATGGCTCATGTTTTCATGTAGAACACAGAGAGGGAGAGGGGGAAGGAGGAAGAGAGCTTGACCAAATATTACTCAAAAGAGATTAGTTAATGATGTATTTTAGAGAAGAACTTAAAGACTGGAGCCCAAATAACAGAAGTTAGATTGTGCAAGACAAACCGAATTCTTGGGAGTGAATGTAATGTTAGATAAAGTTGAAGGGATAAATTAGGACGGTCAAGTGCTAATGTGAGTGATTTAGGACTCCATAACGCTACAGGATCAGGTAAGGGCACTAGATTTTTTTTGGCTGAACTGATTGATGATTGCAGATATAGGGGAGGGGAAGTAGACTAGAAGAATACATATTAAATTAGTCGGAAGTGGAGAGATAAGGGTTTCGACAGTTAAAGAGCTGTCTTAGGGTGGAGACATGAATGAGAATGGATTTTATGATGAAGAAAAGACCGAAACTGCAGTTGGATTTCATTGGGATAGTGAAGTCTTGTTCAATCTGAGCTGGGGTTTCTGCAGGGAGTGTCAGGATTTGTATGCTTGCACCACGTGTACTGGGGCTGATTTCGATTTTTCCCCTTGTTCAACCAGAGCAAGTGGCAGCTCAACCAAGACAAGAATGCTCACCACTGACTCTACATTTGCAGAGGAGAGAAAATTGGCATGTCCCCTTTGACCCCTGTCCCCCCCCACCAGTTTTTATCAGTGAAAACATCCTATCTGGATGCATCATGGCTTGGTATGACTGCTACTCTGCTTATGATCACAAGAAACTGCAGAGAGTTGTGGACACAGCTCAAAGCATCCCGGAAACTAGGTTTTTCTCCATGGACTCCGTCTACACTTGTTATCTTCATAAAGCAGCTGCCATCACGGAGATCCCACCCAGCCTGGACATTCGCTCTTTTCCCACCTCAGAACACGCCCCCCACACCCATCATATCAAAAGCCTGAAAGAATATAGCCCCAGGCTCAAAGACAGCTTCTATCCCACTGTTATAGGACCATTGACGTGCACTCTTGACCTCACAATCTACTTTGTTATGACCTTGCATCCTTTTGTCTACCTGCACTGGACGTTCTTTGTACTGTAACCTTTTATTATACGCTGTTATTGTTTCCACTTGAACTACCCCATTGCACTGTTGAATGAAGTAATCTGTATGAACCAGATACAAGGCAGGTTTATTCTCCATGCTTCCGTACATGTGACAATAATAAACCAATTTACCAAGCAGTACTAATCTCTCAGCAGAGATATAAATAGAGAAGTGGACACTGGTGGAAGGAGAGCTGAGTATAGCTACCCTACCAGTGGCAGTGAGCTGCACATGGTATGTTCAGGGACAGCAACATCTAGTTGAAGATGGCCAGAGGATGAGAAAAAGTTATTCAAGAAGATGTGCAATCAGATGAGTTTCTCATTCTGAGCAAAATTATACTCAATTGGGCTTAATTTCAAGTTTAATTGTCACTCAATCGATTATGAGGGGAACAGATAAGGAAATGCAAACAGGCTTCTTCCACTGAGGTTGGGTGAGAGAAGAGCTAGGTGTCATGGGTTAAGGGTGAAAGGTGAAATGTTTACAGGGAACACGATGGGGAATTTCTTCACTCAGGGGGTGGTGAGTGTGTGGAACGAGCTGCCAGCAGAAGTTGTGGTTGCGGGTTTGATTTCAACCTTTAAGAGAAATTTGGGTAGGTGCATGGATGGGAGGGGAATGGAAGGCTATGGTCCAGGTGCAGTTTGATGTGACTAGGCGGATGTGACTCAGCACGGACTAGGTGGGTGTCAGGGGCTGGTTCTGTGTTCTATGAACCTTTACACATGTATACGGCTAATCGATACAGTTTTTCTCCAGGGCCAGTACATACAGTCACACTCAGCTCACATAATTACGATAGTCACAATAAATAATATTTGCACCGTCCCTGAGTGGCATGGCCTGAAGATTGATGGTGCATGAGATCTTGTTCTGGAGCCAAGTTCCTGCAAGAACGAGCACGCAGCTGTCTCCTATCCTGTGCGGGGTTGGAGCAGACGAACGCGATGCAGCCCATCTTCCATGGAGCAAACACTGGAAAGCAGCACTGACAGGAGAGGGGCCAGCCCCCAACGTAGTATGGATTCTACTGCAGGAGGGGATGGGGTTAAACACGTCAAAGTCTACAGAAATAAGTGAAACATTCAAATAACCTTGTACAAAGTGAGTCTGCCGGCAGATTTTTAACAGCATACGAAAATACTTAAGGGCTTGCAATTCCATTTATCCTATGGAGCAGAAGTTGCAAGAGAATATTTAATACTTAGCAGCAAGGTGCAAGGCTTCTGCTGGGATGAAAAGTGAAAATGAAGCTCATTTGACAGGGATGACAATGCACATGGTCTTTAACACTATTATCTCTTGTCATAGTTTAAGATAGAAATCCAGAATTGGCTGACCACCAGAGACTGAAGTTATCCATCCACAGAATGGATGAGCTGTAAACTTCAAATACACTCTACTGTGTCTGTTGTAGAGGATTCTGTTTATCTACCTGCACTTTCTCCCTAACTGCATAGGTTTGTTTTTCTTTAGAGCTACCTGGTTGTATTTATGTGGGAAATAATCTGTCTGGATGGCATGCATACAAAAGCTTTTCACTGTATCTTGGTACATGTGACATTAATCAACAAGTTAACAGTTAGAGAAGATCAGAAAATAAAGGTGATTTCTGAAGTTCTTCCTCCTTCAAAGAAAAGGGAAGAAAATAATTGTACTTGAGATCTTCTTGATAGAAGGTCTGAAATTAGTTGTCTATTTTGAGCCCGGGGGGATGAGGAGGTTTATATATAGAACGGTTTAAATGTTTAGTATTGTGAGGGCTAGCATTAACCTTTATCTGTAAATATTTGATGCAGACAGTAGCAGAGGTATGAAGAAACATGTGCCAATGTAGGCTTTTTGACCTTCCTTCTGATGTTGGCTCAAATGAAGGCTGTAAATTTATTGGTACCAGAAGGCCCTTAGTAATTCAGGTAATTGAAGATTTATTGTACTCTTGAGGATTGCAACAATATGATATTGATCATATTGGTGATTCATTGAATAACAAGAATGACTATCACTCAGTTATGTGACAATTGTTGAAGTTAAGGAGCTTCTGGAGAACAATTTACATCTTTTTCATCAAGTATGACTTAATTAACTTTGGATTAGTTTTGTAAGGATATGAAAGAAGACATGGGATTGAATCTTGTTGTAGTTCTTTTCTTGCATGAATAAAAGGTGTTGTCTGTGAAAGGGACAAGTTCCATATCATTGCTACCTTAGGGGATGTGGATTGACTGCTGTGCAAGTGAGTTATACAAGCCTTTTAAATGCTAGATTCAGTCGCCAGGGTCTTCACGCATTGAGTTGATGGCACTGTTTAATAGTAGAATGCTTCTAGACAAATGCTGATGCTTTATATATCAGCTCCCCGTACTATCCCTTCCAGCAGGGCTGTTGTATAAAGGTTGGGTGTGTTTCTTACTATCAGCTTGATTACAAAACCATAGGATATTTAAAAGTTTGTAGTTTGCAAAGAAAGATGGCACCTTTTGAAAGAAATGTAAAGATCTATATATTGTGGCCTGTATTTAGATGCTGAGGACAGCTGCACTGTTCCTACCATAGACCAGAGGTTAAACCTTCGTTTATTTCAGTATCTCAACATTGCTGGCAAATAACTGCAGTGTGTTATGGAGATGGAACACACTGTCGCCATTGTGCACTGGTAGTAGAGGCAATGAATGTTTAGGGCAAAGGATAAGATATTAGTCATCTGGGATGTTATGTCCTGGATGGCATAAAGCCCAAGTGTTACTGGAGCAGTACTCATCCGGTCAAGCAGAAATCCATTACACTCCTTATGGCTTGGACAAATCTCAAGGTTGTATACTGTATATATTCTTTGAAAGTAAATGTACTTTGGCATAGTGAAAAGGCTATGGATTGTTAGCAGATTCTTTCTGCTTTAGTAGCCTAAGTATTTACATTCTGGTCCAGCTGAATTCCGGTTTACTAGTTCACGTGACTCTTACCCAAAGCAAAGCATGTCCAAAACTAAAACAAATTGGTGTCTGCAGTGCGATGGCCTTTTCTCAGTTGACAGATTCTTTCTTCAGAGTTGGAAGGTTTACATTCTTTAAAATTTACTTCAGTGATCTGGGAGCGTCATCAAGGGTGAAATTCCAGTACTATGCTGAGGCAAAGCAGCAACAAGATTCATGATTGCTTTTTCAAGATTCAAGATTGTTAAATGTCACTTGAGTACACAAATATAAAGGAGAATGAAATAATTGTTACTCTGGATCCACTGCAGTACAGAAAAACACAATAAAATAAGGAACACATTGGGCTGGCTGGTGACGCAATGACATTGGCGCCGGACACAGGAGCGGAAGTTCCTGTGTTCGAAACTAGTTGGGTCCGCTCCCGAGTACGCTTTCCATCCGTGTCAGGTTGAGTGTCGAGATCGCAACACGACCTCGTAAAATAAAGGGAAAAATACTGCGAAATGGCTGTGTGAGGAGTGGCGCGCTGCACAGTCTCTCTCTCGCTCCGCGCCTTGTAAAAGCCATGAAAAAGACATCATCACGGATGCACGCACGGACACGCAGACACACACGCACAGACTCGCACGCACACAGGCAAATGCCAAAAAAAGATAAAGAACACATTAATAAAAACAAATATAAATATGAAAGAGTTTATATACCCACATAGATTGATTGCATTAAGATTAGTACCTGCAAAACATAATACTTACTAATCAAAAGAAAAAGATGAGCGCCTGGGAGCATGTATATATTTCATTTTTTACTTTTGGTGAGGCATGCACTTATGACGCGTTGGCATAATAGTCATAGTCATACTTTATTGATCCTGGAGGAAATTGGTTATAACGTATGACGTATGACATTCATGTACTTTAACATATAGCCCATAACCAAACAACAATGAATGCTCAATCAATTAATATGTTTACAATATTACTCAAATATTACTGAAATACTAAATACAGAGCAGATTGTATGCCCATAAGGCGACACTAGTTACAGGAGTGTCTGTACATAAGGTGACTGACAGAAAATGACAAGGTAGTGGTGGCTGGGAATATGGAGGGGTTGATCAGCTTTACTGCTTGGAGAAAGTAACCGTTTTTGAGTCTGGTGGTCCTGATGTGGAAGCTGATGGGAGTTGGACAAAAAAATTCATGAGCGGGGTGGGTGGGATCCTTCATGACAGCTAGCCATTTCTCAACACTTTTCTGTATTGCAGTGCCTATCAAAAGTATTTGCCCTCCACATCCCCCCGGAAGTTTTCATGTTTTATTATTGTACAGCATAGAATCACACTGGATTTAATTTGGCTTTTTTAACACTAATCAACAGAAAAAGACTCATTCTTGTCAAAGTGAAAACAGATCTCCACAAAGTGATCTAAATTAATTACAAATCTAAAATACAAAATAATTGATTGCATAAGTATTCACCCCACCTTTAATATGACACACCAAATCATCACTGATGCAGCCAGTTGGATTTAGAAGTCACAGAAGTAGTTAAATGGAGATCATCATGTGCAGTCAGGGTGTTTCAATTAATTGTAGTAAAAATACACCTGTATCTGGAAGGTCCAACTGCTGATGAGTCAGTATCCTAGCAAAAACTACACCATGAAGGCAAAAGAATACTCCAAGCAATTCCGCGTAAAGATTATTGAAAAGCACAAGTCAGGAGATGGATACAAGAAAATTTCCAAGTCACTGAATATCATCAAGAAATAGAAAGAATATGGCACAGCTGAAAATCTGCTTAGAGCAGGCCGTCCTCAAAAACTGCGTGACCATGGAAGAAAGGGACTAGTGAGGGAGGCCACCAAGAGACCCATAACAACTCTGGTGGAGTTACAAGCTTCAGTGCCTGAGATAGGAGAGAGTGCACATATAACTGTTGCCCGGGTGCTTCACCAGTCGTAGCTTCATGGGAGTGTGGCAAAGAGTAAGCCACTGTTGAAAGAAACTCACATGAAATCTCGGCTAGAGTTTGCCAGAAGATTCTGAAGTCCGCTGGATGAAGGTTCTATGCTCTGATAAAACCAAACTTGAGCCTTCGGGCCATCAGACTAAATGCTATATTTGGAACAAGCCAAACACTGCACATTATCAAAAACACAACATCCCTACCATGAAGCATGGTGCTGGCTGCATCATGCTGTGGGGATGCTTCACTGCAGCAGGCTCTGGAAGGCTTATGAAGGTGGAGAGTAAAATGAAATCTGCAAAATACAGGGAAATCGTGGAGGAAATCCTGATGCAGTCTGCAAAAGAACTGCAACTTGGGAGAGGATTGGATTTGTTTTCCAGCAAATCAAAGACCCCAAGCATAAAGCCAAAGCTACACAGGAATGGCTTAAAAATGACAAAGTTCATGTCCTGAAGTGGCCAAGGCACAGTCCAGACCTTAATCCAATGGAGAATTTATGGCTGGACTTGAAAGGGCTGCTTACTCACGATCCCCATGCAATCTGACAGAGCTTGAGCAGTTTTGTATAGAAGAATGGGGGAAAATTGCAGTGCCCAGATGTGCAAAGCTGATTGAGACCTATCTATACAGACTCAAGGCTGTAATTGCTGCCAAAGGTGCATCTACTAAATACTGACCTGATGGCTGAAGGGGGTGAGTAATTATGCAATCAATTATTTTGTGTTTAATAATTGTAACACATTTAGAGCAATTTGTAATAAATTGTTTTCTCTCTGACACAAAAGAGTCTTTTCTGTTGATCAGTGTCAAAAATGCCAAACTAAATCCACTGTGATTCAGTGTTGTAAAACTAGAAAACAAGAAAACTTCCCTGGCAGGGGAGGGTACAGTACAGTACAGATGTCCTTGATGCCGGGTAGGCTACTGCTGAAGATGTGTTGGGCAGTTTTGACAACCTATTGTAAAACATTCCTGTCTGCCGCAGTGCAGTTTCTGTACCTTGCAGTGATGCAGCATGTTAGCTGCATTCTACTGTGCATCAGAAGGTTCTAAGTATTGATGTGCGGAGTCCAGCACTTTTCAGCCTGCTCTGAATGTAGAGGCATCGGTAAGCTTTCTTGTTTGTGTAGGATGTTTTCTCGGTCCATGAGAGCTTGTGCAGGTTCTGCACTCCCAGGAGCTTGAATTTGCTCGCAGTTTCCACTGCTGTGCCGCTGATGTAAAGCGGAGTGTGAGTGCTTGAAGGAGAGGTCACTCGCCTGGCACTAGGCTCAAGTTTTTTCCACCTCCTCTCTGTCGGCCGAGTTACCTCTGGCGGTGACGAGCCCCACCGTTGTTGTGTCGTTGGCAAACTTGACACGGTGATTACTTGGGTGTTTGGTCGTGTAGTCATGTGTGAGCAGAGTGTACCGTAGTGTGCTCAGCACACAGCTCTAGAGGGCACCCATGTTGAGGGTGATGGGGAGGAATGAGTGGTTGTGCATCCTGACTATCTGATGTCTGTGGGTTAGGAAATCCAACACCCAGCTACGCATTATTTACTTAGACCGAGGAGAAGGAGTTTGTTCACCATTGTCTATGGGACAATTTTGCTCAATGCCAAAGTAAAATCCAGAAACAACATTCTAATATAAGTGTCATTGTTCTCTAAGTGTGTCAGGACCAGGTACCTGACATGCTATGGCATCTGTCATAGAGTGATTCTGTTGGTAAGAACATTGGTGCGTGTCCAGTGTGGCAGTAATGGAGTTCTTGATGTGTGCAATTACCAGCCGTTCAAAGCACTTCATAATTGATATCATTGCCACTGGACCGTAATTGCCTAGTTCTGAAAGTGTAGAGTTCTTTGGTACAAGGATGATGGTGGCTGATCTGAAAAATGTAGGGACAGCAGCCTGTGTGAGGGAAGTTTTGAAGATGTCTGTGAGCTGGAGTGCACACACCTTGGCCTGGGATGTTGTCTTGCCTGACAACCTTATGGGAGTTGTCGCTGTAGCGTCCTTCTCACATCTGCTGCTGTTACAGTTGCTGCTCACCACGGAGGGGGGTTGTTTTCATTGCTAGCGTTGTCTTGCATGCTTTGAATGGTCCATTAAAGTTGTTTAGAGCATCAGGAAGAGAGGCATCTCTGGTACAATCAATGCTCTTTCTCTTGTCTTTGTCAGTAATGCTCTTGATGCCCAGCGACATATGCTGGGAATCGGTATCGGACAGCTGTTCCTGAACTTTTGTGTGTATGTGTTCATTGCTTTCTTGATGCCTAAGATAAGGTTTCTCTTGGCTGCTTTGAGAGCTGAGTTCCTCCAGCATTCTGTGTGTGTGGCTTTGGATTTCCAGTATCTGCAGAATTTCTTGTGTTTATGCTCTGAGAGCTGTTCTCTCTCCAGACTTGAAGCAGTGAGCTGAGCTTTTCATAGGGTGTGCAACTCTGCTTTCAGCCATGGCTTCTGGTTTGGGCAGTGAGAAGACTGTTCTTGAAGTACTGATATAATGTACACGTGTGTAGATGTAGCCGGCAACAGATGAGGCCGTTGACAGATGAGGCACTTTCCTCGAGATCTGTGTCTTCTCTGCTTGTGGTGATCTCCTTGATCATCTGCCGGTTAGTCCGTTGAAAACAGTCCTGAAGCCTAGAGATTGCCTCATTAGGCCATAAAATGTTGGTTTTCTTGACTCTTTTCTCCATTTTCAGTAGTGGTCAATATGATGGTATTAACATTACAGAGATGTGGTTAGAGAGGCCAAGGTGGGAGTGGGGGGGATGTGGAGTAGATTTAGGACTGAGATGAGGAGGAACTGCTTTTCCCAGAGAATGGTGAATCTGTGGAATTTTCTGTCCAAAGAAGCAGTGGGGGCTACCTCAGTAAATATATTTAAAACAAGGTTGGGTAGATTTTTTCATAGAGGGGAATTAAGGGTTTTGGGAAAAGGCAGGTAGGTGGAGATGAGTCCATGGCTACATCAGTCCATGGTGGAGCAGGCTCGACGGGCCAGATGTCCTACTCCTGCTCCTATTTCTTATGTTCTTATGAGGGCGTGGGATGGCTTTGTAAGTACCATCTTTGTTTGTATAAACACGGTCCAGTCTGTTTGTTCCCCTGCTGCCCATGGTGACGTGTTGGTGGAATTTGGGTAAAAATGTCCTGCAGGTGAACATGATTGAAGACTCCTGTAATTATGAAGAGACCATCTGGATGCTTGTTTTGTAGAGAGCTGATGATGCTGTAAAGCCCTAACCAAAGTGTTCTTAGCATGCTTCCTTGGTGGGGAGGTGGTGTGGTTGTAGGCAGCAGTGCAGAACACACACAGTAAACTCCCTGAGCTGCTAATGTGGCCGGCATTTAATTATAGATGTTTATTTGCCACAAAACAGTGACTGCTAACTGCAAACACGAGGAATTCTGCAGATGCTGTAAATTCAAGCAACACACATCAAAGTGGCTGGTGAACGCAGCAGGCCAGGCAGCATCTCTAGGAAGAGGTACAGTCGACATCTCGGCCCGAAACGTCGACTGTACCTCTTCCTAGAGATGCTGCCTGGCCCGCTGCGTTCACCAGCAACTTTGATGTGTGTTGACTGCTAACTGCAGATGAGTTTGTTAATGTAATGTAAAGAAATATGAACTAAGTGACTTTGACCATGGAATGATTGTTGGTACCAGATGGGGTGGCTTGAGTATCTCAGAAACTGCTGATTTTCTGGAATTTTCACGCACAACAGTCTCTAGAGTTTACAGGGAACGGTGTGAAAACATCCAGTGAGCATGCCTTGTTAATGAGAGAGGTCAGAGGAGAATGGCCAAGCTGGTTCAAGCTTGACAGGAAGGTGATAGTAACTCAAATAACTACACGCACAACAGTTGTGTTCTGAAGAGCATCTCTCAATGTGCAATGCATCGAACCTTAAAGTGACTGGGCTACAGCAGCAGAACATACACTCAGTGGCAACTTTATTAGGTACAGGAGATACCTAATAAGGTCACTACTGAGTGTATACTTGAGCACATTTGCCGTTAGTGCCCTTACAAAATCTTGGGCTTGTGGCAGTTTTACTTTCCAAGGCATTGAGATAAGCCTGCGCTCCCACTTGCGCAATATAAATGAGGTATAGCCATTCACACTAAAGCATGTGCGTCATGGATATTAATGAGCACTGTATTTTGCTGCTGCAGATTTTAACATTGAGATGTAATGAGGCTTCAACTATCAATCTCTCTTGTAGCTGTTTCCTGGCAGTTTCATTAATGCCAGCCTGCATAATCAAGAAGGTCGAGAAGCAGAATAAATGAAAATAGGTGAAAATCTTATGCTAATTCTGGCAATACACTGTGAGTTTATAAGCACGTGAATAGACTGATTCATATTTTGGATGCATCCTTGCATCGAACTCTGCTGATAAAGGGCACCTCTGTGAAATGTTAACATGTCTTTATAAATTGCACATACTGGTGTGGGTATTTTTTGGCAGTTTCAACTTTCCAGGAATTTTTAAAATATGGTATATATTATAATTAATTTTACAAAAACAATGGATTCACAGTAAATGTTCATAAATTACCACTTCCATTCCAAGTAATGCAGAACAAGCTGTCAAACTAAATTTAGTCTTCTGGTGATAATTATATTTTTGAGTGTGTGCTTATAAGAATCTAAATTACCAACAATTTGAAGTGAGCAATGCAACTAACCACAACAAAGAATATACTGCTGAAAAATGTAATTATCAGATAATCTGATTTCAATTACCCTGCATTAATCATGGATCTGAGTGGGCATCCTTGGCACTCTTGTCTCTGACATAGAGACTTGGGAGATCAAGTTCCAGTTCTAGAGGCTTGTGCACATATTCTAGGGCAGCTAACAATTTAGCGATTGAGTGTGTGAAGGGCTGCCGTGGTTCTTTAGCAATTTTAAACTGGGGCTGCCTGACTGCGCAACTTTGAAAGGTCACACGGCACTGTTTCATTCAAGAGTGGGAGGACTCCGCCCCTCCCTCCAGGTCTTGGGCAATATTTAATACAACTCACTAAAATTATCACTCAACAAGTGCCTTCTGATAAAGTTACTTTTCTCTTCATTCTGCAATGCTGGCAATTTAGAAGGTGTACCAAACGTAAAGTACTTTGCTGAACCCAGATGTTGGCAAAGGTATCACAATAAATCGCATAAACAGGAGGGCAAAGAAACGAGGAAGTTATTTTATTCAGTTTTACTGTGATGAGAACCGCATCAATTGAAGTCTGATATATTGGTGAAATCATAAGTGACAAATCAATCAAAGAATCACACTGTGCTGGGAAAAGAACATTGCACCACCCTGGTGTAATGCGTTAGTAATGACAGCGAACAACCTGCAGGGGACTGCACTTTGAATGACTGAAATATCCAGAAGAGAAAAGTGAAGGAAAATCTAAGGATGAATATCCTGGAGATGTAAATCCCTGAGCTTGATTTAGAAATGTGTAAGGAAAGGAATACGATAATTCAATATAAACTCATAATTCATAACATTTTTATGGGAACATTTTATTGACTAATTAATCCACTTGAAGTTTCATTGTAGTTTGTGATCAAAGCAGATTAGTAATAATAGAAAGACTACTGAAAAATCATACACATTCTTTTGAAGACTACTCAGCCCCCTTGATGCAATTTGTGATGTAAGTTTAAGAACTTGTGTAAAAAGAGTGAAAGTATCTACATATCCTTGGTTGGGCAACTTTTCTAATGTGCACATGAATTATATATTATGGAAGTAGTTAATGGACAGTTTCACTATGTCAGACAAAAATTCTGCACAGTTTTACTTGGACATAACATTTGAGAACATGGGCAGCCTATTGTCAAGGCTCAAAGAGTAAAAAAATTGTGAAGTGGCAGGATAATTGAAAGAAAATTGCTCCATACAATTTTCAAGATTGTTGATTAGTTTGGCAATTTGTCCCTTGGTGTGTGTTAGCAACAAGTGTCCTTATTGCAGATAGTCTATCTAGTAGTTCTGACCCAAACCCATGTCTTTCACAGCTAGTACTTTTGATAACTCTTGTAAGTATGATTGTGGCTGTGGTATGAGTTGGGTATAGCGAGCTGAGTCAAAACTTTTTCATCCACTGGTAAGGGCCAAATCTATTTAAGGGACAAATAGCTGTGAAAAAAAAATAGCCAACAAAGTCTCCATGGATAGGAGCCTAGCTTTTGATCTCTTGGAATTCAACAGCTCCTACTTTTAGTAGTTAATACAATGTACTTGGATCTTGAAGAGGAAGCCCCTTTTGTGTAAGAACATTTGCGGCAAGTGTAAAATGTGCTTTAATCTCTATCTGAGACCAGACACTGAACACTGATTTCAAAATTAATACCACTTTAAGGCTTCTCTGCATGTCCAACCTGTAAACTAAAGCATCAATGCTACCTCCTAATTTCTGATTCTAACCTTTGTCAGACTTTCAGTGTCCTGCCTGGAATGATGCAGCAGCTATGAATCAAATGATTCAAAGTACATATGTTATCAAAGTATTTATGCAGTATACAAACCTGAGATTTGTCTTCCCCACAGATGGCCATGAATCAAAGGAATCCATGGAACCAGTTTAAGGAAAAGCTTCAACCACCCCCACCCCACGCACAAAAACAAAAACAAATTGTGCAAATGGCAACACAATAAAGAGTGAAAAACACAGAACATGACATTAACATTTCACTTAATGGGTTTTTAAAGTAGGGGTTGAATCTCCCATCCAGATGTTCCAACGCTGCCCTTGCTGGCGAGTTAGCTTCCTGCATTAGAAGAGTGCGGGGAAGTACAGTGGTGATCTGGGTTCAGTCCCGATCTCTGGTGCTGACTCTACGAAGTTTGGGTTTTTTTGGGTTTCTGCTGTTTTCCTCCCACATCCCAAAGACGAGTTTGTTAGTAGGATAATTGACCCCTGTAAATTGCCCTGTGTAAGTGAGCGGTAGAATCTCAAACACGGAGGCAAAGTGGGAAGGTGATGGGGAGAGTTATGGAAATGTGGAGAGAATTCAATTCAACTGGCCATCTGCTGGTTAGTATGGGCTCAGTGGGCTAAAAGGCCTATTCTCCATGTCGTATACTCTACTTTGAAGATGTAACATGCCAAATAAGTTATTTGTTACACTTCAAGATAAGTATAATGGTTCTTAAAGCAGGAATTAGAAATGATGCACAACTCTTCGGAAAAAGACTTGGCAACAGCTGACTAATTCCTACTTTCTAAATATAACATAATAGTTACCTTGGAAAGTGATATTGAAGTGTAATACAACTGAAGAGTTCAGATGCTGTCATAACCCAGGAGAAGCATGTTTGGATGCTTTATTAATGTCAGCTGAAACACAGAATGAGAGCACTGAGTCACCAATGTAGAGATGTTCTTGCAGGCCCTGGGACAGGGAGGTTGCTGGCATATGGAACTTGGCTGCTGTCTGTTTTAAATTTAGATTCAGTTTCAGATTCATTTATTTATCACGTGTACATTGAAACATACAGTGAAATGTGTCATTTGCATTAACAACCAACACAACCTACAGATGTTCTGTGAGCAGCCCGCAAATGGTTGCCACACATTCCGGTGCCAAAAGAACGCTCAGCAGAAGAATATAGAACACAACAAAGCAGAACAAGCAACAAAACAGCAACAGCAAAACAAACCCCTTTCCTATTTCCCACCCAGCTGCACACCCACTCACACATACAGATAGTCCTCCAACCCCAGGACAGGCCTCCGGGCCTTCAGTGGGCTTGTGGACTCATAGACATCGGGCCTCAGACTCTCCCAGTGGACTTCAGATTCGTAGCCGTAAGGTTTTGCCGATTGGCCATCGGAACTAGGCTTGTGTGCCTGTGTTTTCCCACCAGTCTGGCCCCTCAGCCCGTGGGAGGGAGAGGGGGCAACAGGAGTGGAAATGTGGCAGGAATTGTTATGATTTATTCCTCAATTTATAAACTGGTGGTTAAGTTGCTTTCTTTTGCGTATTTGTGTATCTAAGATGCTTATTATTGATAATTTTAAAAAGTGACCCTTTGTCCTGACTTACTTTTGAATGGGCCATGTTGTTCATTGCCTCCGACATGTATATTTTGTGGTTCAAGCGTCTAGATTTGCAGAGCAGTGCAGGTAGTGTGGATTACAAGGTCTTCTCCGCTAAATCTTTGAGCTGCACATCAGATGTCCTATTTTAATTGCTGCACTACATTCCCCACATAATAGATCTGGAGACTTTACCATCACCCTTGGAAGTTGTCCATTTACATGGTGATACACGATTCCAGTTGAAGAGCAATATTTATTAGTTGAATGAATTTAATTAGAGAGAACAATTGCCAATTCCTTACATTTTCTATATAATATTGGCTTTGAAAATTGAGTCGTGAGCTGATAACGAACTTGGCAATTCCTTGATATACGGATGTTCAATCTACAGATTTTCCCCCCAAAAAAAAGCACTTAACTTTTTGGGAACAAACAACGAACAACAGGAATTCTGCAGATGCTGGAAATTCAAGCAACACACATCAAAGTTGCTGGTGAATGCAGCGGGCCTGGCCTTCTGGACTGTACCTCTTCCTAGAGATGCTGCCTGGCCTGCTGGACTGTACCTCTTCCTAAAGATGCTGCCTGGCCTGCTGGACTGTACCTCTTCCTCGAGATGCTGCCTGGCCTGCTGGACTGTACCTTTTCCTAGAGATGCTGCCTGGCCTGCTGCGTTCACCAGCAACTTTGATGTGTGTTGCTTAACTTTTTGGGTGTGTATCTTCAATTTCCAGAGCTATTTTTCACAATAAATGAATAGTCCATGCTAGTCTCTGCCCATACGAACGCATTATGCCAAAATACCCATAATAGATTTTGTCCAGCTGTTTTGATTTAAGAAACTTTGTTTCATGAAATAGTTTCCAGAAATGCATACAAATTCTTAAATTGAGGAATATATTGTATGAATTTCTGCCACATTTCCACTCTCTCCTCCACCAACCCTGACTCCCCAACTCCACTGCTTTTCCCTCTCAACTCTGTTCTGGATGTGTTCACATGGTGTGAACTATCTGGACATCTTCTCTCTCCCACTCGCTGAAATACTGGTAGATAGTCAATAATAACAAGTCCTTGTCTTCTGAGCTGCTGACTTCAGCGGCAGTGGGGGTGGTGATCTGTAGGAATGTTGACAGGATTATGTACAAGAGGAAGCTCAAATTAAAAAAAAAATGACTGCAACAGCTTCACAAGGAAATCGGCAGATGCTGGAATTTCAAGCAACACACACAAAAATTGCTGGTGAATGCAGCAGGCCAGGCAGCATCTCTAGGAAGAGGTACAGTTGACGTTTTGGGCCGAGACCCTTCGTCAGGACTAACTGAAGGAAGAGCTAGTAAGAGATTTGAAAGTGGGAGGGGGAGGGGGAGATCCGAAATGATAGGAGAAGACAGGAGGGGGAGGGATGGAGCTAAGAGCTGGAAAGTTGACTGGCAAAAGGGATATGAGAGGATCATAGGATGGACGGGAGGCCCAGGGGAAAGAAAAGGGAAGGGGGGAAGTCCAGAGGATGGGCAAGGAGTACAGTGAGAAGGACAGAGGGAGAAAAAGGAGAGAGAGAAAAAAATATATAATAATAAAAGATAAATAAATAACAGATGGGGTACGAAGGGGAGGTGGGGCATTAATGGAAGTTAGAGAAGTCAATGTTCATGCCATCAGGTTGGAGGCTACCCAGACGGAATATAAGGCATTGTTCCTCCAACTTGAGTGTGGCTTCATCTTGTCAGTAGAGGAGGCCGTGTATAGACATATCAGAATGGGAATGGGACGTGGAATTAAATTATGTGGCCACTGGGAGATCCTGCTTTCTCTGGCGGACAGAGCGTAGGTGATCAGCTTTACTGTTGTTGCCAGTAGTCTTGGTGGTATCTGCATTTTTCTTCTGTTATCTGTGAGAAGTCCATATACTTATTCCTTGAGAATAATGAAAATGGTCTATTCTGAAAAGCACCATTTCTTACAATTGCTTTCTCTTTAGAAGAAAACAGAAGCTCTGGAAACCTTTTTGACATTATACAATGAATTAGCAATGGCAAGTGGATTAGTTAATTACATTCTACACTTCCTGGTGTTATCAACCAATATGACATGTTGCTCTTTTAACACGGAGATAAAAGAAGAAATGTCAAGTAGCAGTCCAGTATTTGAGCTTTGCTTCTGTGCAATGTCTTCTAGATACTTCTGTCAAAGAACTGTCCTTCACCTAGCCCGAACTGCTTGACATGGTTGAGTTGTGGTGTTTTCTTTGGGGATTAGTGATGCACTCTCTTTCCTACCCCTTCTATTTCCACATCTGATACCGTACAGAAAGATCTTTGGGCCGATCTCCCTGAGAAGACTTCTGTTCTTCCAATATGCAAAGCCTCATAGGTTACAACCTTCTTATCTGTGAAGTCAATACTGCTTACTGCTATGTTTAGAGCTTGGTCTGATATAAGCCACCAATGCTTCATAGTATTTCTTAATCAACTGTGCACCATGTGGAAATGAGGATTCCATATGCCATTTCTATACAATCATTCTTTTTTGGTGACTTGGTTGATCACACAGATGCCAATGCACTGTGGGAAAAGCACAAAGCAGAGTAGGCTTCATTACATTGATGTGTTATTGGCTTGTAGGATGCTTTGTGCAGTTGTAAATTTTCATCTTCTATTCCTCTGTTATTAATAATGTAAACTAATCTGAGGAACTCCAACTCTCAACAAGCACTCAGTGGTGTAAGCCTGATTCTCCAGGTATGAATTTTCAGTTTATCTACTCTCAGAGCTGAGAGTGCGCAGGTGAAAATCTGAACTGCCAGATCTCGACGTAAACTAACGTTTGAAGTCTGACAAAGTGCATGCTATTCAATAATTCAGTACAAAATGTGTGTGATTTACCCATTGACGCTCATACCTTTGTGGCAAGCTCTCCTTTTACGTATTTAAGTTGCTTTTTAATACCTTCGTGCTTTTTCATTTCTGTCAGTGTTTTTTTCCCCCAGCTGAGATTTGATTGAGGAATTCAAAATTACGAAATAGGGTAAATGCAAGCAGGCTTTTTCCACTGAAGTTGGGTGGAACTACAGCCAGAGGTCATGGGTTAAGGGTGAAAGCTGAAAAGTGTAAGGGGAGCATGAGGGGAAACTGCTTCACTCAGAGGGACGTGAGCATGTGGAACAAGCTGCCTGCACAAGTTGGTGCCTGCCAGCTTGATTTCAACATTTAAGTGAAGTTTGGATAGATACGTGGATGGAAGGGCTATGGAGGGCTATGATCCTGGTGCAGGTCAATGGGAGTAGGAAGTTTAAAAAGTTACAGCATGGACTGGATGGGCCGAACTCCCTGCTTCTGTGTTTGAGTACAGAGAGGAAATTAAGAACCTGGTGGCATGGTGCGAAGACAATAACCTATCCCACAACGTCAGCAAGACGAAGGAATTGGTTGTTGACTTCAGAAGGAGTAGCGGATGGCATGGCCCCATTTACATCAGTGGTGCAAAAGTGGAACAGGTCAAAAGCTTTAAGTTCCTCGGGGTCAATATCACAAATGACCTGACTTGGTCCAACCAAGCAGAGTCCACTGCTAAGAAGGCCCACCAGCGCCTTTACTTCCTGAGAAAGCTAAAGAAAGTTGGCCTGTTCCCTAAAACCCTCACTCATTTTTATAGATGTACTGTAGAAAGCATTCTTCTAGGGTGCATCACAAGTTGGTATAGAAGTTGTCCTGTCCAAGACCGGAAGAAGCTGCAGAAGATCATGAACACAGCCCAGCACATCATACAAACTAATCTTCCGTCCTTGGACTCACTTTACACCGCACGCTGTCAGAGCAGTGCTGCTGGGATAATCAAGGACACGACCCACCCAGCCAACACACTTTTCATCCCTCTTCCCTCTGGGAGAAGGCTCAGGAGCTTGAAGACTTGTACGGCCAGATTTGGGAACAGCTTCTTTCCAACTGTGATAAGACTGCTGAACGGATCCTGACCCAGACCTGGGCCGTACCCTCCAAATATCCCGACCTGCCTCTCGGTTTTTTGCACTACCTTACTTTCCCTTTTCTATTTTCTATTTATGATTTATAATTTAAATCTTTACTATTTACTATCGATTTGTACTCCAGGGAGTGCGAAGCGCAGAATCAAATATCGCCATGATGATTGTATGCTCTAGTATAAATTGTTTGGCGACAATAAAGTAAAGTAAAGTAATAAATACTTGTTTATGACTGCGATGTTCGTCAAGGAATAGTAGAGCATGGAAGCTGGCCCTTCAGCCGAAGATGCCCATCTAAGCCAGTCCCATTTTCCAATGTTTGACGCATATCCCTTTAAATCTTTTCAATCTGCGTATGTTGAGTTGAGGCCTTCTTTATATTTATTTTAATCTAAAGCATCTCTTTTATTTTCTATTTCTACCTTCCTTGTTCCCATTTCCTGAAGTAATGCTCTGGCTCTGGTAGATTTTCTTACATCTCCTGTTATTGTTTAATCTTTCAGTCTGAAGTCCTGACCTTCTCTAATAATTTGCCGTTGTTGATCTACTTTATTGTTGAGATTAACCACGTTGTTCTTCCCCATTGCCTCCAGCACGCATCTTCTGCAGTTTTCAGTGACAAAAGTTGACAGCATGGAGCAAGTGTTCTGCCATTGAAAATCAGCACTTAGTAGCTTCTGCTATACTATTTGGACTGTGCATCCAAATATTCTACTTTCTGAATGTTTTACTACTTCCCCATTAATAGAAAGGGGACTTTACCATTCCCCCTTGTGTAGTCCAATCCACATGGTAGCATCACTGTACTAGTGACCTGGGTTCAATGGTTCAATTTAATATCAGAGAGTGTATACAGTATACAACCTGAAATCCTTGGTCTTCGCAAATTCTGTAGCTGTCTGTAAAGAGTTTATACCTCTTCCCATGATCGCGTGGGGTTCTTCCCACTGTTTCAGTTTCCACTCACGTTCCAAAGATGTGTAGGGTTAGTATGTTAATTAGTCTCATGGGTATAATTAGGTGGCATAGGCTCATTGTGACGGTGTGTGGAGAAGTCTTGATCTAACTTTTAATACAAAAGGACACCACCTCCAAAAATTCAGCCATCCCTGAGCATATCAGTCAAAGATCATACTGTTCTGTATCGCTCAATCAATCATTGATCAATAAATAAACAAACAAGTAAGTAAACGAACTTCAGCCATGATGCAACACATAGTATATTTAGCAGGACTTAATTTGTCGGTACAATTGTACAACCAATGTCCTCATGCAAGGACTTCCCTCCTTTTCTTTTACAAAAGAGCCAAGACCGATAATAACAAAACCTCTATTTTTTCCCAACCAAGAGAAAGTCTGCAGATGCTGGAAATCCAAGCAACAAACACAAAATGCTGGAGGAACTCAGCAGACCACGCAGCATCAATGGAAAAGAGTACAGTAGACGTTTTGGGTCGAGACCCTACATTTTTCAGATCTCCCCCATTTCCCAAAACAGTCCTTGTCTAATATTTTTCTACCCAGAGTCGTTTTTTTCACTCTTGTACTGCCCCAGACTATAACTTATTAATTGAGGTTCTGGTGGACAATGAACTTAAGAGTGAAAATGTTTCTGGTTTAAGCTTCACTCAGGACTCATCAAGATATGGACTGATCATTAACTGCTATGCTGAATTCTTGGAGTATTTTCCTTTGGATTAAAAGTTAGATCAAAAGCTCTCTACACCCACTTGTGGGCAATGAACATCTCATTTCTTCATTTAAAGAAAAACTGATGTACCCTTCCAGTATCTAACTCCCCAACAATCACTAAAATCGATAATTATTATTTTTAAATTGGTATTGTGGGTCAAGTGCATATGTAAATGCATATGTCATCATGCTACTATGTGTCCGCCTCACGTAAAGTAAAAATCGAAGGCTCTCCCTTGTTTTTATTTTGTTTAGCTTTATGTTTTAGAGTTACAAAACGGAACATTTTCCCTTTTGTTTTACTGAGACACATTGCAATCTGTGTAGTTTGGTTCAATGTCAGGGGTGAATAATGGATGTTGGAAGCCCACTGGTCCAAAGGCAGCAAGGTCCTGCCTTGCTGACATTAATTTTTATATTGCTCTTTTGGTCAATGGGGGAACATTTTAGTCCTCTGTAGAGGTTGGTGAGGTGCTTATCAAGAATGTTCTTCCATTAGCAGTTGTCAGTATAGGCTTTGGGAGAATTGCTAAAATTTAAACTAGCTACAAATAATTTTTGTTTTCACAATGGTGTTTTTTTGACGTGGAAGTGCCAGGTTAGAGGCACTTTTGTAAATCTATAACAGGAAGGACATTAGTTGTTGAAATAGTTCAAGGTTAGAAACACATAGTAGTTAATAGGTTCCTAATTTGGTCTACCCATGATTAATGTGTGTGAGGAGGAATTGGTTTCAATTTTTTTCGCGGAGGCGAAAATGATCTGGGGATTCTTAAGCATGCAAATATCTATACTGAGAAACAATCAAGAACTTGATGTTACCTGATTTTGCTATTACTAACTATGTGTTAGTGAAAATGCCTCTCCGTTCCCATTGTTATTGTTTTACCGATCAAAATTAAATTTTGACCCTGGATTATTGCATTCTTCATTCCCAGAATGCTACTTTTTTTTTCTACTTCCTTTTTAACAACCCAATTCTGTTTAATGTCTGTCTTATTTTATTAATGTGGCTGCTGATATCTTGGAAGTTGATTACGTTGACTAGACAAATGCCTTAGCCATTAAAGTATTAGAGTGAATCCAATATCTTGAATGAAATTGGGAGAGCGTAGTATCACATCACATAATTCTTGCTCTCCAGTAGAGCCCCAGGTGCACTTGAAAGCAATAAGAACAATTGCATCTGTCGTTAGAAGATTGGGGATAAAACAACGCGGAATTATAGAGCAGTTCTATCACAGAAATATGCCTTTTTGTCTGGTTACAGACTTTTGAGCTACTACCTACCCCAATTTCTCATCACTACATTCTATTTCTTCCAACCCCCAGCACCATGTTTTTCATTAAATGTAGCTGTTGTTCCCCTCATTTATTGCACGAGTCATGAATTCCACCTTCTGATCAAGACTTCTCCTGAAATTGTTATTAGGCTTGAGATTCTAAATATGAAGCAGAATTTTGTATTCAACACAAGAGTAATGTAATTCTATTCTTTTGTATTCAGGCTGTCCTTTATGCTCTATATTTCCTGGCTATGTTGGATTAAGTCTTGAACTTTTAAAGATGCATCTTTTAATTTAATTCGTTCAAGGAATGTGGCCCTTGCAGGCAGAGCCAGTATTTAATAGCCCTCAAGACGATAGTGGTGAGCTGCCTTTTAGATTTCGGTTCCCCGCTGATTGATGAATGTAGAGGCTCACTGCTTTCTCTGGCTGTGGACTTCAATGCATTGCTAGTGATTTTTTAAAAGGGTTGCTTATTTACTTTTTAAATAAACAAAAAATTTAAGGGTTAGAGTTAATGACACCTACCTGTGTATCTGGTGCTAAACATGTGACTATGTCTCCAATATGGGCAGCAAAGAGAACCTGAGATATATTAACAAACATTAGTGTACCGTAAGCAATAATGTGAGTGCCAAGAGCACAGGCTTAAAATGAACCTTCTACTTGTATATATAAACTTTCAGCCTGTAAATCAGGCTTGCAGTCCGAACTTGGGTTCCCATGAATAGAACCATTGTCAGGTTGGTGCTCAGGACAATGATGACAATTCATCTGACCAGAATTTTGACACCTTGCCATATTATTTACAGTAGTGTGCAAAAGTCTTAGACATGTATACAGTGTCTATAAAAAGTATTCAATTTCCCCCCTGGAAGTTTTCATGCTTTATTGTTTTACAACATTGAATCACAGTGGTTTAAATTTGGCTTTTTTTTGACAGAAAAAGACCATGTCAAAGTGAAAGCAGATCTCTACAAGGTGATCTAAATTAATTACAAATATAAAATACAAAATAATTCATTGCATAAGCATTCACACCCTTCAAGTCAGTATTTAGTAATTGTACCTTTGGCAGCAATATCAGCCTTGAGTTTGTGTGGTTAGGTCTTTACCAGCTTTGCACACCTGGACACTGCAATTATTCCCCAATGTTCTTTACAAAACTGCTCAAGCTCTGTCAGATTGCATGGGGATCAAGAGTAAACAGCTCTTTTCAAGCCCAGCTACAAATTCTCAATTGGATTGAGATCTGGACTCTGACTTGGCCACTCCAGGACATGAGTTTTGTTGTTTTTAAGCCATTTCTGTGTAGATTTGGCTTTAGGCTCAGGGTTGTTTTTTTCCTGGAAAACAAATCTTCTCCCAAGTTGCAGATCTCTTGTAGACTGCACCAGGGTTTCCTCCAGGAATTCCCTGTATTTTTCTGTATTTATTTTACCCTCTACCTTCATAAGCCTTCCAGAGCCTGCTGCAGTGAAGCATCCCCACAGCATGATGCAGCCAGCACCATGCTTCACGGTAGAGATGTTGTGTTTTTGATAATGTGCGGTGTTTGGCTTGTTCCAAATATAGCATTTAGTCTGATTGCCAAAAGGCTCAATGTTGATTTTATCAGACCAGAGAACCTTTCAGAGCCTGCTGCAGTGAAACACCCCTCCAGCATGATGCAGCCACCACCATGTTTCATGGTAGGGATGTTGTGTTTTTGATGTTGTGTGATGTTTGGTCTACGCACTGTTGGAAAGATTTGGTTGCATTGGAGAGGATGTAAAGGAGATTCACCCAAACATTGCTTAGAATACAATGCTTTAGATACAAGGAGAAACTGGGCAGGCTTGATCTGTTTTGCTTGGAGCAAATCAGGCTGAGGAAATGAGGGGAGTATTGCTGGGTAGGGGCTTTTCTCGTTGTTACCATTGTGAAAGAGGTACAAAAGCCTGAAGGCACACACTCAGTGATTCAGGAACAGCTTCTTCCTCTCCGCTATCTGTTTCCTAAATGGACATTGAACCCATGAACACTAACGTCACTACTTTTTTATTTCTGTTTTTTTTTGTACTACTTATTTTAACTTAGCCGGCTGGTGGCGCAGTGACATCAACACCAGACTCCGGAGCGAAGGTTCCCAAGTTTGAATCCAGTCGGCCCGCACCCGGGCACACTTTCCACCTGTGCCAAGTTGAGTGTTGAGCTCGCAGCTCGGCCTCGTAAAAAACAAACTGCGCTTTGAGAAGGACGTGGGGAACCACTCACAGGATCTTTCCTCCAAGACAACCACTTGAAAAAGTGGTCGCTGAGGCTCTGGCAGAGTGCGGCACAGAAAAAAAAAACTTAAATATTTAATAGACATATACGTACTTCAATTTAGTTTTTTCTCTTTATTAATTTACCACATATTTCATTGTACTGCTGCCATAAATTTAACAAATTTCATGACATATCCCAGTGATATTAATTCTGATTCTGAAGGAGGTATACAAAATTGAAAGGTATAGGTGGTAGAAGCTTTTCCCCATAGCAGATGTACTTAAGGTCAGAGGGGATTGGTTTAAGTGAGGAGTACAAGGTTTGGATGGTATCTGAGGAAGAATTGTTTTCACTTGGGGTGCTTGTAATCTGCAGTGCATTGCCCAGGAAGGTGGTAGAGGCAGATAATCTCACAGCATTCAAAGCTCAGCTGGATGAGCATTGAATCATCAAGGCATGGTAGGTTATGGGCTAACTATTAGCAACTAGCATTATCCTAGATGGTAATTGATGGTTAAAATGGATACATTGGGTTAAAGAGCAGCACAGCTCTGACTCTACAATACTTGCATATGTTTCCAGTATTGCACAGATTTTCCATTTTTTGTGGTTTCTGTGGATTATTCTTGTGAAAGCATAAACAGAAGCCGTTCTTCATAAGAAGGATCTTGAGGTCCATCGTCATAGTTTGCTCATGCTGCCCAGGCAAGTAGGCAGGGTGGTAAAGAAGGCGTATGACAAGCTTGCCTTCACTTGTTGGGGCATTGAGTATAAAGGTAAGCAAGTCCTGTTGCAGTTGTATAAAACTTTGGGAAGACTGCACTTGGGAGTAATGTGTGCAGGTCTGGCCACTCCATTACAAGAATAATATGAAGGTTTTGGGATGTGTACAGAAGAGGCTTCCTGTGATATTAACTGGATTAGAGCGTATTAACTGTAAGGAGAAGATAGATAAACTTGGGTTGTTTTCTCTTGAAACTTGAGACTGTGGAGAGACTTGACAGAGGTTTAATAAAATTATGGAAGGCATAGATAGGGTGGACAGTATGGAAATGTCAAATGCTAGAGGACATGAATTTATGGTGAGGAGGGAAAGATTTTTACATGGAATGTGATGAGTGGGTGGATCAGGCTGCCCGGGATAGTTGTGCAAGCAGAGACACTTGTTGCATTCAAGATGCTTTTAGAGAGAGACATGAATGTGCATGGAATGGAGGGATGGGGATCATGTGCAGTCAGAAGGGATTTAATTTAATTTGGCATCATATCTGGCTCAGGCAACAAGCACCAAAGTGCCTGTTCCTGTTCTGTACTGTTCCATGTTCTATTAAAACAGAACAATTCTCTGTGAACCTGCCGGTTTGTATTCAAGTGGCATGGATCTGCAGTCTCAATGGCATGCTTCGACAGACACTGTAAACAAACGAGAAAGGCTCCTAGATTAACAGTTAAAACATGGCCACTGTTACAGTGGTTGATTTGAATCTGTGAGATTTTAGGTTTAATATGTCAATGGTTTAGTAAAATGGTCTCAATTTCACGTTACATTTAGATGCACTTTTGAGGCTTAGCTTAACTGTAATAGAATTAGTCTTTCTTGACCTGATTGTAGTAAGATCGTTTCTTTCAAAGTACAAGCTCTAACCACACCAATGATGAGAGTATATCTCCCTCCTTACCGTCAATTTCTGCTCAGACCAGAGTCCCATCTTTCAATCCAGCATTTGTAAAGAATGGAAGAGAAATCTGTGGAGTCACATCCAACTGATTTAAAGGTGGGAAGATATGTTTTCCATTAGATCTCCTTTCCATTAGGAATGACTTCTCAGTGTAGGAAACCGGTTTTAACAATCTCTTCAATCCTCACTGCCCCTCCCTCTCAGAAATAGGGTTGCAATGCTATTGTTCACAATCTGTAGTTACAAATACAAATGTTTGTATATATATGGCACAACATTATTTTTCCAGCAGAAAATTTTTCAGACGCATGACCAAACATTTTTGGTGGATTCTGTGCAATTTGTCTTTCTGTCATGATATCATCACACAGTCTTTCATTATATTTCGCAGCCCCTTCCATTTTCACCTCTTTCTGCAGAAAGCAAACAAAAATATAACGTTAAAGCAACAATATTATGTTCACGTTTATAACATGAGCAAGGCTGACCTTGCAGTTACAAACTTATTCTCTGTCCTCTCTCTTGCTTGTCTCAAATAATTGTTTTGATGCTTATTAGGCACCAGTAAAAAACATGTTAAATGTTTTTTGGTCAATTCTTTGTGCTAAATTCCAGCATTGGGTGCCCATTGAAATAGACTTTGCACAGTTTAACACATTTGGAAAGTGATTCCCAGCTTACCGCTATTGTAAAACAAAATTCGGAATTTTGGTTGGTGTAGGACATCCAGAGGTCAGAGCTACTTGGAATGGTGGTAGGTGGTGTCTGTGGTGTAAGGGAATCGAAGCTTCTCAAGCCAAAGTATTGAATAGGATGTTGCCTGGCTGGTATTTGGTGAGAGAGTGAGAGGAAGTGGTCAGAGCCAAAATCGCATTGATGTTGATGATGCTTCCCCCCGGAGTTCCTGACCAGGGACAGGAACAGAAGCAGGTGATGTTGGGGTCTGGTGGGAGATATCTTTACTCAAAGCCAGTCCTCAGCTCTGCCATGGGCAGTCCCAAGCCCAGCTGCTAAGGAGGAGGGTTCATCATGGGGCTAGCAACCCCATCCTGTACAAACCCAGGCATCAGAACAGCCAACAGAAGATCAAAAGGCCTCGTTCCTAGGAGAGGAAGGATCTTCATGTAGAAAATGTATGAAAGGTGGGCTACAACTCCAAAGACTCACCCAGGACAGAGGATTTTGGCAAACTGCATTTGGTTGCCCATGCCCCAGTGGACTTAAGAAGAAGAAGAAAAACAGATCTCTGCATTATGGAGTTAATTTCCCAGATCTGGTTGTGTAGCCTCTATAACACAAACTGAAGCAGGGCTCTTGTACCTTGCACAGACCTACTTCTGAATGATTGGCCTCGAGCCTCACATGTCAGAAAGCTATCCAGGAATGCTTTCCGTGCACTTGAGACTCCCATTGAAAATGAACCTCCAGATTCCTCTCAAACTATAGGGGTTGGGTTAGGTGTACCCTTTAAATTATAGGCAGTACAGAGCTGGCTAGCTGGGTCAGGGAGGCCTCCTCATCCCGTGTACAGCATGTTCAATGTCATATTTACAGTGAAGGTTGGACTGTGAATTTTAAGGAACCTGAGTACTTCAGGTGAGAGCACGTCAGATCCTGTTTGAGTGGTTTTAACTTTGTACACAGAGATGCCTGCTTCTCGACGTTATGGCAATCCATGCACCAAGAAGCTGGGAGAAAAATTGCAGACCCCTGTTACAACGATTCCTTGACTTCAGTTATTAATGTTTTCTTGAAAAATTCAATCATAAATGTTGTGGGATATGATAGAATTTTTGTAGGTCACAATGCTGTCAGCCTTAACTACACCCTGTGGCAAAGTTAGTGTAATTTAATACTGTACTTAACAATTAATTCTGAGAAGGAGCATTCAAATCCAGTGATGAAATGGATGTGGTTGACAAAATACTTTTGCTTTCTACAGTTGGGACCAGTTTTATTGCAATAAGAAAATGCTCTGGTTTAAAAGAAGGATATGTTTAATCCATGGTCTGTAATATTGACAGTTTAAGCAAAAGTCCATGTGGTGTCGTAAGATGACTTGAGATGATACTGAACCTCTACATCTGCACCAAAAGTTGCCCCTCGTTTTATTGAAAAGGAATGAATGACTTGGGCAGGGTTTTCTTCAAATAAGCCTGGTTGAAGACTATGATGTGAAATGCTTTGGGGTGGACTGTTTCTTGCTTGGAGATGGCATCATGCAGTATCTCAAGCATTTGATTATAGTCGGCCACTGTTGGTATGTAAACTGCGATCAGAATTATGGCAGAGAGCTCCGTTGGTAAATAAAATAGATGGTATTTGATCATTAGATGTTCAAGGTTGGAGGAACACTAGTTCGACAAAACCGCCATATTGGAGCACCACTGAGAGTTTATCATGAAACACACACCTCCATCTTTTGCCTTTTCAAAATCAGCACTTTGGTCCATTCATAAATTGAGAACACTTTGGATCTGACTGCTGTATATGGCATGATGGGGGAAAGCCATGTCTTGCTCAGACATAGAACTCTCATTTCCCTCTTATACAGCAATCTTGCCCTCAACTCCTCAATTTGGTTTTCCAGTGACTGCATATTTGCTGACGAGATGCTGGATAGAGGGGGACTCAACTGTCTGTGATTCAGCTTGGCTTGAAGCCTTCATGCCCCCCCCGCCACCCACTGCCTCACGTCCGACCATGCCAGCTTAGTTTGCTGAGTCCTTTGTGAAATTTGTAGATCTTTAAGTTTATTTAGAAGTACATTGCTTAAAAAGAAATTGCATGCTGCAGGTTGCAGTGAGAGTAATTCCAAAGAGTAGACAGTGCTATAGAGAGTGTTCACCTCCCCACCCCCGAAAGTTTTCATGCTTTATTGTTTTACAACATTGAATCACACTGGATTTAATTTGGCTTTTTGACACTGATCAACAGAAAAGACTTTCGTGTCAAAGAGAAAACAGTATTCTACAAATTGGTCTAAATTTATTAAAATTATTAAACACAAAATAATTGATTGCATAATTACTCACCCCTTTCAAGTCAGTATTTAGCAGATACACCTTTGACAGCAATTACAGCCTTCATGTTGTCAGCTTTGCACATCTGGACACTGCAATTTTTTTCCATTCTTTACAAAACTGCTCAAGCTCTGTCAGATTGCATGGGGATCATGAGTGAACACCCCTTTTCAAGTCCAGACACAAATTCTCAAATGGATTGAGGTTTGGACGCTGAGCTGGCCACTCCAGAACATCAAGTTTGTTGTTTTTAAGCCATTTCTGTGTAGCTTTGGCTTTACACTTGGGTTCATTGTTTTGCTGGCAAACACATCTCCTCCAAAGTCGCAGTTCTCTTGCAGACTGTGTCAGGTTTTCCTTCAGAATTTCTCTGTATTTTGCTGATTTCATTTTACCCTCTATCCTCACAAGCCTTCCAGAGCCTGCTGCAGTGAAGCATCCCCACAGCATGATGCAGCCAGCACCATGCTTCACGGTAGGGATGTTGTGTTTTTGATAATGTGCGGTGTTTGGCTTATTCCAAATATAGCGTTTAGTCTGATGGCCAGACAGCTCAATTCTAGTTTTATTCAGCTGACTTCAGAGTCTCCCATATGCCTTCTAGCGAACTCTAGCTGAGATTTCGTGTGAGTTTCTTTCAACAGTGGCTTTCTCTTTCCCACACTTCCATAAAGCTGTGATTGGTGAAGCACCCGGGCAACAGTTGTATGCAGTCTGTCCCGTCTCAGTCACTGAAGTTTGTAACTCGTCCAGAGCTGTCATAGGTCTCTTGGTGGCCTCCCTCACTAGTCCCTTTCTTGTACAGTCACTCAGTGTTCAAGGACAGCCTGCTCTAGGCAGATTTATAGCTGTGCGATATTCATTCCATTTCTTGATGATTGACTTAACGGCACACCAGGGAATATTCAGTGACTTGGACATTTTCTTGTATCCATCTCCTGATTTGTGTTTTTCAATAACCTTATCGCAGAGCTGCTTGGAGTGTTCTTTTGTCTTCATGGTGTAGTTTTTGCCAGGATACTGTCTCCCCAGCAGTTGGACCTTCCAGATATGGGTATAATTTTACTACAATAATTTGAAACACCTTGAATGCACACGATGATCTCCATTTAACTAATTCTGTGACTTCTAAAGCCAACTGGTTGCATCAGTGATGATTATCAAAAAAGACAAATTAAATCCATAGTGATTCAATGTTGTAAAACAATAAAACATGAAAACTTCCAAGGGGAGTGAATACTTTTTATAGGCACTATATTTAGAAGTATTGTACGTAGCATGCAGAACACTGCCATAGTTCACCTGCACTAACTTGCCATCTTGTCTATGAGACCAATTGAAGGAACTGTGGAAAAGGGAATTTTTTCTAAGTCATTATCTTGGATCTTCACACGGCTTAGCACTCTGTATCTGGAGATGGTCCTGGAACTTGTTAAACTGGATTCCCATTAACTTTCAACCCTTCTAATTCCTACAGGTTATATGTACCATCTGCTGAAACTAAGTTATAAATAATGGTGTGTTACCATCCTTACAAATCATTGACATTTGGTAGTAATCACACAATGTAAAATAGGTAATTAGTGTGCCAGATGTGGATAATAGAGAAATAAATCTATAGAGGCGGAATTATTTTCCCATCAATGTTTAATTCTTTTTGCTTCTGCCACCATCTGTATTTCTGGCCTGTCCATTATGTACTAGAAGGATAGCAACACGCATAATCTGCTGGAGGAACTCAGCAGGTCAGGCAGCATCTATGGAAATGAATTAAATAGTCAATATTTTGGGCCGGAACCCTTCTTCAGCACTGGAAGGGAAGGCGGGAGATGTCAATATTGGAGAGAGGACAAAGGAGACCAGCTAGAAAGTGATAGATGAAACCAAGTGGATGGGAAAGGTCAATGGCTGGAGAAGGAAGAATCTGATAGGAGATGAGAGTGGGCCATAGGAGAAAGCAAGGGAGGAGAGGGCCCAGGAAGAAGTAATAGGTAGGTGAGACGAGGTAACAGGTCAGAGTGGGGAATGGGGGGGGGGTGCGGTTTTCTCCAGAAGGAGAAATCTATGTTCATGCCATCAGGTTGGAGGCTACCCAGATGGAATATAAGGTATTACCTTGGCCCAAAGGGAGGCTATGGACTGATATGTCAGAATGGGAATGGGAATTGGAATTAAAATGTTTGGCCGCCAGGAATTTCCGCTTGTGGCAGATAGAGCAGAGGTGCTTGACAAAGCGGTGCCCCAACTTACGATGGGTCTCACCATTGTAGAGAAGCCGCTTCGGGATGACCTGAAAAAACAGGCAACCCCAGCAGATTCATAGGTGAAGTGTTGCCTCACCTGGAGAGACGTTTTGGGGCCCTGAATGGAAGTGAGTGAGGAGGTGTGTGGGCACTTAGGCTGCTTGCAGGGATGTGCTGGGAGGGACGAGTGGACAAGGGAATCATGGAGGGAGCGATCCCTGCAAAAAGTGGGTGGAAGGGTGAGGTAAAGACACTGTGTACAGATCTGCTCTCCCTATTGAGGACTGCTGTGTACATACATCTACTGATGCTTCTGGACACATCTTCAGTGATGTTCCTGGAATCATCAGGTGTTTCGGGTCTTTCAACATCATACACCCTCCTCCAGGTGACCCAGCCAGGGCTGATCAGACCCCAGCTTGTGTCCAGATGGCTAGCTACTTATGACTCCATGGCTCCCCTCTTTTGAGCCACAGCCATCTTGAGGCCCTCTCTGCCGCATCGGTGGTACTGCGGATGGCTCTCCTCTTCCTCTCTCCCTCGAGGCCCAAAATGCTGAAGGCTCTAACTAAGGAACAGGCTGCAAATCCCCTACAACCAGCCTCCACTGGGAGACACCTCGCTCTCCATCCAGCCTGCTGACAGTTGCTGACCAGTCCTGCGTACTTGGAGAGCTTCCTTTCAAAGGCCTCCTCCAAGCTAGCTTCCCATGGGACTGTCAGCTCCAGCAGCACCACTTGCTTAGTAGACTCAGACACTAGGACCATGTCTGGTCACAGGGTGGTGGCTACGATATGGTTGGGGAACTTCAGCTGATGTTCGAGGTCCACCAACAGCTGCCAGTCCCTTGCAGAGGTCAGGATGCCTGCAG
This sequence comes from Mobula hypostoma, assembly GCF_963921235.1. Classification (NCBI taxonomy): domain Eukaryota; kingdom Metazoa; phylum Chordata; class Chondrichthyes; order Myliobatiformes; family Myliobatidae; genus Mobula; species Mobula hypostoma. Next base: position 27,828,191 of record NC_086119.1, on the reverse strand, counting down.
ATTATTCCTATGATTGAGGGAGTATAGAAAAGGGAAATATTGGCTTCTGGGTTGGTGAGTTTATGATAATCAGACCAGACTTGACCCACACATGTAAAAAGGACTTTGTACAATGTCATTATGTTTAAAGCGGACTGAGGTAGATTGGCCACCCCCAGAGTCCTCCCACTCCACATTTTGAATTTGAGACTCTGCCAGTTCCTTTCGTGATGTGCGAAGAGCTCTGGCAAATTCAACATCAACAACAGCAGCTTGAATTTGCATAGCGTCTTTATACTGAGGAGAATGAAGTCCCTTTGCCACTTCACAGGAGCATAAACAGACAAAACTCATTGTTGAGTCAAAGGAGGAGACATTCAGAGGAATGATCTAGAAGGTTGATCAAAGAGGGACGGTTTGACAAGCAACTTAAAACAGAAGACTCAATATGTCAAGGTCTGTGGTGGGATTTCTGGAACTTCTGGAGGTTGAAGCACTGGCTGTTGCTACTGATGGACTAACGTGGGTAGGAATGTATAAAAGATTGGTGTTTCACAATGTAAAGTTCACAGAGCTAGGCAATTTCAGATATCTGGAGGAACAATGCGATAATATGACCGAATGAGATCCAAGTCTGTGGTGTTGCTAATTGCAAGCCAATGTTGACGATGACGCACAAAGATGATACTTGCTATGTAATACAATATGGGTAAGGGTGTTTTGGAAAAATTAAGTGTTTATGAATAGTGTTGGGTGGAAGGACACCTGGTATTAACCTGAACATGACTAGAATATTGATAAGGCGTTTCAGCAGTTGATAACTGTGATAGGGCCAATAGTGTGTAGTGAGGCAATGTTAGCAACATTGGTGATGTGGAAGACAAATCTGCGAGCTCTTTTATCTGAAGAAGTAGTGAAGGTAGAATAAAAGGCCAAATAATTCTTAAAAATATTACTCAGCAGCCACAGCCTTTTGTGTTTGTATCCAGCTTTAGGACAGGCATGCACCAAAGGAAGGGCTGGGGGAGGAAGCACATCTGGATTTAGGCACTGCAAAATGTTGCTATTCCCCTCCTTTCAGACTGCTAACCTGGGACTAACTTCTTTACTATCTTCAGACCATGAGTCAAGCTGGAAACTGTGCACTCCATTCCATTATACACTGAGCACATCACCTCTAATCATTGTGTGGGTTTATCCATTATATTTCATGGAGAAGAAAGCTTTTGTGTAGTACCTTTCAAAACCTCTCTTCAGCCATTGAAGCATTTTGACTTGAGGTTAAACTTGTGAAGCACAATTCAGCAAAGTTGGGCACAGTGCTGTGGAAATGACCAAATGTTCTTTTTGTGTATTTTAGAGTGAGGGATGAAAGTTGGCCAGCAGAACTGTCCAACTTCTTTAAAATAGGTGCATGGGATTGAATGCATGGATTCTGAGGGAACAGGCTGTCTATGCTGCATGCTGCTATCTGAAACTTTGCACCACTGCTGTGGTGTTCAAAACTCCAGCACAGGACTTGAACCTGTACACTCTGACTTAAAGACAAGAGTGCCGGCAATGACGATACAGTGCAGCTGACTTAATTCTTATGTATATGGTGTATGTTTCTATCTACAAGTCCACCCCAACTTATGAGCACCTGACTATACAGCCCATACATGTGAAGTAGTGTTTTGGGAAACTGGAAAGATGGATTTGTCGGCTGCTGCAAGGCTGCAGGTATCTTCTGCCAGGTGGAAACTCAGTTCGTGGCTGTATTTCAGACTTGTGAACTGTTTGTGTAACGAACAGCTCACAGGAATGGAATCCTGTATTCTTAGTATTATTAAGAATCCCACCCATCCATCCAGCATCCTCTTTGACCTTCGACCATCAGGCAGGAGACTCCAATGCATTAAAAGCAAAAACGGTCAGGATGGGAAACAGTTTCTTCTCTTAGGCCATTAGGCTTCCGAGTTTCCTGCCACATCAGTTCGACATGTCACTGGTTAATTTGTTCTGTACCATACAATATTTAATGTATGCACTTTAGTTTGTTATTTATGCATGATTCATCTGTAGATTTTATCCTTACCTTCATAAGTTATCGTGTGTTATGTGCGCTACTGTTCCTTACACCCTGATTCGGAGAAACATTGTCTCGTTTCTATATACATTATATGGTTATACATGTATATAGTTAAATGACAATAAACTGACTTGACATTGCAATAAGCTGATTTGGGAATCCTATTTAAGGCTACCTGGGTTTTATCTTTGATATTCTCTTTATTTTTATTTGAAACAATGGTGTTATTTCATAACTATTCAATCTTTTAACAACTAAGTTTGCAAGTATTATAAATCACAACCAATGAAGTAAATAATCCCCATGTAATTTCAAACTCTATTGACCATTTTATTATTTCATATCAAGCCATGTTTATTTATGGAACAAAATAAATACTGGTTCAACTAATCTACCAATTCTAAGTTAGTCTTGTACTGTAATTACAGTTCAAACATATTCAGCACAATAATAATGCAAAATATAATGTTTGCTATACAGAATATCTCCTGAGGCAGTTCCTCTGGGTTGATAATGACTTTCTTGACTTACTTCCTCTCTGGTCTGTGAGGCTGAAACAGTTGGAGCAGGAACTGTTCAATGGATTCAGTTAGCAGGTGGTTAGCTTGTGAGGCCTTCTGTGAAATCTCGGCACATGAACTTGATGTTTCCACTGCCAACCTGAATGTTCCTTCTCCGTTTGAGGTGATCATAGGCCAGGTTGTCTCGTGAGTTTGTGAAGGTGCCGTACTTACAGCTTTGATTTGTTTCCATGACTTGATCCTTGAACAATTGGTCTCAGTGAGCCTAATCAAGCCAACGATATCAAGGCCTGCCTGTGTCAATAAGAGAGTTACTGGACGAGCAGCCGCAGTTCAGGACCATTGATCCAAAGAGGTGAAACCTGGATCCCATGAAATATAATTCCATGTAATTAAGCTTGGAATAGTGGGGAAGGGAACTGTTCTCAGTTAGAGTAATTATGAAACCACCAGATTGTTGTAAATATCCGTCTGGTTTAATAATGTCCTTCAGGGTAAGAAATTTGGTTAACTTGGCCTATAAGTGTCTCCAGACTCATTCGAGTGGTTTATTTTCTATTGCCTCTTCTGTGTAAGTGGGGATTGGCAATAAACACTTTGATGCCCATGTTCAATGAAAAATAAGATAAAAATAGCTGGCATTGCCAGCAACATCCTCATCACGTTGATTTTTTTTTCCTTCATCTGTGAAATAATACAATGGCCTTGGGAAATGTGCAGAATAAAAAGAAATAGAAAATGTGAGATTAAAATTTAGTTATACAGTCACCGAGCAACGCAACATAGGATAGAGGTCCTTCAGTCCAATGAGTCTAGGCCAACCATGGTGCTCACCTAGCTATCCAAATTCCTGTAAACACCCCCATATCCCTGTAAGGCCTGCCACTCCATGTACCTATCTAAGTGTCTCTTGGATGGTACTATTGTACCTGCATCAAGTCCCTCTTCTGGCAGCTTATTCCGTATATTCACTAGGTCCTGTGTGAAAAAGTTACCCTTTTAAATATACACCCCTTAGTTTAGGTCTACCTCACCCTGGGAAAAGGACTGTTACTATCAATCTGATCTATGCCTTTTGTAATTTTAAACATTTCTGTAAGGTTACCCCTATTTTCCTATATTCCATGGAATGAAGACTTGCTTATCTATCTATCTGTCTGTCTGGCCCTTCAAACCACACCACCCAGTAAACCCCCCGATTTAATCCTAACTCAATCATGGCACAATATGCAATAACCAATTAACCTACCAACTATAAGCTTACTATAAGCCTACAGACTCTCACGGCTACCTGGACTATTCCTCTTCTCACCCTGTCTCTTGCAAAAATGCCATCCCCTTCTCGCAATTCCTCCGTCTCCGCCACATCTGCTTTCAGGATGAGGCTTTTCATTCCAGGACGAAGGAGATGTCCTCCTTTTTTAAAGAAAGGGGCTTCCCTTCCTCCACCATCAACTCTGCTCTCAAACACATCTCTCCCATTTCACGCACATCTGCTCTCACCCCATCCTCCCACCACCCCACTAGGAATAGGGTTCCCCTTGTCCTCACCTACCACCCCACCAGCCTGTGGGTCCAACATATAATTCTCCGTAACTTCCACCACCTCAACGGGATCCCACAACTAAGCACATCTTTCCCTCCCCCCGCTGTTTTCCACAGGGATCGCTCCCTACATGACTCCCTTGTCCATTTGTTCCCCCCCATCCCTTCCCACCATTCTCCCTCCAGGCACTTATCCTTGTAAGTGGAACAAGTGCTACACATGCCCTTACACTTCCTCCCTCACCACCATTCAGGGCCCCAGACAGTCCTTCCAGGTGAGGCGACACTTCACCTGTGAGTCGGCTGGGGTGATATACTGCATCCGGTGCTCCCGATGTGGCCTTCTATATATTGGCGAGACCCGACGCTGGCTGGGAGGCCGTTTCACTGAACACCTACGCTCTGTCCACCAGAGAAAGCAGGATCTCCCAGTGGCCATACATTTTAATTCCATGTCCCATTCCCATTCTGATATGTCTATCCACGGCCTCCTTTACTGTCGAGATGAAGCCACACTCAGGTTGGAGGAACAACACCTTATATTCTGTCTGGGTAGCCTCCAACCTGATGGCATGAACATTGACTTCTCTAACTTCCGTTAATACCTCACCTCCCCTTCGTACCCCATCCGTTATTTATGTATTTATTTATTTATTTATCATCTCTCTCCTTTTTCTCCCTCTGTCCCTCTCACTATACTCCTTGCCCATCCTCTGGGCTTCCCCCCTCCCCCTTGTCTTTCTCCCTAGGCCTCCTGTCCCATGATCCTCTCATATCCCTTTTTCCAATCAACTTTCCAGCTCTTTATTTAAAGTATTAGAAAAATATGGGTTAGGAACATCTTTTATAAATTGGATTAAAACTTTAAATTCTAACCCTAAGGCTAAAGTAGTGACAAACTCTCAAATTTCAACACCATTCCAGTTAAAAAGGTCAACTAGACAAGGTTGTCCGTTATCACCTGCTTTATTTGTACTGGCGATAGAGCCATTAGCAGAACTAATCAGAATTGATCCAGTTATTATGGGTTTTAGAGTTAATCAGGAGGAATATAAAATTAATCTTTTTGCCGATGATGTTTTGATTTACTTAATAAACCCACAACATTCGTTACATAAATTATCTTCTGGATTGGATGAATATGGGAAGGTATCAGGTTATAAAATAAATCGAGATAAAAGTGAAATTTTACCTCTTACTAAAGGAGACTATAGTCAATGTCGATTAGTAACCCAATTTAGATGGCCGGTAAATGGTATAAAGTACTTAGGTATAAGACTTGATAATGATGTAAAGAATTTATATAAATTTAATTATTTACCACAATTGAAAAAAATTCAAGAAGATTTTGACAAATGGATGATACTACCAATAACATTAGTAGGTAGAGTCAATGTTGTAAAAATGAATATATTTCCTAGATTACAGTATTTGTTTCAAACATTACCAATACAATTGCCACAGAAATTTTTTCAAGAGTTAAATAAATGTGTGAGAAAATTTCTTTGGAAAGGTAAAATGTCAAGAATATCATTGGAAAAATTGACATGTAAATTTGGGTTAGGAGGGTTACAACGGCAAAACTTTAAAAATTATTATAAAGCAAATCAACTTAGATTTATTGCATCTTTCTTCGATGATCGAAAACCAGCATGGACTAAAATAGAATTAGACAAGATAGGAGAAAATAGACCTGAAGATTTTATACATAAATGGGAATCTAAATGGATACGGGAAAAGAAAGAATCTCCTATATTAACACATTTGATTGATCTATGGAATAAGATAAATGTTGATAATGAAACACAGAAATCTCTATTAGCAAGGAGACCTTTTTTCCAAAACAAACTTATTCCTTTTACAATGGACAATCAACTTTTATATAATTGGAACCAAAAAGGGATTAAATTTATAGGAGATTGTTATGAACGAGGTATATTGATGTCATTTGAACAACTAAAGGATAAATATAAAATATCAAATAATACTTTCTTTTGTTACCTTCAATTAAGGGCTTACTTAAAAGGTAAGCTGGGTCAAACAATGTTTTTGCCAAAACCTAATGAAATTGAAATTTTAATTCAAAAAGGGAAAATTAAAAAATTTATTTCTTGTATGTATAATTTGATTCAAGAACAGACAATTAAACAAGGAACCCATAAGTCAAAGCAAAAATGGGAAACAGATCTGAATATTAATATTGATGAAACAAATTGGTCAAGACTCTGTCTTGACAGTATGACAAATACAATAAATGTTCGACTTAGATTAGTACAATATAATTTTTTACACCAATTATATATTACACCACAAAAAATAAATAGATTAAATTCAAATCTATCTGATAAATGCTTTCGGTGTAATCAAGAAATTGGTACTTTTTTACATTCTACTTGGTCTTGTTTTAAAATTCAACCCTTTTGGATAAATTTAAGAGTCTTATTGGAACAAATTACTGGAACTCAACTTCCACATAACCCTGTATTATTTCTATTAGGTGATATTGAAGGGATAAAGCCGAAACTTAAATTGAATAAATATCAGAAAGAATTTATAAAAATTGCATTGTCAGTAGCTAAGAAGACTATAGCAGTTACTTGGAAATCTGATTTGTATTTAAGTATGGATCGTTGGAATAATGAAATGGCTAGTTCTATTCCACTCGAAAAAATTACTTATAATTTAAGAGATAAATATGTAACATTTTTGAATATTTGGCGCCCTTATTTACAAAAGATAGGATGGCATATTTAAGTGCTCCGATAAAGATCTTGGTCCCTTGGGGAAAGTAACGAATAATTATACCAAATTTATTTTGAATCCCATGGAGCATGTGGACACCTTCCAATACCCAGGCGGCTCTTCTTTTTTTTCCCTCTTCTTTCTTTTTAGGTAGGACTATATATGGGCGGGGGAGGGTTAAGGGGAGGGGGGAGGGTAGATTTTATCTTTTCATGTATTCCTTTTGAAAACTCAATAAAAATTATATTATAAAAAAAACTTTCCAGCTCTTGGCTCCATCCCTCCCCCTCCCACTTTCAAATCTCTTACTATCTCTTCTTTCAGTTAGTTCTGACGAAGGGTCTCGACCCGAAACGTCGACTGTACCTCTTCCTATAGATGCTACCTGGCCTGCTGGGTTCACTAGCAATTTTTATGTGTGCTGCTTGTAACCTACCAACCAGTATGTCTGTGGATTGTGGGAGGAAACCGGAGCACCCAGAGGAAACCCGCACGGCGTAGTGGAGGACGTACAAACTCTTTATTGGCAGTGGCAGGAAGCCAGCCTGCCCCTGTAACTCAGACTCTCTAGTCCTGGCAACATCCACATAAACCTCTGTACTCTTTCCAGTTTAACCATATCTTTCCTGCAACAGGATGACCAAAGCTGTACACAGTACTCAAAGTGCATCTTTATCAGTGACTTAACATACTTCAACATACTGTTCCAACTCCTTTAGTCAATGCCCGAACTGATGAAGGCCAGCATGCTGCCTACCTGTGATGCCTCTTTCAAAGAACTTTACACTTGCCCTGCTAGACCCTTCTGTTCCTTTACACCCCTTAGAACCCTACCATTTATCGTACAAGTCCTACGCTGTTCTGACTTTCCAAAGTATGTCATCTCGCACATAACTTTTTTGAGATCTTACTGCCACTCCTTGACCCACTTTCCTAACTAATCAAAATCCCCTTGTTATCTATGAGAACCACCATCACCTCCTAATCTTGTGTCATTGGAAACTTGCTGCTCAAGCCTTGTGCTGTTGTGTCCAAATCATTTGCATAACTAACAAATAACAAGGGCCTGAACACCAGCCCCTACGACACACCAGTCACTGGTCACCGACCTCCATGCTGAGAAACAGCCTCCACCTCTGAGCCAATTTTGAATCCATATGAAGGCAATATATATTGTGGAAAGATTTAAGTTTTACTTTTACATTTTTGTCCCAAACTTTGATGCCTACTTAAATTGATAAATTAAAATACTGAGCAACACACCCAAAATGCTGGAGGATTTCAGCAGTCTGGGCAGCATCTATGGAAGAAAGTACAATCGACGTTTCGGGCTGAAACCCTTCAGCAGGACTAAGTTCAATCTTGTTTTTCATCTTCAAGGTGATTTTACAAAGCCATTTCAGCCCGAAACATCAACTGTACTTTTTTCCATAGATGCTGCCTGACCTGCTGAGTTCCTCCAGCATTTGTGTGTGTTGTTCGGATTTCCAGCATCTGCAGATTTTCTTTTGTTTGGGATTAAATTAAAATACTGTTTAGGGTTGCGATGGCCAACACTAAGGGGGCAAGAAGAGAGAAACAAATCCAGAGCAGAAGTAGGAGAAATTGTGAAAGGAGATGGTTGAATTTCAAATGTCAGCTTGTAAACAGGTCATGCATCATGCAGACAGAATGGATTTGTAAAATCACCTTGAAGGTGAAAAGCAAGATTGAATTTAGCAGCTAACTTTTGATTAAGAATGATGAAACATGCTCTGGTACAAGTGGAAACTGTAATTGTAATGTGTTGTGGTTCATTGACGATTATATCATCACAGAGTGAAAGCACATCAAAGGTAACTTCTAGTCAGGAGGTTGCTGTATCTTCTAGAGGGTACAGTAATATAGTGAACACAGAAAAGTCTGCAAGTGGTGGTAATCCAAAGCCACACAATTGCTGGAGGAGCTGAGCAGGTCAGGCAGCATCTGTGGAAATGAATAAACAGTCGGTGTTTTAGGGTGAGACCCTCCTTCAGGGCTGAGAAGAGTCTCAATCCAAAACGTCAACTGTTTACTCATTTCCATAGATGCTGCCTGAGCTGCCGAGTTCCTCCAGCATGTTGTGAGTGTGTTGCACAGTAATATAGTGCTAGGTTTGGCATACTAATAAACAACAGCAATAGTTTCTTCAAGTAAAAAAAAACCCGATAATGATAATTCTAATCAAGCTGAGCAGCATCTGTGGGGAAATAATTTGGACGAGATTAGAAATGAAACTATTTTTTCATTTACATAGAAAGGGAGGAGGGAGAGTGAGAATAAAGAGCAGGATGTGAGAACAGACGAGCCTGAAAGAGGGAAGCAATGAAAACTGTGTTAATATGCTGGTTGGAAGAGGGTGGTAAAGCTGTGTCTGGAGGATTTGTAAATAGGAGAAGTTTGAAGTAGTGAAGAAGAGAGAAAAATGCCCAGTGCTGGAAAGAATAAAAAGAAACATACTGTCCTGATTGTCTGAAAGTTGGTGAATTCAATTTTCAGTCCTGAAGGGTGAAATATGCTGAGGCAGAATATGAAGTACTGTCTCCTGCGCTTGCGTTGTTCTTTGGAACAGAGTAGGGGCAATGTATGGAGATAGAGCTACAGGACCTTGGAAACCTTGTATCACACTTGGGGGTTGAATGAAGGAATGCTGCAAGTCACTTTACATTTGGGTTCTCCATTGTAGGGGAGACCATGTCATGAGCACCAAATAAGTGGTCATGATCAGTGATTTGTTCCTTCACCTGGAAGGAGCAGTTGGGGTCACGGGATAGTAGGAAAGAACAGGTAGAGGGGCATGTGTTAAATCTCGTGGTTACAATGGGAAAGTGCTGTAATAAAAAGGGTAGATTGCAGTGTCGCAGAGGACTTGTTGTTTGGAATGTTGGGGGGAGAAGATATTTATTTTATTTTTATGCATTTATTTAGAGATACAGCACATTAACATGGCTTTCCAGCCCAACAAGCCCAGTTGCACCCATAGGACCAAGTAACCTAGTAACGCGTACATCTGTGGAAGGTGGGAGGAAACTGGAGCATCCGTATGAAGCTGTGCATTCATGGGGAGAATGTACAAATTCCTTACAGACAATGACGGAATTGAACCCAGGTCACTGGCACTGTAAAAGCATTACACTGACCGCTACACTACCACACCACCAGATATGTCTGGTTGTGGCTTGTTAGAGATGCTGCAAATTCTGGAAGATGACTACTACTACTACGTCGACTCAGGCCTAGGGGGCTGGCATCGGACATAATGATCCACATGCAGAAACGTGTGAGGACAGGGGAAACCCTTTCTGTTGCTCTGGGTGGGTGTTCCGAGAGGTGAGGGCACAGTGTGAGAACCAAGTAGGGTCGATTGACTGCTCTGTCGACGATGGTGGAGGTGAAGCACAGTGCAGAAAAGAGAAGGCCTCTTCAAAGCACTGGTTTGGAAGGTGTCACCAGAACCGATTCGTGATAGAGCTGGAGGAGCGAAAACGTGGTGGGAAGAGGTGTAGTCAAGTGCCTGTGGATATTGATTGCTGACATTCCCTGTAAAGGAGCTGCCCAGAAAGGGAGTGGTGGCATCAGGGTTGGGAAAAGAAGCTCGGAAGTTGGCAGCAGAGCTAACGCAGCCTGAGTTCTTTGAAAGCAGGAATGATATAGTCGGCAGTGTAATGGGAAAAATATGTGAGTGAAGGGGCCTGAATAAGACTGAAACAAGGAATGATTCATGTACTGTATGCCACAACGTGGCCAGCACAGATTTTACACCGTAACTGCACTATTGATTTGAGAAAGTGAGTGGAGTTAAAGGAAGATGTTGATAACAGGAGTACATTGGACCGGCTGAAAATAAGTGATAGTGTGCTCTCCAGATTTGTATATTTCTCATTTCACATATCATGGGAGATGGCTGCAAATGGATTTTATGTAATTGTTGATTTGACTCAATGTGGATCATTAGTCAGGAGACCTCTAGCAAAATATACTCATCCAATATTAATGTTGTCTGTCAATTTCCAACATTAAATTGATAAAACACAATTTTCTGAGTGCAGGCTGTTATTAGGAATGTCCCAAATAACGTTTTATAATTAAAACACTCCATTGATGTGAAGCAGCCAAGTTATATTGATTATAATCAAAATTTATTATTACTGTAGTAACCAATTTCCCCTCCCCAGGAAAAAAATTTGGAAAAATAAACCCAGGATAAAAAAATGGAATAAATAAACGTAAGGTTGAACTATGTCACAGAATTTGTGGAAAGAGAAAGATATTAATAGAACATAGAATACAGAACAGTACCTTCAAATATGGGCTCTTTAGTCCTCAATCTTGTGCTGACCTATATAAATGAACTCCACAATCAATCTAAACCTTCCCTCCTACAGAGACCATTTTTCTTACATCCACGTGCCTGTCCAAGAGTCTCTAAAATTACCCTATCGTATCAGTCTCTATCACTACCCGTGACAGTACATTCCACATAGTCACCACTCTCTGTTTAAAAAAAACTCCCTCTGACATCTCCCGTAAACTTCCCTCCACTCACCTTAAATTCATTTCCTCCGGTATTGGTCAAATCACAAACAAGAGAAAATTTGCAGATGCTGGAAATCCGAGCAACGCACACAAAATGCTGGAGGAACTCAGCAGGCCAGGCAGCATCTATGGAAAAAAAATACGGTTGACGGTTGGCCCGAAATGTCAACTGTACTCTTTTCCGTAGATGCTGCCTTACTTGCTGAGCTCCTCCAGCATTTTATGTGTGTTCCTCTGGTACTGGTCATTGCCCTCCTGAAAAAAAGATACTGACTGCCCACTCTATCTATGATTCACTGAATTTTCCTTGGAATTGAAATTGGAATCAACTTTCATGAACTTTATATACATCTCTCCACTTAAAGAAACAGAAATAACGTTCATTGAAACATTCCTTTTCCGTTGGTGATTTGCGTGACAAGGCTGCGTCTGCTTGAATAGAGAGTGTTTAGAATGAAATGCATTCTTGGAAAAATGTTTGCATCAGCCATTGTTAATTTTTTTGTGGAGTTAATGTTTTTATCAACACTTGAAAGATTACCCCGGAGACATTATTTATGTTTGATGGTGTTTGCATCTGGTAAAATGATTAAAATGGAGGGAGTTTTAAAGGCTGAGCTTAGCAGGTAGAGCTCTATCATATGGTCATGCCACTGCTTTGCATTTAGCTTAGGAGATCACTGTAGGCTTTTAATTTTGGTGATCCATAATTCTTGGATATAAGGGGAATCACCATGTAACGGAGAGAGCATCGCCATCTGGTATGGAGGGGCCACTGCACAAGATTGGAAAAAGCTGCGGAAATCTGTAAACTCAGCCAGCTCCATCGTGGGGTCGAGCCTCCCCAGCATCGAAGGCACCTTCAAAAGGCAACATCTGTCATTAATAAGGTTGCCAACTGTCCCGTATTTGCCGGGACATCCTGTATATTGGGCTAAATTGGTTTGTCCCATACGGGACCGCCCTTGTCCCATATTTCCCCCGCTAAGGTAGAGCGTTCCTATGAAACCGTTCATAAGCCGAAATGGCGTAAAGCGAAGAAGCAATTACCATTAATTTATATGGGAAAAATTTTTGAGCGTTCCCAGACCCAAAAACTAATCTACCAAATCATACCAAATAACACATAAAACCTAAAATAACACTAATGTATACTAAAAGCAGGAATGATATGAGAAATACACAGCCTATATAAAGTAGAAATAACCTATGTACAGTGTAGTTTCACTTAACAGAATCGGGAAGATTAAGCCAGAACCAATTTGTGGAAAAAAATCAGCACGTACAGCATGAGCACACAAGTGCCCGCGCAAGGCTTCATGGTCATGTGGTAGTCTTTCTCAGGGTAAACACAGGTGTCCTGTATTTGACTGCTACTTTTGTCCCTTACTTGGGAGTGAGAAAGTTGGTAACCCTAATCATTAAGGACCCCCATCACCCAGGACGTGCCCTCTTCTCATTGCTGTCATTAAGGAGGAGATACAGGAGCCTGAAGACACACACTCAATGCTTCAGGGTTAGCATCTTCCCCTCCGCCATCAGATTTCTGAATGGTCAATGAACCCATGAACACTTCTTCGGTATTTTTTCCCTCTCTTTTTGCACTACTTCTATTCACCTATTGTAATTTATAGTTTTTACTACTATGTTGCAATGCACAGCTGCCACAAAGCAACACGTTTCTAACATACTAAACCTGATTCTGATCGAGAAATATGGGGATGGTGCAAGGACATAGTGCTGAGGTAAAATATCAGCCAAGATCTTACTGAGTAGTGGAGCAGGCACAACAGCTGAATGGACTCTCCCTGATTCTCATCATATGTTCTGTTCAGTGTTGTACATTGATCTTCAGATTGTTATTCCACATGTACAGTATAAAACATGATATTTCCATTATCCAAGTTGTAACATTCAGAGTAGTAATTAACAATACTAACTTGTTATGCTTTAGAAAGAGCTCATAGCAATATGTGTCTATTTTCTTCTGCTTTTTTGCTTGCTGTCTCAGAAGTTCAGCCTGAACTCCTCAAAGCACTGCCATTTGCAGGTCTCCATTCTTATGGCCTCGCCATAGTTAACAGCCTATGGTAAACTCCTGAGCAAACCATTAAGAAGGACCCAGCCTTCTTTAAGGAGGGGGGGGGGGCGTGACCATGAGATAGAGCTCTACTTGCCCAGGCTCTGGCTTCAGAACTCCCTCCATTTCGATCGTTTCACCAGATGCTAAAACACTATCAAACATAAATAGTGGCCCTGGGGTGAGGTAATCTTTTAAGAAAATAGATGGTAAAAACATATTAATTCTACCAAAATATGTTACTGTGGCTGGTGCAAATGTTTTTTTATCTTCAGAATTCATTGCATTATATTCTGAATTTCATCTCAGCATGCAGTTAGATTAACTGGCACCTTGCTGGCATCTGTCATTCATCCTTTGTGGAGTCTCTCTCAAATTAAATAGTAAACAAATCATATTGGTTGCAAACTTAAACATGTTTGAGCAGCAATCTTTCTACTATTTATAACAAGCACAACACTTTTGAATGTATCGTGTCAAATTGTTGTTTTCTATTTTTTTTTAGAAGTGTTTTGCAAAGAGGTGGGGGGGGGGGAGAGTAGTTTTCTATCCAGCAAGTTGCCTTCTGTATTTTGTATAATTTTCAGTTTCAATATAAAATCTACCTTTACACATATTCATGTTGCCAGCTAATAAAAAAAGTTCACCTGTGCATTGATTTTTTTTTTTAACAGATCTGCCATTAATAGCTCTTCCAATTCCACCTGAAAGCTGTGTCTAGTTCCTCATTTGAGACATTTCTCAAGCTCTTCACAAGTGAGGGAGTTTACATTAGTTACAGGGGAGAAAGAAAACTGCACTGAATTGACATTATTGTTGACTTGCATCTCATGAGGCGTAAACACTTCTTACAGACCCAAGGCGTCAGATACTGTATTTTGAGAGATTGACTGTTGGCTGTACAAGTTAATTTCTTAGTTTCAGTTGGAGAGCACCTGGGTTAATAATATCGTACGTGTGATGTAGTTAAATCTAAGACCCCTAATCAGCATGCATTCCGATATGTCACACTAATTTAATTCTTTGGAAAAAGTTTTGTCCTTACATAAAGAAAATGACAAGTTTATTCATAAGTGGATTTCTAAAGTACTTTTGTCTTCTAAAATGTGCATACATTAGATTCTGCAGCTGATGGAAGGCTTGAGCAACACACACAAAATGCTGGAGGAACTCAGCAAGTCAGGCAGCATCTATAGAGAGCAATAAATTATTAACTATATTTGAGTTGTAGTTATATATTGATCTGAAGAACGTGTTATATTCTTGCTCAGTTTCACTAGTCTCCTCTTTAACGGCTGGTTCTAAAATCACTTTTTAGAACCAGACTAACAGAACCAGAAACAGAACAAAAAGAGACTACCCTGACACCTTTCAAATTATTGTTGGGGAATTCAGTCAGGCTTGTTTGAAGAAATCTCTGCCCAGTTATCACCGACATATCACCTGCAGCATCAGAGGCCCCCACACACTCAACTACTGCTGTACCACAGTAAGGAACCCTTACTGTTCGATCCCTAGAGCGCATTTTGAGAAATCTGATCATTTGGCTGTCCTCCTACCAGTGTACAGGCGGAGGCTAAAGAGCAAGGCTCCAGAAGTAAGTCCAACGGTGGTCGCTGGAGGCAGAGGAGTGGCTGCAGGATTGCTTTGAGTTGGTGGACTGGGCCGTTTTCAGGGACTCATCAGAGGATCTGAATGAATACATCACAGTTGTCACGGCTTTATAAAAACAGTTGTGGATGAGTGTATCCCCACAAAGTTATTGAGCCTTCCCGAACCAGAAGCCCTGGATGAACCATGAGGTCCGCAATCTGCTGAGTGTCAGATCAGTGGCATTCAGGTTTGGTGGCTAAGTAAAATACAAGAGGTCCATGTATGATCTCTGGAAAGCCATTATACGTGCAAAGTGGCAATTCTGCACCAAACTGGAATCACTGAAGAATGGCTCGACTGCTGTGGCAGGGTTTGAATGCGATCACCTCCTACAGTGTGACAGAAGTGACAACCAAGGTTTTGCACCCAGATGAACTTAAAACCTTTTATCCTTGCTTTGACCATCAACACATGGGGGAAACTCCACGATCTCCCACAGCCCCTAGTGATCCTGTGATTTTGGTCTCTGAGACCGATGTGAGATTATCTGTCAGAAGGGTAAACCCATGGAATGCATCTAGCCCAGATGAGGTAAATGGCTGAGTACTAAAGACCTGTGCTGATCAACTGGCTGGAGTGTTCACTGCTGCCTTTAACCTCTCGCTTTGGCAGTGTGACGACCCACCTGCTTCAGGCAGGCTTCAACTATACCAGTGCCTAAGAAGAACATGGCAACCTACCTCGATGACTTTCATCCAATAGCACTTATATCCACTGTGATGAAGTGCTTTGAGGGGTTGTTGATGAAACATATCAACTCCTGTCTGAGAAGTGACTTGGCTCCACTTCAATTTGCCTACCTTCACAACAGGTCATCAGCAGAATCTATTTCATTGGCTTTTCATTCAACCCTGGAACATCTGGACAGTAAAGATGCATATATCAGGATGCTCTTCATTGACTACAGTTTGGCATTCAATACCATTATCCCCTCAAAACTTATCAATAAGCTTCAAGACCTTGGCCTCAATACCTGCTCGTGCAATTGGATCTTTGATTTCCTCATTTGCAGTCAGTTTGGTTTGGAAACAACATCTCCTCCACATACTCCATCAGCACAGGTGAGCCTCAAGGCTCTACTTGCTTATACTTATGATTGTGAGGCTAAGCACAGCTTCAATACCATATTCAAGTTTGCCAACAACACCATTGTCATTGGCCAAGTTGAAGGTGGTGATGAATCAGCATACAGGAGGGAAATTGAAAATCTGGTTGAGTGGTGCCACAGCCTTTCACTCAATGTCAGCAAGAGCAAGGAGATGATTATTAACTTCAGGAGGAGGAAAACAGAGGTCTATGAGAAACTTTAAATTCCTCAGTATTATCACTTCCGATGATCTGTCCTGGGTCCAGCATGTCAGTGCCATTACGAAGAAAGCATGGCAGCTGCTCTAGATACTTAGAAGTTTGCATAGACTCAGCATGCCATCTAAGACTTTGACAAAATTCTATAGATGCGCGATGGAGACTGGTTGCATCATGGTCTGGTATGGAAATACCACTGCCCTTGAATGGAAAAGCTTTCAAAAAGTAATGGGTATATCCCAGGTTATCACTGGCAATGTCCTCTCCACCACTGACCACATCTACGTGGAGTGTAGTCTCAGGAAAGCAACATACATCATCAAATCATATCAAATCAAGTTTAATTATCATTCCGACCATTTATGGATACAGTCAAACTAAACAGCGCTCCTCTGAGGCCCAAGTGCATAACATACAGTCAAAATAGCGAGAGAGAGAAAAACACACACACACGTTGTTATGCAAGAAAACACGTGTATAGTCAAGGTCGCTGAGTGGCATGCACATTGGTGGTACAGCTCCCAGCAATCTAGCCTGTCCTTCTGCTGGTTGAACACTAGAGGGAAGCACTGATGAGAGAGTCTAGATCCCAACCGAGCACAGACTCTGCACTCCAGTGCCCTCTCAATCTGGATTGCACTAGCAGGCAAACCCACTTGAGGCCCTCTCCTCGCTACAATCGAGGCCATGCTGCTGCCTCATTGCCTGTCTCACCATCGAACAAGGGAAACAGGCCTGCTGTATCTCATATGATCAATGTCTAACAGGGTCTTGCAATCACAAAAGAAACGATCCAAGACAGTCACTCACGGTTACAACGCACGCTGCTTTCACGCACCAACTCCAATGCCTTCGAGTAAGGGACAGCAGCAGGTCAGTTCCTCTGAACCATCTTCTGCCCGACCACTGGCTTCTCCTTCTCCTGGCCGACCGCCAGTGGCTCTGAACAACGAACAAATCACTGATGCAATAGGCTTGTACGAGTTGATCTTAGAGTACAGTATAAAATCATAAAAAACACATTTTAAAAAGAAAAGTGCACCTGTGGTTGGCCCCCGAGAGGCCGCTGTGTTCAAATGTGTTGCCATCTTACCAGAAGGACCCCTACTATCCAGGCCATGCTCTCTTCACACTGCTGTTATCAGGAAGGAGGTACAGGAACTTTAGGACCCACCCCACCATGTTCAGGAACAGTTATTACCCCTCAACCATCAGGCCCTTGAACCAGAGGGGATGACTTCACTCACCCCATCACTGAATTGTTGCAACAACCTATGAATTCAGTTTCAGGGACCTTTCATCTCATGTTATCAATATTTATTGCTTATTTATTATAATTGTTATTTCTTTTAAATTTTTTTTGTATTTGCACAGTCTGTTGTCTTTCAGAATCAGAACCAGGTTTATTATCACGGGCGTGTGACGTGAAATTTGTTAACTTAGCAGCAGCAGTTCAATGCAATATATAATCTAGCAGAGAGAAAAAATAAAAATAAAATAAAAATAATACTAATAAATAAACAAGTAAATCAGTTACAGTATACATATATTGAATAGATTTTAGAAAGTGCAAAAAACAGAAATACTATATATTAAAAAAAAGTGAGGTAGTGTTCAAAAATTCAACGTCCATTTAGGAATCGGATGGCAGAGGGGAAGAAGCTGTTCTTGAATCACTGAGTGTGTGCCTTCAGGCTTCTGTATCTCCTACCTGATGGTAACAGTGAGAAAAGGGCATGCCCTGGGTGCTGGAGGTCCTTAATAATGGACGCTGCTTTTCTGAGACACCGCTCCCTGAAGATGTCTTGGGTACTTTGTAGGCTAGTACCCAAGATGGAGCTGACTGGATTTAAAACCTTCTGAGCTTCTTTCGGTCCTATGCAGTAGCCCCTCCATACTAGACAATGATGCAGCCTGTCAGAATGTTCTCTATGGTACAGCTATAGAAGTTTTTGAGTGTATTTGTTGACATACCAAATCTCTTCAAACTCCTAATAAGTTATAGCCGCTGCCTTGCCTTCTTTACAACTACATCGATTTATAACTACATCCTTTGCACATTGATTGTTTGTCTGTCCTGTTGGGTGTATTCTTTCATTGATTCTATTGTGTTTCTTGTACTTACTGTGAATGCCCATAAGTAAATGAGTCTCAGAGTTGTTTAATGTGACATATGTGTACTCTGATAATAAATTTACTTTTTACTTTTGTGCTTTGCATAATTATGTCTCCAAGTGTGACTTCAGGATCTGCTTTCACACCAAACACATCTTTCCAACTGACCATAAGTTCTCAGCAAACTACCTATTCATCACTGTTACTCTGTGCAGTCACCTTCTAATCATTGACCACTAGAGCAAACACTGCATTATGTCAAACTCGTACCTGTAGTACTTCTGATTACCAGCAGTACTTCATCAGCATATGGTTTTAGACTTATTCAATTCAGGATGCAACAACGTACTGCTATTTAGACATTCATTTCAAAGTTCAAAGTACATTTATTATCAAATTATCTATGTATTATGCAACCTTGAGATTTGTCTCCTTACAGGCAGCCACGAAACAAAAAAATCCCAAAGGAACACATTAAGAAAAAAGCCGTCAAACACCCAATATGCAGAGAGAGAGAGAAAATAAAATTGTGTAAACCATAATGTAAGAGAATGGCATTCCAAGCTCAAGTTTTACGAAGCATCACCGTAGCTGGAGTCGGCCATAGCCTCAGTTCATTGCAGAGCTGAGTAGATGTCGCGGGACCACAGATGCAAAGCCAGAAATCACTGTAGCTGGAGTCGGCCACAGCCTCAGTTCATTGCAGAGCTGAGTAAACATTGTGGAGCAGCGAGCAGAACTAGGCAGAACTGGCCCATCTGTTACCTTCAGTCCCAACGATCCTGACCTTTTCAATCTGGCCCGGCACTTAACTCGTCCAAACATCATGTTGTTCCTCGGTCTCGGATCACTCTGGGACTTGGACTCGGCTGCCTCGATCCAGCCTATACCAGAACTATTAAACTCAGCCTGGCGCTTAAATTGACCAGACATCAGGACTTTCCTCACTTCCACCTCTCCAATGCCTCGCCTTTGCCTCCTCCCCCTGCCTCTGCTCAACTAATCTTAAACTATCAATACCTGTATAGTCTGCTTGCCATTGCTTTGTCCCATTTCATGTTCAAACAATAACATGGCTGTATTTATGATATTTGAACTGTTGCTCACAAGTTGTGAATTGTCTTTTAATCAGTGTGTCACAGATTACTACAGCACTGAAACAGGCCTTTGGCCCATCTAGTTCATGCCAAACAGTTTTTCTGCTTTGCTCCATCGACTGCACCTGGTCCCATAGCAGTCCATACCTCTCCCATCCATGTGGCTGGCATGCCTCTTTGGGCACGTAAGTACTTATCCAGACTTTTCCTAGGTGCCCATGGCGGCATGCCATACACGCAAGAAATCCTGCAGATGCTGGAAATCCGTAGGAGCACTGGAGGAACTCAGCAGGTCAGGCAGCATTCTTAGAAATGAACAAACGGTCGATGTTTCAGGCTGAGACCCTTCTTCAGAAGTAAGCATGCCACCTACTATTAATAGAAGTTAGGATGCCTCCAAGCATCCTACTGTTAGTCTCTCTGTTTTAAATAACTGCTGCCTGCAACCTTGTATTTTGAATTATCCATGCCTGCAGAGGTTTATGGACTGAGAGTGTGCTGTGGGAGAAGGTTCAACAATTGAGTTTTCCCCTCCCCCACATGCATGATGTGGGGGTCCAATGGCCGGTGCTCTCCATCAGCAAAATTCAGAAGGGTTACTGCAAACTCTTTTCCTTCTGGTTCGTGTCATGACCCTCATCGCCATTTGAGGTAGTGACTTAGCACATTCTTGCTTTGCTATTAGGTAATATCCAAGCTATTGCTTAAGCATCAAGAAGGTGGTTGGAGGGTTATTGGAGCTGAAAAATAAATGCTGGTCTTGTGCTAAAAATAAAATAATTTTAAAAAATCTCTAGAAATAGACCATAAGACATAGAGGTGGAATCAGACCATTTGACCCATCGAGTTTGCCTTGAATTCACTGGGAATGTTTGAACAAGGCTGTGTACATTATGGCAAAGCAGCAGCAATTTGCGTATATGCTTGCATCAAACATAGTGACACCATTGTCATATATATAGGAGATTATATACAGAAAAATGCACCGCAAGCTGTACTTCCAAATAATTCATAAGGTATTGACTCCTCAAAACAACAGTATAATTGAAATAAGAAATGAGAAGGACAGTTCATCTATCCCAAGCACAAATTTTGATTTTATTTATTAAGTAATTACTGGGCTTAAACCAAGATCCTTTTGCTTTCAAAGGGCCTATGAATCGAGAATTGCTGTGTTGCAGCATCATTTAGAATTAAAAGGTAATATTCACTTGCTTTGTGCAGACTTTAAAGTTCAAAGTAAATTTATTATTAAGGTACATATTTGTCACCCTGAGATTCATTTTATTGAGGCATTCACAGTAGATAAAAAGCATCACAGTAGAATCAATAAAAAAATTGCCCACAAAGATAGAATAACAACCAATGTGCACAAGAAGACAAACTGTGCAAAAATCAAATGATAACAACAAATAAGTAATAAATAATATTGAGCTGTAGAGTCCTTGAAAGTGAGTGCATAGTTTGTAGAATATTTCATTGTTGAAGTGAGTGAAGTTATCCACGCTGGCCCAGGAGCCTGCTTGTTGAGGGGTAATAACTTCCTGAACCTGGAGCTGGGAGCTGAGGCTCCTGTATCTCCTTCCTGAAGGCATCAGTGAGAAATGAGAAACGTGGGGATCCTTGATGATGGATGCTGCTTTCTTGTGGTAGCACTCCTTGTAGATGTGGTCAATGGTGGAGAGGCCTTTTCCTGTGATGGACTGGGCTGTATCCATTACTGTTTGTAGGATGTTCCATTCATGGGCATTGGTGTTTCCATACCAGGCTGTGATGCAACTAGTCAGGGTACTCTCCACTGTGAAACATTGTCGAAGCTTTAGATGACATGCCAAGACAGCTTGTTCATCACATTGCCTGTTTCACAGCTCACAATGGCTCACCTTGTCCCATTTTGTCGAAAGTCTGCAGTTTCTTTTGAAGCACTAATGCATTTCTCTTTTTAAAAAGGACAACTGAATCTACTACCTTTTCTATTCAAATGCATTCCAGATGCTAACCACTTGAAACATATTTTAAAAATAGTGCTTAACCATAGAGTTCTTCGGTTCTTTTGCTACTCAGCCTAAACCTATGTACTCTTCTTCTTCTACCCATGGGAAGAGTTTCACTCTTCACTGAGAGCAGTCATTATTTAGATCATGTCTGCCACATCTTCACTTCACTATCTTGCTCAAAGGAGTAAAGTCTCAAGTTTTTCAGACTTGCAACAAATTCTTCCAATCTTCAACCCATTCCAATGTATCCTCCCTATATCTTCATTTCTTTTGTTGTAAGTTATGGGATATTTACAGGAATAGCATCCCTCAATCTCCTTGAAAAATTGGCAAGCCCTTACCTTGACTTGCTGTGTTCATTCTCTCTAAACCTGGCACTTCTGCTGCCTTGGGATTTGCAGAAAGGCCAGAAAGTAAAGGCACCAGATGCATTTGTGTAACAGATCAAGAGTTTCTGGGTCCATTTTTAAAATTAATTCCAGATTAATTCATTAACATAATTTAAATTCCCCAGCTGCCACAGTGGAATTTGAACTTCTGTCTCTGGATAGTTTGTCAGGATTTTGGTTTGGCTTTCACCAGAAATGCACTGACATGATGAACTTATTTAGAAAATAGGCAAACTAATTATAATTATGCTGAAGTAATTTATAAAGCTTGCATAAACGGTTGAGGTTATGAAAACTATTTTTGTGTGAGAAAGAGAGAGAATGAGATTTGTGTTACGGCTGGTGGGGGAGAAATTTTCCATTACAGACCTCTAGCACTGAGACCTCAAGTCTAGCAAGAACTCTGAGCTGCTTCAGATTCTGGCTGCTTGCTGTACCGAGCCCGCGGCACTAGCTGACTATTCCTGTTAATCAGCCTTTGACAGCCCCTGACTCCTGCTGAGACCGTAGTACATTAGACTTTACTTTAATCACTAGTGTGAGTAAAGAACATCATGTGAGAACAGAATGAGGAGACATGATTTACACCCCAACTCACTTTTCAATGCTGGGGAATAGATTTTATGTACATTTTATGCTATGGATCCTCCATGTGAACATTTTAATCTTATGCTTGTGAGATCTACTTTTAACGTCTTCCTGCTCTTGCCAGGTTTTTATTTCCTTTTGTTGTGTCTGACTGCTTCCAGTTGCTTCTGAACTTGTACATTGCTTTTATTTACGATGTACAAATTCTTCAGGGCTTTTCAAACATCGCATCAGCACGGCTTGTGAAAAACCCATCCTGACATTTAATGAGTGTTTTGGAGAGTGTTTGCAGAACTGACCAATCAGATCCAGTGCCTCCAGGTGCAGTAGACTCCAAGCAGATTAAAGGATATTCCAATGTTTTTTTTCCGTCTTCCTGTATAAACAAATATTTTAGTGACTTCACATGGAAGCATTAAAAATGCTGGGGGGAGAAACAAGTGAGGAAACACCAAAAATGGTAAAATTGGGCGATATTAGCAATTGAGAATCACTCTACCTTTAGTCAGAACTACTGGGAGTTTTTGATATTTGCATAGATACTGCATGTGTTTGGAGGACAGATTCCATGTTAGTGTCAACTTGTCCACTAAGAGAATGGGCTCATGCTGCCATCAGACATGGGAGCAGAATTAGGCTAGTTGACCATTGAATCTGCTCCGCCATTCCATCGTGGCTGATTTATCATCCCTCTCAACCCCACTTTCCTACCCTCTCCCCATAAACTTTCACACCCTTAATAATCAAGAATCTATCAACCTCCACTTTAAATATACCTGATGCCTTGGCCTCCGTAGCAATAAATTCCACAGATTCATCACCCTTTGGAGAAATAAATTCTCCTTATCTTTGTTCTAAAGGGACATCCTTATTATATGAGGTTGTTCCCTCTGGTCCAAGACTCTCTCACAATTGGAAACATCCTCTCTATTCCACTCTATCAAGGCCTTTCAGTATTTGATAGGTTTCAATGAGATCCCTCCTCCCATTCTTCTAAACTCCAGCAAGTACAGACCCAGAGGCATGAAACATTCCTCATATGTTAACTCTTTCATTCCTGGAATTGTTCTCATGAACTTCCTCTGAACCCTGTCCAATGCCAGCACATCTTTTCTTAGATAAGGGGCCAAAAACTACTCACACTACTCCAAGTGTGGTCTTACCAATGCCTTATAAAGCTTCAGCATTATATCCTTGCTCTTATATTCTAGTCCTCTCAAAATGAATGCTAACATTGTATTTGCCTTCCTTACCACTGTCTCAACCTGCACGTTAGCTTTTATGGAACCCTGTGAGAGTCCCTTTGTGCCGCTGATTTCTGAATTTGTTCCCTGTTTAGAAAATAATCTTCGCCTTTGTTCCTTCTCCAAACACTTGCCCACACTCTGTTCCATCTGTTACTTCTCTGATCATTCAACTAATTTGTCTAAGTCCTTCTGCAGACTCCCTGCTTCTTCAACACTACCTGCCCTGTCATTTATCATTCAATCATCTGCAGACTTGGCCACAGAGCCATCAGAAGAGAGAAAAAGCTGCAAACCTGCCCAAGGCCTCTGATAATAGTTCACTGTAGAAGTTTTCATGACAAAGGAAATACCTTGGAGACATCATTGAAGCTCTTCAACACGTTAGCTGCACCAGCAGTTGTTTGACCATCTGATTAAAGTGTGTTTGAGAATAAGACCTCAAATTCAGCACAGAGCTCAGATTGACTGGACAGAGGTAACCACTGCTCTTCTGAATGCTTCTGAGAAACAGATGATGCTCAGCAGGTCCTGTAAGGTTTTGGAGACCTACCACTAACTCTACCTTTGCAAAAGCCTCCAAGCTTACTTGCAGTTCTAGAGTGGATGTGGAGAGGATGATTCCAATAGTGGCAGAGAATAGGACTAGATGGCACAGCCTCAGAATAGAAGGATGTCCCTTTAGAACAAAGATAAGGAGGAATTCCTCTAGCCAGAGCCTTGTGAATCTGTGTAATTCATTGCCACAGATGGCTGCAGATGCCAAGTCATTGGGTATATTTAAAACTGATATTGATAGAGTCTTGATTAGTAAGGGCATCAAAAGTTATGGAGGAGAAGGCAGGTTAATGCGGTTGAGAGGGAAAATTAATCAGCCATGATTGAATGGCGGAGAAGACTCGATGGGCTGAAGGGCTTAATTCTGCTCCTATGTCTAATGGTCAGGAATAATGGATGAGTTCTCTCCCAGGGCAACATCCTCTGCATCGATGCCCTAAATGCACTCAGCTGGCTCGAAAGAATCACTCTATTTCAAGTTCTATTGCGAGAGGAAAGATTCAAGAATGTTCTCAGTCTCATTGAGAACTTCACAAACTCCTGGGAGTCCTGCCCCATGACTGCATAAAGTAGGCTCTTTAAATATCATTGAGAGCCTAAGGCCCATGGGTCAGGAGCACAGAGTAATTGGCATTAAGGATGTACAGTAGCACCTCCAAAACTATCCTGCTGTCCACCCTGCCAGAGACAGAGTCTGTGTGACCAGTGTTGGCTTAATCTGCTACCTCAGAACCCATAGGGTGGGAAAGGAGGGAACCTTAAGAGGTTGCACCAGAAAAGGAAAGGTGTACACTAATGAGATCTGTCTGAAAGTAATGATACAAGAATTGTTTGATGTAGAGCTTGTTTAAACACTGACTTACCTTGGTCAGGATTCAAGATTCAAGTTTATTTATCGCATATACGTAAAAAATACAGAGAAATGCATAATTTGCGTTAACAGTCAATGTGCCCAAGGGTGTGTTGGGGGCAGCCTGCAAATGTCGCAACACGTTCCGGCCCAACATAGCAGGCCCACAATGCTTGGCAGAACAACACAGAGCACAATAACAGAGGACTTGCCAGGATCAGTATATTTCAGAAAGATTCTGCTGATTGGAGTGGGTGTCCCTGAAGCTGGATGTACAAATTTGCAATTGGCTGGATATAGGAAGTATGAAAAATCTGGGCTCTTACTTTAACAGCTGATTTGTGGTAAGTGGGCTGCATTAATCAAAGTGTGTATACAGTATCTTGTTTCTTGACTTCTCCTTGTTCTCTTGATTTAACTATGTCCTTCACACAGCTAACTTTTTATTAAATCTACAAGCCTGGGGTGTTGTATTGAATAAGGATGACCTCTGCAGTAAACAGAATTAAAAGGTAATGAATACATTTGTGAAAGCTAGGGTTTCAGGATTTAAAATAAAAATCTTTTAAATTGAGTGAATAGATTTAATTAAATTTGACCATTAACTTTAAAGCAATCTTTCAATGAATTCTGTCTAGAAGCTAGGAGTGCCCCAGTGCGTTTTACATGTAAATTCTAAAATGTTGTACTTTAAAGCAATAAAATAAAATTGTTTCTTTATGAAAGGAACATTCTTGCTTTTAATGTGTACTTGCTTTTAAAATCAGAACATTAATAATTCTGATCTTTTGAATGTTTCCATTCAACAATTGGGACAACATTATACTTAACCAAGGGAAAATCTTGGATTTAATGGATCAGATTAAGCTGGCAGTGGCAAAGAAATAGTGCTTACCATTCACCTTGGCAACAGTAGCCTGGTAAGTTTAGGACGTTTTCAGAACATGTTTCCTCTAAGTGGAGCCTGTCCCTGCTTTATGATGCCTTCAGGAGATCCTAAGCAGGTGAGCAGGTGAAAAACAAATCCAGAACCTTCAACTAAATTGATGAACAGTAACTAAGATGTAGGCCTAGAGTTTCAATTCTGATGCTCTGAGAGTTGTGGAAGGGCTATAGTAATGAGAGGCATCTGGAGATGCATGCATTGTCAGGGCTTTTGAAACCAAGCAAGGATCCCTGTCATTTGGTTCATGTCCTCTCCTCAGCACTATCATCAAGCAGGAGATGCACAAGCCTGTCATTACGCACCACCACATTCAGGGACAACTGGTTTCCTATAGGTATCATTGACTTGCACAGAACTAACTCTAACTCAGCTATGGAATGCCTCTTGCACTACCATGAATTTGTCTCTACTTGGGTCCTTTTCTTTTACACTTAAGTCTTGTTTTTGCATAGTTTTTTCTCACTCTCCTCGCTGCCTTGTATAAATTGCATTCTCTGTCTTGTCTCCACACATGCTTGTGATGCTGTTGAGAGCAAGTTTTTCACTCTCGCTATCTCGCTGTACTTGTGCACAAGGCTGTAAACTTGACTTGGCTTACCTTATCATTTCTAGGTTGACTAACTGTGAGTATGCTGAGGAACTGCATCAGTCATTTTTTAAGCTCTGGGATTTTGAGGAAATCAGATGGATTCTGCAACAGGGAACACGGTGAAATGAATTGACACAACATAGGGCATCTATCTTTAAGAAGAAAAGGACCTGACTCATTTTAGTGATGCTTCTCTGAAAATTATGTAAGGGGTGCTGTGGAAGGCCAGTTTGTTGTCAAATATGCAAGTACGTGCACAGATGCAAGGAAAAACCTAGTTGCTATGGTGTCACAGGCACACAGCATTAAAGTCAACAGAGGGCCTATAAGAAGCTCCTGCTCCCTAGTGTCAGGAAAATGTAACCTGTCTAGGAAACCAAGAGCAAGTAATTGTGAAGAGTACTTCAAAGCAGGGCAGGGAATGGGTATGAGTTGGTGCATTCAGTTCCATGTACTTATCACGTCAACTCAGTCACTCAGCTATCTCACGCTTGTTTAGTACAGGTCAGAGAGTTGATAGTCAAGCCCAGGGTATCATGGCGCACGGTAGCATAAGCGGTTAGCCCATTGCCTTACAGTGCCAGCAATCTGGCCTCAATTCCTCCCACCAGCTATAAGGAATTTGTAGATTCTCCTCATGAGCTTTGGGTGCTCCTGAAAGTGCTCCAGTTCCCTCCCACATTCCAAGGATGTTCAGGTTAGGGTTTGTTAGTTGTGGGAATGCTACGTCACTGCCCAAAGCATGGCGATACTTACGGGCTGCCCCCCCCCCCCCCCCACCACCACATCCTCAGACTGTACTGCTGGTTGATGCAAATAATGCACTTCACTAAATGTCTCAATCTTTCAATGTTCATGTGACAAATAAAGCTAATCTTCATTTATCCAAGTTGGATTTAGGTAGCTGGTGAAAGTGTTCTGCATTCACTTGGTTACGATATTTGAAATTCCATGCAAATGGTATAACGCCCAAAGATGAAGAATTCACTGCAACGTTAGACCTCGGGGTCTTGTCTCACTACTTCCCCTCTCTTCTGCATGCTGGCTGTCTCCTCTCTCCACTCTCAGCCTTGATGCAGGTTTTTGACATGAAGTGTCAACATTCCATTTCCTCCTATGGATGCTGCTTGATCTACTGAGTTCCTCCAGCAGATTGTCTGTTGCTCCAGAATGCTTAGTGACAGAACATTATAAAAACATAAGATGTAGGAGCTTCAAGCAGAGGTTTCTGTACTGAAGAGAATCCTCTGCTAGAATCTGTATCAGGTGAAACCTAGTCAAAGATCTTCCCATCAATTTCATTGGGGATCACAGGGCTGAGAAGAAATGTTTTATTATTTGTGTGTTGATGTCCACCATCAGTTAAAATAAATTTAAAAATGTTTTTTATTAATGATTTTTAGAAGAATATTGTAGTTCCCTCACTACATGGACTATAGCACTTCAAATGGTTGGCTCATCACCTCTTCAAGAGCAAATAATTTCCACAGTCCAAAGACATACCAGTTGGTAGTCAATTGGTCATAATAAATTGTGCCATAATTAGGCTAGGCTTAAATCGGGGAATTGCTGGGTGGTGCGGATGGAAGGGCCAGAAGGGCCTACTCTGTGCTGTATCTCAACAAAAATAATGTGAAGAATAAACACTAGCTTCATCAGCAACACTCACCTCATGTAAAATATATATATATCTTAAGCAAAAGATAATCTGACAGAAATCGTTTAGAATTGTGAAGTAATGGGTAGTGGGTTATCTGAAGATTGATGAGTTGATCAGTATTTTCAGAATGTGTTTCCTTTATGAAGTATTTTATGGAGTTACTTTTTTTATATATAGAAGAGGCTGGAAACATCCAAATTGTCATTTAATTTAACTCAGAGTTATTATTTTTATAATTAAATCTCTCAGCACCCTTATAATTCCCTACCTCCAGCATCCTTGCACAGCCTCCCTAAACTTCTCTGAATGTAGTCTCTTGTGTCTCACCCCTTCAGTTTGCCCTATTATAGCAGCAATGCTCCCCTGCAAGAACCCTTATTATTCTATAGTGCTGTGGATTCCAGTTCTCATTTCTAGTCGCTTGGATCAGTGAACTTTCTCTGGTGCTTATTCACTGAAATCCCATTTGACATTTCCACACATTATACAGTATATGCAGTAAAAATTCAGCTATTTTGATTTTTCATGACGTTGTCCACCTTAGACTCTTCTGGGTTTGCTGTGGACTCTTAGCTAGCTTCTGCAGATGTGCTGTTGAAAGTATCCTAACTGGTTACATCATAGTCTGGTACAGCAATGTGTGGGAATGTTAGAAGCCGCAGATTGTTGGACTCTGCCGAGTACATCATGTGCATATCCCTCTCCACCATTGGTAGTATCCATAGCAGCCACTGCCTGCATCCGTGGAAACGATGAGTCGACGTTTCAGGCCGGAACCCTTCGTCAGGACAGTAAGATGGTAGTCATATGCTTATCTTGTTTTCAAGAGAGCAAATGTGTGACTTCCCCACTGAGGTACTAGTCACTGAAGAGAACTGGAATAACAAGAAGATGGAGAATGAAAGACTGAATGGTGAATGTTCCAATACTGTAGTACAATGGAACTAACGATGGTCATGTCAAAACATCTACTGAAGATCAGAATGTATGACTGATATATATGAAGTATATTTGGTTTCTCAGTGCCTGGGATGGATTTTGTTTGGTTTTTACTTGTTTGAAAAGGAAGCAGTACATATAAAACCTTCCTTTAAGAACTGAGTGTACATTTGATTCCCTGTTATAGCAGCCACTACTCCTGGCTGAGAGTTTACTGTCTTCAGTAAGGGATGTTCTGTTGCAAGCAGAACACTGAAGAGCCTACAGACACTACAGCAAAAGTCAGAAACTGCACTACTGAGACACATTACAGAGGTATAAGTGTGTTATTTTCCACTTACACCAGGGCGTGCAAGAATGATTGAATAGTTTACAGCCTCTGGAGGTTTTGGAAAAGATAACAGTTGGTAGAGATGCAAAATAATGGGTGTTACCTGGTCAGGAACTATGGTCGTGAGATATAAATAAAGAACATTTTTGAACTGTAGCAGCTTCTGAAAAATTTACAGTGCGCTACACTTTTCCAAAATCTAAACAGCAACTGCAAACAATCCAATTACAGCACTATTCCCTTATGATCTAGTTTAATGTTACCTTTGAGTTTGTATTTTATTATATTTATTTAGAGATACAGCACAGTAACAGTCTATTCCAGCTCAATAAGCCTGCACCGCCCAATTACACCCATGTGACCAATTAACCTAATGACATGGGGAGCATGCTTTATGAAAGCAGGTTGAGTGAACTCGGCCTTTTCTCCTTGGAGCGACGGAGGATGAGGGGTGACCTGATAGAGGTGTATAAGATGATGAGAGGCATTGATCATGTGGATAGTCAGAGGCTTTTTCCCAGGGCTGAAATGGTTACCACAAGAGGACACAGGTTTAAGGTGCTGGGGAGCAGATACAGAGGAGATGTCAGGGGTAAGTTTTTTTACGCAGAGGGTGGTGGGTGCGTGGAATGGGCTGCCGGCAACGTTGGTAGAGGTGGATACGATAGGGTCTTTTAAGAGACTTTTGGATAGGTACATGGAGCTTAGAAAAATAGAGGGCTATGGGTAGGCCTAGTAATTTCTAAGGTAGGGACATGTTCGGCACAGCTTTGTGGGCCAAAGGGCCTGTATTGCGCTGTAGGTTTTCTATGTTTCTATGACTCATTTGATTTTGGAATGTGGGAGGAAACCGGAGCACCCAGAGGAAACCCATGTGGTCATGGGGAGAATGTACAGACAGCAGTGGGGATTGAACCCATGGCATGTGCAATGTAATAGCATTATCCTAGCAGCTATGCTATTGTGCCGGCCAGAAAACTGCACTGCAAACTAAGTAACACAGTACCTCCCTGAGACAGCATCATGGCTTTACAAAACCTGATCACCAGTTTATATTCTGATGCTGGAGGTTCACTTGATAGTTTGTGTTCTTTGTAGATTCATTTGTTTCTAAAGTGACTGGGTTAACTGCCCTGTAAGTATGTGGACTGCCTGGATATTTTAGGATATCCATAACCTGTTATGTGACTAATTCGCAGGAAAGCAATTGTATCTGAAGCAGCTGAAGACTTCAGTTTGAAGCCAAGCATATCGTCAAGAGAGTTCCCTGCCTGAGTCAATGTCTACTCCGCCTTTTTGATGGCTGCTGACATATCACTGTGGGCACATCCTTCCTTCGTGCCTCTTCTTGTTCCGTTAAATCTACCTGGATGTTAGATCCCAGCATTCTTGCAGCGAGTGAAGGAAATTTTTCTATTACAGGGCCTGAAGACTGCTTTAAATTGTAAAGTCAAACTCTTTGGAAACTTGCCTTGAGGTCTACCAACTGAATTTGTCATGGGACTTGGTCTTTTTTTTTGTATTTCCTTAATTCCTTTGTACCTTTTTATCATAGCTTCAAGAGACCCTCTAGGCATGAACAAAGAGCCCAGTGCACTACAGAACATGTACAGCTCGAGTGATTTATGGCTATGCAATGGTTTCCAGATATTATGGTGTTGGCAAATTCCACTGAACTGAATTAACTGATGTTTACAGCGGTATTCATTATTACTGCTTGCCAGTTTTTCCACTGAGGTTGGGTGGGACATCTTGAGTTAATGGTGAAAGGTTAAGATTTTCAGGGGAACAGGAGGGGAAACTTCTTCACTCAGAAGATTGTGAGAATGTGAAATGAGCTGCCAGCACCGGTGGTGCATGTGAACTCAATTTCAACACTTAAGAGAAGTTTGAATAAGTACATGGATGGCAGGGGTATAGAGAGCTATGGTCCTGGTGCAGGTCAATGAGAATAGGCAGTTTAAATGGGTCGGCCTTGACTAGGTGGGCTGAAGGGCTTGTTTCTGAGCTGTGATTTTCTATGACTCTCTGACCCTATGATTGGCTGTCTAGCTAGCTTGATGACATCACAGCTTCTGAATGTCTAAAATCTCTTTACTGGTGCCTGATAGCGGCATGTAGTAGAAGAGAAGTTCTCACCACAGTAGCTGGTTGGCTGGCTGCAAATTCAAGGTCATTGATATCTGCGCACATAAGAATTTATAACTCAAAAAATCGTGCTGCAACAGGAAATTGTACAACAACAGGAACTCCAACTGCGCAGAAATAAAGCCCACGTAGGCAATAGAATTTCAATGATAACAGGAATGAGAGTTTATAGAAAAGGGTTGTTGGAATGTTCAAAGAAATAGCATACAAGACAGCAAACAAGATGCTTGAGGAACTCAACCAGTCAGTCAAAGCCTGTGAAGAGAAATGGACAGTCGACATTTAGGAGGGTCAAGACCTACCATCTTGACTGCCCAATCCAAAATCTAGCTTGTTGCTTCGAATTCCAGCATCTGCAGTCTCTCACGTCTCCATTTTGCATACAAGACTATTTCTATTAAAGTGCATTTGATTTTAGATGTGATGTAATTCTGGGAAAGAATTTTATAAGAGAATTCTAAACTGTTATTTTTAATCTGAGCTCACGTATTTGGGATGAATAATAAGAAAATTAAAAGTAGTATTAGTAGCTATAAACTTGACAGAAATAGAGACAGTAAATGTACTAATTGAAGAAACAGCCTTGAGATGAGTGAGAAACAAGTGATCTATTAAATAGGGACAAGAACAGGCTATATGGTTTTCCTGAGCATTTCTGCCATTCCATGGGATCATGGTCGATCTTATTGATTGATTGATATACAGTGCAGACCGAGCAGGTCCCCTGAGCCATGCCACCCAGCAATCTCCCGATTTAATCAGAGCCTAATCATGGGACAATTGCAATGACCAATTAGCTTACCAAGCGAGACGTCTTTGGACTGTAGCAGGAAACCAGGGCACCCAGAGGAGACCACATGGCCATGGGAAGAGCTTACAAACTTCTTACAGGCAGCGGTGGGAATTGAACCCAGGTCGCCTGTACTGTAAAGCATTGTGCTGACCACTATGCTGCCATGCTGCCCCACCTTAACTCCCTCTGTTCACCTTGACTCCTTTAAGAGTCCATCCCCAAAGAACAATATTTTTATTGGTATTGTGCTTAAGATACTAATTAATATTGTACAATTCTGTTAGATTGTGGAGCAGTATACGGGTATGAATATTCATATGCTGAATAATATCATGTGATGATAGTTCTTCTGTTAATTATGTGACACTATAATTTTGAGTCACGACATTACAAAAGGTTACAAACTGTAATACCCTGTGTTAATCACTTGAGGCTGGAAAATTTAGTAATGATGTCACCAAGGCATACGAACTAGATCTCCAACAATGAATCATGCCATCTATGCTGTGGCCAGCAGCCAGCATGTCAGGGAGCTGTCAACCACAGCTGGTGACCCATTTTACATTTATTTTCTTGTTTGAGGGGGTGGGAGTTGAAATTTGTGATAACAGAAGATCCAATACTAACAGTAAACAATCAAGCAGTGAATTATAAGTTTGTGATGTAATGTTATAGTAAATTAATTAGGCTTTGCTTCTGGCAACATTTACATATCTGGTTTAAGCTACATCCTTTGCCTTACGGGGGAATTATGAAGTTTTATTGCAGTGCTCCGGCTTGTCATTACCTGTTTTATTACTTTATTGATTTCTTTTGCTGCCCATTTTTTTTCCCTCAGTGAATAGGGGAAAAGCAACCAATTAAAATAGAATACTTACAGCCTCAAGCTGACCAGCTTTCAAAGCAACCACAAGTTCCCCGCTATCCAAAACGGAGAGAACTTCATTAAAATACTCTGACATCCAGTGCAGTACTTAAACATCAAATAATTTTGTTAGCTCCCTGGGAAGGAATAGAAGAATGAACCATTGGGAGTTGGCCAGAAAAAAAAAGATCCTTAACCATCTTTGCAAGAGTTATAATCCACCTGTCCACTGAAGGCTGATTCTAAGTTCAAAGTAAATTTATTATCAAAGGACATATATGTCACCTTATCCCACCATGAGATTCATTGTTTCACAGTAAAACTGAAATGCAATAGGATCACTGAAAAATTACATGAAAGGAATGACTGACAATCAATGTGTAAAAGAAGACAAACTATTCAAATAAAAAATAAATAATACTGAGAACATAAATGAATAATAACAGCTTTATTTATAGAGCACTTTTCACACAGATGATGT
Organism: Mobula hypostoma; assembly: GCF_963921235.1. Lineage (NCBI taxonomy): Eukaryota > Metazoa > Chordata > Chondrichthyes > Myliobatiformes > Myliobatidae > Mobula > Mobula hypostoma. Next base: position 27,794,151 of record NC_086119.1, on the reverse strand, counting down.
AGTTCAAAGTGCTTGACAATGGGATAAAGTGCAAACATGAAAATCAAATTTAAAAAAAAATGAAAATAAAAGACAAAAAGACATTAGTTAAAAGTGAGATTAAATGAATAGGTTTTGAGCTGGCAATTAAAAGTGTCAACTGAGTCTGCATCCCTTATAGTTTTAGGTATTAAATTCCACAGTTGAGGAGTGTAGTTCAATTAAGCAGACCTGCCAATAATCTTTTGAGGGAGATTGTTTAAATTTAAGAGACCGGTGGAAGAAGGTCTGGGAGCTCTAGTAGGATTATAAAACAAAAACCATTCTGTGATGTACTCTGGTCCCAGACCACTAAGAGCTTTAAAAACAAGTAAGATAACTTTAAAATCAATTCTAATAGATACAGAAAGCACATGCAGAGTAGCTAGTACTGGTGTGATATGTTCCCTCATCCTGGTTTGGGTTAAAAGTCTAGCAGCAGCATTCTGAATGAGTTAAGTTTTGTCAATAGATTGCTTTGGAAGGCCAGTAAAAAGTGCAATGAAGTAATCTAGTCTATTCGACATAAAGGCATGAATTAGTTCTTCAGCATCATTATGTGACAGAAACCGACATACCTTTGTAGTATTTCTTTTAAGTGTGGAATGCTGTCCTGGTCACTTTCTTCATGTGGGACTTAAAATTTAAATCTGAATCACCCAGACTGGTTACTTCTGATTTTACAAGGGGAGCCATGCTCCCAAGTTTAGCAAGAAGTTTCTCTTTTGGTTTTGGCACCAAGCAAAGGTATTTCAGGTTTATTTTCATTTAGTTTTAGGGAATTATTGCTCATTCATTTGTTTATTGCAACCATACCAAAAGTCAGAGAAGCTAGGGTGTTATCATCGTGAGGCTCAACCAAGGTTTACAATTGTTGTCATCTACTTAACCGTGGAAATCAAGTTTAGCCCCCTAAGGGGAGCATGTATAAGAAGAAGACTAGGAGACCAAGACAGCTGCCCTGAGCAACACCAAAAGGCACATTGTATCTCTTAAAAAATTGGTCTCCAAGGCAGACAAAAATTTATCTCTACGATATATGAACAAAACCAATTTAGGGCACTCCCAGAGAAGCCAACCTAGTTTTCAAGATGATCTAGAGAATGTTGTGGTCAATTATGTTGAAGGTAGGATTTGGATCCCAAAGAATTAGTGTTGAGACTCTTGACATCTGTGCTGAGCCTAAGGTTGCAGACCATTTTAGTTACTGTGCTGTGGTTTGCTCTAAAATCTGACTGAAAATTTTCTAGAATGTTGTTCTCATTTGGAAAGTTGTTGAGTTGGTTTAAAATGACCTTCTGAAGAATCTTGCCCAGGAAGAGAAGATTTGATATAGGTCTGTAATTAGCTGGAACCTCACTATCAAGATTTGGCTTTTTGATTAGGCTTTTGACAGCCACAGTTATGAAGACATCTGGCAAAACTCCAGATTCAAGCCATTTGTTAATAACTTTCATAGCAGAATTGAAAACACTATTAAAAGAGTCCTTAAGAAGTTTGGTCGGGTCGGGGTCTAGACAGCAAGTAAACGGTTTACTCTTTGCTACAGTCTTATAGAGTTTTGAATCAGAGATATTTGTAAATTTTGACATGGTTGCATCATTTTAAGAGGTTGGATGTAGAGGTTACTAGTATCTGTAACTATACTCTCCCTAATGGAAGAAACTTTGTTGAAAAAAATATTGCGAATTCTTCACATTTTGTGGCAGATGCTTGAAGGAGGACATTATAGGTTGGGGCAGAGTTTAGCAGTCAGTCTATAGTTGAGAGTAATATTCTTGAATTGCCACTATCCTCTGTAATAATCTTGGACAATGGGCTCTTCTTTCAGTGTGTGTATAGCAGCGTTAAAGGAGCCCAGTTTTTCATTGAAAATATTAACAGTGGACTTCGAATCCAGTTTTCCTCCATTTTCTCTCAGCTACTTTTCATGATCTCTTTAGTTCACGGACAGAAATGTTGACATTTTATTAAGTGCTTTACTAAGTTGTCGAGTCCTTGAAAGTGAGTCTGTACATTGTGGAATCCATTTAGAGTAGAGGTGAATTAAGTTATCCTGGCTCAGGAGCCTGATGGTTGAAGGGTAATAACTGTTCCAGAACATGGTGGTGTGGGACCTAATGTTTCTGTACCTCCTTTCCAATGGCAGCAGCGAGAAGAGAGCATGTCCTGGATGGTGAGGGTCTTTGATGATGGATACTGCTTTCTTATGGCAGTGCTCCTTCTAGATGTCCTCAGTGGTGGGGAGAGCTCTGTCTGTGATGGACTGGGCTGTGTCCACCACTTGGTAGCACCAACTCCACTTCCCCAGGATCTTCATTTGAGGCTTCTCATTAGAGGACATGCCAATCTTCCCAGTCAAGGAACAGCCTCTAGCCACCTGTTCAGTGTTGAAAGCTCACAGATATCAATCCATTGTAAGTGGCCTAAACTTTGGGACAGTTGCATCCAGCATCCAAAGTAAATATTCTATTTTATGATCTGCTGGATATATACTTGTATCTTTTGCTTCTGAATGCATGACACAACTCTGGATATAATCACTTCTAAGTTAATTCCTATTAAGTACCATATCCTAATGCTTATAAGCAAAGGTCATTTTAAGACAAGGTAGACAAAATACATTTAACTGATTTTTTTCCTGAAGGTGATCCTACATTAAAAAGAATGGTTAGTTACTGGTTAAGCCAATGCAAAACCAATGCTAACCATTGATGGTACATCATACAAGGACTTAAATTTATGTGGTTCCTTTAATGTATTGGTTACAAAATGATCCTTATGGTAGAGTCACATAAAAAAAGTCTGACAGGAAGTTGCCTTGGAAGATTTTGGCCACAGAGGTTAGTTTATAGGAAATTCCAATACTGTACTGAGCACGATTAAAAACTCCTAATGAGGGGAGAAAGGAAATTAGAAACATAGAAATCTACAGCACATTACAGGCCCTTTGGCCCACAATGTTGTGTCAACCATGTAACCTACTCTACAAACTGTCTAGAATTTCCCTAGTGCATAGCCCTCTATTTTTCTAAGCTCCATGTACCTATCCAAGAGGCTCACCCTATAGTATCCGCCTCTACCAACGTTGCTGGTAATGCATTCCACGCACCCACCACTCTCCTTGTACCTACTTCCAAGCACCCTAAAACTATGCCCCCTCACATTAGCCATTTCAGCCTGGGAAAAAGCCTCTGGCTATCCACATTTTCAATGGCTCTCATCATTTTATACAACTTTATCAGGTCACCTCCGCCACTCCAAGGAGAAAAGGCCAAGTTCTCTCAACCTATTCTCATAAGGCGTGCTCCCCAATCCAGGCAACATCCTTGTAAATCTCCTCTGCACTCTCTCTATAGTATCCAGATCCTTCCTGTAATGAGGTGACCAGAAGTGAACACGGTACACTCCGTGAGGTCTAACTAAGGTCTTGTAAAGGTGTAACATTACTTCACAGCTCTTGAACTCAATCCCATGGTTGAAGACCCACACACTATACACCTTCTTAACAACTCTATCAACCTGTGCAGCAGCTTTGAGTGTCCTATGGACACGGACCCCAAGATCTCACTGATCCTCCACACTGCCAAATATCTTACCATTAATATTATATCCTGTCTTCAAATTTGTTCTACCGAAATGAACCACTTCACACTTATCTGGGTTGAACTCCATCTGCCACTTCTCAGCCCAGTTCTGCATCCTATCGATGTCGCAAATTGGCCAGAATTGGGCTGGAGGTGGAGGAGGTGAGTGAAAGAGTGGGACTGAAGCCTTGGAATGAATAGACGTAAGGCTGAGAATTTTTATTTATTTTTTAAAATTTTATTTGGAGATATAGCACAGTACAAGCTCTTCCAGCACAATGAGCCTGTGCTGCCTTATTACATTTATGTGACTGATTAACCTACTAACAGGTACATCTTTGGCGTGTGGGTGGAAACCAGAACACTCAGAGGAATCCCACATGCTCACGGGGAAAACGTACAGTCTCCTTTTGGACAATGGCGGTATTGAATCTGGACCGCTGGTACTGTAATGGTATTACTGCTAACCACTACACTACCCTAGAGCCCCTATCACTGTGCTCTTGCAGTACTAGAAGCGAGTGTACAGAAGGGAGCACGAAGATACCCCATTACATTTGGTAACAATTTTGTTAACTGTTTCCAATGACCGATAGGCTTGGTAGACAGAACTTATGCCATTGATCCTTTATTGTTTGTACACAGAGTGGAAATAAACATTTAATGTGCATACACGAAGAAATCTGCAGATGCTGGAAATTCAAGCAACACACATAAAAGTTGCTGGTGAACGCAGCAGGCCAGGCAGCATCTCTAGGAAGAGGTACAGTCGACGTTTCGGGCCGAGACCCTTCGTCAGGATTTAATGTGCATTTCTTTTTTGACTCTGAACTCCTTGTATTTTGAAATCTGTAACAGATTCCCAGTCAAGTCATGCTTGTTAACATCAGCTTCACTTGTCACACGTACCGTGAACCATGCAGTGAAATGTGTTGCTTTGCGTCAATGGCCAACCCAGTCCGAGATTTGCTGGGGTCAATCGGTAAGTGTTGCCATGCTTCAGGCGCCAACGTAGCGTGCCCGCGACTTACTAACCCAAACTCGTACGTCTTCGGGATGGGGGAGGAAACCAGAGCACCAGGAGGGAACCTGCGCAGTTTGGAGAGAATGTACAAACTGTTTACAGACAGGGGCAGGAGTTGAACCCCGATCTAATGACTGGTGTTTTAAAGCGTTATGCTGACCGCTCCCCTGTGTTGGATCTGAGCATAAGCAGCAGCAGTTTTCTCTCTGTGTTGAGCCGTGGAGTGACATGGATTTTCTAATTGGCCGTGTGGGTGGGTTAGTGGTTGCTTCACATGTTCCAGGAACTCACCTCCTCTGGACTGAGTTATAAAGAAAGGCTGGATGAAGTTAGAATTTTATTCCTTGGAGCATGGGAGACTGAGGGATGATTTTTATAGATGTTTATAAAATCAAGAGGGGCATAGATAGGGTGAATGCACAGTCTTTCATCAGCATCGGAGAATGAAGAACTGGAGAGCATGGATTAAAGATGGAGGTGTGTAGGCTTTAATAAGGTCCTGAGAGCAATGTTTTTTTAAAAAGCACAGGATGGTAAGTAAATGGAATGAGCCACCAGAGGAAGCGGTTGAAGCAGATAAAACAACCAATTTTAAATGACAAAGAAGAGAAAATCTGCAGATACTGGAAATGAAAGCAACACACTCAAAATGCTGGAGGAACTCAGTAAGCCAGGCAGCATCTATGGGAAAAAAAGTACAGTCGATGTTTGGGTCCGAGACCCTTCGGTCCTTAAATGACTGTTGGACATATAGATAGATGGTAATGGTTTAGAATAGGAGCTTCCAACGTTTTTTTATGCCCTGGACCCCTACCATTAGAGGGGCCCATGGACCCTAGGCTGGGAATCCCTGATTTAGATGTGGACCAAACACTGGCAAATGGAACTAGCTTACTTAGGTTTTTTTCTGGCTGGCTTGCTTGCTTTATTTATCTATCTATCTATCTATCGTAATTCTGAATCTCCCACTGGCCTGCTGTTGCAAAATAACAAATTTCGCATCATAAAAGTCGGAGATAATAAATCTGATTCTGACGTCTTGGTTGGCACCGAAGAGTTGGGCCGAAGGGCCCACTTCTCTGCTCTCTGACTCTGGATCTTGTGCTCTGGTCTGACATTCCAGAGCGGGTGATGGAATGAAATGGCCAGGTCAAAACAGGACATAATTCACTAAAATCCTTTGGCGATCTCGGTGGCTCCCGTTCGTTAAAACTGCCAATGTTTGTTTGGAAAACTCTTCGCAGAAACTTGCAGAATGCGATTAGCCTAAAAGGGGTTCATTCTTCAGTAAAACTAAAGTAAAATACAGGCAATTTAGAATTTTTTTCTTCACCGTATGTGGAAACGCTTACGAATCCTGAACCGTATCTACGTCCCTTCGGTTTAAGCGAGGAGGAGTTCCCGCGCGATCCTGTCTGCTGCTGGGAACAGTGATAGAGCCACCGTTGATTTGCGACCTGGAGTTGCAGGACTTGTGCCTTGTACGGGAGTGTATGCACTGTTGGTATTTAGGCTGAGAAGTGCTGGAAGCTCTCTGAGTGAATCTCCAAGCCAGTGCCCCTAAAAATGCCTTCATAACATAATTTAACATGACTGTCAAATCGATCAGTTGGGTCCTTGTGTGTCCTTGGTCGGCTTTTATATTCCACTAAGAGCAGAATTTCCAGCCCAGCCATGAAAAAAATGCAAATATTCAATGCGAGGCTTACTTTCTGTGTGTGTGTGTGTGTGTGTGGGCGGGGGGGGGGGAGGTGGTTAGTGGTGGTGGCGACGAGGACACAGGCTAGAGTGAGGATGTGGTTGTCTACCCAGGTACACTCTTATTTCTGAGAGTTTGTGATTACTATTCTCACAAAGCAATCTAATTGTTCTAAATATATCTCATCTTTATCATCATCTCTTTCATAAAGACATAGGAAAATGTGAATATTGCCAGATACTGAGAGAAAAAAACGAGTTGATAACTCTTAAGAAAGCAGGGGAATGATGTTATTTAAAACCTGGTTAATTTTCTGGGATCGTTAGGCGATGTGAAATGAATTTAATATTTTTCTGGATATGGCTTAACAATTCCAGCACCCCTCCCTCCACTACAGACACACTCATTGTTATGCTCCTTTTATTTTCCAAAAAATCAGCAACTTTCCGTCACCCCACACTCTCACATTGCAGTGACCTTGAAAGCGACATTCATTATTATTATAATACTTTATCTTTGTAACAGTAATTAATCACCAGCCGAGCTCCAGAGGGTTCTTTTGCCAAGATTTGTCTGTGTTCGCTGCAGAATCTGGTGTTTACTTCACCGGGAAGAAAGCGGAGATCTGCTTATTTACTTCAGCCGGCTGACCTTTTGAAACAGCGTAAAGAAAGGCTTTTCTGCCATCGTGAAAGTGGCCCTGCACCCAGCGCAAAATAGACCCATGTGGTCCGCTGACTGAGGACTTGCCCATCTTAAAATCTCGGTGCCTCACTGAACCGTCCAGCGTGAGGAACTGAGCTTGCTGTTTTAGAACTGATTGGCTGCTGTCACGCTAGACAAACCCAGGGGTTTCGTTTCTAACTCTGCTTCCTGCTCTCCCTGTCCTTGGTTTGGAGAAGGGATGCTGATTCTTGCTGTGTGCCAGCAACATATTTGGTTGTCGTCCCCTACCCCCACCCCCCACTACTATTAAGGCAGTGTGCACAAAAAAAACAGGGTGAGCTTCATGCTTTCTGTGTCTCCTTTTCTGTGCGTGCTCACTGAGCTGGTATTTATATTCTGTGCTCCTGCACTCGAATGTCTAAATATTTGGATACAAGGAGACAAAAGATATTATTGTGTTACTGAAAGGTAAGTTTAATGGACAAGATTATGAAAATAATATTATAAATGTTAAGCTAGACAACATAACATCTTACAGTGCTGGGGTCTTCATAGGAATGTGTGTTGAATTTAATGTGAAGCTCTGAAGGAAGAAGATAACTGTTCTGCATTGCTGTAAGTAACCATATTCAATTATTATTTTTATTTGTAAAATTGTAATGCTCACATGGATCAAAATACTTGACCCACTCACACAAATCAAGATATTTGACCTCCTGTGCATCTGGAATAGACTGGACAGATCAGATTTAATCTAGATTTATTGCACAGCAGTTACTGTGTCAAGCATATTGTGTCTACTTTATGGAAGTCTACAGAGAGGTGTGGTTTGAAATTATAGAGGGAAATTTTACTCAGTTGCAAGGTCTGTACTGTCTATGCTGAGTTATGAATTAAGACGGGTAGGAGTAAGTAGAGCAAGTTGCTTGTTTTCTGTTAACTATATAAATGTTGCAGCTTCCAGATTTGGCTTCAGCTATTCCCTATCTCTTTGTAGCTTGGATTTTCATGAACTGGCAGTTCTAGGTTGACGATTTATCTGGAGTAAAATAAAGTTTCTGCTTGGCTTTCATGATGTTGGCAGTATTTCCATGGAAGTTTAATGTCTTAAGATTACAATCGAAACATCAGCTGCGTGAGACAAGAGTATTTGCACTCTGCTTTATGTTTTTTATACAATTGATTACAAACTGCTTGATATTTTACAAATCAGGTATATGGTTAGTTTGCAAAGGTCACACATTTTGAAGGTTTAATCAAATGTGTTCCGATTATATATTTTCTAATTGTGTTTTTTAAAAGCTATGTATATTAAGATGCAGTGCAAAGATATTATTGGCCTGATTGTTATTGTAGAACTATTCAATTAAACAGTCAAAAATGTATTCTTATTAATGCATTTTATATGGCGCTCTTAGTTAAAATAAACCTATTACAGAACTTTAATAAAATGAAATGTTAAAAACATTTCTGTTATAAATACTAGCAATGAATATTAAATTCTCACCCTGAATACCTACAAACGTTACATTTACCAAATGAGAGACTTCTTATAAGTGACGCACTTACACTTGCCTCATTGACAAAGGAGAGCTGAAAATTTATTCCATCTGAGAAATTAACTGTTTCTGATTCATATCGCAGACACTCCATTATTTTATTATGTTTTGGATGAAGTAATGATGGCTGGCAATGCTGGGAACTTCTCCTTGTGAATAGTGTTTCCTGTTTATATTAATTGGAAGCACCATTAATTACGTTAAGAATATGAGAGCCCTGGAATAGATGTAACCTTGTGGTTCTTCCAATATGAAACAGGAATTCTTCATTGTAGATCTGTAGAGCATTAAACAGTCAGGTACCGAAAGCAGTTTGGTATACTGAATGCTGTTTAATTGCTGAAATGCTAATTGATAGGACCAGACAGCTTGAGTACAATCCTGATCTAATGAAAGCAGGAATGCATTAAAAGCTACACAAAACGTAGTTTCAAAAGGTAAACATTTCTTGCCAGCAAATCACTGGAATTAAGCTGATTTAGCTGATTCAAGATTGATGCTTCAAGATTACTATAGATTTTATAAAAAAGTAAGGGCGTATGGTTGAAGAACGAAGAAGCTATAAAATATTTTGCAAAGCGATGGTGATGCCACAATTGCGTACTGAGTAAGTACTGCAGGTAGAAAGTCTGTTAAATTGGAATAACCTTCATTCAACAGGCTGTTGCAATAATGAGAATAAGGAGTCTAAGGCAATGCTTGATCTTGGAGAGTCATTTCCGGATGAGCTTTGGTAAAGGCATATAACCCATTAAGCACAAATTTTTTGTCTCCCAAAAACTGCTGGTAGTTGGCTGTGAAGAGGGCTGGTGAGGATTTCGGGGCAGGTTAGTCCTTGATACTTGACCATTCAATGAAGGCAAATAGCTCTTTTAAGAAAGAAGATTCTCCAGTACTGTTAGATTCCCTCATTTGCATTTTGAAGGTGCATTAATGCCTGTTTTGATAGTTTCTTATATCAGGAGGGATGACACTTTCAGGGTGAACAGCTAAAACTCTCTGATCAAGGCAACAACTTTGAGAACCTCCTCTGTACTTTTTCTAGAGCCTTCACTTCCTTCATGTCGTGTGGTGGCTAGAATTGCAGACGATGCTTCGATAACGGACAAACCAATGTTTTATACAGCTGTGACTTCCTGACTTTTGTACGCAATGCTCTGACCATACGCCTTTCCCAATATTTCCATTTGTGTTGGCATTTCAGGGAGTTATGGACTTGCACCCAAAGATCCCATTCCATCAATACTTTAATGATCCTGCTAATTACTGCATAATTTCCACTTGTATTTGACTTGCCAAAATGCTAAACTGCGCACTAGTCCAGATTAAACTCCATTGATTATTTCTCTGTCCAAATGGTCTCGATGCTGTTATATCCTTTGACACCCTTCCTCAATGTGCACAACTCTGCCAATTTTTCTGTGATTTGCATGCTTACTAATCGGTATGTTTTAATCAAAATCAATATTTATGTATCACAAGCAAGAGAGATTCAGTTCTGAATCTTCTTGAGTACCACTTGTCACAGGCCAGTAAAAGTAGAAGTGGACTGTGAGGCAAAGTCCACTTACCCTCAACATCATAACCAGGACCAGGAAATATACACCAGTGGCCACTTTGTTAGCTAATTATGTATATAATTATTTATCATATGCTGTAGGTTTAATGTGTTGTGCACTCAGGGATGCCCTTCTGCACACCACTGCTGTAACATCCATCAAAGTTGCTGGTGAACGCAGCAGGCCAGGCAGCATCTCTAGGAGGAGGTACAGTTGACGTTTCGAAGGGTCTTGGCCCGAAATGTCAACTGTACCTCCTCCTAGAGATGCTGCCTGGCCTGCTGCGTTCACCAGCAACTTTGATGTGTGTTGCTTGAATTTCCAGCATCTGCAGAATTCCTCGTGACTGCTGTAACTTGTTGTTTTCATTACTGTTGCCTTCCTGGAAGCTCAAAACAGTCTGGTCATTCTCATCTGACCTCTGTCATTAACGAGACATTTTCGCACATAGAACTACTGCTCACTAGATTCTTTTGTTTGTTTTTTTTTGCAGCATTCTTTGTAAACTCTAGAGACTGCTGTGCATGTAAATTCCACGATATCAGCAATTTCTGAAATACTCAAACCACCCTGTCTGGCAACAATCATTCCACGGTCAAAGTCACTTAGATAACACTTCTTTCCCATTCTGATGTTTGGTCTGAACAACAACTGAACCTCTTGACCATGTCTGCTTGCTTTTATGGATTGTGTTGCTGCCACGTGATTGGCTGATTAGATATTTGTATTAACATGCAGGTGTAGCTAATAAAGTGGCCACTGTGTGTAAATGAAAATGGACAGAAGCCACTTGAGCTTTGTTGATCTCCCAAGCTCAAGTGTAGCTCATACTTTCAGGAAAAAATCGTGGCATAAAATATCATGGAAACTTCTGAGCAGGGGCATTAACACTTTAGATTTGTATTTTGTCATATACACCAGAGTATATTAAAATGACTGGTTCATGTGAAGCTCATAGATTATATGGTATACACTGTAAAAATAAATACAAATATTAGAACAAGTACTGCAATAAGTACAAAACAGTAGATTGGTGCAATGACTGTAGTGCTGGATTTGGTTACATGTGGATATGATTGCCTTATTTAGGTGAGCAGAATGTCTGATGTTTACACAGGGGTTGGTCTTCTGCCTTGAGAGGAAAAGATTCTAGGATTGCATCCTGTTCTTGATGCACACTGGAGTGATCTGTATCACATTCAGTGCCAAGGGAGCTGGAGATGCTCAGATGGAATTATATGCCTCCATTTACATGTCTTCACCTGATGGTCTAGTTGTGTTTAGAACTGTATAAAGTATGCTTTTCTTTGGGGAAAAATGTATAGTTCAACTTGCTTTGCAAGACTCTTCGATAGGAGCATGGATGATCGAAAAATCAACAGCTGTGTAGTAGGGGATGGCTCGTTGATCTCAGGGAAGGCTTAAAGGTCAGCACAAGATCATGAGCTGAAGGGTCTACATTGTGCTGATGTTCTATATTATAAGGCTGAGAGTCTCACTTGCCCCGTGAGCCCTTTGGGTGTGGGGGGGGGGGAAATTACCCGCCCCAAAGGACATGCACCATCCAAAAGTATAGAACTTCTCAGCCTGAAGCACTGTCTCTTATATAATAAGCAACACACCTAAGACGCAGAACAAAATGGCAGAGATGACCTTCCCTTGCATTCTCTTACTTGCAGCCACATCACCAGCACATAGCACTATATAATCAGCATTCATAAGGAAACCAAACTTTTTACCAGAAAAAGCATGATTAGAACAAAATTATCGTCTCTTTTAGTGCAAAGTGGTCAAAGGTCCATTGAGTTGCTAAACTCCAGTGAGTAGGGTTGTGCCGATGTGCTTAAGAACTGAATGGATTGAAGATCATCGGGACTTTGGATATTCATTTCTGAACAACTTGATGCAAGGGTAAAAAGCAAAGGGGAGGGTGGATTGTGAATAAACTATGACTAGTCTCGCTCTTATTTGTAATAGCTGAAATGAAGTCCCAACCAGTGTGAAGGACTTTACCGTTACCTCTTCCCTAAAACTTTTGACATTGATACGATGAACCCACAGCAAGAGACAGAGTAATGCTATTATCAGGGTCTTTGATTTTTTTCATGGTACTGTACTTGGTGCTCAATTTATTTAATTAACATTAAACAGTGGTGAGTAATGATTTTGGATTGTTTGTGTTCTCGTACTTGTTTAATCAGGCGTAATCATTCCATAGTTCAGAAAGATAAAGGAATGGGTTGGATTCAATAAAGCAGGCTCTATCATACATCTTGCAAATGGACCATTCATTCATGAGGGCTGATTGGCCAGTATTGCCTGCCGATACTTCAGTGCAGTTAATGGCTTCCTACTGCCATGGGCTAGAGGAGAAACAGTGGAATGATTGCTGCAGCTATCCAAAATGACCTGGTTGGTTCACAGGATTTTCTGACTCCTTATCTGGAGCTCTGAATAAAAGATGTGCAGCTCTCAATTAATGACTTCCTCTGATAGGACCATGAAATTATCACCCTACGTGTGGCACTGTATACCAAACTGTCTTCACTCTGAGCTGCAGAGCTAGTGACCTTGTAATTCAAAATTGGAGCTTTAGGGGCATTGAACTTGTGACCTGTCAGTGTGTCACTAGCGAACTCAAGTGCAGGAATGGCAGAAATCTCATAATTTAAACAAAACACAGGTTTATTACAGAAATTAACCAGCAAAACTAACAAGAGCTCCGGCAAACTATCCAGAATCTTGAAGAACTCGGGTCAGAGTTTCACCAGATGAGGATTTTCAATGACCGAACAAAGGGGGTTTGGCAAGCCCACACCCTCCGAAATATATCCTGGAGCACGTAGGAACTCAGGACCAATTAGAGAGCCCTGGTGTCCACACCAAGCAATAATCCCAAAGATAACAGCGACAATGCAAAACATTCAATTGCCCCAAATTGAATAAAAGTGATAAATACAACGAGAGTTTAATAATCCCAATGAGCCACCAGCGACAAAGTGAAAACCCAGAGCTAGTCCAAAGACAAGCAACTTGACATAAAAGATAAACAATCCAAGAGACACTGCATACCTACTGAGAAAGTACAATCCACATACTAACTGGGGGAGAAAAATCGTTTCTTGTTTTGAAAAAAAAGAAACCCTTGGTTGTGACTAGGTCTAACACCAAACAAGGATTTTGATTTTGTCACTAACTTTTGGCAGCGCAGCTTAATGCAGCAGACTATTTTTGTCTGAGGAGGAACTTGAATGGATTAATCGGGAAGCTAAAGATGACTGCTTTGAAGAGAAGATATAAATGTTTAGACTGGTCCACAAATGGTCTGTCATGGATGAGCCTTTGAGTAGAAGAAGAAAAATCAGTGGATGGGGCAGGGGAAGGAGATTTGCTTCCAGTAATCTTTGAACTTAATGCCTCGTGCACCATCTGTGCCTGAATGAGCAGGAGGGTACCCATTAGCTTCTGGTAAAGGTTGCCATGACTCACCTACGGGTATAACAGCAGCTTGCCAGTGATTCTCCCTCTAATCATCAGTGCAGTTCTGTGATCCATGCTATATTAATCTTGGGCAGCAAATAAAGGTTAACTCAGGTGAAAAATAAAATGAGAATAATTTTATAACACACCAGGTTCCCCTCAATAAGCACAAGCTGTGAAAGCAAAGACAGGGCAGAGAGCAGCGGGTGCACAGAACTGCACAGTAATTATGGTATCTATAAATAACACAACAAAACATATTCAGTATGACTTCTTTAAAAACTTCAATGGACTCCAGTTGCCCATCCTTTTAATTTTTGTTCTGAATGTTAATCTTCCTTTATCAAGCCAATTTATTCCTTGGGGTGTTGACTCTCTGTTAGGTAACAGTTCTATCATTCAATCAGCTTTCCTTACCATAATTCCTCATGCAAAATCAGTGTTGATGGGGTGTTGAAATGTAGGAATTTCACAGCCACAGTTGCCATTGGCCACACCGGGCATTCCCAACCTTTTTTATGCCATGGACCAATACCAATAAGTAGGGGGTCAATGGACGCCAGCTTGAGAACCCCTGGAAAACACAGAGCCCTCTTCCAGTTAAAGGAGATAGATAAATTAGAACTTTATACCATCTTCAGTTTTTTTTGGGTGACCCGAAATAGCATTACTATGTTACCAGCTAGAAACTCCTCTTCACCCAAGTGGGTGAACTGTGTCTGATCTGTATGAGTCAGCAGATTTCCACTTAATAAAATGGGGCGATGGGAGAGTTCATCTGTGGATCTTGAAGCTCTTTCGTGTAGAGGAGCAAGCAGGAGTGTGAGAAAAGAATGCTTATGTATGGCTCTATTAGGGAAGAGGGCAATAGAAAAAAAAACAGACCATCAAGGTTGTTATAAATTGTGAAGCTTTCTCAAGGCCATCCACAGCATATGACATAATAAGTATTTCAGCTCTGCCTTTCTCAAAGTGACATTCAATGGTGGGAACCTATTAATTTTGCAGATACACTGGAGTGTTAACTCAAATGCAACAGTAGGGCTAATTTCCTCTGACTGGTCTTTCTCTTCCTATTGCAGCTGCTTCTTGCCGATATACTCACTCACAGTGGCGGATGCAGAATATTGTGCATGACTCTGGCGACAGCTCAGAGGATGAATTCTTCGATGCACGAGGTTTGTGGTTGTGCTACTTGTTCTGAAGAAGTCAGTGATGACTGTAATCAGTTGAGCAACTCGTGGTGAAGAGCCCAGGTGAAAGAGCAGACTGAGTGATCGAGATACTGAATTTCCCGTGTACCATAATAAGACCTGACTTTAATAACATCCATTTAGTAATAAAAAAATCCACAAACATCTTGCATCAAAAATCTTACACAATTAATTAAACTGATGCTGACTAATAAGTCAGCTTGTATTTTAAATTTCAAATTCTTGTGATACATATTCAGACTTGCCTGCTAATGGCTAATCTGCTGGTTAAAGTGTGAGACCATTGCTTCAGTACATCCGTAGTCTGGTCTTCCCAATTTCATGAGATAGTTAAGTCCAGAGATGTTCATTATTATCTCTGATAAAGTATCTGGAATGGTATAATATTCTAGTGGAAAACAGTGTCCCCAGATGATATTGTTTGTGAATTTTTAATTTTTATTTTTTATTTAGAGATACGTTGGGCCTCCTGCGCCAATGAGCCCAGACTGCCCAGTTACACCCATGTAACCAATAACCTACTAATCCGTACATCTTTGGAAAGTGGGAGCAAACCAAGGCATCCAGAGGAAATCCACGTGGTCATGGGGAGAACATACAGACTCCTCAGAGACTGTGGCAGAAATTGAAGCCTGGTTGGTGGTGCGGTACCGCTCACTGGAATTGAACCCCCATCGATGATGGCTGGTGTTGTAAAGCTATCCACTTACCACTGTGTTACCGTGCCACACCAAATGCTCCATTTCAACTCTTTAAGAAACAATTACAGGGAAAGGAGGAAATTAAGCATACTTAGAAAGTGTAGTCCATGAAAATGAAGACGGCAAATAGCAAATACACATTGTAATTTTCAAATTCTCTGTTTCGTATGGTGGTCACCCTTCATTATGCTGAGTTACTGTTATTAGTATTGTCTTGCCTACTGTAAGCTATGGAGAGAAAGTTTAGTATACACTGTCATGACATTATCCCTAGAAATTATATTTTGAGTGGATGATTGCTTTATATATTTAGGTAGCATACTTGTATGAGCAGTGCTGGATTAGCTCTCTGTTTTTGCATAGCTATTCAATTGTTCACTGAACTCAGTTTGTATTCCAGTACTCTTACTTACAGTCTTCCTAAATGTTGCCTGACCATTGTACGCAGCTCTTATTTTCAAGACTAATCTCTCTCCCTTTCTTAGGCTCCAGCTTTTCCAGAGGGATGGGGTTGGCGGGGGTGCTGAGAAGGAAAGCTTTGTGTATTCTTTGTGGAATTAGTTTTCCTTCCATTTCAGAATCAGAATCAGTTTAATATCACAGGCATATATCGTGAAATTTGTTAACTTTGTTCCAGCAGTAAAATGCGGTACATAATAATAGAAAAAAATTGTGAATTACAGAAAGTATGTGCCTAGTAAATAGTTAAATTAAGTAAGTAGTGCAAACCAAAAGTAATGAGGTCGTGTTCATGAGTTAAGTGGCATTCAGAAATCAGCTGGTAGAGGGGAAGAAGCAGTTAGTGCCCCTGATGGAGCTGACTAAGGTTACAACTGTCGGCACCTTACTTCAATCTGAGCAGTAGTGCCCCCCACCCCACCCAGAGGGTGACGCAGCCAGTTAGATTGTTCTCCACGGTACATCTGTAGAATTTTGTGGGTGTTTGATATAAGTTCAATTTAAAATTTCCAAAACTAATACTGGGCATAAGCTGGTGTCAGTTATTGTTACTGTGAATCTCAGATCAGTATACTGTATGTTGTATCTGTGTTATATTTATTAAGGTATCCAACAAAATGTAATAGGATGCCAACAATTCACTTGTGAGACATATCCAAATCCAGCAGATCAAGTAAATATTAATTGTTAGGAATGTAATACAAGAAAATTAATCCTTATTAAGTGAATATTTATAGCCTGCAGAATTCCCACTGTTGCCAGACCATCTTCACTGCTTGCATTCTTATGTAGTCTAATCCTGCCCTTGAAATGTTTAAATACCAAGAATGGCTTTGAGGTGCAACAGACCTTCACATTGTGCCCTGTATCAATTATTGGTGTTGGCAAGTTTGTGAGGGAAATGTCTCTGTGTGACTATTTCTGATGTCAGTGTAGTTGGAGCAAGAATCGAGATAGGCAGTCTGATGTCAGATAGTCCTCGCGATGGGATGTTTTGATTTTACACACTCCTGCATTACATGTTTTAGCTGAGATCCAATCAATTTTATTTCCCCGTGAATATTTCTGAACAAATCATTTCTGCTTAAACCGTGACTCTGTTTCTGTGTTGGACTTGTGCTGTTTGTACTTGTAAGTAGTTGGAAATGATCATATTATTAAAACAAGATTAATGGCAAGAGAATATTTTACTTTGGTATTCTGGAATCTTTGTGCTCCATCAAATAATCTTAATTGGTACATTATTAAATGGAAAAAAAGATGAAATGACAGTACTATGGCAAAATTTCCTGAATCAATGATAATGGATGTACAAGTTTACATCCTGTAGAGAAATTAAAATTTGGTTAATTAGGCAACCTTGTGCTTTTGGCCAAGAAATATAAAATGTAAGGGAAGATGTTGAGTAGAATTAAGGAACAGAAGGTCTTCATATTCCTGAAGGTCACTGAACAGGTTAAAATGTGGACAGAAATCTATAGGGATGCTTCTTTCATTAGCCAAGATATCAGATTATACAACAAATTCAGGGAAATTATTCTCGACATATTAGACTACCACATAAGCACTGTATACAGTTCTGATGATATTCAACTGATATAGATTATCAAAAGATAGTAAATGCTTTTTTTAACTCTAATTTTATTTTACGTGTCTTTCCTGTGTATATCAATGGGGATGCATGATGTACACAATATATAACTGAGGTGAAGTTTAGTGAGTCAATAGAGCACACAGGGCGAGTCCAATTGAGCCCAGCGGTAGAGTAACACAAACAAAATGCTGGAGGAACTCGTGTTAGTGTGTTGTTGAATGCTGGTGGTTGTTGTTGGGTTGTTGATTCTGCTGCAGGCAGGGAAATGTAATTTAAACGTAACTTACTCTGGCAAGGTCATGGATATTCCTTGCTGAATCCATGTGGTCCACTCTCATTTTCTCAGCAAGGATATACCTTTTAGAACCATGATCGAGACTCCCAGATGATCCGATCTCCCTCTTGGTATCTGATGTCCACGCTGCAGTCATCAAAAGTGCAGAACAGGAGAAACACATGAGCAGTGGTTATGAAGCATGAACGGTTCATCGACAAGTGTGAAACATGCACTATTCCTGCGTTTTCTTACCCTAAGCTGAATTTTCTCATTGCTATTATTGCAGAGGAGGATTTTCACATACTTTCTCATTCCATTAGAGTACAGTATCTGTAAGTAGAATTTACACAACCCTATTCCCATTTAATAAACAACATTTCCTTTAGTTATGACCCATTACATCTTTCAAAGGTATTAACAGTACACGTATTGAGGAGGTATAGGAGCTTGAGAACTCACACTCAATATTTTAAAAGCAACTTCTTTTCCTTCATCTTCAGATTTCTGAAAGGTTAATGAAGCCATGAACACCATTTTGCACTAGTTATTTGTTTTTTATATTTCTTACTGTAACCTACTGTATAATAATTTTTAAAATGTATACATGGTGTTGTCACAAAACAACAAATTTCACAACATATGTCTGTGATAGTAAACCTGATTCTGATTAAAAAGCAGTCGACAGGAGGAACTCTGGATCAAGTGGCATCTGTGGGAGAGAAGGAATTGCTAACATTTTTTGTCGAAACCCTGCATTGTGATGAGATTACCAGTTTAAAGAGAGTAAGAGGCACTCCCTTTTTCCTGATTATATTGTCCATCTCACCCCCACCAGTCTCAGTCCTGTTGCGGGATTTTGGCCGAAAACATTAAATATTATTTTGCTCTTGCAAATGCTGGTTGAGCCACTGAGGTCCTCTTTTAGATATTTTTGTTGCTCCATATTCCAGCATCTTGTCTCCAGCCGGCTAATGGTTTCACCACAGGTTTGCGTACTTGGGTAGATTCTCTCATGGGTCTAACCTCTTCACTGTAGAACATGTTGGAATACCTGAGGTGCATGGAGTCACCCCTCGGAGGCTCTCAGTACTCTGCACTCTGAGTAGGTATTGCTGCAGATGACTGCTATTCTGTTATCACTGGTGCTGGTGAGCAGTCTGGTGATGGTACTCTTGTTGGGGATGCAGCTGCAGACAGTGACACGCATTCTGACTCATTAACGTGATTGGTCTCACGCAGCTCTTGCTGGAACGGTGTGACCCACGTGCACACCATTTTGTTGGAAATATTGGCAATTGCTCAGCATGCGACTGCAAGAAGGAAGTTGTGGACACAGTTCAGCACATCACAGGACCCAACTTCTCCTCCATGGACTCTGCCTACACTTGTTGCTGCCTCAGTCGGGCAGCCAGCATAATCGAAGACCCCACGCATCCCGAACAATCTCTCTTCTCCCCTCTCCCAATGGGCGGGTGATTCAAGTCAGAAAGCATGCACCACCAAGCTCAAGGGCAGCTTTCATCCCACTGTGGTCGGACTCTTGAACAGACCTTTTGTATAATAAGATGGATGCCAGGCCTCACAATCTACCTTATTATGATCATGCACTTTATCGTTTACCTGCACTGCACTCTCTCGGTGGATTTTATTCTGCATTGTTATTATTTTATCTTATTCTAGCTCAATGCACAGTGTAATGATTTAATCTATATAAACAGTATACAAGACAAACTTTTCACTGTATCTTGCTACATGTGACAAAAATAAGTCAATACCAATACCAAATCTAAAGGAGCAACTGAAAAAGCTGGCTGTGTACATACATCTGTTGATGCTTCTGGGCACATCTTCAGTGATGTTCCTGGAATCATCGGGTGTTTCGGGTCTTTCAACATCATACAACCTC
The DNA here is from genome assembly GCF_963921235.1 of Mobula hypostoma. Taxonomy (NCBI): domain Eukaryota; kingdom Metazoa; phylum Chordata; class Chondrichthyes; order Myliobatiformes; family Myliobatidae; genus Mobula; species Mobula hypostoma. Next base: position 27,774,408 of record NC_086119.1, on the reverse strand, counting down.
CTCCAGGTGACCCAGCCGGGGCTGATCAGACCCCAGCTTGTGTCCAGATGGCTAGCTACTTATGACTCCATGGCTCCCCTCTTTTGAGCCACAGCCATCTTGAGGCCCTCTGTGCCATATCGGTGGTACTGCGGATGGCTGTCCTCTTCCTCTCTCCCTCGATGAGCTAAGGAATGGGCTGCAAATCCCTTACAACCAACCTCCACTTGGAGACACCTCGCTCTCCATCCAGCCTGCTCACAGTTGCTGATTTGTGGATAGAGAAAAACAATTTGTGTTGCAGGTTAATGACCTTGCATTGGCTCTGATGTGTCCTCCAAATCTATTTTCACTTGCCTTAGCCAGTTCTTGCCCATTAAGATTGATCCATTTATGTTTTGCTACTGCAATATAGTAAATGCCATCATCACCCCAAGGATGCTGATTTTCTTGCTGGTGGGAAAATTCCTCCTGAGAGACATTTATGATTTTCCTCAGTGGTATTTACTGTAGGTTATGCCACCGGTATTTAGGGCAGCAATGAAGATCCTCCATCTCTGGTGGCGTTCATGGCTTCCTTCATTGTGCCAGTAGCTTCCTCTCGGTTTCACTCCTGTCAGCCTTGCAAGTCCCGGGTGGAGACTCAGGAATACTGTCACACTCAGATGTAAAAGGGTTCTTCATTTCTGTTTCAGTAACAGTTTTGTTTTACCAGTCAGAGTTGTTAACGCTGAGTTGAACCCCCAAACTTGGAGGACCAGTGGACCACCCTTCGTCTGGTCTTTACCCTTTGACCTGTTTGGCTTGGGTGACCCAACTAAGAGCTAAAGCATAAAGCCCTTGACTCCAACCAGCATGGCTCTCCGGCTCATTGAGGCATGCAAGCCTCCAAGCCCTATGACAAGTTTGTTGTCTTCTTAAGGTTTCCTTAGTGGCATATCACGGAAATTCTGTAATTAAGTATCTTAGTTTATTATAGAGCAGACTGCTGCAGTGCTAGAAACCTAGATTAATGTATTATTGATCAGGATCTGTCTTTCTTAAATTTTGGATGAAGATGGATTTCATTTTGCTCACTTAACAGCACAGACGATATACAAAACAGGTCCATATCATTCTCAACAACTTCACTACAATAACATTTACTGTAATCATCTAACCCCACCTTCAATTTGGGTTGCGACCAGCAAGTTGCTGCAATTATGACCCATGCATTGGCACCAGATGGCTATTTTGCCTTTGTACCATGGCTCTGGCAGTTTGCCAATGCATCTCCAACAAGCAGATAACTTTATCATAGTGTTCTTCTGTCTGGCTTTGGATAGAGTTGTGGTCTGTTCCACCGTCTTATAGCTACGTGCAGCATGAGCCACTTGAGATGGAAAAACTTGTCTTTCTTTTAATGTTCTTCTCTTTGTTTAGACAGATTTTTTTAAAGTTTGGGTGCCTTGAGAAACTTTGATCCTTTCATCAATCAGTCTACAAACCTACTTTTCTCTAAGAGCACTGTTAAGAAACTTGTGAAAATTGCAATGTAATGCAAGGTCCTTCAATGCTTCAATGTAATTGCCGGAGGATTTGCCATACTTTTGAGCTTGTGGCTGAGCTCGATGCTTTCATTTGTCTCTGAAGGTGTCTGGTTGAAGTGTTTCTTTCTGAAGTGTGAGTAAATTAGGTAGTGTTGCTGTGCTTCTGTTGAATCTCAGTTAGGTAAATAGAATCAAGCCAAAGATCTTTACAAAATATTGCAATTTGTGTCCTCTGATATTAGCCTGGACTGACTTTGATACCATGTGTACTGTGCAAATGTGATGGTTAGCTATTCGTTTGGTCTCTCACTTTAAAGCTGTGCATAGATATTTGCAGTGTGAGTCTGAATAATTATGGCTGCTTGAACATTGATGTTTCCTTGTTTACTGTCGATGATGAATGATCATCACTTCATCAATAGCATCTCCAAACAGATGTGGAAACTGTTAGAAATGGAAACAGAATGATGGTGCGTGACATTAGATGGAACAACATGTTGTTTATACAATGCCAAAGGGTACAAAAATAATGAAAATGGATCTGCAATAATAATATAAGACTCATAGTGACCATTTCTAAAAATATGAAGATAGCTTGCATATTGGAACTACTATAATTGGAGCTTGCATATTTTAACAAGTATTTGGGTCCTATGGCTAAGAAAGGATGTACTGGTATTGGTGAGGGTCCAAAGGAGGTTTACAAGCATGATCTCAGGAATGAAAGGGTTAACATATGAAGTGTTTGATGGCTCAAGGCATGTCCTCATTAGAGTTTAGGAGAATGGGGGGGGGCAGAAATCTCACTGAAACCTACCAAATATTGGAAAGCATGGAGTGTATGTGGAGAGGCTGTTTCTAATAGTGGGAGTGTGTAGGATCAGATGGCACAATCTCAGATTAGAGAATTGTCCCTTTGGAACAGGGGATGGTGAATCTGTGAAATTCATTGTCACAGATGGCTGCGTAGGCCGAGTCAATGGGAATATTTAAAGTGGAAGTTGATAGGTTCTTGATTAGTAAGTATCAAAGGTTACGGGGAGAAGGCAAAAAAATGGGGTTGAGAGGGAATATAAATCAGGCATGATTGAATGGTAGAGCAGACTTGATGGGCTGAAAAACCTAATTCAGCTCCAATGTCTTTTAATCTGCAGGGGCATATTATTAGGCATTTATGTGCTGCCTTTCATTCACTTTTGCCATCTATAATATGTTGGTAAATTAAGATCACTGGAGAGGATTGAAAATGCACTGAGTAAAACTGTGGTTCTTGCTGCAATGAAGTCTTGTAGTATTTTTTTCACTTGATATGATTTAAAATAGTTAAACTCTGTTCAGATAATGCACAGTACACATTGGCAAGACTCCTCATAAGAAGATTATTCATCACTCAGTTATCTTGGCATGGGAAGTTACTTATCTGGCACACTTCCAGATATTTGTTTAGAGTTCTCTGTGTATCCACTTGGAAGCTTTTGAACATGCACAGTGGCATTAGTTCATTTACACTTGATTGACATCACTTGCTCAAAATTCTCTCACATGTATAAAACACAAGAATAGCATGGGCACTGAAAACTGGAACTGGTCTTAACCAAAGAGCTGGGGCATGTTTAGCCATGTGTTGAAGGATTGAACTCTACCTTGGCCACTGGCTGCAGAATCCAAGGTCTCCATATTTTTGATGCTGATTTCTTCCAGTTTTTATCCGTTTATTTTCTGAACACCAACCCCAAGTTTTTATTCATTATACTCTATCAGTGATCACAACTCCCTTCATAGGTTGAGGATCACACCCTTTGATACCAGTTTGTATGTGTAAAGCATTGGATATGGCATAATATTTTGGTTCCTGAACATAGTAAAATATGTTAGCTTTGCCTTTTCTTCTAAAATAAGTAGGGCCTCCTCTGCACAGTGCATTTTCAAAGTGTGTTTTCACGTATTTAAGATTTTCCAGGCCCTTGAATCAAAAGCAAGTTAAACTTCTTGATCTAACTTGTGGATTGACGGTCCTGTATGTTGACTCATCCTTCTGCAGAAAACCACTGGTTCCTATGAAAACATTAGCACAGGGGCGTCAATGTGACTGCAATTGATCTACAATTTATCAATAAGTCCCATGGAAAGCTGATAGAAATCTTACATTAATATTGATTTCTTTGAGAGACTGAATTACAATGGTTGAATTCTGGCATATGCTTATTGTAGTCTTAGTGTACAAGCCAGCTATCATCAGCAAAATCATAAAGCAATTCAGTATCTAATGTACCAACAATGATGACAATTGAATGAAGCTCGGACAGAAAATGCTGACTGACACAAGGAATTCACTTAACAGGAACTGATAATATTCCCTGGACTTCTTGAGCCTCAAAGGATTTGACGATTCTGAAAAGGACATTTATAAGACGCCAAATTCTACCTTTAAGTGCAATGGACTGGGTTAAGAAATAGACTATATTTTTTCATCCTGCACATAATACAATTCTGATGGAAGTACCTTCCTATACAAGAAGCCCAAGGGCCTCAGATTTAGAATCAGAATCAGGTTTATTATCACCGGCATGTGTCGTGAAATTTGTTAACTTGGCAGCAGCAGTTCCGTGCAATGCATAATACAGAAGAAGAGAATAAATCAATCAATCAATTACAGTATACATATATTGAATAGATTAAAAATCGTGCAAAAACCAGAAATAATATATACTAAAAAAGTGAGATAGTATTCATGGGTTCAATGTCCATTTAGGAATCAGATGGCAGAGGGTAAGGAGCTGTTCCTGAATCACTGAGTGTGTGCCTTCAGTATATCTCCTTCCTGGTGGCAACAGTGAGAAAAGGGCATGCCCTGAGTGCTGGAGGTCCTTAATAATGGACACCATCTTTCTGAGACACCGTTCCTCAAAGATGTCCTGGGTACTTAATTTAGAAAGGTTCGTCCAAACATGCGCATGAAATTGAAAGTCAGGTTTATTGTCATATTTACAAGTACAGGTATGCACAGGTGCAAGGAAGTGCTTACTTGCAGGACCATCACATAGCAAGAACACAATTAGATTAAAAAAGAGAAAGCAAAATCCACTGCATGCAGCACCAAGTGACCATGGTCTTGCTCTACTGAAGTAATGATTAGGGTTGCGGATGCAGGGAAACAATGGTCTTGAACCTGGTGATGTGGGACTTCAGGCATCTCTTCCTCCTGCCCGATGCAGTTACAGGAAGGTGGTATGGCTATATGGTGGGGATCGTTGATGGTGGATGTTATCTCATGGAGATACTTACAATGGTGGGGAGTGATGACAGATGATGTATTGGGCTACTGCTCCCTGCAGCTTCTTATGTTCCTTATGTGGATGAGCTTGACACCAACCATAATTTATTATTTCATGATGATTTAAATGTTGGAGCTGGGTTAAGGAAGGAGAAAAGATAAGTCATTTGGATTAAGAGACTGCTTTGGAAAGAATCATCGTATAGAGTGGAGAACAGATCCATGAGCTTTTTGTGTATTGGGTGCCCTTGCTGTACCTCAGCTGACCATGTCAAATCAGCTTTAGTGGCACCAAGAATACTCTGGCTTGTAGACACCTTTAAACCTTAGTTGGATCACCGATTGCATGTTTAATGAAAGAATTGTGGGGAAATTTTACTGTATTGGCTGCTTTAGGACCAGGTTGCTCTAATGAGAGACAGTGCATTGCAGAATGAGGACACAGCGCATACAGGCAGCTCTGTGCACTAGGGCAAGTGTGGTCCTTGTGTGCACAGCAATGAACCAACACTACTGCAGATAGAACTGATGAGGAACAGAGCTCGGATTGTAAATAGAGCTAAGTAACAGAACATGATTTTTCTGACTGAGATAGTTTCTTGTATTTCTCTCAGATGTATGATATGAAGAAGGTGATTCAGCTCATCGAATGTGTGCCAGCTATCTGAAGAATCCGTTCAGTTCCATTCCCCCAATTATTTCTCTGTGATCTTTCCTCCCACACGTGGCTATGAGCTCCATCATGATTCTCTTTCCATCCTTCTGCACCAAAGGTAGTTTGTAGTAGGAAATTAACCAAGCACCTCACACATTTTGAGATAAGGGAAGAAGCCAGAGCATCTGAGGGAAATCTTTGCAGTCACAGGGAGAATATGCAGACTCCACACAAATACAGTAGCTGAGCCATGAGGCAGCGGGACTACCTGCTGTGACAGTGTGCCGCCAGCTGATTTGTCCAATTTTGCAGATGTTCTGTGCGAAAGAAGTGAAGAAAAAATTGTGAAGCGGTGAATGAGATTGTGCTGTCTCCAGAAATGGGTTTCCAATTTTCATTTAGTAATATCATTAATGAGAAACCTACAGGGGCATGAAAAGAATGCAAAAGGCATCCTTGCAGAGCCAAGGATTCACAGTGCTGACTCTTTGGATGTCTGCCAGAAAGGCTGAGCATTTAGCTATTACTCTGCAGAGATCAGGTGAAGCAGATCTTCTGTCATAATACCAGGAGAGAAGTTGTCCATTACAGAACCGCCTGCAGAGGCCACCATGAAGTTGAGATTTAGATCCACACAATCAAGGGGCAAGTTGGGTAGACAAGTTCTACAAACATGAGGGTCCAGAGGGAGAGATGTTCCAAGGTTGAGGCTATTGAAGAATGGTGTATGAGTGTCATAGAGCACTACAGCACAGAAACAAGCCCATCAGCCTGTCCAGGCTTTGTTTTCTGTTCAGTCCCATCGACCTGCACCCGGACCAGAACCCTGTGTACCTCTCCCATCCATGTACATATCCAAACTTCTCTTAAATGTCACATTTGCATCCACCTTCATCACTTCTGCTGGCAGCTCATTTCACACTTGCACCATATTCCGAGTGAAGAAACCCCTCCTCAGATTTCCCTCAAACATTTCACCTTTCACCCGAAACCTACAACCTCCAGTATGGTCTCAGTCAGCCTGAGAGGAAAATATGTGGAAGCTTCCGCCCTGTCTTTATCTCTCATCATTCTGTAGCTCTATAAGGTCTCCCTGTGCTCCAGGGAATAAAAACCCTAACCTATTCAACCTTTCCCTACAACTGAGGTCCTCAAGTCTCAGCAACATCTGTGTAACTTTCCTCTGTACTCTTTCAAGATTATTAATTTTTTTCAGTAGGTGACCAGAACTGCAAACAATACTCTTAAGTTTGGCCTCACCAATGTCTTATGAAGGCCAATGTGCCAAAAATTCTCTTTACAGCCCTATCTACCTGTGATGCCACTTTGAAGGAATTATCAATCTGTATTCCCAGGACCCTTTGTTCTACCGCCCTCTTCAGTGCCTGACCGTTCACTGTGTTCGTCTTTCTCTGGTCTGTCCTCACAAAGTGCAACACCGCACAGCTTCCTGCTTTAAGTTGCATCTGCCATTTTTCCAGCTGGTCCTCATTACTTTGCACGTTTTGATAGCATTCCCTGCTGTCTACTACACTCCCAAATCTTGGTGTCATCTGCAAATTTGCTGATCTTGTTTACCACATTATCATATAAATCATTAGTATAGATGATAAACAACATCAAACCTAGCATTGATCCCTGAGACAAAACAGGAGTCAAAGGCCATCAATCAGAAAGACAACCATCTACTACCACTCTCCATTTCCTGCTGCTAAGCCAACTTTGAACCCAATGAGTACCTCATGCTGAATGCCAATTGACTTTACCTTCTGGATCAATGTCAAAGGTCTTATGAAGATCCATGTAGGTGACATCCACCATCTTTTCTTCATCAGCTTTCTTGGTAACATCCAAAACCTCTATAAGATTGGTTAGACATGACCTGTCACGCAGAAGGCCATGTTGCCTGTCCCTCATCTGGCCAAAATACTTATAAATCCTGTCCCTTATAATACCTTCCAATAATTTACCCACAACTGATGTCAGGTTCACAGGCCTGTTATTTCCCAACTTACTCTGAGAGCCTTTCTTAGAGAATGGAACATCATTACCTATCCTCCAGTCCTCTGACACTCATCTGTGACTAAGGATGAGAATTAAAGATTTGGCTTTATTTGTCATATGTATATCGAAACATATAGCGAAATGAATCATTTGCATCAAATCAAATAAGTGTCTATTGTGATAAGCAACCCACAAGTATTGCCACACTTCGGCGTCAAGTTAGCATGCCCATAATTCACTAACCTTAACTGAATGACTTTGTAACATTGGGAGAAACCAGAGCACCCCAAGAAATGCATGCGGTCATGGGGAGAATATACAAACTCCTTGGAGGAAGTAGTTTGAATCAAACCCCCATTTTACAGTTGACATACTGTAAAGCCTTGTGCTAACCACTACACTATCGTGCCACCCTTTTTAAGTATCTCTGCCAGGCCTGTGCAATTTCTGCACTAATCTCTCACAAGATCTAAAGGGACACCAGGCTTACTGGTATATAATCATCAGGCCCTGAAGATATATCCACACTAATTCACCTCAAGACAGCAAACACCGCCTCTTCCACAATCCCATTATGGTCCATAACCCCACTATTCTTTTCCTCAGTTCTATAGATTCTATCTGTCTTCTGAGTAAATATAATGCAAAAAATTAATTTCGGATCTCCCCCATCTCTTTCAGGTCCATGCAAGGATGACCACTCTGAACTTCAAGAAGATCCATTTTGTCCCTTGCTGTCCTTTTCCTCTTAATAAAGCAACAGAAGTCTTTGGAATTCTCTTCCATCTTGCTTGCCTGAGCAAACTCTTGTCCTATTCTAGTTCTCTTGAGTTCTCTCTCAAGTTTTCTCTTGCATTTCATATAATCCTCACACAACTCGTTTGACCATAACTGCCTAATCCTGATAGGCACGTCCTTTTTTTTCTTTACCAGAACCTCAATATCTCTCAATAATCAAGGTTTGCTAAACCCTTAGCCTTGTCTTTTATTCTAATGGGAACATACAGATTCTGTACTCTCAATATTTTAATTTTGAAGGCCTCCCATTTACCAAGCATCTCTTTGCTGTGGGAAAGAAAACCTATCCCAATCCACATTTGCCAGATCCTTCTGATGCCATCAAAATATTCATTTCTCTAGTTTAAAATCTTAACCTGAGGACCTGTCCTATCCTTCTCCATAGTTCTCTTGAAACTAATGGAATTATGATCACTTGATCCTTAGTATTCCCTGTCTCATTCCCTAAGAGGCGATGCTGTCTCTAGTTGGGTTCACTACATAATGTTTAAGGAATCTTTTCTGACCACGTTTGAACACATCCAGATCTTTTGCAGTATGGGAGTCCCAATCAATATGCAGGAAATTTATGTCACCAACTATCACAGCTTTATATTTCTTGCAGCTCTCTGGTATCTCTCTACATATTTGCTCCTCTAAATCTCGCCAACTATTGGGAGGTCTCTTAATATAGTGCCGTGTTCTCAGTAGCTCAGTGAAGAGTGCCCTATTCTGAGAATAGTGAGCCAATTTCTTGCTGGTGAACAGTTCAAAGTCCATAATTTGTTCAAGCAGTGAGAAGGAACCAATTATAGAGCAGTAGCTGTGACATTACTGGAATGTACAAACTGTTGGCATGAGGTGACTTATCAAATACAATGTGTGGTGATAACTGGTGTCATGTCTTATGTGAGCAACTTAGTGATATCAGAATGACAGTGGTCAATGTTATCTGGTAGAACTATGCACAGGTATGAAAGCAATTGCATTAAAAATTAATGGCAAATAAATAAATTTGTTATGTCCCCAGTGACACTTACCAACTTTTGTTGATGCACCATTGAAGACATCCAGTCTATATGCATCAGGGCTTGGTATGGCAACTGCTCTGCCTATGTCTGTATGGAACTGCACAGAGTTGTGGACATAGCTCACCCTGACAACCAGGCTTTCCTCCATGGACACTTCCTGCTGCCTCAGTAAAGTGGCCAGAATAATCAAAGACCCGATCCATCCTGGACTCTCTTTCTTTTCTCCTCTTCCATCAGGCAGAAGATACAAAAGCCTAAAAGCACGTACCACCATGTTAAAGGATAGCTTCTACTCCGCTGTTATAAGATTATTGGATAGTTCTCTTGTGTGATAAGATGGATTCTTGACCTCACAATCTAGCTTGTATGATTTTGTGCCTTAATGTTAACCTGTACCACACTTTCTCTGTAGCTGTCACACTTTACTCTGTGGTCTTTTATTGTTTTACCTTGTGCTACCTCAGTGCATTGTTAATAATCTGATATGCATGAACAGTATGCAGGCCAAGCTTTCCATTGTACCTCAGTACATGTGACAACAATAGAACAAAATCAATACCAATAAAGGAACAGTTGCAGATGAGCATGTGATATAATGTGTATGTAAACCCTGTCTGGGTGAATGTTCCATTGTATTTATCAGTGAATATTTCAGATATCAAGTGAAGCTTGCAGTGATGTGTTCAGTGAGCAAAGAGGTTGAATGATCAAATAATCATTGAGTTGACTGAATTGAGAACACAATGCTGGTATAAATAATTACCTGTATAATTTTATATATATAAATAGTTGATAATAGTGCGAATTACTTAAATGACCAAATAGTGCATGATTGCATGAAGAACTTGTAGTCAAAGTTGTGACCATTGGCAATTTCCTCTCTATCAGTGACCTGGGGCTCAACATTAACTGGAAACTCAAGCAGACCAGCTACATAAATATTGAGGCTACATGAGCAGGTCAGAGACTGGATATGTTATGGCACATCCTGACATCCAGAGATTTTCAACTATCTACAAGGCAAAAGTCAGAAGTGAATAGTCCTTATTTGCCCAAGTTGTGCCCAGTGTAGTTTGAAACACATTCAAGAAGCTAATCAACATGCAGGACAAAATAACCCACGTGATGAGCAGCACATCAACCTAATTGAAAAGGTAATCCCTCTATCATTGACACATAATGCAAAAAATACTGCCATGTTTGCCATCTACAACATGCAACCTGATAACCTACCTCGGCTACTCCAAACCCCTGATCTCTACTGGTTAAGTTCAAGTTCAAGTTTATAGTCATTCAAACATGCACGTGTACACAGCTAAATGAAACCATGTTCCTCAGGGACAAAGGTACAGAACACAGTAGATATATCACATACAACACATAAAATAATAGCGACACGTTAAAAAATATAATCTGCAGTTGTAAAAGTTGGCATAAAGTGCATATATGACATATAATTAAATATACAACAGTATAATGCTACTGGTGCTGTCATAGATAACCTGTACTCAGTGGCTGCAGGGTGTTCAGAAGTCTTACAGCTGAGGAGAAGAAGCAGTTACCCAGTCTGATAGTCCTTGCTCTTTTACCTCAGCACCTTCTGTCTGATGGGAGAAGATCAGAGAGGTTGAGAGATGGATGGGAAACGTTCTTGACAATGCTGAAGGCTCTGCAAATGTAATATTTCTTTTGTATGTCCAGGGTGAGAGGGAGGGAGACCCCAATGACTCTCAGCAGTCGACACAATCTGTTGCAGTACCCTGCTGTCAGATGCCTTTCCATTCCCAAACGAGATAGCGATACACATGGTTAGGACACTTTCAATGGTGCCCCAGTAGAATATAGTTAGAATGGTGGTGGGAGACTTGCTCGTCTCAGTCTCCTTAGGAAGTGGAGGCACTGCTGTGCTTTCTTCACTAAAGAGGTGCTGTTGAGGGACCATGTGAGATCGTCTGTGATGTGCACCCTAAGAAATGACGCTGCTGATTCTCTCCACAGAGGAGCCAATGATGTGCAGTAGGGAGTGAGGGAGTGGTCAGTCTGCACCTTCTTGAAGCTCACAATCATCTTTTTAGTCTTGTCCACGTTGATACTTAAGTTGTTGTGTTTGCACCAGTCTCTCCACTTTCTGCATGCGGACTCATCATTGTTGCTGAAGAGGCCTGCCACTGTTGTGCAATCAACCAACTTAATGATATAGTGAGAGCTGGATCTGTCAATATAATTGTGTATTAGCAATGTGAACAGCAGCGGGCTGAGCTTACAGTCCTGGTGGGAGGGGTGGTAGTTCCATATTCAGCATGATGGAGCCAGTTTGTCTAGAAGGATAAAGGGAGCAGGCACATGGGAACAATGTCACATCTAGGTTCCCTCCAGTTTCAATGCTGTCCTGATTTTGGTATATATCGCTAGTCCTTCATCGCTGCTGGCTCAAAATCCTTGAAGTTCCTCCTCAACCGTGTTGTTGGCGAACCTTCAAAAGCACTGCAGTGGTTAAAGATGGTGGTTTACTACCATCTTCTCAAGGACAATCATGGATAAGCAATACATGCTGGCTTTACTGACAATGGATCTCAAAACAATGAATTGAAATAAAATCCTAATTGTTCTCTGGGCCAGTTGAGTGCACATTATACGAGGAATTGGACTGTAAACCAAATGGCATCGCTGTGGACTGGAGCATCAAATTGAGGACTCAGGGAGCATGGTTGTGCAGAGTTACCATAGTGACAGAATTTAGAATTTTATTTCTTAAGTTGAGTCCTGAAGGTTGCACATCTGATGTAAATTATAAAGTCCTGAAACTGGTAAGAGGAAAATAAATATCTTGACAAGTGAGTCTTTTAGAGGCAGAGTTCAAAGGGCAGCTTTGACAGAAGCTCCAATATTTTAGAGAGTTATGTATTTGTTTAAAATAGTGAGCTTTACAGTCAAAATTGAGATTGCAAACAATTTAAGATAAATGATGACAGGTTGCCATTGAAAAGCATTTTTTTCTAAATAGCCATAAACAAGCTAGGTACCATTGAAATAAATTAATTTTCCCTCCAAAGAGTTATACATTTATTTAGCAGATAACATCCCAAAGCACTTTTCAGTCATAACATTTATTCTAATGTGTGGTGGCACACAGATTAATCCAAAATCAAACAAAACAATCTCTGCCTGCCTGCGACTGTGTGGGCTTGTTAAACTAGCGAGACGCACCCACAGCTCCCATGGTTGCTCCAGAGTTGAAATCCTTATTTTGATCCTATATTAGAAATGAGCAAACATACAGTTAAGCATTATTGAGTGTTATCTCAGTGGTTAGCAAAGGTATCACCTATGCCAACCTCAAGTCTATAAATTGGCACGAAATATGCAAGAATGGGGAACTTATTCCCTTTGTAGCATGCTCCCCACTAATGTGACTAGTTACCATAAAAAAACATGATAAACCCACAGCACAGAACATATTGCTCCTACATAAGTTATAGCCAACATCCTTAGAGAGGTGCAGATAACTATAGTGTGCATGCCAAGGTTCCATTGCAAGTTGAGTCTCATTCTCCTTCTTGTCCTTGGACTGAAATGGAATCAATGGTCTAAATAGACTCATATTATAAACAAAAATGTAAAATATAATGTAATGTGAGTTCTGGTGGGGTAAAAGCAAGGCATGGAGTGTGGGTCAATGATTATACTGAAGCTGGAAACATTTGAAGTATATTTCAACCCAGGTGTGTTCTTTCCTTCAACCTGAGTGAGAGGATTTAAGGAACAGTAAGGAAGTATGAATAGAAGAAGATCCAGAATAGAAGCATTAGTTTGCAGAGAATATAAAGTGGCCTGGCAAAGCCTGGTGAAATGGGTGTATACCTATTTATAGATTGGTGGGTAGTTTGTCAGGTCGAGTGTATTGTTATGTGCACAAACACAATGAAATCCTTACTTGCAGCAACATTACACAGGCATTTAGGTAGAGTTGGTTGATATTGGGAACCATTGCCACAAATTCCTTGGCTCAGTAAGTGTTTACCAGGATGCTGCCTGGATCACAGGGCATATGTTATAAGGAGAGAATGGGCAAAGTTGGGTTGCTCTCTCAATAGCGGTGCAGGCTGAGGGGTGATTACGAGAGGCATTAATAGAGTAGACAGCCAATATCTTTTTCCCTGAGTTAAAATATCTAATAGGAGAGGGCATGCATTTAAGGTGAGGGAATAAGTCCAAAGGAGATGTATGGGGCAATTTTTTCATAGAGAATCTTGGGTGCCCAGTGGTGGTTGTGGAGGCAAATATCACAGAGGTTAATCAGAATCAGGTTTAATATCACTAGCATACACACAGCATGAAATTTGTTGTGTTGTGGCAGCAGTACATTGCAATAATAATAACTACAAAATACAGTAGGAAACATATTTGTGTCCATTCAGAAATCTGGTGGTGGAGGGGAAGAAGCTGTTCCAGTGTCTTCTGGCTCCTGTAGTTTCTCCTTGATGGTAGCAATGAGAAGTGGACATGTCCTTGGTCACGCTGTAATGATGGCTGCCACCTTTTTGAGGCATCATTTTTTGAAGGTGCCCTGGCTGCTGGGGAGGCGAGTGCCCGTGATGGAACTGCTAACTTTACAACTTTCTGCAGCTTTATCCCATCCTGTGCAGTGGACCCTCCATAACAGACGGAACTGCAACCAGCTAGAATGCTCTGCATGGTAGAACTGTTAGAATTTCTGAGTGTCTTTGGTGGCATATCATTTCTCCTCAAACTCCTAGTGAAATATAGATGCTGTCGTGCTTTCTTCGTAATTACATCAATATGTTGGACTCCCAGATAGACGCTTGAATGTGTGGGAAATGGAAGGGTGTTGCTAATGTGCAGACAAAAGAAATACGAGGGGTGATTGATAAGTTCGTGGCTTAAGGCAGAAAAAGTCAATTTTAGAAAACCTAGCACATTATTTTTCAACATAGTCCCCTCCTACATTTACACACTTAGTCCAGCGGTCGTGGAGCATACGGATCCCTTCTTTGTAGAAGTCGGTGTCTTGGACCTCCAGAAAGTGGTCCACAGCAGTGGTGATTGATAAGTTCATGGCCTAAGGTAGAAGGAGATGAGTCATTAACTTCAAACTTTCTGCATAATTACTCAAAGATTTGAACTGCATGTGCATGTAATGAGAGCTGTATAACTCATCTCCTTCTACCATAGGCCACGAACTTATTAATCACTCCTGCTGTGGACCACTTTCTGGAGGTCCAAGATGCCGACTTCTACAAAGAAGGGATCCGTATGCTCCACGACTGCTGGACTAAGTGTGTAAATGTAGGAGGGGACGATGTTGAAAAATAAATGTTAGATTAGATTATGAGAACACTCAGTCCTCTTTTATTGTCATTTAGAAATGCATATATGCATTAAGAAATGATACAATGTTTCTCCAGAGTGATATCACAGAAAAACAAGACAAACCAAAGACTAACACTGACAGAACGACATAATTATAACATATAGTTACAGCAGTGCAAAGCAATACCATAATTTGATGAAGAACAAACCATGGGCATGGAAAAAAAAAGTCTCAAAGTCCCCGAACTGATCGACTCCCGAGTCCCCGATAGCAGGTGGCAAAAGGGAGAAACTCCCTGCCATAAACCTCCAGGCACCGTCAACTTGCCGATGCCTTGGAAACAGCGGACCATAGCCGACAGTGAGTCCGTCCATCCGAAAACTTCGAGCCTCCAACCAGCCCGTCCGATACAGCCTCCCGAGCACCATCCTCTGCCGAGTGCCTTCGACCTTGCCCCGGCCGCTGAAACAAGCAAAGCCGAGGATTTGGGGCCTTCTGCTCCGGAGATTCCGGTTACCACACAGTAGCAGCCACAGCGAGCCGGACATTTCAGAAGTTTCTCCAGATGTTCCTCCGTACTCTCACGTCTGTCTCCATCAAATCAGAATTGTGCACGGTACCCTACTTGACAGATTACAGATATTATTCATTCACCGGAGAGGCCACACACGCTGCCGTCGTGCCGCCATCTTCTCCTCCTAGGTTTTCTAAAATTGACTCCGTCTACCTGAGGCCACGAACTTAACAATCACCCCTCGTAAGTTTAATTGGGTATTTGATTACTAATTTAATTAGCTCAGTACAACATTGTGAGCCATGGGGCCTGTTCCTGTGCTGTTCTGTGTACTGGTTTGACTGTTAGTTATTGAGTGTCATGGATGACGTCAATTAGATTTCTGTTGGAAGACTTTGTGGTGTTAAACCCTTTTATTTTAAACAAAAAAGGTTATCTGCGGTGATTTAGGAAAACTGGAGCATAGCCTTTGGCAAAACCATATGTGATAAAAGTAACAGATTTTGGTTGCCGAGGATCAGTAAGAAATTGCATTCCATCCACACACAACTGAGCCTTTCTGATGTCCCTGTGTCTGTTCTCTGACGTGATTTTATCTTTCAACACCCAGTTATTGCAGAGTGCAATGTGTTTGTGTACTAAGGAACAGTGTGAGTAGTATTTTAATTGCACCATGAAAAACTGAAACTCGTCTTTCATTTTGCACAATTGTTAAATTGGCAAGCATGTTGAAGCAGGGGATTAACTGTATAATTGGGTTTGATTAGCATAGGTTCCTTCCCATTCAAAGAGTATTTTTGAACTGTAGTTTATGATATTTATGTTGAACACTGATGAGCATTTTAAATAGGAAAATAAGAAAATAACAAGTTTTTTAGAGTAAAAAAAGGATATACAAAGCTGATAGACTGCTGTTTTCACTGATAAGAAGGTGCTATTAGTTATGTCACTATTTTAAAAACATTTGCTTCATATTTACTGCCTCATTTTTTCTAATAGATTTTTCAATTGAGGTTACCATGGCAACTCTCAAATAACTTTTCCCTATTGTACTGTATCTAAAATTAAATAATTTATTTGTCTGATTGGGGTATTTCCTTCAGGTTCTATAACCGACTTTTCCATACCAAATTACAAAGCTTTGGGGCGAGAAATTAGCCTGAATTGAACAGTGAAGAGATTTATTTAAGTACACCCTTAAGTCTCTAAGACCATAGGACATAGGAGTGGAATTAGGCCATTAGTCCCAATGGGTTTGCTCTGACATTCCATCATGGCCAATTATTATCCCTCTCAAAGCCATTCTCTTAAGTTCTTACTGTAACTTTTGATGCTCATGCTATTCAAGAATCTAGTAATCCCTGCTTTAAATATACACAATGAGTTGGCCTCCACAGCCTTCTGAAGCAATGAATTCCACAGGATCACCACCCTCCAGCGAAAGGAATTCTTCCTCATCTTTATGCTAAGGGATGTCCTTGTATCCTGAGGCTATGCCCTCTGGTCCAAGGCTCCCCTTCTACAGGAAGAACTCTTTGAATGTCCGCTCTATCAACATTTGAGAGGTTTCAGTGAGATTTCCCCTCTCATCCTTCTAAACTCCAGTGAATAAAGGCACAGAGCCATCAATTATTAACCCTTTCATTTCTGGGATCATTCTCGTGAACTTCTTCTGGACCCTTTCCAATTCCAGCACATCCTTTCTTGGATTAAGGGCCCAAATCCACTCACAATACTTTAAGAGCAGTCTGATCAATGCCTCAACATTACATCCTTGCTTTTATATTCTAGTCCTCTTGAAGTGAATGATAACATTGCATTTGCCTTCCTTATTTTTGAATTTGCTCCGTTTAGAAAATATACTATGCCTTTATCCTTTCTATCAAAATGCATGATCATACATTTCCCTACACTATATTCCATCTGCCACATCTTTGCCCATTCTCCTAATCTGTTTAATCCCAAGGCAGAATCCTTGTTTCCTTAACACTACCTGCTCCTCCACTTACCTTTGTGTTGTCTGCAAACTTGGTCATGCCATCAATTCCATCATCCAAGTCATTGATAAATGACATGAAAAGAAGCGGTCCCAACAATGCCCTGTGGAACACCACTAGTCACCAGCAGCTAACCAGGAAAGGCCCCATTTATTCCCACTCTTTGACTCATGCCATTCAGCTTCAGCCCATGATCGTATCTTTCCTGTAATACTATGAACTCATCTTGTTTAGCAGCCTCATGTGCAGTACTTTGTTAAAGACCTTCTAAAAATCAAAATAAGCAACATCCACTGACTCTCCTTTGTCTGTCCTGTCTGTTTTTTCTACAAAGAATTCCAACAAATCTGTCATGCAAGGTTTTCCCTTACGGAACCCATGCTGACTTTGGCCTATTTTATCATGTACCCCAAAGTACCCCAAAATCTCATCCTTAATAATGGACTACAACTTCTTCACAACCACTGTTCAGGCTAACTGGTCTATAAATTCCTGCTTTTTTCCCTTCTCTCCTTTCTTAAAGAAACACACTATGTTTTGCTTTGTGGCTGGTTGTTTCCAAACAACCTTGAGGCCTTCCCTGGGTAAAAGTCCTTAATGACTGACAAAGGGAGACTAGCCCTTAAGTGTCCAAACTTAAAGCCTGGCTCGTGGATTGACCTGATGGCTATTTCTCTAGTTCAGGGGTTCCCAACCTTTTTATGCCATGGACCCTTAACTGAGGGGTCTGTGGACCACAGCTTGGGAACCCCTGCTTGAGATAAAATAATTATTAGAGGAATATTAAATGATATAAACAAAAATAATCCAAAACAATCATAACAGCTTCTTAATCTTAGTTTCTTATTGCAAGTTGTCAGTCCCATTCAAATAGTCATAGTCATACTTTATTGATCCCGAGGGAAATTGGTTTTCGTTAGTTGCACCATAAATAATTAAATAGTAATAAAACCATAAATAATTAAATAGTAATATGTAAATTATTCCAGGGAGTAAGTCCAGGAGCAACCTATTGGCTCAGAGTGTCTGACCCTCCAAGGGAGGAGTTGTAAAGTTTGATGGCCACAGGCAGGAATGACTTCCTATGATGCTCAGTGTTGCATCTCAGTGGAATGAGTCTCTGGCTGAATGTACTCCTGTGCCCAACCAGTCCATTATGTAGTGGATGGGAGACATTGTCCAAGATGGCATGCAACTTGGACAGCATTCTCTTTTCAGACACCACCGTCAGAGAGTCCAGTTCCATCCCCACAACATCACAGGCCTTACGAATGAGTTTGTTGATTCTGTTGGTGTCTGCTACCCTCAGCCTGCTGCCCCAGCACACAACAGCAAGCATGATTGCACTGGCCACCACAGACTCGTAGAACAACCTCAGCATTGTCCGGCAGATGTTAAAGGACCTCAGTCTCCTCAGGAAATAGAGACGGCTCTGACCCTTCTTGTAGACAGCCTCAGTGTTCTTTGACCAGTCCAGTTTATTGTCAGTTCATATCCCCAGGTATTTGTAATCCTCCACCATGTCCACACTGACCCCCTGGATGGAAGCAGGGGTCACCGGTACCTTAGCTCTCCTCAGGTCTACCACCAACTCCTTAGTCTTTTTCACATTAAATTGTAGATAATTCTGCTCACACCATGTGACAAAGTTTCCTACCGTAGCCCTGTACTCAGCCTCATCTCCCTTGCTGATGCATCCAACTATGGCAGAGTCATCCGAAAACTTCTGTAGATGACAAGACTCTGTGCAGTAGTTGAAGTCCTAGGTGTAAATGGTGAAGAGAAAGGGAGACAAGACAGTCCCCATTGGAGCCCCAGTGCTGCTGATCACTCTGTCGGACACACAGTGTTGCAAGCACACGTACTGTGGTCTGCCAGTCAGGTAATCAAGAATCCATGACACCAGGAAAGCATCCACCTGCATCGCTGTCAGCTTCTCCCCCAGCAGAGCAGGGTGGATGGTGTTGATCGCACTGGAGAAGTCGAAAAACATGACCCTCACAGTGCTCGCTGGCTTGTCCAGGTGGGCGTAGACACGGTTCAGCAGGTAGGCGATGGCATCCTCAACTCCTAGTCGGGGCTGGTAGGTGAACTGGAGGGGATCTAAGTGTGGCCTAACCATAGGCTGGAGCAGCTCCAGAACAAGTCTCTCCAGGGTCTTCATGAATGGCATTTTTCTTCCATAGCTGGCTTAAAGCTACAGAATGAGATATGAGGTGTATCTGACCACTCAGCTTAAGAAAGGTTAGAGTCACTTCTGGACTGAATGGTAGAGTCTATTTGCAGAGTGTGAGCTTAGATACCTCTGCCTAATAACATTTTCAGTATTTCTACCCTGTAATTCACAGTGTGCAGACACTGGGCACTCCCTGTTCTGTGGAAGGTCATCACTGGTGATTTTCTCAGAAAGTTGCTCCCAGTGCCATCATAGCATGCTCACAACTTACTAATTCTAACTTGTATATCTTTGGAATGTGGGAAGAAACCAGAGTACTAGCAGGAAACCCATGATGTCACAGGGAGAATGTACAAACTTCTTACAGGCAGCAGCGGGAATTGAATCACAATCTTACAACTGGCTCTGTAATGATATTACATTAACTGTACATGGTCACGGAGGTATGTGCAAACTTTACACAGACATCACAGGACAGCTCAGAATTGAAACTCTGCTGCTGGAGCTATGTGATGGATACCCATGTGATGGATATTCGCTTGCTGAGCCGGGGGTGGGGGGCACTTGTTTTTGCCAAGTTTAGTTCTCTAAGCACAGCAGATACCACATGTAAAAATCAAGCAGTTGTAAGTTAAATTCCAACTAATATTCATTGTTTAGCTTCTGGTCTCAAACAGGAGCCAGTCTTCAGTTCCTAATGCAAAATGGCAAGCAGTGATCAGCTTGAATATGAAAACACAGCGTTGCAAACAACTTCTGCCTTATTGCTGCTCAAGAGTTGTAGTATAAGACAATAGATGATTTATTTGGGCTTGTTTCAAAGTAAGACAATGCTGAATAAGTTGTTCAATTCAAGTAAGCTTTAGATCGTATGAGACAATCACTTAGCACATTAGTAACTGGTCTGTTAATAGCTGGGAAGTTTGTATACTCATGGAATCAGCTTCACAGCATTAATTGTGGATAGATGGGATCTATGTCTCCGAGAAGCTTTAGACTGTTTCTGTAAAGAGGAAATCTCACATGTCTGTGAAGTTACCCACATGGCAAAGAAGCTGTATAAATGATGAGAATAGTTCAAGTTCATCAAGAATGAGGTAAAGAACATCAAGAAACATGAGAGAAACACAAGATAAGCTAGAGTTCTTTCTTCTGCTTTCAATTTCAGCGATAGATGATTGGTTCACCTGCATCATTGATATGCCTTTTTTAGCTTATAGGAATTTTACCAGTGCTTTGGAAATACTTTGTGTGTGTTAGAAACGGTTTGCAGTTTGGAAGTCATTTGTAAGATAGAAATCCTCTTTAAGTTTTAAATGTGTTTTAAGAATTTTTTTGGATTTAAATGTGTATCACTGAAAATAAATGAACTGTGTTTTAAACTATTTTATTAGTTGGAAGTATCTTCTCCATGGTAGAGTGGGTGGGGCACCACTCAAATAGTGGGTATTAGCAGCTAAACTCACCGAGGAGAATAAACAAGGAAGTGAACTACTTTTTGAAGTTTGGGTAGTTGCAGTATAACCTCACTTAAGTGGGGGTACCCATGACTATCTATATCAGATAATGCTTAAGGTCTTGGTTTGAATCTAGGACGTCACAGTTCGCAAACCCAATAGCATCACAGCCACTGCACCACGGTACCACCCATTGTCCTGGGGTGTGTTTACCAGCACTCCTGTAACTCATAAGAATTCGTTTGTATAAAAACCTGAAGTCAGGCCAAAAGTTATCGGTACCTTCCGCAGCACTCTTCGTAGACATTGGCAAGTAAACTTATCTTACAATTGTAATTATATCAGCTACCAGAAGAAATCAACAATATTGAGCAGAATTGATATTTTAAGTAGTGGAGTTTGAAAGCAGTTCTGCAACGCTTCATGGAGGGGGAAGAGCATGACAAGGCGCAGAGGAAGTCATCTCATCCATTGCAACCAAAGATGACCACAGCTGTGATGACTACTTGTACCACTGGACCTGGTCTTCTGAGGTGAAGAGAGTGGAACTGCCTCCGTGCTACAGCTTTACCACTTTAAAAACTCTTCTTTACAGGTTTCTTTGTCGAGATGGACAACTAATCAATTAATCAATCAGAATTGAGGATGGGAGAAAGTAGGAGAAACAAGTTCCAAAATAGTCGCATGGCAATCAAATCTGTGTGGCACAATGATTGATTTTTACCATCTGTTTGCACTGCATACTCTTTGGGTGGACGCTTCGGTGCAGTTGCACCCGTACTAGTGGTGTCTGTGATAATTGACCATCACAGTGGGCTCTGTTGTGGAAATGAAATGGTATACCAGCCATCCAAAGCAAAAGGTCTCAGATTCAGATTTTTTTTCCCTCAGCATATTTATAGCAATGGCAACAGTTCTCTTGGCTGGCAGGAGAGCTTCAGACAGCAATTGCAACATAGAAGTTCTTGTAGTCTAGCATGTTCTGAGCATCGTTCGATAGCTTTATTTCTCTAAGCAATTTCTGAATGATTCGCACACAGCTTTTGAACTTGAGTTTGTTTTCAAATCATTTACGTTTGCTGTAACGTTTCTGGTGTTAGAGGTAATAAGCTTATGGTCTGAGTATAATTAGGACCTATGAAGTAAGTGATAAAATGTTGCTGTGCAACCATCTGCTGATGTCATTTGTCAGTGAACATATGAAGACGACAAGCTGCCAACATTTTACAAAACAACTAGGTGTTTGCTGAAAAACCACATTCGGATTAAAAGTTTATATGCTTTGAATTGCATTGTATTGTATGTTTATTATATTTAACCATAATTATGTGAAGGCCTTCGGAATCATTTTAAATTCACTCGTTAAAATGTATTAAGCTTCAGCAGGAACTCTCATGCCAGACTCTGGATCAGTAATGGGAACTTGCAAATGTTCTAAAAATTCTCATGCATTCTGATTTATGAATATTTGAATATTTTAATCAGTGAATTAAACCTGTACAATTGAATTTTATTACTGAACCACAGTTCCAAGGTAGAAATGAATGGCATTTACAGAGTATGAATAACAGTTTGTGTTGCAACTTTCATCTATTTGCAGATGAGGTGATGGAAGGTAAAAATGCTCTTCTGCTAGGGATGAGTACATGGAACTCAAATGATCTGGTGGAGCAGATTGAGACAATAGGGAAGCTGGATGATGGCCAAGGTAAGAATGACTTGTTGAGAATCTGCGTACATCATCTCTGCAATGCTGTCCAGTAGCTGGATCACAGCTAACCTCAAGTTTCAGATTACTTAGTTTCATTTTGTTTGTATGTGTATTTTTACTTTACTTGTTAACTATGGATTTGTAACATTTGAGCAGAAAGTGGCAATTGAATGGTTCTAATCAACAGCAGTCTTCAGAGGATGTACCATAACTGTGCTGTTGGGAGCAAAAGCCAGGTTTTGCACGTCACCCATTTTAGACTGAACTTTGATAGACTCTTCTTCCAGTGGAATGCAACCTAAATACATCTAATCAAGAATTGACATCATGTGATTAATTCAAACCAATTAGGGAATGATATGGCAGGTAGCAGTCATATAATTGTGCATAAAGATCTTATTCTGAGATGTATACACGCCATTGGTAATTTAAATATGAATTACCATGAAAAAATATTAATTAAATAGCAAAGTACTGAAATCAAAAGCTGAAAATATTGTAGTGTTTTACAGTGGAAAATGTGTCAATAGCAGGAAGGTTGTGTGGTGGGATTACAGTATCAGAAATATAAGAAATGGAAGAAATCCATTTGGTTCATGGCAAGTCTCCAGCCTAATTGTGTGTGTGTGTGTGGGGTGGGGGTGTGGGGAGGAGGGTTGAATTTAAAAAAGCATAGCTAGAAGCTTTGGCGTCAATAAAAGGAATTTTATGTTCTCCAGGTCTATGTGTAATTTAAATAAAACACATTAGATACCAGTATCTGAAATCACATACTGAGCCAGCCAAAGATACCTAGCAACTAGAGTGTAGACTTAAAATTCAATGAACGGAAATCTTAGTCTCACTAAATTACCATGTTGGAAAAAGTATGAGAAACTAAAGGTATTAGATCTGAAGTCCATTCAATTGTATAGAATCTGTATTTTTATTGATGAGTTTGTAAAATGTTCTGGTTGAAGTATAGGGAATCTACTTCACCTTTGGTACTTGGCAAGTACTCTGACTGAAATTCTATTTTGCTTCAAAATACTTTCCAGTCATGATCTATTGCATGTTTTTATAACCCCATCACTGAATTGTAAGAGCTATTTCTCCGTTCCTAAACACTCCAGGAAAATACTAGCTGAAGCTAAATTGCATATAGCTAACTGAAACCTCTTGAAATGGATAACTTTGAAGCATTGGAATTTTTTTGGCGTGCAATTATACAACTTAAGGTGGCTTATAAAGACTACATAATGGAGAAAAAAGGGTAGACAATACACAGCTTAATTACTCAGTTCAAACATTGAGCCATCAATTTTAAGAAACCTACAAAGCAGCTATAGGGTTCTTAGTAATATTAACTGTACTGTTAATTGTTAAGGCTAACAAAATGGCTTCTCTGTAGTGTTATAACGAAGTGGCTTCTCTGTAATGTTAAATGATGAGGTAATGGTTTTCTGTAGCTGCGATGTTTGGGTTATAACTACAGATAACGGGGAACTTAACCAATGGAAGTCATGTTATTCTATCTGTATGTGTGGGAACTGGGTTGAGTGCGCGGGCTTTCGTTCAGGAGAAGAGAAGAGGACGGACGTGTATGGAGCGCTCTGGTAGACCACTGGGGGTGGTCCCAGCCGAGGGTCGACGGAGTTTGGAGGAGATCGATTGGTGGAAAGGAGACCTGGTTCCGTGATCTCCAACAAATTATTTTGTGCACAAAACTGATAAGTTTACTGAGTGGCGCCTTTGTTTTATTTGTTTCTACTGACCACACCACCAAAAGAGTTATAAAGTGTAATCATTTAATCATACATTGTGTACTGTCTGATATTTTACGTTGTGGGCTTATACCGGGATGCATTACACAGTATCTACACAAACGTGAGACACAGTTTGGCAGGCAGACAGCAGTTTTCCCTAGACAAATGGGAGTTGATAGAGCCGAGTGTTACACAGCCATTATATCACTTTTACAGTAGCAGTTCCTTGTGCTATTGTTGGTCTTGGCAGGAATGGATTTTTATCCATACACAGATGAAAATAATCTTCATTGTTAAAAAAATGGTATTCATTAATTGGCACTCTTGTAACAACCAAGAGATTATATTTTTCAGTGAATATTTTCTTATGAATATGATGTTGCTGCCAAATAGATATGAATTAAAACAGGCAATATCTATTGATTGATGTATTTGTAATTTTTTTTTACATTCAGATGGCCAATTATACAATGCTTCTGCTGATTTACAGTCTTTGATAACTTGCCTCCACATTTCTAAGCTTGTGTAGTCATGAAAATGCAAACCAGTAAAAATTGAAATACGCTCCTAAAAATAACACTCAATTTTATCTGCTGAAATTGTTTTTTTCAAAAAAAAGCTTTGAATTGTGCCAAACCTAGCTGATGTCCACAGTCAGGCTGAATCCTGATGCAGTGTTTCTGAGCTTTGCTGTGGTTCATTGCAGACTTAATGTGACAGATCACCTGTTGCTGTATCATTGTTAACTTACTAAAGTAGAGTTTCAAAGAAAGGATTAAATTACGGTACACTGTACTGTTGCTGGCTTCACAGAAAATACTTTTGTTCCTGATTACCACATGATTATCTTTGTTCTTCTTTATCCAAAATCTCCTCTTTTCAGTCATTTAGATGACACTTAATTTGTTTCCCTGGTAGAATGAGATGTTTGCAACTTTACAAATGGAAATGTATTTGGAACTTTAGCTGGTAATGATTCACCTAGTGTGTTTGGACTCTATTTGGCACAGGTCGGCTAACCACTTCTTGTCCTTGACAGCAATTTAAATGAGCTACTTTAAATATCCCGTTGTTTGAAAAGCTATTGCTTAATTTGCCAAGATTTCCTGAAAAAAATGGGATTTGATTCAACCTGTTTCAATTTGGCTGGGGAAGATGGATGAGTAATGGCCCTTGGTCTCAAGCAGTGGAGCTCAGGACTGAGATGAAGGCAATTGTCTCAGGCTTATTTTCAAGGAGATTTTGTAAACCACAGGCAGTAGTTTCCTCCATGATACCACTGGAAACCTATTGAAAGAATAGGGTAACAGGTATGAAGAATTATAATTACACAGCCATAAATCTCACTCTTCCCTCTCAAATCTCTCTATCCCAGAGGTTCCTAACATAGGTCCACAGTCCCCTTGCTTAATGGTATTGAAAAGATGTCATTAAAAAGATTAGCAACCCCTGCTCTATCCCCACTACAGCAGGGAAATCAGACAGGCTTCTTTTGTGTGTGTGTGTGTGTGTGTGTGTGTGTGTTCTAACCAGTTTAGGACAGCAGACAGAAAGGGAGAGATGGTGGTGGTTACTGGAAAGCCAGTAATATACTTCCCTTGTGATGGTATTGGGTTTCCTCTCCGTGAAGTTCTGAACTCCAATGAAGGTCTTAAGCCATATCCAATATATAAAGCAATGGGGCACCCTTAGTAAAGGGCGGTTATACTGTAGCCACCTAACCTCCAAAGGCTAGATCACTTCTCTGTGTTTATCCTTCATGACAAGTTTAGCTGCCAATGCCCACTATTTGAGTGGTGGGTTCTCCTTTCCTACCAGAGAGGAGATAGTTCCAGCTAACAAAGGAGTTTAAACACAGTTCATTTATTTTTAGTAATGTGCATTTACATTGAGATAAAATTCTTAAAACACATTTCAAACTGACAGAGGATTTCTGTCTTGTAAAATATTTCCAAACTACAAATGATTTCCAAAACACAAATGATTTTCAAAACACAGGTACAATTCTTATTAGCTAAAAAGACATACCAATGAGTTGCAGATAAACAAGGCATTCATCGCAGAAGGCAGAGAAATGGATTGTAGTCATCCTGTCTGTCTGTCAATCTTCTTGTTGTTTCTTGACCATTCCTAACAAACCTGACTGCTCTCTGACATTTATACCATTTTTCTTATTACTTGGTGACTTCACACAGAGAGTCTAAAAGTTTCTGGGGACAGAAATCCCGTACACCCAACATTAGTGCTGTGGGGGTGACTCTCTGAGTACACAAATCTCTGAGCTATTGATAGATCAGCTATGATGTGCTAAATGATAGTATCAGTCTGATCTGCAAACTTCCTTGAGTTAAAAAACGTAGGCAATTTTGTCTGGTTTGATACAAGCCCAGTTAACTTAACCCCATTGTCCTACACTGCATCTCCTGAGCAGCCAGCACTATGCTGTGAACAAACAGCCGCTACTTTTTATATACCGCTGTTTGTTTGCAATGCTCTCTTTTTAACTTCAGACTGATTATTGCATGCAATTTAATTTAAGAACTGAAGACAGGTCCTCGTTTATAACAAAAAGCTGAACAAAAAGTATTGGTTGGAAGTTTAACTTACTCAAAAACAATTCTTTGCTCTCTGGAAGTGCCAACTGAGCTTAGCAAAAAAGGCTCCCTGGTCCGGGATGATGCATATCCATCACAACCTTTGGCCTTTTTATGAAGAAAGACATCACAATTTTCTGTGCCTGTCCCCTTCAGAATAAATATAAGCAATAAATTGCCTAGGTTGCTAATACTGGGACACTTTTAAGGTGGCATCACTCCTTTCCTCTGGTGTTATGGCAGATGGTCAACACTTCCTGATCATCAGTGACAGACTCTTCAGTGTGGCAGAGTTTGTGCTGCAGGCTGATGTCCCCTGACCAAGAGAGGTGGGTTGAATGGTGGTGGGAGTGACACACAACAGATGTAGCAAACCCATCTCCTAGTGGCAAATCCACCCTGAAGGGAATTCCAACTCAACCAGACCCATGAAAAGTGTTGATGATGAGGTGAATAGATGCAGTTAGAGAGCTCTGAGAATGGGGGGTGGGGGCGGTGATGGGGGGATGTTGCAATGAACTAGACACTTGTCAACAGATAAACTGCAGGATCTCACTTGTGACCTGATTCTTCATTGAAGTTCCCGGTGCTCAACTATGTATAATTATTCTTTGCCTCTTCTGCAAAGGAACTCATTCAACTCTAACCATAAGAATTGGAACTGTCATCTGACGGTCCAACATAATTTGACTTTTTTTTTCATTTGAGGTGCTATCCTTCCTGGAAACTTCATGTTCTAAAAGACTGGATTTGATATTCTTCAGCTGCTAGAACGGATATAGTTCTGTTTTCTTGGGACTTTCGCCAGTTGGCTCTGCTCTTCGCCAAGGCTTTTCAGTTTCAGCAGATCAAGGCGCTCAAGCTTCTGGATGGAAGCTCATATTCCCAGTATTCTTGTTCAGACCTCTTCACAATCTACATGTATCCTCATTGCAGAAACCAAAGTCCGATCTCTGAAATAGGAGTGGTTTTCTTTACTCTAAAACTTGTAGTCTTTTTATGAGCAAATACAAAAATGCCTGCTTTGAATAAAAGGTTTATAGTAAGTATTGACCAGCAGATCACTGTAGTTTACTGCAAGATTATTGCTGTAGTTTTTCTTCTTACTGCTATAGTACCTGGGCAGCACCTTTCACAAAGAGCCTGCTAAAAGATGGCTTCTAGCGTAATTAATGTATTAAGTTCCACATATGCATTTCAAGATTCCTTTGTAGTCATAAAAATGAAGTTGTGCAATTGAGTTTCAAATGGCTCCTGTGTTAAGCTCTCTGGACTTTGCTCATCTTTCTAAACTTTAAAATAGACATTGGTAACAAATGTCTGTCATCTGATGCAATAGAACCTTTGTCATCCTTAAATCTAATTACTTGCATACATCAATGTTGCTAAGCATTGCCCAAGATGGTAGAGGCAACAAGTCTTTCATTTTAAGTTGAAAGTTCAAAGCTCAAAGGATATTTATTATCAAATTATGTATATGTCATCTGAGATTCATTTTCTTGCAGATATAAAGAAACACAATTGAATCACTGAAAAATTACACACGAACAAAAACAAACTACCAATGTGCAAAAGATGACAACCTGTGCAAATACAAAATGAAAAACAAGTAACAATAACAAATAAATAAATTATGCTGAGAACATCAGTTATAGAGTCCTTGACAGTGAGTCCATAGGTTATGGAATCAGTTCAGTGTCGATGTACTTTCCTGAACTATGGGACAGTTCCTTGCCTTACCTAATCCATGTGCCTTTTCTCCCTATTCTCCAAGATAAAAAGGGATGACCTCATCTCTCCTCAAGTAAACAGTCTCTGTGATATGGAAATGCAATACTGGGCTGAAAACTGCACCTTGTGCTAGAGGCCTTCTGGACCAGCACTCAAGATGCTTGATCCCATCTAGAACAAAGCAGTCCCGTTCACTGGCATCCCATCAGTCCATCTAATCACTTAATCCCCCTTCACCATTAATGTACCAAGAACTGTGTACGTATCCTATACAAAATGTATTGTAGCTACTCATCTTGTTATTCTTGTAATAACATGAGAACAAAGCCATCTACAATTTTCCCTCCAAATTGCATGGCATCTTCAGCTGGAAGTACATCTTCACTGGAGCTGACAACACCCCTCCACGCCACTCCCCTTACACCACTTGTAAAGGAGCACCTTCACCAGAAACTCTAGAGTGTTTCCAGAAGATGGCTCAGCACCACAGTTTCAAGTACAAATATAAATATCTTGGATGGAAATGTCTCCAAAATGGCACCAGTAAACCAAGTTGGTGTGGTATTTCATTGATTCTATTATGATTATAGTTCTATTATGGATTATTGAATATGCCTGCAAGAAAATATATTTCAGGTTGTATATTGTGACATATATGTACTTTGATAATACATTTACTTTGAACTGTAAATATTGGCCTAGCTATTAAAGACCACATGCCACGAATGAATAAAGGAATTCTTCTTGAAAGCACCTGTGGCCATGAAATTGAGTCAATACAACCGTCCCTGTCACAGGAGGACTTTCTTCCAGTCTTTGGTGTGTCTTGATGAGCTTGTGAATCACCTCAGTGTTGAAGGCTGTAGGTCTATGAGCCAATTAGTTTGAATGTGTGGCCCTGTGGATGCTGAGGGCTAAAAGGCCTACTTCCATATTATATGACTGTGTGGCTAAGTACAGCTCCAAAACAATTTACAAATGTACTGATTTTTTTAACCATGTGCCATTTCTTTTGGTGGAGAGAGCTTCAGATCAGAATCAGAATCAGGTTTATTATCACTGGAATGTGACATGAAATTTGTTAACTTAGTAGCAGCAGTTCAATGCAATACATTATATATATAAAAAAATAATAATAAATAAGTAAGTCAATCTTATTCAGTATACTTTACACAGTATACGTACATTGAATAGGTTAAAAATCGTGCAATCAACAGAAATACTATGCTGTATATTAAAGAGAAGTGAGGTAGTGTCCAAGGGTGCAATGTCCATTTAGGAATTGGATGGCAGAGGGGAAGAAGCTGTTCCTGAATCGCTGAGTGTGTGCCTTCAGGCTTCTGTACCTCCTGCCTGATGGTAACAGTGAGAAAAGGGCATGCCCTGTGTGCTGGAGGTCCTTAATAATGGACGCTGTCTTTCTGAGATACCGCTCCTTGAAGATGTCCTGGGTACTTTGTAGGCTAGTACCCAAGATGGAGCCAACTAAATTTGCAACCCTCTACAGCTTCTTCTTGGCTATTTACATTTTGGATGACCTGCCTCAGTACCCAAAGAAGGTGCACCAATCCCTGTACTTTCTCAGGACTTTAAGGAGATTTGGCATATCACCGAATACTCTAGCAAGCTTGTATATATGCACTGTTAAAAGAATCCTGACTAGTTCCATCATGGCATGGTTTGGCATTTCCAATGCAAGGGGCTGCGGACATAGCCCGATCCATCACAGGCACAGCTATTCTGTCGGGGTGTAGCTTATTCTGCTTGCCGAAAGTTGTTTCCGTTGTGATTGGTTAGTTTAGAAACTGCAGCTCCTCTTCCCATTGGTTGTCTGGCAAGTGTCTAATTTGAAATATCCTGGGTCGCATGTGTGGGAGCTTCTTCCTCTTTTCCTTTGTCCCCGGGGTTCACGGCACAGAACACTTGGGAAGGTGTGCTTCCCGAGCACTTTTAACTCAGTATCTGTTTGTTGAATATTTAGTTTTGTAGTTTCTGTAACTTGGGGAACAGGAATGGTTGGTTGAATTTTTACTGTTTGTAAATAAATGATTATTATACTTATTCGCCGTCAGTGTTTTCTATCTCACTCACCAAAGCTGTGAATCTGATTCAACAACACAACAGCCTTCTCCGCCAGGACAGTATCCACAAAGATTACTGCCTCGGGAAACTGGCTTCTATCAGCAAGGATCTCCACCTCTGCGTCATGCCCTCTTCTTGTTACCACTGTCAGGCAGGAAGTACCATGGCCCAAAGTCTCACACCAGTACCTTTAGAAGCCGCTCCTTTTTTGCAACCATCAGGTTCCTTGGCTGAGCTACACAACCATAACTTGGCCTTAGCAATGAAACACAATGGATCACTTTTGCACTACCGTGGACTTGTCTCTGTGTTTTGTTTTGCTGTGTTCTTTTATCTCTTCTTTAATAATTTTTTGTAATGTCTAGAGCTACTGATGATACTGTTGCAAACAATTTTTTTTATTGTACCTGTCCCTTACTGTAGGAGCCATATATTCTGTGTTGTGTGTTTATTATGGTAACTAGTCACATCAGTGGGGGTGTGATAAAAGCAAAGGGAATAAATATTCCAGCAAGAGAAAATCTGCAGATGCTGGGAATCCGAGCAACACACACAAAATGCTGGAGAAACTCAGCAGGCCAGGCAGCATCAATGGAAAAAAGTACAGTCGATTTTTTTTCCCCAGTCCTGCCGAAGGGCTTCGGCCCGAAATGTTGACTGTACTTTTTTCCAAAGATGCTGCCTGGCCTGCCGAGTTCCTCCAGCGTTTTTTGTGTGTTGCTTGGAATAAATATTCATGCTTACTTTGTGGCCATTTGTAGCTTAGACCCGGCAGAGGTCATATTTTTGCTGACCAGTGAGATAATGCTCAATTGTAGGTTTGCTAATTGCTAATAAAAAAACAAAACAAGGAATTTGACTCTTTGGAGCAATCATTAAAGCTGTGGGCGTGTCACGCAAGTATAACAATTCCATCTGGGGTTGGCCAGCGGCAATTGTTACGCTTGATTTTGGATCTAATTTTGCCACTACACTTACCGTATTTGATGTACATGACAAATTGTTATTTGTTGTACCTAATTGTTAAATAAAGTTAACACAAAATAATCTGCAGATCAAAGCAACACTCACAACATGTTGGAGGAACTCAGCAGGTCGGGCAGCATCCATGGAAAAGATCGGTCGACGTTTCGGGCCGGAACCCTTCGTCAGGACTGTAGGGGGAAGGGGCAGAGGCCCTGGGTATGAACATAGAATTCTCCAACTTCCGGTAATTCCCTCCCCTTCCCTTCTTCTATCCCTATTTCACTCTGCCCCCTCCCCCAGCTGCCTATCACCTCCCTCGTGGTTCCGCCTCCTTCTACTACCCATTGTGTTTTCCCCTATTCCTTCTTCACCTTTCCTGCCTATCACCTCCCTGCTTCCTCTCCCCCACCCCTTTATCTTTCCCCTTACTGGTTTTTCACCTGGAACTGACCAGCCTTCTCCTTCCCACCCTCCCCCTACCTTCTTTATAGGGCCTCTGCCCCTTCCCCCTACAGTCCTGACGAAGGGTTCCGACCCGAAACGTCAACCGATCTTTTCCACGGATGCTGCCCGACCTGCTGAGTTCCTCCAGCGTGTTGTGAGTGTTAAATAAAGTTGTTAAGCAAGGAAACATTGACTTGAGTGGTGAAAAGGTTGGAATTGTTTGTTGTAATTAGGCCACTGCCACCACTGTCAGGTCTCAGTCACCACCGTCAGATGGAATTTCCTTTGTTTTAAATTAATATGCTTACAATCTGTTCCTCCAAAACAGTAGATTTATTAAAGTAATTGTCTCTTTAAAATTAAAAATGTGTTTTTTTAATGTCCAAAATTGTTATTTTGTATATTTAATGCTAATGATAAAAGTTGCATGATGTAAGAGTTTTTAAAGGAGTACACGTGAAATAGTATAAAAAATGAACAAAAGTGAATATTCAACATTTAACAGCATATATGTGTACCTATGGTGTAGACACAATGATTTAAAAGCTCTAAATCTACATAAGACTAAACAAATAGGAATAATTAGCTTTTTATTGTGTCTGACTGTGTTGACAAAAACTAAGTAATGACAGGAAAAACACGTACTTTATGAAAAAATTACAAAATCAGGAGGTTGCACTGAAATATTGCTTGATTGCTGAGACCTTGTTCTATAAACATATAAGTTTAGATTTCTTAACATTTAATTTTTTTTCTTTTCAAAATTAAGACCTGTTTTATCCAAATTCTGAAGAATCAGTGATATAACAAATCCAACCTGTTACCACAAAGCAATAAACTTCATGACATATATCAGCAATAATAAACCTGATTCTGATTCTGACTCTTACTGCTTGGCTGAGCTGCTATGTTTTTAATGATGCTTCTCTCAGTCATGGAGGGCAAGCCCAACTGGCCAATACCCTTTCTGCCACTGCTGGCAAGATGGCCTTGCCTTTATCTCTTGTGCACTGCTCTTACTGGTGACCTATAGATACATTTCATCACATCAGTACTTTGATGTACAAGATAAAATGACAGAATGTAGAATAAAGTGTTACAGCTACAGACAAAGGGCATTGCATGCAGAAAACAAGGTGCAAAGCCATGATGAGGTAGATGGAGAGGGCAAAAATTCACCTCATCGTACTCTAGGTCTGTTTAATAGTCTTATAAAAGCAGAGTAGAAGCAGTTCTTCTCTGGTGGTACCTGCTTTCAAGCTTTTATATCTTCTACCCAATGAAATGGGGGAGGGGGAAGAAGTGAAAATTATGGGCAGATATCCTTCACACTACATTTGCAATCTTTGTGAAAAATTAATGTATAGCTCTTATTTGAGACTCTCTCCTCCTCAGTTCCCAACAAACTACTAAATATTTGAAACTGTTGGTGAATTGTGCAGTTGAGGTGTGTGTGAGACACTCCCATCAATTGCTTGTCTTCTAAATAGTCACACTGTGTGTTAGCAGGATGGATTGGACTGATTTTGATAGATCAAGGAACAAGTCAGGACTATTTGAGAGTTTGTATTATCAGCTGTCTTCTTTGTTGTTTTACTATGTGCATGTAATGCTCATGAAGTTTGACGAGTGGCATAAAACATTGTCAAAACTTCAAATAAATTGGCAGCAGTTGAATTGAAAGAAGCAGTGTTATGCTCAGCAATTTCTCGCTCATCTCCTTGGGGCTTGGCAGCCAATGGGTTTACTTAATGTGCCTCAGGAAGTCTTAACTCAGCACCGACCAGGTATAAAAGCTCACATCTTCATAGAAAGTCCCCTTTGGCCTTCTACCGTCCGGCTGGAGACTGTGATGCACAAAAACAAGAACAATCAGGATGGGAAACAATTCCTTCCCTCAGGCCGTTAGGCTTCTGAACTCCCTGCTGCAGTGCATTTGAAGTGTCACTGCTTAATCTGTTCTGTATCTGACAGTATTTCATTTATGTACTTTGTCTATTTTTGTGTAATACATTTGTATATTTTATCCTTCCTTTCCTGAGTTACTGTATTTTATATTTGTGCTATGTGTACTTCTGTCCTTTAGACCCTCTTCCTGAGAAACGTCTCTTTTGACAGTATACATATATAAAGTTAAATTACAATAAACTTGACTATGTTCTTTCCACCACTATTTAAAGATCTGTCAGATATTTTATAGCATTGCGATTTTGTAAAAATGGTCTGCTGTTTCATTTGAAAACTGTTAGTTTGATAAGCTAGAAAAAGAACAAAAATTGCAAAATGTTAGAAATCTAAATGAAATACTAATCTCAAGAAGAAACTTATCCAAGAAAGACTACTGCAATTATTTTAGCTCAGATTAATTTTCACTCTATCATTCTTCTTTTGTGCATTTTCTAATTATAAAGCTACGAATACCTTCTGGATTGTATTGCTAATCTCTTAACATTTTCAAAGCAATAATAGTCTTTAAATGAGAATGTGAGGCCATTATGTAGTTACATGCATCCTGCCAGTGAAATTATAAAGCATTGTGTGCATCGTGCTTCAATTATGTTGGACTGACCATCCTGAATTCATTAGCTCCTTCAAATATATCAAGCATCTTTCCCCTGCTTATTATCAGATAATGTGAGCATAATTGGTCAGGGTTATAGATTTGAATTGTTTCTTTCCTTTGTGCCAATGTTGCTTCAGTAATATAGACTTGACAATGGAGACTTTGGAGCAAAGTCCAATCTCTGCAATAATCTGATACTTCAGCCAGGCAGGACCACGATACTTCAGGCTGATTGTTTATCTCTGCTGGGTTATTAAAAGGAAACCAAGAAATAGAACTACTACTACCAACTGGGACTCATTCCATTTAGCTCCAAGTGACACAACAAGCACATCCTTCAGTTAGCATTAGGACAAGTGGCAAAAACCAATACTCTGGTGCACCTCTGATTCGTTAAAATCCTTTGGTACTCCAATGGAAATCTGGATTTCATTTATTTTTCAAGTTTAATTGTCATTCAACCAAACATAAATACCCATGAATACAGCCAATTGAGATAGCATTACTCTGGGGCCAAGGTGCAAAACACAGTACTAACAGTCACACACAGCACAAAGCACACATAGCACATACAAGATAGCAAGCAAATGTAAGGTACCAGTGAATTACAGCCACACAAAAAAAAAATGATGTGTTTATAGTATATTTCCAATCATCATTAAATCCTTGGGTGAATAGAGGAACTGGGGACATTGGAACTTATTGTACCCATTTATCAGACATCAGGTGGGAAGAATAAGACACAATTTCTCCTTTAATTGGAGTAATTTTCAGGCATTCCAAGGGCAGGCCTTAGCCTCCTTTACAGAGTCAGGAATAAGGGTTGGATCCACTCCTTTCAGTATTCTTGCAACGCCTTTTAAAAATAGGATACCTTTTAGAAGTTTCTGTGGAGGTAGGCAGAGAGAAGTGTTTCTCAGTAATGTTGTGGGGTCTTATTGGTTGGGGATGAGAGTGCAATGATGAAGAATTTTGGTTTGGAATAATGCTATTGTATTGAAGTTGTTTATTCCAAGTGGTTTTACAGAGTTTTATCTTTTGCAACAAAATGCTGCGATAATTTGTAAAAATGTGTTAATTTTATCCATAAAAGCTATCTATGTTATAAACACAAGGGACTCTGTAGATTCTGGAAATCCAGAATAATGCACACAAAATGCTGGAGGAACTCTGCAGGTTAGGCAGCAATAATGAGAGGAATACACAGTTGATGATTTGGGCTGATATCCTTTATCAGGACTGGAAATGGCGCGGGGAGAAGCCAGATTAAGAAGCTAGCGGTGGGGAAGGAGTACAAGCTGGCAGATAGGTGAAGTGAGGTGAGGGGGAAGCTATCTAAGTTATTTAGTGAAGATATTAGGCAACTGAATATTTGGTTAAAAAAGACTAAACTTTTAAAAAAAATTTATGACAAGCAAGTGGTAGAAATCTTGGTTGTCTGTGAGGTCCAATAAATAATCTCACTGCGCCGAAACAATTGCGACTCAGTCAGCCTCCGTTGTTGATACATTTATCATCTTAGACTGAAA
Organism: Mobula hypostoma; assembly: GCF_963921235.1. NCBI lineage: Eukaryota > Metazoa > Chordata > Chondrichthyes > Myliobatiformes > Myliobatidae > Mobula > Mobula hypostoma. The sequence continues at coordinate 27,738,318 of NC_086119.1, read as the reverse complement.
GGTATTGGTTTTATTTGTTTGCTATTTATAGTGAATTCATAACCACATTCCTTATAACATTTTTGAGCCTGCCTTGTTTACTTGCAAGCTGTCACAAGACATGAGTTGTCACTGTTTGAGAGAAGGAAATTTAACAAATTAAAGAAAAACATTTTTACCATTTCTTTGGTATAATCATTTATCTTGCTACTGAGTCAAAAGTTTAACTATTTAGGTCTTACTCCAGAGAACTGAGCACGTTATCTCGAAAGGCACTTCATACTATATTTTAAAAGCTTTTGTATGGGATATTAAACCTGGAACTTCCGTCTGCTCAAGGAACGCAAAAGACTTATTGCCCTTTTCGAAGAGGAGAAGCAGAGTTCAGAATTAGTATCAGGTTTAATATCACCGGCATGTGCCCTGAAATTTGTTATGTTAGGAGCAGCAATACAATGCAATACATGTTAATATGGAAAAAAAGTATGTCAATTACAGTAAGTATATATATATTTAAATAGATAAATTGAAAATAGTGCAAAAACAAAAATAATATATATTTTTAAAAAGTGAGGTAGTGTTCATGGGTTCAATGTCCATGTAGAAATCAGATGGCAGAGGGGAAGAAGCTGTTCCTGAATCGCTGACTGTGTGCCTTCAGGTTTCTGTATCTTGTTCCTGATGGCAATGAGAAGGGGGTGATGAGGGTCCTTAATGATGAGGGTCTTTCTGAGACACCGCTCCTTGAAGGTATCTTGGATATTATCGAAGCTTGTACTCAAGATGGAGCTGACTAATTTAACAACGTTCAATCAGCTTCTTTCGATCCTGTGCAGTAGCAACCCCCACCACCCCCAATCCCAGACAGTGATGCAGCCTGGCAGAATGCTCTCCATAGTACATCTGTAGTGTTTGATTGTTTTAAGTGACAACCCAAATCTCCTCAAATTCTTAATGAAAGATAGCCACTGTCTCACCTTCTTTATAGCTGCATCTGTATGTTGGGACCTGGTTAGATCCTTAGAGACTTGAAATTGCTTACTCTTTCCACTTCTGATCCCTCTATGAGGATTGGTTGATGTTCCCTCATCTTACCCTTCCTGAAGTCCACAATCAGCTCTTTGGTCTTACTGACATTGACTGCAAGGTTGTTGCTGCGACACCACTCAACTAGCTGATATATCTCGCTCCTGTACGCCCTCTCATCTCCATATGAGATTCTACCAACAATGGTTGTATCTTCAGCAAATTTATGGATGACATTTGAGCTATTCCTAGCCACATAGTCATGGGTATAGAGAGAGCAGTGAGCTAAGCACACACCCCTGAAGTGCCCCAGTGTTGATCGTCAGTGTGGAGGAGATATTATCACCAATCTGCACAGATTGTGGTCTTCCAGTTAGGAAGTCGAATATCCAATTGCAGAGGGTGGTACAGAAGCCCAGGTTCTGTAGTTTATCGATCAGGACTCTGGGAATGAAGAAGTTAAACACTGAGCTATAGTCAACGAACAGCACCCTGACATAGGTGTATGATTTGTCCAGTTGATGTAGGGCGATGTGAGGAGTCATTGAGATTGCATCTGCCATAGACCTATTATGGTGATAGGCCAATTGCAGTGACCCCAGGTCCTTGCTGAGGCAGGAGTCAATTCAATCCATGACCAACCCCTCAAAACACTTCATCACTGTAGGTGTGAGTGCTACTGGATGATTGTCATTAAGGCAGCTCACATTACTCTTCTTGGGCAGTGGTATACTTGTTGCCCTTTTGAATCAGGTGGGAACTTCCGACCGTAGCAGTTTAGCTAATGGATTGAAAATGTCAATGATTTAGCCCTCTGACACCTTCACTGTATTTATATTATATTGGCACTATGATATTTTAGAGATAGTTCTAGCATCTGTAGATTTTCTCTTGTTTGTGATATTTTAGGGTGTTTGCTTTATGCTACATTACAACTTCAGAACTGCTTGTCTAGCAATAAATTATCTACGAGGGGTGATTGATAAGTTTGTGGCCTAAGGTAGAAGGAATGAATTTTAGAAAACCTAGCACATTTATTTTTCAACATTGTCCCCTCCTACATGTACACACTTAACCCAGCGGTCGTGGAGCATACAGATCCCTTCTTTGTAGAAGTTGCTCACAGCAGGGGTGATTGATAAGTTTGTGGCCTAAGGTAGAAGGAGATGAGTTATTAACTTCAAACTTTCTGCATTTTCACTCAAAGAGTTGAACTGTACATGCACGTAACGAGAGCATCTTGGACCTCCAGGTGGTCCACAGCAGGGGTGATTGATAAGTTCGTGGCCTAATGTAGAAGGAGATGAGTTATACAGCTCTCGTTACATGCACGTGCAGTTCAACTCTGAGTGAAAATGCAGAAAGTTTGAAGTTAATAACTCATCCCCTTCTACCTTGGGCCACAAACTTATCAATCACTCCATGCTGTGACCACTTGCTGGAGGTCCAAGGCGCCAACTTCTACAAAGAAGGGATCTGTACGCTCCACGACCGCTGAACTAAGTGTGTAAATGTAGGAAAATTTAATGTGCTAGGTTTTCTAAAATTGACTCCTTCTACCTTAGACCACAAATTTATCAATCACCCCTCGTAGATCTAAGGGCAGAACAGTAGTGCAGTGGTTAACATCATGCTGTCACTGCATCAGTAATCCAGGTTCAGTGCCTGCTGCTGTTTGTAAGAAGCTTGTACGCTGTCTCCATTACCACATGGGTTTTCTTCGGGTGCTCCAGTTTCCTCCGCATGGGTGAGCAGGTTAATTGGTCACATGGGTGCAATTGTGCAGCGGGGGCTCGGTGGGTGGCGGGGGGGTGCTGGAAGGACTTGTTGCTGTGTTGTATCTCCAGATAAATAACTTGCCTTGGGACATGCTGAAATTAGAGGTGACAGATGTATTTTTTAAATTTTCAATTGAATGAATAAATATAAACTGCACATTACAATTGTAAATTGGAACATTATTGCATTAGGCTAATGCTTTAAACTGACTTCTAAAAATTACACCTTGTGATAATTTTACCGAGTGAAAGTTCGGAGTAAGTTTTTTTTCTAACTATTGCTGATATATATGTTGGAGTTAAGCATAATATTAGAGGAAGATGCTCTTATTGAGTTTTCTCCTCAAACACCTGAATTTGGCATGAAGGTGAATCAGGTTAACTAGTTTATTTATGGGTGATAGTAAGCTTTTGGTTCTAAGTGAATGACTAGCATAAACTTCAGTAGGAAGTGCAATAATTTGAATGTAATTAGTCATGAGATCTTTTGGTGCTGTTAGGAATGAAGAGTAGGCAAACTATTATTTGGCAGTGAAAATCAGTTGTGACTTCTATGCTGTGAAAATTGCATATTGGAAACCTGGACCTGCTATTCTTACCATTAGATTAATGGTGGGAACATTCTGTACTGGCTGTAGAAAACTGGATAATTATCCCATGAGATTGATCACGGAATGTACTTTTTTTTGTCTTTTGTCTGTTTCTGTCTATTTTTAACCTCTTCATTTGTCTCCGGCAATGAGACAAATCTTCAGTAACAAATATTTTCACAAAATCCCTCTGCAAAATGCAAGTGAATTGATTTGGATTCAGTCACCTCGGCCTAAAAATCACTTGAAGGAGAACTATTTGTACTGTGCAGGCATTAATGATGTGATTGCATAGAATTCACAGAAAAACTAATCTTCTGTTTAGTACAATTCACTTTTGGAAGAAGTGATCTTGAAATTTGGATGTGCTAATGGGTATTGTAACAGATAGCATTCTCTCACTCCTCTGTAGTTCTGTGTAGTACTGATGCAGAGAGTACTTTGGACCGATCTACTGTGAAAATGTACGGCTTGGGTTTGTGAGAAATGGAACTAGTGTTTTGAGAACAACAGTGACCCAGTGAGTAGAACTGCTGCCTCACAATCCAGCAACCTAGCTTAGTCCTGACTTCTGGTGCTGTCTAAGTGGAGTTTGCACGTTGTTCCAATGACCATGCGGTTTTCCTCAAATCCTAAAGATGTCGGTTAACTGGCCACTGTATAGCTAAGCAGTAGAATTAATGGGAATATGGGGAGAATAGATTACAGTGAAAAGTAATGAGGGAATGGATTGCTCAGTGAGCCAGCGTCGATGAGATGGGTCTGAATGCTTCTTTCTATGTCATAAAGAAAATGGGAAACTATCTGGACTGGGGTGTGGTTACCAAGGAAGTCAAGTGAATGGGGCTATAGGGATTTATAGTTGGGAATTGGAGGAATGTTGCGGAAGGATCTACCACAAGGAGCACACAGAAAATGCTGGAGGAACTCAGCAGGTCAGGCAGCATCTATGGAAGAAAGTACAGCCAACATTTCAGCCTGAGACGCTGACTGTACCTTTTTCCATAGGAAGGGTTTTTGGCCTGAAATATCTACTGTACTTTTTTGCATGGGAAGGGTCTTGGCCTGAAACGTCGAATGTACTTTATCCCCATAGGAAGGATTTTGGCCTGAAACATTGACTGTACTTTTTTCCATGGGAAGGGTCTCGGCCCGAAATGTCAACTGTACTTTTTTCCATAGGTGCTGCCTGGCCTGCTGAGTTCCTCTAGCATTTTGTGTGTGTTGCTCAGATTTCCAGCATCTGCAGATCTTCTCTTGTTTGTGATGTGTTTACCACAAGGACAAGGACTGTTGAGTATGCAAATGTTGTTGATGGAGAGGTGTTGTGATAAGGGATGGAGATATGGGGAAAAGATAGATATGTTGGAGATTGGAAAAGTCTTGGAGGTCAGTGCATTGGGAGAGTCTTTAGTGTTTGGGACCTTAAAATCGAAAAGAAATTATTGGGTTGATGGTGGTCTGGGAGATCAAAGATGAGAAACATATCTTATAGGTGTCCCAGACCAGTGAAGCAATTGTAAAATGGTGGCCTTTCTTGAAGTGATCATTGGCCTTTCTCTGACATTTTAGTCTAAGCTCAATCAGAGTGCTTCAGAAAGAATCAAGATAGGAAATGACATCGTCCCTTGAATAACGACAGTGAATTTGCACCATTTATGACTGACACTAGCAAGTGTCTGGTCGCATTTTCAGATGATGAGAAGCAACTTGAAAAGACAATTTATTTTTGTGTTTCTCCCTGGGTAAAGTTCATTGCTGATTTTCAGAACAATGTAAAAGTAGCATGTTCCAATCTGTATTTCAAAACACTGTTCTTTGGTTGTCCTTCTGTTTACTCACGTAGTTGGAAATTGATGTAGCATCAGTGCACTGCTTACTGCTTTCCACCTGGCCCAGGCACCAAAACTAAAATCGCTCATATCCAGGTGCATTTAGTTGGATTGCACTCTTGTCAATCCAGCTTAATCTACTGAGAGGTTCTCATTCTAGACTTCTAAGAAGTAAAATACTATTGTTTAAGAAAATTCCAGATTTTTAAACAGCAGAAATGAAAACAGGACATATTCCAACTTTATATTCTAAATTCCTCCCAGATTACAAAACAGATTAAACATCTAGTTCTATTGTGCTATCATCAGTGATGCAAAGTTTCTATTGTGAGGTTGGACTGGATCATGAAAGATGAGTCATAATAAGTGCCTTCACTAGATGATGTTATTTCAATCTGCTGCAGTTGAGAATGGTCAGTCGAGAAGAGATTAGAACTGGCATTGCTGATGGACAACGAACAACACCGTGATCTAGCTCAATCTATTGTATCAGAGAGGCCAACTATAGGCTTTTCTGACACCAAGCAAATGAGGAGAGCAAAGAAATCTTCAGACAGAAATCTGTATCAGTGGTTTCACATTTCACAAATACCTACAACAAAGCGAAAATATGTTATAGTTAATTACACCACAGAATCTGAAGATGATGATGAAGAGACTGATTCAAAAAGAGAAGATCAAGAGCAGCTGCTGAAGTCGGAAGACCACTGGTACAGTTCTGCTAAACTGAATCGGAAATGCAGGTTCACTGAGGTGTTGTATCATCATTCTGTCTACGATGCTGACAGCTTGGAACCAGTACACCACTTACCTCACACTTCAAATAGCCAGCGGCTAGTGGGATCTGGGCTGGGGCAACCTCAGTGGAGGAGACGGTCATCTTTTCTTGAATCACAAGGAATTGAATCATACATATCAACACAGGTTCCTGAGTTGGCAAATCAATGTTTTGAATATGCAAGTGAATTAGACGGTGGAAATGGGAGTTACCTTAAAAAGCAATTGACTGACAACTGCTTCAGTGAAAATAAGTATGCACCTGACAATACTTTCCAATCCATTTGTGATTATGTTTATAAACCTATTTACGGAGATGCAAAAGAGAAAGTTAAAGATTTTGTCAAAAGGAGTATTTACGCAACGGAGAAGGATTCTAGAGAGTCCCCAGAATTGTCTCTTATGCAAGAGCAATTACACCAACTTGTTGCTCCCACTGCAGAGAACATAAATCTGAATGCTGAGTCAAATCAAAATGGACTGTTGGATCCTGATTGTACTTCAGCAGATCAGGGAGAAGGTCAAACAAGTTTCACAGAATTAGCCTCGAAAGAACATGACATTCTGGCAGGATCTCAGCAAACCAATGGCAATAAATCTGACCAAAAGCATATCCATCAGGTACAGAAATGGGATGGGCAAAATGAGATGCATCTTCATCCAAAGGGCGGAGACGTTCTTTGCTCAGCCCCAACAGTCATTGCTGAAGAGATAACCTCAGAGCAGAGTCATATCTCACTTCCTTTTCCCAAACAACAGTATAATGTGACTGAAGATTTAAGATCAGAAGATTTATTGATAAAGAACGTAGAAAAAGAGAATTTTCCTACTGACGTAGAAACTTTGGGGAATAACATTGATCAAACAGATAAAGTATGGGCTAGGAAAGTTACTCAGGATATTGAACCAAATGTTAATCAGTCAGCAAAATTAACTGTTTCCTCTCAATCTGCTAAGCCAGCTGAGGTGCCTGTTAAGACGTCATTTGCAGAAAGGAAATGTTACCCGAATCATGAAGCAAAACCAGGGATCGAGGTAAAAATCCTTCACGGTCAGCAGGAGAAAACTGGGGTTAGTGATACAAAATGGGCCAGTTGCAGGATGAAAATAGAAACCAAAGAAAGGCTTGAGCAAAATTTTGAAATCTGCGGGGAGCAAATTAACTCTAATATTCCCTCAGAACAAAGCACTTTAATGGCCAAACCTTCATTTCAAATGAGCATGAATCCAGTGACTGAGGAACATGCAAAGGGTGCAGCAAACAATGCAGGTTCATTGCCGAGTGTGCAAAGGTTTCCGAATGATTTTTCTGATTGCCAAGCAAGAACATTCATTACTTCTGACAATGACAAGCAAATGCAGTCTTCCCCCACAAAACAGTCTACTGGGAGGGATAAAGAGGTCTCATCTTGTGAAACTGGTTCATCAGAAACATTTAATGGACTGAAAAAAATATTGGAGAAAAAGCTTGATCTCAATTATGCTGTCCTGGTTTGGAAGGACTATTATGAAAGAAAACGAAAAAAAGTTAAAGAAAAAAACCTGCAAAAACAAAGTACTTTAGCACAGCCACTTGTGCAAACTTCCAGTGAAAGTTACCAGCATGATATAGTACCGACTGATGTTCCTGAAATTAAATCTGCTGCCTCCAAGTCTGTAGCATCAACTTCATCCAAGGGTCCTTCTATTGATTCTCAGACAGTAACAGAATACAATGCAAACGTCAGAAAATATCAAGATGGAATAACACTTCATTCAACTGAAGAAGTGAATTCTACCTGTACTACATATTTCAAAGAGGTTAGAGATGAAGAAGGGCCAACTGAGAAATGTAAGAATGATTTCTGCCAAGGGCAGAAAATTGCCACGAGCATTGAATCTGGAAGCTCTTTGGTACCACCAGATCACTCCCTTCCCAAAAGCAAAAACGAAGATCGATGCTTTTCACCTGATTCAGAGATATCTCTTGAATTTTATACACCATTGTGTAGTGTATCTCCAGATGCCAAGAAGTGTTCACATGATGTAGTGGTCAAGAGGTCCATTCCTGCATGTAGATATTCTCGTGGAGACATGCCACATTCTCTTTATGAGGACAAAAAGAAAAGTTTGGATGAATTAGTCAGAAAACCATGCAGAAGAGAACAAAAGCTAAAGGAACAGGGAGGTAGAGTGTACACTAAAATTAGTGCTCCACCTTCCAGGACAGTGGAAGAAGGACTACCATCACGAATACCTGATCATGGAACATCTAGAATTGGCAGATGTCCACACAGGTCACACAATCGAGATTTTAGTAAGGTGTGTCGAGATATAGGTACCTCCAGAAGTGCTGAAAGAGAAGCACCCAAACAATTAATTCAGAAAGCACAGCATAAGAGCAAGTCGACAAGCAAATTCAAAGACATTTCCATTACTTTCAAGTCTAGAAAACAAGTGATGTCAGATTATTGTAGGTACTCTGGAGTGAAAAGTGCACATGGAGCTAAAGAAGGCAGATCACCCAGCCTGACAAAGCGTAGCACTTCAAGAAAGAGAGATGCTAGATTGACAGATTTCAGAACATCAAATAGCAGTGCAGTTGAAGATACCAAGTGCCAAGTCCGGTCCTCTGCACGATGTTTGCCATAGTAATTTAAAATAAATGAGAAGAAATGGATGGGGTGGTGGGATTCCTTAGGGTAGGAGGTTGGGTGAGTTGGTGGTAGTGATGATAATGGAGAAATCATATCGGAAAAGCTGAACATGTAACTCATTAGACATCGAAAGAAAGTATATCACAAAAACTATTTTAAAATGCATAAACATAGTGTCTAAAATTATTTTCACATGAAATGATCTCAAATCTATAGAGAAAATGTCTGGATTGGGTTTCTTTTACTAGAATTATATGCAAGGTATTGTGTTGACGTTTTGGAGCAAGTATATATTGTAATAAAATATTTTAATAAAAGCTGATGAGAATCTGCAAAAGTGTACCCCAAGCACACCAGCGTAACAGAACTTCTTTTTATAGTGCCTTGCTTCTAGGATTATGGATTATCACTGAATTAGGAGCACAAAATTTTTGTCTTTGACAGGGGTTCCCAACTTGGGGTCCATGGACCCCTCAGTTAATGGTTGGAGTGTATGGCATAAAAAGGAGTGGGAATCACTTGTCAATGATCTTTAAGGCTACTTTAGTGCTAATATGATAATCAAACACCATCACTGTTCAGGCATACATCATTTTTATGTTTTAACTATTTACTTCTCTTTAGTTTGATTTAATTGCTATAGTTTGACTTTACAGTATATTAATTGCCATGGTGAAGCTATGTTGAGAAATTACATTGATGGTAAGTGAACTATTTGTAGCTATAGTACATCACTCCACACTGATCAAGAAAATCTAACAGATTTTACCCAAAACAAAATCACAGAATTTAGGAATCTGAAATAGAAGCAGAAAATGCAGGAAATACACAGCAGGTTGAGCACCATCTGTGGAGATTGGAGTAGATTTGACATTTCAAGCTATAACTTCTGTCACCAAGACTAAATTGTTGTAATCTTCACAAATGCTACTGCACTTGCTGTGATTTTCCTCATTTTCTATTGTTACTGCAACTGATCTTGACAGATTGGATCAGATAGTGCAATTTATTTCATGCTGTGTAACTCCCCACAGTAAGTTTGTAATTTCTGCAAAAGTGTCAATATGAAGAGTTTGAGTTTTCTATGAAGTACTGCTGGGCCCTAAGGGATGTCATGCCCTCCAAGTCCATTGTGGATGTGTACCTATTTATAAGAAGAGCTCCTCTGGTCAACAAATGTAGAAACATTTCTTTGTAGTTAAGTTAATTCATTGAGAACCTCAGTTGGTAAGATTGGCTAAAATTCATTTGATTCATTTTCCTTGTACATTTGTACATTACACACCATGGTAACCAGTTCCACTGAGACTGCAAAATGACGTGATTCCATCTGCTGCAACCATAGGTTATCTTTATGTCTTTGCTGAGTGCAGTGGCATATAAGATTCATCAAATGATGGTTGTCTATTACCGAGTTTCTAAATATCTGTGGCATTATTAATATTGCTTAACAGCACATGGGTCTGTTAGCTGTTTTCAACATGACAAATTAATGAGTACTGAACCACACCACTCTATCAGAAAGATTAATTTTGGAGGTTTTTTAAATGTATGGATCAATTTCTATAAGGAAACAATACTTTTGCTTGTTACACACAAAAATGGTAATTGATTTACTATTAGGCGATGTGTAGCAAGGAGAGGCTGTTGATAGGGCAAAACTGCAGTCAACAGGATGAGTTGCAATGTAAAAGTTGGACAAAATCAAAGTGGGTGAACACAGGACTGAAGGTGTTATGGTTGAATGCGGGCGGTATTAGGAATAAGATAGATGGACTTATACCTGGGGATACGAATTGACAATAAACTGAGCTGGTCAAAGAACACTGAGGCTGTCTACAAGAAGGGTCAGAGCCGTCTCTATTTCCTGAGGAGACTGAGGTCCTTTAACATCTGTCGGATGATGCTGAGGATGTTCTACGAGTCTCTGGTCGCCAGTGCGATCATGTTTGCTGTTGTGAGCTGGGGCAGCAGGCTGAGGGTAGCAGACACCAACAGAATCAACAAACTCATTCGTAAGGCCACTGATTTTGTGGGGATGGAACTGGACTCTCTGACAGTGGTGTCTGAAAAGAGGATGCTGTCCAAGTTGCATGCCATGTTGGACAATGTCTCCCATCCACTACATAATGGACTGGTTGGGCATAGGAGTACATTCAGCCAGAGACTTATTCCACCAAGATGCAACACTGAGCATCATTCCTGCCTGTGGCCATCAAACTTTACAACTCCTCCCTTGGAGGGTCAGATACCCTGAGCCAATAGGCTGGTCCTGGACTTATTTCCTGGCATAATTTACATATTACTATTTAATTATTTATGGTTTTATTACTATTTAATTATTTATGGTGCAACTGTAATGAAAACAACTTTCCCTCAGAATCAATAAAGTATGACTATGACTATGAACTTGTAGCACAGTTGCAGATTGGCATATATGACGTTGTAGGCATCACTGAATCATGGATGAAAGAAGATAATAGCTGAGAGCTTTATGTCCAAGGATACACATTCTATTGAAAGGACAGGGAGGAAGGCAGAGGAGGCGGTGTTTCTCTGTTGGTAAAAGATGAAATCAAATCATTAGAAAGAGATTACATATGGTTGGAAGGCGTTGATTCATTGTGGGTAGAGCTAAAGAATTCCAAGGATAAAAAGAACCTGATGGGAGTTATATACAGACCCCTAAACAGTGGTAAGGATGTGGTTTATAAATCACAACAAGAGATAGAAAATGCATACCAAAAGCACATTATTACAATTGACATGGGGGATTTCATTGTGCAGGTTGTTTGGGAAAATCAGGTTGTGCGGGATTCCAAGAATGGAAATTTCTAGAATGCCTATGAGATGGCTTTTTAGAGCAGCTCATGTTTGAGCCTACAAGGGGATCAACTATTCTGGATTGGGTGTTGTGCAATGAGCCAGAATTGAATAGAGAGCTTAAGGTAAAAGAACCATTAGGGGAAAGTGATCATAATATGATCAAATTCACCCTGAAATTTGAGAAGGTGAAGCTAAAGTCAGCTGTATCAGTATTAGAGTGGAGTAAAGGGAATTATAGAGGCATGAAGGAGAAGTTGGCCAGAAGTGATAGGAAAAAAACACTGGCAGGGATGATGGTAGAACAGCAATGTCTGGAATTTCTGGAAGCAATTTGGAAGGTACAAGATATATACATCCCAAAGAGTAAGAAGTATTCTCAAGGCAAGATGACATAACCATAGGTACCAAGAAAACTCGGTGGGAGGAGAAGATGGTGGCGCGATGCAGCGTGCAGCGGCCACTGCGATGAATGATATCTGTTATCTGTCAAGTAGGTTGCCATGCACAATCCTGATTTGATGGAGACAGTCGTGAGTGCATGGAGGAACATCTGGTGAAACTTCTGAAATGCCTGCTTCGCTGCCGCTGTGTGATCCAGAATCTCCGGAGGGGAAGGCCCCGAGTCCTCGGCTTTGCTTGTTGCTCAGCAGCCGGGGCGGGGTTAAAGCTCTTGGCAGAGGATGGTGCTCGGTGCTCAGTGTCGGAGGGCTGGTTGGAAGCTCGAAGTTTTCGGACAGACTCAGAGTCGGCTGCGGCCTGGTGCTTCCAATGCCTCGGCAAGTTGTCGGCGCTTGGAGGTTCATGGCAGGAACAGTTTCTCCGTTCTACCGTCTGCATGAGATGATGGGGCTATCGGGACTTTGAGACTTTTTTTTACTGTGCCCATGGTCTGCTCTTTATCAAGTTACAGTATTGCTTTGCACTGTTGTAACTATATGTTATAATTATGTTTTTTTTTGTCAGTTTTAGTCTTGGTTTGCCCTGTGTTCTTGTGATATCATTCTGGAGGAACATTGTATCATTTTCTAATGCATGCATTTCTAAATGACAATAAACGAGGACTGAGTGTCCTCATAATCTAAAATCTAATCTAATCTATCTCAAAGCCAACATAAAAGCCAAAGAGAAGGCACGTAATACAGCAAAAATTAATTGGAAGTTAGGGGATTGGGTAGCTTTTAAAAACCAACAGAAAGCAATTAAAAAGGTTCTTAATAAGGCAAAGATGGAATATGAAAGTGAGCTAGCCAATAATAATAAAGAGGATACCAAAAATTTCTTCAGATACATAAATTGGAAAACAACACTGGAGAGGTAGTAATGGGGGACTAGGAAATGGCAGATGAACTAAATAAGTATTTTGCATCATTATGGAATGCACTAACAGTATGGTGGAAGTTCCAAGTGTCAGGGCTTATGAAGTGTGTGAAGTTACCATTACTAGAGAGAAGGTGCTTAGGAAACTAAAAGGTCTGAAGGTAGGCAATTCATCTGGATAAGATGGTGTACACCTCAGAGTTCTGAAGGAGGTGGTTGAAGAGATTGTGGGGGCATTAGTAATGATCTTTCAAGAATCACTAGGTTCCGGAATGGTTCTAGATGACTGGAAAATTGCAAATGTCACTACACTCTTCAAGAAGGTTGAGAGGCAGAAGAAATGAAATTATAGGCCAGTTAGTCTGACCTCAGTGATTGGGAGGATGTTGGAGTTGTTTATTAAGGATGAGGTCTGAGAATACTTGGAGGCACATGATAAATTAGACCATAGTCAGCATGGTTTCCACAAGGGAAAATATTTCTTGAGAAACCTGTTGGAGTTCTTTGAAGAAATAACAAGCAAGATAGACAAAGGAGAATTGGTTAATGTTAACTAAATGTAATGTATTGATCTATTTCTTTTAGAGCAATGACATGCCCCCAGCACCACATATTGACCTGTTGTCTGCACATGCACTATTGTCTATGCATATGCATTGATCTCTCTTTCATTGCAATGTGGAATCATCAGTTAAAGCCATCTCCCGTATGTCTGCTTTTATTTAATTGATATGTAGTTGTGTACAGACACAACAAATCGGCGACAAGGATGGGATCTGAATGTCAGATAATATGATGAACTGCACCGACAGTTACAGTACAATTATCGGACGAAATGGTGAGAGTTAAACAGCACGAGAAGCCCATCACAAACACAAACAAATGTGTGACCACAGTGCGTAGTAACAGTGAAAGATGCACTGAATTTAAAGTGGGCTTCAGTCGGGAAAGTTGACAGATTTCAAAGCGCTAGTGAAGGCTGTGAGTCATATATCTAGAGGGTTGAACTGTATTGCAATGCAAACAATGTGGAGGAGCAAAAGAAAACCCCTACACTTCTTAATGGGCCCAAGGATGTACAGTTTCTTACGCAACCTAGTAACCCCTGCAAAGCCAGCAGGCAAGATATTTGATGAAATTGTTACAATTTTACAAAATCACTTGAAACCTAAACTGCTGGTAATAGCTGAGAGATTTAGATTTTACAGATAAAACCAGTTGAAAGATGAAAGCCTCTCTGAAAACATTGCAGGGCTGTGCAAATTTTCCCAGTACTGTGACTTCAATCTCCACAGATGGTGCTCAATTATGGAATTTATATTTTTGTGCAAAGTTTGCAGACGATACAGAGAAAGGTGGAAGGGCAGGTAGTTTTGAGGAAGTAGAAAGGCTACAGAAGAACTTAGACAGATTAGGAAAACGGGCAAAGAAGTAGCAGATGGAATAAAGTGTCGGGAAGTGTATGGTCATGCACTTTGGTAGAAGAGGTTAAAGGATTGACTATTTTCTAAATGGAGAGAAAAACTGAGGCGCAAAGGGTCTTGAAAGTCGTTGAGCAGAATTCCCTAAAGGTTAATTTACAGGTTGGGTCTGTGGTGAGGAAGGCAAATACAATATTAGCATTCAGTCAAGAGGACTAGAATATAAAAACAAGGATGTAATGTTGAAACTTTATAAATGACTGGCGTGGCCTCGTTTAGAGTATTGTGAGCAGCTTTGGGCCCCTTGTCTTGGAACGGATGTGCTGCAACTGGGGAGGGTTCAAAGGAAGGTTCATAAAAATGATTCCAGGATTCAATGGCTTGTCATAAGAAGAGCATTTGATGGTTCTGGGCCTGTGTTCACTAGAATTCAGAATAATGAGGTGTGACCTAATTGAAAATTATTGAATGGCGAAAGGACTTGATAGAGTGGATGTGGTGAGGGTGCTTACTATGGAGGGAGGGTCTAAGACCAGAGGACACAGCTTCAGAATAGAGAGGCATTCTTTTAGTATGGAGATGAGAAACGTCTTTAGCCAGAGAGTGGTGAATATGTGGAAATCTTTGCCATAAGCAGCCTTGGAGGCCGAGTCTTTATATATGTTTAAGGGAGAGTTTGCTATTCTTGAAGAGAATGAAGGGATACGGAAGGGAGAAGGCAAGAGATTTGTGATAAGAGGAAAATTGAATCAGCCATGATGAAATGAGGGAGCAGACTCAGTGGGCCAAATGGCCTAATTCTGCTCCTATATCTTATGGTATTATGGTTTAAAATGCTGGAGGAACGCAGCAGATGAGGCAGCATCTATGGACATTTTAGGCCGAGACCCTATATCAGGAGTTCCTTCAGCATTTTATGTGTGTCACTGTGGATTTCCAGCATTTGCAGAATCTCCTGTGTTTACTTTTGCATGTAAGTTGCTTGGGGGTGTACTGATCTTCTCAATATTTTGAGCTTCCACGCAAGTTAAATGCTGCGATATTTGAAGACCATAAGAATATTGCTGAATTTTGTCTGACTGCTTCACTTACAAACAGCATATGGTTGTGAATGGCTGCCAGTTCTATTCATGTGATGTCTTGAATCTGGTAGGCAGCATGGTGATAATATTTGGTTGTATGCAGAAAGTTTGCACCCTTGTTTTTGAAATAACTCTGAAGTTGACAGCAAAAACACTACAGTTATAAATGTAGGTGGAAGAATTTGTTTTGAAAACACTACTGTGATACTCCTTGGGACATTAATATGCATGAGACATGAATGTCCTTAGGACGTAAATGTTAATTATATTAAAGGTACTATATAAGTGAGCATTATTATTAGAATGTGACTGGGACTCCAGGTGGAACCTAGTAAAATAATAAAAGCATAAGCTTGATATGAATATTTTAGTTAATCGGATTTGCTTTAGGCAACTGTCTGTTAACGTAATGTTAAACCAATTTAGAAAAACAAAGCTGGACAAATCCAGTCTGGTTAATTGCCATCCAGTCAGTCTCTTGTCCATCATCAGCAATGATGGAATCTATCATTGACAATGCTATCAACCATAACTTGCACTCCATTTGGCACCAGACATCTTCAGATCTCATCTCACTCGTGGGCCAAAGAGCTGAATCACAAAGATGGGAGTGACTTCTTTTGACAATAAAGCCAGTGTGGCTTCAAGGAGCTCTGGTAAAAATCAAACTCAATGGGCATCAAAGGAAAAACACTCAAATGATAAGAGTTATATCTTGCACCAAGGGAAATCATCGTGTTGGAGATCCATCATCTTAGCCCCAGGACATCACTGCAGAAGTACTTTACAGTAATGTCAAAGGAAGAAATGCATTCAATGCTTCAGAATATGATAGAAAATGAATCTCAGGGTACTAGATGGTGACATATACAGTACATACTTTGATAATAATATTAATTTGACTTTGAGCTTTGAGGATGTTTTCTGAAGTTTGTGCAATATTTCATTCTATGCAATAAAAGCAGAACAGCATCTCTTTCACCTCAGGCGACTGGAGAAGTTTGGCATGAGCCCCCAGATCCTCAAGATTTTCTGCAGGGGCATCCTGACTGGCTGTATCACTGCCTGGTATGGAAACTTCACCAACCTTGATCTCTGGGCACTGCAGAGAGTGGTACGGACAGCCTCTGTGGATGTGAACTTCCCTCCATTGAGGACATTTACAGCAGCAGATACAGAAAGAAGGCCTCGAAGATCGTTGGGAACACTGGTCACCCCAACCATAAACTGTTTCAACTGTTTCTGTCTGGCAGACACTACTGCAATGTTAAAGCCAGGACCAACAGGCTGCGGGACATCTTTCTACAAGCTATTAGATTTTTAAATTCACAGGTCTGTACATTGCAACAGAGCCATAATGCAAAGATTTTACTCCCTCACATTGTGGGATGGATGTAAGATTTAAATAAATTCAGAATTCTAAACTCTATTCACGTCTTCTGAACAATTGAAGTAGCCCATGCCTGCAACTAGCAAGATCTGGACAATGTTCAGTGGCAAGTAGCGGTTGCAATACACTACAGAAATGCCAGGGGGACATCATCTACAACTAGATAAAGTCTTAACTGCCCACCTTTGATATTTAATTATGTTATCATGACCAATTTCACCAGTATTAACACCCCAGAAGTTATTATTACCAGAAACTGACCTGGACCAGCTACAACACACAGCACAGTGGTCAGGTACCCTGTGGATGTAACTCATCTGCTGATCGTCAATGGCTTTGCGCAAATCAGGAGCCTGATGGAATACCCGCCACATACATAGCATGGTTCCAGCAACTCATGAAGATTGACATCAGCCAAAGCAAAGCAGTCTCTGATGTTGTACCCATCCCCTGCAAAAAGTATCATGTTTAATTGCAACACACATCAAAGTTGCTGGTGAACGCAGCAGGCCAAGCAGCATCTATAGGAAGAGGCGCAGTCGACGTTTCAGGCCGAGACCCTTCGTCAGGACTAACTGAAGGAAGAGTGAGTAAGGGATTTGAAAGCTGGAGGGGGAGGGGGAGATGCAAAATGATAGGAGAAGACAGGAGAGGGAGGGATAGAGCCGAGAGCTGGACAGGTGATAGGCAAAAGGGGATACGAGAGGATCATGGGACAGGAGGCCTAGGGAGAAAGACGGGGGGGGGGGGTGACCCAGAGGATGGGCAAGAGGTATATTCAGAGGGACAGAGGGAGAAAAAGGAGAGTGAGAGAAAGAATGTGTGCATAAAAATGAGTAACAGCTGGGGTACGAGGGGGAGGTGGGGCCTAGCGGAAGTTAGAGAAGTCAATGTTCATGCCATCAGGTTGGAGGCTACCCAGACGGAATATAAGGTGTTGTTCCTCCAACCTGAGTGTGGCTTCATCTTTACAGTAGAGGAGGCCGTGGATAGACATGTCAGAATGGGAATGGGATGTGGAATTAAAATGTGTGGCCACTGGGAGATCCTGCTTTCTCTGGCGGACAGAGCGTAGATGTTCAGCAAAGCGGTTTCCCAGTCTGCGTCAGGTCTCACCAATATATAAAAGGCCACATCGGGAGCACCGGACGCAGTATATCACCCCAGTCAACTCACAGGTGAAGTGATGCCTCACCTGGAAGGACTGTATGGGGCCCTGAATGGTGGTAAGGGAGGAAGTGTAAGGGCATGTGTAGCACTTGTTCCGCTTACACGGATAAGTGCCAGGAGGGAGATCAGTGGGGAGGGATGGGGGGGACGAATGGACAAGGGAGTTGTGTAGGGAGCGATCCCTGCAGAATGCAAGAGAGAGGGGGGGAGGGAAAGATGTGCTTAGTGGTGGGATCCCGTTGGAGGTGGCGGAAGTTACGGAGAATAATATGTTGGACCCGGAGGCTGGTGGGGTGGTAGGTGAGGACCAGGGGAACCCTATTCCTAGTGGGGTGGTGGGAGGATGGAGTGAGAGCAGATGTACGTGAAATGGAGGAGATGCGTTTAAGAGCAGAGTTGATAGTGGAGGAAGGGAAGCCCCTTTCTTTAAAAAATGAAGACATCTCCCTCGTCCTAGAATGAAAAGCCTCATCCTGAGAGCAGATGCGGCGGAGACGGAGGAATTGCGAGAAGGGGATGGCGTTTTTGCAAGAGACAGGGTGAGAAGAGGAATAGTCCAGATAGCTGTGAGAGTCAGTAGGCTTATAGTAGATATCAGTGGATAAGCTGTCTCCAGAGACAGAGACAGAAAGATCTAGAAAGGGGAGGGAGGTGTCGGAAATAGACCAGGTAAACTTGAGGGCAGGGTGAAAGTTGGAGGCAAAGTTAATAAAGTCAACGAGTTCTGCATGCGTGCAGGAAGCAGCGCCAATGCAGTCGTCGATATAGCGAAGGAAAAGTGGGGGACAGATACCAGAATAGGCACGGAACATAGATTGTTCCACAAACCCAACAAAAAGGCAGGCATAGCTAGGACCCATACGGGTGCCCATAGCTACACCTTTAGTTTGGAGGAAATGGGAGGAGCAAAAGGAGAAATTATTAAGAGTAAGGACTAATTCCGCTAGATGGAGCAGAGTGGTGGTAGAGGGGAACTGATTAGGTCTGGAATCCAAAAAGAAGCGTAGAGCCTTGAGACCTTCCTGATGGGGGATGGAAGTATATAAGGACTGGACATCTATGGTGAAAATAAAGCGGTGGGGGCCACTGTTCAATCCCTTCCGACCTATGTTCGTGACACTTCTCACGCTCTTAAACTTTTCGATGATTTTAAGTTCCCTGGCCCCCACCGCTTTATTTTCACCATGGATGTCCAGTCCTTATATACTTCCATCCCCCATCAGGAAGGTCTCAAGGCTCTACGCTTCTTTTTGGATTCCAGACCTAATCAGTTCCCCTCTACTACCACTCTGCTCCATCTAGCGGAATTAGTCCTTACTCTTAATAATTTCTCCTTTTGCTCCTCCCATTTCCTCCAAACTAAAGGTGTAGCTATGGGCACCCGTATGGGTCCTAGCTATGCCTGCCTTTTTGTTGGGTTTGTGGAACAATCTATGTTCCGTGCCTATTCTGGTATCTGTCCCCCACTTTTCCTTCGCTATATCGACGACTGCATTGGTGCTGCTTCCTGCACGCATGCAGAACTCGTTGACTTTATTAACTTTGCCTCCAACTTTCACCCTGCCCTCAAGTTTACCTGGTCTATTTCCGACACCTCCCTCCCCTTTCTAGATCTTTCTGTCTCTGTCTCTGGAGACAGCTTATCCACTGATATCTACTATAAGCCTACTGACTCTCACAGCTATCTGGACTATTCCTCTTCTCACCCTGTCTCTTGCAAAAACGCCATCCCCTTCTCGCAATTCCTCCGTCTCCGCCGCATCTGCTCTCAGGATGAGGCTTTTCATTCTAGGACGAGGGAGATGTCTTCATTTTTTAAAGAAAGGGGCTTCCCTTCCTCCACTATCAACTCTGCTCTTAAACGCATCTCCTCCATTTCACGTACATCTGCTCTCACTCCATCCTCCCACCACCCCACTAGGAATAGGGTTCCCCTGGTCCTCACCTACCACCCCACCAGCCTCCGGGTCCAACATATTATTCTCCGTAACTTCCGCCACCTCCAACGGGATCCCACCACTAAGCACATCTTTCCCTCCCCCCCTCTCTCTTGCATTCCGCAGGGATCGCTCCCTACACAACTCCCTTGTCCATTCGTCCCCCCCATCCCTCCCCACTGATCTCCCTCCTGGCACTTATCCGTGTAAGCGGAACAAGTGCTACACATGCCCTTCACACTTCCTCCCTTACCACCATTCAGGGCCCCAAACAGTCCTTCCAGGTGAGGCATCACTTCACCTGTGAGTCGACTGGGGTGATATACTGCGTCTGGTGCTCCCGATGTGGCCTTTTATATATTGGTGAGACCCGACGCAGACTGGGAGACCGCTTTGCTGAACATCTACGCTCTGTCCGCCAGAGAAAGCAGGATCTCCCAGTGGCCACACATTTTAATTCCACATCCCATTCCCATTCTGACATGTCTATCCACGGCCTCCTCTACTGTAAAGATGAAGCCACACTCAGGTTGGAGGAACAACACCTTATATTCCGTCTGGGTAGCCTCCAACCTGATGGCATGAACATTGACTTCTCTAACTTCCGCTAGGCCCCACCTCCCCCTCGTACCCCAGCTGTTACTCATTTTTATGCACACATTCTTTCTCTCACTCTCCTTTTTCTCCCTCTGTCCCTCTGAATATACCTCTTGCCCATCCTCTGGGTCACCCCCCCCCCGTCTTTCTCCCTAGGCCTCCTGTCCCATGATCCTCTCGTATCCCCTTTTGCCTATCACCTGTCCAGCTCTCGGCTCTATCCCTCCCCCTCCTGTCTTCTCCTATCATTTTGCATCTCCCCCTCCCCCTCCAGCTTTCAAATCCCTTACTCACTCTTCCTTCAGTTAGTCCTGACGAAGGGTCTCGGCCTGAAACGTCGACTGCGCCTCTTCCTATAGATGCTGCTTGGCCTGCTGCGTTCACCAGCAACTTTGATGTATGTTGCTTGAATTTCCAGCATCTGCAGAATTCCTGTTGTTTATGTTTAATTGCTTTGGCTGTTGCCACACCTGTGTCCTATATCACTAAAAGCTTCAGTGGTTTGAAAATGCATGGGAGCACCATAATGCATCTGGGAAGAGGAAAATCCAGCAAACACAACTGTCTTCCTTCATGTGAGATATGACTTCATCCATTGTCCTATGGTTTGACCTGAAGACCCCAATTCCCATCTTGAGTTACACTGTCCCAACACAAAAATAGGGTCACAGCTTGAAACGTTGACTCTTTACTCTTTTCCATAGATGCTGCCTGGCTGTTATTGGAAAAAAAAGCTTTCTCTGTGTAAATAGAAAATATGTTAAAATTGTGTAGTTGCATGAAAAATCGAGAGTTTTCCAGTAATTAGTACTATGGATGAAGTCTCTACTAAAATTGTGTAAGCAAAGTGAGCACGAAAATTCTGCATTTGGAGCTGCAAGCCCTCAGAAGCTTTTCACTAAAATATATCTTGGCTGCACGCCATTAGTAAGTTCCTTACACAGTCAATGAACATTGTCCAATTACTTATCTGATTTATTCAATTAAACATGTTCATCTAAGAGGCAGGATTTGAGCTTGCATTCATTAAATAAGTTTGTAAAACCAAACAAGATGATTTTAACCTTGGGAAATTCAGCCAATAAGTACAATGCTTTCCTCACTCTTTTTTGGTAGATAAATTAAGATTGCAGAAAGAGATGTGTTTGTTTGGTCCTGTCACCTATATTTAGTCCTCTAGATTATTTCTGCAGATGCTTGAATAATGCCAGGTCTTGCTACATGCAGGTGTGGACCATTTTATGCAATGAACAGTGTGATCATCAGCAAACATCTTCTGACATTATAGAAGGAAGATCGTTGATGAAGCAGCTAAAGAGTCGACTGGGGTGATATACTGCTCAGGACTCTGCCCTCAGAAATTTTTGTCACGGTGTCTTGGAGCTGGGATAATGGAGCAAGCAATGACCATAAACATCTTCGCAACATGCACAAAATGCTGGAGGAGCTCAGCAGGCCAGGCAACATCAATGGAAAAATAGTACAGTCGACATTTTGGGCTGAAAGCCTTCGGCAGGACTATAAACATCTTTCTTGGTTCAAGATGTGGCTCAATCCATTGCTGAATGGATTGCCCTCTGTTCTGTGGAAGCTCTTTGTTGTAAAATCATGTTACTTCCTTTTAAGTGACCTTAAGCTCTTTCAGATGACTGTGATCATACTACTTACACCAGTCATGAGTGAGGATTCATTCACATTACATCCATTTGACCTCCAGCTCTTTTCTGATTTGCTCATTTTAATCCACAAGGGGAAAATTCTAATTTGCTCAACTGTGAACTGCAGATGGTTGAACAGTGGACCAAAGATCATTGCAGTCATGTCTAATGAGTTGAGACTGGAACCAGATGGCTTTGGGATGGAGTCTTTGTGAAATTAACCCTATTGATTGAATATTCACTTCCTGGAAAGCAAACTGGATTACCTTCATCTGCAACTGACCCAGCACGAGATGAGGAACTGCTGACTGCTTATTCTTTCAGCAACGTGGCTCCAGGACAACATCCTTTTCACATTTGATCCCTCAATGAGGACTAGTGGGTGTTCCCTCATCTTACCCTTTCTGAAGTCCACAATTAATTCTTTGGTCTTATTGATGTTGAGTGCAAGGTTGTTGCTACGGCATCACTCAACCAGCTGATCTATCTCCTGTAAGCCTTCTCGTCACTATCTGAAATTCTGCCAACAATAGCTATGTCATCAGTAAATTTATAGATGGCTTTTGAGCTGTGCCAAGCCACACAGTCATTTGTGTAGAGAGAGTAGAGCAGTGGGCTAAACACACATTCTTAAGATGTGCCAGTGTTGATCATCAGAAAGATGGAGATATTATTTCTGATCTGCACAGACTGTGGTCTTCTGGTGAGGAAATCAAAGATCCAATTGCAGAGGGAGGTACAGAGGCCCAGGTTTTGGCACTTTTTGATCAGAACTGTAGGAGTGATCATGTTAAATGCTGAGCTGTGGTCAATAAGCAGCAGCCTGATGTAAGTATTAGTATTTTCCAGGTGATCCAAGACTGTGTGAAGAGCCAATGAGATTGTATCCACTGTAGACCTATTATGGCAAAGGCAAATTGCAGTAGGGCCAGGTCTTTGCTTAAGCAAGAGTTGATCAACCTCTCAAAGCACTTCATGACTGTAGATATGAGTGCCACTGGATGATATTCATTAAGTCAGCACACCCTGCTCTTCTTGGGCCCTGGTATGATTGTTGTCCTTTTGAAGCAGGTGGGAACTTCTGACCGTAACAATGAGAGATTGAAAATGTCTTTCAGCGCACCTACCAATTGGTTGGCACAGGTTTTTAGACATCGGCCTCTGAGACAGAGATCACAGGGTCACTGGGTTCTGCAGGTATCCTCATATCTATAGTTTTATTCTTCCTTTCAAAGTTTGCATAAAAGGAATTGAGCTTATCTGGGAGTGAAGCATCACTTCCATTCACTTTGTAGGAAGTAATGGCCCGCAAATCTTGCCAGAATTGATGTATATCAGATTTTGCCTTTAATCTCATTCAGAATTGTTCTTTTGCTCTAGAGATAGCTCTCTTTAAGTTGTACCTGGCCTTTTTGTATAGTCCTGGATCAGCAGACTTGAATGCCATGGATCTAGCCCCTCAGTAAACTATGGATTTCCAAGTTCGTGCACGGCTTTTGATTCAAGTATGTACGGTAAGTTCTCGTAGACTCACACTCATGCACACAGACCTTAATAAAGTCAGCCACAACTGTAGCATATTCATTCAGAAGATGAATTCCTGAATACTGTCCAGCCCACTGACTCAAAGCAGTCCTGTAAGCCCTCCTCTGCCTCCCTCGTCCATACCTGCTTGGTCCTCTCTAGTGGTGCTGCAGTCTTCAGTCCCTGCTTATACTCTGGGAGTAGAAGTACAGCCAGGTGATCAGACTTTCCAAAGTGTAGGCGTGAGATGGAACACTAGGTGTTCTTGATGGTAGTATAACAGTGGTCCAGTGTGTTGGGTCTTCTGTTTCCACAAATGATATGTTAATGATAATTAGAGACTTTTTCAAGATGGCCTGGTTAAAATTTCTCAGAATGATGGGGGAGGCATCAGGGTGTGCTGTTTCATGACTATTGATTACGTCACTCAGTTCGTCTAGAGCCTCTTTGACATGGGGCTGAGGTGCAATGTACACCACAAGATGGCTGAAAACTCACATGGCAGATAAAATGGATGACAGATGTTCCAGTGTGAGCAGGACTGGGGCAGAACCACCATGTTTGTGCACCATGAGGAGTTATTCATAAAGCATATTCCACCTCCCCCACCTTTGAAAGACTCAGCAATCCTATCTTGATGGCGAATTGTGAAGCCAGCAAGCTGTATTACTGCGTCCAGGATGGCAGGGAATATCCAAAATTCCATGAAACCAATAAACACAACAGTCCCTGATGTCCCTCTGGTACTGCAATCACGCTGTGATGTCTTTGATTTTTATTTCGCAGAGACTGCATGTTTGCCAGCAGAATAGATGCTAGTAGAACTTGGAACCCTCTTCATAAACAAACTTATAATCCAGTGTGGCATCCTCTCTTCCACTGCCTTAAAGGGGAACTGCACGTGTGACCAGAGACTGCTGTCCGAGATTGGTCGACTTGGAATAGTGATAGATTTTTTAAGTGCCTTAAAATGTGCATACTATTTATTATAATTTATTATAAATTACTATAAATTGCACATTGCACATTTAGTTGGAGATGTAACATAAAGATTTTTACTCCTCATATATGAAGGATGTAAGTAATAAAGTCAATTCAATTCAATTCAATTCAGTTCAGTCATGTTGCTTACTGTATTGTCTGTGGCTGTAGTGGTGGATTTCAGCTATAGCAGTCTAAAATGGGAATACTTAAAGATTTCCAGTGGAGTTGCTTGTGCGAGTTGACTTCTTTATGGCAGCACCGAATGGAGGTTTGGTGTACAATGCTGCACTGTTATGTGCGACTACATGTACTGTGTTTTGCAGCTTGACCCCAGAGAAAAGTTGTTTCATTTAGCTGTATATGTGTTTATGGTTGAATGACATTAAACTTGAACTTGTTTTCTGGGAGCATGGAAAGACGTGGTAATGCATATGATCAGATATTGCACCTGAGGCTCTGGTAAATCTGTGAGAAGAGGGTTGAGAACAAAAGTCTTCCTTGCTCAGACAGAAGATGGGGATACTCTTCTTCAAGTTCATGTTGGGAATTATTGGAGTAATGTGGGATGCTAAAAGTGCACATGTTAGACTGGGAATGTAGTGGGCAATTAAACTGACAGGCAACTGGAGGCTTTGAGTGACACTTCAAACTGAACGGAGGTGTTCTGCAATGTAGTCAGCTGATCTTTTTGTTTTTCTGGAGACTGGAACTAGAGGTCATAGATTTAGGGTGAAAGGTGAAACATTCAAGAGAAATTTGAGGAAATTTCTTTTTGTCAGAGGTTGGTGTGAATATGGAATGAGCTGCCAGCAGCAGTGGTAGATGTGGGTTAAGTTTGTGACATTTCAGAGAAATTTGGATAAGAGGTGTTTTGAGGGCTATGGTCTGGACGCAGATTGCTGGGATGATAGAAGATCAGGTCTGCATGGAGTAGATGGGCCATAGGGCCTATTTCTGTACTGTAGTGCTCTATGACTATATGATCTGCTGACTAGTTAGTCAAAGGCTCTGGAAAAAGTCCAGGGAGACAATATCTATTGCCCTGCTCTCTTTGATCTTCTTCAATACCAGGGAATATGATAAGGGTGTGAAAGAGTAAAGACCAGCCTCTGTCAGGCAATTCCTTAAATGAAAAGGCAATGCCTTGTCAGTCAGTTTGGGATTTGTCCTCAGTGAGTAGAGTGTTGCAGGTCTGTTTGGGGGTGGGAGCAGGGGAGTGAGTTTAGAGTGATTAAGGGCACTAGAAAAATTGAGCTAGTCAATGCTATAATAACAGTTGGCAATGAATAGATCTAGAGCGGGGAAGGGAGCTGGGCCAAGTATTCTATAGATGGATGACAGGTTCCAAAAGTATGGACCGAAGACGCTTGGTCAATGAAATGAAAGTGAGGATGGTAGAAGAGAGCTCCACATTGTGGCTGACTTGGGGTTTATTCAGATGGGTTCTTAGGAAACTGAAGCTGAGGCCTCTACTGAAAACTGATCATTCAGATTCCAAGAAGAGTGGGTAAGTGAATATGTGGATAGGGCAGAGAGTAAGGGGAGAGATGGGGGTTGGATGAAAGTAAAATGGAAGAAGGATCCGGTAGTCTTTTATAATTCATGAGCTGTAGAATGTTATGATCGTTGACATCAGAAAACGATTCCTCATTGAAACCCTGAATGTGTCTAAGGATAAAATGGAACCTTGGACCAGGATAGCTTTGAGATGGGGTATAATGGGAGGTCAAGGGCATGAATGTTAACTTTGCAGAACACCTCATTCAGTTTGCTAATGGAAGTTACACTTGTAGTTGCCTGTCACTAATCCTCTATTCTTCCCCTAATCTGAATTGATCTTCATGGATTTGCTCTCCATATCATCAGAACAGTACCATACACAAGACTGAGGTACAGTGCTGCACCTTCCATTTGGACACTTTGCATTTTCCCCTTATTCTCCCCAAAGCTATAGCTGTACCTCTCTGTTTTCTCTTCACACTCTGTCAAGTTTTAATGTAATTATTATTTTGAGAACTTTGGTCTCCAATTTATCTTTGAAACAGTTCTCTCCCTCCTCCTCTGCCACTTAAAACACCTCTCATTTTACTAGTTACAAACAAGAGAAAATCTGTAGGCACTCAAACTCCAAGCAACACACACAAAATGCTGGAGGAACTCAGCAGGCCAGGCAGCATCTTTGGAAAAGAGTACAGTTGATGTCTCAGTCCGACACGTCAACCGTACTCTTTTCAAAGATGCTGCCTGGTCTGCTAAGTTCTTCCAGCATTTTGTGTATGTTGCTCTCATTTTACACGTGTATTTCAGAAACATTTCCTCTTATTTCTTACTCCATTGAAGTTATTTGACCTGTTGAATGCTTTCAGTATTTTCTCTTTTTTGCTTTATTATTTGTGCTTTGTTGGTTCTTTTGTTACCTTGGATGGTTTGTGAATAAGCACTTCCCTTGCATTCTCCAGCATCTTTGTTATTATACCTCATTTAAAAATGCATCATTTTGCCCAATGAAGTGATTTTACGAAGTAGTTCTGATGTAAAGGAACTAAATGGAATTAAGTGGTTGAACCATATTCATAGTTGGATGAAATTGAGTGATGCGAACTTTGCAGTGTTGCTTCATTCCGATGAACATGAAAGCAGCCAAGGTAATTCAGCACTTAAAAGATTAAGCATGTACTTAATGTGATTTGGATAAAGTAGGTGTACATTGTAGCAGCCCAGAGCACTCTGATTTGTGATCTTTTATCATGACTATGATAATTACAAATTGTTTATATAAAAAACTATCCCACTCCAAGCATTTTTGATGATGAGAGACTGATAATCGTCTTCGAAAAAAATGAAATTCCATTGTTTGAAGAGTTTGACTTATCTAACTCCCATTTAACATAAACTGGACTGATTTATTTAAAGGCACAATTGCTCTGAAAGATAATGTTGTAGTTGAAAGAATAACAATGCAGGTTAAATTACAAGTATTTAGTATATGTAACTGTAGTTCCTCTTTCTGCTATAAATTTATCTTTGCTATCATTGCAATTTTATTGTAAGGTTAATTTTAATTACTGTACACATGTGAACTTGGTCTGCTTCTTCCTAAAGCCATTTAAATCAAGGAGGACTTGCTTCCAATCTTGCCAGAGATGACTAATGAGATCAATGCGGGAACGCATGGAATCCAGCCTGTTCTCCCAATAGTTAACTTGTTTGTCAGCTCTTCTGCAAGGCCTCAGATTTCAAAAAAATTAACAACTTACATTTTAATGCTGTTTTCACGAGGGATTTGGAAGTGCTGCTTTACTGTGAGGATCGCCGCTATTTCATGCACCTCCATTGGCTGAGATGTCATCAGAGTAGCCTGCTGTAAGCAAAGTGAAATTAGTGTAGGACAGGTGTCGGTGGATGCCTGGTGGTCGGCATCAATGTGGTGAGCCACATGGTCTGTGTCCATGCTATATGACTTGATGCATCTATGACCTCGGTAAAGCAGCCCTCCACTTTTCCAACTTTCCAACGTGTGAAGTATATGGAATAAGGGAGATGAACTTGTAGCACAGTTGCAGATTGCCATATATGATGTAGGCATCACTGAACCATAGCTGAAAGAAGATTTTAGCTGGGAGCTTAATGTCGATTGATACACATTGTATCAAAAGGACAGGCTGGAAGACCAAGGGGGTGGCATTGCTCTGTTGGTAAAAAAAAATAAAATGAACCATTAGAAAGGGGTGACATAGGGTCAGAAGGTGTTGAATCTTTGCAGATAGAGCTAAGGAACTGTAAGGGTAAAAAGACCCTGATTGGAGTTATATACTGACCCCCTAAACAGTAGTAAGGATGTGCTCTACAAATTACAATGTGAGTTAGAAAATGCATGCCAAAAGGGCAATGTTACAATATTCACAGGGGATTTCAATCTGCAGGTAGATTAGAAAAATCAGGTTGGTTCTGGATTCCAAGAGAGGAGATTTCTAAAATGCCTATGAGATGGCTATTTAGAACAGCTATTCTGGATTTGGTGTTGTGCAATGAAACAGAATTGAATAGAGAGCTTAAGGTAAAAGAACCATTAGGGGAAAGTGGTCATAGTATGATTGAATTCACCCTGCAATTTGAGAAGGAGAAGCCAAAATCAGATGCATCAGTATTACAATGGAGTTAAAGGGAATTACAGAGGCATGAGATAGGACTTGGCCAGAATTGTTTGGAAAAGAACACTGGCAGGGATGATAGCACAGCAGTAATGGCTGGATTTTCTGGAAGCAATTCAGAAGGTACAGGATATATACATCCCAAAGAGGAAGAAGTATTCTAAAGGCAAGATGACATAACTGTCACTAACAAGATAACTCAAAACCAACATAAAAGCCAAAGAGAGGACATATAATAGGGCAAAAATTAATGGAAACCTGGAGGATTGGGAAGCTTTTAAAAACCAACAGAAGGCAACTAAAAAGTCATTAAGAAGGTAAAGATGGAATAACTTTAAGCTAGCCAATAATATTAAAGAGGATACCAAAAATTTCTTCAGATACATAAAGTGTAAAAGAAAAGCGAGAGTGGATATCGGACCACTGGAAAACGACTTTGGAGAGTTAGTAATGGGGGATAAGGAAATGGTGGACAACCTGAATAAGTATTTTGCACTGTGAAGGGCACTGGCTATATGGTGGAAATTCTAGGTATCAGGCATCATGAAATGTGTGAAGTTACCATTACTAGAGAGATAGTTCTTGGGAAACTGAAAGGTGTGAAGGTAGATAAGTCACCTGGACCAGATGGTGTACATGCAAGAGTTCTGAAAAAGGTGGCAGAAGAGATTGTAGAGGAATTAATAATGATCTTTCATGAATCCTGAGATTCTGGAATGGTTTGAAAGACTGGAAAATTTCAAATGTGACTTCATACTTCAAGTAGGGAAAGAGACAGAAGAAAGGAAACTATAGGCCATTTAGTCTAACCTCAGTGGTTAGGAAGATGTTGGAGTTGACTATTAAGGATGAAGTCTTAGGGTACTTGGAGGCACATGATAAAATTGCAGTAGTCAGCTTGGTTTTCTCAAGGGAAAATCTTGCCTGACAAATCTGTTGGCGTTCTCTGAAGAAATAACAAGCAGATAGACAAAGGAGATTTGGTTGATGTGTATTTGGATTTTCAGAAGGCCTTTGACAAGGTGCCGCACATGAGGCTGCTTAACAAGCTACGAGCCCATGGTATCACAGGAAAGATTCTAGCATGGATAGAGCAGTGGATGATTAGCAGGAGGCAAAGGTTGGGAAAAAAGGTGCCTTTTTTAGTTGGCTGCTGGTGACTAGTGGTGTTCCATAGGGGTCTGTGTTGGGACTGATTCATTTCACGTTATATGTCAGTGATTTGGATGATGGAATTGATGGCTTTGTTGCAAAGTTTGCAGATGATATGAAGGTAGGTGGAGGGGCAGGTAATTTTGATGAAGTAAAGAGGCTACAGAAGTACTTAGTCAGATTAGGAGGTTGGGCAAAGAAATGACAGATGAATATAATGTCGGGAAGTGCATGGTCATGCACTTTGGTAGAAGAAATAAAAGTGCTGACTATTTTTTAAATGGAGAAAAAGTACAAAAAAACTGAGATACAAAGGACTTGGGAGTCCTTGGGCAGAATTCCATAAAGTTTAATTTACAGGTTGAGTCTGTGCTGAGGAAGGCAAATGTAATGTTGGGACTATTAAGGACTGGTGAGGCCTCACTTGGAGTATTGTGAGCAGTTTTGGGATCCTTATCTTAGATAGGAAGTGCTGAAACTGGAGAGGGTTCAAAGGAGGTTGACGAAAATCCAGGATTGATTGGCTTGTCATATGAAGAGTGATGGCTCTGTCCTGTATTCACTAGAATTCAGGAGAATGAGAGGTAACCTCATTGAAACCTATTGGATGGTGAAAGGCCTTAATAGGGTGGATGTTGAGAGGATGTTTCCTATGGTGGGAAGGTCTAAGACCAGAGAACACAGCCTCAGAATAGAGGTGTGTCCTTTTAAAATGGAGATAAGGAGGAAATTCTTTAGGTGGAGAGAGGTGAATATAGGGAATTGTTTGCCACAGGCAGCTATGGAGGCCAAGTCATTATATATATTTAAGGCAGAGTTTGTTGGATTCTTGATTGATGAGGTCATGAAGGGATACTGGGAGAAGGCAGGAGATTGGGGCTGAGAAAATAATTGGATCAGCCATGATGAAATGGTGGAATAGAGTTGATGGGCCAAATGGCCCAATTCTGCTCCTATATCTCATGGTCTTATGGACGTTAATGTAGGGTAACACACACAAAATGCTGAAGGAATTCATTAGTTCAGGCAGCACTTATGGGGAGGAATTCCAAGTGTTTATTATGAATCTTTCTCCTACTCTATATTTCCAACATCTGCAGAATGTCTTGTGCTGTTGATATAAATGTATTTTTATTTTGCTTTTGTCTGCAGGCTTCTGTTGGAGTATGATCGAGAATGAAAACTAGAGCTGCTTATTTTAGTTTTACCACCATGCAGTTCTTTACTTACATAAGCAGCAGCCTGGCCCTGAAGTAAGAATGTTATTGGTATGGTAATATTAGTTTGGGGAATATATAATATTGACTGATTATTTATAATATTCACTAATTAAAGTACTGAGCACAGGAGATGGGATGTTATGTTGAAGTTGTATTAGACATTGGTGGGCCTAATTTGGAGTATTTGTGTGCAGTTTTGGTCACCTACCTACAGGAAAGATGTAAATAAGGTGAAAGCATACAGAGAAAATTTACAAAGATGTTGCCGGGTGTGGCAGACCTGAGTTACAAAGAAAGATTGAATAGGTTATGAATTTATACCTTGGAATGTAGAAGACTGAGAAGAGATCTGATAGAGGTATACAAAATTATGACGGGTATAGATAGAATAAATGCAGTCTTTTTCCAGTGAGATTGGGTGGGGCTGCAACTAGAGGTCATGGGTTAAGGGTGAAAAGTGAAAAGTTTAAGGGGAACTTGAGGGGAAACTCTTCATTCAGGGGACCATGAGAGTGTGGAATGAGCTGCCAGCATAAGTGATGCATGCAAGCTCGATTTCAACATTTAAGAGAACTTTGGATAGACACATAATAGTAGGGACATGGAGAGCTACCATCTGGGTGCTGTAGGCAGCTTACATGGTTCGGTGTGGACTAGATGGGCCAAAGGGCCTGTTTCTCTGTTATACTTTATGATTAGCTGGAACCAAGTTATAGAAAAATGGATATGAACATCCATTTCAGATTTCTTTAGTTTGTTCCGGAGCACCAGAGCATGCAGGTGAGTATCTCCAGGGCTAAACTGGTTTCTTTCCTATGTTTTTATTCATTTATCTGTTTTTGTGTGCTTGCTTTTATTCATTATCTAATCAGATGATTGCATCAGAAGACTGACAGATTCTGAGTTCAGTTCCTTCTGTTTCCGTGCTGTTGGAGAATGTATATCTACAAACGCCTTTGAGATGTAAAATATTGTCTCTGGAAATCAGTTGTCAAAAACGAACAAACCCCTCAACGGACAAGTGACAGCACCTTTTCTGCTCAGGATTAGAAATTTTTCTAAACGTTTGCAGAAAATATAAACAATTGACTGAAACTGGCTACATGTTTTGAGGTGACTACGTGGGGTGTCTGTGACTCCTTAGTGATTTTGAGGAATATTTCTGGAGAAATGAGTTGCTGCTTTTTTGCTGTTCTCCCAGCTGTATCCTGGAAATATAAGTAATTATAATTGACAATTACAATAGTTTTGGGCTGTTAATTACCTGACAATGTGATATAAGTTCAGTACTGTAGTGGGAAAGTGAGCCCTCATTATCTCCGGCACATAGCATCTCCAGAGTGAAGCCATTAAGAGTAACTGTTAATTCTGTGACGTGTTCCATTCAAATTGCGCAGGAGTGAATAATCATTTCATAGGAAACATTAACTTGCTTATGAAAATTGTGAACTTGCATTATGGAGGGTCAAACTATTTCCTCTGCATCATCTGTAACACCTCAGAAGGTGGCCAATTGAATCGTTTGTCTCAAGTGTTGCTTTGAAACAGCCCAGTGGTAATTCTGTTAACTGCAGGAGTCAAATCTGAAGATTGATTGAAGTGCATTTAAAGGCGTGCTAATAACTTGAAGACAATCTATTTAATTCTTACCTAGTAGCTCAGATTCTCTCCATTGACTTTGGAATCATTTTTAGTTGCTGTCACCATGACGCAAATAAAACTCTGCTCTGTTACCTCTGGCTCTTTAGTGGATTTTCCAGGCTGCTGAACGCTATAACTCTTTAAAAACCCACCATGTTTAAAACTCACTGTTTCTGTTACATGGTGTTACAGTAAATTGTTTAGAGAACTCACTAAGCTTAACTAAATTTAAAAAAAGAATGGGAACCTCACTCGATTTTGGGAGAGCACATGACACGTTGAGCACGAAAAGGCATTTCTGTGTGAAGTTAGAGACACAATTGGATGCACGACAGCTGTGGCAGGTTTTGTATGCCATTACTTCCCTTAAGACGAAACCTAAAAGCATAAAGATCAGTGATGCTTCACTCCCTGACGAGTTCAATGACTTCTGCACACTTTGAAAGGGAGAATAATAATATACCACAGCATCTGGTGGCTCTGTGAAATCTATCTCGGACGCCAATGTCAGAATACTCTTTAAGAGGGAAAACCCTTGGAAGGCATCAGGCCCTGACAGTGGGTGGGTGCTGAAAGCCTATGCTGACCGACTGTCTGGAGTGTTCAAAGACAGTTGAATGAATGAGTGAATGAATGAATGAAATTTATTTCCGTCAGTACAAACATAACAAAAAGCATCATTTACAACGATGATTTCATAAGACAAAATTACAACAAAATTTCAACCTCTCACTGCTGCATCTGGAGGCTCTCACCTGTTTCAAAAAGATAGCAATCATTCCAGTGTCTTAGAAGAGCAGGGTAAGATACCTAAATGACTATCGACCAGTAGCACTCATATCTGTCATAATAAAGTGCTTCAAGAGGTTATTTTTGGCTGGAGTTAACTCCTGCCTGAACAATGACCTGCACATGTTGTAATTCGCCTTCCATCACAACAGCTCTGCAGTAGGTGCAATCTCTCTGACTTTGCACTCTGTTTAGGAGCACCTTAACAATAGTCTGCTGTATATTGATGCAGCTTGGCACTTAGTATCATCGTCCCCTCAGTACTAATCAACATGCTTCTAAATCTAGGTCTCTGTATTTTCCAGTGAAACTGGATCCTTGATTTCTTCATCGGTCATTACGAGTGCTGATACACAGTCAGTTTGGATCGGTGATAATACCCGCTGAAACTGTAGGAATAGGACCCACTCTCAGGGTTTCATGAATGGCCGTTGTTCAGCACGCCAAGGGCTCAGCCTAAGAGCTTCGCTCGCCTTTGGAGGCCTGAGATCTTGTGGCTCTGGAAACGGGGGGGGGGGGTGCGCGGGGATTGGAGGTCAGTGCCTCTGCAGGAGACCGGTGTGTCCTTGGAGACGGAAGATCTCTGGCTGTGTGCTCAGAGACCCAAGATCGACACAAAAAGCGACACAACAGACTTTTAACATTGTAAACCAGCGAGTTGTTTGTTATCGTCTCCCCTCTCGCTGTGAACTGGAGACATCTCTTTTCCCCTTATTAGGGAGGGAGAGAGCCTGTGGTATGTCGAATACCGGGTGAACAAGTAGTCTTTGGGGTACTGCAAGTCTGTGTCTTTGCTGTTGATATGCTCATGCTTGAGTGCTCGGTGGCGGGTGCTGATGCTTTTTTTTGCCGGTGGGGGGAGGAGGGAGGATTGTTGCTTGTTGCTACTTACGTGCGGGAGTGGGGGGGGGAGCTGGGGGAGAGCTTTGGGGTTGTAACATTTAACTGTCATTCATTCTTTGGGGGCACTCCTCTGTTTTCGTGGATGTTTGTGAAGAAAAAGCATTTCAGGATGTATATTGTATACCTTTCTCTGACATTAAATGTACCTTTGAACACAGGTGCACCTCAATGATGTGTGCTTGGCCCACTGCTCTACTCTCTTTACACTCATGACTGTGTGGTTGTGCACAGCTCAAACACTATCTACAAACTCACAGAAGACAGCAGTTTATTCATAAAATTCAGATGGCAATGAGTAGATGCTACAGGGTTGAGGTAGATTAAGGCAACCTCACCTTCAAAGTCAACAAGACCAAATAATTGATTGCAGACTTCAGGAAGTGGAAATTGTTAGAACATGCTCCAGTCCTCACTGAGGGGTCATTGGTGGAAAGGGTGAACAACTCTAGGTTCCTGGGTGTCAAAGTCTTGGAGCATCTATCCTGATCCCAACACATTAATCCAATCTCAAAGAAGGCACGCCAGTGGCTTTACTGCATTCAGAGTTTGAAGAGACTCAATCTGTCACTGAAGGCTCTTGCAAATTTCTATAGATGTACAGTGAAGAGCATTCAGTCTGGTTGCATTGCAGGATTGCAACAGGCTGTAGACTCAGCCAGCTCCATCACCAGCCCAAACCTCCCCACTATTCAGAACATCTTCAAGAGACAATACCTCAACAAGGCAGCATCCATCATTAGGGACCTTCAGCATCTGGGATATGTCCTCTTCTTGTTACTGACATTAAAGGTTACGGTACAGGAGCCTAAAGACCCACACTCAATGATTCAGAAACACTTTATTCTCTTCCACCGTCAGATTTCTGAACAGTTCACGAATGGATGAGCACTACCTCATTTTTCCATTTTTCTAGTATTATTTATTTATTTTGTAAGTTATAGTAATTTTATGTCATGGCACAGTACTGCTGCCACAAATAACAAACCTCCCGTCATAAGACTGTGATAATAAATCTGATTCTGATGATTTTCAGGAGTTGCGGGGACTTCACCAGAGTCAGATGCCAAACTATTGGTATTACCAAACAGTTGAATTGGGAATTGGGACAAATAGAGGCAAAATTTTTACATGAATCTAAAGTGTTATTAACCCTTTCCATGAACAGATAGTCTAATTATGTGACTGGGAAGCACAGGGCGTTTTATTTTGGATGAATGCTTTAATGAGCATCCCTCATGTATATCTAATGTGCCTGTGGTGGACTGTCCAAAGGCCTTATTCTACGTTTGTACATGGGAATGGGAAATACACAGTGAATGAACAATGTTCGTAGATTCCACAGGTCTATTCAATGCCATTTGACAAGGTCCTGCGTGGGAGGCTGGCCAAAAAGGTTCAGTCTCTTAGCACTCAGATGAGGTAGTAAATTGGATTAGACATTGGTTTTGTGGGAGAAGCCAGAGAGAGAGAGAGAGAGAGAGAGAGAGAGAGAGTAAGTAGAGTAGAGGATTGCCTCTCTGACTGGAGAGCTGTGACTAGTGGTGTGCCACAGGGTTCAGCGTTGGGTCATTTATTGTCAATTGGCCTTCATAAATCAGTTTATTGAGTACAGGAGATGAGATGTTATGTTGAAGTTGTATAAGATATTGGTGAGGCCTAATTAAACCATAGAGACCATAGAAACTGCAGCACAGAAACAGGCCTTTTGGCCCTTCTTGGCTGTGCCGAACCATTTTCTGACTAGTCCCACTGACCTGCACACGGACCATATCCCTCCATACACCTCCCATCCATGTATCTGTCCAATTTATTCTTAAATGTTAAAAAAGAACCCGCATTAACCACCTCGTCTGGCAGCTCATTCCATACTCCCACCACTCTCTGTGTGAAGAAGACCCCCCTAATGTTCCCTTTAAACTTTTCCCCCCTCACCCTTAACCCATGCCCTCTGGTTTTTTTCTCCCCTTGCCTCAGTGGAAAGGGGTATCGATAGGGTAAATGTAAG
This sequence comes from Mobula hypostoma, assembly GCF_963921235.1. Classification (NCBI taxonomy): domain Eukaryota; kingdom Metazoa; phylum Chordata; class Chondrichthyes; order Myliobatiformes; family Myliobatidae; genus Mobula; species Mobula hypostoma. The sequence goes on along the minus strand of NC_086119.1, from coordinate 27,701,933 downwards.
CAGGCTTTTTCCACTGAGGTTGAGTGGGGTTCTATGACTATGACTGCCATACTGATACGGGGCTTCATTTCTGTGTATGTTTTTATTTTCTAGTGCAGATTTTTTACACTATTTCTAAATTACCAATTTGATTATACACTTCAAATTTGGAATTGCTGGGTAACTTAACGCAGATTCCTTTTATTATTTGGTGATCTGAAATGGGAATCCACATTACTACCAATAGCTAAGATACAGCATTCCTGCCAATATAATACGATGTGACAAAATCCCAAATTGCAAAGGGGACCACCAAGTAGAGTGACAGTGTTTAATCAGAGAGGGAGGCGTGAAAGAGTTCAGACTGTGTCACTCTGGGGACACTTCAGTGATTCAAACACTTCAGTGTTTGTTGATTCCTTGAGTATTAGCAGGGACCTGGATCAATTCCCTAGATGTTAGGAGTAAAGACGATGTACATCGTTGCCAACTCTGCAGAAAGGTAAAAGGAAGTGAGAGCTGGGGGTTAGAATGGTGAAAACCAAGAAAGAAGGAGCTTGAAATCTCAGAACAGTGCTCCTTCAAGCTGTGTAGCAGCTTGGCTTACTTAGTGCCTTAGCCCTTACCCCATCCCACCTCCTTCTACTGTCTCTTGGTGAGCTAAAATGAACAAGCTGTATCAGTATGCCCACTGCCACCTTGACAGCTGGCTGGTGCAGTACAAATGAGGCTTAACTCATTAAAAGGAATAAGGGCTCCCACTGTAGCTTCAGTGCAGGCCGGCAGGAGTTGTAATTATTTCTTCTGCCTTCTGTCTCTCTCTGTCTGCCTGTCTCTCTCTCTCTCTCTCTCTCTCTCTCTCTCTCTCTATCTTATGGGGGTCAAAAATAACTAACTTGGTTTCCAAGAAATAAGCCTTCAGAATATTTACTTTTCCTTATGGAGCAAAACGTCCTCAGATTGATTACTGGGCTTAAAAATTAAGATGTTTTTGAGCAGAATACAAGATCAATCCAGTGCATTCTCTTTTCCTCTACTTTGCTCTTTTCCTTTCCTCCTTCTACTCTTTTCTCTCTTTCCATCCACCCTCTGTTCCTCCTTCACTTCCCCCCCCTTTTATATCTCTGCATTGTACTGCTGCCACAAAACAAATTTCACGATATAGTTCAGTGATTATAAGCTTAATTCTGATTCTTCCACTTCCTTTCTGTGCATACTCTTAAAATCCTTCCTCTTCTCTCCCTCCCTTCCTCTTAACAGTGTTGGACCCATCACATCTGTGCTGAGCCTGATGCCAATTTAAACTAATCCCTGCTGCCTGCACACAGCCTTATCCCTTAATTCCAAATTCCAGGCACTTACTATTCCCTCCAAAAAAAAAGCACTTGTCTTTTAAGCTACACACATAAAAGTTGCTGTTGAACGCAGCAGGCCAGGCAGCATCTCTAGGAAGAGGTACAGTCGATGTTTCGGGCCGAGACCCTTCGTCAGGACTAACTGAAAGAAGAGATAGTAAGAGATTTGAAAGTGGAAGGGGGAGGGGGAGATCCAAAATGATAGGAGAAGACAGGAGGGGGAGGGATGGAGCAAAGAGCTGGACAGGTGTTTGGCAAAAGGGATATGAGAGGATCATGGGACAGGAGGCCTAGGGAGAAGGAAAAGGGGGAGGGGGGAAGCCCAGCGGATAGGCAAGGGGTATAGTGAGAAGGATAGACGGAGAAAAAGGAGAGAGAGAAAAAGAATGTGTGCAAATAAATAAATAACGGATGGGGTATGAGGGGGAGGTGGGGCATTAGCGGAAGTTAGAGAAGTCAATGTTCATGCCATCAGGTTGGAGACTACCCAGATGGAATATAAGGTGTTGTTCCTCCAACAAAAGTTTTCCTATTCTCACCATAAGCCTATGATTTGTACTACTTGACCTTTCTACCCTGGGAAAAAGACTTTGTCCACCCTATCTTTGCCTCTCTCATAATTATGTTATTCTGTCAGGTTGCCCCCTCAGCCTTTAACTCTCCAAAGAAAACACCCAAGTTTGTACAACTCTCCTAATAGCTAATGCACTTCAATTCAGGCAATATCCTGGTGAAACTCTTCTGCCGTCTCTTCAAAGCCTCCACATCTTTCCTGTGGCACGGTTACTTGAACTGCATATAAAACTCCAAATATGGCATAATCAAAGTTTTACAGGTCAATTGATCAATGGATACATTTACTGTCAGAGAAATGTATACAATATACACCCTGAAATTCTTTTTCTTTGTAGACGTCCTCGGAAACAGAAGAATGGCCCTAAGAATGACTGACAGTTAAACATCAGAACCCCAAAGCCCTCCCACACACCTCCCCCTCCCATGCACCAGCAGCAGCAAGGTAATGACCCCTCCCCACCAGCAAAAAAGCATCAGCACCCTCCAGCAAGCCCTCAGGTGTGCAGCAAAGCATCAATAAAGACACAGAACTTGCAGTACCCCAAAAACTACTCGTTCATCCGGTCATTCGACATACCACAGGCTCTCCCTCTCCCCCTAATAAGGGAAAAAAGGGTGTCCCCATTTCACAGCGAGAGGGGAGGCATAACAACTCGTTGATTTACGATGTTAAAAGTCTGTTGCGTTGCTTTTTCTGAGCTCTGCACCCAGAGAGTTGGCCCCAGAAAGGCACAGCTCTCTGGACACGCAACCCCCGGCAGCCAACCCACTGCTCCCGATGTTCTGTTTTCTCCTGCGATGCTCAGTCAGGGGCACCGGCCTAGAATCAGTCCGTCTCCAGAGCCAGGACAATCTGGAACCCTGAAGGCAGGCTTGCCTTCTAGGCTGCGTCCATGGGATATCCACGAGCGGCCAGTTGGGTGGCCCTGAGAGCGGGTCCTATTCCCGCAAAGAACCGAAGTCAGAGTATAACTCCAGGTCAGGGTCTTCAAAAGAATCTTGAAAAGGAAAAAAAGAGATATCAAAGATAGAAATAGAGCTGTTTCCGAAGATGCAAGCAAAGGAATTGCTGTTTAACACCATCTTGACTTTGCTCTGCCCCTCCAAGCTGCAACATGATTTCTGAACTTTTATACTCACTGCCCTGAATAATGAATGCAATCATGCCGTATGCCTTTGTTGACACCCCATCTACTTGTGCTACCACTTTCAGGGGGCTATGGACTTGCACTCCAAGATACTTCTGTGCATTAATACTCCTAAGAATCCAACAAATTATGATGTACTTTCTTCAAATATTTCACCACCCAAAATGAATCCCCTCACACTTGATTGGATTAAACTACATCTGCCATTTCTCTGCCCAATTTTCCTACTGATCTATATTCTGCTGTATCCTTTGATGACCTTCTTCCCTATCCACAACACCAACAATTTTCACATCAGCTGCCAGCTTACTGATTGTATTGCATGCATTTTCATCCAAATCATGAATGTATATCACAAACAGAAATCCTGGCACTGATCATTTTGAAACACTGCTGGCCATAGACCTTCAGTTAGTCAAACTCCCCTCTACCACTACCTCTTCCAATCTACCCACTCCTATTCTTGCCTAATATTGTTGCAATTAGCCTTCTGTAAATTTAGCATTTTTACCTGAGGTCCAATATTATCCTTCAAGTTCGGCCTCTGCGTTGAGCACATAATTCTCCGTAACTTCTGCTGTCTCCAACAGGATCCCCCCACCACGCATATTTTTCCCTACCCCCCCCCAACTCTCCGCTTTCCACAAGGATTGCTCCTTACATATCTCCCTTGTCCATTCATCCCTTCCCACTGATCTCCCTCCTGGCACTTATCCTTGCAAGCCCTGACAAATGCTGCACCTGACCCTACAGCTCCTCACTCAATACCATTCAGGGCCCCAAGCTGTCCTTCCAGGTAAGGTGACACATCACCTGTGAGCCTGTTGGTGTCATATACTGTATCTGGTGCTCCTGGTGTGGCTTCTTGTATATCAGTGAGACTCGACGCAGATTGGGACAGTGCTTTGCAGAACACATTTGCTCCATCAGCCAGAAAAAGTGAGATCTCTCAGTGGCCACTTCCCATTCCCATTCTGACATGTCCATCCATGGCCTCCACTACTGTGACGATGAGGCCTCACACACGTTAGAGGAGCAACACCTTATATTCCTTTTGGGTAGCCTCCAACCTGATGATATGAACGTCGATTTCTTGAACTTCTGTTAATACCCCCACTTCTTTATTCTCTATCCCCTTTTCCCTCTCTCACATTATCTCCTTGCCTGCCTGTCGCCTCCCTCTGGTGCTCCTCCCCATGTTTCTTTCTTCCATGGCCTTCTGTCCTCTCCTGTCAGATTCCCCCTTCTCCAGCCCCGTATCTCTTTCACCAATCAACCTCCCCGATCTTTACTTCACCCCTCCCCCTCCCAGTTTCACCTATCACCTTGTGTTTCTTCCTCACCTCCCTTCTAATTCTGACTCCCCATCTTTTTTTCTCCAATCATGCTGAAGGGTCTCGGCCTGAAACATCGACTGTACTCTTTTCCATAGGTACTGCCTGGCCTGCTGAGTTCCTCCAGCATTTTGTGTGTGTTGTCAAGATCAAGTTTATCATTTTCTGGCTGTATGTATACAACCAAACAAAACAACATCACTCCAGACCACGGTGCGCCCACAAAACATAGAACACACACAGCACATAAACCAAAATATTACCATAAGTTAGCAAAATTTAATTCAAAATGTATGCAGCACAGGTAAACAGTAGAGTATATAGTAAACAGCACACTGACCTGGTGACAAGACCTAGGTGGTCTCAACAGCCTGAGGGAAGAAGCTATTGCACGGACTGGCTGTCCTAGCCCTGATTTTTCTATATCTCCTTCCTGACGGTAGTGGGTCAAAGAGGTTGTGGGATGGGTGATAGGGATCCTCAACAATGCTTTGGGCCCTTCGTCTGCAACGCGCCTGCTAAATGTCACAAATAGGGGGAGGGAGACCCCAGTGATCCTCTCAGCAGTTTTCACTGTCCTCTGCAGAGCCTTGCAGTTTCCGTACCATGCAATGATCCGACCAGACAGGACCCTCTCAATGGTGCTCCGGTAGAAAGTTGTTGGAATGAGGCGGGGTGGTGGGGGAGCTCTGCCCACCTCAATCTCCTCAGAAAGTGTAGACGCTGCAGTGGTTTCCTGACTAGTGAAGTTGTGGGCACAGGATAGATCATCTGTTATGTGCACACCAAGGAACGTTGAGCTCTTCAGTCTCCCCACAGCAGAGCCGTTGATATGCAATGGAGAGCGGTTGGCCTGTTCTTTCCTGAAGCCCACAATTGTCTCCTTTGTCTTGTCCACATTGAGGGTCAGATTGTTGTTCTTGCACCTTTGACTGTCCCTCTACCCCCTCTCTGTATGCTGACTCATCATTGTTGCGAACGAGGCCAGCAACTGTAGTATCACCAGCCGAACTGATGATGTGATTTGAGCTGGTTCTGTCAGTGCAGTTGTGAACCAGCAGCATAAGCAACAGTGTTCTGGGCCACAGCCCTGGGGGCAGGGGTGGGGGTGCACTAGTGGTCAGCATGATGGAGCCTGAGATATTGCTGCCAATTAGGACAGATTGGGATCGTTCCATTTAGAAGTCCAAGATCCAGTAGTGGAGAGGGTTGTTGAGTTCCAACAATGACAGTTTAAGCCACCCAGTCTCTGAGGGGTGATAGCGTTAAATACTGAGTTGAAATCAATAAGCAGCATTCTGGTGTATGAGGCAGTGTTTTCTCGGTGGGACAGGAGAGTGAAGGGCCGTGGATATGGCAACATCAGTGCCTTATCCATGACTCTAAAATCTTACGGAATTATGGCTCCCAAAATGTTCTCCCACTGGCCAGACCTAACAACTTGTAGGGTTTAGTGTGGCCTCATTTGCATTTGGACTAGATACATATTTTTCTATCCTTCCTCTCCTCACCTTCCCTTCTCATTTGAATCTGACATGGCACTCTTCAATTCATACCTGTATCCACCTCTGACCACTTCATTCCCCCCACCCCACCCTCAAATGTCTGTATTCTCCCATCTCAAAACTGGCAACTTTTGGATTTTCCAGAAGGCTGTCAGGCTGAAAAACACAACTGAGAGTGTAAAGAATGAACCAATTAGTGCCAATCAACCCAGCGGTGCTCGTCTGAAGTCTGTAGTGTGAGTCAGAATATACTGCAGATTGCAGAGCGTTGAATGAGCTGAAAAGAATGTGTTAGTGGAAAATTGTTAGATACTGGAAGCCTGAAGGTGCAGGGTATGGGTTTCATCAACAGACAAAGGTAGGTTAAACAACCGAGGGAGGTTTGCAAATTCAATTGTGTTTGACTTACTTTTGAGAATCAGAATAACTTTCTTTCAATGGCTTTAGTGGAAGGAAATTTAAACTGGTGCTCGGGAGGATAAGAAACATTGTTTCCAAGTGAAGTGGAAAATCTGTACCACTGCTTTTTCTAAAAATAGATCTCAATATGAACTTTAAAGGATGGTTTGATATTTATATCCTCAAGCTTTTCCTTGAATTACTCCCCCTTAACAAAAACAAAAAAAAACAACTCCAGATAAGTTCAGAGGAATGTTCTTTACACGGAGAGTGGTGGACATGTGGAACACCCTGCTGGGGGCAGTGGTAGAGGCAGAAACATTAGGGGCATTTAAGAAACATTTAGACACATGGATGATAGAAAAAAATGGAAGGTTATGTATGAGGGAAGAGTTGGATTGATCTTAGAGTAGGTTAAAAGATCGGCACGACAAAGTGAGCCAAAGGGCCTGCCCTATGTAAACTTCAGATGGACAAACTTCCAGTTCAAATAATGAATGGAGAAAATGGGGAAATGGGCCAACTGCATAACAGTCACAGCGGAAGTACTGGTCCAAGGTGTCCTTCCTCTTTACTGGCTGGGTGATAATGCAATTGAATGCACTGTAAAAAGCTGTCTTGACAGCTAGTAAGCAGTCCGCACTGCAGATTACCATTAAGCTACTGAAGTAAGGAAATTACCCCCTAACAGGCTGGAGCTGTGGACTTGGGGAGCTGCAGCGGCCTTGAAATAAAAGCAGTAATGACGGCTGAAGATGGATTTCAAATGGGTTGTCTAAACACATTACTGTGATGTTGGTGATTATTTAAAATACGATTGCCTTTATTCTTAATGTGAAGAAAGTGAAATTAGTGTTTTGCCCATTATGTGAATTGGCTCTCAGGACATCAATAGTTTGTTTACATCATGCCTGTAAAAAAAAGAACCCGTAAAACATAAAAGAATAAAATAAAACTCAATGTGCAATGACAAAAGAAATCATGCAAACAGTAACCGCAAGCAAATAGCGTTTCTGAACTGAAGTCTGCAAAGAAAGTCCCATAGTTCACAAAGTGTGCCTCACTCCCTTGGAATGGAAGTGCTACCTTGCTTTTTGTTGGACTAGCAATGGCAGGACTTGCCATGAGATTCCCCAGAGAAAGTGGTTTATACAGGAGATGTGGACAATTGGCAGAAGTGTACCCAATGCATTCTGAAGTCTCATATCCCGGCATATCCCTCAGTCTGCTTATCAAGCCAAGTGATCAACCCCGACTAACAGAGATCGAGGCTTGGGCCTACTCTGGCTGGTCTGGGGAGCGGATCTAAAGACTCAGTCTGCAGTCTGGTTCAGAATGCTGTCATTTGCTTCTATTATTTGGCTGTTTCAAGAATGAGCAGTTTCAAGATCTCTGAGGATCTAACCTGGTCCCAACATATTGATGCAGTTATAAAGAAGTCAAGACAATGGCTGTACTTTATTAAGAGTTTGAAGAGATTAGGTATGTCAACATATACACTCAAAAACTTCTACAGATGTACCGTGGAGAGCATTCTGATAGGCTGCATTACTGTCTGTACTGTCTGGTATGCGGGGGTGGGGGGCTACTGCACAGGACCAAAAGAAGCTGCAGAGGGTTGTAAATTTAGTCAGCTCCATCTTGGGTGCTATCCTACAAAGTACCCAGGGCATCTTCAAGGAGCAGTGTCTCAGAAAGGCAGCATCCATTATTAAGGACCCTAGCACCCAGGGCATGCCCTTTTCTCATTGATACCATCAGGTAGGAGGTACAGAAGCCTGAAGGCACACACTCAGTGATTCAGGAACAGCTTCTTCCACTCTGCCATCTGATTCCTAAATGGACATTGAACCCTTGGACACTACCTCACTTTTTTAAAATATATATTATTTCTATCTTTTTGCATGATTTTTAATCTATTCAATATATGTATACTGTATAAAGTATACTGAATAAGATCTACTTATTTATTTATTATTTTTTTCTACTATATTATGGATTGCATTGAACTGCTGCTACGAAGTTAACAAATTTCACATCACATGCCGGTGATAGTAAACCTGATTCTGATGTATATTCATGTGTGTGTGTTTTATTTTCCTTCTTTCTCTGCATAGTGGTTATGGTTTTTTTTTTCAATTGGTTCTTCAGGTTTCTTGCTTTGTGCCTGCCTGCATCAGTATCAGGTTTAATATCACTGACATATGTCGTGAAATTTGTTAACAGTGCTAGCAGTACAAAGCAATACATGATAATATAAAAATAAAGTAAATTAATTACAGTAAGTATATGTATGTATATTAAATAGTTAAATTAAAAATAGTGCAAAAACAGAAATAATAAGAAGAATTGAGGTAGTGTTCATGGGTTCAATGTCCATTTAGGAATTGGATGGCAAAGGGGAAGAAGCTGTTCCTGAGTCACTCAGTGTGTGCCTTCAGGCCTCTCAACCTCCTAGCTGATGGTAACAATGAGAAAAGGGCATGTCCTGAGTGATGGGGGTTTTTAATAATGAATGCAGAGTTTCTGAGGCACCACTCCTTGAAGATATCTTGGATACTATGGTGGCGAGTACCCGAGATGAAGCTGACTAATTTACAACTTTCAGTAGCCTCTTTTGATCAGTAAGGACCCCACCCCCATACCAGACAGTGAACAGCCTGTCAGAATGCTCTGCAGGGTACATCTGTAGAAGTTTTCAAGTGTTTTAGGTAACAAGCTTGCTCTTCTCAAACTCCTCATGAAATATAGCTACTGCCTTGCCTTCTTTATAGCTGCATTGAAATGTTGGGACTAGGTTAGATCCTCAGAGATCTTGACACCCAGGAACTTGAAATTGCTCAGTCTCTCCACTTATAATCCCTCTATGAAGATTGGTCCGTGATCCCTTGTCCTACCCTTTCTGAAGTCCCCAATCAGCTCTTTGCTCTTACTGACATTGAGTGCAAGGTTGTTACTGTGACTCCACTCAACTAGCTGGTATGTCTCACTCCTGTACTCCCTCTCTTCACCATCTGAGATTCTGTCAACACATCAGCAAACTTATAAATGGCGTTTGAGCTACGCCTGGACACACAGTCATGCATATAGAGAGAAGAGCAGTGGGCTAAGTATATTATTACTAATCCACACAGATCGTGGTCTTCTGGTTAGGAAGCCAAGGATCTAGTTGCAGAGGGAGGTACAGAGGACCAGATTCTGTAGCTTATCAATCGAAACTGTTGGAATGATGCTGTTAAACGCTGAGCTATAGTCACTAAACAGCATCCTGACATAGGTGTTTGAATTGTCCAGCTGATCAAAGGCCGTGTGAAGAGCCACTGAGATTGCTTTTTCCGTAGACCTATTGTGGTGATAGGCAAGTTGCAACGGATCCAGGTCCTGGCTGAGGCAGGAGTTCATTCTACCATGACCAACCCCTCAAAGCATTTCATCATGGTAGATGTGAGTGGTACTGGACGATAGTCATTAAAGCTGCTCTCAAAGGTTCATTTATTATCAAAGTATACAAGTCTGAAATTCTTCTCCGAAATCAAGAAAGAAAAGCACAGCAGCATGATCATGAACCCCTAAATCCCTCCTCCCCACACAAAAACAAAAAATGGAACAGGCATATCAACCCCTAAAATCCCCCTCCCCCACACACAAAAAAAACAAGCAAGATTGGGTGAGAAACACAGAATATATTAAAAAAAACAAAAAGACTGAAAAAGTCTGTAGTCCAATTCCATATACAAAACACACAAAACTTGAGTAACATTCTCTGGGCCCACTGGCAGACCTTTTCCTCTCTTTAGCAGAGCGATCAAAAGGCAAGCAGCCAGCACTCACCTTCCGCATATGCCTCGATATTTCAATCTCCCTCATCGCTTTAATCAGTGAACAATAGAAGACTTAATCGGCGAAATGGAGTCGAACATCTTCTCGTGCCCCACACCTGTCCTTCTCGCCATGAGGTTCACTCATATTGCCTGTGCCTTCCAGAATCTTCTGGGAGACTGCAGAGTGCTGAAACGTCTAAACTATCACCAAACTGCAAATCACAAGCTCTAACAGTTTCAGAATTATATTTAAGATTAAAAAAACACATGTAAAAGACATAAAAGAAGTCGAATATATGGTTTCATGATCTAACCAGAAGATGTCAACCAAAGAAGCATTGTACACAGGCACCATCCTGACTGGAAGTCACACTACTCATCTCGGGCACTGATACAATTGTTGCCCATTTGAAGCAGGTGGGAACTTCCGACCATAGCAGTGGGAGGTTGAAAATGTCTTTGAATACACCCACCAGTTGGTGGGCACAACTTTTCAGAGCCTTACCAGGTACTCCATTGGGGCCTGCCAGCTTGCCAGGGTTCACCAGTCTGAAAGATAGCCTGACATCGGCCTCTGAGACGGAGATCACAGGGTCACCAGGCGCAGCAGAGATCTTCACAGCTGCAGTTATATTCTCCCTTTCAAAGCGGGCATAACAGGCATTGAGTTCATTTGGTAATGACATATTGCTGCCATTCAAGCTAGGAAGTAATGTCCTGCATATCCTGCCAGAGTTGGCATGCATCCAGTGTCGCTTCCACCCTTGCTTGGAATTGTTTCTTAGCTGTTGAAATAGCCCTCTGCAAGTCATCTCTAGTTTTCTTGTACAGACCTGGGTGACCAGACTTAAATGCCTCAGGTCTCGCCCTCAGAAGACGATAAACATCCTGGTTCATCCACAGCTTTTGGTTTAGGAATGCACAGCAAGTTTTTGTAGGCACACACTGATGCATACAGGTTTTCATGAAGTCAGTAACAGCTCTCAATGTGTCTAACTAATCTCAAGGTATGTAATTTTTTAATGTTATTTGATAAATCTACATTGAATCTTTGAATCTTGAACTGCAGCCGGTCCCCAATAACCTACTCGCTCATGCCCAGTGTAGGCTGCACGAGGCCCACACAGCTGCAGATCTCCCTGCACCCTGGGTCCAAAAATTGACTGAAAACCTGAATTCCAGTGTTGAGCTGAGAGTGACTGTTTTTCACATCATGTCAGCATTAGACCAAGTGTAGCGTCATAGGGCCTCGATAAAACTGGACAGTAGACACCAAAGAAACAGTCAAAGCCTGCAAGTAGAAAAATGTAGACAATGAATAAACTCTCTTCAGGCTTCAAGCACGTATAGGTATCAATTATAACTGATGTTTCAATGACAAACTCTGCTATTTTCTTCACAGGTGATGCCTGGGTAAGTCTAGTCCAGTGATATTTATATCTCTGTGGTCTATCCCTCCTGATTGATTAGTCCTCATCTAATCAGGTTTCCACTCTCCCACCTTGTTTACAATTGAATACCAGTTCTTACTTTGAGCGAGACCTTGGTCTTTGTTAAAATTCTTTTCCTCTAGTTTTATTTCAATGGCTTCCTTTACCAGGCAGTCCCAAAAGCCATTGGTGCGGTACAGTAGTTTTGTGTGGTCAAAGTCAATCCTATGGCCATTGCAAATGCAGTATTCTGCTACCGCCAATTTCTCTGGATAACCCAAACAGATCCACCTTCAGCGCTCCTTGATGCTGGTTTCCACCAGGTATCCCTTCTGGCTGATATATGCTGCTCCGCATTCACAGGGAATCCTGTAAGTGCCAGCCCACCTAAGTCCCAGGTCATCTTTGACCTGCATAAACTGTGAGCTGAGACAGTGCTCAGATTTGGGCTGATAAACGATAAATAACTACATACCACAGAAGTCCCAGGGTATTGTTATTTATAATAATGAATTGTCTAGCCACAAACACTGTATATTCAATATCAACAAATTCCCCACTATCAATAACGTTGGGGTCATCATTGTCGAGAAACCTAAATGCCCCAGTCACATAGCCACTATGAAAGGGAATAATTTCCAATTTAATGGATGATTGCAGCTCCAACAACATTTAAAACCAATCCAAGCTTGGTCAAGACACAGCACCATCCGGGACAAAGCAGTCTATTTAATTTGTACATCTCCCACTGCACTGAATGTTCATTACCTTCAGAGCTGGTGTACTAAGGTTAGATTAGATTATTAGATTAGATTATGAGGGCACTCAGTCCTCGTTTATTGTCATTTAGAAATACATGCATTAAAAAATGATACAATGTTCCTCCGGTATGATATCGCAGAAACACAAGACAGACCAAGACTAAAACTGACATAAACCACATAATTATAACATATAGTTACAACAGTGCAAAACAATACCGTGATTTGATAAAGAGCAGACCATGGGCACAGTAAAAAAAAGTCTCAAAGTCCCGATTGCCTATCATCTCACGCAGACAGTTGAAGGGAGAAACTCTCCCTGCCGTGAAACTCCAGCGCCGCAAACTTGCCGATGCAGCACCCTGGAAGCACCCGACCACAGTCCGACTCTGAGTCCGTCTGAAAACTTCGAGCCTCCGACACCGAGCACTGAGCACCATCTCTGCCGAGCGCTTTGACCCCGGCCCCAGCCGCCAAGCAACAGGCAAAGCCGAGGATTCGGGGCCTTCCCCTCCAGAGATTTCGGATCACATGGTAGCAACGGCGGCAAAGCAGCCATTTCAGAAGTTTCACCAAATGTTCCCCCGTGCTCTCACATCTGCCTCCATCAAATCAGAATTGTGCACGGCATCCTACTTGACAGATAACAGATATCATCAACGGAGTGGCTGCGTGTAAACAGTCAATGGACTGCAGTTAATTCGCTCAGGCTGTTCTTACAGCACCCCTGAACCTATAACCTCCACAACTGAGGGCTGCAAGGGCATCAGGCATACAGGGACACCATCAACTGCTATCCTGACTTGGAGACATGTTGACATTCTTTCCTGGCCATTGGCTGCAAATCTTGGAACCCTCTACCCAGTAGCACATGCTCACAGAAAGTCTCTGTTGTTCCAGGAAGGTGGAGCATCACCACCTTTTCAGGGGAATTAGGATCAAAAAGAATAAATACTGGAAATGTCAATGACATCAAAATTTCCCAAATGAATAAACAATATTCTATATTATTTTTTGAAAAATAAACCTGTTTTTGCAATGTTACGCTTGTGCATGTCCAAAAGAATTAAGCGTTACTAAATGTATTTTTAACTACGCTCTGCGTACATGGTTAGCTTAGGAGTAAGCGCACTTTCAAAATTCTACTTAACTGAGAAAAAGGTTGAGTGGATGTAACAGGTCCTTAGATGGTAGTACATCAACAGTCTGTACACCTTATTAATGCAAATATCTAAAGTGCTAATCATGTGGCAGCAACTTAATGCATAAAACCATGCAGACATGGTCACGACTTCAGTTGTTCCTCAGACCACACATCAGAATGGGGAAGAAATGTAATCTAAGTGACTTTGATTGTGGACAGTCTGGTTTAAGTATCTCAGAAACTGCTGACATTCTGGGATTTTCATGTATGATGGTCTCTAGAATTTGCAGAGAATGGTAGGGGGAAAAAAGTCCTGTGAGTGGCAGTTCTATGGGAGAAAATGCCTTGTTAATGAGAGAGGTCAGAAGACAATGGCCAGACTGGAGCAAGCTGACAGGAAGGCGACAGTAACTCAAATAACCACAGGTTACAATAGTGGTGTGCAGAAGAGCATCTCTGAAAGTGTACCATTGCCGAATCTTGAAGTGATTGGGCTATAGCAACAGAAGGCCAAGAACGTCTGCTCAGTGACAACTTTGTTAGGCACGGAAGGTTCCTAATAAAGTGGCCACTGAGTGTATCTGACTACAATGATGCTGAATGTCAGAAGGGGTTGTTGAGAGTCATCTAGTTACTTTTAATTTACAAACTCAGGCTCACTTCTGTGCAGGCTGCAATATGTGTTGGAAAGCAACTGTGAAATTGATGTACAAACCCAACATTATTGTAGTTCTGGGGTGATTTTATAGTAAAGCATTTAAATTATAGTTATCAGATCTGCCTCCTGGCTGCTTTCAGTATAAGATGGATGTAGGTAATTTTTGGAAAGTGAATGGAATGACAACAAGGGAAAGACTCAGTTTTTTCTCTGAAGAAAATATTTCCTGTTTTACTGAATTTAATTATTTTCATCTCAAGCATCGTTTTGCAGAACCTTGAGGTTCTGTTCTATTCTGTTCCATTTAAACATGTTTAAGAATAATTGCACTGAAATGCTTCAAGCAGAAAAGAAACTAATAAGTATGACCCTTTTAAATTCTGTTTTGAATGCTGTAAAGGAAGGTATGTTGTGAAAATGCGAGAGAGAAATTAATCTTTGGTGGCTGGCACTAAATATTCACCTTCCATTGACCATGCTTGCTAAAAAAAAGAGTTGCCATGGATGATTTCTATAAATAAAAAAAACAGTTTATTCATGGGAATGAATAGCCCGTTGTGGGTAAAGAGTATGTTTTCAATAAGAGATGATATAATAGTCTTGGCAAATAAAAGTTTAGACTGGGCATTAGTTTCCAAAAATAATTAACAGGAATGTTGATTGTCTTCCTTCCGCTGATTTATGTTATTTTTGAGATTTTAGTAATAATTTAAAGCTGAGAGGACCGTCATTCACGCTTTTTGCTAGGTCCCGTGACCTATTTCACTGGACATTAATACCGTTACAAAGACCGTCTCCTTTCACCCCTGTAACATGGCCAGTGTCTTCTTTTGTTTGGAAGTACCTTCTCCTGAAACTTATTGATTCAATAGGTCTTGTCTGTTCCTCGCACTCCTCCTGTCTTTCACCCTCCATTCCCTCTTGCGTGTAACATAACTTGTAGTGTCTTGCTATGCACTGCCCCTGTGCTCACTGATGACAGTGGCTCCAAGTAGACTTCTGCTTCCTGTTTAACTTTCTGATTATCCGGTTCAGGTTCTGCACCATTCCTTGTGAACTCTGAATTCTTTTTTCTAAATCTGATTTATTGATGAACACTTTGATTCCTTCACTGTCGTGAAGCACGACACTGAACAATGCAATTCCCTTTGTAAAGGTCCTTATCTTTCTGTCCCTCTTTTTCTTTTGCCTTTCTTAAATTTACAATTTCAACCTAGCATTTAGCTAAGTATTATCTTTTATAGTGGTGTTACTTTAAGCCTGTGCACCCCATTAAGATGCATTATTAGATACTTCATTAGATACAGGAGTGAAATGCTCTTCCGCCACCACTGTGTAATGCATGGTTATTTGAGTTATTGTTGGCTTCCTGTCAGCTTGAACCAGTCTGGCCATTCTCCCCTAACCTCTCTCACATTTTCGCCCATAGAACCACTGCTTACTGGATGTTTTTCACAACATTCTCTATAAACTCTAGAGATTGTTGTGCATGAAGATCCCAGGAGATCAGCGGTTTCTGAGATACATACTCAAACTGTCCCATCAGGCACCAACAATCTTTTCATGGTCAAAGTCACTTGGATCACACTTCTTTTCCATTCTGATGCTTGGTCTAAACAGCATCTGAACCTCTTGACCATGTCTGCATGCTTGGATACATTGAGTTGCTGCCACATGATTGGCTGATTAGATATGAGTTGTTGTGGGTGGTGTGGTAGCAACGTTTTACAGTACCAGCAACTCGGATTCAATTCCTGCTGCTGTCTGTAAGGAGCTCCTACATTTCTCTGTAACCACGTGGGTTTCTTCTCAGTGCTCTGGTTTCCTATCACAGTCCAAAGACATATTGATTGGTAGGTTAATTAGTCATTGTAAATTGTCTCATGATTAGATGAGAATTAAATTGGGATTTTTACGCAGCATGGCTTGAAGGACCTATTCCACACTGTGTCTCAATAAATAAATAAATAGAAATATTTACATTAACAAGTAGGTATACCGAATAAAACGGCCACTGACTGTATTTTACAGCTGCATTACAGGCAAACTGGCCATTTGTCAATTAATAGAAAATTAAAAAGGCTCTGTTAAGGGTCTCACCTTTTCATGCCTGCACACACAAGCTCTCCATGTAATCTGTCACGTTCAGTCATTTGTGAGAAAAGGCTCTGTTCCCTAACCATGTAGTGCTGCTGAATGATGATATACTGTAAATGTAGTCTATTTTAGGAACTGTTCAATTAGTCATAGAGTGAAACTGGAAAGAAATTACATCTGCATATCCAAAGTCATGAAATCATTGATTTATTTGTTTGCTTTACTAAAGCAATAAAAATAACTAACAAAACTGACATGTAGATTAGGATTGATTAAAGAGTGTGGTTGTATATTAAAATTATATATAGGGTTTTGAGAACTGCAGAGTTCTATAATTCTCAGCAATATGCTGTACTGAGATTAACAGACTGATTCGTAATGTGGCTGATTAGATCTTAGGCGACACTGTAAAGGCGTCTGATTGGCTGAGAACTGTTACAGTCCATCCAATCAACCAAAATCCACTCAGGTCTTGTCTTTTTCATTTTTATGCTTCAAAGCCTGTGTTGTGAAGTCAGAAAAAGAAAATAGACCACAGTCTAAAAGCATTTCAAATTGTTGTTAAAAAAGAAAGCAACACACATCTGTAATCCTGTGATCGTGATGGCTGGGTGGATTTATTGAAATTTTTGTGCTGTCTCCCTTGTTGCTTATTATAGTGACTTGTAGTGCATGAATGCTGAATATAATTTCATCTCTTGCCTTCTGCCTAATAATATCTCTTTGGTGATACGTCAGTTTTGTTTTACCAGATAAGGTATGGCATGGTGAAAATATATTGGGTGGACATTGAATCTTAATGGATTTTGCAATTCATTTATGGGATGAGGGCATTGCTGAGAAGACCTTCTGTAGTCTCTGCTAATTGCCCTTGGAAAAATGGTGATGAGCTGCAGCCTCGAAGAGCTGCAATACTTTTGGCAGAGATTCAGTTGGGTGAGGAGTACGAAACTTTGACTGTATGATCCAACAAGATCTTGTGCTGGCAGTTGAGTCGTAAAACTACAAGAACCTGTATTTAAAAAGGTTAGCTTTACTTGTCACGTGTACTGTACACTGAAACATCAAAAAATGCAGTGAAATATGTCATTTGTGTGAAATCAAATCAGCAGATATTGTTCTGGGCAATCTGCAAGTGTCGCCATGCTTCCGCGCCAATATAGCGTGCTCACAACTTACTAAACCTGACTGTATGTCTTTGGAATGTGGGGGGGAAACCCATTCGGTCACATGGGGAATGTACAAACTCCTCACAGGCAGTGGAGGAAGTTAGATCCTGAGTAGTGATCACAGGCACTATCAAGCGATACGCTAACCACTATGGAATCATGCCGTCCCTGCTAACATTCAAATCCCCATTCCACTCTCACAATTCTTTTCTGACCATTTTACTTATCACAAGCTTGTCAGGATTCAGTTTTGAGTATTTGTCATTTCTAATTCTTATTTACTTTATTGTTGTTGATGGAAATTAGACGATAATTAGTTCTCTGCATGAAATGTCTGCTGGCTTCTTGGATGATATTCTGAATAAGAACATAGAAATAGATGTATATTATAATCCCACTTGAAATATTGAATATATAATCCGGTCTAATGCCCTAGAGTGGTACCACAAGACTATAACATCGTTGGACCTATTATCTTTTGGATCGGTCTATCAATGTCATCACCCAGGATGGTGTTTGCTTCTTCAGTTAATACACCATCCATCAAAGAATTATGCTTTGGCCAATTGATCTTGTTTTGTACAACGCCTATGTTATACTACAATCCAATAAGTTTGGTGTGTGGTAGACTTGGAATTTTTTTTCAAGAAACATAAATGGATACAAAAGGCTTACTTTGGATTCAAGCTGTTTTCTGTTTTTAATAACAGTTGGGTGGAAAATAGAAAGATAATATTTTGCTGTAGTTTGCTCATGTCATAGGTTAGGAAGCGTAGGAGGAAACTGACTACGGCTACCTTTGGGACCCATCTGATTGGCATTAACAGGACACAGCTGTAAAGCATCTGAGTTTTGTCTGAATTAGAGCAACACTAATCACTTGAATACATTTGGTTGACTGCCATTTACGCAGTGACCTTTGGGTTAGTGCATGAAATATATAGCTGTAATGTTGGTTGTGGGGGTGGGGAAGCTTTGGGAATTGTGAGGGCAGGAAAGAGGGATAGAGTCACAGAGTAATAGCACACATAAGAAGCTATTTAGCCCAACTTGCCCTGCCAACTACAGTATTCTCCCTACTAGTCCATTTGCCCTTGTTTGGCCCTTAACGTCCAAGCCCTTCTCCTCCAAGTACTCAACCAAATGCTTCTTAAATGTTGCGATTGTATCCATCCTCTGGCAGATTGTTCCAGGGATCTTATTACCTCTCTATTGAGAAGTTGCTCCTCAGGTTCTTTTTAGGTGTCACCCCTCCTACCTTGTATCTGTGTCTCTTATATTTGGAATCACCAAATCCAATGAGTAGTTGGTCATGACTAGACTGAACTCCTGCCTCAGCAAGGACCTGGACCCACTGCAATTTTTCCTATCGCCACAATAAGTCAACGACAGATGCAATCTCATTGGCTCTTCACAGAGCTTTAGACCACCTGGAGAATACAAACACCTATGTCAGGATACTGTTCATTGATTATAGCTCAGCATTTAACACCATCATTGCCACAATCCCTAATGATAATTTACAGAATCTGGGCCTCTGTACCTCCCTCTGCAACTGGATCCATGACTTCCTAACCAGAAGACCACAATCTGTGTGGATTGGTGATAATATCTCCTCCTCCCTGATGATCAATACTGGTGCACCTCAGGGGTGTGTGCTTAGCCCACTGCTCTACTCTCTCTATACCCATGACTGTGTGGCTAGGCATAGCTCAAATACCATCTATAAATTTGCTGACCATACAACCATTGTTGGTAGAATCTCAGATGGTGACAAGAGGGTGTACAGAAGTGAGATATGCCAACTAGTGGAGTGGTGTCGCAGCAACAACCTTGCACTCAACAGCAGTAAGACGAAAGAGCTGATTGTGGACTTTGGGAAGGGTAAGACGAAGGAACACATACTGATCCTCATAGAGGGATCAGAAGTGGAGAGAGTGAGCAGTTTCAAATTCCTGTGTGTCAAGATCTCTGAGGACCTAACCTGGTCCCAATATATTGATGCAGCTATAAAGAAGGCTAGAGAGCAACTATACTTCATCAGGAGTTTGAAGAGGATTTGGTATGTCAACAAAAACACTCAAAAACTTCTACAGAAGTACTGTGGAGAGCATTCTGACAGGCTGCATCACTGTCTGGTATGGGGTGGGGTGGGGTGGGATTTACTGCACAGGACCGAAAGAAGCTGCAGAGGGTCGTAAATTTAGTAAGCTCCATCTTAGGTACGAGCCTACAAAATACCCAGGACATCCTCGAGGAGCGGTGTCTCAGAAAGGCAGCGTCTACTATTAAGGACCTCCAGCACCCAGGGCATGCCCTTTTCTCACTGTTACCATCAGGTAGGAGGTACAGAAGCCTGAAGGCACACACTCAATGATTCAGGAACAGCTTCTTCACCTCTGCCATCCAATTCCTAAATGGACCCTTGCGACGCATGCTTGTGATAGTAATCCTGATTCTGATTCTAATCCTGGGGAAAAGATTATAAATGTCCACCTTATCCATATTCTTCATGATTTTATAAACTTCTATGAGGTCATTACTTGTTCTTGTAGACTTCAGGGAATAAAGATTCTGCCTGGCCATCCTCTACCTATAACTCTAGTCCAGGCAGCATGCTTGTAAATCTCTTTTACACCCTCTCCAGCTTGTTGATGCCTCTCCTGAAACATGGTAAAAAAAACTGTACACAATACTCCAGATGCAGCCTCATGAATACCTTATACAACTGCAGCACAGTGTCCTAATTCCTAAACTTAGAGCCCTGAGTGATGAAGGCCATTGGGGTCAAATACCTTATTCAGCATTCTGTCTACCTGGAACTCTATGTTTGTACTCCGAAGGCCCTTTGTTCTACAACACTCCCCAGGGCCTTATTTTCACCGTGAAAGTCCTATCCCGAAATGCTTATCCTCACACTTATCTGGAATGAATGCCACTTTCCATTCCTTGACTCACTTTCCCATCGGATCAAAATCCCCTTGTAGTCTTTGATGAATTTGTTCATTGTCTATTTTAGTGTCACCTATGGATTTACTAATCTTGCCTTGTGCAAGTGCATGGAGACTTCTTCTCCCAGAGGGCAGTGTATCTCTGGAATTCTCTACCTCTGAGGGTGGTTGAGGACATATCATTAGATATATTTAAATTGGAGAGAGATAAGTATTTTGAAGATCAGAGAACTGAGGGCTTCATAGCCCTCTCCTCCTCCAATTTTTTGATGTTTTTGTGAAAGATATTCAACTAAACTGATGATGAGAGGCATCGATTGCATTCATCATATGGATAGTGTTACGTACCCCGTAACTGGGTTGCCAAACCAGCAGAAATGGATCACTCAGTTGGAGTCTAGAGTACTAGAACTAAGAAAGTTTTATTAAAGAAACAAGCAACACAGTAATCGAAAGGATAATAAATGCAACAGTTCAGTGATGATAAACACACATGTGCACAGAATTAAGATAACAGCATCAATCAAGCTCTATCGTTGTCTAGGGGTAAATGACCAATTTCAAAATGACTCAAAGTTCAGTCCAGTTTAGTAGTTCAGTTTGCAGTAATCGTTGCCATGGCGGTGGACAACGTGGGGGAAGAGAGAGATAGAATAGGAACAACTCATCATTCAGAACGGCTTCACTCACAGACCAGCAAGATGGCTCACAGACCAGCGAGATGGCTCACAAACAGCTTTTGGGCGGGTCCTTGGTGATGTCACCTGAGGTCACCGACTGTGACCCCTCCTCCAGATGCGGTCGATCCTCTGCAGTGAACCCGGCACCCAGGCAAGGGCGGACACACACCGGGTTCCCGCTGATCGTACCTTTCCACCCTGTGCGTTGTCCGATACTTCTCACCACTCGTGAGAGGCGCACCGCTTCCAGGGTCTCGTTACCTCGGGTGGCGTGTGTGTCTGTCTTAGCGAACCTGTCCCTTTTTATCCCCCTGCTGGGGTATCGCCTGTCCATCACTTCAAACAGTTCAGGGTTCAAAGGGGGGAGCCGCTCCAGACAGCTCTTCCTCCCACATCCCTTCATTACACATCTCCAGACGCTGCTCCATTGTTCCTTATCTCTCCTTCCCCTGAGGGCAGGTGGCAGACCAACTGCTGATGCCACTGATGCTAGCCCAGGCCAGCAAACATCTTAATTTTATGTGTATTCTCGTAACAATAGTCAGAGGCTTTTTCCCAGGGCTGAAATGGTTGCCACAAGAGGACACAGGTTTAAGGTGCTGGGGAGCAGGTACAGAGGAGATGTCAGGGGTAAGTTTTTTACTCTGAGAGTGGTGAGTGCGTGGAATGGGCTGCCGGCAATGCTGGTGAAGGCGGATATGACAGGGTCTTTTAAGGGACTTTTGGATAGGTACATGGAGCTTAGAAAAATTGAAGGCTAAGGGGAAGTCTAGTAATTTCTAAAGTGGGGAGATGTTGGGCATAACTTTGTGGGCTGAAGGGCCTGTATTGTGCTGTAGGTTTTCTATGCTTTCTAAAGGCTGGTTGTAGGTACTCCAGTGTGAGTTTAAATAATTGATTGATTGTGGAAGATTATATATTCTTTTTAATGAAAGGGAGAAAACATCTCAGCAGCTTATTCCAAAAGGAAATTTAATTGGCCAACAGCAAATCCGGAGCAAAATTCCTGGGTACAGTTTTCCTGTTCTGCGGTGTTGCCTTGTTTAGATAAGGCATGCCCTTGGTATGCACACTGTAGTAATCACAATCCTACTAAACCAGGTAACTCAACCTTGCAATTATGCCAGTGAGCAATGGGCACCTAGAGAATGTAATTGAGAGGAGCACCATTGAGACTTTGAAGAGCCACTAAATAAGATGAACTATTTTTCTTCTGCCTCTGTATTTTTGAATGAGAGTCAAGGATTTAATCTGTTTAAACATGTGTTGTGGCCATATCAACTATCACCTTAATAGTAGGTTTTCTTGATCACAGAGGATAACAGATTTACGTAAGTGTAAGAGGTTCTTCAATAATTTAAATTTTAATGGTCCCTTCACTCTTATTTCTGTGTTGCTGTTGTATGTGTGAACTTCAGGATGTTTTAGTTTACTATCCAGACTTTCAACAACCGAAAGCAGATTCATGCATAAGATTAGATAGGATTCTATTCAATAATTGGAAGTTTTGAGTTAATCCCTGAGATGTTTAATCTGCTTTGCGCAGCGCTTGAGGATTTCCTTGTCGTTGATGAACACGTGGTGTGTTGATTGAACTACTGGAGCTAATTCTGGCAGCTTTGATTTGATCCTGCCTCACTGGTTCACGACAGATGAAAGGTCTGTGTTGCTTTTTCAGACACAAAACATAATTACCTCGAAGAATAATGTTTTGATGGACTTCAGCAATTTTCTCTGAAAGATACTGATGAAGAGTAGTTTTGCCTTGGCACTGGTTAAACCAAAGCAATGGAAAAAAATCCATCCACCAATGTAGAAAATGATTTATTTATTTCCTTTTCGTAGTTTCTAATGTGAGGTGGAAGAGAATATTAACATACTTGGTGTCCAGAGCAGATTTACCATCACAAACTGGAGATAAATTTCTCTATGTAACAGAGGGAATAATCTTGGGATAAGAAAATATAACTTACTGATTGGAACTTTCTCAAGGTCAAAGCATGAAGCTGACTGTTGTGTATTTAATATAGTTCAATAATATTTGAGTAACCTTGGATATATATTGTTTCGTTAAGCATTCTTGTTCATTTAAATAATTCATTACGGGTTATAGTAAAAATATGTTAGCAGCATGCAACATCATGTTACCACGTGCTACATGGGCACCTCACTTAAAGGAAACTCGAAGCTGCACTTGCATTTTGGGCTCCTATGAATTCCTTTTAAATTTAATGTTTTGAAGTTCCAGGGTTATGGGCTGACAATGCGTGAGCTAGCAGGTGTGGTTCTTTAAACCCGCCAGTCATTTGCTGAAGTTTAACTCCATAGTGGTCCCCAACCTCCAGGCTGCGGGATGCAGTGGTAGCTGGAGCGCACCCAGCACATCTTTAAGAAAAAAGCCGAAGTAAACAAGCTAATTAATTAGGTGCTACCTGGCACGTAAATGTCGGCCCAGATCAGAGGTGATTGCCGATTTCATTTGCTCTACGCGATGTTCACTCCTCTTTCCAGGGCGCTGGAGCCTTTAACTGTTCCATTGTTTGGTCAATTTAAATGCCAGCCCAGACAGGCTGAAAAGACAGGGCTGTCAGGATTGAGGTGACATGTTGAATCTACACAAACTTCTAATAAAGAATAGGCACGGCCGTGCTTTCTTTGTAATGACAGTTACGTGCTGGTCCCAGGACAGATCCTTTGACACTTTTCAGAGAGAGAAACGTTAACCCTTAATGCCGAAGAATTTAAAGTTATTGACCCATTTCCACCTCAGTTCCTCTAATGAAGACTGGCTTCTGGGCGGCACCTAATTAATTAGCTTGATTATTTCAGCTTTTTTCTTAAGGATGTGCTGGGTGTACTCTGGCTACCGCTGCACCTCTGCATGCTTCGAAGCCTGGTATAAGTCTGCGGCATGAAGGTTGGGGATCACTGAGTTAGAGAGAGAGGATGAGCAAACAAGGACTTTATTCCTTTGAACATTGGATGCTCAGGGATGACCTTACAGAGGTGTATAAAATCATAAGAGGTATAGGTAGGGTGAGAGCTCATAGTTGTTTCCACAGAAAGGGAATTATAAACTAAAGAGCTTCAGTTTAAGTTGAGAGGTGAAAGATTTAGAAGGGACCTGAGGGGCAACTTCATCACGCAGAGTCTGGTCCAATATAGAATGAGCTGGCCGAGAAAGTGGTTGAGAAAACTACAATAACATCTAAAAGGCCTTTGATAAGTACATGGATGGGAGATGGAAGAGGTTCATAAGGCCATATGTGGGCAAATTATAACCATCACTTTACTGTGCTGTAAGCACTTTAAACTATTTTTATGATGCTATTTATACTGTGAATACAAGAAGGTATTTATTTATTTATACGCAGAAAATACTGGAGAGTCTTGGCCTGAAACATCAACTATTTACTCTTTTCCATAGATGCTGCCTGGTCTGCTGAGTTCCTCCAGCATTTTGTGTGTATTACTTTGATTTTCAGCATCTGTTGATTTTCTCTTATATATGTACTTATGCACATTTTATTCCATATCTGTACTCTGTCTTCTAACTTTATTTTATGTGTAATTCTTTATTCTTTATAATTGTTGGATCTTCTTTTTTGCTGCATGTCACACTCTACCCAATGCATCACAGGAAATTCCTAATTCTTGTAAATGTATCTGGCGAATAAAGTTGATCCTTGATCAAAGTGATTATCTAACTATAGTATGGATGAGTTGGATTGAAGGGCCTGTTTTTCCATTCATTTTACTCTATAACACTATATCTGTCCTTGTTCTATATTCTTTGATATCTTTATTCAAGTGAATATGCTGAAGGTTCCTCTGTCAAATAAGATCAAATCTGGCCCATGTGGTATGGTTTATATTATGCACTTCCTACTGGAAATTAGAAGAACTGATGCAAGTTAAATGCCTAGAGATTCATCCTCGTGTAAATAGTGCTAAATGTTCTAAGTGTTAGTGACAGTGTGTTGTGTTGCGTCTCTGAAATTCAGATCCATTGATATCAAGAGAACAGATAGTTAGAAGTTTTAAATTACATTGTTTCTACTGGGTAACACATATGGCACAACCAAATGAGAATGAACTTCCAGGAAGAACTCTCTGTATTATAAGGGATACTTTAAATATGATTTATAACATGCCAGAAGTTAATGCAATTATTAACTCTACTAGTCAAATCAAGTTAGCCTGACTCATAAATCACAATTATTGTATTGATTCTGTACAAAGTTTTCTTTTTGGCTGTTATGAAGTATTCATTCATCTTTTAATTCCTCCTTAGTGATCTGTGATTTTGTGTACCACATCAGCTTACTCAGCTAAGAGCATTGCGGCATGAAGTTATATGCCACCGTTGGAGAGTGTACGTTCTCCCTGTGGATTTCCTTCAGGTGCTTCGGTTTCCTCCCAATCCAGTTGGTAGATTAATTGATCATTGTAAATTGTCCCGTGATTAAACTGGGTTGAAATTGGAAGTTGTCAAGCAGTGCGGCTCGGAGGGTTGGAAGGTCCTACTCTGTGCTGTATCTCAATAAAATTTTAAAAATATTTATATTCTTTTAAATTCCAGCATCTGCAGATTTCCTTGTGTTTGCGTATATTCTTTTATGTTTTAACACTTATTACTGCAAATAGTAAAACCTTGATAAAGACTCATAGTGTGCATTGCCAACTAATGTACCTCCACATCTGTCACTCTGCTCAATAGCGCTGCCGTTACTTTGAATTATTTCCTTCAACTCTTTCTTTTTCAAGAATCTTATTAGGCAAATAGAGTTAAGTTCCAGACAAGAAGCTGAAATTTGGATGTCAGATCTATTGGGATTCTGTTTTTTTAAGTTTCTGTAATGTTTAGCCAAATTTAGCATTTTTAATAACAGTTATAGTTGCCAACATTGATTCTGATGTGTCTGCTGCTGCTGCCTAACATCCCGATCCTAATGGACCATCAGACAATAAGGCATAGGAGCAGACACAGAGCCGGAATGGCGGCATAGTGGTTAGCACAACACTTTACAGTACAGGTGTCCTGAGTTCAATTCCTGCCACTGCCTTTAAACCCCATGACTGAGTGGGTTTCTTCCCATGGTCCAAAGATGTACCAATTGGTAGGATAATTGGTCATTGTAAATTATCCCATTATTAGGCAAGAATTAAATTGGCAGATTGCTGGGCGGCATAGCTCGAAGGGCCAGAAGAGCCTATTCCATGCTGTATCTCAATAAATAAATAAATACATCAGGCCATTCAGCCCATTGTGTCTGCTCCACAGTGGAGAGGAAAATAGTACCCAACTGAGGTTCCTTTTGTGTTCTTACAGGGAATATTCCAGGCTGGGAGATACCATGTCCAGAGTAAACCTGGTATAATGAAATACTATCTTGATCTTCAGTCCAATTTGCTTATTTTGAATTTAAGCTGTATGGATATTACTGGCAAGGCCAGCATTTTATGCCCTTGCCAGTTTGCCTATTGAGACGGTTGGGGTGGGGGGGCGGGGGGCAAGCGACCACCTTGAACTGCTACTGCGCTATAGGTGAAGGTGTTCCCAGACTCTTATTGGATTTGGGAGTTCCAGGATTTCAAACATAATGCTGCAACATTACCCCTTGTATAACAGTTAGAAAGATCAAAAGTACTTTTGTTTGAATATTGGCAAATGCTGGCTATTTACCATTTCAACCAGTTTCCATAGATTACGGTGTGATGTTAAGATATGTGTCAATATTAGAAACATTTCTGTAGCTAGCTCTAAATAACTCTGAAATTATACAGCTCACAGGATAATTCATTCTTACTGTTAGTGTTGATTGCAAGTAAAATAAAATCAGTAAGTGGATCAAGTTAACTGGATTAAGTTATGCACCACTGCATATATGGAGACTCAAATCAGAAAAATGTTAATGAAAGCAAGTATTGATTTACAAATAATTGTATTAATTCCTTTGTGGAGAAGGCCACTCTTCTTTCTTAGAATGGGCAGGACTGTGTTTCTTGTACTATGCAGTCCAATTTAAATATAAATTGAAAAATAATTGAAAGTGAGGTACTTGCACAGATTCCTGAGCAATAAGTAGCCTTCTAGAAGTACTCAGCTGGTTAAGCAGCATCTGAGGAAGGGAAGGTATTGTTGATGTCTTTGGTTGTAACCTGCATCAGGACACTCTTCTTACATGGAGTTCCTGGTTTTGTGCTGGCTCCTTGTGCTTCTGTCATGGGACAGACCCAGTGTGGAACCATCTGTACACTGTTAGCTGGTGCCCCTGTAGTTTTCAGTCACAAACATGGCATCCACAGAACACACATCCAGAAGCAGACAGTGCAATAATATTACCTGGTTAAGCAAATTACAGGCCTCTGCTAGGAGCTTTGCGTGGGTCAATTACTTTAAGATAGGTCTGTAGCCAACCATCAAATCTGCTGCAGCCTGATCACCAATGACAACCCCCCTGTTGATTTAGACACCACCTCCTACTTCCAATCAACAAGCCTATCTTCCCCTATTCCCCTAACACAGGGGTTCTCAACCATTTTTTTATGCCATGTGGACTTACGCTTAACTGAGGGCTCCATGGAACCAAGGTGGGGAAACCCTTCCCTCAACCCAGATCTTTCTTTCCTGAGGGTATTTGACAAGACCTTGCTTTTCATGGCATGTTCCTCAAGGGCAAGGGGTGTGAATGAAAAGCCTTTAGTATGCAAAGGTCAAATTGATGGTGCATATTACCCAGACCTTGAGCTCAGTGGTGAAGAAGATCAATACACCTCAGTGCAATCATTGATCTTTTCCAAATTACCTGACTAATTATGGGCTAATATCTAAGTATACTGCAGAGTAGGATCAATCCAGTGCAGTTTTACAGTCTCTGTTGCTCCATGTTGGGTAATTGCTAGTCCTTTGGTAATGCAACAAGGAAACAAGCTCAGTAATGTGCCCTCAGCCTCTCAAACCTGATCCAATCAAATTCAGTTCAGTCCAATCATCTCTGAATTAATCGAGTCCTCAGCTCTTCCTCTGTGCTTAATCTTCCACAATTCCTCAGTCTTTCAAAAATGTATCTGCCTCCTATTCCAATACCTGTGTTTTAACCTCAACCATCCTCTGTGAGAAGAAATTTCTATGCGCCTCTGTGTTAAATAACTGGTTGGCCCCTATCAGAAACTATACTGTCCCACTATTGCAAAAAGATTGCCACATTTAACTTATCCCATCCACGTAGGATCCTAAATGTTTTGATAAGATTACACCTCATTCTTCGAAACTCTGAATTATGCAAACTCAACCTGTTTAACGTCTCCTGACAAACTCTGATAGGCCGTTGTATTTTTGACCTGTCTCTGCGTTCTTCTCTTGCAACACTAGGGATTACTCTATATGAACTTGAAGTTGTATCAATGGGCGAAGAGCTGCCTTGCCCTGGAGATAACCAGTAAGTAGCTGAAACAAAATATGGAGGTTGAATACTTTGAGATTGCACCAGTGATCCTGTAGATTCCCAGGAGATGGAGTGAAGAAGAAGCTGCCTGATGCTTGGGTGATTATAATTGAGTCTTCTGAACGTTGACCTGTATTAAAAAGAATCTCTATTTCTGCAATTGCAGCAGCGATGTACAGGTACTGTTCCAACAAGAGTGATGAGAAGGAAATGAAGAATAAATATTAACTTTCATGAGATGATTAATTGCATGAAGAAACGTGGCAGAGCACAAGAACCACCATCTGTTCTAATCATTGCTGCAGCAGAATTCATAGGGATATCTCTTTGCTTGAATTTTATATGCACGTCCCAGCATATATTTTGCTGGAATAAAAACAAAAACTGCCCAAAGTGCTCAGCAGCTCAGGTCAGGCAGTGTCTGTGAGCGAGAAAGACAGAAGTCAATGTTTCAAGTCATTAATATTTCATGAAATTTTCTCTTGTGTGCCTGGCATATACAGTCCTGTGCCAAAGTCTTAGCATGTGTAAAAAATTCTGTAAGGTGAAGATGCCTACAAAAACAATAAAATGAAAAGTTTCTAAACATAAAAAAACTATAAAGAACAGTAAACAGGAAAAAAAACTAAATCCAATGAGTATTTGGTGTAACCACCCTTTACTTTTAAAACTGCATCAATTCTCTTACGTGCACTGTCATGCGGATTTACAAGAAAATAAGCTGGTAGGTTGTTGCGAGCATCTTGTAGATCTTGTCACAGTTCTTCTGCAGACTTTGGCTGTCTCTCTTACTTCTGTCTCTCCAGGTACTCCCAGACAGGCTTGATGATGTTGAGATCATGGCTCCGTGGAGGCCATACCATCTGTTGAAGAACTGCTTGTTCTTCTTTTTGCTGAACGTAATTATTTATGATCTTGACCATGTGTTTGGAGTTATCTTCCTGCTGCAGAATGAAGTAGGGACTGATTTGGATGCCTCCCTGAAGGTATTGCCTGATGGACAGGAATCTACTTGCATGTCTCAGCATTGAGAATTCCAGTAATTCTGATCAGATCACCAAGTCCATTTGCAGAATTGCAGCCCCGGACCTGCAGAAGACCTTGCCGTGCTTCACTTTTGGCTGCAGACACTTGTCCACGTAGTGCTCTCCACCTTTTCTACAGACAAACTTCCTTCTGTTTGAGCCAGAAATTTCAAATTTTGACGTATTAGTCCAGAACGCTTGCTGTTGCCATTGCTGAGCACCCCAGTCCTTGTATTTTTGGCTTCGTTTCTATTTTGGAGCAATGGCTTTTTGGCAGCAACTCCTCCATGAAGACCACCTCTGACAAGAACTTCTCAGACTGCAGAGGGGTGTACTTGGGTTCCAGTGGCTTCTGTGAGTTCAGAGCTGATAGCGGTGCAGGACTTCTCCCGATTTAGAAGAGATGTCAGTTTGATGTATCTCTCGCCTGCTGCACTCAGTTACCATGGCCGATCACTGTGTTTCTGGTCCACAACCTCTCCCGTTTCTTTGTGCCTTTTCAAAGGAGCTTGGACAGCACATCTTGAAACTCCTGCCTGCCACAAACTTTCTGCTTGGGAGACACCCTGCTGATTCAGGTTGACCACCTTGTGTCTGGTTACTGTGCTCACTCTTGCCATGGTGTAAGAATCGATGATTTGAAGATTAAACTGTCACACCTGCCACACCCTCACCTTTTAGTTTGGTTGTCCTTTGCCTAGCTTGATTCTCTCTACACCAGTTTCTGTTTCAATAAATCAGTTTAGTTCATTTAACTCATTATGTCATTGATTTTTAGCATCCTGTTTGTTATCTTTGTTTAATTATGCATTGAGCTAGACACTGACAAAGTAATCTAGTTTTTAGTTGAAAAGTGGTTTATTACTTAATATAAACATGAGAAAGTTTGCAGGTGCTGGAAATTCAAAGCAACACACACAAAATGCTGCAGGAACTCGGCAAGTCAGGCAGGATCAGAGTCAGGTTTAATATCACGAGTATATGTCATGGAATTTGTTAACTTTGTGGCAGCGGTACAAAGCAATATGTAGTAATAGAGAAATAAAAACTGTGAATTAAATAGGTAAATTAAATAAATAGTGCAAAAAAAAAGAAATAAAGTATTGAGGTTATGGTCATGGGTTCAATATCCATTCAGAAATAGGTTGGCTGAAGGGAAGAACCTGTTCTTGAATTATTGAGTGTGTACAGGCTTCTGTATCTCATTTCAGGCACCGCTCCTTGAAGATGTCCTGGATACTACAGACAACACACACAAAATGCTGGAGGAACTCAGCTGGCCAGGCAGCATCCAGGAAAAGAGTACAGTCGACGAAGCTAACTATTTTGGCCTGAACTGTTGACTGTACTCTTTTCTTAGATGCTGCCTGGCCTGCTGAGTTCCTCCGGCATTTTTTGTGTGTTGCTCAGATTTCCAGCCTGCAGATTTTCTCGTTTGTGACTGGATATTGTGGAGGCTAGTGCCCATGATGGAGCTGACTAATTTTACAACTCTCAACAACTTATTTTGATCCTGTGCACACCGCCCCCCCCCATACCAGACGGTAATGGTCATAGTCATACTTCATTGATCCCGGGGGAAATTGGTTTTCGTAATGCAGCCAGTAAGAATGCTCTCCACGGTACATCTGTAGAAATGGAAATGAATAAACAGTTGCATCTATGGAAATTAATAAACAGTCAACGTTTCAGTCCTGAAGAAGGTTCTCGGACCGACTGTTTGTCATTTCCATAAATGCTACCTGAGCTGCTGAGTTCTTCCAGCATTTTGTGTCTATTATTTAATATATTACTTCAGTACTTTCTTTCATGAAATACAAAATAAATCTCTGTACCGTTTAGTTTTTTGAAAAATAAATGTATGGAAATCTAAAATCTGCTCTTTTCTACTGACACACTAATGCACAAGGCAAAAACTAAACATCTAAAACAAAATTCATATAAAAATCTAGGGTGCGTAAGACTTTTGCACATATTGTAAATAGTTAGTGTGGCTTGGTTTCTGATCCGTGGCAACTTAGGCATACTAATGATACTGGAACTGCCATTGATTGATAAGTGGAGGTGATTAAACTACTTCTTGGAGAAAGTCATTGCCCATAGCATGAATGTCACGTCAGCCCTTCTCTCTGCTTGTCACCTTTTACTGCGCGTACAATTGGGCAGCTCCACAGATTATGAACTGAAGAGGTGCTGTTAGTTTTGAAACAAGTGCCTCCAGTAGTTTTGCTGGAAAGTTTTTGCATTCAAAGTGGTAGCTGTACTCCATGTCATCAGACCATTTCTGATATTTTGATCTGATAAGAGGTCATCGAGCTGGAACATTAGTTTTTTAGCTAGCTCCACATTTGCTACCATACCCGTACTCTCTGTGTTCTTCAGATTTTCAGCATCTACAGGCTTTTGTGACTACTATTGCAAAGCCAAATCTCAATAACAATAATTCATCTTTAATTAAGCAAGAGCTCCAATCACTTCAAACCTCTAAGCGTTTATTTTGTTATGATGGATCTGAACTTTACCCAAGAGGACGTATTTTAATTTTTGAGTTTAAAATGGCTTCTTATGATTAAAAGACCTATCACGGTTGTCATTCCTGCTGGTTTGATTAGAGTATAAATCTCAGGACTGTTGTGATGGAATTAGAAGTAGACCATAGAGCATACTCCCTTATTGCCACCGATTTAATCTCTTGGTAGATCTCCAGCAATTAAATGGTGAATTATTCTTTAATACATTTGTTATTTAATAATGAATGATGTGACATCGAGGAAGGACCATTCTCTCTCTGAGGAATAGGCATCCTAACTGGCCTCAGTGAAGTGAGGAGGATCCCAGCCAGGGTAAACCCACACAAATCTGTGGGACCAGACTACAAATGTGGTTGTGTGCTGAGGGATTGTGTGGCCCAGCTAAAAGAAGTCTTAACAGACATCTTTAGTATCTCTTTGCAGCAGTCCATTGTCCCTGCAGGCTTCAAAGTAGCCACCATCATTATGGCGTCCAAGAGACTGATGGTAACTGGCCTAAATGATTACCACCCAGTGCCACGGAGCTCATCAATAATGAACTTCTTTGAGTGGCTGGTAATGGATCGTATAAAATTTCACGTTCGAACTACAGGGAACCTTTTCCAGTTCACCTTCCGCTCAAGTTGGTGCTCCGATGATGTCAGCCCTGCGCTCTGTCCTGGCCCTCCTGGAGAATGATGCCTTATACGTCAGGTTGTTGTTTATCGACTTCAGCTCAGCATTTAACATGATCATCCCTCAGAGGTAAACTGTCCTTGTTGGGACTCAACACCCCTCTCTGTAACTGGATCTTGGACTTCTTGACAGAAGGAGCGTAGTCAGCCTGAGTTGGCAGCAACATCTCTGTTGTTTTTCTTAGTTCTATTGTGATTGCCTGAAAGAAAATGAATCTTAGGGTAGTATACAATACTTATGTACTTTAATAATAAAATTACTTTGTATTTTGAAGACATTGGCCAGCATAGTCCACAACCAAACCTCAAAAGCTGTAATCTTTGGCTGTTCCAATTTTTTTAGATCACTCCCCAACCTTCCAGTTCAAGCCCTAATTAGATTAGATTATGAGGATGCTCAGTCCTCGTTTATTGTCATTTAGAAATGCATGCATTAAAAAATGATATAATGTTCCTCCAGAAAGATATCACAGAAACACAGGACAAACCAAGACTAAAACTGACAAAACCACATAATTATAACATATAGTTACATCGTAATTTGATAAAGAGCAGACCATGGGCATGGTAAAAAAAGTCTGAAGTCCCGATAACCCCATCATCTCACGCAGATGGTAGAAGGGAGAAACTCTCCCTGCCGTGAACCCCCAAGTGCCGCAAACTTGCCGATGCAGCACCATTGGAAGCACCCGACCGCAGCCGACTCTTGAGTCCGTCTGAAGACTTCGAGCCTCCGACCAGCCCTCTGACACTGAGCAATGAGTACCATCTCTGCCCAGTGCTTCGACCCCACCCCGGCCGCTGAGCAACAAGCAAAGCCGGGGACTCGGGGCCTTCCCCTCCGGAGATTCTGGATCACACAGTAGCAGTGGCAGCGAAACAGACATTTCAGAAGTTTCATAGTTAGATAGATAGACATACTTTATTGATCCTGAGGGAAATTGGGTTTCGCTATAGCTGCACCAACCAAGAATAGAGCATAAATATAGCAATACAAAGCCACAAACAATCAAACAACAATATGCAAACTATGCCAGATGGAAATAAGTCCAGGACCAGCCTATTGGCTCAGGGTGTCTGACCCTCCACGGGAGGAGCTGCAAAGTTCGATGGCCACAGGCAGGAACAACCTCCTATGACGCCCAGTGTTGCATCTCGGTG
Organism: Mobula hypostoma; assembly: GCF_963921235.1. Taxonomy (NCBI): domain Eukaryota; kingdom Metazoa; phylum Chordata; class Chondrichthyes; order Myliobatiformes; family Myliobatidae; genus Mobula; species Mobula hypostoma. Next base: position 27,668,087 of record NC_086119.1, on the reverse strand, counting down.
GAATATGGCCGGAGTCCAACAGCAAAAAGTTCAATATCCGGGCTACAAACACGTTCCCTGATGGTAATATGACCAGGATTGCACCATCTGTTGTTAACCAGAACAGCAAGCCCCCCTCCTTTACGCTCACCGCTCTCAGTGCACTTCCGGTCAGCCCGAACGGTCTGGAAACCCTCTATGGAAATGTTTTGGTCGTGCAGCCGCGTTTCAGTAAAACACATAACACTGCTCTCCCTAAATGTTCTCTGACTCCTGGCTAGCGCCTTCAACTCGTCCATTTTATTACCCAGCGATCTCACATTGGCCATAATGAGAGAGGGGAGACACGGCTTATAACTCCTCTTCTCCATAAGTCTCTGCTGTCTCGACCCAGTCCTCTTTCCTCACCTTTTTGATCCCCCTCTGCATCCTCTGTGTGTTTTCCTCCAGATTTCAGCCGGGGTGTCCGCCGCTCTGTTCGCTAAACCGGCTGGCATAAGTGCGATCAGCTGGTCCCTGGAATAAACAATGCGACCATGCCGCTGCCCCGCTAATGAGACGTGTCCGAATCTAACTATTTCCGGTGCTAAAAACCCAAATAAACCTCTCTCCACCAACATGTTAGAGAGGGTGCAGCTTCAACGTGTTACGGTGAAAAAAAATACAACAAATAACGTAAGTTAAAAAAGTTAGAAGAAAAAAGTAAGAAAACTAGTCGGAGTGGCTGTAACAGGCTGCATGCACAACGGGCGCACGCGCACATCAAATGTTTCACCAGCTATTTCTCCGTGCTCTCATGTCTGTCTCCATCAAATCAGGATTGTGCACGGCACCCTACTTGACAGATAACAGATATCATTCACCGGAGTGGCCGCTGCGAACTGCGTCGCGCCGCCATCTTCTCCTCCCTCCTAATCACTCATTGTCTGCTTTCCCACCAAGCAGGCTGGTTGGCTGGAAAATATAATTAACTTTAGGAACTGCATTGTGTCCTGACTTCCAGCTTTTCCACTTGGGAATCCTCTCCCACTCACTTCATGCTGGAGTTATCTACAATGGAGAAGATTGAAATTTATCCTGAAGACATTTGCAATATTCAGATTTATGCAATGGCTAAAATATTTAATTTGACCATAAGACATAAGACACAGGAGCAGAATTAGGCCATTCAGCCCAACGAGTCTGCTCTGCTATTTGGTCGTGGCTGACTTGTTTTTCCTCTCATTTGGATACATTGACTCTCAGAGTATATACTTTATACTTTATTGTCGCCAAACAATTGGTACTAGAACGTACAATCATCACAGCGATATTTGATTCTGTGCTTCACACTCCCTGGATTACAAATATTAAATATTATGAATATTAAAAATAGTTAAAATTTGTAAAAATTAAAAATTTAAATTATAAATCATAAATAGAAAATAGAAAAATGGGAAGTAAGGTAGTGCAAAAAAACCGAGAGGCAGGTCCGGGTATTTGGAGGGTACGGCCCAGATCCGGGTCAGGATCCGTTCAGCAGTCTTATCACAGTTGGAAAGAAGCTTTTCCCAAATCTAGCCTTACGAGTCTTCAAGCTCCTGAGCCTTCTCCTGGAGGGAAGAGGGACGAAAAGTCTGTTGGCTGGGCGGGTCGAGTCCTTGATTATCCTGGCAGCACTGCTCCGACAGTGTGCGGTGTAAAATGAGTCCACGGACGGAAGATTGGTTTGTGTGATGTGCTGCGCCATGTTCACGATCTTCTGTAGCTTCTTTCGGTCTTGGACAGGACAACTTCCATACCAGGTTGTGATGCACTCTAGAAGAATGCTTTCTACGGTGCATCTATAACAATTAATGAGGGTTTTAGTATGTAGTGAAAACTATCCAAGTTCCATCAAGTGACAATGTTAGGACAATACATAGCATATAGAATGATACAGCACAAGGAACAGACCCTTCAGAGCACTGGTTCCCAACCTGGGGTCTATGGACCTCTTGCTTAACGGTATTGTTTGATGGCATAAAATAAGGTTGGGACCCCCTGCTTTAGAGCGTGGTATCTGCACCAAACACAATACTAAAGTAAACTAAATCTCTTTTGTCTGCATATAGTCCATTTCTTACATATTCATGTGACTGTGTAGAAGCCTTTTAACCGCCATTATACATGTCTGCTTCCATTCTACCCCTGGCAGTCCACTTAGCACGTATCCTCCAAACTTTCCTTCTCTCCCTTTAAATGCATGCCCTCTAATACGTGGCATTTCCACCCTGGGAAAATGTTTCTGACTGTCTACCATATCAATGCGTCTCATCATTTTAAAGAATTCTGTTTAACTTCTGGGTGTGAAATTAATTATATTTCAGTTCATTGTTGAAATGAATACTTGTTTTGGAAGCCTAAAAGTCAACAACAACATATTTGAAATATTCAACTCTGCGCATCCTTGGCTGTTTGCAAAAATAATATTGCATCTTGAGAAAATTGTACCATTATTTCTTCTTTAGCTCATGGAGAGATATTCCTAAGATTTTTCTATATGCAGTTGGTACTGTGTAATACAGTGACATAATGTGAGGACATGGTAAACAGTGATTTGATGAAGACTTACTAGACTTATCGAAGGAAAGGAGCACCTGTGCTATTCCAGGGAAGCTGGTCTTTGACTTATTGGCTGCTAATAGTAAGTCCTGGAAATCAAGTAACATTCCCTATGGATCTAGGGCAAGCTCATTTTGTGAATTAGTTTGAGTACTCAGATTATAAGCAGCAGGCAGTATTAATGCTTTGACATTGTTGCAACCATTCAAGGAAATGTCTCAGCAAGGTTAAGTCTGAGTCAGGAAATCCACTCAGTGGCCACTTTATTAGGTACAGGAGTGGAACCCGGTCTGGTCGTCTGCTACTGTACCCTATCCACTTCACGGTTCGACATGTTATGTATTCTGGGATGCTCTTCTGCACACCACTGTTGTAACGTGTGGTTAATTGAGTTGCTGTTGCCTTCCTGTCAGTTTGAATTGTTTGGCCATTCTCCTCTGCCCTCACCCATTAACAAGGCATCTTCACCCCCAGAACTGCCATTCTTTGTAGTTTACACAATTCTCTGTAAAGTCTAAAGAGCATTATGCATGAAAATCTCAGGAGATCAGCAGCTTTTGAGATACTCAAACCACCCGATCTGGCACCAACAATCGTTTCACAGTCAAAATCACTTAGATCATATTTCTTCCCCATTCTGATGTTTGGTCTGAACAACAAATGAACTTCTTGACCATGTCTGCATGCTTTTATACATTGAGTTACTGCCACATGATTGGCTAATTAGATATTTGCATTAACAAGCAGGTGTATAAGTATACCTAATATAATGGCCACTGAGTGTATATTCTGGTACCTTCTTTTATTCTATATAATCCTGAAATTCTGGCATGTGCAAAACCTTTATTGACACCACAAAGAATGACTGGCATTTATTGATAATTTACAAATATGGCAATTTGATCAGGAGTTGGCCTCTTATATGATCACATGTTTATATTTGACAGTGTATCTCTAGTGCATGCAAGTATCATGTCTAGTTTTTTTCATATATTTATCGAAATTACAGTATTGGAGATGAAGGACAGTAAATGCCTATTGCTGACAGTGTGACAATGTGGAATGTTGGTGTACTTCTGACAATGTCAGAAGAAAAATGCCTCAATTTTTAATGGGACTGGGGTTTATTTGATATGCAAAATGTATTCTTATTGTCAAGAAGGAACCTAACAAAGACAAACACCAGAAAATCCAAAAACTGGAGCATTATTGGACATGAAAGTCTACCAAGACCACCAACTGGGGGTGATGTTTTAGCCTGTTGCCTCCTTTTGGAATAAATAAGCAATATTACTCTCACTATTTGAGTTCCATTGTCACTATCCCCAAAAAGAGAAGGTAAATAGTAAATATCCACTAAGCTAAATACTCAAAATATATAAATAGTGTACGGTCTATAAATATGCTTCTCTATAGACTGCACTGTTTGTATATTGAGATTTCAGCTGTAGCTGTAGGCTTTTACATCTGTGAAACTGCTACATTATTTGAGAAGCAAACACACTAGGTGAATCTGTTGTCCAAGAGGATTGCAAAAGAAACAGAGGAAATGGCATGTCTCCTGCATAAAGATATGTAAAAGGTGGAAATAAATGTGCAAACATTTCTGCCTCAGGAAATCGCTGCAAGAGTTCCCTGGGGCGGTATTCTTGGTCCAAACATCTTTTCTGCTTCAGTGACCTTCCTTCCACCATGAAGTCTGTGGTGAGGTTGTTCACCAATTAATCCACGAGTTTAATCCAGCTCCTTAGCCAATCACCAAGTCTATGCCTGCACGCAGGAATATTGGACAACATTAAGGCAAAAGACAATGGACCACTTGTGTGACTTGAAATAACCTGAATGTTGCTATGAAGCATACAATTTAATTCATAACAGTGAAGTTTTCTTCTGAATCTTTTATATCCAAGTTGATGCACAATGGTATTTTTAGTTCCTGCCTAATTAATATGATGTGACCATTTCTTGAACCTTTTGTGATTATAAAGTTTTAAAAAAAGGTATGAAAAGAGAAAACAAAAACAATAACTTGCTTTTGATAAGTACTGGAAAAGTTGTGCTTTGCAAATAAGCTATGAAGTTACTGTGGCTGATGCTGGTAGTTTATAACGCACTGGTTATGTGGTTGAACTTTTTGTTTAAATTAAATACTCACCCACTAACATAATCAAATATATAAATTCTAAGCAGTATTGTAAATTCTAAGCTTTAAATCTGGGTTGTATTGTTGTGGTCAAGGTCTACTAGTTGATCTTGATGTTTGATAAGTTGTACAGTGAAAGCCAACTGGATGGTGACTGTACTCTTCCTACTGGGTTATTTTATTTATTCAATGTTACAGCACAGAACGGGCCCTTCAAGCCACACTGTCCCAGCAACCCCACAGCCCCGATTAACCCTAACCTAATCACATGACAACTTATAATGAACAATTAACCTACCCGTTCAGTTCCGACTGTGGGAAAAAACCGGAGCATCTGGAGAAAAGGCATGCATTCCACGGGGAGGATGTATAAACTCCTTACAGAACCGGGCCGGATTTGAACTCTGAACTCAGGAACGTCCCCAGCTGTAATAGTCTTGTGCTAACTGCTACGCTGCCCGAAAGTCTGGGGTGAGCAGAAATTTCGGCCACCTGCTTTGATGAAGATTTGTTTCCTGGAGCTTGTTAACTTATTGACAGAATTCTATGTGAGCAGCTTATTTAAAAAAGCTAAAAAGGCAGTTGGGGCTGTGCTTGAAGCAGCTGCAACCCCTTCACTTGGGCTGCAATGTCACATCCCTATTATTTAACAAACCTTTATGAAGAGTTTGAAAATGATATACTTACTTACTCTTCACTTACTCATTTCCTCATCAGCTTCATGGAAAAATATTTAACTGCTTGAGAATGGTTCAACAGAGATAGAGCAAAGCTGTAGATCCATGCTATTTCAAATGTCATAAGCAGAGCGATGAAAGGGTCTGAAAGCTTATCTTGTTACTGAGCGATTATAGAAAAGTTTGATCCTCAAATGCAAGATGTTAATGGGTTCACTATAGCTAATCTCTGTAAATGAAGGTCTTGAAAATAAGCTGGTATTATAATGAAACTAAAATCCATATAAAAGCTGATTCTAGCTAAGTGGCCAAGTTTAATACCCAATAAGGATCATACCAAAATAGGTGTTTTATTAAAATTATATTTGCAATTAAGAGTATTTTTTTGTTCCCCCAAGCGCAGGATGTAGTTAAGTCCCAGCTGTGACTTAGGCAACAAGATGACCTCCAAAATATAAGGTCAAAGGTCGAAATGTTATTCCTATGCCCTGAGCACATAAATTGCACTCTCACTTCAGCGAGGGAGTGTCCCCCTGGGGGACACAACTTTCCCAGCTCTTTTCATTGTATGACAATGTGGACACCTGGTGTTTCTCAACCAACAAGGGACTTGGGAGTCCTTGTGCAAGATACCCTAAAGGTTAACCTCCAGGTTGAGTCGGTGTTGAAGAAGGCAAATGCAATGTTGGCATTCATTTCTAGAGGTATAGTATATAAGAGCAAGGATGTGATGTTGAGACTCTATAAGACACTCGTGAGACCACATTTGGAGTATTGTGTGCAGTTTTGGGCTCCTTATTTTAGAAAGGATATACTGACATTGGAGAGGGTTCAGAAAAGATTCATGAGAATGATTCCAGGAATGAAAGGGTTACCATATGGGGAACGTCTGGCAGCTCTTGGACTGTATTCCCTGGAGTTCAGGAGAACGAGGGGGGATCTTATAGAAACATTCCGAATGTTATAAGGCCTGAACAGACAAAGTTATTTCCCAAGGTAGGGGAGTTTAGGACAAGAGGGCATGACTTCAGGATTGAAGGGCATCCATTTAGAACAAAGATGCGGAGAAATTACTTTAGTCAGAGGGTGATAACTCTGTAGAATTTGTTGCCATGAGCGGCTGTGGAGGCCAAGTCATTGGGTGTATTTAAGACAGAGATACATAGGTTCTTGATTAGGCAGGGCATCAAAGAGTATGGGGAGAAGGCAGGGGAGTGGGGATGACTGGAAGAATTGGATCAGCCCATGTGTGAATGGTGGAGCAGACCTGATGGGCCGAATAACCTACTTCTGCTCCTATATCTTATGGTCTTATGGTCTTATTAACGTCAGCAGGCATTCTTATGCACAAATCGGCTGCATCAAACTTCATTAGCTTTACCAGGACTTTGGGATGGGTATCCAGAGGCTATCAATGAGGCTGTAAAAATGCAATGTCTTTCACTTTATCATTGAACATGTTCTGGATGCAACCACTGTGCCTTCAGCTTCTCCTATTATTCCACATTCAATTATATAAGTTAAGTTTATTGAATTTTAAGATAAGTTTATTGAATTTCAACTCTCCCATCTTGAGCAGTTGAACTATAACTGATTGTTTTCTTCCCAGTGTATGCTTCCCTTTATTACAGCATCATAAAACTAGTGTTAACAGTGAATGGCGCCATTTGATTTTTGGACAGATCTTCCTCGTGTGATTTTTGCCCTTTGCCCTCTAACCATCTCACAAATTTGATTTTCTGTTAGTACGACCAACCACTTGTCCCACTGATATTATGCATGCCTCTGGTAAAGTCATAGAAAGCAACTCAAAGCATAGATTAACCCCATGAAAAAATGTCAGGAACATTTGAAGGAGCCCAAGGCTGTAATACAATTCTAAAGGTTCAGGTGGTGCTAGTAAATTCCTTCTATTAGTCTGCTATAGCCAATATTCCTTTAATTATATAAAAACCTCTTTACTGCCTTTAGCTACTCATTATATTCCATGATGTGAGCTATTGCCATTTTGTCCCCTTGTGTGTCAGATCCATTTTTCATTTGGAAGGCAAATTTTTGGAGATACGTATTCTGTTCGAACTAAGATTTAAGGTCCTCATCTCCATGAGGAAAGGGCTCAGTGAAATAAGAGTTAGTTATCTTGATCTAACTATAAAAATTGTTAGGTTTCTGCTAAAAATCTTTAGCTCTATTGCCCAGTTTGTTTTTTTGGGGGGGGGGGGGGAAGTTAAAGGCAAAGCTGGCAATTATTGCTGATCCCCATTTGCCTTTGAGAAGATGGCAGAAAGCCACTATTTGAATCTCTGCTGACCTTCTGGGAGTTGACACTGAAGGTCGAAGGTTGATCAGAAGTCCAGAAGTTGAAGCTGAAGCCTGGAGTCTGGAAGCCTGTCCTGGAGCTGGAGCACTATCTGTGGGTGTGTGGGAAGGAAGAAAGGGGCTAGTTTAGCTGTTTTTTTAATTGTGTTGTTCGGCCAAGAATGATGACCACACTATGTTGGTGTTGGAATGTCCAGTGAAACTTGACATATCTGCAGCATATTCTTAGGTCTTGATGGAATCAGTTGATTTTTTTAGATACTTCTTTGAAAATATTAGTTGAATTAATTAATGCAAGACCAAAATCATAGTTTTAATCATATTTCTTATTTACTGTCATAATTTGTATTTTTGACAAATTGTATCTAACAAACTCATTTATTTTTCGCAGTATGTGGTGGTTTGTCTCTACTGTCGGGAATGCGGTAAAACAGCTGCATAATGGTTATGTCACCTTTTCATTTTTAATGGCCACGTTTTAGCACATTACCCACGCGTTATGATTGTGTACCTGTTGATTATATTTTCTTATCTAAGGAATTTCTGTTATCTAGTCTATAAAGGTGGTAGATTTTTCAAAGATGCCATCTTTAATTTCATTTCTTTCCCATTGTTCATCTCTGCATCACCATTACATTGTCTGCTTAGTATCTGTCCTTTTGTTTAAACTTTAAAATAAATAATCGTAAAGAATCGAAGTTTTCTCCCTCATTCTTGAACTCCTAAAATAACCTGGGGATTGAAAATTACTGAGATCCAACAGTGTGTTAGTTGTTAATGCAAATGGTGCCACTTCATTGTATGTTTCTATGTACATGTTATAAATAAATCTGAATCTGAATTATCTGATAGTGCCTTGGATAGAGAGCTCCAGGATTTATATGAGTAACATTGAAAGAAAGTGAAGTATGATTCCAGCCAGTAATATTTTCCATTTGACTCCCATTGACTTCAGTGTCCTCAGGGTACTTTCATGCCACACTTGGTCAAACTTAATATTAAGGGCAGTCCATCTTATCTCGCCTCTACAATTCAGCTCTCTGGTCCATTTTTGGACCAAGGCTGTGATTACAGTAGCACACAAAGTACTGGAAGATCTCAGCAAATCAGTGGCATCAATGGGAGGAAATGGACAGTGATGTTTCAGCTTGAGACCCGTTATCTGCAATCAATGCCATGCTGATGTCTGAAGCCAAGTCTTTGATATGTCACCAAAGACTATAACAGATTTCTGTAGATATACCATGGAGAGCATTCTTATTAGTTGATCACTGCACAGGACTGGAAAAAGCTGCAGAGGGTTAGAGACTCAGCGAGCTCTATTGTGCGGACTAGCCTCCCCAGCATCGAGGACATTATCAAAATGCGGTAAGGACTTCCATCACCCAGGATGTGCTCTCTTCTTATTACTACCATCAGAGAGGGAGGTACAGGAGCCTGAAGACACACACTCAATGTTTTAAGAACAGCTTCCTCCCCTCCGCCGTCAGATTTCTGGACTGACAATGAACCAACTCATGAACACTACCTCACCATTTTTGCTGACTTTTTGCACTTCTGATTGAATTTAACGTTCTTTATAGAAACATTCTTATTGTATTTTCCTCTGTTTGCACTATACTGATATTGCAAAACAACAAAATTCGGGACATACTAAACCTGATTCTGAAAACCAAATGAAGTATTAGTGAACAGGTTGTTGGACAATAATTGTCACTTGCTAGCGCAATTGACACCATTACTTTGCTACTGATTCTTAATAGACTGATATGAGGTGTTAGATTTGTTACTTCTGCAGATGGCTCATACCTATAATTTTCAGATAGATGCCAGTGTTGTTACTACTCTCGAGCAGCTTAGCTAGAAGTGCAGCTAGTTGGAGTGCAGGTATTCAGAACCACAGCTAGAATGTTTCCCCGCATTGCTGTCAATTGGTTTGGATATGGCCCAAATGCGGAGTAAGAGACACTGAATGTGGGTTGATAGTTCACAGACTTTAATGTGAACAATGTTAAACAGAAAAGAAAACAATAAATGCTAGGCCAAATAGGGCCATTAACTAAAACTCTCAAATGGAAAATGAAGCCTACGTTGCAGCTGAAAAGAACCACAAAATATAAAAGGAATACTGCTAGTCCTCAGAGTCAGTTGACTTGACAGTCCAATTTCTCAGGCAAGGTCGAATGCAAACAGGCATCGAAGCAGTACTGTGTCCAAGTCTTCTTTCTTTCTTTTTAAATCTTTTTATTGAAATTGACAAGCATTACGATGAAAAGAATGCAGTTGAATACTATCATAATGAAATAATAATTAGCTGACATGTGCATATTCACAAGCGCAATTGCCGTATCTACTGCGCTGCTGAATCCGTGGTTGTGATAGGAAGTGGTTGCATTTGGGGATAGGAAGGGAATTATCTGTCATCATTGACAGGAATTTGGAGAAGCCACATAAATACCATACCTGAGAAAGCAAGTCAGAGGCTGGGACACCTGAGCAATTAACTCACTGACTAATAACCTAAAATCTATAAGCTAAGGTCATGAATATAATGGAATATTCTCCATTTGATTGGTAGCTCCAAAAGTAATCAAGCAGCAGTCAGAATAAAGCAGTGTGCAAGATTGTTGTCCCATCTACCATCCTATTGATCACCATAGTGCTTCACCCTGGCTGCAGTCTGTGTTATCTCCAAACCGTACCACAGTCACTTGCCAAGATTTCTAATGTGGTATCCTGTGACCTTTCCCATCTTGAAGGGGAAGGGTAGCATTAGTATGAGGATGCTGCCATTTGCAAATTCCTGTTTAAAGGTGCGTGTCATCTGCAACTTTGTTTTCAAATGTTTTTATTGTGAAGCAACATCAGCTTAACCACAACCGACAATGTCCTAAATTACAATGCTTCTTTTTCCTTTTCTTTCTTATAACAACGTAATGAAAGTCAAATGAATGTGTGTATAGTAAACAAGCAAAAAGCAAAGGAAACCTTACCACCCCAAGTCCTTTCCCCTTCCCAGCCCTCCCCTCCCCTCACCCCTCCCATATGTGCTGTTTAGGCCCTACCGCCCCCCCACACTTACTTCAGCTGTCGGTCTCTTCTAAATACAACAGTAATGGTTGACAGATTTTTTCAAATTTCTTGAGTCTGCCCTTGATAACGTATCTAATCTTCTCTAGATGCAGAGTATCCATTAATGCAGCCAGCCATTGTCAGAATGATGGAGTTTCCTTCAGAACATCAGTATGAATTTCTTTCCATTAAGTATGCCATAGGTCAGGAGTTGTTACTGGGTAGCCTGGAATTTATTTGACCTCACAGAAGTTCCAAAAATTATTAAAATGGGGTCTGGTATTATCTGAACCTTTAGTACCTTTGATAGGACCTCAAATATTTGCTTCCAATACTCTTGTATCCTGGAACATAAAGCATTACTATGTAACAAATTTGCCTCCGAGGACTTGCATTTCTCACACATTGGGGACACCTCTGGGAATATTTTATGAATCCTTACTTTTGAGTAATGTAGTCTATGTAGGATTTTAAATTGTATTAAACAATGCCTGGCATTGATGGAACAGGAGTTAACATACTCCAAAGCCTCCTTCCATATAGCCTCTTCTATCTCTGTACCCAACTCATTTTCCCAATCTTTTTTAATATTATCCATTGTTGTATGACACTTGTTTTGTATGGCATCATACCGATAGGCGATGATGTGTTCTGTACCTAAACATGATCTTAACTGATTATCTAATTTATCAGGTTCTGCCATCTCAAAACCAGAAAGATGTGATCTTATATAGTGTCTTAGCTGGAGATACTTGAAAAAATAACTCTTTTGCAATCCGAATTTGTCCTGGAGCTGCCGAAATGACACAAAAATCCTTTGTACTGTATGTATAAGTCTCCAACGCTGTGTATCCCTAATTCTCGCCATGCATCAAAGGCCCCATCTATACATGAGGGGATAAAAGAGGGGTTCGCTGATATAGGTACAAGAAAAGATAATGTTCTGAGTTTCAAATGCTTCCCCATTTGTCTCCATATCTGAATGGTGCTATGGATAATGGGATTGCCTCTATAACAGGCTTTATTTAACCAAATGGGGGACATAATGATTGCCCCTATGGAATATGGTAGGCAATCCTCATGCTCCATCTCCAACCATCCGGGAAGTACAACTGTATCATCTATCCAGTATGCTATATGGCTAATGTTAGCAGCCCAGTAAAAAAAAATAAAGTTGGGTAGTGCCAGCCCCCCACTAGTCTTATTCTTGCAGAGATGTTCTTTCCTAATTCGATGGGCTTTATAGTTCCATATAAAAGGTAGAATTATCGAATCTAATCCTTTAAAAAAGGTTTTGGTAAGATAGAGGGGCAGGTTCTGAAATAGATAGATCTTTTCAATTAGAGGGATAAAATTTCCTTCAAATAGAGAACTATACTTTTTGGTTATTACAATTCCAAGGTAAGTAAACTTCTCAAGGGTTATTTTGAATGGAAATTGTTTAAGCTCCTCCTGTTCTTCTACTCAGACCGGGAATAATTCACTCTTCCCCCAATTAATCTTATACCCCAAGCAAGTGCCAAATGAATTGACTATTTCCAGCAAAACTGGAATAGTAATATATGGTTTCGTTGCAAACAACAAAACATCGTCCACATAAAGGGAAATTTTGTTGATAGTATATTCTGTATTGTACCCATAAATTTCAGGGTGAGAACATATAGTCTCTGCCAGTGGTTCCAGGGCCAATGCAAACAATAAGGGACTTAATGCATAGCCCTGTCTTGTGTCCCTGTGCAAACTGAATGGTTCCGAGAGGGTCTGATTAGTTAGTATTTTAGCACTAGGGTTACTGTACAATAGCTTAATCCAAGTTATAAATTTGACTCCCATTCCAAATTTTTTCAGAACCTCGTAGAGGTATTGCCATTCCACATGGTCGTATGCTTTCTCAGCATCTAAACTTAATATTATAAGGTCTTCCTTAGGATGTCTTGGGGAATGTATTATATTAAGAAGGCACCTGATGTTATGCAAAGAATTCCTTTTAGGGATAAACCCTGTTTGATCTGAGTGTACCAATTTATTTATCTGCTGACTGAGTCTCCTTGCCAGCATTTTAGCCAAAACTTTCTGATCTGAATTTAGCAGTGAAATCGGCTTATAAGATCCTACCTTCTCTAGGTCTTTGTCGTTCTTCGGAATAAGCGTGATAATGGCCTCGTTCAAGGTTTGGGGTAACCTGCCAGTTTCAGACGACTTTCTATACATCCTTACCATATAAGGTGCTAATAAGTCACTAAACATCTTATACAACTCATTACTTATTCCCACCGAACCTGAACTCTAGCCATTTTTCAGGGATCTTATTGTTCTTACTATTTCGTCATTTGTAATCTCTGCTTCCAAAGCCTGACACTCCATCAGACTGAGTGAAGGTAGCCTACAAGTGTCCAGAAATATATGCACGCTCCCCGTCGGTACATCAGATTGAGATGCATATAATTTTTCATAATACTGGCGGTTTCTTTGATTAATGTCTTTGTGTGACATCAACGGAGCGCCCAAGTCTGATTTAATTTTATGAATGGCCCCATCACTTTCCAATTTGCGTAGCTGTCTTGCCAGCAATTTGTGTGGTCTATCACCAAATTCAAAGAAATTCTGTTTTGTAAACAGAAAGGCTCTGCACATCTTTTCTGAGAGTATTTGGTTCAGTTTGTATTTTAATGCTGAAATTCTGTTGTATTTTTCTGCGGATGGTTGTTGCGCATTCTCCGCGTCTAGTTTACATATTTTTTCTTCTAGTTCTATTTGTTCTGCTCTATTACGTTTCTTTAAGGAAGACTGAAAAGAAATTATACATCTCCTAACATAATCTTTAAGTATTTCTCACAGTAGTCCTGGGGGTGTTTCACTATTATCATTTGTTTTAAAAAACAATAAAATTTGTGATTCTATATACTCACAAAATTTAGGGTTTGTAAGTAGCTGAGGATTAAACCTCCAATTACTATGTATTTGTGTTGATTCACCCAGTTCCAGTGAAAAAGTAACAGGGCTGTGGTCTGAGATGACAATTTTATGATATCTTACGTTATCGACTTCTGGCAGTATTTTGCCATCATGGAGGAAATAGTCAATGCTAGTATATACATTATGAGCTCTAGAGTGGAATGAATACTCTCTCCCTGTTGGGTTGAATAGTCTCCATATCTCACACAGATTCATATTGTCTATATATGTTTTCAGCAGGTTACTTGCCTTTGATGGTAATGCCCCCTGATTGGAAGATCTGTCAAAATATGTATCCAGAACAAAATTAAAATCCCCTCCAATAATCAGGTTAGTGCTGGAGACCTCTGGTATCAATCCTAGAACTGGTCTAAAAAATTCCAGGTCATCCCAGTTTGGTCCGTAGATACACAGTAAGGCATAGATTGTATTTCCCCAGTAACTATAACATATCTCCCATCCTTGTCCGCTATTGTTGTTAGGTGTCGAAATGGAACGTTTCTGCGATTATTATTGCCACACCCTTAGATTTCATTGGAAACTTTGAGGAATATATTTGGCCTATCCACTTGCCCCTAATTTTACAGTGAGCTTCATTCTTCAAATGTGTTTCCTGCAAGAAGATCACATCGGTCTGTAGCGATTTTAGGCGAGACAGCACTTTGCCCCTTTTCACCGGCTCATTAATCCCATTTACATTCCAGGAACAAAAAGTAATGCGATTCATCTGCAACTTTGAAGTATTTTGCTGGTCCTTTGTTGTGGCTGGACTAAAATTCTGGAACTCCCTGTCTACCAATATTAGGATCCTCAATGCCAGATAGTTTGCAGCAGTTCACGAAATTGCTTCACTGCAATCAGCCTGGCAGTGGTTCAGTATGTATATTACCTAGCCAGCCATATCAGTGACATTCACAATCAGAACAGAACGGACAAAGCTCGTGCCATATGAAATTAGAGGACTTTAATGACCGAGAGAGAGAGAGAGAGAGAGAGAGAGAGAGAGAGAGAGCGCGCTGGAAGGCAGAAAGCAAACGTTTATGGTGAATGAAAGCATCTCAGAATAGGAAGGGTATTGGAGTGAAATAGGAATGTTTTTAGTGCTTAAGGACAATGAACTGATTCCTATTTTGCAGAGAACTGCTGCAAATTTTCCTACAGCTTTCCAGTGCAGAAGGTGGAGTCAGAGACATGCTGGATGACAGATGGCCCATTCAGATAGACAGAGATAATAATGGACTGAGGGGTAGGAAGGATTTTACATTCAGCCACTCCTCTATACACCAGCTGCCAAGCTGTCCTGTCCATTAACAAGGCAAGTTTAGCTAAATTATGCCATCAAAACAAAGCTAAACAGAACTCATTTCCTTTCTGGATATGTTGCAGCATTCTGCGCTCAATGTCAAATTCATAGTATCAGATACTTCACTCTCACCTCTTTATCAGAACCAGCCTGTTCTTGGGGGTAGTTTATCCCTTGGCATTTCTGTCTCCTGTAACCTTGCCTGATTGGCAGAGTATTTCCTACATCTCTGACTTGCATTTCACGCATTTTCCATCTTCCTTTTGTTTCTTCTCTCTCCCTTTCTGTGATTGCCCTCAGTAACCTGTCACCTTGGTGGCTTTGTCAACACCCTGGCCCCACAACAAACCTGAACTCTCCCAGTCAGAGATTTTCCAATTATTCTACAAACCCCTCCACTGCAACTTAAAATTGTTTATTTTCTCTTTCTCAATTCTGATGAAGACTCTTTGACCTGAAACGTTAACTCTTTCCATAGATGCTCACTGACCTGCTGACTCTCATATTTTCTATTTTTGTTTAAGGCTCCAGCATGTGTCTTTTTATTTTTTGCATTATATAAATGTTTTGGTTTCCAAAGCATTCAGTGATGCAGTCAATTAACAGTATGGCAATGTGTTTTAAACTTTTGAAACATTATTGTCTTTATTTTTTTGATCAATTTTTGTTATTTTTAAATGTCTCTGAATGGCCTTAAATTTCAGATGCCTTCAATGCAAAGCTGGAGGCTGGGCCTCGGGTTCTTCTGCCTGAGGCCTAGTTGTGCTCCAAGAGAAAACACAGAGCAGAGGCCCATCCTGAAGTTACAGCTTTAGTGAATGCAGGATTAAAGCATCTTGGGCATACGTAAGGGGTGAGTACAGGCGGACGATCAAATTAAGTAGGATGCGGTCCAATGAGTGCATTATTAGACAGTAATGAAAATGAGCATCTTGAAACATTGATATAAGAGACAGACCAATGTTGCAAAATGTGAAGTAATATAACTTGGAAAAGATAACTGCTAACAGTTAGTAGTTGGACTAGGACACAAAAGGGGTCTCAATGTGCCAGTCCTTTGAGAAATTAGTAGAAACGGATAAACTCTTCAAGATGTTATGTTTTGACATATGGGGAAATTATGGAATGCAGGCTCTGTTCAAGTTATTTGACAGCAGTTAGAATATTAAGTACAGATTTTGGCATGTATTGAAAGAACACTGCAAAGCCAACTCATGAATAGTATCATTGTTCACTGGAACATCCGCTTCTTGCCACAAATAAGTGAGAGGATTACAGCTTTTGTGACTAGAACTGAGGAAATGGAGATGTTGCCTGATGGCTAAGTTCAGAATAGTGAAATGTTGTAATGCAAATTATATTTTGCTTCCAATGGTGAGATGATCAGTTTGGCACAAATTGAAAATTTCCAAATGAATGATTAGATAAGTGTTGGAAAAGAATTTACTTTTGTATCTGTGCTGTAGTATTCCATGCTAGGAATAAAGAGCCTGTGCAAGACGCTCAAGAAGTGTAAAATAGGTCTCTTAAGTAATCAAAGAGAAACTGGATGGATTCAGATGCATGTGCTCACCTCATGATGTTAAGGGTAATCATGTGCACTCAACCCAGCAGTAGTAGTCTCGTGTAAATTCTTCTGTAGAATCAATATCTTGAGTGTGGTGAAGACTAGGATACTGTATATCATGCAGTCATATTATATTCAGTGTACAGTTAAACATTCAGATGTTATTTAAGTAGATACACTCTAAAGTGGTATTCATAACTCATACATTGAAATGCACATTGCACCAAGGTTCTTGTTGAATGGTGCTAGAAAATTTTAATGTTGAGTACTCTTATTTATCTTTGTTCCACTACACGTTGTATGCATGTATAATGTGTTGGCAAGATCAGAACTGAGATCACAAATGCTCCTGTTTTATTCAGTTAAATTGCAGTACTCGTATTCTCTTACAGTCTATCAAGTCAATGTTGGTACTTAGAACAATTGCATCAATCCTATTAATCCACTTACTTTTCTGTCAATAATTTCTCTAAAATACCCTTAAATACACCTTCTGATGATCCTCCTAAGTGCCTATACCAGGTGTGGATTAAAGTAGCCAATCAATTTGCCAACCAAAATATTTTTGGGATGAGGGAGGAAAATGAAGCATCTGGACAAACCCCACATGGTGATGGAGAATATACAACTCCATATAGACAGCACCAGAGATCAAAATTGAACCCAGGTTGCTGAGCTGTGAGGTGACATTACTGCCTGCTGTGCACTCCTGTTTTTCCTATTTTCCTCTACAAGGCTAAAAATTCTGCAACAAGTAAGGAAATGGATTACTTTCATGTTCATGTGATGTTTAGAAATAACATTCACCAACTGAGGTTCAATATATTCTTCCACTGATGCTAATTCTCCAAATCATGAGAAGTAAATCAGAACTGAAAGTCTCCCTCCCATGTTCAATTTCAGTTTGCGCCATTCTTGGTGATGATCCAGAAAGCTGTACGCTAAAGAATTTGAGATACTTGATTGAATTTGGATACGATGTACAAATGTAGATCTGAGGCCTCACTTATCTGTTTTGTTAGGTGCAGAGGTCTCGTAATACTTGTTAGAGTGAAATAGTCCTGCCTAATATTATTCTCTCAGTCAAGACCATCAGAAGATCTTGATAGTTTTGCCTCTTACTGCTTTATGTACAGTGAATTCTATATCCTCATATGAATGTCTTCAAAATAAGAATAAGAATATCTTTATTGTCTTTGTTGTGGAGCAATGAAACACAGTTTAAAAGCTCAACGTTTTGCAGCATGACAAAGAATATATACATAAAATAAACTCTAAAACTTCAGGAGTGCAGTCCAAAATTAATAATATATGGATGGGGGTGGGGGGTAGGACTATTGCACACCTGCCATTGCTGGAAGTGTGATGCATTTAGCTGCCGCCGTCTTAAGAGCGGGGCAGGACAAATGAAGTGGGTTCACTGCTTGTGGGTAAAAGCTGTTAAGGAGTCTCTTTGTTTTCGTCCTTAATGCTCTGTATCTCTTCCCAGAAGGTAGAGGGGAAAATAGGTGATGTCCAGGATGAGTGGGATCCTTTGAAATACAAGTAGCCTTCTTTTGAAGTCTGCCAGTATAAATGTCTCTGAGGAAGGGTAATGTTGTGCCAATAACCCGCTCTGCTACCCTCACCACCCGCTGCAAGTCCTTCCTGTTCTGTTCTGTGTAGCTGTTTGGAAGAAGTTTCTATATACTCAAAATTTATGGATTCACTGTTAAGGACTCTATAACTCATATTCTTGATGTTCATGAGAGCATGAAAGGTGATTGCTCTTTCTCTCTCTCAATGGTGAATGAGAGTTTGCTGCCGATTCTCGAGTTGGGGGAAAATTGAAATAAAAGCGGTGCTACAGACTGTAACATGGAAATAGTGATTGTTGTCTCCCCTCTTGCTGTGGAAGGAGTGATATCTCTCTCTCCCTTGTTAGTGAGAGAGAGAGCCTGAATGATTTTGAACTGTTGGGATGAATAGGAGTTTTTGATGGACTGTAGATCATGATCTCTCTTTGGTGCTCTGCTGTTGCTTGGTAGGTGGTGGAGGTGCTGATGTTTTGGGGAGGGGGAGTTGATGCTGCTTGCCGTTGCTTGTGCGTAGGAGGAGTCCAGAGGGCTTTGGGGTTTATACATTTCTTTTCTGTCGTTCATTCTTTGGGTTTTCCGTTCAAGCTTGTCTGTGGAGAGTAAGAATTTCAGGTTGTATATTGTATACATTCTCTGATATTAAATGGAACCATTGAATTATTTATTGCTTATTTATTTTTTATTATTATTTACTTTTATTGGATGTGCACTGTTCATTGTTATTTGCACATTGGTTGTTTGTACAATTATTGTCATGTGTAATGTTTCATTGATTCTATTGTGTTTCTTTTTATCTACTGTGAATGCTTGCAAGAAAATGAATCTCAGGGTAGTATATGGTGACATACTTGTACTCTGATACTAAGTTTACTTTGAACTTTGGAATACTTTTAGAGGTATGGTTAAGGTGGAGTATTGGTGTAACATTTTTTTTGCAATAATCTTGTATTTCAAGATATTAAACTTGAGATTGACCTAAATTGGTAGTCCAGCTGAATTTGAAGGGAGACACGACTATTATGAATGTACCATGTTATTAGGAGTGCAACATTAGTAATGTTTGCCACATTTCAGGTAGGGTCTTAAGATTATGGGAGATAATTTACCTTCCAGCATTAACTTTTCCTCTTTCTGGTTTGGCTAACAAATCTGTGGAGTTAAATCCTATTCTATTGTTTTATAAAAAATCATCTTTATGAAATGTGTTTGTGATCAATTACAAATCTTAATTAGGTTGTGAGTTCTATTGAAATCCCTTTACAAACATTGTGAATGAGAATTATATTGTCAGAGTCTTAAGCTTTCCTGGAATAATTGCATTTCTTTTGAACAATCACAGTCAAAAAGATATGAAATAAGTAATGACAAAACTAGTCTATAACCATGATATGTCATGCTACCAGCCAGTGCATTAACTGTTTTTTAAAAATAAGCCAATAATCTGCCAGGAGGGAAAAAAATGGACCTCTTTCTCAGTAATTGAAATTGCTGATGTTCAAATATATGTTTTAATACAGTAGTTTTTGATTGTGAATTTAAGAGAGCACAATTACTTCACCTCTTAAGTCATTGCTAAAACTTTTAACTGAGCTTCAAAATTCAGAAACTTGGGTTTGGGAGTGGCAAATGGTGATTCACCCAACTTGTGCATGGGCGTTGGAAAGTTCTTAAAGGAACTGCTGCAGGCAGGCTAGGTGCTTATCATTCTGAAATGAGCAAGAACTAGACCTCCTGGAGTGCTGTTTGACTTTGTTGTCTAATGCCAACAATTTATGGCTTATTCAGTTTGTGTGATTCCCATTTAAGGTTGCGCTACCGAGGATGTGCAACAGTTTACTTGTTTTGAAAGCACAGGAATTTGATTTAAAACTTGATTGTTAATAACGCTTTTCTGAAGTAATTTGTGGTGAAGTATCACTGCAAATTACGAAGAGGCCAGTGAGGAGAAAGCAAACTCAAAACATGTGCCCTGCTGGTGTGCTGCATAATCGATACACTTGGAGTTGGAGACATGCTGGTTGGAGTGGATGATTCGGAGGGGAGGAATTCCAATGCCCATCCAACTTAACCCAGGTGTAAGAGTGGTTCACTGGAAGTGCCGAGCCAATTTGGTGAAGTCGAGAACAGCCTCTTCGGCAGCGAAATCCAGGTCCAAAGTGAATCACTGGGTGGCATGTTCAAGGCACACCTTGAAGCCCAGGTCCCACGAGTCGGGCGAGGTTGGATCACTCTGGGCACTGAGCCAATCTGGAGAGGTTGAGAACGGCCTCTCCGGCAGACAAATCAAGACCCAGAATGATTCATCAGCATGGGGCCTGGATCCTAGTGCGAGGTTTGGACAATTTAAATGCTGGCCCATATAGTCTGAGGCTCCTCTTTCAAGGATGCTAAGACAGCCCCCAGGTGCTGCACTTAGTGTACGATTTGTTTCATTTTCTTTTTCTCTATGGGCACTGGGAGTTGGTCCTTTTTTTATTAAGTTGAGTTCTTTCGGGCTCCTTGCTCTTGCAAACACAAGTTAAGCAAACAAATCTCAAAGCTGTGTGATTTATACATTAATTGATAATAAATCCACTTTGAATCTTATAAATGTTTAAATGCATCATATATCCGTTTGGGCATGAGTGTGTATGTCCTCAACTATAAAATGGCAGAGTGTTGTTTCAGAATCCACCATTCTGTACTCTGAGTGTCAATATACCTTCAGGAACTGAGTAAACCAAGTGGGGACTGCTGTTCCATTGAGAATGGCTCCCCAGATGTTCTCTTCTTGGCTCTGTCTAGTCTGAATAATTAATGAAATTAAAAGAGCACAACCATGTTGAACCGTAGGAAATCTCTTCAAATTACCTGGAATATCTCTTGTAAGTCAGTTATAGAGTAGCATAGAAAATTCATCTGGCTATCTCCATTGAATATGCCGGTATTTACACAGGAAAAACAAAGCTCTGATGAAATGCCCAATACTGTGAGGATCATTGTGTTCATGTATTGCATTTTACAGCACTGAAATGCAATGATGCTCATGATTGTGTTCTGTGAAACTCAGTATTATCAATCCGAAGAAAAGAGATTGCGTTTATCACAGACATGAAAGGGCACAAAAAAAATTACAAGGACGTTGCCAGATCTTGAGGACCTGAGTTATAAGGAAAAGTTGAAAAGTTAGGACTTTATTCCCTGGAGCTTAGAAGAATGAGGAGGTTTGATAGAGGCATACAAAATTACGAGTGTTATAGGTAGGGTAAATGCAAGAAGATTTTTTTTCCACTGAAGTTGGGTGAGACTAGAACTAGATGCTAAAGATTAAGGGTGAATGGTGCAATAGTTAAGGGGAACTCTCAGAAGAAACTTCTTCACTCAGAGGGTGGTGAGAAGATGGAACGATGCTTAAGTGGAAGTGGTGGATGTGGGTTCCATTTCAACATTAGAATGATTAGAATTTCAATCTTGAAGTTTAGGTAAATATACAGGGATGAGAGGGGTATGGAGGGCTGTGTGTCCAGGTGCAGGGTTGAAGGGATTAGGCAGTATAACAGTTTGACACAGTCTAAATGGGCTGAAGAGCCTGTTTTTGTATTGTAGTGCTCTATGACATAATGACATGCTTACCTAGCTGATCACTAATGGCTCAAGATTTCTATGGAGGAGTAAATCACTCATGCTCACCACTCCGTTTCCCACCAGGAGTGGATCTTCCAGCAGTAGATACTTTAGGTACTGATTGCTGGAGCATTGAGTAGTATCTAGGTATCTAGGTCTATTGAAGCTGTGTCTGACATTCACAAGCTATTAGAATGAATCATATTTCAAACCATTTAAACAATTAGTAAAGTCAAAGTAAGTTTATTATCAAAGTACATATATGTCTCTCTATTCTACCTCGAGCTTCATTTTCTTGCAGTTACAGGAAAGTAAAGAAATATGAGTGTATTTGTGAAAACCTATATATAATGACTGACAAACAACCAATGTGCAAAATAATACAAATTGTTCAAATTAAACAATTGATAAATAAGTAATACTGAGAACATGCGCTGTGGAGTCCTTGAAAATGATCGATAGGTTGCAGAATCAGTTCAGAGTTGAAGCGGGTGGAGTTATCCACAGCGGTTCAGGAGCCTGATAGTTGTAGGGGAATAACTGTTCCTGAACCCAGTGGTGTGGGGCCTAAGGCACTTGTACTTCCTGCCCAATGCTAGTAGCAAGAAGAGAGCATAGCCTGAATGGTGGGGGTCCTTGATGATGGGTGCTCCTTTCTTGTGGCAGTGATCTCTAAACACTCTTAAGTGAATTTGCTTTTTGTTAAATTAATTCATGCCCATCAAATTCTTATTCTAATCTTCAAAGACTTGACTCTTTTCTTTATCATTGTTTCTGTCCATTGAAGGGAATGGACGATCCCAGACTTGCACAGATCTAACATGTGCCTGGAGAGCAGACTCACTAGCATAATTGCTGGGAGAATGCCAGAAATTGGCATTCCATTACCGATCTCCGTGAGTAGGTCAACATTGGCACTCAGCTGGAGTGATTTTGGAAAGGACCCATCTGAAAGTTTGGACTTCCATATTCATGCACACTTACACCTGAGTCTTGATCTTGATCGTGTCCAAGATATCCTGAAGTGGGAGGGTGAAGAGCCAGAGGTCCTAGTACATATAGGTACCAATGACATAGGTAGGAAAAGGGATGAGGTCCTGAAAGAAGAATATAGGGAGCTAGGAAGGGAGTTGAGAAAAAGGACCGCAAAGGTAGTAATCTCGGGATTACTGCCTGTGCCACGCGACAGTGAGAGTAGGAATGCGATGAGGTGGAGGATAAATGCGTGGCTGAGGGATTGGAGCAGGGGGCAGGGATTCAAGTTTTTGGATCATTGGGACCTCTTTTGGCGCAGGTGTGACCTGTACAAAAAGGACGGGTTACACTTAAATCCTCGGGGGACCAATATCCTGGCAGGGAGATTAGCGGGGGCTACTGAGGTGACTTTAAACTAGAATGGTTGGGGGGTGGGAATCAAATTAAAGCGGCTAGGTGTGAGGAGGTTAGTTCACAACAGAGGGATGGGAACCAGTGCAGAGAGACAGAGGGGTGTAAAGTGAGCGTAGAAGCAAAAAGTACAAAGGGGAAAAGTAAAAGTGGCAGGCCGACAAATCCAGGGCAAGCATTAAAAAGGGCTAAGAGAGTTGTAAAAGAGTGCCTGAAGGCTTTATGTGTCAATGCAAGGAGCATTCGTAATAAGGTGGATGAATTGAAAGTGCAGATTGTTATTAATGATTATGATATAGTTGGGATCACAGAGACATGGCTCCAGGGTGACCAGGGATGGGAGCTCAACGTTCAGGGATATTCAATATTCAGGAGGGATAGACACGAAGGAAGGGGAGGTGGGGTGGCGTTGCTGGTTAAAAAAGAGATTAGCGCAATAGAAAGGAAGGACATAAGCCGGGAAGATGTGGAATCGATATGGGTAGAGCTGCGTAACACTAAGGGGCAGAAGACGCTGGTGGGAGTTGTGTACAGGCCACCTAACAGTAGTAGTGAGGTCGGAGATGGTATTAAACAGGAAATTAGAAATGTGTGCAATAAAGGAACAGCAGTTATAATGGGTGACTTCAATCTACATGTAGACTGGGTGAACCAAATTGGTAAAGGTGCTGAGGAAGAGGATTTCTTGGAATGTATGCGGGATGGTTTTTTGAACCAACATGTCGAGGAACCGACTAGAGAGCAGGCTATTCTGGACTGGGTTTTGAGCAATGAGGAAGGGTTAATTAGCGATCTTGTCGTGAGAGGCCCCTTGGGTAAGAGTGACCATAATATGGTGGAATTCTTCATTAACATGGAGAGTGACGTAGTTAATTCAGAAACAAAGGTTCTGAACTTAAAGAGGGGTAACTTTGAAGGTATGAGACATGAATTAGCTAAGATAGACTGGCAAATGACACTTCAAGGATTGACGGTGGATATGCAATGGCAGGCATTTAAAGGTTGCATGGATGAACTACAACAATTGTTCATCCCAGTTTGGCAAAAGAATAAATCAAGGAAGGTAGTGCACCCGTGGCTGACAAGAGAAATTGGGGATAGTATCAATTCCAAAGAAGTAGCATACAAATTAGCCAGAGAAAGTGGCTCACCTGAGGACTGGGAGAAATTCAGAGTTCAGCAGAGGAGGACAAAGGGCTTAATTAGGAAGGGGAAAAAAGATTATGAGAGAAAACTGGCAGAGAACATAAAAACGGACTGTAAAAGCTTTTATAGATATGTAAAAAGGAAAAGACTGATAAAGACAAATGTAGGTCCCCTGCAAACAGAAACAGGTGAATTGATTATGGGGAGCAAGGACATGGCAGACCAATTGAATAATTACTTTGGTTCTGTCTTCACTAAGGAGGACATAAATAATCTTCCAGAAATAGTAAGGGACAGAGGGTCCAGTGAGATGGAGGAACTGAGCGAAATACATGTTAGTAGGGAAGTGGTGTTAGGTAAATTGAAGGGATTGAAGGCAGATAAATCCCCAGGGCCAGATGGTCTGCATCCCAGAGTGCTTAAGGAAGTGGCCCAAGAAATAGTGGATGCATTAGTGATAATTTTTCAAAACTCGTTAGATTCTGGACTAGTTCCTGAGGATTGGAGGGTGGCTAATGTAACCCCACTTTTTAAAAAAGGAGGGAGAGAGAGACCGGGGAATTATAGGCCGGTTAGCCTAACGTCGGTGGTGGGGAAACTGCTGGAGTCAGTTATCAAGGATGTGATAACAGCACATTTGGAAAGCGGTGAAATGATCGGACAAAGTCAGCATGGATTTGTGAAAGGAAAATCATGTCTGACGAATCTCATAGAATTTTTTGAGGATGTAACTAGTAGAGTGGATAGGGGAGAACCAGTGGATGTGGTATATTTGGATTTTCAAAAGGCTTTTGACAAGGTCCCACATAGGAGATTAGTGTGCAAACTTAAAGCACACGGTATTGGGGGTAAGGTATTGGTGTGGGTGGAGAATTGGTTAGCAGACAGGAAGCAAAGAGTGGGAATAAACGGGACCTTTTCAGAATGGCAGGCGGTGACTAGTGGGGTACCGCAAGGCTCAGTGCTGGGACCCCAGTTGTTTACAATATATATTAATGACTTGGATGAGGGAATTAAATGCAGCATCTCCAAGTTTGCGGATGACACGAAGCTGGGTGGCAGTGTTAGCAGTGAGGAGGATGCTAAGAGGATGCAGGGTGACTTGGATAGGTTGGGTGAGTGGGCAAACTCATGGCAGATGCAATTTAATGTGGATAAATGTGAAGTTATCCACTTTGGTGGCAAAAATAGGAAAACAGATTATTATCTGAATGGTGGCCGATTAGGAAAAGGGGAGGTGCAACGAGACCTGGGTGTCATTATACACCAGTCATTGAAAGTGGGCATGCAGGTACAGCAGGCGGTGAAAAAGGCGAACGGTATGCTGGCATTTATAGCGAGAGGATTCGAGTACAGGAGCAGGGAGGTACTACTGCAGTTGTACAAGGCCTTGGTGAGACCACACCTGGAGTATTGTGTGCAGTTTTGGTCCCCTAATCTGAGGAAAGACATCTTTGCCATAGAGGGAGTACAAAGAAGGTTCACCAGATTGATTCCTGGGATGGCAGGTCTTTCATATGAAGAAAGACTGGATGAATTGGGCTTGTACTCGTTGGAATTTAGAAGATTGAGGGGGGATCTGATTGAAACGTATAAGATCCTAAAGGGATTGGACAGGCTAGATGCAGGAAGATTGTTCCCGATGTTGGGGAGGTCTAGAACGAGGGGTCACAGTTTGAGGATAGAGGGGAAGCCTTTTAGGACCGAGGTTAGGAAAAACTTCTTCACACAGAGAGTGGTGAATCTGTGGAATTCTCTGCCACAGCAAACTGTTGAGGCCAGTTCATTAGCTATGTTTAAAAGGAAGTTAGATATGGCCCTTGTGGCTACAGGGGTCAGGGGGTATGGAGGGAAGGCTGGGTTCTGAGTTGGATGATCAGCCATGATCATAATAAATGGCGGTGCAGGCTCGAAGGGCCGAATGGCCTACTCCTGCACCTATTTTCTATGTTTCTATGTTTCCTGATGGTTATAGGAGAAAACTACAGCAGCTCCTCACAATTGTTGTATTTCTCAAAGAAACATGTGCTACCATTATGCATATTTACATGAAACGTTGTCTCAGGAATGCAGCATCCATCATCAGATACCCCTACCACTCGGGACATTCTGTCTTGGTGCTGCTACCATCAGGAAAAATGCCTTAGGACTCTGACCACCAGGTTCAAACACAGTTATACAGCATCCCTCAACCATCAAGCTCTTGAACCAAAGTTCATAACTTCACTCAACCTCACTTGCCCCATCATTGAAATGTTTTCACCACCTATGGACTTACTCTCAAGGACTCTTCATTTCACATTATCACTATCTTTTGCTTATTTATTTTTTTATTATTATTTCTTTACTTCTGTATTTGCACAATTTATGTCTTTTGTACATCCATTGAACGCCCAAGTTGGTGCAGTCTTTCATTGATTATATTATGGTTATTATTCAATTATGGACTTATTGAGTATGCCTGCAGAAAATGAATCTCAGTGTTAAATGGTGATGTATACGTTCTTTGATAATAAGTTTACTTTGAACGTTGAACATTTTGTTTTCTTTTCTTTGCAACATAAGAACATAGCTACAGATTGGGAGTGGTCGGTTTGTATTGGCACTTGATCCTGTTCTGCAGTTCAGTAAGATCCTGTACTTCAAGTTCACTTTCAGACCTAATTCCGATATTGCTTAATCTCCCAAGAGTCCACTCATCTCCACTGCTGAAAATACTCGAAGGCTATTAACCCTAGCCATCTAGAGTAGAGAGTTTCATTGATGTACAAGCTATTGAGTGAAGTAACTTCTCCTTTTCTAATTCTTAGGCTGAGCCCAAGCCCCACATCCTCCAAACTGAGAGGATTTTAATTTCCTGGACCCGTGCTTTTGAGACTTCTGACTTTGTACACATGCCAACAGACATGATCCAATGTTTTCTTGCTATCTAGGCTGGGGATCTGGTTCTGCACTGGAGAATATTTCCACCTCATACCCCCTCCTCCATCATTGACATTCTCTTCCCATGTTTTCTTCTAAGCCATTTGTGATCCTAATATTTAGTTTTCTTGTAGCTGGTGCCCTTGGTGCAAATGATAGCATTTGACACCAGCTCTCTGATCCTATTGATTTGGAACTCATTAATCCCCATGTTTTTCACCATTTGCATTGGAATAAATCTGCAGATCAATTGGGATTAAAGGATATAGGTGCTGTGTCATACTATTCAGATTACAAATGTCAGATAGAAATACTGATACACAAAACAATCTGATGGACTGTCTAACTCTGAGGGGAAAAAAGTGGATGATCTGAAGCTCATTGATCTTAAATCTGGAAATATATTGCTGTATGTACAAAAGTACTGAACATTAAAAAAAGAATCTTATTTCTCAGCTGCAGTTTCATGACCAGCTGCTATTAGTGACTGACCACAATTCCGACTTAGGTAACATATGTCAGGGAATTAGCAGGACATTGTTATTGGAAACAACTTAGAAGGTTGATGACAATTGTTTCTTTAACAGTGCAGTATTTTAGAAGATTATATTCTCTGGTCCATTTTTGGGTTTTTAACAATTACACTGCTTTGAATAAGTAATGAAAAACTATTGACCCAGGCCCTTAACTTACTGCCTGTTATGCTGTTGGTGTTCAGGGCAACAATGAAGGTGTTTCATCTCTGTCTGTCCATACCATCACACACAGATATAGAAGGATTCTTCATTGCTGTTTCCGTAGCAATTTTGTTTTACTAATCAGGGTTAGTAGCCTTGAGCTGAACCCCCGAACCTGGAGGACCACTCTTAGTTTGGCCTCTTCCCTTCGACCTGTTTGCCATGGGTGACCCTACCCTAGAGCCAAAGCATAAAGCCCTGACTCCCAGCCACTACAGCTCTCTGGGTCATTGAGACACGCAAGCCTCCAAGCCCTATGACAAGTTGTGGTCCTCTTGGAAACTTAATCCAGGCAATTTTGGGTCAATAAGTGCCGCTGAATTCTATCCTTTTGTTGCTCTTATCACTAAATGTATTTTGAAATCTTATAACATTAAACATTGTTCACCTGTGTGTGGGATATCAGGGGTATTGACATGGAAACATGGAGCTTGGGGAGGATGTCATTTGTTCCAATTTACTTGTGGCATCGATTTGAAAGACTTATTCTGTTTGAAAATAATAACACTTCCCTTTTGTTTCACTACGGTTCTACATCTTTCTTTGTCAAGTATAATATCCAGTTCCCTTTTGAAATTAAAAGAAATGTAGATGGGGCAAGTTCAATACTGTAGTGCTTAAGGAGCCGTCATTTTATTAGTCAAATGTTGGAGGGAAATATGATGCAGTGTGAATCAAAGGCCATAATACATAGGAGCAGAATTAGACTATTCAACCCATCATGTTTGCTCCGCCATTCCATCATGGCAATTTGTTATCCCTCTTAAACCCATTCTCCTGTTATCTCCCCATAACCTTTGATGCCCGTACCAATCAAGAACCTATTAACCTCCGCTTTAAATGTACCCAATGACTTGGGCTCCACAGCCGTCTGTGGCAATGAATTTCAGATTCACCACACTGAAGAAATACCTCCTTATCCCCGTTCTCAAGGGATGTCCTCGTATTCTGAGGCAGTGCCTTCTGGTACTAGACTAGAATGGGAGGGAGTTTCTTTGAGATTTTTATTTTCCTAGTCTGCCTGTAAGATTTCAGCTAAAAGTCCAGTAGAGGGTTTACATTGATACTATTAGTTGGGGAGCAGGAACAAGTAATTTTACTTTCTGTGCTCTTGTTTTCACTTGTTACTATTCACTTGTATTTAAGCTAAGCTGAACAATTGATCAGCTGCAGTTCACCAAATCCACCATTGAATGCCAGGCATGCATCCATAATGTGCCTGTATTCCCTTGGAGGTGTAACCTACACTGGCTGATGGCATACATGCTGTGTTCAGCTTAGGAGCAATTCAGAAAGGCCCACTGATGATGCCATAGCATCTCTTCTATTATATCATGGTATGCTCAACCTACAAGGTATATTGCACTGCCAAATTCGAGGTGATGGACAGTGAAGGTTATTGAACAGGAGTGAAATGATTTGATGCATGGTTTCAACCTGAAATGTCAATAATTCCTTTTCCCTCCACAGACGCTGCTCAATCTGTTGAGTTCCTCCAGCAGACTGTTGCTCTAGAGTCTAGCATCTGCATTCTTTTGTCTCTTCTGAGATGGTTTGTAGTTTCTCAGTGCATTGTCCACCAGTGTTGCAGCAATGTGGTTCAGGACTGGAGACCACAGAAACTATGGATAAGCACTGCAAAAATCCTCTGAACATTTGAGAATGCTACTGTTCATCTTATGTTCCCTCGCCTTGCTTGACCTTCTCAGATACTTCATCTCACACTTCTCTGGAATGAATTCCATTTGTTATTTTCCTGTCCACTTCAGTTATTTACTGTTCGTATTGTGCCACCTAGAATTTTGTGAAACTGGATCATAGGAGAGTGAAAATAGTCTCTAAAGTATGTTATCATTTGGGAACCTTTTTGAAGTAAATTTGATATGTTGTGTAGGAATGACTTTTATATTGGTTTGTAAATAAAATTCTCGAAGTGGTTGTCAAATTAACTGTAGTGAGTGCAGGTTGGGAGGATTGCCAAAATGCTGGCTTGGATCCTCGGCTGAATTTATGTGAAAAAGGATCTCGTGCTTTCCCAGCGTATCTGATGAATAAACTCTTTTCAGGCTTCCAGCTGGGTACAGGTATTGATTTGAACTGACATTTTGATGACAAACTTTGCCATCTTCATCATATAGGATGATGCCTGGGGATGTCTAGTCCAGTGGTGTGTATATACCCTCATCGTCAATCAGGAGAGATGGACTACAGGGGTATAAATACCACCGGACTAGACATAACTAGGCATTATCCCTGATGAAGATGGCAGAGTTTGTCATCGGAATGTTGGTTAAAATCAATACCTGTACCAGGCTGGAAGCTTGAAAAGAGTTTATTCCTGAATTTATGTCTTTGTACAGTATGGATCAGAATCAGGTTTATTATTTCTGACATGTGTCAGGAGACTGCAGATGCTGGTATCTAGAGGCAGGACAGTATGTCCAAAGGACTCAACAGGTTAAGCGGTGCAAGGTGAAATAAAGATTCTTTTAAGTTAAAATAAAAATAAATACATTTTTCCAAAAGAGGACTAGCAAGGTAGTTTTCATGGGTTCACAGTCTGCTCAGAAGTGTGATGGCAGAGGGGAAGAAGCTGTTCCTAAAACTTTGTGAGGTTTCGATTAGATTAGATTATGAGGACACTCAGTCCTCATTTATTGTCATTGAGTAATGCGTGCATTAAGAAATGATACAACGTTCCTCCAGTATGATATCACAGAAACACAGGACAGACCAAGACTAAAACTGACAAAAAACACATAATTACAGCATATAGTTACAACAGTGCAAGGCAATACCGTAATTTGATAAAGAGCAGACCATGAGCACAGTAAAAAAAAAAGTCTCAACGTTCCGGTAGCCGCATCATCTCATGCAGACGGTAGAAGGAAGAAAAACTCTCCCTGCCATGAACCTCCAGTGCCGCAAACTTGCCGATGCAGCACCCTGGAAGCACCCGACCACAGCCGACTCTGAGTCCGTCCGAAAAGGTTTATGCCTGTGATGGAGTTGGCGGAGTCTACAAGCCTCTACAGCCTCTTTCAAACCTGTGCGTTGGAGGCCTTTAGTACACTGAGTCCCTGCTGACCATCCACCTCTTATTTACAGTACACCCTTCTTGTTCCATTCTACCCAAGCTCTCAACTCCTCCCAGAGCCTGCAACTTACTATCGCAATTGGAGTCTTTTATAGTCGCCAGTTAACCTGCGAATCAGCCCATCTTTGGGATGAGAGGTGAAACCTGTGCAACCACAGAGAGACTTCACACAGACTGCACAGAGCATTGAGGCAACAGCTCAACTAGTCGTATCACTATTAATCTCAGCATAAATTACACATTTCTTCTGTGTATTTAATAACCCTGTTTTCCCTATAGCCCAGTCTGTTTGAAATACCCAGGCTGTAGGCACACTTGCATCGTGAACACACTTAATTTTGAAGACGAAAGAGACTGCTGATGCTAGAATCTAGAAAAAAGCAGAGTGCCCAAAGATCTCAACAGGTTAAGCAGTATCTATAGAGGCAAACGATGTAAATCCAATGTTAGATCAATACCCTGCATTAGGACTAACCTTTACTGAAATTTTGTACAATATTTACGGTAGTACTATATTTGTCACTATTTTATCCTCATATTTTGATGCAACTGTAATCCAGCTCTCTGTATAATAATATGCACTTCCCGGAAGAGAAAATTATTGTGATTCTCTGTTGAAAGTTGAGCCATGATTATGTTCAAGAGAACAAGAAATCTTACTGCAGTTTTGAGAGTTGTTGCTGTCTAGACAGAGACGGTGGCTGTAATTTTGCCACTGATCAAATGCTGCTAACCAGACCTGGTGAGGCTGAAATTCCCAGATAGTATAAGCTTGTATCAAGTTATGATATTGGCAGCTACATTTGAGTTATTTCTGCTTAACATTCTGACTTTTTGCCTGCTATCGTATTAGACAGTGTATCCAGAAGGGAGTTTATAATTTAGCTCAATAACATACAAGTTGAACCATTACAGTTATGACATTAGAATGTGTGCGAGAGGTCAATGAGCTTCTTGTCAAGACTGGAGGACAGCTGAAATCAATCCCAAAGATCAATTAATAATGAATGTGAGCTTCGATATATATTATCCAACAATGCATGCCATTTAAATCTTGCATGCAGAGTTCTGGCTAATTACTTAAATTGACATGCTGTGAATTCAGTGTTTAATTTTCTTCATTGCCTGCTTATTTCATATATACAAAGATGTCTGCAATATGCTCATGCAACTTTCTGTAACTAAATCGCTTGTGTTTAATTCTTTTGAGTGAAGCAGATTGAAATAGGTACAACATGCATGTATCTGAGCTATCCATCTAAGTAAGCATTAAATTACAGCTTGGTATCCTGCAGATATTGGATTGTTTTAATAATTAATATGTAATATGTAGCAACCTCCAAGAGGGCCTTATCTTTGCTGCGGTTTGGATGTTTGCATGCCTCAATGACTTGGAGAGCTCTGTTGATTGGAGTCAAGACTTTATGCTTTGGCTCTTGCTGGCATCACCCATGCCAAATAGGTCAAAGAGTAGAGGTCAGACCGGTCCTCCAGGTTCAGGGGTTCATCTCTGGGCTAACAACCCAGACTGGTAAAACAAAATTGTTATAGAAACAGTAACGAAGAATCCTTCTACATCTGAGTGTGACAGTATTCTCAAGTCTCCAGCTGGGACTTGCATAAATGACGGTGGTGAAAACCAAGAGGAAGCTACTGACATGGTGAAGGAAGCCCTGAGCACTGCCAGAGACGGAGGACATTCATTGCTGCCTTAAATGCCAGTGGTGCGATGGGCAGTCAATAAGTATGTAGCATCAAATTCACTATAGCGCATGGCAATCTGAAACACACTAAATAAAAAATCATTACTTTCTATTGTGGAACTGCCCAAAAAAAAACTAAAATTCTGTACACCTTTCTACGATGGAGTGAAAACAAAGTGCTGGAAGTACTCGAATTCATGCAGCATCTTTAGAGAGAGAAGCTGAGTTAACACCAGTTTTATGATCCTCTGTCAGAAGCCCGACTCCCCTTTCCCATGAATTTGATCTTACTCACCCTTGAAGATTTCTACTTCTCTTCTTGTACGTCCATATGAGTTGACAGAAACCTGCATTTCCTTCGCTTTCAGTGACTTTCTGTTGTGTTGCTTCAGCTTGCTGCTCTATTGTGTCCCGTCCACATCTTGTCTGTGTGCCCATGTCTCTAGAGCTTGTCTGGAAGCACCAGGCTGGGTGACTGTAAAATATGGGCTGCCACCGGTGGAAAAGAATGAACCAACTGTTCACTATTTATGCATAAAATAAAAAATAATGCAATGGCAAATGAAACAAATGTCACAACAGCAACCAGGCCTGATCCTAAGATTCTGAAGCAACCATACATGGACAAGGGACTGAAGCCATGGTTTTGGGATTTATCTTGAGTCTGATATTTCCTGCCTAAGCTTTTAGGTACTTCTGGCAGTGCATTATGACCTACTATCACAGCATAATGAGGTTGTGTATTTTCCCCTCTTGTGCTTGTCCACAATACAAACCTTGTATTATTAGTAGAATTGTGGAGGAACTGTGAAGGAGGAGGGAGGAGAAGATGGCGGTGCGATGCAGCGTGCGCAGCTCTCCGGTGAAATGATATCGTATTTGTTAAATAGGGTACCGTGCACAATCCTGATTAGATGAAGACAGCCGTGAGAGCACGGAGGAACATCTGGAGTAACTTCTGAACTGCCCGGTTCGCTGCCGCTGCTACTGTGTGATCGAGAATCTCTGGAGGGAAGGCCCCAAAATCCTCGGCTTTGCCTGCTGCTGGTGACCGAGGCTGGGGTCGAAATGTTCAGCAGAGATGGTGCTCGGTGCTCAGTGACGGAGGGCTGGTCGGAGCTCGGTGTCGGAGGGCTGGTCGAAGCTCGAAGTTTTCAGACGACTCAGACTCAGGCTGTGTTCGGGTATGGCAGGGAGAGTTTTCTTCCTTCTCCCGTCTGCGTGAGATGTGGGACTTTTGAGTGACTTTGAACTCTTTTGCCATGCTCACGGCCTGTTCTTCGTCAAGATATGGTATTGCTTGCACTGTTGTAACTATATGTTATAATAATGTGTTTTTTGTCAGTTTTTCAGTCTTGGTCTGTCCTGTGTTTCTGTGATATCACACCGGAGGAATATTGTATCATTTCTTAATGCATGCATTACTAATTGACAATAAAAGAGGACTGCGTGTCCTCATAATCTCAAAAAATTGGTCTGAATCTCTCGATAAAATGCATGAAAGGTCCAATCTCCAAGCATATTTCCTTTTTTCTCAGCACAATGTTGAATTTTTTGAAGAACCTAAACAACTAAATGAGTTTAAGGATTATCCGTAATGCGTAATAGCTATTAAAATAAAACCAGTCCAGACCTGAAATTATGGTGTGTATTTGGATGCATGCTGGTACTGAGAAGCATTTTAATGTAAAATCAAAATTGATTTTCAATGATTTCCTTATACCTTTTAGATTTTAAGTGTGCTTTTAGCATAAATTTATTATTAGTTTAACATAATTGAATGGTCTAACTGACCACAAATAAAACATATGGTGTTGTGGTACAGCTGGTGGTGCTGCTTCCTCACAGGTTCAATGCGGAACTCTGGTCAGTGCGCAGTTTGCATGTTCTTCCTGTGACTACCTGGATGGGTGTGTTTAGTGTCGGCTTGGAGGGTGGGAAGGTGTGACTTCGTGCTGAAGAGTGATATTATGTCAGAAAATCAGCAATTTATTGATAAGGAGGAAAATATATATTTTGGTTCAAGTAATAAGAGGTGGCATTTGTTAATAACAGGCCTGGTCATTGGTTTTATGAAACTATTATTTAAAACACATGAGGCAGTGCCTTCAGGTTTGGTGATTGATTAATTGGTGTCACATGTTCTGAGGTACAGTGAAAAACTTTTTCTGTTGCATGTTATCCAGACGGATGATTCCAAACATAAGGACATTGAAACAGTACAAAAGAAAAAATACCAGTGCTCAGAGCTAGAGTTACAGAGAAAGTGTAGTGCAAGCAGACAAATAAGCTGTGAGGGCTATAACAAAGTAGATTAAAAGATCAGGAGCTCATCTTTATTGTATTAGAGGTCCATTCAAGAGTTTTTTTGAACAGTGAGATAGAAGCTGCACTGGATTCTGATGGTCTGTGTTCTCATGCATTTGGAAAAGGAATTGCAATTGGTTTATAGTTGTCACATGTACCGAGATACAGTGAGAAGTTTGTCTACTGTTCATTCAGGTCAAAACATTGCACAGTGCAGTGAGCTAGAACAAGGTAAAATACAGAGTAACAGCGACAGGATTGTGCAGCACAAGGAAACAATACGGTGCAAGATCAGTAAGAGGTTGATTGACAGGTCAAGAATCCATCTGAACTTGCTGGTGAACACTCTGCCCTTTGGGAGAGGGGATAAGGGAGAATGACCGGAGTGGGAGAGGTCTTTGATTATGTTGGCTGCTTTCACAAGCTAGCAGGAAGTGTAGACAGATTCTTTTTAGATGGATATTTGTACTGAGGCTGTCTTGCTGTTGGGCATAGGTCCTCTTGAATCTACTTTTCACACCTGTATTTGGCAACCGGTAGTTTTAGTCGAAAGGTAATGGATTTAGGTTTCACTCTGAACATTTAAAATTCCTGGCTGATGCTACTCTGGTGCAGTGACAGCTTTCAAATGAAGCATTAGACTGAGACCCTGCCTGTTCTCTCAACTTGGAATACGAAATCATGACATTCTATTGATGAGGAGTTGGATGCTCCCCAGTATCCTGACCGATGTTTACCTTTTATCGTCCGCCGCCGAAATAGATCATCTTGTCAGCAGTTCTGTTCGTACATAGTCTATGGACATGGCTAGTGATTAATTGCCTGACTTGTCCATGGTGGCTTCAACATGTCTTCTGTGACCACTGTAGCCCATGCGCTGAAAGTTGTACTCTTAGTGCTGTTAGCTGGTGAACGCTGTTAAGTTTTGTAACTCCAGGAGTTAATCAAAAGAAAATCACAGGAGACCAGGATAACGTGTGAGTTTTTATGTATGTACATAATAAAGAACTTCAGTTCCCAGTGTGCAATGTGGCTGTTCACCCGGAACTGGAAGTGACGTTGGTGAACGGGACACAGGATCTTGGCGGGCTAGGGGCTCCCGAGCGAAATGTGGTCTAGCTGAAGCCATTCTGTAAATCTGTAAATAAAGTAGTTCTAGCATTTTTATCCCGCAAGTTTGTCTTAGTTAAAGAACGGACATAGCATGGTGTCAGAAGTTGGCATGGGATCTAAATACAAAGTGTGACTGAATACCGTGAGCGACTAAGAAAGAGATGCTTGGTTCCAATGGAGAGAAGCTGCCGGCAAGAGAGAACACTGTCTCGAAGTTCACTAAGAGATTGAAGTGAGAGGGGCACAAAAGAATTCCTTCCCCTCAATGGATAACCTAACTCTACCTATGCAGTTTATCGGCAGTCTAGCTGGTAATTGGAAATGCTTTAAACAGCAATTCAATATACATTTAGCAGTAAGTAGAGCCGGAGGCGCGGAGGAAAATTGGACGTGTCTATCTTTCTACACGTAATTAGCGAAGATGGTTTAGACATCTATATTAGCTTTCAAATTGATGAGACAGCCTTGACATTGGACACTCTGATGACAAAATTTGAGGAGTATTTTGTCCCAAGTAAAAACATCACGTCTGAAAGATACAAGTTCTTTTCCTGTGACCAGAAACAAAGTGTTAGCTTTGACCAATACTTAGCTGAGCTTCTCACAATGAATAAGTCCTGTGAGTTTGGAGACTTGAGATAATCACTAGTCAGAGACAAAATAGTTTGAGGCATCCCAGCTAATGTTGTCAGAGAAAGATTGCTCCGAGAAAAAGGTTTAACGCTGGTTAAGACTGTGGACATGTGTCGGGCACCAGAGACCACACGGGCACAAGCTAAAGAGCGTGCATGCTGTGAAAACAGAGGGACAGAGCACAAGGTGTTTCACAAATCAAATGCAAACAAAAGAGATAGGCTCAAACACCAAATGCAGCAGATGTGGAGGTAGGCAGGACTCAAAGAAACGTCCTGCTTATGGAAAGTCTTGTAATAATTGTGGGAAGAAGAATCATTTTGCAAGGTGCTGCAAAGCTGGAGCTACCAAGAGAAAGGTGCACACTGTTGATGAGGAAATTGAGGAAGTCTTTGTAGATTCTCTTTAGACTGCTGGTGCTGGTAAAAATGAACGGATTGTTCCAGTGACTGGGAATGAGACAGTAATTCCATTCAAGCTTGACCCTGGAGCACAGGTGAGTTTGTTATCCAAGGATGATTACAAGACTAAAATTTACCCAGTGAAATTAAAGGTGACTGGCTATACTGAGGGAATGCTCCAGTAAAAGGGGGATATATAATGACCTCCAACACAAGGGACAGCACCTAATGGCACACCTACTGGTTGTTAAGAAGAGAGTACAGCCAGTATTAGGTCTGACTGCATGTGAAAAGCTCAACTTTGTGGAAAGAGTTTTTGTAGTGGCTTCACAGGCCAAAGGTGACCAAGCAACACTCAATATAGAATATGCAAATGTCTTTGAGGGGGTCAGATGCTTACCCGATGTAGCTCATGAAATTCATAACAGCATCAGTGAAATCTCTGGAGAGGTTATGCAAGAAAAGCACAAGAGCTCCACCTTCCATAGATATCAGGACCAGCTAAACTGGCATAACAGTCAGGATGCCAGTGCTAAACACAGTGATCATGAAGTCAAGTCAAGTCAAGTTGCTTTTTATTGTCATTTCGACCATAAGCTGCTGGTACAGTACACAGTAAAAATGAAACAACGTTCCTCCAGGACCATGGTGCTACATGAAACAATACAAAAATACACTAGACTAAGTGAGACAGCACAAGGCTACTCTAGACTACGTAAGGCAACACCAAAACTACACTCGACTACAGACCTACACAGGACTACATAAAGTGTACAAAACAGTGCAGGGCACTACAATAATTAATAAACAAGACAATAGGAACAGTAGAGGACAAATTACAATATAATAATAAATGATGTAGATGTCAGTCTAGACTCTGGGTAAGAAGAAGTTGCCAGTCTTGCTTCCACATCATGCAGCTTTGTTTCAGAATCTGTCTCTCATCGACTATCAGTTAAAGGCTAGAAATCAAAAATATCTCCATGCTATTCTCTGAAGTTGAAGAGAAAAAATAAAAAGGAAGATTGGGAGACCACACAGACCCCAAGGTCAGAACAACACCACCAGTTCAACACAAACCAACAGGATGAGTTCAAACAAGAGAAAATCTGCAGATGCTAGAAATCCGAGCAACACGCACAAAATACTGGAGGAACTTGGCAGGCCAGGCAGCATCTATGGAAAAAAGTACGGTTGACATTTTGGGTCGAAACCCTTCCGACAGGAGGAGTTGCTATCTACTATATGCTGCCAACAGAAGGAGCTCTGTGAATTGAGGCAGAATCAGTTTGAACTTGTGCAAAGATTCACTGATCACATGGCTATAGTCCAGGGCTCCATGATGAGGCACATGGACCGAATAATGGTCATGTAGCAAGAACGAGAACAGAGATGAACAGATAGTTTCTTTGTAGAAGGATGTGAAATAAATGAACACTGAGATCAGAGTTCTCAGAAAGACACTGGTATTAACGCACCAAGTGAAAGGAAGATATCTGTGGAAACAAATAGCAGTCCAAAGTGTTCATTAAGTCACCACAGAGACTGATTGAGAGCTATTGAGTGAACAAGGAACTGTATTTGCTCATTACTATTGATATTAATGTAAATATCTTTGTTGGAAAAGGAGGAAGATGTGTTATTATATATGTACATAATAAAGAACCTAAGTTCCAGTGTGCCATGTGGGTGGTTCATCTGAAACCGGAAATGATGTTGGTGAACGGGACATGCTTTCGGTGGTCTGAAGGTCCTGAGTAAAAAGTGGTTGGGCTGAAGCCATTCTGTAATTCTGTTAATAAAATAATCCTGGTATTGTTACCCATGCAAGTTTCTCTTAGTGAAAGGACAAATATAACTATGTATATGTTTAGTTTTACTTTGGTGCACCTATGCCATAAGGCAATGCTTTACAGGTAAGCTTCACTGAGTGACGTGGATCATAATATGTGAGTACAGTGTCTGACGTCACCATTTCTTTTGTCTTTTCAAAAGCTAACTCACACTGCTTTGTCCATTGCCATTTCTTTCTATCTATAGTAATGAGTTCATGGAGTGGAGCACAGCAGCCAGATTTGGCAGGAACCCGTTATAGTAATTGACAAATCCTGAAAAGGACTGCAACTGTGACATGTCCTTTATGTCCTTTGCCCTTTGTGCATCCACCACTGCTTGAATTTTCTCAACACACTTGTGTAATGCTTGTGCGTCAATGATGTGACCACAGTAAGTGATGTTTGGTTTAAATAATTC
The DNA here is from genome assembly GCF_963921235.1 of Mobula hypostoma. Classification (NCBI taxonomy): domain Eukaryota; kingdom Metazoa; phylum Chordata; class Chondrichthyes; order Myliobatiformes; family Myliobatidae; genus Mobula; species Mobula hypostoma. The sequence goes on along the minus strand of NC_086119.1, from coordinate 27,628,611 downwards.
ACACTTGTTGTGTTGTGCTCTGAGTCCATAATCATCTAATCTTTTTAATATTCTCTTGAGATTTTAGAGATGTTCTTTGTCATCCTTTTTGGTAACACTGATGTCATTCAAGTAATACTTGAGTGCCTAGGCTGCCAGCTTTCGGCCAGAGTGCAGATGCAACTGCTAATTTAAAAAAATAAGCCTATTATAATGATAGAGCCCCTTGTGAGTGTTTATGCAGAGAAACTCTTTGTAGTTATCTATTGGTAGGCCTCAGCTAAGTCCATTTGGCTGAAATGTTTCCTTGTAAAAAGGTTCGCAAAGATATCCTCTATCCTTGGCAGATCTACTTCTAGTACTTGATTAGTGGTGACATTAATATCACCCCAGATCCTAACTGACCCATCCTTCTTGTCTAGTAGGACCATTGGCATAGCCCATGGGCTCTACTCAACCTTGGAAAGAATTCCTTCAGCCTCTATGCAGTCTAGCTCACTAGCTACTTTATCATGGATAGTATAAGGAACCGGAGGGCTTTGTAAAATTTGTGTGTGGTATTTTCATTTAACACTAGTTTACCCTTGATATGTTTGAATTTTTCAATGCCAATCTTGAATACGGGTGTGGCATCATCGAGTATCTTTCTTAATTCACTTTCAGATGACATTATTGCAGGGGATGTGGCATGCATTTGACAGATGGGTCGGCAATCAAGTTGTAGTTGTCTCAGCCAGTCACAGCCCCACCATGCTGGCCCTCTTTTTTACCACATACAAGCCAAATGTGGCTTGTTGGTTGTTGTATTTCATTGTTATGAATGTCATTCCCACAGAAGTTATCTTTTCTCTGGAATAAGTTCTGAGCTGGATATCTGCAGGCTTCAGTTTAGTATCTTTGAAATGCCGTTCAAACTCATTTTCTGGAATGACTGATACAGCCAAGCCAGTGTCCAATTCCATTCTAATTAATTTGCTGTTCATGTCTGACGTGAGCCATATTGTTTAACTATTATTAGTTTTCACAGTGTAAACTTAGGGCTACCCAGTGCTGTGTCGCTCTCGTCATTATCAGATTTTTCATCAACAACATACAGATTAGTGCTCTTTTTGAAACTGCAACCTGAGTTTTATCTCTAAATCTTCTCTGTGCAGTCCAATTATTTTTGTCTGCCTGACATGCTTTTGGTATGTGCTCCATTTTGTTGTATTTTCTGCAAGATCTGCCTTTAAACCTGCATTAGTCTGGTGCACGTGAGTACCTGCCATAACAGTAACACATTTATTTGTCCGAGCAGTTTTCTGTTTAAACATTGCAATTTTGTTCACGCTCGCTTTCATTCCTGACTGAAACTCAATTACTTCTCTTGCTGATGCTTCCATTAATGCAGTAATTTCAAATGCTCGCTTAAATGTAAGTTGTGCTCAGTTAGGAGCCATTTTTGAATGCTTTGATGTAAGTTTCCACAAATTAAATAATCTCTCATTGCATCATTAAGCCCATCAGAAAACTGACAATGCTTGGACAATCTCTTCAATTCAGCCACCTAAGCTGTAATGAATTTTCCTTCCTTTTGATTCTGCTTATGAAACTGAAAGTGTTCTGAAATCATGAATGGTTTAGTACTCACTGATTATGAAGCTGAGAATTGTGTCCGTTTTCTTATTTTTTTAACTTGACCATCTTTTTACGCTTGTGAAGAAAGATTTCATCTAGCACTTCTTAAAAATTTGAACATCTCTCTCTCTCCCCTTTCCAAAGTGAAATGAACTGCACTTATTTTTGAAACTTGACCGTCTTGCTGTACTTCAACAGGTAGGAAGTCATCTCGGGTTTGTTTTAATACTTCTTTGTTACCACTGTTATATTTTGCAACTTCAAAAATTAATCAAAAGAAAAATACAGGAGCCTGGGATAACGTGCTTGTTTAGCTTTACACTAATGAAGTGTGCATATATAACATGTGCTTATACTTTTATGTATAACCCATAATGAATTGGATAAACAAGAAAGAATTCTTAATCATACACTATATTAAAATATTACTCAAATACTACTGAAATATTAAATTCACAAAAACACAAGGAGAAGCTTCAGATCATTATCATGTAAACAACAGGAATTCTGCAGATGCTGGAAATTCAAGCAACACACATCAAAGTTGCTGGTGAACGCAGCAGTCCAGGCAGCATCTCTAGGAAGAGGTACAGTTGACGTTTCAGGCTGAGACCCTTCGTCAGGACTAACTGAAGGAAGAGTGAGTAAGAGATTTGAAAGTGGGAGGGGGAGGGGGAGATCCAAAATGATAGGAGAAGACAGGAGGGGGAGGGATGGAACCAAGATCTGGACAGGTGAATGGCAAAGTGGATAGACATGTCAGAATCCGGTGCTCCCGATGTGGCCTTCTATATATTGGCGAGACCCGACACAGACTGGGAGACGGCTTTGCTGAACACCTACGCTCTGTCCGCCAGAGAAAGCAGTGGCCACACATTTTAACTCCACATCCCATTCCCATTCTGACATGTCTATCCACGGCCTCCTCTACTATAAAGATGAAGCCACACTCAGGTTGGAGGAACAACACCTTATATTCCGTCTGGGTAGCCTCCAACCTGATGGCATGAACATCGACTTCTCTAACTTTCGCTAATGCCCCACCTCCCCCTCGTACCCCATCCATTATTTATTTTTATACACACATTCTTTCTCTCACTCTCCTTTTTCTCCCTCTGTCCCTCTGACTATATTGCCCATCATCTGGGTTCCCCCCCCGTCGTTCTCCCCGGACCTCCTGTCCCATGATCCTCTCATATCCCTTTTGCCAATCACCTGTCCAGTTCTTGGCTCCATCCTTCCGTCTCCTGTCTTCTCCTATCATTTTGGATCTCCCCCTCCCCCTCCCACTTTCAAATCTCTTACTACTCTTCCTTCAGTCAGTCCTGACGAAGGGTCTCGGCCTGAAACGTTGACTGTACCTCTTCCTAGAGATGCTGCCTGGCCTGCTGCGTTCACCAGCAACTTTGATGTGTGTTGCCTGATCATTATCATGTTCCTTGTTGTGCAATTATGGTGGGTGTTAGCTGATTGCTGTGCTTCCTGTATTTCCAGTGTTGGTAAATAAGATTACTGTAGAATGGTTTCTTAATAGTCAGCATAGACGGAGTGGGTTGGCGTGACTGTTTCTGTGTGGATTCTGATGCTAATCCTCAAATGTACAAAGTTTGTACTTCTATTTTCCTTCTTTTCATTCCCCTCCTTTCTCGAAGGCATTTCCAAAGGCACTCCAATGAATGGATGTTGGGGGTTGGGGAAGGGGGAAGAGGTGTCAGAAATGAAAGCCAGTAAAGGAGAATTTTGGTAATAAGATGGGACTGATGGTGATTTCATAACCTCCAAGGCTAGTGCTCTCATATTTACTTTCCACTCGCTTCCTATTGATTTTATGCCAGACCATTTTTGGGGAGTGTATTTCAGATTTTTCTCCCCTTTTCATGTTTAGAATCATATTCTGGTATCACTAATGAATGGTTGGGTTGCAAGATTTTGACAGTATCCTTGGATCAGCTTAAACCTCTCATTCAGATCTTACCCAAATGTATGATATTAATCAGATCTTCCCCCACTGCATTCAGAGAAATGCAAACTATCTGAGCTCACATAGCTCTTTTAGTCCAGGAATCATTTTGTTGAATTTAGAGTATGATGCTGCAATATTGTTATTTTATTGTATCTACTTTAAAAGTACCACATTTCCCTTTTGAGTAAAGTATATCCATTTGTTCTAGCTAGTGCAAGATGATAAACATGAATGTCTTTTTATTGAGCATCATTAATCACTTAGGTAAGAACTAAAATTATCATTTTTAATGATGCATTTCTCCAGATGTAGCCTCAAACAACTTAGACTGGTTAACATTCCAGCTGTCTTGAGATCCAGTATTTATCAACTTTTTAACTAAGTTGTACCAGTCTACCAGCTTTTGGTGAACTCTGTATGTGGACTGAATCTCTCTGCAAGGAGTGTGGGTTGCGGCTGTGGTGATTCAGGTGCATTGAGTACGATGACCTTCCTTAAGTTTCATGGTTCATTTGGAAATATCCACGGATGGATAAAGTACATCTGATTAATAGGAAAATTGCAAAAGAAGCCACATTTAAATTTTAGTGAAAGTCTGTGCTCTTTGTGCTTTTGTAGTTTGAAGGCTCTCTCCGTTTAGAAAATGTGGCTGCCTTTGTTTCAAGCATCCTAGCCTAAAGCTCTTCTGTTATCTCTATGAGCGAAGCAATTTCATCATCATAATGGTTTTAAGTAATGGAGCTGTTCTCTCTTCTTAAATATTGGATGTTATTTAGAATAAATCACTCATTACAGCACTAATACATAGGAACATAAGAAATAGGAGGAAGGGTAGGCTATTTGACTCATCTGTGACATTCAAAGTTTTAGAGGGTCAAAGGTTAACTTATTATCAAAGTATGTATCCACATACAACTTTGAGATTCATCTTTCCCAACTAGCCACGGAACAAGGAAAGAACATGAAAGTACTTCTGAGAGAAACATCAAACCCACCCCCTGCACAAAGAAAGAACGGCATCCCAATCATCAATCTCCAAAACCCCCCCCCTTTCCGTGCAGAGAATGGAACAAGAACATCAACCCACAAACCCCCTCCCCTCGCACAACAAAATGGAAAGGAATGGGCGAAACACACAGAATATAAAAACTGTAAGTCTGAAAAAGTCCACAGTCAATATGATTCATTTTAATACAATTATGGCATATCTGTCTGTAGACTCAGATCCATCTACCTGTCTTTTCCCCATAACCCTGAATTCTCCTGAAGTGCAAAAATGTATCTAATTGTGTCTTGAGTATATTTAATGAGATAGCCTCTTTTGCTCCTCTGGGCAGAGAATTCCAGAGATCCCTGACTCGCTGGGAAAAGTAGTTCCTCCTCATCTCTCACTTACCGGCGGAAGCAACTTTTCTGCCTCTATCTATCCCTTTCATAGCTTTATATGTTTCTATAAGATGCCCTCTCATTCTTCTGAGCTCCAGTGAAGTTAGTCCCTGGTGACTCATTCTCTGCTCTTAGACTAACCTCCTCAACTCCAGAATCACCCTGTTGAACCTCCTCTGTGTTGCATTTAAGGCCAGTATCTCTTTGCTCAAGTAAGGTTGCAGTACTCCAGGTACAGCCTCACCAGTATCCTGTACAGTTGCAGCATAACCTCCCTGCTGTCAAGTTCAATCCCTTGAGCAATGAAGGCCAACATTCCATTTGCCTTAACATTTTATGATTCAAACTCAAGCACTCCCAAGTGCCTCTTTCACAATTTAAATAATAAATTGATCTTCTATTTTTCCTTCCAAAGTGAATGAACTCCCTTTTACCTTTGCAGCATTCCATCTGCCAGACCATTTCCTACACACTTAACCTATTTATATTTCTCTGCAGACGCTTCACATTATCTGTACAAATTGCTTTTCCAATCAATTTAGTGTTATTGGCAAACGTAGATACACTACATTTGGTCCCCTCTTCGACATTGTTAATGTATATCATGAACGGTTGTGGTTCTAGCACCAACCCCTGTGTCCCTCTGCTCACCACTGACTGCCAACCAGGGAAAAAACCATTTATCCAAACTCCTTGCCTTCTGTTAGTTAACCAATACTCTATTGATGCTAATACATTATCCCCAACTCTATGCATAAGTCTTTTATATGGCAACTTATTGAATGCCTTCTGGAAATCCAAGTATACAATAGCTGCCTATTCTCCTCTATCCACTGCACTCATTATAATCCTCAAAGAACTCCAGTAGGTTTCTCAAGCCAGACTTGCCCTTTATGAAATCATGCTGTGTCTGTCTGATTGAACAATTTCTATCCAGTTGTCTCACTCTTTCTTCCTTAACAAGCATTCTCTTGACTACAGACGTTAAGCTAATAGGCCTATAGCTGCCTGCTTTTTTGCCAACATCCTTTTTTAAACAGTATCATGACATTCACTGACTTTCAAAGCACCAGGACCTGCCCAGATTCCATAGATTTTTGGTTAATTATTACAAACACATCTGCTTCAACTTCCGCCGTACTCTCTATAGCCCAGGATGCATCCCATCAGGACCAGGACCGTGTCAGCTGTACAAATGAGAATATCTGACACAGATCACCACGGACATATAATGTTTTCCACTTTAGCTGAAATGTGGCTTCAATGTGCTTGGAATTAACTATGAGGAAAAATAATTATTTGTTTTTCTTGGAGGTAATTTGACTGATGGGATGTGCATTTAGACTAGCAAAAAAAAAATAAGTTAAAACAAGAATTAGGCACCCCTGTGAAATATCTCCTCCAGGAGTCTTCATTCTAAGAGTTAAGGATCCCTGTGAAAATTAAACTAACTTCATTACTTACATCCTTCATATACATGAGGAGTAAAAATCTTTATGTTACGTCTCCATCCAAATGTGCAATGTGCAACTTATAGTAATTTATTATAAATAGTATGTGCAACAGGACGGTCAATGTAACATAGAAATACAGTTGTGTCAGCATAAATTAATCAGTCTGATGGCCTGGTAGAAGAAGCTGTCTTGGAGCCTGTTGGTCCTGGCTTTTATGCTACTTCACCATTTCCTGGATGGTAGCAGCTGGAACAGTTTGTGGCTGGGGTGACTCTGGTCCCCAATGATCCTTTGGGCCCTTTTTAACACACCAGTCTCTGTAAATGTCCCGAACAGTGAGAAGTTCATATCTACAGATGTGCTGGGCTGTCCGCACCACTCTCACCAATTTCTCTTCAAGGAGTTTCCATTTCATTTTCATCTCTGTCTCTCCTCTGACACTGGATGATTTTGTTTTGCAATACAATTACAGTCAAAGTTAGTGTTTAGACACATGTTCAATAAGCATTTCGGGTCTAAAAATCATCACAAGACTGGAGTTTATAGCAGTTGTTACTTGCATTAAAATAACGTAATTGCTTTCAATTAACTGATGGAATGTTATTACTGATTGACGTCTCTTTTTTGTAAATCTGCCAAGTAATCTAACAGCATTTCTATTCTCATATACACAACCTATTAGTGAGTGATATTTTAATGAGTTATCACATTGTAATTACTATTAGACAACTCATTAGACCAATAAAAGAAAATTTGATACATGTGGGCGTGTAATTTTCCCAGATAAATAAAGCAATATGATTTCAAATTCTGTTTTTGTTTGATATTTTAGCTGCAACCTTATTATCAGTCTTATACAATTTTAATGAGAACTGATCAATCAAAAATCTTAACTTTGAATCTCTCTCCACAGATACTGACTGGTCTGCTACGTATTTGCTGAATTATACTTTTTGGCATCTGGAGTATTTTATTTTTGGATTATAGTTATGACTTTATTCTCTACTTTTCAAATATCTTTAAAAGTTTAGTTGACAGTCATGCTTTTTCCTTCTTTGTTTGGTGTCTCTGAACTTTTTTAAGTATGATTGGCTGCTTAAACTTGATGACAACAGTAGTTCCCTGAATTAATGTCAGGAAAGGGGGTATCTGTTTACATCAGCAGTGTTGAGGTTGCCAGCATTGAACATCACAAAAAGGCTGTCCTAGTTGAACCATAGCCTAGAAAAGCTACACCAGTTCCTCTAATTTCTCAAGAGGCTATAGAAATTCGGCATGTCCCCTTTAACCTTCTCCAGTTTTTATAGAAAGCATCCTATTGGGCAGCTGCTCTGCCTGGGACCTGGAGAAACTACAGGAAATTCTGGACGCAGCTCAGTACATTACAGAAATCAGCCTCTACTCCATAGGCTATGCCTACATTTCTCACTGTCTTGGTAAACCAGCCAGCATATAGGTGTTTTCTCTTCTCCTGACCCCTGCCATCGGGCAGGAGGCACAAAAGCCTGAAAGCGTTACAACCAGGCTCAATCACCGCTTCTACTCTGCTCTTATTAGTGGTATTGAGCGATGGCCTTTTATAATAACTCGGGGCCTCACAATCTAACTTGTAGCCTTGCACCTTACTGTATATTTTTAAAAATTGAGTTATTCATTTATTGACAAATAGTGCAGAATAGGCTGTCCCAGCCCTTCGAGGTGCACCACCCAGCAACCCCCCATTTAACCCTAGCCTAAGGATGGGACAATTTACAATGAACAATTAACCTCCCAACTGGTATACCTTTGGACTGTGGGAGGAAACTGGAGCACCTGGAGGAAACTCACGTAGTCGTGGGGAGAACGTACAAACTCCTCACAGACAGTGGTGGGGATTGAACCCAGATTGCTGTTACTGTAATGTGTTGTGTTAACCACTACTCAAGTGTGCCGTTGTCTGCCTGCACTGCACTTTCTCTATAAATGCGGCACCTTAATCTGCATTCTGTTATTCTGTTATTGTTTTCCCTCGTGCTACCTCAGAGCAGTTATCTGATGAAGTGATCTGTGTGGATGGGATTCAAAACAGCTTTTCTAATGTATTTTGGTACATGTAATGAGAAAAAGAAAGCAATTTACCAAAATCTTCTGCACAATTTGCATCCTTATTCCATGAGTATGGCCTATCAAGAGTTTCTGTGGAGATTGAGATCATTTGGGTGGTTAGGTGCTTTGCAAAGGTCAATAAAAGGAAGTTAGGTTTAGGTGGAGCATCCGTTGTTGGAGTGAGACAAAGTTAGAGTGGGGAACCGAAGTTCTGGCTCAAGTGGCTTCAATGAGAAGAGGCAGAGGCGAGGGTGAAGTTTCTGTCAAATTGTTGTTTCTTTCTTTTCTAATGCCTAGCTAGAATAGCAAGAATGGATCCCAGGTCAGTAGTGTGCTTCTCATGCAAGATGTGGAAGATCTGGGAGAACTCCAGTCTCCCTGATTATTACATCTGCAAGAAGAGCATCTTGGTGCAGCTCTTTATGGACCATGTTAGGGAATTGGAGCTGGAGCTGGATGACCTTCAGTTCATTTAGGATAATGAGGTGATAGGTAGGACCTACAGGGAGATAGTCACACCTACTTGCATGAGACAAGTAGCTGGGTGACTGTCAGGAGTGGGAAAGGGAATAGGTAGATAGTACAGAGCATCCCGTGGTCATTCCCCTTAATAAAAGGTTTATCACTTTAGATACCTTTGCGGGTGATGATCTACAAGGGGATAGCCACAGCGAACAGCAAGGGGAGAAAAAAACCAGAGGGTATGGGTTAAGGGTGAGGGGGGAGAAGTTTAAAGGGAACATTGGGGGGGGCTTCTTTACACAGAGAGTGATGGGAGTATGGAATGAGCTGCCAGACGAGGTGGTAAATGCGGGTTCTTTTTTAACACTTAAGAATAAATTGGACAGATACATGGATGGGAGGTGTATGGAGGGATATGGTCCATGTGCAGGTCAGTGGGACTAGGCAAAAAATGGTTCAGCACAGCCAAGAAGGGCCAAAAGGCCTGTTTCTGTGCTGTAGTTTCTATGATTCTATGGTCTCTGGCACTGATTCAGCATCTGTGGCTCTGAAGGGGAGGAAGAGGAGCGGAGGAGAGCAGTGATTATTGGGGATTCATCAGTTAAGGGAACAGAAAGGAGATTTTGTGAACTTAATAGAGACTCTCTGATGGTATGTTGCCTCTCAGGTGCCAGGGTTGGGGACAGCTCAGACTGGATCCACAACTTTCTAAAGGGGGAGGGTGAGCAATCAGGAGTCATGATCTGTATTGCTACCAACAACACAGGTAGGAAAATGGATGACGTCCTGAAGAGAGAACGTAGAGATCTAGGAAGAAAGCTGAAAAGCAGGACTTTAAGGTTAATAATTTCTGGATTGCTGCCTATGTTATATGCCAATGAGGATAGGGCAGTTGAAAGTGTAGCTGAAGAATTGGGGAACTTGGGAGCATAAATCAGGAACAGATTTACTCAGGGAAATGCACAACAGAAATGTGGAGATTAATTAGGGAGTACACACATTGGGTTCTGAATAGGTGTGTCCATTGAGGCAAGGAAAGGATGGTAAGGTGAAGGAACCATGATTGATAAGAGATGAGGAATATCTAATCTAGAGGAAGAAAGAAGCATCCTTAGATTTTAAGGATCAGACGGTGCTCTTGGGAGTTATAGGTATGCCAGGAAGGAACTTAAGAATGGACATAGGAGAGCTAGAAGGGGACACGAGAAGGCCTTGGCGAGTAGAGTTATGGGAAAAAACCCAAAATGTTCTACACATACTCTTAAGAAGAGGAGAATGCCTAGAATGATAGTATGACTGATCAGGGATGAGAGAGGGAACATGTTCCTGGAGTTGGAAAAGGTGGGGGAAGTCCTAAATGAATACTTTGCCTCAGCATTCACCACTAAGAGAGATCTTGATGAATATGTGGACAGCACAGAACAGGCTAATATGCTAAAACTTGTTGATGTTAAGAAAGAAGATGTGCTGGATCTTTTGAAAAGCATTAGGATAGATAAATCCCCGGGGCCAGATGCATTATATCCCAGGTTACTATGGGAACCATGAGAAGAGATTGCTGCAATTTTGGATCTTTGCATCTTCACTGGCCACTTGGAGTGTGGCAAATGCTGCTCCTTCATTCAGGAACAGAAATAGGGATAACCCTCGGAATTATAGACAAGTAAGTCTTACATCAGTGATGGGAAAACTATTGGAGAGGATTCTTAGAGACAGGATTTATGAGCATTTGGACAAATGTAGTTTGATTAGGGTTAGTCTGCATGGCTTTGTGATTGGCAGGTCATGCCTCTCAAGCCTGATTCAATTTTTTGAGTAAGTGTCAAAACAAATTGATGAAGGTAGAGCAGTGGATGTGGTGTATATGGATTTTAGTAAGGCATTACTCATGATTGGCTCCTTCTGAAAGTCAGGAGGCATGGGATCCAGGGAAACTTGGCTGAATTGATTCAGAACGTGCTTACTTACAGAAAGCAGGGGTTGGTAGTAGATGGAGAGTACTCTGCCTGGAGATGGGTAACCAGTGGTGTTCTGCAGGAATCTGTTCCCAGACCCTTGCTCTTTGCGATTTTTGTGAATGACCTGGATGCAGAAGTGGAAGGATGGATTAGTAAATCTTTGAATGACAAAGGTAGTTAGTATTGTGGATAGTGAAGAAGTTTATTGTAGATTACAGCAGAACATTGATAGGATGCAGAGCAGAGCTGAGAGATGGCAGACAGAGTTCAACCTGGAAAAGTGCGGTGACACATTTTGACAGCTGAACTTGAAGTTAGAGTGCAAGGTTATTGGCAGGATTCTTAAAAGTGCGAAGGAACAGAAGGATCTTGGGGTTCATGTCCGTAGATCTCTCAAAGTTGCTGCATAAACTTTTGGGTGGTTAGGAAGACAGATGGAATGTTGGCTTTCATTTTATGGGGAATCGAATTCAAGAGCCATCAGGTAATTTTGCAAGTTTTAAAACTCTGGTTAGACCACACTTGGAGTATTTTGTTGAGCTCTGATTGCTTCTTTATAGGATGGAATTTTTAGAGAGTATTGAGGGAGATGCTGTCTGGATTAGAGAGCAAGGTTTATGGGGACATCCTGAGTGAGCAGGAGCTTTTCTCTTTGGAGCGAAGGAGGATGAGAGGTGACTTGATAGAGGTATACAAGATGATAAGAGACATAGATAAAGTAGACAGCCAGAGACATTTTACCAGGGAGCAAATAACTAATATGAGGGTATATAATTTTAAGGTGATTGGAGGAATGTATAGGTGAGATGTCGGAGGTAGATTTTTTACACTGTGAGTTGTTGGTATGTGGAATGTGCTACCAGGGATGGTGGTAGAGGCAGATACATTAGAGAGATTCTGATATAGGCTCATGGATGAAAGAAAAATGGAGGGTTATGGGGAAGAGAAGGGATATATTGATCTTAGAGTAGGTTAAAAGGTCAACACAACATCATGGATTGCAGGACCTGTACTATGCAGGAATGTGCTATGTTCCATATTGGACAGAATTGTTCATACATAGATTAATTTTTACAAATATATTTATTCACTCATGCATTGCCGCATTTTTGCCTATTATGCTCTCTAATGCTGCTTTTCATCCACAACCTAATATGATAACCTCCACTACTTTAATCCAGTTGGTAAATAGTGACTGTGCCTAGTATTGTTGCAAACAACAAACAGAAGTAAGTACATTTTAAATGTATGCTGTTATCTCAGAAAGCAGGGCATTTGAAATTGTATGAGCTTTGAAAGTATCCTCTTTTGCTTATAATTTTGTACACATTGTGTCATTTCCAACTGCTCTTACAAGTACTTCAAACTAGTCCTTATTAAATCATTATGGTGTCTCTTGAATTCATGCAAAAAGAGGCTGGAGACATGGAAAGCATGTCAATGATAGAACTGTGTGTATGACAACACTTGTAAAACTGCAGAATTATGACAACTCCCGAGGAGATCCTTTGGCCCATTACGTCAGTGCCATGTTTGTTAAAGATTCACAACAGCATCCTTCAGGGGGTAGAATGGATACAATTCTGAGCAGATAAGTTTCGAATGTGTAGATCTGGAGCTTAAAGGTACTTTAAACTGAATCACCGGGGAGAAGTGCAATATCTAATTATTACCAGGATTTATTGAGTTCAATAGGCGAAGGTTGCCAAGGATATTTTACTTCAGGGCTAATTTAGGTTGAGATAAAATGTTAAATGTCAGGTCTATTCAATAATTTTCAATTTTTGCTGAATTGTTCTTCCTTTCCCTAATCAACACTTCACCCTGAAGCATTTTTTTTTCTTCCCAATAATCCACTGCTGCTTGACTCTATTGTCCTCTATGAATTAAACATTGGTTTCTGGGATTGCAACTTGGTAAATAGAAGCAGCCATTGCTTAAAGAGGCACAGGTCGAGTGTTCCGTTAGATGAAGAGAATATATTAGTTATGAAAATGTAGTGGAATATTTTATGCAGAAGGGAAATTCTGGTCCACTCTTTGAAAAGCAGATAGGCAAGCTGATGATAACTCTGTGGACAGCATTCCTGATGACTGTTGTTGAGTAGTTGTGTGACAATCCCACAGAAACTCTGCTTAAATACTGCATCCCTTATGAAATTTCTCCATAGAGTTGAATATAGATATGTAAATACCACTTAACCTTGAAATATCTCTGTATCTTTTCACCTAGTCAAAATTAGATGGGATTTTTGTGAACATAGTCTGGGCCTGAGATGAGAGAGCTGCCTCAGTGACAGATCAACATCACAGATACATGACACCTGTCAAGAATTTGACGAACACCAATAGGTCTGGGTGCTCATGAAAAATAAATGTCTGATACAATAGTACAACATATTGTACTTTAGAATTGCTCCATTTTAAATGGGCTTCAACCTATTAATTTACAACATGAATTCATTAGGATTGTGAGATAAGTTTGTCACTTGCACCCAAGTCAAATTGAGAAAACTGTACCTATTTTTTTTGCAGGGGATGCATACAGAGATTCTCTCAGTAGGCAGGGATGCCCTACCCAAGGCAGCATAGAGGGACCAGAGGATTCAGAGGTATGTAATCTTAAATAAGTATATGCTTTTAAACAAGGATACAGAAGTTAAATCAACAGTTCTGATTGCTACACAAAATTCAGACAATTTTTCTTTGGTTTAGGAGGCAGGAGAAAAAAGGGATCATCAGTTTAAAATTGCCACTTATGTGTATGAGGGAAGATACTAGATGAAAGTTATGGAAGCTTGGAAAGTCTTGCATAAAGGGATTATTGAAGTAAAGTGCATGATATTTGTTTAAAGGAAAAGTAGATACATTGGAAGTGGAAATACTTCTTATTTGAGAGGTGTACTTCAAGAAAAGTATTGAAATTGCAGGTAATAAACTGACCAAAGGACTGGATTGCAAGTGAGTCAGCGTAGACAGATTGGGGAAATGCTATCCTTTATCAAGTGAACTTTTATGATTTGTTGATGTTTCTTCAGACACTCTTCAGAAAATACTTCTAAAGTGTAGTTGTTTCAAGTACTGGGGAGAGTTAGGTTGTTGTAGGATAATGTGGTAGAGAAGTGCACTTTGCATAATCACTGAATTGATAATCACTATTTGATTTTTCATTGCTTTAACTATATATTTGAAATTAGGGAGAAAATGAGTAGGAAAAACTAGTGTGGAAAAGCCAAGTTCAAATAGAGTTACAGTACCTACGTTGACCTCTGTCTGTGAAGTTATACTTAAAATGAACTTGTTCTAATGAAGCAAACAAATGATTATGATGAGGCCACACAATGATTTAGAATTAATATGGAAATTATTCAGTTCCCTGGTGCTTAAAAACTGCACCTTGATGACTGTAAACAAGTAGCTCAACTCACAAAAATAGTTAATCGATTTCCTGCCATAATGAATAGGATCCCACTTCCCAATGGAAATTAGCGAGTAATTGAGAACGCACATAGTTTTGTTTTATAAAGGCAGTGCAATTAAGTTACAGACAGGGAAATAAAGCCAAATACAATGCAACCAAAATAAATCAGTGTTGACTTAATTCATCTTTGTGTCTAGTTTGTATTTTTCATCTGGTAGGAGAAGCTGTTCTTAATGGACAATGAAAGGGCATCTCACTGAAATCTTAAGCTTGCAAATATTTATGATTAATTATGTAAATGGATAAGTGATGCTATGTTAGCTGAGGTTCTATTTTGATCAGAAATAGCAAAGGAAGAGTTGCAAATATTAGTTTGTTGGCTTAGGGAGTTGGTTTCACATACAATCAATATCAATGAGGTAATTTTCACCTGGACAAGTTATATATACATTGTTTACCATTTGGATCCACAACCATCAACCAGATTAAGAATCCCAGGATAAAACGATCTTCGGGGTCTTTTGTTTGTATCGGAGTGACATTCAGAAATTGAGAATTCTGTATTTTGAATGAAACACAGAGTAGATCTCTGTCTCTGATCTTATAGTTCAATCCACTGTTAAGCAGCTTCCCAAAATGAAGGGGTGAGATTGTGTTAATTATTGAAACGAAAGTGCCAATGGACAGAAACTAGATTGCATTGGGCTGTTGCTGCACTAACACATGATGATGAACTGCTGCCTGCTTGTTCTTGCAGAAGTGTCTCTCCACAACAACATCCCATGCACATCAATCTACAGGCCACCTACTCAGGGACTTGGGCTATATTACTTAATTTTTGTATGTTTTACTGCTGTTGTAACTATGTGTGCTATACGTGCCTTGTGCTGTGTGTGACTGTTGGTAATGAGTTTTGCACCTTGGCCCAGTGGAATGCTGTTTCGTTTGGCTGAATTCATGTGTATGGATGAAGAACAATTAAACTAAAACTTGAAAACAAGTGATTAGCACAGAATATCCTTAAGAAGTGCATATAAACTTATCTCCTTTACCATATGTAAAATCTATGTGGAGAACGCAAGTATGATTTGGTTCGTTTACTGCTGTCCACCAATAATCAACTTAATTTCAAAACTCTATGTTAATCTTATCGGGTTTTTATCCCCACTTGGTTGTACGCTTTTTCAAAGTTGCTATGTTCCAACAGGATGTGAGAAAGTGCAAGATTCGTGTACTTATCCTAATACTTCATGGAGGGAATATTCTGGACACAGGAGGAGGAGACCAGAACTCTAAGGCAGCTGATGTCAATACCTTCACTTCAGTCCTCGAAAAAGTTACCAGTGACCATTTTCCAGCAGCTCTTGGCCACTTTCTCGTCAAGTTAGTCCCCTGCCCTTCTATCTGCTCCGAGGCATTTTCACTGGTTTCTAAGTAAGTACCTTTGGATGTATTTAAATGCCATTTTCTTGATGTGTTGGATCATATACCCTCAGAAGCCACTTTTTTGGGTAAATAAAATGGCCATTGAGTGTATGTTTGTGGTCTTCTCTCTTGTAGCCCTTCTTCTTCAAGTTTCAAGATGTTGTACATTCAGAAATGCTCTTCTGTGCACCATTGTTGTAAATTGTGGTTACTTGAGTTACTGTCATCTTCCCGTCAGCTTAACCAGTCTGGCCATTGTCCTCCAACCTCTTTCATTAGCAAGGCATTTTTGTCCCACTGAATTGCCACTCACTGGATGTTTATTTGTTTTTTGCATTGTTCTCTGTAAAGTCTTGAGACTGCTGTGCATGAAAATTCTAGATCAGCAATTTCTGAGATACTGAAGCCACCCCATCTGGCACCAACATGCATTCACGGTCAATATCGCTTACATTACATTTCTTCCTCATTCTGATGTTTGTTCTGAACAACATCTGAACCTCTTGACCCTGTCTGTATGTTGCTGCAACATAATTGGCTGATTAGATATTTGCATTAAAGAGCAGGTGTACAGGCGTACCTAATAAAGTGGCCACAGGGGTATCACAGAATTCAAATTTTTAATGGGACTTTTGGTTGTTGGAAGGAATTTTTTCCCTTTCCTTCAATGGAAAATCAAAGCAAAATAACCTATGTGAGACTTCCTGCTTGTCCTTTTGTGTTTTTATTAAAATTCTTTGATAGTTCTCATTATCGTTGTGGCCTTCTCTCTTAGTTAGGTGGTGCAGGTTACCTTGACAAGGCACACAAATCAAACTAGTTCTCAAGGTGACAGAATAAAATAAAAGGTACAAACTATACAGTTCACTGAGAAGGTAGCGGGCTGTTAGATGTGGTCACTGCTTGTGATGTGCTGGGACTCGTACACAGCACTCATAGCAATTTGACAAGTCCTTCAATCTTCTGGTGTACAGAGAAGCCAAGAGAGATTAAATAAACTAAATAGTAATAACTTTTAATGGATGAGGTGCTTTAAAACAAAGGATAATATTGGCAGCCAACTTCAGGAGCATTCTATAATCGACTTGCCTATGCCTTCATGTGGCTAAGCTTATGTCTGCCTTCTTTCTCTCCCCTCAATTCCAACACAGGTTGGCTGTCAGCTTTTTTTTTTATCTTTTATACTTTATACTTTATTTATACTTTATATATCTTGATGCCATTCTCACTCCTCCCTATAACTGTGGCTTCCATAGCTGTTCAGTGCTGATGGAAGTTGGTAAGGTTTATTCTGCAGAGTCTTTCAAATATGCCAGTGTTGCCTTGGGCACCTGGTCATTAATCTCTGAGTTTTAAATATGAAAGCTTCCCAGAATGCAGTCAAGGTTAAGTTTTTTTTATCTTATGCACAAGTACATAACTCAGTAGCTACTTTATTAAGTGCCCCGGTACACCAGCTCATTAATGCAAATGTCATATCAACCAATCGTGTCAGCAACTAATTGCATTAAAGCATACAGATGTGGTCAAGAGGCTCAGTTGCTGTTCAGAGCAAGCATTGGAATGGGGAAGAAATGTGACCTAAATGATTTTGACCAGGGAATGATTGTTGGTACCAGATGGGGTGGTTTGAAGATCGCAGAAACTGCTCATCTCCTGGGTTTTTCATGCCCAGCAGTCTCTAGAGTTTACAGAAAGTGGTACGAAACACAAAAAAAACTGGTGAGAGGCTGATTTGTTGATCAAATGCTTTGTTAATGAGAGAGGTCAGAGGAGAATGGCCAGACTGGTTGAAGCTGACAGAAGGGGAAAAAAAACCACGCGTTATAACAGTGTTGTGCGTACAGGTATGTCTGAACATACGATTCATCAAACTTTGAAGTGAATGTCTACAGCAACAGAAGACCACACTAGGTTTCACTCTTGTACCTAATTAAATGGCATCAGCATCGGACTTTGAGGCGAATGGTCCTGGGTTTGAATCTGGCCGGCTTCTTGCACGCTTTCCTTCCGTGCTGGGTTGAATGTTGAGTTAGCAACTTGGCCTCATAAAATAAAAAGACAAAAATGCTATAGAAACAGCGAGGTTGTTGCCCAATTAGCCGCAAGGCTTGGAGAGGAATAGCAACAATAACAACCTAATTAAATGGCCACTGACCGTATATGCACGGATGCAAAGAGTTCAAAGGTCAGGTAACATGATGGGGAAGGCAAGTCCACGTCCAACCATTACATCCAGGAGCATAGATTTAGTTTATTGAACAAATCTTAAATAAAAGCTGGTATACGTAATAACAGGATTTTTGGATTGTCATGAAATCTCATCCAATTCATTGATATGCTTAAGAGAAGGTAACGTGCAGACCGTATACAGACTGGATAGCTGCAAACTGACAGAAATGCAAATTCTTACCTGTATCCCGGGATGCCATAAGAAAGCATTCAGTTTGAACAATGGAGGTTTTGCATGTAATTGGTACCCTTGATCTTTACCAAATGAATTTCTAAAGAAATAGAAAATATGGAAGAATCATTTCAAGCGGAATCATTTTTCAGAACATTGAAAATAAATCAAGTTGTAAATTATGGAATGTGTTAAAACATTTTATAGATTCAGAAAATGCTTGAAAATGCATTATTTCACTTGGAATTTTGCCATTAAAGGATTAGATTGAACATTTTTCATTGGTGATTAATAGAAACTGATGCACTGGCTCTGCTGTAGATTATCTGTCATTACAAACGGCAGGAATTAAATGTTCAGATCTGACATTCAAATGAATGCAGGCATTAGCCTGAAACACCTGGAGATTCTGGCAACAAGCAGGTATTATAACAATACAGGCAGCAGTGAACAAGTGTTCTACGATAACAGCACTTTTTATACTCTTATTGGTAAAACCAGTATTTTTAATTTCTAGCCCTAAGTGGTTTGGTTGGAATAGCTGTTTGATCTTCCCAATGTAACCTGATGTTAATCAGATGGTTATGAGTCTGAAAATGCTTATGTCTAGATTGGGTGGAGATGATAGATTTCCTTCTCTGGAGGAACTGCGATATCAGATGGTTTTAGTGGTAACACAATTGTTTCATGTTCACAGCAAGTGAACTCCCTTTTCACTCTGGGTTTAATTTACAATTGCTTAACTAAATTTCCTTGATAAAGTTAGAGCTTCCTTTATATCATTGGATCTTTTGACTTGGGTAGTTCACTCTTTGAGGAGATTTGGCGTGTCACCAAAAACACTCAGATTTCTGCAGGTGTACCGTGGAGAGCATGCTAACTGCCTCCATCACTGGCTGCTGTTGGGGGTGGTGGTGCTACTGCACAGGTTCGAAGTAAGCTGCAAAGAGACGTAAACTTAGTCAGCTCCATCATGGGCACTAGGCTCTTTAGTATCCAGGATATCTTCAAGGAGAAATGCCTCAAAAAGTCTGTGTCCATCATTAAGGACCCCCATCACCCAGGACATGCCCTCTACTCATTGTTACCATCAGGGAGGAGGTACAGAAGACTGAAGGCACACACTCAATGATTCAAGAACAGCTGATTCTGAATGGACAATGAACACATGAATACTACCTCACTACTTTTTTTTTGCACTACTTACTTAATTTAGCTATGTTCATAAAAGCGTGCAGACATGATCAAGAAGGTCAGTTGTTTTTCACACCAAACATCAGAATGGGGAAGAAATATGGAATGACTGTTGGTGCCAGATGGAGCGGTTTGAGTACCTCAGAATCTTCTGATCTCCTAGGATTTTCACGAACAGTAGTCTCTAGAGTATTATAGAGAATGGTTGGAAAAAGCAAGAAAAAAATCTAGTGAGCAGTAGCTCTGTGGGTAAAATGCCTTGTTAATGAGAGAGTTCAGAGCAAAATGGACAGACTGCTTCAAGCTGAGAGGAAGGTGGCAATAATCCATATGTTCCAGAAGAACATCTCTGAATGCATAAGGCATTGAGCCTTGAAGTGGATGGGCTACAGCAGCAGTAGACTACGAGCATTCAATCGGTGGCCACTTTATTAGATACAGGAAGCACCTCACAAAATAGCCACTGAGTGTAAATTTCCTTCCCTTGGACCATTAGACCTTCTGATTTGCATATTTCATTTTCATAACTAGAATGCAACCACACTATATAGTTAAAGTAGAATGCTTCTCCACTATCACATTCTCATTGAGTTTGGTTTCTCACTGTTAACTCACTTGCACTACAATAACTTATTAAGGCTATGAACCTATTACCATACTGTTTAATAAGAGATGCACTCCAATGTTCTGTTTCCCCATATTTTATGCTTTTCTCAGTTGTTGAGAGATGAGGAGAGCTCTTGAATGGTTCTGGAGGACTGGTAAATCGCAAATGTCACTCCACTTTTTAAGAAGGGAGGCAGGCAAAAGACAGGACATTATAGGCCAGTAAGCCTGATGTCAGTGGTTGGGAGGATTTTAGAATCCATTATTAAAGATGAGACTTCAGGGTATTTAGAAACACACAATAAAAAAGACTGAAGTCAGCATTGTTTTCTTAAGAGGAAATCTTGCTGAACAAATTTGTTGGAATTCTTTGAGGAAATAACAGGCAGAATGTTGATGTTGTTCACTTCAGTTTTCCGTAGGGTTTTGACAAGGTACTGCACATAGGGTTACTAAACAAGATAAGAGCCAATGGTATTACAAGACAAATATTAGTATGGGCAGAAGATTAGCTGTCTGGCAGAAGGCAAACAGTGGGAATAAAGGGGGGCTTTTCTGGTTGACTGCCGGAGACTAGCAGAGTTCCACAGGGGTCAGTCTTGGATCTGCTGCTTTTCACGTAATATGTTAATAATCTAGATGACAGAATTGATGGTTTTGTGGGCAAGGTACAAAGATAGGTGGAGGGGTAGGCAGAAAGCAGGCAGACTGCAGAAGGACTTGGGCTTGGTGGTAAGGAAGGCAAATGCAATGTTAGTGTTCATTTCGAGAGGTCTAGGATACGAAGTCAAGGATGCGATGCTGAGGCCTTATAAGGCACTAGTCAGGCCACCTTTGGAAAATTGTGGGCAATGTTGGGTCCCTTATAGAAGAAAGAAAGTTCTGGCATTGGAAAGAGTCCACAGGAAGTTTACAAGAATGATCTCAGGAATGAACAGGTTAACGTATGAAGAGTGTTTGATAGCTCTGGGCCTGTTGTCACTGGAATTTAGAAGAATGGGGGGATTTCATTGAAACCTATTGAATATTAAAAGGCCCGGATAGCGAGGGTGTGAAGGGTATGTTTTGGATAGTGGGCGAATCTAGAACCAGAGGGCACAGCTGAAGAATGTCAGGATGTCTCTTTTGAACAGAAATGAAAAGGAATTTCTTTAGAGGGTGGTGAATCTGAAATTCATTGCCATAGATGGCAGTGGAGGCAATGTATATTTAAACCAATATTGATAGGTTCTTATCAGCTAGGATGACAAAGGTTATGGGGAGAAGGCAGGTCAATGGGGTTGATAGGAAATATTAATCAGCCATGATTGCATGTTGGAGCAGGCTTGCTGGGCCAAATGGCCTAATTCTGCTCAAATGGCCTTATCTGATCACCACTGGACCTAGGGCTCTGTGCTGCAGTACTTGAGGGTGGATGTCAAGAATGCCCGAGCATATAGAGTGCAGCAAGCCAGTAGTTTGGTCAACTGTCAGTGAGATCTGACCTACTATGCAAATCCCAGGATAGATTTCGCAGGTGCGGTCCAGATTCAATTCCACTTCAGCAGACAGCTGAGTGAAGTTTCTGGACTTCCATTCTGGTTCTGGATTGGACAGTGTTTTAAAGCCTGCTCAACGTTGGTTGAAGCGAACATGCTATGGCAGAATTCAGTGATCGGTAATGGCTTGTGTAGGATCACTGGGGACCCAAGTCACACCAACCACAATCTATTCCAGCTGCTACCGTCTGGGAAGCGGTACTGCAGCATAAAAGCCAGGAGCAACAGGATCCAGGACAGCTTCTTCCACCAGGCCATCAGACTGATGAACTCACGCTGATTTGAGTGTATTCTATGTTACATTGACTGTTCTATTTATTATAAATTACTATGTTTGCACATTGCACATTTAGATGGAGACATAATATAAAGATTTTTACTCCTCATGTACATGAAGGATGTAAGAAATAAAGTCAATTCAATTCAATTATGTTTTACTACTATCAGTGCACCTTTGTACAGACAAGACCCATTATAAATCTCTTTTAATTGCGTGCCTGAATCTTCAATATCTTCCAGGAAATAAAGGTTAAATAGGGTGGAGCAACACACATCAAAGTTGCTGGTGGACGCAGCAGGTCAGGCAGCATCTCTAGGAAGAGGTACGGTCGACGTTTCAGGCCGAGACCCTTCGTCAGGACTAACTGAAGGAAGAGCTAGTAAGAGATTTGAAAGTGGGAGGGGGAGGGGGAGGGGGAGATCCAAAATGATAGGAGAAGACAGGAGGGGGAGGGATGGAGCCAAGAGCTGGACAGGTGATTGGCAAAAGGGATATGAGAGGATCATGGGACAGGAGGCCAAGGGAGAGGAAAAGGGGGATGGGGGTGAAAAACCCAGAGGATAGGCAAGGAGTATAGTGAGAGGGACAGAGGGAGAAAAAGGAGAGTGAGAGAAAGAATGTGTGTATATAAAAAAAGGGTTGAAATCATTTCTCGGTCACATGCATAAAATATTGCAGTGGTCTGCATTGGATGTCATAATGGAAGTTCAGTTCTGTTGTAGTTAAATGTTGAAAATAGAGACAGGTCCTTTCTCAGTTATAAACACCTGATTTATAGATACCCATACATAAGAGCGAGCTCCTATAAATATTAATAGATTCGAATGGAACCAGTGTTGAGAAATCCTATTCACACCAAACCTCCCCACAGTAATCAGATACCATTGTCTCTTCAGGACACAGGCTGCCGTTTTCTCAGTGGGATGCCAGTCAAGAGATTTGCTTTGGAAATGAACAAACAATCACTTCTATTGATTCTTGTGCAATGATATCTATTAACCAAGATAACATGGGGCAACACACATCAAAGTTGCTGGTGAACAACACCTTATATTCCGTCTGGGTAGTCTCCAACCTGATGGCATGAAAATCGACTTCTCTAACTTCCGCTGCATACACCAGCAACTTTGATGTGTGTTGCTTGAATTTCCAGCATCTGCAAAATTCCTGTTGTTAACATGGGGCAGCCTGATACTGTATCATTGTAATGTGGCAGTGCCAATCAACTGTCCAGCTCTTGGCTCCATCCCTCCCCCTCCTGTCTTCTCCTATCATTTTGGATCTCCCCCTCCCCTCCCACTTCCAAATCTCTTACTAGCTCTTCTTTCAGTTAGTCCTGACGAAGGGTCTGGGCCCGAAACGTCGACTGTACCTCTTCCTAGAGATGCTGCCTGGCCTGCTGCGTTCACCAGCAACTTTTATGTGTGTTGGGTGAAACAATGAATAGACTTTCATGTTAATTGGTTCTCATCGACACCATTTATTACATTAATGTAGAAGGAATGGTTACTATATTGGGTATTTTCTCTATAACAAAATGGACTCTGAAAATGGAATGCAGGGTCAGTCCGTAGAACACCATTTATTCTACTCATGCAGCTATAAGATTCATCTAGTAAGTTTTAAAAAGATCTTCTTTTCTTTATTTTCAGTTCACGTTCACGTTTAACTTTCATTCAATCATACATGAATATAGCCAAACAAAACAGCCAGGGACCAAGTGCAACACACGTTACTAACAGCACATGGCACATAGCACAAATAACACAAATTTCAGAAAAACATACAGTCACAAAGAAAAAAAATATTTGCCCTAGTCCCTGAGTGGCATGACTGTGGTCCTAGTTCAGCTTGTTCTTCTACCGATTGGATGTTGGACTCAGCACCAAGCGGACACCAGAGGGCAGCACTCAACCCAGTACAATTCCAGTGCTCCACCACACCGCCTTGGTATCTGCTCTCCTGGGCAGCTGCAACAAGCAAGCCTGCGGTTTCAGTCTCGGCCTAGCCACAACCAAAGCAATGAAGTACTCCCGCTGTCAGGACTGCCAAAGAACCAATGAACTGGACTTGCAGTATGCTACATTTTGCTGGCGGTTTGATGTTGATCTTTAGAAGCTTTTGTATGACGCATGGCTCCGAGGTTGAACACCTAATGGGTTTTTTTCCTCACTTTTTCTTGCTCAGTAGTTTTTTTCTCTTTTTTTCATCACCAAAAATTTTTTCGATCTTTGTAATAATATTTTTTTTCTTGAGACATTGTAAGTGTTGTTTACTTCGATGTACTCTTGTAAATTTTGGATAATAATAATAAAATGATTTGAAAAGAAAGACTTTTGGATAGGTACATGGAGCTTAGAAAAATAGAGGGCTATAGGTAAGCCGAGTAATTTCTAAGGTAGGGACATGTTCGGCACAACTGTGTGGGCCAAAGGGCCTGCATTGTGCTGTAGGTTTTCTATGTTCCTAACTCGCTGATGGGATAGTTCTGCAGTACTAGATGCTCTTAGTATCCAGAGTGACCCAAGATCGTAAAAAAGATGTAGAGGGTGAACAGATATGCTTTTGATTGGACCTGAAGTGGCCGTGCAGTTCAAGTGCCTACCATCTTAGTGAAGGATCATCATTAATATTGTGAGGAGAATACTTCAAACGAGATTTAAAACTGTTCACCAATATTACATCTCATGGAATGCAATGAAAGTAACTACGTTCATTTATGTACTGCCCTTTGCACCAATTCTGTACCTTGAACTTGCATTCAGCCCTCATGCTGTTCCTATGGCTGTGCCTGCCAGTGACCCAGCGTTGCAGCCACCCCAGGTATGAGTAATGTCAAAGCCTCAGGTGGCCTTCGGCTAAGCTGTCAATTCTCTTTCTAACATGAGACCATAAGACATAGGAGCAGATTTAATCTACTTGGCCCATTGAGTCTGCTCTGCCATTCAATCATGCTGATTTATTTTCCCTCTCAACAGCATTCTTCTGCCTTCTCCCCTTGAAGCCCTTACTAATCAAAAACCTATCAAGCTCTTTAAATATACTCAATGATTTGACCTCCGGAGGCATCTGTCACAAGATTCACAACCCTCTGGCTGATGAACTTGCTCCTCATCTCTGTTCTAAAGGTAAGTCCTTAATCTGAGGTCATGCTGTCTGGTCCGGGACTTCTCCCTCTGTTGGAATCATCCTCTCCCCATCCACTCTATCTAGGCCTTTCAATATTCCATAGTTTTCAATGAGATCCCCTCTCATCATTCTGAACTCCAGCGAGTACAGGCTCAGAACCATCAAGTGGTATTCATATGTTACAGCTTTCATTCACGGAATCAATCTCGTGAACCTCCTCTGGACCCTCTCCAGAACCAGCAGAACCTTTCGGAGATATGGTGCCAAAATTTGCAAATCTTTACATCAACAGCAAAATCAGAAGCATGTAACAGTAGAAGAAATGCATTTAAATATCTTTAGAAAATCTTAAAATTAATAAACTGAATTGAAAACAAATCTAACTAAAATTAATAGTCAACACGAATAATAGAAAATAAAGGTGGAAATAATCTTTTTACTTACCTTTGTGATGCAGGTGGGTTAGCCCATCTCTTTCTTTCAAGGCAATTCCTGGACTCCGTGCTGAATCCAAGATTGAGTCAACTTCTCGGACATGTACCTGTCCTATGTGCTCTGTACTTCTGGGATACTTTTTCCAGTTATAGATGTTAACAATGCATGATCCATGAGGACTAACTCCCAAAATCATCTGCAGTAGGTGAATGGGTTTCAGTGCACCAAATTTTCTTTGTGTTGTGCATCATTAATGTTATTATGCACCCATGAAATAAACTTATTTTTGAGCAGAAGGTTCAACAAAATCTATATACGAAGGGTTGAAACATTACTTTAGCGCAAGGAATTGTGATAACTACCAGTGCAGCAATTAATGCATTAGATGAACTTTACTTTTTGTAAACTAGATAAAAGAATTGAATTGACTTTATTTCTTACATCCTTCACATACATATGAGGGGTAAAAATCTTTTCGTTATGTCTCAGTCTGAATGTACAATGTGCAATTTATAGTAATGTATAATAAATAGTATGTACAGTAAGATGTACAACAGAACGGTCAATATGGCTTAGAAATACAATTGTGTCCGTGTGAATTAATCAGTCTGATGGCCTGGTGGAAGAAGTTGTCCTGGAGCCTGTTGGTCCTGGCTTTAATGCTACGATACTGTTTCCCAGATGGTAGCAGCTGTAACAGTTTGTGGTTGGGGTGACTCAGGTCCCCAATGATCCTTCGGGCCCTTTTTATTCATCTGTCACTGTAAGTGTCCTGAATAGTGGGAAGTTCACATCCATAGATGTGCTGGGCTGTCCACACCACTCTCTGTAGAGTCCTGCGACTGAGGAAAGTACAGTTCCCATACCAGGCAGTGATAGAAAGAGGTAGGCAAAGCTCATGATCATGTATTGCTATAATTTGAAGTTGGTTTGTGCCTCTGAGCTCCCGATAATTTAAATAGTTTTTTTCTGCCTCTTCAAGGAGGGAAAATATCCCTGTCCATTGGGTCCCATGACAGAAGCATAAAATGGAAGCGTGAGCAAGAATATATTACCTGTGAATACTGATGGCAGTGAATTATAAAGCTGCTCTATCTGAAACCTCGAGGTCAATTCTCTGCTTGACCTTTGGTTAGCGACAGACAAATATCATTTGTGAAGCCAACAGATAAAATATAGTTGTGAGGTTATAACATTTACTTTCAGCCAGTTTATTGAAATTAGGCTTTTGCAAATCCTAAATCTTGATTAAAGCCCTGCATTGTTAAAACGCTGATTAAATTTTCAAGGCAAAGCTAAGTACTTAGATATTCTGTCATTTTATCTTGCAAGACTGCAAAAAGTATGAATATTCATCACAGCTATATTTAGCTCAGGAGATACTGTTAGTCTGATGCTTGTTTGAAGTTTATTGCTAGATTTTGGATACAGTTATTGCTTCTATGTTAATGTACACCTGCTGTAGGGCTGATCAGGCCTTTTAACAATATTTATGACGTATCGGACACTCTCTTCCCACAGGTGATCATGAGCATCCATTTCCATGTACCTACTTAGTGAAGACTTCAGAAGGTCATGGGTTGAGTCTCTTCAGATATAAACACAAAATCTAGTCTGTAATGCAGTGATGATTGGGTTTAAAACATCAAAGGATTCAAAGAACATCATTATCAAAGTATTTATGCAGTATACAAACCAGAGATTTGTCTTCCCTCAGACAGCCATGAAGCAAAGAAAACCATGGGACCCATTCAAAAAGAATAATCAATACCACACCCCCCACGTGCAAAAAAAAACAAATCACGCAAACAGCAGCACAGGGTATAAAACACATAATCAGCTGTCAACTTCCAGGTGTGATATTGAATTGAGGCTCCTTTGTTCATGCAGTTTTTAGTAGAAGTGGAGTTAAATCAAGGTGCCCTAGACATCTTTTAACACTAAAATTGATTCTCCAGTCATTACCACATTGCTGTCTGTGAGCGTTTGCTGTATGTCAGTTGGCTGTCGCAGTGACTATAGCAGTAGCTACATTGCAAAAGTATTTCCTTGCATTAAGGCACGAGGGTGATATGAGGTTATGAAGAGTTTAATTTTAGCACAAGTGTTTCATTCTTTTTAACTTCAACTATGTTTTTTCCAAAAGGTTCTTCTATTCACATAGGCACGGATAACCATTGCATTAAACACTGTCAGTCACAGAACAAGTTCCATAAAGTAAAACTCTGACAAACTTATCTGATTCAGAAATTCTGATAGATTGATGTCTGCCTCATTGGTAATGTGTGGGTGCCTCTCTATAAGCTTGCTTTGTCCTGCACACCTATTAAATTTTCCAGTGTCCCTGGAAAATTTATGGTAATACTGTGTAGCATCTAGTAAAATTGAATCAAAATGTGTTTGATTCACAACTGGAATAACATTGGAATAGGCCTAATCTGGAGTACTGTGTGCTGCTCTGGTCACCTAACACCTGCAGAGATGTTGTCAATAAGATTGAAAGAGTGCATAGAAAATTTACAAAAATTTTACTTAGACTTGAGGACCTGAGATAAATGGAAAGGTTGAGTAGGTTAGGACTTTATTCCTTGGAGTGTAGGAGAATAAGGGGAGACTTGATAGATTTACAAAATTATGAGGTGTATCTATAGATAAGGTAAATGCAAGTAGGCTTCTTCACTGAAGTTAGGTGAGACCATAAGACATAGGAGCAGAATTAGGCCATTTGGCCCATCGAGTCTGCTCCTCCTTTCAATTATGGCTGATACCTTTTTCCCCTCCTCAGCCCCACTCCCAACCTTTTCCCCGTAACCATTGATACCATGTCTAATCAAGAACCTGTCAAGCTCTGCCTTAAACACACACAACAACTTGGCCTCCACAGCTGCCTGTGGTAACAAATTCCACAAGTTCACTACCCTCTGGCTGAAGAAATTTCTCCACATCTCTGTTTTAAATGGATGGTCCTTTATCCTGAGGCTGTGCCCTCTTATCCTAGACTCCTCCATCATGGGAAACATCTTTTCCACATCTACTCTGTTTAGGCCTTTCAACATTCGAAAGGTTTAAATGAGATCTGCCCCTCATCCTTCTAAATTCCAGTGAGTACAGACCCAGAGCTATCAAATGTTCCCAATATGATAATCCTTTCATTCCCAGAATCATCCTTGTGAAACTTCTCTGAACCCTCTCCAATGCCAGCACATCATTTCGTAGATGACGAGCCCAAAACTGTTCACAATACTCAAGGTGAGGCCTCACCAGTGCCTTATAAAGCCTCAGCATCACATCCCTGTTCTTATATTCTAAACCTTTTGAAATGAATGCTAACATTGCATTTGCCTTCCTCACCACCGACTCTACCTGCAAGTTAACCTTTAGGGTGTTCTGCACGAGGACTCCCAAGTCCCTTTGCATCTCAGATTTATGGATTTTCTCCCTGTTTAGGAAACCATCTGCACATTTATTCTGCTACCAAAGTGAATGACCATGCATTTTCCAACATTGTATTTCATTTGTCACTTTCTTGACCATTCTCCTAATTTGTCTAAGTCCTTCTACAGCTTTCATGTTTCCTCAACACTCCCTGCCTCCACAGACCTTTGTAGCATCTGCAAACTTGGCAAGAAAACCATCTAGTCCATCATCTAAATCATAAATCATTGATATACAGCATAAAAAGCGATCCCAACACCAAACCCTGCAGAACACCACTAGTCACTGGCAGCTAACCAGAAAAGGATCCTTTTATTCCCACTCATTGCCTCCTACCAATCAGCCAATGCTCTAACCATGTCAATAACTTCTTTACTCAGAAAGTGGTGAGATTGTGGAATGAACTGTCAGTGGAAGTGCTGGATGCGGGTTCAATTTCAACATTTCAGAGAAATTTGGATAGGTATATAGATTGAAGGTGTATGGAAGGCTATGGATCAAATGCAGGTCGATGGGACTAGCCAGAATAATAGTTCAGCACTGACTAGATGGGCCAAAGGGCCTGTCCCTATGCTGCAGTGATCTATGACTCTAATATACAATAGTCCAGAAAATCTTCCACTCCAACTCCTCCCAAAGTTCTAACCATGCTGGATTAACAAAATTATACTGTATTACTGACAGAGATATGCATAGAAGATGTTTTTCAAATCCAAAGGCTTCTTATCACTCTTATTCCATGCTCTTTTTAAAAAATCTTATTTCCACTTCTGCCTTTCACAAGATGTTGCAAAATTTATCTGAAGGTGATGCTGGAAGTTTGCAACTGTAAGAGCTTCAATGACGTAGCAGCTAGAGTGATATTATTACAGCACGTGGTGTTCCGGAGTTCAATTTCGGTGCTGTCTGTAAGGGGTTTCTGTGCGTCCTCACTGTGAATCTCATGGGTTTCCTCCAGGTGCTCTGGTTTCCTCCCACATTGCTAAGATGTATGGGTCAGTAGTAGGGTTGCCAACTGTCCCGTATTAGCCGGGACGTCCCGTATATTGGGCTAAATTGGTTTGTCCCATACGTGACCGCCCTTGTCCCGTATTTCCCCCGCTAAGGTAGAGCGTTCCTGTGAAACCGTTCGTAAGCCGAAATGGCATAAAGTGCAGAAGCAATTACCGTTAATTTATATGAGAAAAATTTTTGAGCGTTCCCAGAACCAAAAAATAACCTACCACATAAAAACCCAAATAACACTAATATATAGTAAAAGCAGGAATGATATGATAAATACACAGCCTATATAAAGTAGAAATAATGTATGTACAGTGTATCAGAATTGGGAAGATTAAGCCAAAACCGATTTGTAGAAAAAAATCAGCACGTACACGCATGCGCACACAGGTGCCCGCGCAAGGCTTCATGGTCATGGTAGTCTTTGTCGGGGTAAACACAAGTGTCCCGTATTTGACTGCTACTTTTGTCCTTTATTTGGGAGTGAGAAAGTTGGAAACCCTGTCAGTAGGTCATTGCAAATTGTCCTGTGATTAATCTAGTGTTAGATAGGTGGGTGGCTGGGTGGTGTGGCTTGTTGAGCCAGAGGAGCCTCTTCCAAACTATATCTCAAAATAAATGGCTGTACAAGAATAAACGCACATTGATTGAACCAGCTCCGAACAACAACTGAAGTTGTTTATCTCAATCGGCTGTTTCCCTGTTAATTGACTATTGTCTCAATCCAAGATATCTGACTGCTTTTCTCAACTGCTCTCCATAATGGCCTCCTGCAGTTAGCTAGTTCCTGCCTATTATTCAAGATTTTTCGGGTAGCATCTAAATGTAAAACGTATTTCACCCTACCTACGGATTCATTCTTTTCACGTTATCAGAATTTTATGTGGGTCAATAGATGAAATAATTTGATATTTGTGGCCACAGGGTGTTAAAGGACTTCAGTATAACCAGTTTAACACAGCATTCATGTTCTCTTCAGGAACTGCACCTTAAAGAAAACACCACTTTCTCTCTTTCTCCCCTGCACCCTGTCTGCACTTTCCCAACTCATTCTTAATCAAGTACCCATTTACTTCTATTCAGACTGTCTCAGCAGAGTCCACATTTATTTGTATCATGTAAATTAACAACATATTGAGTGGTGCTCATGAGTATGAATGAACAATTTTATGTTAAGAAGCCAGCAAAGAGATCACATGATAAGTAGCCTTTCCAGCTTTGAGTATGCACTAAGACTGATCCAAATGATTGGCTGGGTAATTATCTTGTAATTTGCAATGATTGTAAACATTTTTTATGAGAAGAAGGGCAATGTTCCCTCTGTTGACGGAACTCACAGGGTCAAGCAGCATTTGTAGATGCAAAATATACTGAATGTTGACTTTTCCTGTGCCTTCACGGATGCTTTTTGACATACTGACTTCCTCCAGCAGTTTGTCTTTGGCTCCAAGCTCCTGGATCTGCAGTCTTTTTTGTCTCCTGCCACCGTTCTGTCAGCATCATGGGCCAAGGGAGGCAGGGACTTGGAATTATATCGGAGGTTTAGCACAGAAAATACACCAAAGCACTTCACAGAGACATGGGGAATGGGAAGACTAATGAACTAAGAAAGAGGAAGATGTAATATTTGGGGAGGTGGTGAATTCGGGAGAAGAGTTCAAAAGAATGGGAGCTGGTTACCAATGATCAGAAAAGTACTATGATCAGGGAGAGAATTCCAAAATCATAGAACCTAGATGGAATATGCAAAGGAAGGGATAAGAAAGCTGCCTGTTGGAACAGTAACCAGAAAAATAAATAAATATCATAGTTAAGCATAACTTTTCCAATATGCTTCCCCTTAAAAGTAATGTTACATTAATTTAGGGCAAATTGAGAATAAGAAATAGAAAGGAAAGAAATATGGGCAACATCACTGCAATATTTAATTTTTTATAAGGCTTAGACAGACACAGTTTTATTAAGGATGTTCAAGAGTCTTGGGAATTTTATCGTTCATAAAAGAGCAATTTATAAAACCAGGCAAGCAGAAATTTTCCTGGGTCTGAAGGCAGAATTAATGTTTAACTTTAATTTTGCTCTTGGCTTCTTTAACATCCATCCAAATCCTTGCTTCCCTTTAGACGTTGTCCTCAAAATATCTCACTGAATCCATCTAATTGATTTTTATTCAAGGTTGCTTAATGTCATTTCCTGTACACAAGAATCAGATGCAGTGCAAAAAATATAAAAGACAGAGAACACAATAATAATATTACATATAATAATAATAATTATTATTATTATTAGAGATAGGCTAATCCATAATAATCATCTAGATGTAATATTACAGGATAAACAAGCAAGAATGACTTAATAGATATAGCCATTCCAAACACACACAGCATACAGAAATATGCTGAATTAAAAGAGAAATTTGAAAGACTTTGGAACATGAACAGCGTATACATTGTCCCAATAGTAATATCTACCACTGGTATCATCCCAAAGTCACTAGACAATAGCATTAAATAATTGGGCCTACACAACAATATTTACGTAAATCTCCAGGAAGCCTCAATACTAAACATCACCAGAATAGTCTGAAAATCCCTAGCAATTGAGAAATGAGTGTGCATGGCTATGCCCATGGTTTTACCAGCTTGAGCTGAGAAAAAAAATAATAAAGCATAATAAATATAAAATACATGAGATAGCTTGACACGTCAACTGATTGTATGTCCATAAAGTGACACTGGGCTGTACAAAAGGAGACTGATGGAAAATAAGTTAGTGGATGGAAGTGTTGATCAGTCCTACTGCTCGGGGAAAGTAACTGTTTTGAGCCTGGTAGTTCCGGTGTGGATGCTGCATAGACTCCTCCCTGATAGAAGATGTTTAAATAAGGTTTTAATTCAAGACCATGTTATTCTTATCGTAGAATCAACTTATTAATTTTTGTATTGAGATACAGTGCGGAATAGGCCCTTCTGATCCGTCAAGCCAGGCCGCTCAGCAATCCCCCAGTTTAATCCTAGCCTAATCAAGGAACAATTTACAATGATCAGCTAACCTCTCAACTGGTATGTCTTTAGTCTGCTGGAGGAAACTCACACGGTCACGGGGAGAACGTACGAACTCCTTACAGGCAATGGCAGGGATCGAACCCATATCGCCTTGACTGTAAAGTGTTGTGCTAACCACTACACTACCGTGCCGTGCTTAAATCACTTTTACAGTCTGGGTTAAACTTTATAAATAGCAAAGAACACTGTGCAATTGGTAGACTACATTTTGAGAAGATGTTCTCACCCTAGTTGTCAGCTGAAAAATTGCCTGTATTAAAGGAAGGAATTTGGCGCTGTTAATAATTTATTTGTAATTGTGCCATATGATATGAATAATATCCCTGCTGAGAAAGGTGACATTTCTTATTGTTTTTGAGTCATTGTCATCATCAAACAAGTTTGGAGCAGGTTCACTGTGAACATGTGTGAGCTAATGCTTTATCTACTCAATAATTTTTATCTCGGTTTCAGCTTTTATCATTGAACTGGAGGAGCATTTCAAAATTGTTTTGCTTGCAACTTCTATAAAAATGTTCTCTGAATATTATACTCAATTATTTATCAGAAGCTTAGGATATTATTTAAGAATACATTTTTAGTGTTAATTGAACAGCGCTGCAACATTTAGTGATTAACATTATGTTGTTTAATTCTGACATATTGCAGCAATACACAGAAGGTAAGATAGTGTGCTGGGTCATCACTTTTATAAACTTAACCATTAGCTTGTTACAATTCAGTAAAGCCAATTAAAAGCGAAGAGCCTTTTAATCAAATAACTGAGTCCAGTGGGATATTTGCAAATGTTAGTATATAGTATAGGCAGGGTGCCCAGGAAGGAGATAATGGCAACTGTAGTGTAATTGAGTTGCAAGATGAGAAGAAAACTGCTTGCATTTGTATGCCGTCAAATATTATCTTGAGACACTTAATTAATTCCCTCTTCTTGTAGTGTAATTCATGACCTTGCTACACTTTGATGGTATTTTTATATCAAAGCAAATTAATATTTTATCTTAAAGATGACTGTTAATCACAGTACAACCTTCGTCCTGCAACACACACAAAATGCTGGTGGAACGCAGAAGGTCAGGCAGCATCTATGGGAAGAAGTACAGTCGACGGTTCAGGCCGAGACCCTTCGTCAGGGCCTTCTTCCTGTCTGCATTTCAGCACGGTGTCAGGCTGGATTGTTTGTTCATAGTGTTTCAGACTTGAAAGGAAAGTGCCATTACTGAGCCAAAGTGGTTGGCATTTTTGATCATTTTGACAAAATTGGTATAAACATGTCTATGACAGAAACAAATGCTGTAGAAGGTAAAAATCTAGAATGAAAATACCAAAATGCTCGAAATAGCAGGTCAGGGAACAACTGCGGAAATAGAAACAAAGTTCACATTTCTGGTCAATGTCTTGAACTTATCAGATAAAAGGATATTGTTCTGAAACCTTAACTTGGGTTCTATCTCCTCATATGTTGCTATTGATTCGATATTCATTATCCCGAGAAGTGCAAGTTTAATAGAAAGCTTCCACTTTATTTAAAACAATATCAAAAGGATCTAGTGCTTTCCCGGCATATATGAGGAATAAACTCTTCTCAGGCTTACAGCCTGGTACAGGTATTGAGTGTAACCTTTTAAAATTGATATCTGTACCCGACTGGAAGCCCGAGAAGAGTTTATTCAAGAGTAAAAAAGTTTATTTTATGAAGGTGCGCTATATTGATTCTTCCCTTCTACTGAGTCTCAACCATATTCAAAAGTTTCCTGACTGATTATTGGTTGCATTATTTTTGGATATCTGTAACACTGACCTTGGAACAATCAGAAAGTAACAGGTGATTCATTAGAGTTAAAAAAAAGAGCAATATTCTCTATATCAGCATATTGAATATTCATGTCAGAACTATCTAATTAACTTAGAAGTAAGTAATGGAGGCAGCAGTTAGGGCAGTCGAGTGCTCCGTTTGCAGTACGTGGGAAGTCAGGGTGAGTACAATTGTCCCTGATGACTACACCTGTACAGGTGCATCCAGCTGCAGCTCCTGACAAACCGAGTTAGGGAACTGGAGCTGGAGCTGGATGAACTTTGAATCATTTCTGAGACAGAGGCAGAAATAGACAGGAGTTTCAGGGAGATAGTCACCCGTAAAAGTCAGGAGACATGTAGCTGGGTGACAGGGAAGGGGAATAGACAGAATGAGCAGAGCACCCCTGTGGCCGTTCCCATCAATAATAAGTATACCGTTTTGGATACTGTTGGTGGGGATGACCTACCAGGGGCAAGTTCCAGTGGTCGTGTCTCTGGCACCAAGAATGGACCCTCAGCTCAGAAGGGAAGGAGGGAAAGGAGGAGAGCAGTAGTGATAGAGGATTTGATAGTTAGGGGGACAGATAAGAGGTTCTGTGGGAGAGATTGAGAATCCCGGATGGTCTGTTGCCTCCCTGGTGCCAGGGTCCGCGATATCTCAGATCGAGTTCTCAGTATTCTCAAGAGGGAGGGTGAGCAGCCAGATATCGTGGTCCATGTAAGGACCAATGACGTGGATAAGAAGAAGGAGGAGGTCCTACAAAGAGAGTTTAGGGAGTTAGGTGCAAAGTTGAAGGACAGGACCGGCAGGGTTGCAATCTCAGGATTGCTACCTGTGCCACGCGCTAGTGAGGTGAGAAATAGGAAGATAATGCAGCTAAATACGTGGCTAAGGAGTTGGTGCAGGAGGGAGGGCTTCATGTTCCTGGACAATTGGGCCTTGTTCCAGGGAAGGTGGGACCTGTTCCAACGGGACAGGTTGCACCTGAACTGGAGGGGGACTAACATCCTTGCGGGAAGCTTCGCTAGTGCTGCTCCAGGGGGTTTTAACTAGATTTTGCAGGGGGAGGGTAACCAGAGTGTTAGAGCAGATAGTGAGGTGGAGGAGGATAAAGGTCATGCGAGAACTGCAAGTATAGTGCATGGAGTAAAGCCAGATCTAACATATAAAGAGGCTTTGAGGAAAGAGAAGCAAGATAAAAGGTGTAAAGGTAGTAAGGTAGAAAGGCTAAAGTGCGTGTACTTCAATGCAAAAAGCATCAGGAACAAAGGTGATGAACTGAGAGACTGGATACATACAGTACATGTAATTATGATGCAGTGGCCATTACAGAGACTTGGCTGGCACCAGGACAGGAATGGATTCTCAATATTCCTGGATTTCAGTGCTTTAAAAGGGATAGAGTAGGGGGAAAAAGGGTGGTGGGGTGGCATTACTGGTCAGGGATGCTATTACAGCTGTAGAAAGGGTGGGTAATGTTGCAGGATCCTCTTTTGAGTCAGTATGGGTAGAAGTCA
The DNA here is from genome assembly GCF_963921235.1 of Mobula hypostoma. Lineage (NCBI taxonomy): Eukaryota > Metazoa > Chordata > Chondrichthyes > Myliobatiformes > Myliobatidae > Mobula > Mobula hypostoma. The sequence continues at coordinate 27,592,462 of NC_086119.1, read as the reverse complement.
GGAACAGGAAGAGAGCAGTTACTCTACTGGGGGTATTCTATAGGCCCTCTGGTAGCAGCAGAGATACCGAGGAGCAGATTGGGAGGCAGATTTTCGAAAGGTACAAAAATAACAGGGTTGTTATCATGGGTGACTTTAACTTCCCTAATATTGATTGGCACCTGATTAGTCCCAATGATTTAGACGGGGCAGAGTTTGTTAAGTGTGTCCAGGATGGATTCCTGGCACAGTATGTTGACAGGCCGACTAGGGGGAATGCCATACTAGATCTAGTATTAGTAACGAACAGGGTCAGGTCACGGATCTTTCAGTGGGTGAGCATCTGGGGGACAGTGACCACCGCTCCCTGGCCTTTAGCATTATCATGGAAAAGGATAGAATCAGAGAGGACAGGAAAACTTTTAACTGGGGAAGGGCAAATTATGAGGCTATAAGGCTAGAACTTGCAGGTGTGAATAGGGATGATGTTTTTGCAGGGAAATGTACTATGGACATGTGGTCGATGTTTAGGGATCTCTTGCAGGATGTTAGGGATAAGTGTGTCCCGGTGAGGAAGATAAAGAATGGTAGGGTGAAGGAACCATGGTGAAAATCTAGTCAGATGGAAGAAGGCAGCGTACATGAGGTTTAGGAAGCAAGGATCCAATGGGTCTATTGAGGAATATAGGGTAGCAAGAACAGAGCTTAAGAAGGGGCTGAGGAGAGCAAGAAGGGGGCATGAGAAGGCCTTGGCGAGTAGGGTAAAGGAAAACCCCAAGGCATTCTTCAATTATGTGAAGAACAAAAGGATGACAGAAGTGAAGGTAGGACCGATTAGAGATAAAGGTGGGAAGATGTGCCTGGAGGCTGTGGAAGTGAGCGAGGTCCTCAATGAATACTTCTCTTCGGTATTCACCAATGAGAGGGAACTTGATAACGGTGAGGACAATATGACTGAGGTTGATGTTTTGGAGCATATTGACATTAAGGGAGAGGAGGTGTTGGAGTTGTTAAAATACATTAGGACAGATAAGTCCACAGGGCCTGATGGAATATTCCCCAGGCTGCTTCATGAGGTGAGGGAAGAGATTGCTGAGCCTCTGGCTAGAATCTTTATATCCTCGTTTTCCACGGAAATGGTACTGGAGGATTGGAGGGGGGCCAATGTTGTCCCCTTGTTCAAAAAAGGTAGTAGGGATAGCCCGGGCAATTATAGACCAGTGAGCCTTATGTCTGTAGTGGGAAAGTTGTTGGAAAAGATTCTTAGAGATAGAATCTATGGGCATTTAGAGAATCATGGTCTGATCAGGGACAGTCAGCTTTGTAAAAGGCAGATCATGTCTAAAAAGCCTGATAGAGTTCTTTGAGGAGGTGACCAGGCTTATAGATGAGGGTAGTGCAGTGGATGTGATCTACACGGATTTTAGTAAGGCATTTGACAAAGTTCCACACGGTAGGCTTATTCAGAAAGTTAGAAGGCATGGGATCCAGGGAAGTTTGGCCAGGTGGATTCAAAATTGGCTTGCCTGCAGAAAGCAGAGGGTCATGGTGGAGGGAGTGCATTCGGATTGGAGGGTTCTGACTAGTGGTATCCCACAAGGATCGGTTCTGGGACCTCTACTTTTTGTGATTTTTGTTAACGACTTGGATGTGGGGTAGAAGGGTGAGTTGGCAAGTTTGCAGATGACACAAAGGTTGGTGGTGTTGTGGATAGTGTAGAGGGTTGTTGAAGATTGCAGAGAGACATTGATAGGATGCAGAAGTGAGTTGAGAAGTGGCAGACGGAGTTCAACCCAGAGAAGTGTGAGGTGGTACACTTTGGAAGGACAAACTCCAAGGCAGAGTACAAAGTAAATGGCAGGATACTTGGTAGTGTGGAGGAGCAGAGGGGTCTGGGGGTACATGTCCACAGATCCCTGAAAGTTGTCTCACAGGTAGATAGGGTAATTAAGAAAGCTTATGGGGTGTTAGCTTTCATAAGTTGAGGGATAGAGTTTAAGAGTTGCGAGGTAATGATGCTGCTCTATCAAACTCTGGTTAGGCCACACTTGGAGTACTGTGTCCAGTTCTGGTCGCCTCACTATAGGAAGAACGTGGAAGCATTGGAAAGGGTACAGAGGAGATTTACCAGGATGCTACCTGGTTTAGAGAGTATGCATTATGATCAGAGATTAAGGGAGCTAGGGCTTTACTTTTTGGAGAGAAGAAGGATGAGAGGATACATCATAGAGGTATACAAGATATTAAGAGGAATAGATAGAGTGGACAGCCAGCGCCTCTTCCCCAGGGCACCACTGCTCAATACAAGAGGACATGGGTTTAAAGTAAGAAGTGGGAAGTTCAAGGGGGATATTAGAGGAAGGTTTCTTAACTCAGAGAGTGGTTGGTGCGTGGAATGCACTGCCTGAGTCGGTGGTGGAGGCAGATACACTAGTGAAGTTTAAGAGACTACTAGACAGGTATATGGAGGAATTTAAGGTGGGGGGTTATATGGGAGGCAGGGTTTAAGGGTCAGCACAACATTGTGGGCGGAAGGGCCTGTACTGTGCTGTACTATTCTATGTATCTATGTAACTATAGCACAGAAAATAATTCTAAGTCAACTTGTTGGTGAGGACTGTGCAAAAGAGCAGGAAAATTTCATGGAATAAGCCTAAAAAGGTAACTACTTATTTCATCTACTATGTCAACTCAGGCCTAGGGGGCCGGCATCGGGCACGATGACGGACTCTTCACTTCTTCCTCTCCTTCATCAGTGTATTCAGTTCATCTACATTAGCCGCGCCGCTCTCTTCTGGGAGCGTGTTGACCATAGTCTTGGGAGGGCACCCAGGGTTCATCCTCCCGTGCTTGGGCTCCCATATGATGACTAGGCTGGCAGGTAGCTCGGGGTGGCGTAGACAGTGCCCCGCTAGTTGCAGTCTTCTCGCCTCGATTTTAGTGGTGAGCATTGGTAGGTCGTCATAGAGCTCAACATTTGTCATGTGCTGTTGCTAGCTCATGTCAAGAACCAACCGGAGCATTCGTGTATAGCAACCATCTAGAGACTTTCCGTATAGTCTTGGTGAGTGTCCGTGTTTCGCATCTGTACGTGAGAATGGACTCTATGACTGCTATGAAGATTTTCTTTTTAAGCCCTCTGGTCAGGTTCGACTTCCAGATTTCCTTCATGTCGTTCATAGCCCTCCACGCCAGCGCCTTCCATATCTTTCTGTCCTTCTCCAAACTCATCATTCTTGAGCTGAGGTACTTGAAGTCAAAGACTTTCTTAATGGTATCATTCTTTTACGGTCTTGAGAGTACCTTTGTCACAGTTAAACGCCATGTACTCTGTCTTTTTAGCGTTTAGGTGAAGTCCAGCTTTATTGCACTCAGTTTCCACTTTTGTCAGTAGCTGCTGTGCTTCCTCCATCTGGTCAGAGAGCAGGACTATGTCATCTGCAAAATCGAGATCTGTGAGCGTAACTGGTCTGACCCTTTTGGTTCATCCTGGTTTTATGGTAAAACCAAGCTTGTCATGATCTTTCGTAGCTTGATGTAGAGCGTAATCAAGGACGATTATAAAGATGTAGGGTGCCAGAGTGTCTCCTTGCAGCACACCAGCTAGGAGCTTGAACACTGCTGTTTCTCCATCTGGTGATACAACTTTTACCATGGTTTTGGTATAGCTGGACATATTGCTCTCAGCAGATGGTCTGGCACTCCGTAAGCTTTTAGGACCTCCAGCATTTTACCTCAGTGAATGGAGTCAAAAGCTTTGCGAAAATCGATGAAAGTAAGCACGCCTGGTAGGTTGTTCTTCTTGACTTCCTTGATGATTCTACAGAGAATCATTACTGTTTGCATTACTGTTGTGCGCTTCTGCCGAAAACCATTCTGATTGAATCTTAGCTTAGGGTCAATGGCGGTGCGAATCCTGTTCAAGATCATCCAATTGTATAGCTTTGCTAAGATGCAGATCAAGCTGATACCACGGTTTAGAAAAACATAGAAACATAGAAAATAGGTGCAGGAGTAGGCCATTCAGCCCATCAAGCCTGCACCACCATTCAGTATGATCATGGCTGATCATCCAACTCAGAACCCTGTATCAGCCTTCCCTCCATACCCCCTGATCCCTTTAGCCACAAGGGCCATATCTAAATCCCTCTTAAATATAGCCAATGAACTGACCTCAACTGTTTCCTGTGGCAGAGAATTCCACAGATTCACCACTCTCTTTCTGAATAAGTTTTTCCTAATCTCGGTCCTAAAAGGCTTCCCCTTTATCCTCAAACTGTGACCCCTCATTCTGGACTTCCCCAACATTGGGAACAATCTTCCTGCATCTAGCCTGTCCAATCGCTTTAGGATTTTATACGTTTCAATAAGATCCCCCCCTCAATCTTCTAAATTCCAACGAGTACAAGCCTAGTTGATCCGGTCTTTCATCATATGAAAGTCCTGCCATCTCAGGAATCAATCTGGTGAACCTTCTTTGTACTCCCTCTATGGCAAGGATGTCTTTCTTCAGATTAGGGGACCAAAACTGCACACAATACTCCAGGTGTGGTCTCACCAAGGCCTTGTACAACTGCAGTAGTACCTCCCTGCTCCTGTACTCGAATCCTGTTGCTATGAATGCCAGCATACCATTTGCCTTTTTCACCACCTGCTGTACCTGCATGCCCACTTTCAATGACTGGTGTATAATGACACCCAGATCTCGTTGCACCTCCCCTTTTCCTAATCGGCCACCATTTAGATAATAATCTGTTTTCCTGTTTTTGCCACCAAAGTGGATAACCTCACATTTATCCACATTAAATTGCATCTTCCATGAATTTTCCCACTCACCTAACCTATCCAAGTCACCCTGCATCCTCTTAGCATCCTCCTCACAGCTAACACTGCCACCCAGCTTCGTGTCATCCGCAAACTTGGAGATGCTGCATTTAATTCCTTCATCTAAGTTATTAATATATATTGTAAACAACTGGGGTCCCAGCACTGAGCCTTGCGGTACCCCACTCGTCACTACCTGCCATTCTGAAAAGGTCCCGTTTATTCCCACTCTTTGCTTCCTGTCTTTGTTGTTATCTGTCTTCGTGAGGGATCCAGACTTGGGGACTGGGATAGTGTTTGAGAGTGACCACTGTTCTGGTGTGTCCCTTTTCATCAGTGCTGTGTTACATATGTCCAGCAAGATGTCGTCCAGTTCGCAGTTCTTCAGGACACCTGGTGGTATCCCATCTGGTCCAGCGGTCCTGCCCTGTTTGACTGCATAGACACACACACAAATGCAACAAAGAGTTTGCCTACTGTGAAGTGAATCAAGAAGAACGGGATCTCGAAACATCCTGACGTCATCGCAGCAAGAAGTGTGGTCCATGCTTATCATGCCGAACTTAGAAGGAGCGAAACAGAAGAGCTAAGAGACAAATTCAAGACAGCAAAGAAGAATCTCTTTGCCACCTACAACCAACTGAAGGAAGAGGAACTAGCTGAGAGGATTAGAGAGATAGAGGCTGCTAATGAAGACAAGCAGCATGGAAAAGCATGGTGCCTAGTCAATGAGATCAGCAGACAGAAGAAGTCCCCATCAGGTCAAATAAGTGCTAAAACAGCAGAGGACCGTGTCCAGACATGGTTTACCCACCTTAAGAACCTGTTGGGAAGCCCTCCAACGATCATGGAAGAAGAAAGGGACAAACCCATGATACTAACACAAGTTGACATTGATGACAGCCCATTCACCATTGAGGAACTGAAGAAGGCCAAATATGCACTCAATATATTTCATCATTCTTATCCAATCTTGCTTTATTTTATGATTAACATTCTTGAAAAAGAAAGTCAGCATCAGGTTAACATGCCTAATTTCAAGATAGTCTAACAGACAATAAGTGGTCCAGTGGTTATGTTGTGATCCGGTATTTTAGTTCATAATTGAACTTTATTAAACTATACAGGATATAGATATAGTACTTTGTAAAAGTCTTAAGCATTGTGACAAGAGACTTTGACGAGGACAGTACTGTATTTAAGTTAGTTTGGGCATTATGCAATTATGTTCCATACAGTAATTTAATCTTAATATTGTGGATATTGATTCAGACATTATTTTGAGGTATGTTCCCAGTATTAGCTGATTGCTGATATTTGTGGAAGTGTGTGCTGCGTGTGAGATTTCGGAGACATCTAAAATGTAGTCTCCGTTTTATAGCTAGATAGTTATGAATTTAATCAAATAGTTAAATACTTAAATAAAAATGAACTTACATATTTGTAAAAGTGAGACTTGGCAGCTTAGATGCTTCTGATCAGAATCAGGTTTAATATCACTGGCAACTGTCGTGAAATTTGTTGACTTTGCTTTCAAAGGTCTGATTGAAATTTGATTTCAAATGTTCAGCAATTTGATTCCCATTCCAACAGCTGATCTTCCAAAGTTTACTGATGATCATGCATTATTCAACATCCCGCGATTCAGCTGGGTTGTTAAACAGCAAGTGCAACTGTCTATCAAGTAGGCTGCATTGAGAACTGCTAATTATTTGCAGTGAACCTGCTTTACTGTTGGACTTGCCTTTTGTGCTCAGCCGAAGGGCTGATTGCACTTTGCATTCAACCATCAGCTTTATTGCAGTGTTAACTGCCCCATAAACAGCTACCCCCAATCGTGCGAAAGGGATTTTCACCCTCTGAAAATTGGGATTAGTTTGTTATTTTTATATGTACTGAGAAGCACGTGGCCAAGTGGTTAAGGCATTGGACTAGCTACTTGAAAGTCGCGAGTTCGAGCCCCAGCCGAGGGAATGTGTTGTGTCCTTGAGCAAGGCACTTAATTACACAGTGCTCTGCGACGGCACTGGTGCCAAGCTGTATGGGTCCTAATGCCCTTCCCTTGGACAACATCGGTGTCGTGGAGAGGGGAGACTCGCAGCATGGGCAACTGCTGGTCTTCCATACAACCTTGCCCAGGCCTGCGCCCTGGAGAGTGAAGACTTTCCAGGCGCAGATCCATGGTCTCGCAAGACTAACGGATGCCTTTAATTTAACTGAGAAGCAGTGGAAAGTTTATCTTGCGTACCCTTGTACAGATCAACTCATTACACAGTTCATGAGGTAGAACTTGTAAAACATTAACAATGCAGAATAAAATGTAAATTACAGAGAAAGTGCAGTGCAGGTAATCAATAAGGTGCAAGATCATGACTGTGATATTGAATCAGATTCGCGTATCTGGCAAGTGAGACAGAAAACATTATAGCGTCGAACAAGTATATTAATCATTTATTTACAAGCAGTAAAAATTTGATCAAACAATCACATTCCCCAAGCTACAGACGCTACAAAGCTGAATATTCAACAAACATACTCAGTCTAAAGCGCGGGCAGAGCATACTTTCCCAATGATCATGTGCGCTGCTTGCTTTAAACAAAGGAAGAGAGAGAACCTCCCACATGCGCTCTCTATATAACCAAGGATATTTGGAAGTGGACACCAGATGGCTAACCAATGGGAAAAACAGTTGCAGTTTCTAATCTAACCAATTAACCAATTATGATGGAAGCGACTTTCGACAATCAGAATAAGGCATACCATAGGACAATGACGAAATAGACTGTGAGGTCAAGAGACCTTCTTATCATACTAGGAAACCATTTACCAGTGGGGTGGGGGTTGTTCTTGAGCCTGTTTATACATGCTTTCAGGATTTTGTATCTTCTGCCCTATGGAAGAGGGGAGAAAAGAGAATGTTAGTGGTGGGTACGGTCGTTGATTGTTGTGGCTGCTTTACTAAGGCTGTGGGTATAGGTGCCAGGCAGAGGCTTGTTTCCATAATGTGCAGTGCTGTTTCCACAACTTTCTGCAGGTTCTTGCAGTCACATGCAGAGCGATTGCTATACCAAGCCATTATACATCCTGATAGGATACTTTCGATGTGCATTGATAAAGGTTGTTAAGGGTTGATGGGGACCCTGAGGAATAGAGGCTTTGGTGAGATTTCTTGACTGTGGCATTGATGTGATTGGACCAGAACAGGATATTGTTGATGTTCACTCCTCGGAACTTGAAACTTTCAAGACTCTCAACCTCGGACCTGTTGATAAAAGACAAGCCTGTTCACTGGCCCCCTTCGTGAAGTTAATGGCCAGCTCTTTTTTGTTGTTTGACATTGAGGGAAATGTTGTCATAATACCACGTTCTTCCTGTAACTCTTGGTTATTTGAGATATAGGCCACCACGGTGGTATTACCTGCAAACTTAATGGGTGGAGTTAGAGCAAAGCTGGCCAAATGTATCTTCCTGTACACTCAGTCATGAGTGTAAAGATATCTCCTGAATGTCCACTGTGGTAGCACACGGTGGAGCTAGAAGAGCAGCTGCTTGCAGAATGTGAGAGACCTGAGTCCAAACCTGACCGTTATCCTCTACGAGGAGGTTCTACGAGTCTGAGGTGGCCAGTGCGATCATGTTTGCTGTTGTGAGCTGGGGCAGCAGGCTGAGGGTAGCAGACACCAACAGAATCAGCAAACTCATTCGTAAGGCCAGTGATGTTGTGGGGATGGAACTGGACTCTCTGACGGTGGTGTCTGAAAAGGGATGCTGTCCAAGTTGCATGCCATCTTGGACAATGTCTCCCATCCACTACATAATGTACTGGTTGGGCACAGGAGTACATTCAGCCAGAGACTCATTCCACCGAGATGCAACACTGAGCGACATAGGAAGTCATTCCTGCCTGTGGCCATCAAATTTTACAACTCCTCCCTTGGAGGGTCAGACACCCTGAGCCAATAGGCTGGTCCTGGACTTATTTCCTGGCATAATTTACATATTACTATTTAACTATTTATGGTTCTATTAATATTTAATTTTTTATGGTGCAACTGTAACAAAAGCCAATTTCCCTCGGGATCAATAAAGTATGACTATGACTATGACTATTGTTTTCTGTGCACTTACCCATCACTTTTGCGATATATCACCAGGTGTAATCCCATTGTAGGATGTCCTGAATGTGACTGTGTCGATTTCCTCTAGGCATTCCTTGTCCGTCCCAAAAATGTGCAGATTGGTAGGTTAGTGGGTCACTATGAATTGCTCCCAGTGCGTAGGAGCGTGGTGGAATCTGCGGGATCTGACAGAGAAAAGATTACCTTTATTGGACACATGTCCATAAAGCATAAATTGGACTGTTTGGTTTGCATAAACAACCAGCACAGTCTGAGAATCCTGCTGGGGGCAGCACATAAGGGTCACCATCCTTCAAGCACCAATGTAGCATGACCACGGCTTACTAATTCATACATCTTTGGAATATGGAAGGAAATCACAGCACCCAGAGGAAAGATGGTCATGGGAATTGAAACCCTGATCTTATAGCTGATGCTATAAAGCATTGCACTAATTGTCACACGACTGTGCCAGCAAATTCTCTGATGAGTTAATGTAAATGGGTTTTTTTTTGGTTACAGTGGACACAGTGGGTTTGCCAATGAGAAAAACCAAAATGATTTGCCATTTTTGTATGGAGGAAAATGGGCCGTGAGTGCTGGAGGGTCGGTCAGCTGATTTAGTGATCTGTTTGAAGCACTATAAATGAACACGGGTCCTGTTGTTGCATCAACCAAGTAGAACAGCACACTCTATCCATGCACTTCACTGAGTGCTGTAAATCCTATTATGCCGTTTCCATGGCAACTTGTTTTGTTAAAGAAAATCCTTAATAAGCTAAACAGCAAAACGAAGAATTTTCAGGCGGAGATTCTCTTCAAGGGCATATAAGCATGTCAGAGTCCGTTGTCAGAGCTGCCTTTAATTTCCCAACTTGGTCAGTTTGATTCCTGAATTCTTCATGTGGAATTTATAATTTCTGCCTCCTGTCCCAGACTCCCAAGTGCAAAGCTGATTATCACAATTCATCACTTTTGCCATAAATCTCTAGGTGTAATCTCATTGTAGCATCTTACTGCCAGAGATGATGATCAAGAGATTTCAGAACATCCAATGCTGTGAATACTTTAAGCATCATCAGAGTGACAGATCTCAGAGGTAGGTAGAACATAGAACTTTTTCAGAGCAGGAGCAGACCCTATAGCCCACAGTTTCTGTGCTGAACATGATACCAAATTATAATAAAATCTCTTCTTCATGCACATGATCCATAACCTCCATTCCTTACTTTTTCGTGTACAGTATCTATCTAAAAGCCTCTTAAATGCTCCAATCATATGCTTACTTCAATAATGAAAAGATCTTTATGGATGGCATGTAGAACAAAGTCTTTCATTTGTAGAACACATATAACATGCTGGTAGAGTTCCCCAGGTTAGGCAGCATCTATGGAGGGAATGAAGAGTCGACATTTTAGGCTGAGACTCTGCATTGGGACAGGAAAGGAGGAGTTGCAGGGACAACAGACCAAGCCAGTTCCAACATCTCCCTCCCCTTTCTTGATCTCTCTCTGTCTCCATCTCAGCATTGCAGGAGAGGAGATGGGAGATGTGCCCTCATCACATCCCACCAGGCCCAGCTACCACCCCTTCCCCCATCACTTCCTTCAGGGAGCACTCTCTTCACCTGCCTCGTTCATTCCCTCCCACCCACCAGTCTCCCTCCTGGCACATACCTACATTTGTGCCAAGTACTACACCTACTTCTCCCTCTCCTTTCTCACCACCATTCGGGGCCTTAAAGTCATTTCAAGTGCGGTGGTGTCACTTATTGCATCCAGTGCTTTCAGTGCAGCCTCCTCTGCATTGATGATTCCCGACTCAGTTTGGGGGGCTGCTTCATGTAGCACCTTTGCTCTGTCTGACAAAAGACCCAGGATATCCCACTGGACATCGATTCCATCTCCCACTCCCACACTGGCACACATGGTCTCCTCTCCTGCCATGCATGAGTCCAGATGCAGGCTGGAGGAGCAACCCCTAACATTCTGCCTTGGAGGTCTCTAACCTAATAGCATCAACATCAGTTTCTCTCCAGTAACCTCTTCCACTTTGTTTTCCAGTATCTCCCCCCTCCCCATTTCATTTTCCCTCATCATCTAGCCCCTCTCCCCTTCTCTTCCCCTCCTCTCTCTCACACCATGCTCATCATCACCCTCCGGTTCCTTTTCTTCCAGTGTCTACTGTCCTCTCCTATCAGATTCCACCTTCAGCCCTTTGCCTCTTCCATCTATCACGTCTTATCTTGTCACATAATTCCCTTTAATCCCTCCTCTACCACCCACCTACCATTCCCCCTCTCATATGGACTCATCTATCACCTTCCTCAACCATTTTATTCTGACTTCTACCCTCTTAATTCCAGTCCTGATGAAGGGTCTCAGCCTGAAATGTCGACTGTTTAATTCTCTCCATGGGTGCAGCCTGACTTGCGGAGTTCCTCTAGTATTTTGTGTGAGTTACTCACGATTTCCAGCATCTGCCGAAGCTCTTGTGTCTTTCACTGCACATTGCTGCATCCAACAAAAATAAATCAATTGCCAATGGCCAGATTTGTCTTGGTTTTTATACACTCTTCAGATTAGCAAAACAAGTGTGAACTCAGAATAACATGACAACTAGGTTGATAAATGCCTCAATTTACTGCATTGTTGCCTTTGACAGTGCAAGATTGTTGTTCTAACTGTGATGTGGCCTTGCATTTCATTGTTTTTTTTGTTGTTTTGCAGGAGCAGTGCGATGTAGTATATAAAATATACCATCAATTATGATAAGAATTATATACACTATATATATGGAATACAGTGGATTCCGCTTAATTAGGACACATTGGGATCAGTACATTTTGGCCCAAATAAGCGGCTGTCATAATTAGCCAAAGTTTCAAGGAAATAATTAAAAGGTATAAAAAAGATGAGTAATAAATTATGTATTTAAATGAAATATAGAAAAAAAATTGAACACCTCCGATACCTCAACAGTACTATAAAACTCTATTAGTTCCTAATAGTTATTGATGGAGGTATTAATTTGCCTTGATTTTTTGACTGACTGTAAATGAACAAAATCAGCGCAGTCACCTAGTGAAGATAATAGACTACATTCTTGCAATGTCTTAAATGACTGCATCCTCCAAATCTTCATTTTCATTGTAACATTCAAGATGATTGTCGATACCTTCAAATTCTTTGTAACTCCTAATTTGTTGAAGTAGTGAAATCATTTTATTTTTACTCCCAGTCGTCTCTGGCATCTCCAAACCTGAATGCTTGAAACTGTGTTGAGCAGAACTGTTCTGAATTGTCTTCCTGCTTATTTCTCACCAACTATCAGCGACAAAAATCACACTGCTTTTTGAACACAAGAACACGCAACTGATGCTACTTAAAAACTGATTGCTCAAAGCACAGTGTAACAAGTGCATGCGGCTGATGCTAGTTAGAAACTGCTTGGCACGTGTCTCCTATGCCAATTATAGCCTTCTAAATAAATGAAAGGAATCCGGACTGTTTTTTTTAAATTAGTTTTTGTTCTTTAATCAAATTCAAATCAAATTCAAGTTTAATTATCATTTAACCATACATGAATACAGCTGAATAAAGAGTTGGCCCAAATAAGTGGCTGCCCTGATAAACCGATGGCCCAATTAACTGGAATCCACTGTGTATATAAATAAGCAAGTAGTGCAAAATCGAGCAAGAATAGTAAGGTAGTGTTTGTAGATTCGTTGTCCACTCAGAAATCTGATGGCAGAGGGGAAGATAGTGCTCCTAAAACATTGAATGTGTGTCTTTTGTACCTCTTCTCTGATCTCTGAAGGAACAGTAGTAATGAGAAGAGGGTGTTTTCTGGGTGGTGGGGGTCCTAATGAATGTCAACTCTCAGTGTGTTTGTCTTCCTTGATTCTCCCAAAAGGAGAAAAGTGAGTCCTTCTTCCTTTTGGGGGAAGGTTTCAGTGGTCTTGCCAGCCAGGGAGAGTTTAGAGTCTCTTGGTGCAGAGACCACATTCCAATTATTCCAGCAACTTATTCGATTCTGTGCTTTGTTGGGTATTTATTTATCTTTTGCCTGAGGCAGCCAGCACTGAAATTGGAATTTTGACTTAAATTTCCATGTAAATTCACTGATCAGTAATAGGACGCAGATCAAACTTACTTCATTATAGATATGTATAGCGCTTGAGTATAACTCCTATGTACCGTATAACTGTTAGTTCCCACTTCTTAACTCTTTGAGGATACAGTCTTTTATGTTTGCATCAATAATGGAAGCTCTGTGTCCTAACTTATTCAAAGTTTCAGACTTATTTACTGCTGAAGAAATATTGCCCTGGCTTTTTTGGGGTCAACCGAATTTGCAATTCCTCCAGCGGGCAAAACCCTGCAGCACAGTTATCAGCTCTTTAGCCTACCAAGTTTGTGCCTAACATCGAGTACATCTACACTAATCCCCCTTTCCATTACTTGGCTAGTAGCCTTGAATGCCACAGTGCTTCAAATGAAATGGAAACATTCCTTAAATGCTACAGATGTATCTGCCACACTTATATCCTCAGGCTCTATGTTCCATGTCTATGTGAAGAGTTCTTTTTCCCCATCTTTTTCCCTCATAATTTTCTAAACCTCAATCAGCCTTCTTTGCTCCAAGGAGAACAACCTGAGCCTACCTAGTTTCTCTCCATTACTGAACCACTCCATCCCTGGTGGATCTCCTCTTCACCCTCGCTTGATGTTGAAGATGGCTCTCTAGAAGGAGTGGATACCTCTGAGGCCTAATGTTTCCCTTTCCTGGCATTGGTCTCATTCTAATATCTACTATAGGGATTTCTGTTATCCAAAGAGAATGAAGGCATTAAGTTTGCTGATCAGCTACTGAAGGATTCTGATGCAGACAAGGAGGCAATTTTTAGAAATAGAAGCCCTAATTTCTAATGGATTACTTGAGAAGGAAAATGAAGGCTGAATGATTAAATTATACACTATAGCAAAGTCTGATAATTATTCTAACAATCATTGAATTTTGAAATAATAATTCAGGGAGACTTAATCTCTGTTCGTTAAATTAGTTTGTCAGGGCTGACCAGGTGATAATTAAATCCATTAAAATTTCTGTTACAACTTATTTAATAAGTATTACATTATTTCAAGAATTTTTACAATGAGAATAATATAAATAAGGTTGCAGTTTCTGTCAGTTTGATAAGTTTAAATGATTTGCATCTGCAAGGACTTCAACAATGAATGTTTTGGAGGAGGCAGAGGGTATCTTGGGATATTGGCCTGAGGCAGGATGCTGATGTTCATAGTATTTTTTTTTATCTTGTTAGTATTCTGCAGTACTTTGTGGCAAAAGTGTTGGTGGAATCTCTTCAGTGCATATTTATTAGGCAGTCCAAATAGCTAAAGCACACAATAATATTGGGAACATTGTTGCCCAGTAGACCAGGTCAAATTTGAGATCTTGATCTTTGTAAGGTTCTTCAAACCATGGCAATTTCTGGATGTTGGTAGCAGTGGGAATGGTTATTGATCACTGCTCTTTCTTGGACCACCTTCAAATTAGCTTTCAATATCCAATGACTAAGCTGATCAATTGAAATTCAGGTACTAGTCAAGAACTTACTATATATTTGAGGAAATTGCACTGTGTTTATATTCAAATTGATTATCTTGGCTTCTTCCTCAGGTATCTGCTTGGTGACAAACAGTTTAACTGTAACATAGCTGTTAAATTAAGCCAGCACGTGACTTAAAAACCATGATATATTCTTTCAAAAAAATATAGCATTCAACGAGTGTAGTGCATTTGTTTTATTTGGAATGGTATCTTTTAGTAAGATACAAGTCACCAAAAATGACATGGAAGTTATTCCAGACATGCATAACAACTCTTGAGCAGAAGGAGATGTCCAACAAAGATTAGGGCATATGTTACAGGTTTATCCTTATGAAGATATTGGAGATAGATTCATCATAATAAAGACATTGCACTAAAATGCTGTGAACAGCTTTGCACGTTAAATTGCCTTTGAAGTATATCCCTTCTTTGCAATACTGGTAGAGTTGGAAACCATCTATAATGCAATATATAAATCAATTAGTTGGTATTTTAAGAGCAGAAAAGGTGGCGAGCATGGGGACTGAAGTGTAATACAATCCACCTGAGATACATTAACAGACAAAGAATGGCTCAAAATAAAAGGAAATACATTACCAGAGTGACATGAGAAATGAAAAAGCAATTGAGTGCATGAAGGGCTAAGAACTTGGGGCAGGATGTTGTGAATCTGCTGCTTGAGGCAATGCATGCAAATTTATTGTGGTAATTTCTGAATAATTGCATGTTTATTACTATTTTTAAAAATCAGTAAAGGAGTCTTTGAAAAGATGTATGAAATTAAATGATGTCTATTGTTATCTTGCTGGTCTGAAGTATAATGGAATCAGAATTCATGAATATATGAATATTTGTTGTCTCAGAAGCGTGTAGGAAATAACGAGACAAGCCAAAGAGTAATGACCAAGCAGGGGAGTTAAATGCTTATTAATTCATCAGTGTTAGCAATGCTGCCACAGACACATCTGTTGGATTTACTAAAAAACCATAATCAATTTGATTCTCGTGTTATGTTTTAGAAGACAACACCTATGTTGAGATAGTGAGTGGAAAATGCTATGAGAACAGACAGCATAATCTACACTTTCTATAGCTCGCTTATTTGCTCTTATACTTTTTATGATTATTGCCCTGGGTCTGTTGTGCTTCTAACACATCAATAGGGATAGAATCGATGCCCTCCAATGCTGCAAATTCTTTCTGTGTTTCCTAGAAAAAATATTGTGTGTAAATTTGTTACCATAATAAAATCAAATGCATAGACCTAAGCAGAAGACATTGGTAGATAACAAGAACAGATAGAGTACTGTTTGTGCTGCAGCATAATCTTGTCTTTGTAATTCTTCCTTTGCATGGCTCGGCAAATGACAGTGAGAAAAGCTGCAGCTTAATCAAACTTGCCTGCCAAGGCTTAGTCACCATTTGATGACACTGAAAATGCCATGATGTTTAGGTACAGGACTGGAGTTTGCATTGCAGCTCACTGACTGGACCTCGTTGTACAAGTACTTGATGCCTATTTTTTTCAATAAGGAGCAAATCTTCCATATTCCGTGTAAATTAGTTTGATATTAATGTTATGGGCAGAAACACAGAAACTTAATGGTTGAAGCTTTGGACACAAGTCAACTGCTTGTTATTGTTGCGGGAATTTTTTTTAGATTATGAGAACACTCAGTCCTCTTTTATTGTCATTTAGAAATGCATACATGCATTAAGAAATGATACAATGTTTCTCCGGCGTGATATCACAGAAAACAAGACAGACCAAAGACTAACACTGACAAAATCACATAATTATAACATATAATTACAGCAGTGCAAAGCAATACCATAATTTGATGAAGAACAGTCCATAGGCACAGTAAAATAATAGTCTCAAAGTCCGGAGTCGATCGACTCCTGAGTCCCCTATAGCAGGCGGCAAAAGGGAGAAACTCCCTGCCATAAACCTCCAGGCACCATCAACTTGCTGATACCTTGGAAGCAGCCGACCACAGCCGACCCTGAGTCCATCCGTCCGAAAACTCCAAGCTTCTGAGCAGCCTCTCCGATACAGCCTCCCGAGCGCCTTCAACCTCTCCCCAGCCGCTGAAACACGCAAAGCCGAGGTTTTCGAGGACTTCAGCTCCAGAGATGCCGGTTACCACACAGTAGCGGCAGTAGCAAAGCAGACATTTCAGAAGTTTTCCAGATGTTCCGCTGTGCATTTACGTCTGTCTCCATCAAATCAGGATTGTGCACGGCCCCTTACTTGACAGATAACAGATATTCATCAGGGGAGAGGCCGCGCACGCTGCCGTCGCGCTGCCATCTTCTCCCCTGCAGCTCTCAGCCTCTGGACTGAATGCGTGTGGCCAAAAGGGCTTCTTGAAAACTATGTCTTCATAGACCAAGCTATTGCAGATGCTGGAGGTTAGAAAGGAAAACAAACCGAACACTAGAAATACTCAGCAGGTTAAACTCCCAATTTCACTCATGTGACCAATCAACCTATTAACCTGTAAGCCTTTGGAATGTCGGAGGGAATTGGAGCATCCAGAGGAAACTCGTATGGTTACAGGTTGAACATACAAATTCTTTACTGACAGCGGCAGAACTGAACCCAGGTTGCTGGTGCTGGGATACCATTTGCTAACTGCTGTACTACTGTGCAGCCTTTTTTATTCTGATGAAAAGTCTTTGACCTGCTCAATTTTTCTCTTTGTAAGTGCAACCAGACCTACTAATTACTTCCCAAAGTTCTGTTTTATTAACCCCGAATGCTGACTGCTGGCGAACATCTTCATCTGACAGGATTTTCGGAAGCCATGCTCTTTCATGGTCGGTTGCAACTCATCTAAGAGAAACAAACTGAAATGTGGGGTGAATAAAATAATGAATGAGATTTAAAATTAAACTCAAAACTAACTTTACCCAATGTTGTATGGTATAGCATAAAATGATAGAAAACTTGAATCAAAATGACTGAGACTATTTTTGAATCTGCTGTGTCACAAAGCTGCAGCTTTTGCTGCAACAACATTGCCTGCTCCCGCTCTCTCTTCAGTTCATCTCCCGCAGAGACTCCTTGCAACTTCCCGATTTTGATCGTTGTGATGCCCAATAAACTCCAGCCTGTTCAATCAAAGGTTCAAAGTTCAAAGGTTCATTTATTATCAAAGTGTACATCTCTGAAATTCTTCCTCTCCAGATAGCCACAAAACCGAGAAAGAAAGGAATGGCAGTAAGATTATCAACCCCCAAAACCCTCCTCCCTGAACAAAAAAAATGAACAAAAACAAAAATGAACAGGCACATCAACCCCACAAATCCCCCTCCCCTGCACATAAAAACAGAAGAAAGATTGGGCAAGAAACACAGATAGAAGAAAACCCTGAAATAAAAGTCCACAGTCCAAGTCCACATCCAAAATGCAGAAAATCTAGGCAACATTCTCCCTCTCCATAGCAGAGTGATCTCACCAGCGATAAAAAGCCCCCTCTGGCAGCAGGTAAAAAGGCAGGCAGCTGGTGTTATAATCTTCCTCGTCACTTTAGTCAGCAAACAATGGAAGCTTCAATCAGCAAAATGGAATCAAACATCGGCTCGCTGCCTTCTCGCCGCAAGGTACCCGCATGCTGCCTCCGCCTCCCGGAATCCCCTCGGAGACTGCAGAGCACTGAAATACCCAAAGGCTCTTCAAACAGCAAATCACAGGCTCCAACAGTCCCAGAATCACATTCAAGATGGCAAACAAGTGTAATCAGCATAAAAGAAGTGAAATATATGGTTTCATTATCTGTCCAGAAGATGTCAACCGAAGGAACATTGCATGCACATGCTGTCTTGACCAGAAGACTGGAGTCATTCTTTTCCATATTGTATTCATGTTAAAACTACGTAACGGTCAACACGCACAATGTTGGAGGAATTCCGTGTCTGTGGAGGGAAATAAGTAGTTGACGTTTCAGGCTGAGAAGGATCTTGGCCTGAAATGTCAACTGTTTATTCCCCTCCTGCTGCCTGACTTGCTGAGTTCCTCCAGCATTTTGGGTGTGTTGCTCAATGTTTTCAGCATCTGCAGAATATCTTGTGTTTATGACATGCCAATCAAACTTGATTTATGGAGCAATCTGATCTCAAGTACCCTGATACTCAAATTTAGCATTAATATCCTTGTTAATGTGACAGAAAGGGATTGATGAAGAATATATCATCAAGCAGCAGGTAGAGGTTAATCAATTCATGACATGAAATAGAGGAAGAGGTAAGAGAGACAAAAGGGAAAGAATAGAAAGGAAGGAAGGGGACAAAAGCAAGGAAAGGAGGGAGAAGGAAAATGCTGTAGCCTCATTTAAATAGAATTACTGATCCATTGACTGAACAGACATTGAAAAGCATTTGCAGATTACTGATGGGGCTTCATGGAGATAGATAGGCTGCCAGACCAGCTTGAAAAATTGAAGGCCTGGTCGATGGAAGGTGGGACTTTGGAAGATGAGGAAACTGTCGGGGACCTTTTTTAAGGAGCTTCATCCTGGCTCCAAAAAATTCCTGTACCAAATCTTCCAGTGGAATCTGTAAGGGTTTATTTATTTCAACACAAGACAAGGCCCACTGTGTCCACACCGGCCCCAGCAGACCAATTCCATCAATAACATTCCCTTTTTCATTTACTTTCTTGGTGGTTCTGCATTTTATTTTCTCTCATGTATCTACCAAACTGCCCTTCGATGTTTTTTTTACACCATTTCCCATCCCAAATATTTGACTTAAGTTACTAATTAACCCATCAATTTGGCTTTGCGATGTGTTAGGACAAAGAATGCCTGGTGGAAACCACATGGTTATGGAGGGAGCAGACCTAATTCCACACAAGAGTGCCTGAGATCTGTTTGGAACATAGGGCCCTGGAACTGAGAGATGTTTTGAGTGATATTTCTTATAGTTTCAGTGTGGAGGATTTTTACACCATGGCCAACATTGGTAAAGTTGAGGGGGGCCCTCACATTCTCCTTCTTGCAGATGTTGAACCAGGGATGTCTAAACCTGGAGAGCGTGCAAGTTGGAGAGAAACCTGGAGATGTACTTCTACCCTTTTGTTTGTGGACATCACAACTTCCAAGGCACTGCTAAAGATCCCTTGTCAACTGTAGCCGCAGTGGTGTGGGCGCAGATGGCCTGTTGTTCAATGCTTGATGGGACTAGGCTTGTTGAGTGTTGTTGAAGTTGCACCTAACTTTTGTCTCAAATATGAATTCATGGAGATGGAGTCAGAGTTAAGATTTCAGATCAACAAAGCATAGAAGTTCCTTTTTAAAAACGCAAACACGAGGAAATCTGCAGATGCTGGAATTTCAAGCAACACACTTAAAAGTTGCTGTTGAACGCAGCAGGCCAGGCAGCATCTCTAGGAAGAGGTACAGTCGACGTTCTGGGCCGAGACCCTTCATCAGGACTAACTGAAAGAAGATAGTGGGTAGCCTCCAACCTGATGGCATGAACATTGACTTCCCTAACTTCCGTTAATGCCCCACCTCCCCTTCGTACCCCATTTGTTATTTATTTATTATTATTATATATATTTTTTTCCTCTCTCTTTTTCTCCCTCTGTCCCCCTCACTATACTCCTTGCCCATCCTCTGGGATTCCCCCCTCCCCCTTTCTTTCTCCCTAGGCCTCCTGTCCCATGATCCTCTCATATCCCTTTTGCCAATCAACTTTCCAGCTCTTGGCTCCATCCCTCCCCCTTCTGTCTTCTCCTATCATTTTGGATCTCCCCCTCCCCCTCCCACTTTCAAATCTCTTACTAGCTCTTCTTTCAGTTAGTCCTGACGAAGGGTCTCGGCCTGAAACATCGACTGTACCTCTTCCTAGAGATGCTGCCTGGTCTGCTGCGTTCACCAGCAACTTTTAAGTGTGTTGCTTGAAGTTCCTTTTTCTTTGATTTTGGAGATGTAAGGGGACAGTATGTTGTTAACTTTGGTTGGGGCATATCTGGAATATTGAATTCAATTCTGGTTGCCCCTTTACAGGAAGGATGTTGGGGCTTTGGAGAGGGTGCTGAAGAGGTTTGCCGGGATAACACCTGGATTAGAGTGCATGTGTTATCAGGAGGGTTTGGATAAACATAGATTACTGTTTCCTGAGCAGTGGAGGCTGGCAGGGGGGGCGGGGAGCTGATAGAAATTTGAGATCATGAGAAGCATAGACTGCCAGTATCATTTTGCCCCAGGGTTAAAATGTCTAATACTAGAGGGCATGCAAATAAAGTGAGAGGGGTAAGTTCAAAGGAGATGTGTGAGGCAAGTATTTTACACAGAGATTGGTTTGTGCCTGGATTGCTCTGCCAGGGATAGCAATGGAGATGAATGTGATTGAGGCATTTAAGAGGCTGTTATTTTCACTCACCTATAACTACTCATGAAATGGAAGCCAGGAGATAGAACATAGCTGGAACATGAAAAAAATCTTCTTTCAGTAAAACCACACAACTATAAAAAATCTCAAGACTCAACAGTACGTCCCAAAGAAGGACTGTTTAAGCACTTTACCCAAAAACATTCAAGATGTTGTTTGGAACAGTGAGAAATTATGGGATTGGTAGTCACCTGACCAATCAGAAGTGACTGTCTCGGCTTGCCGTAACAGAGGCTCTTAGGTAGACAGGTGAATGTGCAGAGAATGGAGGGGATATTGACATAGTATGCTGAAGGGGTTCATTCAGCATAACATTGTGGGCTGAAGTGCTGTACCATTTTGTGTTCTATATTGATCAATTTATTTTAGACCAGGCAGCTCTTACTGAAATAGTAGAGATATTTTCAGGTGAATGTGTTTTAGTTAAACAGATCAAATGGGAGGCAGAATAAGGGCTGGGTGAAGAGGAATGCGAAAAGGTTGATTAACCATAAATGCTGACATGGATTGATGTGCATTTTTCTGTACCGTAGCGTCTATGTAAATCTATGCTTGCTCTGTTAGGATCCCACCGATAATTTCAAGACCTTGCTTTTTTTTCCTCCGAAGAATACACAAACGTAAATATTTAATATTCATTGCTTCTCATTAAGTTGCAGTTTCGAGGAGTGCAACTCGAACCAGGCTAGATAATCTACAAATGTTAGAAAGACAGTGTAATACTCTGACTTGTGCAGAGGAAGCAGATGTGAGGAAGTTGAACTCTTGTTTGTTAATGGCCAAATTATTATGCATTCCCTGCAAGATAAAGTAAGAATCTTACAGGAAATAATGAAGCCAGCATGATTCATTTAAAACCCTAAACACCTGCAGTGCTAGCTGAAAGGAGTATTTATGTTTATCATTCTGTTTATTTCAGATATGTTTATGGAAATAAGAACTAAGCACTTCTTTCATCTAGTTACCAATTTCAAAATAGGCCCATCAGTGAGCTGGAGACATGTTTATGCTGATATGCCGTGTGTTGTAAATCATAAAGTAATTTGAAAAGAAAGATCTAAATTACTGTAATAACCAGGAAAAAGTTTCACTCAACTCACACAGGACTACTAATAAAGTTCAAAATAGTTCCTTTAGTGAATTATAACATGAGAAAGATTTTGACAAGGACAGGCTATTCGGCCCATCAAAGCTTGCCAAATTCCTATTCACATGGCGTGTTGAAATAACTATCAAGTTTAGATTTGGAAGTCTCAAAGGTACTACTCTCAACTACACAACGAAATAGTTTGTTCCATGTATCCACAATTCACTGTGTAAAGAAATGCTTCCTGATCTTAGGGTGACAACTCCCGTTAACCAGTCTCCACCTATGGTCCATATCCCTGATCATGGATTAATTATGCCATTAATGATTTTGAACACTTCTATTATGTCTCCTCTCATTCCACATCTACTTAGGCTAAAAAGATTTAATTCTTTCCGTCTTTCTTCATAGCTCATACCCTGAAAACCTGGAATGAGTCTAGCTGCCCTTCTCTGGACTCTCTCCAGTGCCTTCACATCCTTCACACCTGATTGGCCAACAATTAAAAATGTGCAAATATCTATCGCTGACCATATGTTAACATAATTTCAATTGTATTTTTTTCTGATCTGACATACAGCAAACTGAGCTTGCTGTGTTGGGACTCAATTTTACTCTTAAGCACAGAGCCAGCTTAAGTAGTTTATCTGTTATGGTGACGGTGGGGTCATGCAGAATTTTGCACCTCAAGCTGCTGGGGCAGAATAAATCACAGCCTGCAAACAGTCCTTCAGCCCTCTGAGCCTATTCTGACCATCAAGCACCCACTTGCACTAATCATACTCCAGTTCTTTTTCATTCTCCCCACTTTCATATCAGTTTCCTCCAGTTTTGGCCAGATTCACTTATACAACTTATAATGGCCAATTAACCTACAAGTCTGCTGATCTTTGGGTTGGGGAGGAAATTGAAGCACCAAAAGAAACTGGTGTGGTCATAGGGAGCTGTTAGTTTCTTTCAAAGTTAATGAATCCTCTCCATTTACCCTCTCGAGCACATCCTAGCCCACTCTTCCCATGGATCCTATGCTTTTCCCCATGGCTGCTGCTTATGTTCAGCTGGAACTATTACCCTATTGAGGAGCTTAAAAATAGCTGGCAGAGGCCAAAGGGTCTTTTGAGGAAGGACTGAGGGAAACACTTTCTAAATGACATGAGCATTTGGATGTCCTGGAAGTGGCAAATAATGTGGATGGTTGTTATGGGGCAAAAATGAGCGTGTGCAGTTGGATCATAGCTCAGTTATGATCTCATTAAGTAATGGAACCAGTTTAAGAAACTGAATGGTCTGCATTCCAAGAAAGGATAAATTCTGAAGTGCAGAGATACTGTTTTGTATGCAACCTGAGCCTGAGTTGAGTTGACTGGAGGGGAGGACTGCAGGACAGTGACAAGCATGATTTAGTGTGGCACATGTTGGATTTCTTTGTGTTCCGTGGACTGATGCCAAGAAGAAGATACACTTCCATGCTGTAATTGAAACAAGGGCATGGATTATGAAGGATTTTAATGCTTGTAAAAATGTTTACATCTTGCTAAAATGATTTAAAATTGTCTTGGCTTTATTTTAAATTGATCGCGCACTCAGGCATAACTACTGTAAATGGTGAGTACTACCGCACTGAATTGAAAATATTCACAAACTTTAGCATTTCATGAAAGATGAAAATTGGCTGCAGAAAGATATAAAAAGCAGAAAAATTCAGCCCCAGGGATCTGTATCTTACATCATTCACACTAACTACCAAGCACAGGCTATGATCAGGATTCCTTTTCAATGCAGATTTTGACAATGTAATAGGTCTTGAAAATACCATCTTTCTCCTCCTTCCACTCTTTATTAATAAGGACAACCACAAAGAACACATAAGTGGTTTGGTGGCCATTCTTGAAGGTTTCTGCAGTGCCGTTTGAAAGGCAGGTTGACTGAATGTGCTTTGACACTCCAGAGTGACAACATTGCCATGTATGAACTGTTCAGTTCAGAATGTGCAGCTTCTAGTTGTTCTTTCCTTCACACAGACAGAAGAAAGATTTTTCTGGCAGTTGGGAGTAAAAAACAACACAGAAGGTGTTAAACAAATGAAATAATTTTGATCTGGTTATTTTTCAGCTAAGCTACAGTGGAAATTTGAAACAGTGAATGAGGAAATATCAGACCAAAAAGATTGATGTGATCTATTCAGCGGTCTGGCTAGTGCTTTTGCAGAGCTGACGTATAAGGAATGAGCACATATAAAGAGATCTGGTGCCTTGGAGAATGCCTTCAGCTTTCCCACTTTCAGATCAATGCTACCGAAGCGTTGTTCAAAAATGGCCAGCAGTATCTCTTTCTGCCCAGATAGGGTGAATGATCTGTGAGCAAGAATAAAGAAATGTTGCTGCAGATAAAGGTGCTGGCATATTCATCTGTGTCCATGGTGAGCCAGTACTGGAGTGGGCATGCATGCCACAGAGTGCACAGACCAGACCTGGATCTTCTGCCTAGTGTTCTTAAGCATGCAAGCACTGAAGCTAGATGTTATATACTCACATCAGGTATGAATAACCATATGGTATCCATTCATAAAGGGAGGTACTTTGTTAAAATGTTAGTAGTGCTGAAATTATAGCCAGTAAATATTTTATCAGCTGCTTGGAGATGGGAGGACAATAGATGATATTGTGATTGAGAACTACGGTAGGAATGAGAAGGTGACAGCTCAGACAGGTATTTGGGGTGGGGAAACATGGGGATTTGCTTTGTCTACTAGAGGAACAGCCTTATGGTGGAGGAGGGTTTGGTTTGGCTGCTGGAGGGCTAGTGTCCAGTTGGGGTAATGGAATGATGATTGGGACTCTATTGGAGTTCAGGCATCTCTGATCAAAGGGCAAGGGCAGGGGGCAGTGGGGAGGTTGTAGATTGTTGGGTGATAGTCTCACTACTGGGGGTGGATAGAAACTTAATGGATCAAAATGAAGTAATGGGACTCCTACTGTGATTCAATGCCAGTGGTCATTCCTTGAGATAATATGGCAGAACTTCCAGGCATCACTGGAAAGAATGACGGAAAGGGGAGTTAATTCACTTAATGCTTATCTGATGGGGAAATTGCAGAGAGAAGGAATGTATAGAGAGAGAGAGGGAGAAAAGGAATGTAGAGAGAAGGAGGTGAGCAATATCTAGAGAAGCAGAGGAGGAATGTACAGAGAGAGGGGGGATGTAGAAGGAGAGATACCGAGAGAGGGAACGAGGGAATGTGAGAAGAGAGAGATGCAGACAGGGGCAGAGGGTATGTAGATAAAGAGAGAGAGGGAGTGTAGAGAGGGGGGAATGTGAAGAGAAAGAGGCAGGAAGAGAGGGACAGAGTGAGTGTTTGGGGGGGGGGGGGAAGCGGACAACAATTCAAAACGATAGTGCTGTTTAGCTGTCCTGTAAAATATTAAACACATTGCAGAATTCGGAGTATTTTACCCAAATCAGCTGGCCAAATTTCATTTAACACTGAAAACTGGCTTTTTATAAATTCATGGGAGCAGACGTTGCATAATGAGATTTTAATGTTTATTATTTTGCATGATTGTGTTTCAAATAGGAATAATAAGAAGTGTCAGCAATGTGCCAGTTTGTCAGTTGTATTTTTCAATATTTTGTCATTTTTACATTCACTGTTCAGTGAGTGGGCACTTAAATATAAATGAACCCTTATTTTGCTTTGGTATAATGATAAAGTTGACTGAATCCACTATTTTTAAAATGGAAATTGGATAACAATATTTGGAGACCACATGTGTGCAGTTAAGCACAAATATCTGCAATTGTTTTCTGAAATTATTCTATTTATTTATTTTGGGATATAGTGTGAAATGGGCCCTTCCAGCCCTGCAAACCACATTGCCCAACAACCCCCGACAATCCTGATTTAACCTAAACACTATGATGGGACAATTTACAATGACCAACTAGCCAACCTGGCATTTATTTATTTATTAAGATGCAGGCAGAATAGGTCCTACAAGCACTTCGAGATGTGTCACGCAACGACCCCCAGCTTAACCCCAGCCTAGTCACAGGATAACTTTCAATGTCCGATTAACCTATACACTAGTACATCTTTGGACTGTGGGAGGAAGCGGGAGCACCCGCAGGAAACCAATGCGGTCACAGGGAGAAAGTACAAACTCCTTACAGGCAGCAGTGGGAATTGAGCTCAGGTCGCTGGTACGGTAAAGCATTGTGCTAACCACTACGTTACTGTGCCATCCATGGTATGGTAGAGTAAAGCCTTTGGACTGGAGAGGAAACTAGAGGATCCAGAGAAAACTCCTGCATTTCCACAGGGAGGACGTGCAGAGACTGTTCACAGAAGCTGGTATTGAACACTGAAATCTGACGCCTCGAGCTGTAATAGCATTGTGTTAAGCTGCTTCGCTACTGTGATGTGCTCATCCAAAGGTTATGTGAGAACACTACCTCCCTGAGAGCCTTGCTCTTCAACCTTGTGGAATGGTGTAGCAAGTCTGATCAGAAAGCACTCCAACGAGTGATTAGAACAGATCAGCACATCATCAGGACTCAACTACTGGACCTGGAGACATCTACAACTCTTGGTGCCTGTGGTGCACTCGTAACTTCATTAAAGACCCATCTCATCCTGGACATTGTCTGTTCAAACTCCTGCCATCTGGTAGGAGATACAGAAACACCTTAGCCAAAGAAGTGAGGTTGAAAAGCACCTTCTTCCTGAGGGCTGTTGCGCAGTTGATTAATGTTGTTCCCCAGCCTTTGAGTGTTATGCACTATCAAACTCACGTTGCATGTAAATATGGGAATTTTCTTAAAGTAAGCCATGCCACATTTATTGTAAAATCTTTTTTGCACAGACTGGAGTAGCATGACAATCTCATTGCCCTGAGCAGCGACAAGAAATTTCTGTTCTATTCTTGCCGCTAAACTCATCAGGGAAAGACAGGATTTCAAGTTCAAGTTTATTTTCATTCAACCATATACAAGTATGTTGCCAAATAAAAGCAAGTTTCCTTCAGATCACGGTGCACAACGCAGTAAATATAACTCACACATAACAGATAAAGTAATATTATCTAAAATAAATTGACAAATAATAAAATATAATCCAGAAGATTGACTTTTGGATAAGGTGCATTTACAACACAAGTCAAAAAGTAAACAGTATAATGCTACTGGCGCTTCATAAGTAATAAAACCTGGGCGATGGCAAGGAGTTCAGTAGTCCCATGGCCTGGTGGGGGTGGGGGGGGGGGGAACGATCCGTTTCCCATTCTAACAGTCCTTGTCCCGATGCTACACTTGCCTGATAGTAATGGTTCAAGGAGATTGTGGGATGAATAAGAGGAATTTGTCCGTTGCAATGCAAGTGAGCATTTAATGAGGTCTCAATTGCCATCAAACAATCTCTTGTCCTGAGAAATTACTTTTTTGACTGTGGATCTCATTTTGTAATAAACCAAATAGGTTTTCAACTTATTCCTTCCTTCCTCCTTATTTTGCTTTCTGTACACCGCTTTATCTCTAATCTGGTTGTAGTAAATTCCTGTGCAATATTGTAGTGTGAATGACATCAAGTACAGCAAATAGCTTGCATTATTCACTTGAATCTGAGCACAAAACTTTGCCCATTCTTTACTTTTTTTGAAGTGCACTCAGACACTCAATATGTGCAATAGTTACAGTCAACATATGCTTTGATTTGACAAAGTCAAAACATTTTGTATAAAGTTCCTTATAAAGAAGTTCCTTCTATAAAAAATTTGATCTACAGTTTAATTGCTTCCATCCTCCTTTCATTGTCGGACAGATTTATAAAAAATGGCCATTTACAGTAAGGAATAAGGTGACGTTTATATTTAGCAGTGGTGCAAGATTGGAGACAACATTCCAGCGGATGACTTCACAACCAGGCGTTTTATTTTTTATTGCCTTTAAAGGATAACATCTGAATGAACTTTGAATAGATGTTCTTTGTTGAATGAGTTTATCATTGTTAAACACTTCATTTGGTAGGCTTCCTTTGTTAAAATGGGTAGTTAAACAAAAAAAAACGATGTGCCCAGATTCACTTTGCCTGCAACCATATACTTGATTTTTCAACTGTTTAGAGATGGTCTCAGTCCAAACCTGAGAAGCCAGTCTTCTTGATTATCTATTTATTGTGATATGGCATGGAATAAGGCCCTTCTGGCCTTTCGAGTCGTGCCACTCAGTGACCCCCAATTTAACCCTAGCCTCATCAGGGGACAATTTACAATGATCAATTAACCTACAAACAGTGTGTGTTTGGTCTGTGGGAGGAAGGCAGAATGCCCTGTAGCAGTTGGTGCTCAGCATGCTTTCATGGTGGAGCTCTTGGCTTGTGGCAAGTGAATCTGAAATTGATTGTAAGCTCTTGTAGACATTTGTCAAGCTCGATTAGAACTCATTGGTTTTTATCAATCATTAATGTTCATGAAGTAAGAAGAAGATTCCATTTGTTATAATGCCTTTCACATTTTCAGGATGTCTCAGTGATTCATTCTTGCCTATTATTTGCTACCGTACAAATAAAAACAGCTATAAGACACGAGTGAATCATTGGCTTTTGAGAAAGGGGACGGTATCAAGAAAGGATGAGAAAGGCTTTCATGTTGATCGGGAACAGAGCCATAACTTTTTGCTCACATTTCTTAATAGATTGGAATGATTAATTTCTAATTATCTGTAGAACATATAATGCATGCAGACCGTAGAATCACAGAGTGATACAGTACAGAAATGGGTCTTCTGGCCTACGATGTCCATGTCAATCTTTTTGCCCATCGACACTGAGCCCATTTGCCTACATCAGGTCTATATTCTTTTATGCCTTGCTCATCAAATGCCTCTTTAATATTGTGATTTTATCTGATTAGACCACTTCCTCTGGCAGCGAGTTCCACATATCAACCATTCTTTGTGTTAAAATAAATCCTCTTAGTTTCCCTCTAAAACTCCCTTCTCTCACGATAAACCTAAGCCCTCCTGCTTATTGGTACCCCTAACATGGGAAAAAAAAGGTTCTGACTATCTACTTTAGGTGCGCCCCTCATAATTTTCTATACCTCTATCAGGTCACCACTCAACCTTCCTTCTCGTCAGAGAAAGCAAGCAGAGTCTATGCAATCTTTTCGTATAACTATTCCAATCCAGGCAACATCCTGGTGAATCTCCTCTGCACCCTTTTCAGTGCAATCCTCCAGTGTGATGGCCAGGAATGCAAACAATACTTTGAAAATCCAAGTAACAGCTTCTTCTCCCAGGCTGTGAAGCTTCCAGCTACCATTCTGTACACATTATTTATGACAGTGCCAGTAGCAGTAATATATATTGAACTATATGTCGTATATCCACTTTATCTCAACTTGTACATCTACAGAATACTTTTTAATCTGTTAATATTATTGTGTTACAATTATTTTGTGCGCTGTTTGTGATAAATGTACTGTGGTTTGCAACATGGTCACTGAGGGATGTTGTTTTGTTTGAGCTTATTGTCATTCAATCGTACACATCTATACATGAGTATGGCTGAATGACAATAACCTTGAACCTGAACTTGAGTAGTATAACAGTGTTTTGTACAGTTGTAAGATAACACCTCAGATTGTATATAATATGCTCAGACTTATGGGGGCAAGCATGCCACATACCTTCTTCATACCCTCTGTAACACACACAAAATGCTGGAGGAACTTAGATTGGGAGACTGCTTCACCGAGCATCTATGCCCCGTCCGCCAGAACAAGTGGGATCTCCCAGTGGCTACCCATTTTACTTCCACTTCCCATTCCCATTCCCATTCCCATTCCGATATGTCCATCCTTGGCCTCCTCCTCTGTTAGGATAAGCCACACTTAGGTTGGAGGAACAACACCTTTTATTCCATTTAGGTAGCCTCCAACGTGATGGCATGAACATCTAACTTCTAGTAGTGCCCCCCCTTCACTATTTCCCATACCCTTGTTCCTCTCTCATGTTATCTCCTTGCCCACCCATCACCTCCTTCTGGTGCTCCTCCCCACGCCCTTTTTTTCCTTTCGTCCATGGCCTTCTGGCTCTTTCACCAATCAACTTCCCAGCTTTTTGCTTCATCCCTCCCCTTCCACGTTTCACCTATCGCCTGACCTTTCTCTCTCCCCTCCCCCCCACCTTTCAAATCTACTCCTCAGCTTTTTTTCCTCCAGTCCTGCTGACAGGTTTTGCCCGAAACGTCGACTGTACTCTTTTCCATAGATGTCACCTGGCCTGCTGAGTGCCTCCAGCATTTTGTGTGTGTTGCTCAGACTTCCAGCATCTGCAGATTCTCTCTTGTTCATACCCTATGTATTTGTGATGCCATTTTCTGGGGATCCATGAACCCCCAAAAGCCCTCTGTTCAGCAACATTCCTTAGTGCTCTACCATTGATTGTATGAGCTGTATCCCTATTTAACTTCCCAAAGTGCATCACCTTGAACTTCATCAGGATCTGCTGACGTTCCTTCTAATTTGCAGTACTGTGCAAAAGTCTTAGGCACAGCATTGTAAAACCTAGGACATTTGCGCAGTACTGTATATTGGTTAGAATAGGAGAGTAGTTGGGAAACAGAAGTAAGAGTACTTAGTTTTGTATTAGTTCCGTAGTATTAAGTGTTATTTGGTCTTAGGCACTCGAGCTATATAGAGTGCTTAAGAATTTTGCACAGCACTGTATGTCTGCAGTCTTAGACAACTTTCCAAACTCAACAATACCACTAATATTTCTCAATAACCTTAAAGAAACAATCAAAACCATTCATTTTAGCATGTGCAACTTTCTTTTGATTCATTAAGAGTTCTTTATAGTCAGGAGGAATAACATAACATCAGTAGCCTGAGGCAACAAGCATTTCAGTCAGTGCCTAGCCCGGAAGAGCTGGCACATGGCAACTGTGTTCTTTCAGTCCTTCCCTCCTTACTTTCACCTTGGGTGAAATGCGTTTGTTTCTGCACTCTTCAAGCCTATCATATAATTGATTACAGCATTTACCAGAGATCGGCTCCTAAAATAATGGCCTTGGCTTTAATCCTGTTTTCGACCTGTGGGAGATGTTTTAACACACTATAGGTTGCCTGACCCTATTCTTGCCCCCTTCATTAATTATTGTTTCACCTCTTTAACCCAGCCATACTCACATTCACAAATGGCTGTTAAATTATTCAGACTGAATCATGCAAATAGGTTTCCAATGGTTGCCTCCCCTGACATTTGAAGTGCAGAGAGAGAAAAAAAAATCTCTAAATATGGAACTGAAGCCCAGTTGCTTGTTTCTGATATCCTTGAAAAAGGATTAGGTTTTATTTTTCCAAGCTCCCTCAAGAGATTTCAACCGTCCAAGTTATTTTAAGCTTATCACCAATGACTCTGATTCCTTGACAATTTCTAAAGGGCAGTGAACGTAAGCACTGAACTGTTTCTTCTTCTCAGTTTGAACCGGAGAACATTTTAAAGCCCCTATTTATAGATGTTCAAATACTCTGCCATTAGGTAATGTGTGTTTCTTGCTGGTTTTTAAACAGACTCGACCATTTAAAATTTTGAAAGTAAAAGAAGTGACCTTTCCTCACTGAATTGATCTTATTATGTGCTCCCCTGGAATAGAGGAGGACTTGCTTCCACTCCAGTTCTCGGAGTTCTGAGGTGACTGATGTGGGCAAATGTGGGCACTACATACTCTTCCGCAGGAGGTGACCGACAGGGCGGGCTGGTGGGTACTTAGTAAAGTGGTCTGCTTCTATTGTCACTTAGGCAGTGCTTCTACATGCCCCCGAAGCATGAGATTGAGAGCCACAATACTGCCCAGAATGCTCCTCCTCTACTTTGTGTAGAGGTGGGCCAGAAGTTCGCAGGTGTCAAGAAGGATATTGTAGGGACGCTTTTACCCAGCATGTGAGCTACATATAACCATATAACGATTATAGCACAGAAACAGGCCAACTCAGCCCTTCTAGTCATGAAGAGGGAATAGGACCTTACTGCTGGGGTTATTGACCTGGGAGAAGAAGCTAACATTGATTTGCGCATTATTCCAGTGAATTAGGTAGGTTGTACAGATATAGCATTGGGAGTATTTTACCAGACACTTGAGTTGTTTTCAAAGATAGAGGGAAGGGGAATGTCAACTCGACCATGAGAGGCTTGCATCAGGCATTTTCATACCTTACAAGGCGCAGATTGGAAGTCTGTGTGGGGCGCCAAAGATAAAGATAAAAATAAAGGATTAGCTTTATCTGTCACATGTGCATTGAAACATAAATGAAAGGCGTCGTTTGCGTTAAATCAGCTCAGTAATGATTCTGCTGGGTGGCCTGCAAGTGTCGCCATGTTTCCGGTGCCAACCTAGCATGTCCCATAACTCAGGAACCGTAACCCTTTGTCTTTGGAATGTGGAAGGAAAGCAGGCCAGCCAGAGGAAACCCACGCCAGTCTTATAGCTGGTGCAGCAAAGTGTTGTGCTAACTGCTGTGCCAGACAGTATGCCACCATACTGCCCAATGTACTGCCATCCTGCTGTATTGGTATTCCAGATCTCGGGGGCATATAGGGGAGCAGGTGTCACTGCTGGCAGGTAGACCATGAATTCTGAGCCAGGTCTGAGCTCTTGATCTTCACTAGAATTATAGAATTACAGAGAGAGGTAAAAGGCACGAAAGAGAGACATTCATCTCATTGTGCTTTTATTGGGTCTTTGTTGGACACGATATGTTGTGGTAGCATTCACTGATAAATATTGGCTTGTGTGCCTAGGAATTCCATGCAGTCGTTTGTACCCATTTCGGACTGAGACCCTTCATCAGGATTCATCAGGCATTCAGAATAGGATGCCACTACGGCTGAGTTTTATGTTGAAGCGATAAGGAGCGTAGTGGTTAGTGCAACACTTTACAGTACAGGCAGCCTGCTGCCTGTAAGGAGTTTGTACGTTCTCCCCGTGAATGCATTGGCTTCCTCCAGGTGCTCTGGGTTCCTCCCACAGTCCAAAGACGTACTATTTGGTCGGCTAATTGGTAATTGTAAATTGTCCTGTGATTAGACTAGCATTAAATTGGGGGATTGCTGGCTGGTGTGGCTCGAAAGGGCTGGAAGAGTCCACTCTGCACTGTATGTCAATAAATAAATAAATAAGCAACAAATTTCATCCGAAAGTTTCTGTGTGGTGGCCATTGGATTTCGGTTAGATAATGGAAGTCGGCACTGCAGTGGCTTTGGGCTGCAGTGAGTGACTGTCAGGATTACCATCAAGAATGAGGGAAGAACACCAGGGATAAAAACCCTCAGAGACAGTATGCTTGGATACCCTCAGTCGCAGCAACAGCTATGCATTATTATCCTGCTTGGAAATGCAATTGCGCCCAAGGTAATCGAGGTTACTGATTCCACTGTACGTGACCATTGCGTGCTTCACTGTGCAAGTTTTAAAAAGGAAACTGGGTAATGGCAGGACTGCAGCTGGGTCCAATGAGTCATCAGACCTAAAGGTGGTGGGTGAGGATCATGAATTGAATCAAGCCCCTGGAGAGGGTGCTGACTGATCAAGGATTGGTGGCTGTGGTGTTGGGAGGGGCCTGCAATTGCCAGCCAGTGGCTGAGGATCAGTATATCAGAGGGCTGTGCTAGAGTGGGAGCTTTGGACTGGAAGAAGGTTGAGAGATTGGGTGAGATGGGTGGTGGTGTCACTTGACAGTGATGCAATCAACATTTAAAGGAGTGGGGGGGTTGTCAGTGGTATTGGTATTGGTTTATTATTATCACATGTAGCAAGATTGCGTGAAAAGCTTGTCTTGCATACTGCTTATACATATCAAATCAGTACATAGTCCATTGAGGTAGGACAAGGTAAAACAACATTAGTGCAAAATAAAGTGTAAGAGCTACAGGGAAATACAGTAGAGGTAAACGATAAAGTGCAAGATCATAATGGTGTAGATTGTGAGGTCAGGAATCCATCTTATCCTCACACGGGTAGATGCGGTTCAGTCAGTTTGAGTGACAGATCAGAGGGTAGAAATGGGACAAAGGAGACCCACTAATTAAATACTCTGCGCTGAACTGATGCTATGGAGTCGTGTCTGTGGACAGACTCCCTTTCATGAGGTTCAGTTTTGAATGAAAATTTTCTTGCTTTTATTGTTTGCGTGATTTTTTTTCCCCTTCTTAGCACATTGGGTGTTTGACAGTTTTTTTTGATAGGTTCTTTTTGTGTTTCTTTGTCTTGTGGCTGCCTGTAAGGAGACAAATCTCAAGGTTGTATAATGTACACATACTTTGATAACAAGTGTACTTTGAACTTTGAAAGGAGACCTTGCTGAGTTAGGTTGCCAGCAAGATGCTGGGACCAGATAAAGGAGCAATTCTTTGAGTCACAATGTAACATTCCTGGCAAGCACTCCGCAGGAAAGACTACAGTGGTGTCTTCATTGAGAACCCTGATCCTAACAGTGGGATCCAGACACTTCTTGCAGCTCACTGAGGAGAACTGCATGTGTCTGAGGTCTTCCATGCAATATGCAGCAGCTTACTGAAAGACCCAGAGTTTCAACCATGAACTTTCTCATCCTCACACAGGGGCCCTGATTTTCAATTGTGTTTGATTTTTGTTAGAAATTGGGTTTTATTGCATACAAAAAAATGGTGTTAGCTCCATCTAATTTCTAAGCATATATTTTTGATATAGGTTTTCATTGGACCCAAGGTTTATGAAGCCAATATAGAACACAATTCTAGATCTTCTCTAACTGAGAAAGAAAATAAGTGAGCTGATGTTAACTTTACTGTAGAAATCTCTGCGATCAATGAGAGCGACAATGGGAAAAGAATGAAGGGGGATCTCATTGAAACCTATGGAATATTGTAAGGTCTAGATAGAGTGGATGTGGAGAGGATGTTTGCATTAGTTGGGGAGTCTAGAACCAGAAGCCACAGCCTCAGAGTGGAGGGACATCCATTTAGAACAGTGATGAGGAGGAATTTCTTTAGACAGAAGGCAGTGAATCTGTGGAATTCATTGCCACAGATGGCTGTGGAGGCCAAGTTACTGGGTATATTTAAAGAAGAGGCAGCTAGTTTCTTGATTAGGGCATCAGAGTTTATGGGGAGAAGGCAGGAGAATGGGTTGAGAGGGATAAAAAATCAGCCATGATGAAAGGGTGTAGCAGACTTGATGGGCCAAATAGCCTAATTCTGCTTCTATGTTGCATGTTCTTATAGTTCAGTTGGGGCGCCTATGGTTATGAGGTTGTAGAGTGGCAAGGTCGGAGTGGGAGGGTGGGAACCTATAAAAC
Organism: Mobula hypostoma; assembly: GCF_963921235.1. Classification (NCBI taxonomy): domain Eukaryota; kingdom Metazoa; phylum Chordata; class Chondrichthyes; order Myliobatiformes; family Myliobatidae; genus Mobula; species Mobula hypostoma. The sequence goes on along the minus strand of NC_086119.1, from coordinate 27,557,104 downwards.
TGGGGAAGGAAGTGTCTCTAACTTCCTTTCTGTTCCTGGTGGCCACAGTGATAAAAAATGAAGCCTGATTAGTTAGGCAATGGGTGTTCAATCTGTGTCGAATCTTATACTTCCTAAGATCATCTTTAATGCTGTGCAAGCATTGAATCTGATTTGGGTTTGTAATGAATAGAAGAGTTATCCTTTTATTCAGTTTGAGTGCTTCCCAGATACAGAAGCTTGAGAGTACAAACCACCGAGTTCCACCCCAGTGTTATCAGACTTGAGCAGACCTCTCCTATGCTAAAAGGTGAAAGATAGATCTCCCTGTCGACCTCATCTTGGCCCTAGCACTTTATTTGTCAATGTGCGCTCGCTGTACTTTCTCTGTAACTGCCATGCTATATTCTGCATTCTCTTGTTCTTTTCACTGGCTTTCTTACTGCCCGTTGCACTGCTGACATTTAGGGCAACAAAGAAGGTCCTCCATGTCTGTCTGCTCATACTGTCGCACACAGATGTAGAAGGATTCTTCATTGCCGTTTCCATAAAAAATGTTATTTTGACCAATCAGAGTTGTTAGCCCTGAGCTGAGCCCCTGATCCTGGAGGACTACTGGGCCACTCTTAGACTGGCCTCTACCTTTTGACTGCTTGGCATGGGTGACCCTATCAAGAGCCAAAGTGCAAGGCCCTGACTCCAGCCAACACAGTACTCTGGGTCATTGAGGCACGCAAACCTGCAAACCCTATGACAAGGTTGAGGTCCGCTTGGAGGTTCTTTTCATTAGCTCAATATATTTATGTGTGGAATAATCTCTCTGAATGGCATGCAGATGTACAGTAAGCTTTTCACTGTACTGTACCTTCATACATGTGGTGATAATAAACCAACACCAATTCTTACCCATCGCCCTTAAATGGTAACAACGAAAATTTGAAATATTGAACTGGTCCTTTCTTAAATGTGTGTGTTTGTGTCAGTTTAATTTTCCAAAGATTAATTGGAATAATTTCATTGTAGCTTCAGTAATGCTTGGTAGCATTTTTACTGTTTTTGAGCATGGCTCATGGTGGAAGGAAAGCTCACCAGTTTAATTGAAAATAATAATTCATGTGCTAACTGCCTTTAATGATGAGCCTTACAAATACCTCTGAAAGCTGCAGGCAGTGTTGTGGATTGATGAATGGTGGCTGGGTGCCATTTTCTTTTCCACCCGTTTAGAATCAGAGCTTAGAGATTTCCACTGATGGGAGCCATAACAAGCCTTGGTCTCCTGTGTTATAAGGTCACCAGACAGCACCGTTTATGGACCACTCTATTTCTCCTAATGGTGTTCCAGCCTCTTTGCTGCATATTCTGTGAAGCTGCACTTCAGGTCAAATTATATTTTTAGAACACTTTTCACTGCAACAGCATGTTATAATCACAGCTCCTTTCTGATGCCAAATGTCTGCAGTGTAGGGAAATTGGGAAGAATGTTTTACTTAATCAAATTGAAGGAGTCTGGTTTTGACTAGCATGACTGGAGGGGCTAACGTAAGTTAACGAATGTCAGGGTAAACCACATAATAGCATAATACCATGATTACAGTATATTACTTGACCACTATTACAGGAGCAATGTTGACCAGAGCCATTTGTTCTCATCTGATCACACAGCTCGGACTTTAAACATTAAATATTATGAATTATAATAGTAAGCAGATTATCATTAATAACTCATTATTGAAGTTAATAAATGTGCTCTGGAGAGGAAATCGGAGCCCTAAATGCTCTAGGGAGGAAATTTGCTTCCCTTATCCAATCAGCTGTATATGTGACTTTAGCCCCTTGTCAAGCAGCTTGTTCATTTGCCATTAGAAAGGAGCCTATAAGCTGCTCAGCTCAGACAGTAAAAGCTGGTCTCAGTAGTGATGCCTATATTCGGTGAATGGACTAAAAGAAAGTGTGAAATATTGAAGTATTGCTTTTCAATACAAAACTGCAAGGCAGTTTCCAACAGTCTTGAGTGTGGCTGTATGTATTTCAGGCTCCTTATGTTTTAGATGCATATGTGTGGCGTAAATGCCATCCTTCTTGAGAGTGGAATTCCCTTCTGGAATTGGCAACTACTGTGAACATTGGGGTGGATATTATGTAGTTCAATACGACATGCAAAGGGTCAAATCCAGTTTCAGTCCAATGGGTAAATGCTGGGTCTACACTTTTGTGGAGTTTGAGGTGTGTGAGGCTCCCTGCCGCCATTGTAACAACTTTCTACAGTAGCACCATCAAGAGTGTCCTGTCTGGATGAATCACTATGTGGTATGGAAGCTGCAGAACATCGGAACACAAGACCCTACAGAGGATGGTAAAAACTGCCGAGAGGATCACCAGGGTATCACTCCCCTCTACTTGTGACATTTATCAGGAGTGTTGTGCACAAAGGGCCCAAAGCATTGTTGAGGGTCCCTACCACCCAACCCACAATCTCTTTGACCCACTACCATCAAGAAGGAGGTATAGGAGCACCTGGACTAGAACTGCAGAATGGGTAACAGCATCCCCCCTCAGGCTGTGAGACTAATGAATACCCTGTCATTACCGAGGTCTCATAACTAGGACAGAGAGCTGTCTACTTTACTGTTTACCTGTGCTGCACACTATGTTCACTTTGAATTATATTTCATTAACTTTTCATTGTGGTAACATTTTGTTTTATGTGCTGTGTGTCATATGTATTGTGGGTGCTCTATGGTCTAGAGGAACATCATTTCATTTGGTTGTATATACGTACAGTCAGATGACAATAAACTCGAACTTGAACTTCTGCCCAGTAAGTATTTTTGGAGGGCATACTCTGGCTGTCTCGGGCATCCATTCAATATACTTTTGGTTGGTCCAGTGATGGTTCATAGCAGGATTGCTTAAAGGAACCATTTCAGGTTGAGTGCTCTGCAAGCCAGACCCAGCCACCCTGACATTTTGTCCACCTGTGCCACTGTTGTAAGGTTTTTAATAGTAAGTGACTTGGTATGTTCATCAAAGAGACACTCAGCAATAAACAGACACCCCGCTCCAACCCACTGAGTCCGTGCTTTGCATTAACCTGTGTGTTAATAACCAGGAATTCCTGCACAACACTAAATTATGTTAAGGCATGGACTTGGATAAATGTCCTTAGTAAGGAAATATATCTTTGATACCCCCCAACACTAAAGTCATTTAAGAAAATTCATTTTCTCTCTTTTTGGGCATTTTATACATTAAATAATGGAATTTCCTTACATCGATTACTTCCCATCATGCAAGGCTGTGATGTATTTTAATCCACAATGTAGGTTCCTCATCCCATTCTGCAACAGACATACTTAACTTTGTGTGGCTCTTGGACCCTGTTTTCCATTTTCAAGCATATTGATAGAGACCAACACAACTTGGGAGCTGGACAGTTTTGGGCAGCACTTCCAAAAGAAATGGTCTCTGCATGGCAGGCTCCAATCTCAAAAAAAGAAATTTGCCTCCTGAGGCCCTCTTCATGTAAGCCGCATGACCATTCTTTCAATATGGCACCCTTTTCAAGTAGATCTAAACTTGCCCTCAGTGGTTTTCATTCGGCAGAGTTAAACCCCTGTGAGATGGGATGGGTAGCAGCCATTCAATGTGAAGAATTTCTAATCAAGTAAGCACTCCCTATCACCCACAAAATAGTTTCAAGACGTCATTAGATCTCCCCTGGATCTTCCAGGCAAACTTGTATTGTGACTGCCTCCTCCACGCAGTTGGACATGTTTCATTTCAGATTGATCCTGAGCCTTTACATAGAGGACCTTCAATTGTTCAGCTTGAGATACTTCTGAACCCGGTTCCAAAAGGTGGCAGATCAGTGTGCAATCACTGTATGTTCTCTCCTCAATACATTCAAGCTAGTTTTCCTTGAGCGGTAAAGGTGGTCCTGGAATTCAGGTTAGTGCCCAAAAAACCTGCATCCATTGCAGGCAGATTCCAGATCTGATATTTTAATGCAGGGATTAATATAAACAAGTGTAGACATTAAATTAGTTAACATTATAAGTTGATACACAATTGTGTGTTAATATGATGGCTTGGACTTTACTTGGCTTTGCTTAAAAAAACTCACACTGACCCACAGAAGTACAAACTTGTTCTGGAGTCTAATTCAAGTGCTGGATTCATGAACTTAGTGCTGAGATCTCCAGGTAATTTCTTGGTTTCACTCCACATGTTGGTAGACTCAACATGGTGTCCACCAGTGGAGTAGGAGCATGAAATTCCTGATGCTTTGCCTATTCTCAGGATTCCTCATTGATTTGACTGAGGATTATACAGGTATGATGAAGAAAGGCAAGAATAAAATGACACTGTTTTACAAATTAATTCTGTTTGTGAAGTGTTTTTTTTACATATACCTGGTTTAGGGGAGTTCAAAGCCTCATGCTTTTAAAAAAAATTGTTGTACCTTATGAATTATCAAACACATTTAGAAACAGGGATAAGTTCTGACAGATTTGATACATGGTTAAACTGGGGTTTTGAATTGACTGGCTCTTGAGGCTATTTGAGCTATTTGGGGTGCAGGAGTTGATCTGATCACTTGACTACATAATTCAAGGCTGTTGTTTCACACAGGGACTTGCTGCTTAGCTGTAGGATCAGCCCAGACTGCTTGGCAGTGCTTATGTTATATAGAGTCAAGATTGTTTATTGTCATTCTTCAGTACATGAATGTGAAGGAGAATGAAATGATTATTATTCCAAATCCTAAACAGCATAAGAAAAACATAATAAGCATAAAAATCAGAATAAATATGTATACAACACAATGTACAAATAACTGTTGGAGTGTGACCATAGATACATAACATTAGGTTATATCCATAATCTGTATTATCTAAAATGATGCTAGGTGCAGGGGTATCTCAAAGTTCAAAAGTTCAAAGCTCAGAGTAAATGTATTATCAAAGTACACATATGTCACCATATATTGCCCTGAGATTCATTTTCTTTCAGGCATTCACAGTAGAACAAATAAATACAATAGAATCAATGAAAAATGACACTCAAAAGCTGACAAGTAAGCTATGTGCAAAAGAACACAAGCAGTGCAAATCCAATCAATCAGTAAATGAATAAATAATACTGATAACATGAGTTGTACAGATGTTTATCTGTACAACTCATGTACCTTGATGTACATAGAATGACTCTGACAGGATAAAAAGCCAAAGTGACTCTTGCAGCAGGTAGCAGCAGGGTATTTGAAAACACAGTAGGACAGTGACTGTGTCAGCGTAGGTATGAGGTTTGGAGTGTAATCGCAAAGTGGCATTAAGTGAACTAAGTAAAGTGGATATAGACCTGGCAAGTTAAGGGTACACAGAACATGGGCAGTATATGTGAGTTCGTTCATTTGTTATGTGCCAGGTCGTAAAATGTAGGCAATCATGGTCTTTCCATGACCATGATTGCTTTTGGCAAATTTTTCTACAGGAGTAGTTTGCCATTGCCTTCTTCTGAGCAGTGTCTTTACAAAACAGGTGACCCCAGCCATTATCACTACCCTTCAAAGATTGTCTGCACAGCGTCAGTGGTCGCATAACCGAGACTTCTGATGTACACCAGCTGCTCATATGACTATACACCACCTGATCTGTTGGCCTCACGTGACCCTGATCATGTTACACCTTGCCCAAGGCTAGTGGAAGGAAGGAGCGCCTTACACCTCCTTTGCTAGTGACGTAGCTCCACTTCAAGTATGTGGGCACGCTGGTCCTATTGAACAAAGTCCAGACCTGTGTCACTTCCAGGATAATATAAGGCTTTGTACATTGAGACTGGGTAGAAAGAACTGGACCTAACCATAAAACATTCCTCAGCTTTCACCTTGATGGTGACAAATTGGCTGTCCAGTTTACACCTTGCCCAGAGAAGAGTAACTTTAATTAACTTCAATGTTTCAATCAAGTTTACTTCTGCTCCCTGAAATTACTTAGCAGACAACGTTATGGGTTTTTTTCTGGTTGTTCTTCATCTTTGGATGGAGCAGGTTCAGTGTTGCCTAAAAAATAATTAAAGTTAAGTTCCTTATTGTGTCTATATTGAGAACGTTATACAGAGATACAGCATGAAACAGACCCGTCAGCTTGCTGACTATCAGCCACTCATTTACACTAATCTGGGAGATCACTTGCTTTCAAGTGGCAGGATAACTAATGACAGCAGTTCTGTAGATCCTTCCCGGCAGCTGTTTTCAACCAAACTGCTTCACTGTTTATCTTGTGAATTGCTGCAATAACCCTGATAAACTGCATTGACCTCTTTCGCTCAATGCCGTCCGTCACTTGGGTGTCAGTGGCTGCCAATGTCTGAAGTCAGTCTGTTGAAGAAGAGCTTTGATCAGCAAACTGAAACGCAAATCTTGTTAGTTTTCCCCTTCTCTTCTTATCATTCAGACTGTACTTCATTTATGAATGGATTTGTCTTCATTTTATGTCTCATTGGTAGTGCTTATTCAATAGAATGCATTGCTCACTCCTTCAGATGCATTGAGAGCCGACCCTTAACCAGAAAATAAACAAAAATAGCAGAGTAGATTTTATTTATTTTTTATTGAGATACAGTACGGAATAGGCCCTTCCGGCCTTTCGAGCCGCACTGCCCAGCAACCCCTAATTTAACCCTACCCTGATCACGGGACAATATACAATGACCAATTAACCTGTCAACAGATACCTCTATGGGCTGTGGGAGGAAACCAGAGCACCCAGAGGAAATCCACAGGGTCACAGGGAGAACATACAAACTCCTTACAGGCAGCGGCAGGAATTGCAAGTTCATGGCTTTTTAAAATATGTCAGTCTTTATGAGTAGTTTTTCATTGATTCTATTGCATTTCTTTCTTCAGCTGTGAATGCCTGCATAAAAATGAGTCTCAGGGTAGTGCATGGTGATATATACTTACTTTGATAATAAATTTACTTTGAACTTGTGTGGTTAAAAATGCTATTATTTCCCCATTAACATCATAGCTTTCATAAAAGGATCTTGGACATTCCCACTGGGTTTAGGATGACCCCAGTTCTGTCGACCCCAATGCTTATGACGAAAAAAAATAGGACACAAAAAAACTTCATGCCTGCTCTGCCATTAATAAAATTCTACCTGATCTTTTGCTTCAATGCCACTTTCTTTCACCAAGGTCCACATCTCTAGATTCCTTTAAGAATAAAAATGAGTCAATCTCCATATTGACTATATGGCTGGACAGAGAATTCCAAAGATCCATTGCACTTTGGGTGATAATTTTTTTTTTCTCTTCTCTAAACTGTCAGCCCCTTATTTTGAAACTGACCCTTGAATGTGGCCACCCCGGCCAGTCGAAATATCAACTCTGTTTCAATGCTGTCAATGCCATGAGGATTGAATACTTTTCATTGAAATCATCTCTCATTCTTCTGAGTTCATGATATCAATCTCTTCTTCTTGAACGAACTGGCTTAGAATTTATCTTGCGAACCTCTGCTCTAGCCCAAATTTAAACTTTTCTCAAATAGGGAGAACAACCTGTACACACTGTTGTAAACACAGCCTCATTAGGTCCTGCGTAATTGGAAGAATATATCTCTAATTAGATACTTGAAGATTCATACTGGAAGGCTAAACTGCTAGTTGCTTTCCTAACTGCTCACTGTATCACCTTGTCAATGTTCAGTGACTTGTGTATAATATCAAAGTGCCACTTCCTTAATAACAGATTCCAACATTTCACCTCCTACTGGTTTCAGCAAACTGGTCTGTAAATTCATGTTTTCTGCCTCTCTCCTTTCTTTAATGCCTGGTATGTGAGTGATCACTGACTGACCAGTTATCGGTAGAAGAGGCAAAGATTGTAGAGGAGGGTTGTTTGGATTGTTGCACAGTACTTTCGGTTTGTATGTCAACAAATACACTCAAAAGCTTCTATAGTTGTACCATGGAGAGCATTCTGACAGGCTGCATCACTGTCTGTATGGAGGGGCTACTGCACAGGACTGAAAGAAGCTGCAGAAGGTTGTAAATCTAATCAGTTCCATCCTGGGCACTAGCCTGCAAAGTACCCAGGACATCTTTAGGGAGTGGTGTCTCAGAAAGGCAGCATCCATTATTAAAGACCTCCAGCACCCAGGTGCACCATTTTCTCACTGTTACCATCAGGTAGGAGGTAAGAAGCCTGAAGGCACACACTCAGTGATTCAGGAACAGCTTCTTCCCCTCTGCCATCCGATTCCTAAATGAACATTGAATCTTTGGACACTACCTCACTTTTTTAAAATATAGAGTATTTCTGTTTTTGCATGTTTTTTTAATCTACTCAATTAATGTTTATTTACTTTTTTATTTATTCAATAAAAAAAATGATGTTAGGTTAACAAATTTCACGTCACATGCCGGTGATAATAAACCTGATTCTGATTCTGACCGTGTTTGACCTGCACGTCACAGTGCTCAGTGTACACACCCAGAATGTTTGCCTGCATATCCTTATGCCTGGACCAGTATAAGGTGGACATTGGAAAGCTACATTTCAAGTGATGCCATTTTTGACTTGTTCACTGATGCCCATGAGGGAATAAGGTTTACACTTCTGCGAACAGGGCTCCCACCAACTCCAGATTCCTACAACAACCACTTTATTCTGAGCTCTGCCATAGCAACAGATTACCAAGTGTTCATAAGATAAGATTCTAAAAGGTTCTCAAAACCTCTGTGGAATTGTGTAACTTCCCCACCACAGGTAGGATTCCCTGATTCAAGACTGTTGTTTACTGTAGAAGCAGCATTTAGGGTAATACTGAGGATGTCAAGTCTGTGCTTTGGGAGGATAGAATCCGAGCACCAATGATAGAAGCAGTTCACCATCTCTCAGAACAAAATGGGACAGGAAAGGGTGGCAGGTTGGGCTCATGAGTGGGACTGAAGCTATGGATTGGGACTCAAATGATGGTTAAAAATATAGAAACGTGGAAACTTACAGCCCATTACAGGCCCTTCGGCCCACAATGCTGTGCCAACCATATAACCTACTCTAGAAACCACCTAGAATTTGCCTAGCGCATAGCCCTCTATTTTTCTAAGCTCCATGTACCTATCTAAAAGTCTCTTAAAAAACCCTATTGTATCCCCTTCTACCACCTTCACTGGCAGTGCATTCCATGCACCCACAACTCTCCATGTGAAAAACTTACCCCTGACATTCCCTTGTACCCACTTCCAAGTATCCTAAAACTATGCCCCCTTGTGTTAGCCATTTTGCCCTGGGAAAAAGCCTCTGGCTATCCACATAATGAATGCCTCTCATCATGGTTGGTTGAGTTTACTAGTGATGAACAGTTTGCCACTGGGGAGGCCAAATATTTCTTACAGGATATTTTGAGGGTGAGGAGGGTGCTCTTCTCAGTCTACCCACTAAAACATGTTACAAAACAGGAGCTGTCTGTTCTTAGCAAAGGGTTTCCTGAGCTCTGCAGTTGTTAACTATAGATTAGGTTCCCAAATTTTAGTTTCCAAAAGTTTACTTATTAAAAGGTTTGCTATTATATGCAGTATAATATTTCATTCAGATGGTGCTGTTCTCCACAGAAGTTATATTCCATTTTCTGACAACTGTGCTGCATGTTATGATATATATATTTTTTTTCTTTATTTCATCCCTTTAACAGATAGGCCAGTGTTAATTTTGAAGGAGTTTCAGCCTCTAGGGGTGCAGTGATAGCAGAAACTTAAACTGTGGCCCCTTCTCTTAGAAGCTTTCCAGGGGCTACACTAGGCTCTGCTCAACATTTGGTCTTACACCTTGGGATGTGCTGGTGTGTTGGGATTCTACCTGTCCACCGGTTGGAAGCATAATATTAGTCACTTGCCATGGAATGTTTGATTTTCTTTGGAGTGTAGTCCATGATCTATCTCTCATAGAGAGGTTTGTACAGAAGAGCACACTTGATGCCCGGTCAGTTATTGCATGGAGATTGTGCAGGAAAAAGTGATAATCCTTTTGAATGGATTTCCAAGCAGGAGGCAAATTTATTTGGATGAATATCTCCTCAGCAGAACTTACAAGCAAGATCAAAACCTTGTTAGGCTGATGGTGAGAAGGAGCATTTGGGCACAGAGTTTCAGCCCCAAACAACTTGCCCTTAAGGCAGTTTTAGTGGGGATGAGACCATTATCCATTTTCTTCTGGAATATGCATTTGGCAGGAGAGACTGGAAAATAGTGTGAAGACCTTTGCCATGGTTTATCCTAAACATGAGTCTTCTTCAGACTCTTCCTAGGTATACACAACCAGGGAAACAGGAATTGTCCTTTGCAAGATTTTCACTTGTGTTTTTGGAGCCTATTTTAAACATGTGAATAAGGTGCCTGCCTGCCTCTGGTGAGTGGAGATTAGTGTAGTTTGCTAATCCTGCTGTGGAATGCCAGTGGGCAATGACGTAGCGGATCCTAGGAAATGAATCATTCAGAGTGTACACAAACTCTCTAGCCTTCCAAGTCCATGTTCATCATCAGTGCTTGTTTATACTGATCACATAATGATCACTTTTTTATCGGATCCTTGATATAAATTTTTAACTCTCAGCTCCCCTCCCCATACACTCAGAATGTAGCCTGATGCACTTCAGCCCTCTTGAATTTAATTACAATTCAGAAAAAAATGAACAAATAACTAGATTAAATAAAGAGATGAGGGCAGATATCGGCCCGATGTGATTTACCTCAGCTTGAAGCTAAGCAACTGAAGCCAAGTGCTGATGATGAGCAATTGCAAGTTTGGAAAGAAATGGTAATTAATCACATTTTGGATTTTATTGCTTTAATTAATTTACTTTCCGCCATATGGTAATTCCCAACCAAACACATTAAAGCCTGATTAGAATGAAGATCAGGCAACCCTGTGTTTGAGGGAATAGTGCAGCTTCTGTCTTAGGGTGAAATTAATAAAGCCATGTAAGCAGGTGATGCTGTGTCACTCACCCCAAATTAAATATCTCAGTGAGCACAGTGGGGTGGCTAAGCTGCCAACCCGCTTCATATCCTGTGTAAAATATTCTTGTGACTCTCAGCTTTAAAAGGAGACAGAGTGAAAATCACAGAATCTCTCTCAGCCAGGACATTCTATTTGAATATTTGCTTAGAAATATGTGACAGTGAGAGGCGAAGGGACTGAGCAGCGCAGCAGGAACACAATGACGTAAATGCCACGAAGGGAGAGGCAAAGAGATGGTAGCGTATCTGTGCTGTGCATACAGATTGGAAGCTCAATGCTCTTTTTCTACTCTTCCCTGACATTTCCTCCTATTCCCCTCAAATAAAAGGAGATTTGAGATGTATTGATTACTTAAAGGATTAGATTGCCTGCGTGACATTCACATTCTTAATATTATTGGCATTGTTGAGAAGATTTTGAATGCAAGAACAAAGATGAGAGGTACAAACCCAAAACCCATTGCAAGCAGAATCCTAAATAACATCACACTGAAAAAATCAATTTTGGGCAGGTTGGATGATCTTAAGAGAATTACTTGTGCGGTAACAAACGTATATCTCAGAACAAAAGACAGAACAAAATATCCTGTGTAGAATGCACAATGCTGAAAATCCTTGTGCTTGTTTTGACTTTAAGCTTTTCAACCCTATCTCACTTGACTGGTACAAATCAAGCATCAGAGGTTCCAGCTGATGAATACTAAACCCTTGAGCTTGAATCTTCGTGAGTGTTGCGTGCTGGGTTGAATATTTTAAGCATCCAGCCATCCATGCGGCTTCTCTATACTTAATGGTGAAAGTCATAAAGAAGATGACACTTTTATCCATTTTAAAAATGATAGGTAAGCTGCAGTCTCCAAGCACCTGCACAATATTGTAGGGAATGGAGTAGGCTCGTTTTCATGATAATACTGTGATTTACAGTCATTAACACCATATGGCAATGGACATAGATTGTGTTGCATTTAATGTATTATTGTCAATGTGATATCACAAAAAAAGGATAATGCCTTGCTCTTTGAGTATTTTACCTTTTTTCTTAAAGGAGGCAGGACAGTAATGCTTACACATTAAGGGGAAAAACATTTATACCGGACTTTGTTATTCATATGTTCTGAGTTCACTCCGTATGCATGCCAATGGATCGTCACTGCCTGTTACGCCGCTGGTATTTAGGGCGGCAATGAAGATCTTCCATCTCTGTCTGTTCTTGGCCATCTTCTCTATTGTGCCCCAGGTGCGGTTCAGGGTCCTCATTTCTGCCTCTACGGTACAGCGTCAAGTTGCCTTTGCTCTCTGGCATTTCCTCCGCCTTTCAGGGGTCCAGTGAAGTGTTAGCTTGACGACGGAGTTGGCCTCTCTTCTCATCATGTTCCCAGTCCATCTCCAATATTTCCTCATGATGATTGTGGCTATGTCCTCTTGGTGGCACTGAGGGAGTAGGGCTTGGTTGGAGATCTTTCTTGGTCAAAAAATAGGGAGGATCTTACAGAGGTTCATGGTGTGTAATGACAGCATCTTGGAAAGGTTGTTCTCTGTCATGCACTATTGGCTACCTTTAGTTTGCCAGGTCTATCTGCTTTCACTGACGACCAGTATACATAGGTTGTAATGACACATTCCTTCAGTTATTTGTGCTAGCTTGCCAGTGTTGGACATGGTTCATACGTTCCAAACACCAGTTTTGGTCTTGATCTTGGCAGTGTTCAGGGTTCCTTCATCATGCCAGTGGCTTCCTCTCGGTTTTCACTACCATCCGTCATACAAATCCTGAGTGGAGACTCAGGAATACCGTCGTGCCCAGATAAAAGATTCTTCATTGCTGCTTCCGAACGATTTTTTTTGACTAGTCAGGGATGCTGGCCCTGACCTGATGTAAATGGATACTTGTGTAGATAACAGTGGAACAGTTAAAAGTCATCAAAAATTAATGGCTCACATTGATCTATACTTCTCAAAACTTGACAGTTACAATTGGCTAATGTTTGCTTTATAGTTGATGTGTAGTTATGGAGTCAGACAAGATTTACTTGGTACAATCATGGGCCCATTGCTTCCTTCATTCTATCAACGCCGACGGATTCTCTATCTACCAATGTCCCAAAAACCCACAGGGCCTTGATTTTCCATTTGCCTCTAATCACATGGGGACAGATTTAGATTTCACTCCCAGGTGGGAGTGTGGGGGAGCAATTGCAGTTGGGGACCAGTGGTCCAGGACAGCCTCCCTGTCCGTGAAAATAACCAGTGGGTAGGGACACCAGGTTTGGATAGAGGGAAAGTGAACAGAGAAACCAAGGGGAGAGAGGCTTGTGAAGGGGATCTAAGCTGAGAATTTGGGAGACCACAGGATGCAGTAAGGAGAAGGGGACAGGGAAGAAGGGACACATAGATGTGGGACAGGGACTGGAAGAAATAAAGGTTGGGGGCTGAGGAAAAGGGCAGGAGGAGGAGAGAAGATTGTATCTCCTTAGTTGTCTTGAAATTTGTTGCCCTTTGTCAACTCTCTGTCAAGTCCATACCTTAACAATCTGTCCAACATTAAACAGGTCAGCTGGTGGCGCAGTGACATCAGCGCTGGACTCCGGAATGGAAGTTCCCTGGCTCAAATCCAGTCGGGCCGCTCCCGAGTACGCTTTCCGTCCGTGCCGGGTTGAGTGTTGAGCTCGCAACTCGACCTCGTAAAATAAAGAAAAATACAGCGAAATGTCTGTGTGAGGAATGGCGCCCCAAACAGCCTTGTAAGGCACGAAAATGCCCGACGCTGGCCTCTCAGTCCTGAGTCAACATCATCATCATCATCATCATCATCATCATCATCATCATCATCATCATCATCAACATTAAACAAATTTGTGTATTGGCATCTTCTACTCCTCAGACTTTAATGGAAGCTAATCATCCTCAATCTTGAGGAACTTAAACCAGGCAAAATCCTATTGAATCAGCTCTGCATGCTTTCCAACACATGGTGGCCAGATCAGCACACAATACTCCAGGTAATGCACAAAGTTGAAAAGTAACATTACAGTTTTATATTCTATGCCTCAGCCTATGAAGGTAAGCATACCATATGCCTTCTTCACCATCCAATATACATGTATTGGCACATTTAGTAAACAATGGACTTGAACCCTAAGGTCCCTCTGTTTATCAACGTTCCTTCCTGTCTTCCCAAAGTGCATCTCCAACATGTCATCTGCCAATGCTCCTCCCAACGTCCCATCTTATCTCTATCTTATTGTAGCCATAGACAACCTCCCTCATGATCCACAGTATTCACTAACTCCAATGTCGTCTTCAAATATATTAAAACATATTTGAGAAGCCAAGTACCAGGAGCTGGTAGAGCAGTGTCTGAGACAGGGATGGAGGGCACGATGCGAGCCTATCGAGGTGGGGTGTAGAGGTTTTGCTGGCTGCTCACTCTGCCGAACTGACTCTACTTGGCATTATGGGGGCTGCAAAGAAAGAGCCATCAGACTGCTGGGTGAACCTCCAGATGGCCAAGGATCAATATGAGCTGTGAACCATTGCCGCTGGGACGCAAGCCAAGGTCTGATCAACCTTGGCTGGGCTACCTGGGTGAGAGTATCTGAAAGACCCAAAACACCCAATAACCCCTGGTTACGTCACTGATGATGTGTTGCACCACATCCTACGATGTATCTCAGCTTCATACCTCCTAGTCAGTAGTCACAGCCTTCCAATCACAAAAACAACCTTCCACCACTATCTTCTGCTTTGTGTTCATGTTAATATGAATTTATTCATGAGGCTCCTGCCTGCTTCCCAGGTTAACTCTCTTTACTAATAATAATACCTCCTGGGAGACCTTACAACTATAAAAATAATGATAACTGGAAGGAATGAATGAACTGTCCACTTTCTATCTAGAATTAAAGCACTAATGAGAGAGTAAAAAGATGAAAACAGCTCTGCCTATATTAAACTTGGAATATTTGTGTGAGATTTGCAAAAACAGTATATAAATACTAATTCTTGACTTGATTGAACATGATTCTGGCACTTAATTCCAAAAATTTTCAGTCATTTTCTGTATGTTAGTCTATATCTTCCCATATTATTCCCAAAATTTCTATTTTTCCTTTCTCAGTCTTGCATTTTAGAGGAAGCCAATAATAAAGTAAAATAACTGGGACCCAGGACACATGCACTCGTACGACTCAAACATACTTTGTATTTTCTTGTGCACAAAGAGAGCAGCAGAGGTCCCTGTCGCCTACATTGTTCTGAAGTCGGAACAGAATCTTGCTAATTTTATACAGAATTGTCTCATCAGTTACAAATATTGATTATTGTGAACTGTATATATTTGAATTCCTTACTCACAAGATCAATCGCTGTTCACAATAGAGGTGCAAAACCCAGTTGAAACTTTGAGCAGAGAACCGATGATATCTTGAAGTTAGTAAAGACAATAGAGCCTGACGAAGGGTCTTGGCCTGAAACGTCGACTGTACCTCTTCCTAGAGATGCTGCCTGGCCTGCTGCGTTCACCAGCAACTTTTATGTGTGTTGCTAGAGCCTTAGTTGTTGGGTATGTTCCACGTCCTTCTGTTGTCTCATCTGTCTGTAGCGTCTCTATTGTGCAAGGGATGCTATGTTTTAGGAAAACCTCTCTAAAGTTTCACTACAGATGTCTCACTCGTCTGGCTTGAGTACACACTGCCACAGTCTTCTCGTCTGTTGTAAGCAGAAGTGTCTCCAATGGTCTCACTTCAAAGGTCTCACTTGACAACAGCTGTCCCAGTTGTCTTACTGCAGTTTACACAGGAGAAAGATCAATAAGTGATGTGGGAGAGAGGTAGACCATTCAGTCTATTGAACCTGTTTTATCATTCACTGAGCTCATTGTTGATCTGTGACCTAACACTGTATATCATCCCAATTCCAGATATTCCTTAACATATTTGGCAAACAATAATCTTTAAATCACAGATTTAAAAGTAATAATCGATTTAGCATTCATGTCTGTTTGAAAAAGAGTTCCACAATTCTTTGTGGGCTGTTTTTCCAACTGCACTCTTGAAAACCCTGGGTGTAACTTATATGCTATAACTGTAGCCAGAGATTTCTCGACCAGAAACAATAGCTCCTTTCTAGTTTTCCCTCAGTTCCCCCCAAAAATCATGATCAAAGCCTATCCTGACCTTCAGAATTCCAATGATCAGGATCTTATTTTATGCTTTTTTGTAATTTAGCTCTTGTAACACTGTAGTGAATCTAGACTGAATTCTCTCTAAGCCTAATGAGCTGTTGTGCTCCTTTCTGTGCACAGTACTTGAGATGAGCTGCAGGCGATGCTTTGCACACTTTTAGTATCCTCCCATATAAATACAGCCACTTCTTAGGCAGCCCTCTGGACTGATAACAATTTGATTCCATCCCAGTTCTCTGAGGCTCTCAGGTGGTTAATGAGCCCAAAATGGGTCTCGCAGTGGGTTAGTGTGCAGATTAACACATGCAAAATGCTGGAGGAACTCAGCAGGTCAGGTAGCATCAATAGAGAGGAATAAACTGAATCATGAGTCATAAAGGGTCTCGACTGTTTATTCCTCTCTAAAGATGTTGCTGGGCTCTTCCAGCATTTTGTGTGTGTCATTCTGGTTTTCCAGCATCTGCTGAATCTCTTGTGTTCAGAGAGCAGGATGATTGAAAGGATCTGTATCCCCTCTGCTTTTCGCACATAGGGTTGCTCCTGTTGCAAAGGCTTGAGATGCGTCTTCCTGATGTTCCTATCAGTGTTATACATGAGTCAGGCATTCCCATGAGTTTGTGAGGTTATTACATCTTTTCAGGGAATCCTTACAGTCCCTCTTGAAGTGCTATTTTTTTCAGATTTCTTGGAGATCCATTGCTATGACAGAGATTAGATTAAGACTAGCATTGTTTGTAGTCGTATAGTCATAGTCATACTTTATTGATCCCGGGGCAAATTGGTTTTCATTACAGTTGCACCATAAATAATTAATAGAAATAGTAATAGTAATACTATGATTAGTAAATAGTAATAGTCATGGAAATAATAACTAGTAATAGAATAGTAATAGAAAAATAGTAATAAATAGTTAAATGGTAATATGTAAATTATGCCAGTAAATTATGAAATAAGTCCAGGACCAGCCTGTTGGCTCAGGGTGTCTGACCCTCCAAGGGAGGAGTTGTAAAGTTTGATGGCCACAGGCAGGAATGACTTCCTATGATGCTCTGTGCTGCATCTCGGTGGAATGAGTCTCTGGCTGAACGTACTCCTGTGCCCAACCAGTACATTATGTAGTGGATGGGAGACATTGACCAAGATGGCATGCAACTTGGACAGCATCCTCTTTTCAGACACCACCGTGAGAGAGTCCAGTTCCATCCCCACAACATCACTGGCCTTACGAATGAGTTTGTTGATTCTGTTGGTGTCTGCTACCCTCAGCCTGCTGCCCCAGCACACAACAGCAAACATGATTGCACTGGCCACCACAGACTCATAGAACATCCTCAGCATCGTCCGGCAGATGTTAAAGGACCTCAGTCTCCTCAGGAAATAGAGATGGCTCTGATCCTTCTTGTAGACAGCCTCAGTGTTCTTAGACCAGGCCAGTTTATTGTCAATTCGTATCCCCAGGTATTTGTAATCCTCACACTGACCCCCTGGATGGAAACAGGGGTCACCGGTACCTTAGCTCTCCTCAGGTCTACCACCAGCTCCATAGTCGTTTTCACATTAAGCTGCAGATAATTCTGCTCACACCATGTGACATGTACATTGAAATATTGAAACATACAGTGAAATGTGTCATTTGCATCAACAACCAACACAGTCCGAGTATGTGATGGGGGCAGCCCACAAGTGTTGCCGTGCTTCCGGTGCCAACGTAGCATGCCCACAACTTACTAACCCTAATCTTTGGAATGTGGGAGGAAACCAGAGCACCCGGAAGAAACACATGCGGTCATGGGGAGAATGTACAAACTCCTTACAGACACTGGCGGGAATTGAGCCCTGATCACTGAAGCTGTAATGGCATTATTTTAACTGTTATGCTACCATGGAATTATATTGGGAGTCTGGTTCAGGCATGCTCATTGACGTTTGTTGAATTTAATTAGAGGCTTGATGTTTGGGACGTTAGACTACCGGAGGATGAGGATATTGGTCATCCTGTCAATGAATTGGGAGGATTATGTGGAGTAGGAGCTCCAGCTCTATGTTGCCCATGTCTTGGAAGTGTACAGGGAGGTAGCGTACATAGTGGGCTAATTGCTAGGGTTTTGCATTAGATTTTTGAACACTTTCCTCCCCCAGATAACCAAACACAGTGGCAATCTGAAGATGGTGAATTTCTTCATCAGGTTCTGTCTTCATCAAGATATGGAAAGTGATTTTTGTTTCCGAGGGTCTCATTGCATTTATTGTCTGGGTGTTATTTTACACTAGTGAACATTAACTTTACGGATGTATTGTGTGAGTTCTGTTCTCTTGTATGCTTTAGTGGACAGGTCAATAATGCTTTAGAGCTCAGCTTCCGAGTGTGCATATAAGCAAAGGTGTGTGCATTCTACAGCTCAATAACAAAAGCTGGGGCAACCTTGGTTCTGGAGTGTAGGCAATTTGGGTTAAACACATTCCAATTTATCCTGCAGATTAGCTTCATCCCTTTATAAATTTGTTGGAGGTGAGTTCTAATATTTTAATGATGAAGATTCAGAAAAGGATTGGAATTGCTATACTTAAAAGCAGTCTACTCAGGGGTTGGATTTGTAATGGGCCATTATTTAGAATTACATCTCACCTATTATGTAGCAGAAAACGCAAATTAATTTTTGAATGTAGTCAAAACTAAGAATGATTTTTCAAAATTTCACCAAGATGTCAGAGTCAAAGGCCTTTGTGAGGATCTGTCCCGGACCCAGCACGTAAGTGCAACTACAAAGAGAGCACAGTATCGTCTCTACTTCCAAAGGAGTTTGCAAAGATTTGGAATAACATCTAAAACTTTGATAAACCTCTATATATGTGTTCTGGAGAGTATATTGACTGCTGCATCATACCCTAGTAAGAAAACAGCAATGCCCTTGAACAGAACATCCACAAAAAGTAATGGATATGTCTCAGTCCATCATAGGTAAAGCCCTCCCCACTACTGAGCGCATCTATATGAAACGTTGTTGTAGGAAAGCAGCCTCCATCATCAGGGACCCCCACCTCCCAGGACATGCTCTCTTCTTGTTACTGCCATCAAGGAGAAGGTACAGGGGCCTTAGGACTCTCACCACCAGGTTCAGTAGTTCAGTCGTAGTTATTACTCCTCAATCATCAGGATCTTGAACCAAAGCAGATAACTTCCTTCAACTCCACTTCCCTATCATTGACATATTCCCATGGCCTATGGACTCACATTCAAGGACTCTTCATCTTATGTTCCTGATAATTATTGCTTATTTATTTATTATTAAAATTTATCTAGTTTTGTATTTGCACAGCTTGTTGTCTTTTGCACACTGTTTGAACACCCAAGACAGTGAAGTCTTTCATAGATTCTATTATAATTATTATTCTGTTATGGATTTACTGAGTATGCCTGGAACAGGATGAATCTCAGAGTTGTAAATGGTGACATATATGTACTTTGATAATAAATTTACATGAACTTTGAACAAAGGCCAAGCATGGTGGCAGAAATGCCCTGCTTTTTTCTTGTTATGGTGTAGATCATATCTATTTTACCTCTTGATGGAGAAAGTTCAGACTCCAAAACTGGAATGAGCTCTTTGGTCTGCCTCTGGGAGGAGGTGATTGAGGAAGGCCCTTGTGTTGATCTTTCTTGATGTAGACCTGAAGATGGGCATGATTTTACTATTTCAAGGTCTCCTGTCATGCTCTGCTCTTCCCAGATGAAGGAAAGTAGACAATGAATTATCTCCAGAGATACCTCTCTGCCAATAATTTAACTAGCTTTGGTACTTCTCAGCCTCCTCGTGGAATTGTGGCAAGACTGGATCAGATAATGCACTGTGGGAAGGAGTCACAGATTTGTACAGCACAGAGACAGGCTCTTTGGCTCACCATTTTTAAACAAATTTTTGCCTTCAATAATCCCATTTGCCTGCATTGGATCTGTATTCTTCTATGCATTGCCTAGTTAAGTGCCTGTATAAATGCTTCTTGAACTTAAAGGTCAATCTGATTCCACTACTTATTTTGGTAACAAGCTCTATGTATTAATCACTCTGTTTAAGAAAAATGTTTCTCCTTCAATCCCGTTTACAAATACCTTCCTTTCAGCTTAAACCCACAACCTCTTGTTTTTGATGTCCCTACCACAGGAAAATGATTCAATGCCTCTGTTATATTATCCCTTGGTCTCTTTTCCCCAAGGGAAAAACAAGCCCAGTCTGTCCCTTATCTACTCATAAGCAACACCATCTGACCCAGGCAACATCCTGGCCAATCTCCGCTGAATTCTTTTAAGTATGACCGTATCCCTTCTACGTTGTGGTGACCAGAGCTGTACACAAACTCCATGTAAGATGGGGCCATGGGTGCTCATGTCCTCATCGTTTGGGTGCTGACTGGGTTTCTTGATCTCCATTTCTGGATCTCCGCAGGTTGGGCTTTTGGATGTTTCCACTGAAGATGGTCTTAACAACTGTGAAGAGTCCATGCCAAGATTCTAGTTGGTAGATTATTTATGCTTGTTCCACCAATTTTTTTTTGTTGGACTTCAGATGGCTTCAAACCCTTGGGGGGGGGTGGGTGAGGTTGACCTTGAGGTGTGGTTGAGCTGTCCATCTAAGAACTCCTTGCTTTTAGAGTTAATTAGTTTCTGGGTCACCTGATCATTCTCATCAAATTGGACTTGACATTTCTGAATGGTGTAGGGAAACAGACAGATCATGGGGTTCACATCCATAAATCCGTCAAAATTGCTGCACAGGTAAATAGGGTGGTTAAGAGTGTGTGTGGCGTGGATTGAGATCAGTAGCTGGGAAATAATGTTGCAATTTAAAAAAACTCTGGTTTGACCACTCCTGGACTATTGTGTTCAGTTCTAGTTGCCTCATTATAGGAAAGATGTGGAAGCTTTAGAGGGGATGCAGCAGAGATTTACTCAGATGCTGCAAGGATTCGAGAACATGTCTTCTGAGGAAAGGTTGCCTGAGCTGGAGCTTTACTCTTTAGAACAACTGACGATGGGAGCTAACTTTATAGATGTGAATAAGATAATTAGAAGCTTTGATAGAGTGGACAGCCAGCACCTATCTTCTAGAGCAGAACTATCTACTACAAGAAGCCATAACTTGTGGGTGCCATAACATGTGGGTGTCGCCAGATAAGCTAGTGTTATTTGCCCATCCCTGTTTGCCCTTGAGAAGGAAGTGATGAGCTGCCTTCTTGAACCACTACGGTCCCTGAGGTGTAAGTACACCCACAGTACTGTTAGGGAAGAAACAATAGCAAGGATGTCAGAGGTATAATTTTTAGACAGAGAGTGGTGAGTGCATGGAATGTGCTGCCAGGCAGAGATAAAATGGTACACTTAGAGACATTTGTGAGACACTTGGATAGACACATAGATGTAAGGAAAATGGAGGGCTATGAGCTGTGTAGGAGTGAAGCATTTAATTGATTATGCTACATTGTGGGCTGAAGGGCTTGTACTGTGCTGTACTGTTTTATGATTTATGACTGGTATATTTTATTAATACAACTCATTGATATTTCTTTGACCACTGTGTTGCACACCTGTTGGGGAAAAAAAAAATCTGCTGAAATCTTTATGGCATGCTATACCTGTAAAAAATTCTTCACGAATAAGGCCGGCAATAAGACAACGTTGAACAATTTGGAAGGTCAAGTTGTTGAGTTATTACTGCATAAAGAGGTCAGATGCTGGTTTCAAAGAATAAATGTGGCAGGATGATCCAGGAATATTTCATATGGCAACCTTGAGACAGTAAAGAAATTAGAGGCAAACGTTATATTAAAGAACAGAGAACAAGGGGATAATTGGATCTGATATAAGGATGAATAATGGTAAGGAGGAAATCACTAATCTGAAAGAGAAATATTGTATCTACCAATGAGGGAAAACTAAAGAACGTTTGCAACAAATTGATTGCTCTAGCAGCAGGAAATGGAAATGAAATATATCTGAAATGTTCCGAATTTTGCTTTTGTAGTTCAGTCCCACTCACTTGTAATAACACAAATTCCTTCATTTATTTAATATCCAAAAATTTCTCTGTTATGTATAGAATGAATATATGGATTCAGCCTCCTCAGCTCCGTGCATAGAGAATTTCCAAAATTCACTAACTCTAGATATGTAATTTTTTCTTCATTAAGGTCCAGCTGAGTATTTTGAGACTGTGATCTCCAATTCTGGAAGCTTCAGTCAGGGTCAACATTCTCTTCCCATCTCCATGTCAGGGCCATAACTTTCAGTGAGTTCCCCTCCCAATCTTCTACACTCAAACGAGTAGAGGACCCAGAAGGCTTAATATTGCCTCAGTGGATGCAAGTCTCCATCTAATGCACAAATCTGATGAAACTTTTTGGCCTTCCACCATCTCAAGAATATCTTTCATTTGGTTGGGAGTTACACCTGGATACAACATTCCAGGTTAGGTTGTACCAGAGCACCATTTATTTGCAATAAGGTATCAGTACTCTTGCATTCAGTGTTTATGGACTGGAAGCCAACATAATATTTGCCTTCCTAATTTCTTGGTGTTCATCTGTTTACTTATTGTCATTTATAAAATACTTTTACTAAAGTGGATGACTTCAGACCTTGTCACATAATATTTAATCTGCCATTCCTTGCTTATTCACATGGCCTTTTTGCAAACCCCTGAAACCTTTCTATATTCTCTGCACAGCGAACTCAGGTACAGATCTCTGTATCATCAGCAGGTTTAGAAACATAGAAAACCTACAGCACAGTACAGTCCCTTGGGCCCACCATGCTGTGCCAAATGTGTACTTACTTTAGAAATTACCTAGGGTTACCTATAGCCCTCTATTTTTCTAAGCTCCATGTACCTATCCAGGAGTCTCTTAAAACACCCTATCATATCCACCTCCACCACTACTGCCGGCAGCCCATTCCAGCATTCATAACTCTCTGCGTAAAAAAACTTACCCTTGACATCTCTGTAACTGCTTTCAAGTACCTTAAAACTCTCCTGACAGCGATTTCAGCCCTGGAAAAAAGCCTCTGACTATCCACACGATCAATGCCTCTCATCATCTTATACACCTCTATCAGGTCACCTCTCATCCTCCGTCACTCCAAGGAGAAAAGGCCAAGTTTATTCAAACTATTCTCATAAGGCATGCTCCCCAATCCAAGCAACATCCTTGTAAATCTCCTCTGCACCCTTTCTATAGTTTCCATATCCTTCCTGCAGTGAGGTGACCAGAACTGAGCACAGTACTCTAAGTGGGGTCTGACCAGGGTCCTATAAAGCTGTAACATTACCTCTTGGCTCTTGAACTCAATTCCATGGTTGATGAAGGCCAATGCACGTTCACCAGCAACTTTTATGTGTGTTGCTTGAAATTCCAGCATCTGCAGATTTCCTAGTGTCAATGCACCATTTGCCTTCTTAACCACAGAGTCAACCTGTGCAGCAGCTTTGAGTGTCCTAATGGACTCAGACCCCAAGATCCCTCTGATCCTCCACATTGCCAAGAGTCTTACCATTAATGCTATATTTTGCCATCATATTTGACCTACCAAAATGAACCACCTCACACCTATCTGGGTTGAACTCCATCTGCCACTTCTCAGACAACAGAAATTCTGCAGATGCTGGAAATTCAAGCAACACACATAAAAGTTGCTGGTGAACACAGCAGGCCAGGCAGCATCTGTAGGAAGAGGTGCAGTCGACGTTTTAGGCCGAGACCCTTTGTCAGGACTAGTCTTCCTAGAGATGCTGCCTGGACTGCTGCGTTCACCAGCAACTTTTATGTGTGTTGCCACTTCTCAGCCCAGTTTTGCATCCTATGGATGTCCTGCTCTAACCTCTGACAGCCCTCCACACTATCCACAACACCCCCAACCTTTGTGTCATCAGCAAATTTACCCATGCCTCCCCTTCCTCATCCAGGTCATTTATAAAAATCACAAAGAGTAGGGGTCCCAGAACAGATCCCGGAGGCACACCGCTGGTGATTGACCTCCATCCAGAATATGACCTGTCTACAACCAATCTTTGCCTTCTGTGGGTAAGTCAATTCTGGATCCAAAAAGCAAGGTCCCCTTGGATCCCATACCTCCTTACTTTCTTAATAAGCCTTGCATGGGTTACCTTATCAAATACCTTGCTGAAATCCATATACGCTGCATCTACTGCTCTACCTTCATCAATGGGTTTAGTAACATCCTCAAAAAATTCAATCAGGCTTGTAAGGCACGACCTACCTTTGAGATAGCCATGCTGACTATTCCTAATCATATTATGCCCCTCCAAATGTTCATAAATCTTGCCTCTCAGGATCTTTTCCATCAACTTACCAACTACTGAAGTAAGACTCACCGGTCTATAATTTTCTGGGCTATCTCTACTCCCTTTCTTGAATAAGGGAACAACATCTGCAACCCTCCAATCCACTGGAACCTCCCCCATCCCCATTGATGATGCAAAGATCTTTGCCAGGGGTTCAACAATCTCCTCCCTGGCTTCCCACAGTAGCCTGGGGTCCATCAAGTCCAGTCCTGGAGACTTATCCAACTTTGGATATAGTGTTCTGGTTCCCCTTGTTCAACTCCTTGACTTAGGTTGTGATCCTCAGCATGGATCCCTGAAAAATCTGTTAATTACAGCCTCCCAACCAGTTGATTCTAACTCTCTGCTTTCTGCCTGCGAATCATTCATCAATCATATCAATGCAGTATATTACCCCCAATTCCATGCACTGTCAATTTGTTTAATAATTTCACAATATTTAAGTTCTTCTGAAATCCCATCCCATTACATCACATCACTGAACTTGTCCTTTTCAAGTTTAGAAACTTGAAAAAATGATCGACTTACTCAAGCATAATTTTATTTTCACAAATGCATGTTGTTTTAGCCCAGAGGTTATTTTGTAACATTCATGTAGATTGGACTCTTCAATCTTACAGCATAAGAACTCAACATTTGGGTTTTGACCCAACAGTTTTTTTTTTAAATTTCAAATCAATATTATTCTTTCTACTGACTATTTTGAGATTAGAATGAATGGATTAAAACCTAATCTTTTATAGATTAAACAGGGGATTAGAAAGAGACTGCAGAGATTAAGACAGTTTTTGTACAATATTTTGTAAGTAGAGCAGGGTCTGCGGACTGTGTGAGCAGAGCAATCACATCTCTGAAACAAAATAAGGGGGAAAAGTGTTTGGGGGCATTTGGAGTGGGTATAACAGATTTGCCAATTACTTTCCTCCCCAAGACTAAGCATTCAGAGTTCTGCCGCAAACGTTAAGCTTCCATGGGCGATTAAATGACACCTCAAAGTAGGCAGTATCTCTGTAGTAGTGTGCTTTTTTTCTCCGATCGAATGCTTCCCACTAAACCTCAAGCAGAATAATTCTGACAAATGAACTGAGTTTCAAAGCAGCTGCTGTCAGCCTCATTGAACGTGGTGGATATCAGTCTAGATGTGTGCTCAGAATTAGTGAAGTGCAGATCACTTCATCAACTGCGTATTCCACTACAGGGAGATTTGCAAGAAATAAAGATTACCATGCATATTACCATAAGGCATATTTTAACTTGAAAATGATGATGCTTCCTAGAATCCAATTTCTTTTAATTGTTTCCAACTCTGCTTTTATGTAAATGTATAAAAGAAGCACATATTACATCTCATTGTCTCTGTTTTGTGGGTCAATAAAGCTGCTTTTAAAGAATATCAGCCATCTGAAGGCAGTTGTTAACCCCTTTCACAGGTTTATGAAGAAAAATATGTCTGAATTAATGCCTGACTGGCCTGTCCTGATCAAAGTAGACCCAGTCGTGCCTGTGCAAAACTACATATCAAATTAAAGCACGCACGCAGGAGATGGTTTTAACTGGGGTATTCACATTGCAGCGAGAGAGAGAGAGAGAGAGAGAACAGTGTGTATGCATAGACCACAATGCATGTACAGACAACAGATCAATATGTAGCACTAATGGGAGGTCATTGCTCTGAAAGAAATAGATCCATGCATTACACTTCCTCCCCCTTTAGATTAATGCCTTGTAAACTATATATGTACAAAACATTCCATTTCCCTTTCATAAGCCCATATTCCAAATAGACATGCGTTCACAGTAACAGTCAAAGGTTCAAAGGTCGAATTTAATGTCAGAGAAATGTATACAATATGCATCCTGAAATGCTTTTTCTTCGCAAACATCCACGTAAACAGAGAGGTGCCCCAAAGAATGAACGACAGTTAAACGTGAGAACCCCAAAGTACCTCCCCCCCCAGTTCCCCCCTCCCACGCATAAGCGGCAGCAAGCAACGATCCCCCCTCCCCCCACCGGCAAAACAAAAGCGCATCGGTACCGTCACCGAGCCTAAGCAATCGCAAAGACGCAGACCAAAGTCACCCCAAAGGCTTCACATTTCATCCGACATTTTGACAAACCACAGATTCTCTCTCTCCCTGGCAAGGGAGAGGGAGGTGCCCCCCATTTTCACAGCGAGCGGGAGACATATCAACAACCTGCTGGTTTACAATGTTAAAAGTCCGTTTCGTCGCTTTTTTTGAGCTCTGTGTCTGAAGATCGCAAAGACCTCGGGTCTTCGGGCCCACAGCAAAAGATTTTCCAGCCTCCGTGACAACACACGAGTCTCCTGCCATGACACTGACCCTCGATCCGCCCATCTCCAGAGCCCCAAGATCTTAGGCTTCTGAACACGATTGGGATTCTCAGGCCAAGACCTTGGCATGTGGAATAACGGCCAGTCGTGGAACCCCGAGAACAGGTCCCATTCTTGCAAAGAACCGAAGCCTGTATGTATCTCCAGGTTAGAGTTTTCAAAAGAACCCTGAAAGGGAAAAATAAAGATATTAAAGGTGGAAATAGAGATGTTTCTGAACTAACTTCAACTAACTTCACAGTTCTAAAGGTTCAGACTTTTGGGTGGCAATCTGTTTCTTTCAGTATAGTGTCTCTGGACCCGTGGAGTGGCATCAGGTTTGGTTGGTGTCTTGTCTATGACATCATTCTCAGTTTCTGGTGTCACATTCCTGTCAGTGACATCATTACTAAGAGGTAAGCCTGGTGACTGTAATGTGTCCATCTTGTTGGATACAGTCAATGCAGGTGTGTAGTTTGGTTAAGCATCCAGTATATGGTCCACATGGTGTCTCCATGTCTGATCTCCAACATTCACTGCGTACATCAGTGGTCCAGTTCTTGTAGCTATCCTACTGGGTGTCCACTTGTCTTTTCAGTAATCATGCACTAGGACTTGCTGTCCAATCTCGAAGCTCCTTGCTGCTTCACTTGTCAACCGGCTGAACTGTTTATTTTGCACTTCTCTCAGTAGATCTGCTTTCAGGAGTTCAATGCGAGGTCTCAGATACCTGCTGATGATCAGCATTGCGGGTGTTTGATTTGTTGTCACATGAGCAGTGTTCCGATACACGAAGAGGAAGTTGTCTACCTTGTGCTGTAGAGAAACGTCCTTCTTGTCCATCACTTTAATGGACTTCTTGAAGGTTTGAATCAAGCTTTCAGCTAACCCATTCATTGGTGGGTGGTGAGGAGCTGACTTCAAATGTTTGATGTCATTTTTCTTCATGAACAGTTGGAATTCTTCTGCCGTGTTTTGTGGTCCGTTATCACTCACAATTTGTTCTGTAAGCCATTTCTGGTGCAGATGGTCCTCAGGGCAGAGACAGTCTTTGCTGAGGTGGTTGACTTCATTGACGTAACCTCCAGCCACTTCAAAAGAGCATCCACAGCAATCAGGACATGGAGTCCATGAATGTCCCAGCAAAGTCAACATGTTCTTGGCATGGTGAAGACTGCCACTCCCATGGGAGTAACGGTGCCTGTGGGGGTGCATTTTCTTGTCTATAACACTTTCTGCAGCATTTTTCTTTGAACCAATAGTCATTTGCATCATGGGAGGATTTGCCGCATTGATAACATTTTTGTTTTTTTTGCACCAATCAGGGACACTCTGTGCATTTGACATTCTAACCTCCTTTTCTGTAGTTCTGCTGAGTCCTTTGCTGCAGTCTCTAACAATACTGCAATGGTCAATGACCGTTCTGCTAGGTCTCTTTCGGATAGTAGCCTCTTTTGAGTGCTTGATTATGCATGCCACGTACAAGCCTGTCCCTGAATGCATCAGAAAGTCCATCTCTAAAGTCACAGTACTGGGAAAGCTTACGCATTTCTGAAATGTATTCAGAAAGCCTTTCGTCTTTTGACAGGTTTCTTTTATAAAATCTAAATCTCTCATCTATTACCAGTGGTTTAGGGCTCAAGTGCCTTTGTGAGATTGTAAGAATATTGCCAAATGTCTTGCTTGTTGGCTTTTCAGGGGTTACTAAGTCGCATAAGAGACTGTACATTCTTGCGTCCATTAAGCTAAGAAGTGTAGGGCTTTTTCACATTGTTTGTGTTAAAATACAATTCCACCCTCTCGATATACGACTCCCAGCCTTCATTAGTGCTATCCATTTCATCAACTTTCCCGAATGAAGCCATCACCATGTTATTTTCACTTTAAAGTCAGCGCGTCTTTCACTGCTACTCTGATACTGAAGTTCTTACTCATTGCCAATGTGTTGTGTCTGTGCACAACTACATATATATTGAATAAAAGCACACACATGGGAAATAGCTTTAACTGGGATTTTCCTGTCACATGCTGCTGGTGAGGCTGAGAGTGCAACTTAAGGAAGTAGCAAGCCTTCTCTGGCAAAGTCACTAGAATTGAAAATCCATTGAAGGGCTAATTCAGGGTGAGTCCTGGGACATCTGTTTTGGGTGTGCATTGTCTGTGTGCCAATGGCTACGTCCACTGTAATAAGCCAAAACCACTTTTTACCTTGGGATTTATTTCTCCAATACTAATATTGACCCAGTTGATCTGAACAATTTGAATTTCAGAGGAGCTGTTCAGGCATTCTTTGAGACGTATTTTTTAAGAAGCTTTGAATCATTCACTTCACAGTAATTATAATATTAATTACTTGAATCACTTGAGTGGATGAGGTTGTCTGGAACCCCAATGCTGATTGGAGACATTTATTTACATGCAATCTTGCTCAGGCAAGACATTTCTTTAATGAATGTAGAAATCTCATATGGCCAGTGCTCTCACTGTGAACCTGTCTGTAATACTGTCTCAAGTGTGCTTGATAGTTTCCACCAGAGGGCAGCACTGCTGACAGCCTGTGGTTTGTCAGAAGATAATATTACACGCCAGGTCACGTGACTTCATCTATTTCTCTTCAGTTCTTTACCATATCTGCTTGGCACCAGCCAAGACTTTTGAGGGCATTCTGTCAAAACATTTTCCAAGCCACCTTGATTTAATTCTGTTCATTGATTAAATAGAGAACATAGTAAAGAAACAGCACAGAAGCAGGCCTTTTAGCTCATGATGGCACAATAGTAAATTAAACTAAATCTCTTTATATTCTCCAATTCTTGCATATTGTCCTCGTAAATGCCATAATTGTACCAGCTTCCATTACTTCTTCTGGCAGACTATGTAAAAAAAAGCCTGCACCCTGCATCTTCTGTAAAATTTGACCTTCTCACCTTAAAAGCATGAACTCTCATAGCTGACATTTCAAACCTGAGAAAAAGATCTTGTCTCAGTTTATGAACAAGGGGATCTGGGAATACAGGTCCATATTTTGTTGAAATTGGCATCAGAGGTAGATAGGGTTGTAAAGAAAGCTTTTGGCACATTGATCTTCCTAAGTCACTAGTGTTGAGTACTGGAGATAGGAGGTTTTGTTGAAGTTGTATAAGACATTGGTGAGACATAGTTTGGAGTATTGTCTGCAGTTTTGGTCACCTACCTACAGGAAAGACCTAAATAATGTTGGAAAGGTACTGAGAAAATGTACAAGGACATTGCCAAGTCGGGTGGACCTGAGTTTTAAAAATGTTGAATGGGTTAGGACTTTATTCCTTGCAATGTAGAAGATTGAAAGAAGATTTGAAAGAGGTTTACAAAATTATGAGGGGCAGATAGGGTAAATGCAGCAGGTTTTTGTCCACTGAGGTTGGGTGGAACTACAACCACAGGTCATGGGTTAAGCGTGAGAAGTGAAAAGTTTAAGGAGAACATGCGGGGGATCTTCTTCACTCAGAAGATTGTGGGAATGTGGAACGAGTGGCAAGCACAAGAGGTGCACACAAGCTCAGTTTTAAGGGAAGTTTGGAGAGGTACGTGGATGGTAGGGTATGGAGTGCTATGGTCCAGGTCTATGGGAGTAAGCAGCTTAAATAGTTTGGCATGGACTAGACCGGCTGTACTTTTCTGTGCTGTACATTTCTATGTCTCCATGACTCTGTCTCTCATAAACTTACAATCATTAATCAGCTCTCCCCTTACCTCTGACACTCCAGGGAAAACAACCCAAGGTTGTCCAATTTCACTCTATAGCTCATACCCTCTAATCCAGGCTGCTTCGTGGTAAGCCTCTTGTACCCATTCCAAAGTGCCCACATCCTTCCTGCAATGGGGCAATCAGAATTATATGCAGGTATCAGATTTTGTGTATGTTCCCTGATGCAACTTTTGGTGTGAGATGTTTCTCAGATGAGGATCCTCCACAGCCCCTTGTTTGAAGATTTGTCAGGTGAGATTCCAGCAATATGAGCCACATAACAACACATTGATGACTTCCATTTTTTCCCTTCCACTTGCTTATATTGCAAACTGCATTATACAGATAACCTTAACCAATGTCACATCCCTTAGTACTTGTTCCCCAGGCAGTGTGGATGTTCTTTCATACCTGGGCCAAAGGCAGAGATTGAAGTGATTCTTGGGGAATAACTGGCAGAACTTCATTTTATCTCCACAGGGCGTTTGTTTAATGGCAATGATATGGACAGCAACTTCCTCAGATATAGTTTACATAATAATGCAGGATGAGGTGTATGTGTACATGGGCCAGGTATGATAAAACCGTTGGTTTAGAAAAGAGAGAGAAAGTAAATCTTAAAAGGTGACCTTACATCATCAATTTTAGCCTGTTGCTGACTTCGGATTTTGTTAGCAAAGTGTACATCTTTGACTTAGAGTCAATCAGCATAGAAGCAGGCCATTCAGCCCATCAAATCCAGACCAACCATTCCAATACCGATTTGTCCAGATGAAGTGTTTTGAGCCAAAAAAATTGACTGTTCATTTCCTTCCATGAATGTTGCTTTACCTGCTGAGTTCCTCCAGCAGTTTGTTTTTTTTTTGCTCCAAATTGCACCATCTACAGTCCTTTATGTCTCTAGCACCCATTTGTACTAATCTCACACTAATTCAATTCCATTTCATTCTTCTATGACTCTGAGCATGTATCTGCTTGAGGTGTAAATCTCTGTAATATGGGTGTGCGAGAATGAAAAGCAATGGAATATAGTGACACTAATCTCTATCCATCCAGACAAACATAGGAATAGACACTGATAATCCAAGCAAACCTGTGGACTGATGAATCACTATCAGCTTCTATAGTCAGCACTGGCCTTTGTGCTGAAGCAGCACCAGGCTCAACAGGCCTCTGTGCACTCCTAGATTAAAGGCACAGTGATGGGCGAGTTTCTATGGGCCAGTTCCACTCAAACCATTATGCCATGTAAACTATTCTTCCCAAAGCCCTGTCCACTTCTGGTTCTCCTGAAAGATAGTGATTTCTAGATTATACCCACTCTGTGTAAAGCAATGTTGGTACTCACTGTTCCTTGAATTATGTACTGATGAGAACAGCTTCCCGCTACTTACCTTATCTGAACCCATCATAATCTTGCACTCCTCCATCAAACTATTGAAGACTTTCTTGTCTCCAATGAGAACAACACTAGCTTTTCTAGTCAAACCTTGTGTCTGAAATCCCTCGTTAATGGAATCATTCTAGAAACTCTCTTCTGCATCCTGAGAAAAATACCCTGATTCATGGCAGATGTTTAAAGTCGGTAATTTTTCGAAGGGAAATTTATATAGATGTGTTCTTTATTAAAGATTAGCTTCATTAGAGATCAGTTTTATTTGTCACATGTACATTTAAATATACAGTGAAATGCATCATTCAAATCAAATCAAGTCAGCAAGGATTGCACTGGGCAGCCTGTAAACGTTCTTTCCAACACCAACAATGCATCCTGCAATTCACTGACCCTCACTGTACATCTTTGGAATTTGGGAGGACACTGGAGGACCTGGAGGAAACCCACGCAGTCAGGGGAGAACATGCAAACATCTGACAGACAGTGGCAGGAATCAAACCCCGATCTTACAGCTAGCTCAGTAAAGCATTGTGCTAACCACTACCCTTCTGTGCCACTATATTTAAAATTCTGTATACAGTTTATGTTCTATGCCACTATATTTAAAATTCTGTATACAGTTTATGTGCCCTTAAAGTACATCACAGCTGTTGAATAATCAGAGTACTTTGCCAGCCCACCTCCTGAGAATACCATGCATCTGCTGAAGTAAAAAAGAGACGGTAAAATTAAACAATTTTCTTTTGTTGGTTGAATATAGTTGATTTGGCTTAGTTGTATTAATTACATTTATTTACTATGAATAAGAGATCATGATTCTATGAATTTAGTTCAGCAAACACAAGGAAAGGATTTGCCTTTTTCTTATTTTGGATGTGCATTTGAACTTGTGTGTACCATATCCAATGATAGAGTGAACAGTTACTCCAAATCTCAGTTCAGTTGTCAGCCTTACTGTGCTGAGCTTTTCCAGAATTTACAATATCAGAGGCGACAGCACATTAACAACAGGCAAGTGTATTACTCTTTGCCACTGTGTGACTACTGTTGTTGCAATTTATTCTCTGTTTAAAAATAGAATATGAATCACTATGTGAAAAGTCTGCCTTTATCACTGACCCTATTTAGCCTGAATTGTGTAATAGGCTGTCTTCTATTAGCATTGAACTGGTTTGCACAGTAAATCTGGCAGAGTATACTGCTTGCCATTCTTGATCTTTCTTCCAACAGGACATAGGAACTGATGTTGGTTCAAGTGGAAATATAGATGAGAAATACTTAAAGGTTCACTGCCCTTGGTATTCATCTAGTTTTGTGTCAAATAATGAAGAGTTTAGCTCCATTGTTTGTTGAAATATTAATCGCACAATTATGACAACTTGCTCAAGAACATTGGGCAGGAGAAGCCTTGTCCATGCAGTTTATGTGGACAATCAATTTGTTAGCAGACCACCCCTGGCCTGCCATTAATCTGTGCCAAAGTAATAACTGATGAATGGGATCTTCATCTGAGTTTACTTGAGGGAAAACATCATTCAAAGCTGGTAGTGGTCTAGTCAACAAACAGATTTCACCTCCGAAGCAGCTGTTTTAGGAATGTGATTTATTTTCCAGCTGTTTGAAGAGAGCTGGACCATGATTAGATTTATGCTCTTCCTAGTCTCCACTGATGGCTGTGGACTACTAAGTTATTATACACATTTCATCAAAGTCACGCACGTTTAAAAATCTATTGAAAGCTTCAACTAGAGAATGCCCCCAAAGGTGGTATGTGAGAGGACTGTTATATTGGCTGGATGATCTGAACTTTCTGATGACTAGCAAACTTCTACAGATGTATCATGAAGAGCATTCTGGTATGGAAAGGCCACTGCACAGGATCAGAAAAAGCTGCAGAAAGTTGTAAACTTAGAGAGCTCCATCATGGGCAGTAACCTCCCCAGCATCCAGGACACCTTCAAAAGGCGATGCCTCAAAAAGGCAGCATCCATCATTAAGGACCTCCATCACCCAGGACATACCCTCTTCTCATTGTTACCATCAAGCAGGGGGCCTGAACACACACTCTCAACATTTCAGGAACAGCTTCTTCCCCTCTGCCATCAGATTTCTGAATGGACAATGAACCCATGAATTTTACCTTAGTATTTTTTCCTCTCTGTTTGCCCTACTTAATTAATTTAATTTTCTTTTTTTTTATACAGTATATCAGTATATACCTATTATGGATTATAGTTTTTATTATTATGTATCACAATGTTCTGCTGCTTCAAAACAACACAACATGTGGCAGTGATTTTCTGGAAGTCAAGGCAGTTCACCCACAACCTGATGCACATGCAGTAAATGGCACCAAGTGCCATAGGAAAACCACACAATCTCTGAAAACCATCTGTTCTTTCTGGCCCACAAGAGATTCTGCAAATGCTAGGAATCTTGAGCAACACATACAAAATGCTGGAGGAAGTCAGCAAGACAGGTAGCATCTATGTAGAGGAATAAACAGCCATCATTTCAGCTGAGATCCTCATCAAGACCTGAAGCATCGGCTTTTTCTTCCCTTCCATAGATGCTGAATAACTTGCTGAGTTCCTCCAGCATTTTTGAGTGTTGTTTTTTTCTGGCTGTTGGTCTTGGATCAGCCCTTTTTGTATGGAGGATATTCGTGATCTCTCTTGTGCAAACAACAAACTCCGAAATGTTGGTAGCATCTCCAGGAGCCAGGCAATTGAAATTCAGTGGAGACGCAAGAGACTGCAGTGCTGGAATCTGGAGCAACAAACAATCTGCTGGAGACTTTCAGGGGACTGAGCAGTACATGGGGGAAGAAAGGAATGGTCAACGTTTTGGGTTGAATCCCTGCATCTGATGCTACTTCACCCTCTGTTCCTCTAGCAGGTTTGGAGGTGACAATAGTTGTGGTGAAACTGTACCTCACCTGGAATGTGGTTGCAGTTCCTGCAGTAGCTGGTAGGTTTCTGGAAGAAGTGAAGTGCAGATGCCTAGCCCATCGTCCTTTGCTGCAGTTCAACTGAACATGTTGCTTCTCTGCACCTATGGGCAGATGTGGTCTCTGATGAGGATCCTCTAAAACTTGATCCCACTTTCTTCGTCCTCCTTTCCACTCCTCCCTTTCTCTCTCCTTCCTCCCCTTCCTCATTCCCCACCTTCCTTTCTCCCTCCCCTACCATCTCATTCTCTTCCTCTCCCTGCATTCATCTGCTTATCATCATTCTGAGATAAAGAGGAAAGCCCACCAATGTCTGGGAGTGAGTTGCTTGTGCAGAAGCCTGTGGTAACAAAGCCCTTCATCAGCTGTCAGATAGCTCTTTATAGATAGATACCTTATTTATCTCAAAAGAAATGACAATGTCACAGTAACAATACAAGTGCACCAATATAAATATTAGAAGAGAAGTAGAAAGAATAAAAAATAAGTTACCACAAACAGTCTAACAGGAGGCGATCATCACTTCCCCAGCTATAGGTTGACTCATTATAGAGCCTAATGGCCGAGGGTAAAAATGACCTCATATAATGGCACTTTTAAGGAATATAAAAGTGGATAAGTCTCCGGGTCCGGACAGGATATTCCCTAGGACTTTGAGGGAAGTTAGTGTAAAAATAGCAGGGGCTCTGACAGAAATATTTCAAATGTCATTAGAAACGGGGATGGTGCCGGAGGATTGGCGTATTGCTCATGTGGTTCCATTGTTTAAAAGGGTTCTAAGAGTAAACCTGGCAATTATCGGCCTGTGAGTTTGACGTCAGTGGTGGGTAAATTGATGGAAAGTATTCTTAAAGATGGTATATATAATTTTCTGGTTAGACAGGGTCTGATTAGGAACAGTCAACATGGATTTGTGCGTGGAAGGTCATGTTTGACAAATCTTATTGAATTTTTTTGATGAGGTTTCTAAGAAAGTTGATGAGGGTAAAACGGTGGATGTTGTCTATATGGACTTCAGTAAGGCCTTTGACAAGGTTCCACACGGAAGGTTAGTTAGAAAGGTTCAGTCGTTAGGCATTAATATAGAAGTAGTAAAATGGATTCAACAGTGGCTGGATGGGAGATGCCAGAGAGTCGTGGTGGATAACTGTGTGTCAGATTGGAGGACGGTGTGTAGCGGTGTGCCTCAGGGATCTGTACTGGGTCCAATGTTGTTTGTAATATATATTAGTGATCTGGATGATGGGGTGGTAAATTGGATTAGTAAGTATGCAGATGATACTAAGATAGGTGGTGTTATGGATGATGAGGTAGGTTTTCAAAACTTGCAGAGAGATTTAGGACAATTAGAAGAGTAAGCTGAAAGATGGCAGATGGAGTTTAATGCTGAAAAATGTGAGGTGCTACATTTTGGTAGAACTAATCAAAATAGGACATACATGGTAACTGGTAGGGCATTAAAGAATGCTTTAGAACAGCGGGATCGAGGAGTAATGGTGCATAGTTCCCTGAAGGTGGAATCTCATGTGGATAGGGTGGTGAAGAAAGCTTTTGGTTTGCTAGCCTTTATTAATCAGAGCATTGAGTATTGGAATTGGGATGTAATGTTGAATTTGTATAAGGCATTGGTAAGGCCAAATCTGGAGTATTGTGTACAGTTCTGGTCACCGAATTATAGGAAAGATATCAATAAAATTGAGAGAGTACAGAGGAGGTTTACTAAAATGTTGCCTGGGTTTCATCTCCTAAATTACAGAGAAAGGTTGAACAATTTAGGTCTTTATTCTTTGGAGCGTAGAAGGTTGAGGAGGGACTTGATAGAGGTATTTAAAATTATGAGGGGGATTGAGAGAGTTGACGTGGTTAGACTTTTTCCATTGAGAGTGGGGAAGATTGAAACAAGGGGGATATGGGTTGAGAATTAGAGGACAAAAGTTTAGGGGTAACATGAGGGGGAACTTCTTTACTCAGAGAGTGGTAGCTGTGTGGAATGAGCTTCCAGCAGAAGTGGTTGAGGCAGGTTCTATGTTGTCGTTTAAAGTTAAATTGGATAGATATATGGACAGGAAAGGAATGGAGGGTTATGGGCTGAGTGCAGGTTGGTGGGAATAGGATAGGGTAAGAGTTCGGCATGGACTAGAAGGGCCGAGATGGTCTGTTTCCGTGCTGTAATGGTTATATGGTTATATAGTGCTTTTTGGAGCAGTGCAGTTGTCTATTACTAAAAGTGCTTCTCTGTTTAGCCAAGGTGGCATGCTGAGGGTGAAAAATATTGTCCAGAATTGCCAGAATTTTCTGTGGGGTCTGTAGCCTCTAGTGTAGCCAGTTTGACTCTTATAACAGAGCCAGCCTTTCTAATCAGTTTATTGAATCTGTTGCCATCACCTGTGTTGATGCCATTGCCCCAGCACACCACCGCATAGAAGATTGTATTGGCAACAACGGACTGGTAGAACATGTGAAGGAGAGGCCTGCATACTCCAAAGGACCTCAGTCTCCCAAGAAAGTAGAGGCGACACTGGACCTTGTACACAGCCTCCGTGTTGGTGCTCCACTCAAGTCTGTCATATAGATGCACCCCAAGGTGCTTGTAAGTCCGCACCATATCCATGTCTTCATCATCAATAGTAACAGGAAGGAATGCAGGCTTACTTTTCCTAAAGTCCATTACCATCTCCAGAATCAGTGTGTCATACAATCATATGAAGTTAATGCAGGATATGAACTGGAAAGGCAAGCTACAAACTGACAAGACTGGCATCATATCAGAGTTACATGCTGATTACTATTTGGAAGTGGCAGAAGCAAATTCAATTACAGCATTTCGAAGATGTTTGGATAAGGACATGGGTAGGTAAAGCTCAGAGGGAAATGGGCCAAATGCAGGCAAATGGGCCTAGCTCTGTTGGATAGACAATTTGGTTGGCAGGAATGAGTTTGGCCAAAGGGCTCCTTGTGTTCTCTGACTATGGCCTGGGATGGATACACCAATGTCTTTGAATGGAAAATCCTACAAAATGTGGCGGATTCGGCCCAGTAAATCATGGTAAAGCCCTCCCTACTATTGAGCACATAAGACCATAAGACATAGGAGCAGAATTAGGCCATCTGGCTCATCGAATCTGCTCTGTTATTCAGTCTTGGCTGATGCTTTTTTTTCTCCTCCTCAACCCCAGTTCCCGGCCTTCTCCCCCTAACCTTTGATGACATGTCCAATCAAGAACCTATCATTCCCTGCCTTAAATACAGGGCAACCTGGCCTCCACAGCTGGATGTGCAAACAAATTTCACAAATTTACCACCCTTTGGCTAAAGAAGTTTCTTCGCATCTCTGTCCTCTATCCTGAGGCTGTGCCCTCTTGTCCTAAACTCTCCCCCCATGAAACACTGCCATAGGAAAGCAGCATCTGGCATCAGGGGTCCCGAATGCCCACACCATGCTCTTTTCTCACTGGTGCCATCAGGTTGAAGACACAAGAGCCTCAAAGCTCACAGCATCAGGTTCAAGAGCAGCCACCACCATCAGGCTCTTGAACGAAAGGGGATACTGACACTCACTTGCCCATCCAGTGAGATGTCCCCACAACCAATGATCTCACTTTAAGAACTCTTTGTCTTGTTATCGCATCTTCTCATTATATATTTATATTTGCATTTGCACAGTTTGTTTTCTTCTGCACTGTGGTTGATCTTACATTGGTCCTGTTTATAGTTACTATTCCATAGATTTGCTGAATGTCTACAGGAAAATGATCTCAGGGTTGTACGTGGTGACAAATATTATGTTTGATAATAACATTTACTTTGAACTTTGATCTTGTAGCCACCCAGCAGGGGCTCAGTGCACACCCATCGCTGCATTGAAGCCTGATGACTCATACCACAAGAGTGTGCATGTGCTGTGAACTCACCTTGGCACCACTCAATGTTTCAGTAGTGTTCAAATTCTTGGAGTTCCTCCCTTTCTGTCTACATTTTCCACCTCCCACATTATTTATCAAAGTAACAAGCATGAGAAATGCAAAAGAGGAAGTAGTTTTGAGTGTTCTTTCTGTAAGGCAGTTACAATTCACTGCCTAATTGTTTGTACTTTTTTTCTGCTGATAGATACTCAGTAGCCACTTTATTAGGTACACCTGTACCCCTT
Organism: Mobula hypostoma; assembly: GCF_963921235.1. NCBI lineage: Eukaryota > Metazoa > Chordata > Chondrichthyes > Myliobatiformes > Myliobatidae > Mobula > Mobula hypostoma. Next base: position 27,518,011 of record NC_086119.1, on the reverse strand, counting down.
GTAAATTCAAATATCTCATCAGCTAATCATGTGGCAGCGACTCAATGCATAAAAGCATGCAGAGTTGGTCAAGAGGTTCAGTTGTTGTTCAGACCAAACATCAGAATGGGGAAAAAAATGTGATCTTTGTGACTTTAATCATGGAATGATTGTTGGTGCCAGATGCATCTCAGAAACTGCTGATCTCCTGGGGTTTTCACGCACAGCAGTCTCTAGAGTTTACAGAGAATGGGTTTTGTTGATGAGAGAGGTCAGAGGAGAATGGCCTGACTGGTTCAAGCTGACAGGAAAGCGATAGCAATTTGAATACCCATACAGTACAACGGTGCTGCTCAGGAGAGCATCTCTGAAAGCAAACACTTTGAACCTTGAAGTGGATGGGCTACAGCAGCAGAAGATCACAAACATACACATAATGGTCACTTTATTTGTTGCAGGAGATAAAAATCAAAAGAATTACACAGTTTATCTTCAGAAGCTGACATTGTGAACCAATGCAGTGGAAAAAAATGTTTTTAGAATAGCAATTTATTGTCAGGACCTCAGAAACCTTTTTTATGGCAGCATCTATTTATAAGAAGCTGTCAGTTGGTTGAAATTTTAATTTGCAACAGAGTTTGGAGAAAAAAAATATTTCTTTCTTCAGTTGCCTACTTCTCAAATTCTAATGATGTTTATATATTCTGAATCAAAGCACTGCTGATGTCAGCACTCAGGAGCTTGGTGTGACAGCAGGAAGATGGTTTAAAAATAGAACTGCCAGCACAACTGATCAATATTAACAACATCCTCAAGATATTGTTTCCTTATAACAACGTGAAAGTACTGCAAAATGTGAAAGCACTGCAGGCTTCATGACACCTTCTCAATATTCCATCAAGTGGGTAGCAAAGCACATGTTAAAAAGTTGCCAGCTGTGTCGAGGTAGATCGAGTCTATAGCACATGACGATATATGTACTTTCGTCACCAGGGTCTATATCGGTGCTGCTGTAACTGTTCTGAATAATGCGTATCGATTTCACATGATCAGCCCTGAGTTAGGAGCTGTTCCACAGTGACTGAAAATTATGATTTTTTTTAAACTCATTGAACTATTCAGATTCAAGATTGTTTAATGTAATTTCCTTTATACAGGTGTCAAGGAGAATGAAATAACTGTTACTCTAGATCCACTGCAGTGCACAAAAAAGATAAAGAACATGATAATAATAAAAAAATTCACAATAAATATAAACACATAATATAGCTAATATGCATAGATTGAGTGTATGTCCATAAAGTGACGCTTAGGGGCAGGAGAGTCTCTACATAAGGATGTTGGCAGGAAATAATAAAGTTGTGGTGGTTGGAGGTGTGGAGGTGTTGATCAGCCTCACTGGTTGGGGAAAGTCACTGTTTTTGAGTCTGGTAGTCCTAGCGTAAATGCTACATAGCTTCCTCCCTGATAGGATTGGGACAAACAGTGTGTGAGAAGGGTGGGTAGGATCCTCCATGATGCTACAGCCCTTTTCTAGCACCTTTCTGTATATATGTCCTTGATAGTGGGTAAGCTGGTGCTGATGATGCTTTGGGAAGTTTTGACTACCCATTGTAGAACTTTCCTGTCCATCACAGTGCAGTTTCCATACCACGCAGTGATGCAGCTTGTTAAGATGCTCTCTACTGCAAATCTGAAGAATGACGTGAGTATGGATGTGCATAGTTCAGCTTTCTTCAGTCTCCTCAGAAAGCAGAGGCAATGGTGAGCTCCCATGACTGTGTAAGATCTGTTCTGGGACCATGAGAGGTTTTGTGAGGTGTGCACACCCAGGAATTTGAAACTGCTTGCAGTTTCCCCTGCTATGTCACTAATATAAAGTAGTATGTGCTTGAAGTTGATAATCATCTGCTTTGTCTTGTTGACATTAAGGAAGAGGGTATTTGCCTGGCACCAGGCCTTGAGCTCTTCCACTACCTGTCTGTAGGCCATCTCATTACTGTTGGTGATGAGCCCCAACACTGTCGAATCATCGGTGAACTTGACAATGTGATTACCTGGATGTTTGGCCGTGCAGTCAGGTGTGAGCAGAGTATACAGCAATGGGCTCAGTGTAGAACCCTGGGGGCGTTGGGTACCCATGTTAAGAATGATAGGGAGGGAGAAACAATTGTGTATGCTGACTGTCTGAGGACTGTTGGTTCAGAAGTCCAACACCCCCTTGTACAAGTCTCCTTGTATTTAGTCCAAGGAGAGGAATTTGTTCATCAAGATCTGTGGGACAGTAGTGCGACGAATGCCAAACTGAAATCCAGAAACAGCATTCCGACGTAAGTATCCTTGTTTTCTAGGTGTGTCAGGGCCAGGTGCATGACAGATACTGTAACATTTGTCGTAGGGTGGTTCTGTCAGTTAACATATTGTTGAGTGTCCAATGTGGTTGGAATGGAGTTTTTGAGATGTGCCATTATCAGCCGTTCAAAGCACTTCATGATGATTGGCGTCAGTTCCACTGGACGGTAGTCATTTAGTTCTGAAGGTGAAGTTTTCTTTGGTACAGGGGTGATGGTGGCTGATTTGAAGCATGTGGGGACAGCAGCCGGGATGAGTGAAGTGTGGAAGGTGTTTGTGACGATGTCAGTGAGTTGGTGTGCACACTCCCTGAGTACACATCAATTAAGCCTCAATGACCAAAACTGATGATCAGTCAAAGAAATATTGAAACCTGGACAAGTAGCATATTTTATCTTTTGCTTCATTGCAGGGTTGTAGTATTGTTGAAATAATCCTTTACATGGCTGAAAAATAGCCTTAGGCATCAATATAAAAGACTGGAATCTGTGGAAGCCCACTCGGCAATGACACAATGAGCCAGACATTTGGGTAGCTCTCCTGCTGTGTGAGCAAGAGGTACAGTATACATGCTGGTGTTAACCCATAGAGCATGCAGGTTGCCACAGTCGGCAATGAAGAGTGAAGAGTTCTGAGGAGTAATTGGCAGTGTAGCTTCCTTAGCGAAGTAGGTGGAGACCACGTAGTGAGTGTAGGGAGAGGGGGGCAGGGTTGAAATAATTAATTATTCATTACTGAGAGTTCATCGATGGTAGCTCAGACCTGATCTAACATCTGGCTCACTGCTAATTTGGGGGAATTGTTTTGGTTGTGTTCTGAAGGGAACTACTGGTGTGTAACTGTTCTCTGGCAAGGAAGTCCCTGCTTGGGCAGGATTGCTGCAAGTCAAGAATTAATTGAGTGATTCTCATTAGATTCACATCTATATAGATTCCAAATTCCTGCCTAGTAGCACCATAATTTGCCCCCCTTCAATTAAATACTCTCCCATAGCATCTATCCCTATCCCTGTACAAGCCCATGGTAAAGATCAGGGAGTTGTAGTCACTGTTTCCAAGTTCCTGACCCACCGAGAGGTCTGTCATCTGACCAGGTTCATTGCCTAGTACTAGATCCAATGTGGCCTCTCCTCTAGTCAGCATATGTACCTGTTGTGCCAGGAATCCTAACAAATTTCTCCTCATCTAGACCTTTTTCACAAGAGAGTGGGTGCTCTCTTCCTGTATCTGTCTTCGTAGACAATATGTCTTCCCTTCATGCAGCTATGATTTTACCTATGATCAGCAATGCCACTCCCTCAGCTCTCTTACTGCCCTCCCTGTCCGTTTTGAAACATCTCGTAGCCATTCGTGCCTTTGTGACAGTCGAGTCTCTGCATGCTGGCCTTCATCATTCAAGGCATTGAGTATAAAAGTTGGCAAGTCATGTTGTATAAAACTTTAATGAGGCCACACTTAGAGTTTTGTGTGTAGCTCTGGTCACCACTCTACAGGAAGGATATGGAAGCTTTCGAGATGGTTCTTGCCTGCATTTGAATGTATTAACTATAAGGAAAGGATGAAGATGCTTACAAGAGAAAATCTGCAGATGCTGGAAATCCGAGATGAAGATACTTAGATTGTTTACTGCGAGGTGTTGAAAGTTGAGGGGCAATCAGATAGGAGTATGTCAAATTGCGAGAGGTATAGGTAATTTAGGTAATTAGTCTTTACCTCAGGGTGAAAATGTCAAATACAAGAAGGTATAGATTTAAGGTGAGAGGAGGAAGCTTTAAAGAAAATATGTAAGCTACAGTTTTTTTTACAGTGAATAGTTGGTGCCTGGAGTGTGCTGCATGGGAGATGGTAGAAGCAGATACAAAAACTAAATTGAAGGGGCCTCTAGACAGTGATCTGTTGTGCTGTAGGGCTTGTTCTTGTTCTATGTTCTATTATATGGAGGTGAGGCTCAGCTGGTTGAGGGCTTTTGAGGCTCAGGTCTGGTCACCACTTACACCTTGCTGCCCATTTCCCAGAGTCAGCTCATCTAGCCCAGGTAAATCCAGGTACCGGGGTGAATCTAATTTGGTTCATCTCATCATTTATGGTTTAAGCACCTGTTTAATGAAATGTGAGCAGTCTATCACCATTCTTCTTTATTTTGTTTAACTGATTCAGAAGACTTAACTGTGCAGTCAGATATTTTAATTTAGATGCACACTGATAAGTGATGTTTTTTTATAAACTGCTTGAGTTCCACTCCCTTGTGTTACAAATGCAGGATATAATTGTGCATTTCTCTTCTACTGCTGCCAGCATTATTTCAGTGCAGTGCCTTTGAACACAGAGATCAATGGAAGTGTTTTGAAACAAACTAAAGATAATTCAAGGATTTAACTAATAAATCATCTGGGACATTCAGCCAGCAGCTGCTTTGATGACTACCACCTACATTCAATGGTTTTTCTTCAGCATTTCTGTAATGTATTTTTACCTTCTTTTAACAGGCACATTCAAAAATATTAACAGATAACACATTTTTAAAACAATTACCCTGGTGGAAGTCAGCTTACAAATGGTATCTAACTTAGGTAATATGCCAGTGGATAATTTTTAAATAAGCATATGTATTTCTTAAATAAGACAGGAAATATGAATGCAGAAATGTGATGCTGGTTGGGGAAACATGTTTTGAATAGCTTTTTCTAAGCAGCCCAATCTGAGATAAAAAGGTTGGTACAACATTTCATTGCAGTTGCCTTCCTGAACTTCAGTTTCTTTTTTTCCTGTCTAGTTTAAATCCATGCAGCTATGATGAAGGTTGTCTGAGCAGCAATGAGGATCATGTTCCACTGGCCGCATTGCCCCTGCTTGCAATCTCTTCACCTCAGTATCAGGATGCAGTTGCAACAGTGATCAACCGAACAAACCAGATCTACAATGAGTTTCTGAAATCTGAAGATGGGATTGGATTCAATGGCCAGGTTAGTTTTAGATCCTGAAAGCATTTGAGAAATGCAGAGGATTCTGTGTTAAACCAGTAAGTGACATGAATGGGTTGTAAATTTATTTCAGTCTTACAGTTTTTTTATATTCTGTGTTTTTTGCCCAATCTTTCTCATTTTTTGTGTTTGGGTGTCGAAGGCTGTGCTGTGGGGGGTTTGGATGTCAAAGACTGTGCTGCCATTTTTCTTTCGCAAACACGAGGAATTCTGCAGATGCTGGAAACTCAAGCAGGACACATCAAAGTTGCTTCGTCAGGGTCTTGGCGTGAAACGTCGACTGTACCTCCTCCTAGAGATGCTGCCTGGCCTGCTGCGCTCCCCAGCAACTTTGATGTGTGTTGCTTGCCATTTTTCTTTCTTGGTTTCATTGCTGTCTGGAGAAGAAGAATTTCAGAGTTTATATTTTGATAGTAAATGAATCTTTGAACATTTGATGTTACAATAAGAAATATAATTAATTAAATAAGTAGTGCAAAAAGTGAGGTCGTATTCATTGGTTTGTGGACTGTTCAGTAATCTGGGGAAGAAACTATTCCTAAAATATTGAGGATGTCTCTTCAGGTTCCTGTACCTCATCCCTGATGGTAGCAATGAGAAGTGGGCATGTTCTTGGTGCTGAGGGTCCTTAATGATGGATGCTGCCATCTTGAGGTCCCGCCTGTTAAAGATGTCCTCGATAATGGGAAGGCTAGTCCCCTTGATGAAGCTGGCTGAGTTTACAATCTTCAGCAGCTTTTTCTGATCCTGCACGTTGGTGCCTCTATACCAGCTAGTGATGCAACCAGTCAGAATCCTCTCCACGGTACATTCTTCGCCTTCAAGTGACCAGAATTATTTCTTCCTGGTATGATTAGCCGCTGCGAGAAGTGGGTAGCTGTAGCTGCAGAATATTGCCAGGCAAAAGAGTGAATCAACTGCAGAAGGAAATGTCTGTTCCTGCGGCAGCCAGATGTGGTGACTGGAATTAACATTCTCAGCATACTACACTTACCTGAACACAATAAGACATTCTAGGAATGCATTTAAATTTGTGTACTGGGTAGCGAATGTGAACACAAGGTGGAAGAACAGAATTTGACAACATTTGAAGAAACCTGATTGAGATAGATTGTACTTGTACAACCCATTTGATTGCAATTAATACTTTCTTTCTTCTATCCCTGTATTTTCTGAGCTACATAACTATTGAAGTTGGATAGTGTCAAGAGTACTACAGTGAGTACTCTTTTGTATTTCTGGCAAACCTCAAATGTCTGTCCATTGCAATGTTGTCAAGGTCATTCTGCTACATGAAGATGTATTTCTGACCATGCATTGGATGATTTGGGCCCTGCAGCTTGCCAACAGATGGATGTAGAGCTAAGCTTTTTCCATCCTGGATCATAAAGATCCTTATCAGCACCTGAGAGTGGAGGAACCTGCTGTTATCTTCACGGTGATTCCCTTTCAGAAGTAGCCTTGTTTAGACTCATGGATTGCCCATGGAGGGCTGCAGTTTCCATAGACCATACTCAAGGACACTGCTTGGTGGCGCAATAATATTAGCGCTGGACTCTGGAGTGAAGGTTCCCGAGTTTGAATCCAAGTCGGGTTGAGCGTTGAGCTAGCAAATCGGCCTCGTAGAACAAGAATAGTTTGCTACGGAAACACTGTCAAAAGATGATGCCCCGATAACTCCACTGTTGAGTTAAGGGCTATCCTTCTTCTTCTTCAATACTTAAGGGCAATGGGATGCTGATCTCATCTTAATATCAACTTTTGGGTTCTTCATCACCATTAGTGTTCTTGGCTCCCATTTTTTTCCATTAAGCATGAGTGGTTAATGATGGAAAATAGTCATTTTTTTCCTTTCAGTTGACATTTTGCCTGAATATGTGATAGGGAATTGCAGTTTGTAATCTCACATTTACATGGCTACCTATTATTTGGTCCAAAGATAAAAGCTAGGTGGTGGGGTGGAGATACGTCTCCAACAAAGGAGGTGTAAGACGCTCCTTCTCACCACTAACCTGCTGGTCACCCTTGGGCGAGGTGCAACACCTGCTGAACACCCCTCCCACCCCAATCAGGATCACATGAAGCATGGGACCAGGTGGTGGGTTGTCGCATGATCAGCTGGTGCACATCACAAGTCCTGGTTACATGATTACAGACACCTGGCAGACAATCTCTGAAGAGTATTGATGGCTGTGGTCACCCATCTGGTAAAGGCAGTGCCCTGAAGAAGGTAATGGAAACCACTCTGTTGAAAAGTTTTCCAAGAACAATCATTGTCATGGGAAGACCATGATCGCCCACGCCATGCAACACGACACATAATGATGATGATGAAAGGTAAAGGCAGAAAATGCTGGAACACCCAGCATGTCAGACAACACTTATGGAAAGGAAAGCTGATCTAAAGTTCCAGGCCAAAAACAAATCCATCAGAATTAGGAAAGTGAGGAGAAATATGGTTTACAGTAGATGATGCCATAATGCTTTCCACATGTCATTGCAGTATCACAGGGATGGATGGTTGCAGGTTAGATAATTAGTTGTTACACATACTCTCTGAATGGAGACTGAACTACTCCAGGTGAGGTAAGACTAACCAACTCAACCTGGGGCACTTCTAAGGTTTATTAAAATTAAGTAAAGACTAATATAATCAGTAAAATAATAAAACTTTATATATTACAAGAACCTGAAAAGATAAATTGCGATATGCAGTAGTGGAACACAATATACATTGAAGTCCTGTATGCTATTATGAGCTTACACAGCTTTAACCCTTAGCCACAACTGTAATTTCAGATCAAGAGGACCTGTGTCTATCTCTGATTCTGAATGCCTCTCACTCAGGTGATCAGATGAATGAGTCTGTTCCCGTCTATACAGGTGATAAATTCCATCAGAAATTTCCTTGCAAGATGCTTCAAACTTGTCCCACCCTCATGCAACCCTTTCTCCAATTAAAGAGTACACTCATTACAACTGATTTATGTAAATCCTCCCAATTAGATCAAAAGACCATAAGACATAGAAACAGAATTAGGCCATACGATCCAGCAAACCTGCTGCACCTGTCCATCATAGTTCATTTATTATCCCTCTCATCCCCATTCTCCTGCCTTCTCCCCATTACCTTTGACACCCTGACTAATCAAGAACCTATCAATCTCCACTTTAAATATACCAATGGTTTGGCCTCCACAGCCATCTGTGGCAATGAATTCCACAAATTCACTCCCTCTGGCTAAAGAAATTCCTCCTCATCACTGTTAAAAATGGATATCCCTTTGTTCTGAGGCTGTGCCCTCTGGTCCTCGACTCCCCCACTATAGGAAGCAGCCTTTCCACATCCATTCTATCTAGGCCCTTCAATATCTGATAGATTTCAATTGGATTTCCCCTCCCACCTTCCCCTCCCCCCCCCACCCAGATTCTTCTAAGCTCCAGCAAGTACAGGCCCAGAGCCAACAAATGCTCCTCATTCTTTCATTCCTCAATCCTTTCATTCCTGGAATCATTTATGTGAACTTCCTCTGGACTCCTTCCAATTCCAGCACACCTTTTCTTAGTTTAGGGGCCCAAAACTGCTCACAATACTCCATGTGGGGTCTGAAAAATGTCTTATAAAGCTTCAGCAACCTTGATAAAACATCCTTGTTTTTATATTCTATTCCTCTTGAAATGAATGCTAACATAGTATTTGCCTTCTTTACTACTGACTCAACCTGCAAGTTAACATTTTGTGAATCCTGTAGGAGAACTCCCAAGTTCCTTTGCATCTCTGATTTTTGAATATTCTCCTCATTTAGAAAATAGTCTCTGCCTTTGTTCCTTCTGTCAAACTGCATGACCATACACTTTCCTACCACTATATTCCATCTGCCACTTTGTTACCTATTCTCCCAATCTGTCTAAGTCCCTCTGCAGATTCTCAGCTTCCTCAGAACTACTTACCCCTCTACCTATCTTTGTATTGTCTGCAAACTTAGCCGCAAAGCCATCAATTCCTTCTTTGAAATCATTTACATAGATTGTGAGAAGAAGTGATCCCAACAGTGAGCCTGTTGGAACACCACTAGTCATGGCAGCCATCCAGAAAAGGCCCCCTTTATTCCCACTGTTTGCCTCCTGCCAGTCAGCCAATCTTCTATCCATGCTAGTACCTTTCTTGTAATACCATGTACTCTTAGCTCGTTAAGCAGCTTTGTGGATGGCACCTTTTCAAACGCCTCTGAAAATCTAAGTAAACAATATCCACTAGCTCTCTGTTGTCTATCCTGCCTGATATCTCCTTAAAGAATTTCAACAGATTTGTCGGCAAGATATCCCCTTCAGGAAACCATGTTGACTTTGGCCTATTTTATGTCCTGCCTCCAAGTACCCCAAAGCTGCATCCTTAATAATAGACTCCAGCCTCTTCCCAACCACTGAAGTCAGGTTAATTGGCTAGTGATTCTTGAAAAATCATTGCTAATGCCTCCACAGTCTCTCAGCTTCCTCTTTCAGAACCCTGGGGAGTAGTCCATCTGGTCCCTATGACTGAACTACTTTCAGATCTTTCAGCTACCCAAACACCTCCTCCTTAGTGATAGCAACTACACTCATTTCCGTCCCCTGATATTCTTGATGGTATTATCTGTGTGTGATCTATTCTTTATAACCCCTTGCATTGTTCAATTTAATGAGTACATCATCAAATTCACAGATTAGTTATTTTGATCAGGGAAACCATTTTATCAGCATCATGAAAAGTTCTTCTCCAGGGATTAATTATATGCTGATGTTGAAGTGTATACTATTGTGGGGTAAGTAAGAAAATTGTGTCCTGGAACTCAAATCATCTTATTTGCTTCTCTAAATGAAGGACAGAAATGATTGAAGGACTTCTTTAGGAGATTAGTCAGCTACATAAGTTTTTTTTTTAGAAAATACTGTTTCGTCATGGATTTCTGGGATGAGAGACCTGGCCAATTTAATGAGTAAAAGCCACTGTGTTTGAGTATACATTGTATTACCCTGAGTCTAAATGTGTCTGTGTCACTGGTCTGGCTAGAGTGTTCTGCATTATATTTTTAAAAATTATTTTCAGATGTATGGTCTTAAGTTGTTCATTCATTGATAAATGTTTCCTTTTTTAAAACTGTAAGGATGCAACAGGAAATTACTTAGTTTAAATGCCCATCAAAGGATAGCTTAAACTGCCCGTAAAGGTTAATACAATCTTAACATTAGTTTAACATTTCCTGATCATAATTCCAGAGGAAATTTATAATGACACTGCTTCTAATCTCCACAAATATTGTGGGTTCACACAATTCTGTTATAAGTAGTGGTAACATTCTGTTTTTGGGATAGCTTATTAAAGATAGATGTAGGATTAGTTATTTTCTCTCTCTGGTGGATTAAAAGACAGGAAGAGATTGTAGAGTGAATCAAGACTGAAGTGATTTACTCTGACTGGAGATAAGATTGATCACTTATCTCAAAAAGATAAAAATAGCCTTTGATTTTCTTGTTTCTCACTGTGTACACAAAATAGTCTGATTTATTCTTGAAAGTCTAGGCAGTTAGGAACTCACATACATATCCTCGGAGCTATAGGCTGTTGACTCATGCATAGCTAATATGTTTGTGTGTATGCATGTATACATGTGTGTGTACATTAAGAGTCGCAGATTTTTGAGTGTAGAATTCAATTATTGCACACTGTATTCATCTCAATGAGCTCAAATCAATGCTGACCACAATATGTGATACAACGCTACTTCCAGCAATTACTGTACAGATGCTTATGATGGGGAAATGAAGACATAAACCATTAACTAATCATGAGAAGTTTAGTAACATTTGTTTAAACATTACTGTGTTTGCTAAGAGCCAGTTTTTTTTAAACACACAGGTCCAAGTTTCCTTTTGTTTTCTTTTTAACTATCCCAAAGGAGAAACTTGAAAATTTTGAGAAAGTCAATTATCTAGAACTCAATCTAGCTCAATGAGGCAAGCTTTGCTTTATAACATGGAGCAATAAAAATCAGTCGAGCAAAAGCTGGGGATGGGGTATTTCAGCTAAAGGCCTAGACTCCTCTGTTATGGTTCCTCAATACATCTCAAGTCACAAACACAAGAGAGCTACATTGCTGGAAATCTGGAGTAACACACAAAAAATCCTGTAGGAACTCAGCAGATCGGGCAGCATCTATGGAGAGGAATAAACAGATGTTTCTGACTAAGGCCTGATGAAGGATCTCAGCCCAAAACATTGACTCTTTATTCCTCTCCATACATGCTGCCTGACCTGCCAAGTTCCTCCAGCATTTTGTGTGTGATACATCTCTTGTCACCACCAGCAGGGATTTACCAGAAGGGGCAATGCAATAGTCCATTGTCATGTGATGGCATTGGGTTTGCTGACTGCAATGTTCTAAACTCAAATAAGACCTTAAGCCCTATCTGATATAGATAGCTATGGCTACCTTCACTAAGGGGCGGGGAGGAGGGGGAGGTGTGTGATTATACTATTACTTCCCAGAGTTCAAAGACTAGTTCACTTCCCTCTTTGCTCTCCAAGTTGAGTTCTTGTTGCCAGTACCCCCTTTCTGAGCAGTGGGTTCCCCTCCCCCACCAAGGAGAAGATACTAATTTAAACACAGTTAATTTGTTTTCAGTGAAACGTGATTCTAACAACATTCTTAAAATACATATAAAACTCTCAGAGGATTTCTATCTTCTAAAAGACATTTCCAATTTATGAACTCTTTCTAAAGCACATTGGATTGCCAAAACACAGGTACGATTCCTATAAGCTAAACAGACATGCCCAGGAGCCGTAAATGAACCAAACATCCATCGCAGAAATCGAAATCACAGGAATGGGTTCTAGTTCAGCCCATGTTTCTATCATTCTTCATGATGTTCTTGGACTATTCCTAAAAAACTTGAACTGCTGTCAATGTTTATACTATTTCTCTACCACTTTGGTGACTTCACACACCTGAGATATAGTTTTCAGATATCTTCTAATGCAAATGATGTAAAATCTTCTTGGAGACATAGTTCCCAGCTGGCCATGATTAATACTGTGAAGCTGATTTAGTATACAAACTTCCCATCTATTAACAGATCAGCCATTTGATATGTTAAGTGATTGTCTCCATCCGGTCTGCAAGCTTCCTTGAACTAAACAACTTAGCCAGAGATGTCTGTTTTGAAACAAGCCAAATTAAACAATGCATCATCTTATATAGCACATTCCAAGTGCTGTGAGCTAGCATCCTGTGTTATATAGACAGTATGTCTTTTTGCAAAGCTGCCCTTTCAAGTTCAAAATGATTGCTGCGTCCATTTACATTGAAAACTGAAGACTGGCTCACTTTTACAACCAAAGCTAAACAAAGAATATTGGTTCAAAGCTTAACTTATTCAAAAACAACTGTTTGATCTTTACAAGTGGCTGGTTACCACTTACTGTCCACCGCCAGCTCAAGAATCAGTCTTCCTCCATCCTGAACCCTGCTCAGAATGGCATTGCCTAGCAGTGGATCGGAGGCATTCAGAGTCCATCACCAAGAATGACATCATCACTGATTGAGATGGCTGATCCTGTGTTATCCGTATCATATCATATCCCTTTCATATGCCTTAGTGTCTCACCAGCTTAGTGTTATCTCCCTAACTGCACACAGTTAATCAAGTTGAACTGGTGGTCATGAATATTAAATTCTTTTACATGAACTGTCTTCTTCTGCCATGTATAGCTTCAATTTTCAGCGACAGTTTGTTTTAAGAGGGATTGAATACATTAGAAGATGGTGTAGAATGAGGAGCAAATCTGTTTGAGCTGGCAGGTTATGTGAAAGGCTCATATACTCCTCTATGCTTTCAGCCCAGTTACTGGCCAGGGCTTTGACAGTAGATGTCCAGGCAGTGATTCGTGCCTGTATCATCTCTGTTAATTTGGGTTTGCTTCAATTTGGCCCTTGTCATGCCCTGTGAGAGAAGTGGTCAGTGAATGGTTGATGTGAATGCCACAGTTGAATAAAGATAAAGATTAATTTTATTTGTCACATGTACATTGCTAAATCGAAACATACAGTGAAATATGCCTTTGTATCATCAACCAAGTGAGTCTCTTTGTGTTGGGGGCAGCCCATAGGTTCAAGTTCCAACACAGCATGCATGCAAAGTTTAGCAGAACAACACAAGCAGTGACAACAAATTACAAAACTCGATCAATATCACCAGATCCAACACTGAGCAACCAATAAGTTCTTCCCTCCCGTCCGAGACTAGTTCCTTCAACTTGAGTCACTGGGACTGCTTCTCCGTCCCAGTGACTCCCATTCATCCTAGTTTCGTAGATCAGCTTCATCCAGAATAAACTTGACGTTCAGTGCACGTCCCCTCTAAGCAGGTGCCTTCACTGGTCAGGCCCCTAGCGAAGTAGCATGGCTAGCGCTGGCTAAGCATTATAAGTATTCCAGTCAGTAAACTGCAGTGAATTGGCAGGTTGTTCGCACTCCTTTGACCAGCCGGGAATAATCAGGCATTGTGATTTCCCCCTCTCTGTTTCAGAGGTTGCTGAGGAGCAATGGAACTCTGTCCCCATGTAACACCTAGTTTAATTGTTAGGCATGAATCCATGGATTATACTCTTAGTTTCACTGGATCCTTAGCATTAAAAAAATTCATATATGATTAACATAATCCTGTAATTTCACATGATGGTTGTTGATTACGTGTTATTTTCCCTGGCAATCTTTGACACCTCTAAAGATCTTCCAGTCTGATACATATGTATATCTATTTGCTGCTTAGTCACTGTCACCGATGTACATGATTACAAAGAACTACGGACAAAGTCTTCGTTGTTCATAAATTCTACTTTATTTCTTTATTTTCCTGTAAATGCCTTCAAGAAAATGAATCTCAAGGTAGTACAGTATACACACCTTGACAATAAATTTACTTTGACTTTGATGAACAGCTTTTATGCATAAATAGAAGGAACTACCTTGGTTTTAACATGGATGAGGAATCAAATAGAGAGAGGAGCTGAGAGAGGTGAATTTGGCAGTGTGATGCTGAGGTGATTTATAATTCCCTGGTTTCAATCCCAGTTTCCTGTCAGCTACCCATCCCGGTTTCTGTTGCTGACATCAGGAGGAATAGTCCTTGATGCTTGAGGAAATTGCATTTGAACCATATGGTTAGAGGTGTAGGAGCGAAAAGCCGAGTCAAAGAAGTTGATGTTTCCCTTATGCTGGAAATAACAAGTATGCAGATGGTATTTTCAGACCTTTGCTACCAGAGCAGTTAAAACTGAAGACCATAAGAAAGGAATGAGGTGGCGTGGGTAAATTTCCAGTGTAATTTTAATGATCTATGGCTGGGTTAACTAGTAAACATTTTCTTTTGACAGCCTAAGTCCACAGGGCCAACCATGTTATACAGCTATGTCCTGAGTGAACAGAGAGCTCCACTGTGTAGCAAATGCTTTGGACTAAGATTAGAAGAGAACAATACTGTGACCACCTTTGGTCTAAAGCTGATGTTAGGTATGTTCTTCAGATCAGATAGGCGGGCTGCATGTTTAGATTGGGACAGGCCTGAAGGAAAATCACTCCTGAAGTAGTGGAGTGAGTGAGTGATTGCAGAATTTATTTATACAAGTTTACTCTTGTCAGCTATCTCCACTGGAGTTGTTCACTAATCATTTAAAATTTGCAGTAGAACAACTGCATAACACATTTATTTGTTTCATTGTAATGTGGGCACGTGGCCAAGTGGTTAAGGCATTGGACTAGTGACCTGAAGGTCATGAGTTTGAGCCCCAGCCGAGGCAACGTGTTGTGACCTTGAGCAAGGCACTTAATCACACATTGCTCTGCGACGACACTGGTGCCAAGCTGTATGGGTCCTAATGCCCTTCCCTTGGACAACATTGGTGTCATGGAGAGGGGAAACTTGCAGCATGGGCAACTACCTGTCTTCCATACAACCTTGCCCAGGCCTGTGCCCTGGAGAATGAAGACTTTCCAGGCGCAGATCCATGGTCTCGCAAGACTAACGGATGCCTTAAATGCTTAATTGTAAGGAGTCATGTTGTGTGTAATTTACAAGGTTAAACCTGTTTTTATTTACTCATTGGACATGGATACTGCTGGCAATTTCCATCCCAAGAGGTAGTTAGGAATTAAAAATGTTATTGGCTCTGGAGTCACATATAAGTGTGATGGTTTTCCATCCCTGAAGGACCATAGTGAACCATGAGTTGTAACAACAATCCCTTATTTCATGATTGATTTAGCTACTTAAAATTTTCAGCTATTGTGGTGGGAGCCATACATAAACTCAGTGGCCACTTTATTAGGTACACCTGTACACCTGCTCATTAATACAGCTATCTAATCAGCCAATCATGGGGCAGCAACTCAAAGCATAAAAGCATGCAGACATGGTCAAGAGGTTCAGACCAAGCATCACAATAGGGAAGAAATGTCATTTAAGTGATGTTGACCGTGGGATGATTGTTAGTGCCAGATAAGGTGGTTTGAGTATCTCCAAAACTGCCGATTTCCAGAGATTTTCATGCACAGCTGTCTCTAGAGTTTACAGAGAATGGTGCGAAAAACAAAAAAAAATCTAGTGAGCGGCAGTTCTGTGGCAGAAATGCCTTGTTAATGAGAGAGGTCTGTGGAGAATGACCAGACTAGTTTAAGCTGACAGGAAGGCCAGAGTAACTCAAAAACTACGTGTTACAGCTGCGGTGTGCAGAAGAGCATCTCTGAATGCATGACACACTGAACCTTGAAGTGAATGGGCTACAGCAGGAGAAGATCTCTCAGTGGGTGAGCATCTGGGGGACAGTGACCACTGCTCCCTGGCCTTTATAATTATCATGGAAAAGGATAGAATCAAAGAGGACAGGAAAATTTTTAATTGAGGAAAGGCAAATTATGAGGCTATAAGGCAAGAACTTGTGGGTGTGAATTGGGATGATGTTTTTGCAGGGAAATGTACTATGGACATGTGGTTGATGTTTAGAGATCTCTTGTGGGATGTAAGGGATAAATTTGACCCGGTGAGGAAGATAAAGAATGGTAGGGTGAAGGAACCATGGGTGACAAGTGAGGTGGAAAATCTAGTCAGGTGGAAGAAGGCAGCATACATGAGGTTTAGGAAGCAAGGATCAGACGGGTCTATTGAGGAATATAGGGAAGCAAGAAGGGAGCTTAAGAAGGGGCTGAGAAGAGCAAGAAGGGGGCATGAGAAGGCCTTGACGAGTAGGGTAAAGGAAAACTCCAAGGCATTCTTCAATTATGTGAAGAAAAAAAGGATGACAGGAGTGAAGGTAGGACCGATTAGAGATACAGGTGGGAAGATGTGCCTGGAGGCTGTGGAAGTGAGCGAGGTCCTCAATGAATACTTCTCTTCGGTATTCACCAATGAGAGGGAACTTGATGATGGTGAGGACAATATGAGTGAGGTTGATGTTCTGGAGCATGTTGATATTAAGGGAGAGGAGGTGTTGGAGTTGTTAAAATACATTAGGACAGGTAAGTCCCCTGGGCCTGACGGAATATTCCCCAGGCTGCTCCATGAGGTGAGAGAAAAGATTGCTGAGCCTTTGGCTAGGATCTTTATGTCCTTGTTGTCCACGGGAATGGTACCGGAGGATTGGAGGGAGGCGAATGTTGTTCCCTTGTTCAAAAAAGGTAGTAGGGATAGTCCGGGTAATTATAGACCAGTGAGCCTTACGTCTGTAGTGGGAAAGCTGTTGGAAAAGATTCTTAGAGATAGGATCTATAGGCATTTAGAGAATCATGGTCTGATCAGGGACAGTTAGCATGGCTTTGTGAAGGGCAGATCGTGTCTAACAAGCCTGATAGAATTCTTTGAGGAGGTGACCAGGCATATAGATGAGGGTAGTGCAGTGGATGTGATCTATATGGATTTTAGTAAGGCATTTGACAAGGTTCCACACGATAGGCTTATTCAGAAAGTCAGAAGGCATGGGATCCAGGGAAGTTTGGCCAGGTGGATTCAGAATTGGCTTGCCTGCAGAAGGCAGAGGGTGGTGGTGGAGGGAGTACATTCAGATTGGAGGATTGTGACTAGTGGTGTCCCACAAGGATCTGTTCTGGGACCTTTACTTTTCGTGATTTTTATTAACGACCTGGATGTGGGGGTAGAAGGGTGGGTTGGCAAGTTTGCAGACGACACAAAGGTTGGTGGTGTTGTAGATAGTGTAGAGGATTGTCAAAGATTGCAGAGAGACATTGATAGGATGCAGAAGTGGGCTGAGAAGTGGCAGATGGAGTTCAACGCGGAGAAGTGTGAGGTAGTACACTTTGAAAGGACAAACTCCAAGGCAGAGTACGAAGTAAATGGCAGGATACTTGGTAGTGTGGAGGAGCAGAGGGATCTCGGGGTACATGTCCATAGATCCCTGAAAATTGCCTCACAGGTGGATAGGATAGTTAAGAAAGCTTATGGGATGTTAGCTTTCATAAGTCGAGGGATAGAGTTTAAGAGTCGCGATGTAATGATGCAGCTCTATAAAACTCTGGTTAGGCCACATTTGGAGTACTGTGTCCATTTCCGGTCACCTCACTATAGGAAGGATGTGGAAGCATTGGAAAGGGTACAGAGGAGATTTACCAGGATGCTGCCTGGTTTAGAAAGTATGCATTATGATCAGAGATTAAGGGAGCTTGGGCTTTACTCTTTGGAGAGAAGGAGGATGAGAGGAGACATGATAGAGGTGTATCAAGATAATAAGAGAAATAGATAGAGTGGATAACCAGCCCTCTTCCCCAGGGCACCACTGCTCAATACAAGAGGACATGGCTTTAAGGTAAGGGGTGGGAAGTTCAAGGGGGATATTAGAGGAAGGTTTTTTACTCAGAGAGTGGTTGGTGCGTGGAATGCACTGCCTGAGTCAGTGGTGGAGGCAGATACACTAGTGAAGTTTAAGAGACTACTAGACAGGTATATGGAGGAATCTAAGGTGGGGGCTTATATGGGAGGCAGGGTTTGAGGGTCGGCACAACATTGTGGGCCGAAGGGTCTGTACTGTGCTGTACTATTCTATGTTCTATGTTCTAAGACCATGAACGTACACCCAGTGGCCACTGCTATAGGTACAGGAGTGACCTAATAAAGTAGCTACTCAGTCTGTAGCCCTGCGTCGCAAATGAATGAGCAAGCCTCTGAATGCTAATCAGTAAGTTAATTACTATATCACTTTCACTGCTAAAACTCAAGTTTTACTGTGTATTGTCAAAGTAAAGTGCTAGTTGTTACAGCACCTTGCCTCTCAGTGCTTCCTTCAAAAGCAAAGCTGGTGAACTGGAGATTGTTCCACTTCCGTGGCACATTTCTAACACCACAAGCTACCACTTACTGAGCACTCTGTTATTAACCAATGGTGGCTAATGGCTGTGCCATCTCTGATAGACAGTCATTAGGGCGAATATTAATTTTGCTAAGAACTACAGTATGTCAGTGCAGGGAATAATCTCTGCATGTGAATGGAGAATCCCAAAGGGCACCAAATATTACACCTGACCTCATTAATCTGGCCAGTTTCCGGTTTGAATATTTGCCAAGCAGCTTGCTTGAAGATCAGCCCTCTGTAGTGCTCTTATCTCTCTTCTGGCAAGTCCATATAAGCTGTCTTGTGTTAGAAATTTGTCTCTGCCTGTTAACAACTGTAAATTTGGTTTCTTTGATAGAATGAAATTTCAGAAGAGGAATGGAATGTACAGCTGTAGAAGTGTAGAAGCTTCCATAGAAGGTTGAGGGGGGACTTGACAGAGGTGTTTAAAGGGACAACGGTGGGGAGAATGAGAGAGAGCACTGTTATTTCATCTGGCTCATTTTCTATGGGGAGATGTTCATGGAGTGTGATAATTCAGAGAGAGGAAGAAATTGTTATTACATTTGGATATCCCTGTGTAAGCAGTCTGATGTGGAGAATGGTAATTGTATAGACTGAAAACAGCTATTATGTTTGGCGTTCCCACTGTGCCTATTGGTACATGGAAGAGTGATAGTGCAATGGATAGAATCAATTTTTGGCCTCCCGCATCGTGAGGTTTAAGGATATGGGGAGTGCTAATTACACTGGAGTCCCTGTTGTGTTTGTCTCTCCCGAGGTGACATTTTGGCTAGCAGCTTGAATGCTAATATGATTGCCTTTTAGCTCGGAGTCAATATGTCTTTGAAAGATGATTTTCATTTGCTTCTGTTCCTTCTCCAATAGGTCTGTTTAATTGGCGACTGTGTGGGAGGAATTCTGGGATTTGATGCCCTGTGTTACAGTTCACACACAACATGCGAAAGCCAGAACAGCAGCAGGAGAGGGAGCATCGGTAGCATTCAGGTACCAGGAGTTTTACACATGTGTTGTGTTAAATACACACACTTCCTGAAACGTGGCAGACAAAATGCATGAGGGATCATTTATTTGAATTTCCTGGTTGATAAACTTGATTAAGTTGATATTTCACTCATTGTTGTGTTTGGCATCAAGTCTACATATCTTTCCCTTTCTGTGAGAGTTCTTTATCAAAGTTTCATTAACACTTTTGTGGTGAATAGCCTTTGCTTCTTATTTCACTGAACAAAACAGTGTTCTTCACTGTACAGGGGCGTAGTAAGAATCTGGAAAGAAAGACTTCAATCTGCTTCTATGGAATCATGTTTTGCAAACAGACTTAAAGTTTAGATATCAGAATCAGGTTCAAGATGCCTTGGAAAATATGGAGGCCAGCACCCATGATGGAGCTGTCCAATTTTACAACTCTCTGCAGCTTACTTCGATCCTGTTCTCATCTTCTGTTTGCTTGTTAACTATTTTTATTCTGGCCCAGGATAACTCACATTTATTGGATGAACCTGGATCGGACTTGAGCAGCAGTAAACGACTTAGCAAAAGCAACATTGACATCTCGGGGATCGAAACTAAGGAACCGAGAAAGCTATTGTCAAGAAAACAGAGTGACTCTTCTACCTATGACTGTGATGCCATAACACAGCACCACGCTCTTCTGTCAAGGTAATCGTGACAGAGGTTACTAATGTGAATTCAGTGGAATTGTTGGGAGGGTGAAACATAGCTCTTTTTTTCTGAGTCATGGAAAACATTTCTTCCTTTCTAAGATTATTTTTAGAGAATGTGGATGTTGCTGGCAAGGTCACTTGCTGTTCAACCTCAATGCATTTTCCTGCTTGGCCATTTCAAAAGGAAGTTAAGAGTAGACAACATTTCTGTGGGCCTGATCTCCTAAATGGGATCCTCTCGGTGAAGGCAACAGAGTCTCTTCTCAAAGAATTGAACTGGATGTGTTTATATTAAAAAAAAATGTTAGTGTCACGGTTACCTCCTGAAGCTATTTTTAACATATTTCAAATTAATTAAATAATTAATTGCACTTAAGTTCTCCATCAGTAATAATGGAATTTGAACTCCTGCCTCATGTCCAGGGCAAATTTATTTATTTATTTATTGAAATACAGTGTGGAATAAGCCCTTCCAGCCCTTTGAGCACACTGCTCAGCACTCCTCTGATTTAATCCTACTCTAATCATGCAACAATTTACAATGACCGATTAACCTAACAATGAGTATATCTTTGGACTGTGGGAGGAAACCAGAGCAACCAGAGGAAATCCACACGGTCACGGAGAACGTACAAACTCCTTACAGATGGTGGCGGAAATTGAACCCAATTTGTCTGTACTGTAAAGCGTTGAGCTAACCAATATGCTACCATGCCACCCAAGTTAAACTGGTGCTTTTAAATTTATTGGAGTAGATGAAAGGTGGGAGCCACGTTCACCCCATTGTTCCTGCACAGTACCTGAATCAGCTAGCTTAGTGAAAAAAATAATTAATTACAGAGGAAGTAGGAGTCAGGAATTTTTCTTTCATTCTGGGCCGCAATGCAGTGTCAAACAGACTGCTCCATTATTTTTAAGTAATCCTCAATTAATTGGATCACATTCCCAAGTCCATCTTCGAAGCACCAGTGCCCATGAATAGAAAAGTCTGTAGAAAGTGGTGGATGCAGGCAAATCACGGGCAATCACAGGCAAAGCCATGCGCACCATTGAGCACACTTGCAAAAGAACAAATCGTCTTTGTTGGGCTTTAAAGCCTCGCTCTGCAACTGGATCTCGGACTTCTTGATGGAGTGACCTCAGACTGTCTGCATGGGCAGGAAAATCTGTAGCTGTATCACACTGAGCACCAGCGTCCCCCATGGATCTGTGCATAGCCCAATGCTGTTCACACTGTTGATGCACGACTGTACTGCTAGATGCAGCTCTAACCACATCATTAAGTTCGCTGATGATACAACAGTGGTTGAACTTACCAGCAATAATGAAGAGTCGACATACAGGGACAAGGAAGAGTGGCTTGTGGATTAATGTGAACACAACAACTTAGAGTTATTTATTACAAATTATTATAAATTGCACATTGCACATTTAGGTGGAGACGTAGCATAAAGAGTTTTACTCCTCATGTAAATGAAGGATGCAAGTAATAAAGTCAATTCAATTCAATTCATAGAGAAGTAGAGCACAGAAACAGGCACTTCAGCCTGCTGAAACAATTTAAACTGCTTACTCCCATCATCCTGAACCAGGACCATAACCCTCCATGCCCCTACCATTGAAGTACCTATCCAAACTTCACTTAAACATTGAAATTGAGCTTGCATGTGCCACTTGTGCTGGTAGCTTGTACCACATTCTCACAACCCCTGAGTGAGGAAGTTTCCCCTCATGGTTCCCTTACACTTTTCACCTTTCACCCTTAACCCATGACCTCTTGTTGTAGTCCCTCCCAACTTCAGTGAAAAAAGTCTGCTTGCATTTACCCAATCTATATCCCTGATAATTTTGTATACCTCTATCAAATCTCCTCTCAGTCTTCTACATTCCAAGGTCCTCCAGACCCGGCAAGATCCTTGGAAATTTCCTCTGTACTCTTTCAACCTTGTTACATCTTACCTGTAGGTAGGTGATCAAAACTGCACACAATATCCAAATTAAGCCTCATTAACATCTTATACAACTTCAATATAACATCCTATCTCCTGTACTCAATACATTGATTTACGAGGTCAAAGTGCCAAAAGCTTTCTTCATGGCCCGGCAGTATCTACCTGTGATGCCACTTCCAATGAATTATGGACCTGTATTCCCAGATCCCTTTGTTCTACCACACTGCTCAGATCCCTCCCTTTCATTGAGTAAGATCTACCATGGTTGATCCTACTGAAGGGCAACACCTTGCACTTGTCTGCATTGCATTCCATCTGCCATCCAGCTGATGCAGATCTCTCTGCAAGTCATGATAACCTTCCTTGCTGCCCACCACACCCCAAATATTTATTTAGTACATAGAAATCTACAGCACATTACAATGTTGTGCTAACAATATAACCTAATCTAGAAGCTGCCTTGAATTTCCCTAATGCATAACCCTCTATCTTTCTAAGCTCCATGTACCTATTTAAGAGTCTCTGAAAAGACCCTATTGTATCCACCTCTACTACCTTCGCTGGCAGTACATTCCATGCACCCACCATTCTCTGTGTGAAAAACCTACTTCTGACATGCCCTTTGTACCTACTTGCAAGCACCTTAAAACTATGCCCCTTGTGTTAGCTATTTCAACCCTGGGAAAAAGCCTCTGACTATCCACACGATCAATGCCTCTCATTATCTTATACACATCTATCAGGTCACCTCTCATCCTCCGTTGTTCCAAGGAGAAAAGGCCAAGTTCACTCAACCTATTCTTATAAGGCATGCACTCCAATCCAGGCAACATCCTTGTAAATCTCCTCTGCACTCTCTCTATAGCATCCACATCCTTCCTGTAGTGAGGTGACCAGAACTAAACACAGTACTCCAAGTGAGGTGTAAATCTGCAAACTTGCTGATTCAGTTAACCATGTTATCCAGATCGTTGATAAGGATGACAAACAACAATGGACCTAGCACTGATCCCTGTAGCATTCCACTAGTCACAGGCCTCCAGTCAGAGGAGCAACCATCTACCTCCGCCCTCTGGCTTCTCCCACAAAGCCAATGTCTAATCCAATTTACTACCTCATCCTGAATGTTGTGCAACTGAACCTTCTTGACTAACCTCCCATACCGGACCTTGTCAAATGCCTTACTAAGGTCCATGTAGACAACACCAACTGCCTTGCCTTCATTCACCTTCCTGGAAACATCCTCAAAAAGCTCTCTAAGATTGTTTAGACATGATCTACACACATGAAGCTGTACTGACTATTCTCAATCAGTCCATGTCAAACAAAATACTTATATATCTGGTCCCTTAGAATGCCTTCCAATAACTTTCCTACAACTGTTGTTAGACTCACCAGCCTATAATTTCCTCATTTATGTTTGGAGCCTTTCTTAACTGGTGGAACAACATATCCTCCAATCCACTGGTACCTCTCCTGTCGCTAAGGATGATTTAAATATCTCTGCTAGGGCCCTGGCAATTTCTACACTCGCCTCCCATAGGGTCCAAGAGAACACCTTGTCAGGCCCTGCAGACTTATCCATCTTGATTTGCATCCGGACAGCAAACACATCCTCTTCTGTAAACTGTATGGAGTCCATGAAGTTGATGCCACTTTGCATAACTTCTGTAGACTCTGTCCGTCTCCTGCGTAAATACAGATGCAAAAAGATCTCCTCTATTTCTTTTGGCTCCTCACATGGATTACCATTCTGATCTTCCAGAGGACCAATTTTATCCCTTGCAATCCTTTTGCTTTTAACGTACAGTATCTGTAGAATCACTTAGGATTCTCCTTCATCTTGTCTTCTATGGAAATTCATACCTTCTTTTAGCCCTCCTGATTTATTTCTTAAGAATTCTCTTTCATTTCTTTATGCTCTTCCATAAGCACCTCATTTGTTCCTACCTGGCTATACCTGCTGTGCATCTTTTTTTTTACTGAGTCAGGGCCTCAATATCCCTTGAAAACCAAGGTTACCTACATTTGTTATCTTTATCTTTTATTCTGACAGGCACATATAATTTTTGTATTCGCAAAATTTCACTTTTGAAGGCCTCCCACTTACCAAGTATAGCTTTGCCAGAAAACAGCCTGTCTTAATCCATACTTACCAGATCATTTCTGATACCATCAAAATGGGCTGTTCTCCAATTTAGAATCTTAACTCACGGCCCAGACCTATCTTGTTGCATATTTACTTTGAAACTAATTGCATTGTGAACTTGAGGCTTAACGTGAACAAGACTAAAGAGATAATTGCGGACTTCAGGAAGGTGCAGGCTGGCCACTCCCTTCTGCACATTAATGGCTCCTCCATGAAGAGAGTTTACTGGAATGCACATCACGGATGAACTCCCCTGTCCTTCAATACTGCCTTTGGTCAAGGAAGCACAGTAGCACCTCCACTTCCGGAGGAGAATGAGGCAAGTGAGGCTCCCAATCCCCTTTCTAAGCACATTCCACATCCTACCGGAGAGTGGCCCCAGTGGTATCACCATCTGGTATGGGAATTGCAAAACATCTGACCACTGGCCCCTGCAAAAGAATTGTGAAGACTGCTGAGAGAATCACTGGGGGCTCTTTCCCCTTTCCTCCCCATGCCCTGGTCATACAGCAGAAACACTTTGTTTTCAGAGCCCTGAGCAATGTCAAGGACCACCCCCCCCACCCTTCTGTACCATAATCTCTTTGACCTCTGACCGTCAGGCAAAAGGTACCACAGTATAAGAACAAGGACAGTTAAATGGAAACAGCTTCTACCCCCAGGCTGTGAGACTTCCGAACATCCTGGTACCACACAGTGTATGATATTTATTACAGTGCCAGTAGCAGTAATATTATTGTATATTTAACTAGGTGTCATATATGCACATTATGTCGACTTGTACATCTGCAGAATACTTAACCAGTAATGTTACTGTGTTAATATTATTTTATCTGGTGTATGTGATGTATGTACTGTGTTTAACACCTTGGTCCTATGTTAGTTTGTTTATCTGTATACGTACATGTGTGCATGTAGACATGTGAACGGCTGAATAACAATAAACTTGACTTGAAGTTGAATTTACCAGAACTCTGCGTAGGGACTGACAAGCAGCCAGTGTGCAAAATAGGACCAATTGTACAGATAACAAATAGCAGCATAGCAGTTAGTGGAAACCTATTTACAGCTTGGGTTGTTCTGGAAATCGGAGGTCCATTCTGGTGTCAGCGTCATTGGAAAGAAGTGGGATCGTTCTCTCTAGGATGGCATGGGTCTCTTTCAGGGGCTCCAGTTTCCTCCCACAATCCAAAGACGTACCGGTTAGTAGGCTGATTGGTGATTGTAAATTGTCCTGTGATTGCGCTGGTGGTAAATAGGCGCTGTGGCTCGTTGGGCCGGAAGGGCCCGTTCTGTGCTGTATCTTGGAATAAATAAGTAAAATGAAATGAGTTGTGGATACATGAGTCATGGAATGCCTGAAAGTGGCTCTGTAGGTTGTGGAATCAGTTCAGAGTGGTGATCCGTTCACCAGTTCAGGAGTCTGATGGTTGAAGGGGTAGTAACTGTGAGCATGGCCTGGATGGCACGGGACCTTGATGCTGTTTTCTTGTAACAGTGTTCCACGTAAGTATGCTCAATGGTGGAGTGGGCTTGTCTTGCACTGGACTGGGCTGCATCCACATTTTCCATTTATAAGCATTGGTTCTTCCATTCCATGCCCTGATGCAACCAGTTAGTATACTCTCCACTGTGCATCTGTAGAAGTTTGTCAAAGTTTTTGGTGACATGTCGAATCTACAGACACTTCTAAGAAGGTAGGGGTGCCATTGTCTCTTCATTGTGATGGCTCTTACATGCTGCTCTGAGGACAGATCCTCTGATATGTTGATGCTAATGAATTTAAAGTTACTTACCCTCTCCACCTCTCATCCCCTAATAAGGACTGGCTTATACACCTCCAGTCTTTTCCTCGTGTAGTTAATGGAGACATTGTTATTGTTGCAGTTTTCAATGAGATTTTCAATCTCCCTCCAATGTGCCTGATTTGTCACTACCTTTGATTTGGCCAACAGTCACAGGCATAATGTGAGTAGAGCAGGGAGCTAAGCACACATCCTTGTGGTTCACTTTGCTGATGGTGCTTATGATGAGATATTGCTTGCCAATCTGAACTGACTGGGGTCTGCAAGTTGGGGAATTGAGGATCCAGTTGCACAGGGAGGTATTGAGGCCTGGGATTTGCAGCTTAGTGATAAGTTTTGAGGGAGTAATAATGCTGAATGCTGAGCTGTAGCCAGTGAAGAGCATTGTGACGTATGCATCTTTGTTCAGGTGTTCCAGGGCAGAGTGAAGGGCCAATAAATGGGATCTGCTGTTGGCCTGTTGTGATGGTAGGCAAATTGGTGCAGTTCAGGCTACTCCTCAGGCAGCAGTTGATATACTTCATCAGCAGCCTCTCAAAGCACTTCATCACAGTGGATGTCAGTGCTACTGGATGATAGTCATTGAGGCAGGTCACCATGTTCTTCTGGGACAATGGTATGATTGAAACCTGCTTGAAGCAGGTGATGCGAGAAGTTAATGAGTCAGTAAACACTCCAGCCAGTTGATTAGCAATAGTGATTTCTACTGTTGTCCAATAATCTCACTGATACCCTTTCTGCAAGGCAGTCTGCCATCTGGTAAGGAGGAATTTCTTTAGCCAGAGAGTGGTGACCCTGTGGAATTCACTACCACGGAGGGTGGTGCAGGCCACGTCACTGGGTGCATCTAAGGTGCAGATTGATAGGTTCTTGATTGGACAGAAGGTGGGAGAATAAGGTTGGGAAAAATAAACCTTATCAGTCGTGATTGAATAGAAGCGCAGCCTCAAAGGGCCAAATGGCCTATATCTGCTCCTATATCTAATGGTCTTATAGTATCTAAGATTGGCCCAGACCAGACTCATGATGTATTGCTGGGAATCCTGGGTTGCTACAGGTGGAAAGGCAGCTCCCTCAGAGCCCCACTTGGCCATTGATGACAAGGCTGGAATGGAGCCATTCATTGGTGACTGAATGGTCTAGGTGTGAGGTGGCCACTAAAATTCTCAATTTGCAACTGAGGAGCTTCTGGATGGGAATTTTATACGTCTGATCAGCACATAGAGTGGTGAGTTCTACAAGTCTGATCAGCACATAGAGTGGTGAGTTCAGCAATGAAACAAGGGTTTGGTTAGCATTGACTCAAGCTCTATTAAAACATTCTTGATACTGTATTACAACATATAATGATAGGCTTTTAATGATTGAATCACTGGTGTACGTTAACATTCACAATGTTTCATGAATCTTTTTTCTGCATGAAGCAGTTTAACATATCAAACGGAATTTTATTGAGCCATATCAGTCACAACATTAGAGTGAAAAGGAAGAAATTATAATCATTAACTTAAGCATGACTAGAAAAGCATGCTATCCTCGTCAAATGCAGAGAGCACTTAAATTAAAAAATTAAATCTAAAAGAATGTCTAATAGAAAATGATACAGATTGATCACCCCTTAGCTGAAATGCTTGGGACCAGAAATGTTTCGGATTTTGGAATTTTTTTCGGAATTTGGAATATTTGTATCTATATAATGAGGTGGCTTGGGGACGGAACCTAAGTCTAAACCTGAAATCCATTTACATTACGTATACAGCTTACACATATACTCTGAAGGTAGTTGTATATAATAATTTTGTGTATGAAATGGTACTGTGTATATTGAAGCATCCGAAAGGTAAGCTGTCACTATCTCAGCCACCCAGGTGGCTGGGTGGCATCGCCATCATTCCCCACTAGGAATTTTTGTGCTGTCGGAAAGCTGTCTTGTCTTACACTTGTTCATCACACATATGTACTGATGCAACCGTTCATCGTGTTAGAGTTTTTATCAGCGATGATCGTAGAAAACCCATCAATAAATTTCTCAATTTCTTCATGACCAGCAGATGCTTTATCAGAATCAGGTTTAATATCATGGGCATATGTTGTGGAATTTGTTAAACTTGTGGCAGCAGTACAAAACAATACATGATAATGTTTTTAAAAAAACTGAATTACAGTTAGTATCAATTCAATTAAAGTTTGATTTTCATTTAACCATATACGAATATTCATGAATACAGCCAAACGAGACTGTGTGACTACGGGGTCAAGGTGCAAAGACACATTACCAACCATCACACACTGTAAGCACACACAAGATCTCGATCACGTAAAAAGAGTCCCAAGGCCCATCTCCCCCCACCCCCCACAATGCGGTACATATAGGGTGGTCCAGACCCTTAGCCCACTGGTATCATCTGTCGACACAACCGGACACCTGCTAGGTGACAGCATGGCTTTGAGGCCCAGTCTTTACAGACTTATAAATAATATTAGGAAAACACAACCAGATAAGTATATATGTATATAGTGCAGACCCCTCAGTCCATTGTAAATATTCAGTCGCCACAAATGCGCTTTGGCGCCCACAGTAAAGTGCGAGGGCATGGAGGCCTTTCTGGTGGCTGAAAAACAAGCAACCCTGCAGCTTGACACCAAAGTCCATTGAGGGCCACTAAAAAAATCTGCATTCGGCCGCAACAGAGCTTGTCTCCTGCCAAGCGAAACCCTGGGAGGGCGCGCCAGCTCCATCCTGGACACTGTGCCACACCGCATCTGGCAGCTGGCGGCTGCCAGCAGGTGACACCGCGGATTCAGGCCTAGCCCTCGCTAACACCGAGGACTAGGCCCCCTCCATCCATTTCTGCTCGCATTCAATAAATCAACAAACCAAGCCTGCAGCGTACAGTTAACAATGTTCAAAGGGGTCTTGCGATCACAAGAAAAGCGAACATGACAGCCACTGATTACCTGACTGTCAGCCTCCATCGACTCAGGCAGTAGCACATTATGCAGTTCCTTTATTATCTCCACCAGCAAGCAACGTGCTGATGGTGTAGACCTGCAGTCCTTTGTGTTCTTAATGTATAGCAAGATCTCGCAATCATTGGACATATGCTTAAGTAGAACGGTAGCACCTTTTGTTGACCCTGTAGAAGCCTACCAGTCGGGTCGCCATCTTCCCAGGAGCTCACTATTTATATGCATATTAACTATGTAGTGCAAAAACGGAAATAAAAACAAATGCAGTGAGGTAGTGTTCATAGGTTCAATGTCTATTTAGAAATCAGATGGCAGAGGGGAAGAAGCTGTTCCTCAGTCGCCGAGTGTGTGCCTTCAGGCTTCTGTACCTCCTTACTGATGGTAATAATGAGATGACGGCAAGCCCTGGGTGATGCAGACCCCTAGTGATGGACGCCCGCCTTTCTGAGGCACCGCTCCTTGAAGGTATCTTGAATACTACGGAGGCTAATGCCCATGGTGGAGCTGACTAATTTTATATCTCTTTCACCACAAATCTTTAAACATTTAATTCCATACCTTATCTTAACTTTCTGCAACCAGCCTGCTGAATATTCACAATTACCTTCAATTTTAAGTTCATTGTGATAGATCTTTACTTCATAATCAGTATACTGTTAAGCGGCCTATGTTCACTCCGACGCTGATGAATCCATTCTTTCAATGCACGATCAAGATCTTCAGTTTTTGCTTTATGCAGTGTTTTTCTATTTTTCACTAACTTCTATTCATTACTTTCAGCATAGATCCTTAACAGTTTGTCCTTCTGTTTCTTCATGTCGCAGATAGGGGTCATTCCAGCACCATACCCTTCTGTCAGATGCTTCACGTTTACACCACTGTCAAGTTTTTCTAACAACTTGACTTTCTGTGTTATAGATAAACGTAAATGTTTCCTCTGCTTCTTCTCACAATTACCCATAGGAGTAACTGCAGGCTTTTTGGACATTTTTCACAATACCTTCACTACAAGAGCAGAGAATAACCACTGCGAGTAATGCACAGAGCTCTGGCTGTGAGAACTGCTGAAAACAATCTTTCGCCAACAGGACCCCACTCAGGGCATGTGAGGTCACTTCTAAGAACTGTTTGTGGTGCACAGAGATCTGCGCATTGCAGGGGAACCTTCCCGGTGTCTTGTGGAATTTTCTATTTGTGGCGACATGTCAGTGCTCAAAAAGTTTCAGATTTTGGAGGTTTTCAGATAAGGGGTGCTAAACCTGTATAAACATTGTAGAATTTTAATGACAGCATCAAATTCTATTTGTATACAATATTTTTCAGATCATCTCTCATTGGCAAGCATTAAAATCCATCCAGCAATAAAACCATGAATCTTGTAGTGTTTTCTGTATTGACAGTTATTCAGTATTAAAATGACAGTTTAGGCATGCAATTTAAGAGCTGAATGATTTATTAAATGCCTCAAATATTGCACTATTACATTCCATGATTTTTTAATGAAGAGCTACTAGTCATTTTTATATATCTTTATTTTAAAAGGTTCAATTTATCATCTCCAGCACTATATAGAAATTAAAAATGTATTATTCTTACAAATTGCCGTAATTTCTTCCTAATTACCCCTTTTAGACCAATTGAATGAAATATTTCTAGTCTTGTTACTAAAATGAATTATCTTGTAATATTCCTCGTACTTACTGCTGTAAAAATTTAAACTTTGGCAGAATGAGAACTTGCAGGCAATGGAGGGATAAAAATGCTGAGACATTCAGATATTGTCCCAACATGGCCTGCCAAGGGTCCTTGATTTTTTGTTTACTCACAATGGCCTTGACACTGGGCCAGTTCTAGTGAACCCTCTCTTCAAAGAACCATGGGTCAAGAGGGCAGCAAGTATGCACTCGCCTCTATCAACAGCTTCTCTTTATAAGGTTAAAATTAACTAATTAAAATTAACCTCTACAACTTATGTTCTCAGTATTATTCATTTATATATTTTGTCTTGTTTTGCATCTCAATTGTTTGTCAATCTTTGTGTGTAGATTTGCCTTTGATTCCATTGTATTTTTTGTTCTGCTGTGAATGCCTGTAAGAAAATGAATCTCAAAGTAGTACTGTATATGGTGACATAGGCGTATGTTGATAATAAATTTATTTTGAACTTTGAGTTGAGCTGATGCATTGGACACCAGTATCACCAAGCCGTTCCCCTTCTGGAATCCTAACAGGGGCTTGTGTACCTTTGTATATTTAATCTCACCAGATGGATCTCCATCACTGGGTTGTAGTGAGGGGAGGAACAAGCACCATCAGCAGCCTCCCACGCCTGTGTTACTAGTCTTGTCTGGGGTGAGCTACCCTGCACTCCCTGACAGTACTCCTTAGAAGTCCAGATGTCAGCTGGACTTGGGTATATTTGGGTTGTCCTCCAAGAACTGTGGCAAGCATTCACTTAGCCAATTCCTCAAGTGTACCATTTCCAGCATCTGCAGATTTTCTCTTGTTTCTCTTATTACACCAAATTATTTTGGCACAAGAAATCTTAAGGCATATAGTTAGTTCACATATTTATTATGTACAGTTGAACATAAGAAAATATAAATTAGGCATAAGAGTGGACCAACTTGTTTTCCCCAGACTGTGGTGTAATTCAATAAGGTCATAGGTGATATGGGGTGTCAGGGAGGGGTAGCACCGCTGGTGGGGGAACATGTCGAGTCCTTTTCAAGGTGGTTATTCCAACTTTGGTCCCCACCTGGCACTCAGCTCTCGCCTGTGGCTCCCCATAGCTGTTGCATATGACAGCGGCCACACCCCGGGCAACGGCTTCAACAAGCTGGCTAAACCAAGTGAGGGTAGCCGACGGGTCTCGAACCCATGGTGAGATAGGGAGATGTCTATCTCAGCATGTGAAGACAGACTCCGGCAGATTGAGCGGACAAGACCAACAGTCAAGAAGGCGGTCTCTGCAAGTGTCGTGGAACGTGTAGAGCAGGACAAGACACAGAAGACGTCCTGGTCATCCACTGTGCCTAGTCCCATCCCCAACCATCTCGATTCTGTCTTGCCACTGGATCCAGATGGGAATTGGGAAGAGAGAGTGAGGCTGACGCTGCGCAACTCTCCCTCACTTAAATCCAAATCACGCGCTAGCCTTGACACCATCATAATGGTGTCAAGGTCCTCATCGACGTTGACGATGGACGAACACAGGTGATATGTTTGTAACCTCACCTCTGCACTCCATTCACTGCCCATAACCTTTCACTCTACTCCTTATCTAGAAACTACCTCTGTCTTAAAAAAAGATTCAATGACCCTGCTTCCATCAAACCTTGATGAAAAGAGTTGCAAACACTCATGTCCCTGAGAGAGAAACGTCTGCCTCTTCTCTGTCTTAAATGGAGGCCTCCATTATAAACAGTGACCTCTGGTTCTTATATGCTTCAGTCAAGTCTCATTGACTCCTCTAACCCCAAGCCAATATAACCCTTTAAATCCTGATGAAGGGTCTCAGCCTGAAACATTGGCTGTTAGTTCCTCTCCATAGATGCTGCTTGACTTGCTGAGTTCCTCTGGCATGTTGCGTGGAGTTACTCTGGATTTTCAGCATGTGTAGGAGCCCTTGTATTTCCATTATAGACTCGACCAGCCTTTCCTCATAAGACAACAGTCTCATTCCACGTATTATTCTAGTAATCCTTCTTTGAATTGCTTCCTTCCTTAAATAAAGAAACCAATACTGTGTACATGGATGTGATCTCAGAAATACTGTATAAATAAAGCATAACTTTTGTGTTCAGTTCTCCTTGTTATAAACAATCAAATTCTATCAACTGTTCTAGTTACTTCCTCTGTCGACATGTTGGCAGCAGCAGCAGCATATTGGACTAAGATACCATGCTACAAAAAAACAGAATATTTTCATTGAAAAAATGGGGAAAGATGCCAGTTTGAATCAAAAGCACTGGGCCCACACATTGTGCTGGTTTGTGCGAGACTGCCAGCTTGTGTTCTAATTCTGACTATTGCACAACTGTGTACGTGTCATTATCCTCTCCAAACCTCTCCAGCTGAGCATCTTAAACCTATGGAAAGTAAATGTTACTGCTTCAGCAGTATACTGCCTGTTGTCTTCTGGCCAGAGTCAACCCGTATTTATTTATTTCTTTAGAGTTACACCGCGGAACACACCCTTCTCCCCAGCCTGCCGCACTGCTTAGCAACCCAGCTATTTAAACCTAGCTTAATCACAGGACAATTTATAATGACCAATTAATCTACTAACTGGTACATCTTTGGAATGTGGGAGGAAACCAGAGCACCCAGAGGAAACCTACAGATGGCATCAGAGTTAAACTCCAAACAACGACACCCTGAGCTGTAAAGGCATCACTCTAACCACTACAACCTCGTGGTGCTCTCTAAATCATATTATATCAGTACTGCTTTGTTTTATATGAAACC
Organism: Mobula hypostoma; assembly: GCF_963921235.1. Classification (NCBI taxonomy): domain Eukaryota; kingdom Metazoa; phylum Chordata; class Chondrichthyes; order Myliobatiformes; family Myliobatidae; genus Mobula; species Mobula hypostoma. The sequence goes on along the minus strand of NC_086119.1, from coordinate 27,484,291 downwards.
CACTGCTAGTTTGTTTCTGTGATCTGAACTTTTCTTGGGACACCTTAACATACAGTTAAAATGCAAAAATATGCAAATTTAAATTACGTGCAAAGATTTGCAGTTACCAGATCAAAATCAGTTGGCTTTTATTTAAAATATTTTCCATAAGATAATGGCATTTATTTAAATAATTTATTTTCAATACAGAATTCACTCCAGTGCATTAAACGATGACCCTGATTTACAGAGGATGAACAGCACCAACATATTGGATGGAACCACAGTTCGATTTGATTTTGACGTCTCTGATTTCTTTCTCTTTGGTTCCCCATTGGCCTTGGTTTTGGCCATGAGGTGGACAGTTCTCCCTTCTGTTGAAGGTAAGATCTTTCCAACCATGCAACATCTACTAGTATCTCATTCAGAGAGAAGTGCATGCAAACTAGAAGTTGCACCATAGTTGTCAGCATGCAAGCTCTGGTTATGAGACTGTAATGAACAAAATTATTCAAATAATTTCTATTTCACTTAATTGATGCTGCCATTGATTTCCCTATTAATTCACACCTGATTTGCATTTCCAATATAGTAGATTTGGATATCTGTATCCATTTATCTGGTTCGATCGTTTGTTATGTGGTACTTCATATGATGTTGGTGATAATGATCTTCCCTTGACCATGATCATTCTTGGCAAATTTTCTTACCAAAGTAGGCTACCATTGCTTTCTTCTGGCCAGTATCAATGCTCTTCAGGAGCCTTCCAGGCCGGTGTCAGTGGTTGCATAACCAGGACTTGTGATATGCACCAGCTGCTCATTCAACCGTTCACTGCCTGCTCCCGTGGATTCACATGACCGTGATTGGGGGTGGAGGGTGCTAAGCAGGTGCTACATCTTGCCCAAGGATGACCTACAGGGGAACAGAGGGAAGGGGTGCCTTACACCTCCTTAGGTAGAGACGTATCTCCACCTTGCCCCACAGTTTATCTCATAATTATTCAAAAACTGATCAGGTTTTGTGGAAGCTGTGTCCACAAATGCATTAGCTTCTTTTTAAAGATTGGACAAATATTTAGCACCAGATCCTAGGTTGGATCATGCTGCTCACTAAATGGTAGAGTTAGCAAATGCGGGTCAGCTTTGTGCTTGGGCTTCCTGGCATGTGTGTGTGGATGATGGCAGAACACTGAAGGTCAAATGCTAGCACAAACTCATCGGATTTGGAGTGACAAAAGGTTGCCCACTCTCCTCTGCCTTGTTTGTACGTTGTATTGAGGCTTCAGCCGAATCCACCAGGAATGACATGAGCATGAGAAGGATGTTGATCTGAGGCAAAGGGGACACCCAGTTCAAAGCCAGTGTACTGACGATACTGTCTTTTAGCCGAACTCTCTATCAGTCGGTAGATGGACCAGCACCAGTGACCAGTTTGAACTGGCCAAGTCAATTGTAACAAGAATGAGGTGTGTTCTTTGGCAGCTTGACAATCCCTGACCAATCCCCACATTCCCTTTGCCATCAGGTCCAACTAATTGAAGGTGCTGGGAATCTGATTCAGAGGAGCCTGAACGTACAGCCAGAATAAATAGCCAGGTGAAGCAGCAATTGGGAGTGTGGGAAAGGCACTCCCTCTTTGTGGTGGAAAGAACCTCATCATTTCGTTTGAGGTGTTCTTGTTGTTGCTATACATGGCATGATTGTAGCCCATAAGCCACTTCTGTGCTATGCAGGCCAACTGAGCCATTTACTACCTCATCTACCTCAAAATAGATTGTGGATATACAAAACAACACGCACAAAATACTGGAGGAACTCCGCAGGGCAGGAAGTATCTATGGAAAAGAGTGAACAGTCAACATTTTTGGTCAAGACCCTTCTTCAGGAATGAGAGGGAAGGAGGGAGATGCCTGAATTAAATGTTGGGGGGTGGGGAGAAGCTGGCTAGAAGGTGATAGATGAAGCAGGGTGGGTGGGAAAGGTTGAGGGTCGGAGAAGAAAGGATCTGATAGCAGATCAGAGTGGACAATAAAAGAAAGGGAAGGAGGCAGGGACCCAGGGGAAGTAATAGGCAGATAAGAAGAAGTAAAAGGTTAGAGTGGGGAATAGAGGGAGGTTGGAAGTTTTATTCACCAGAAGGAGAAATTGATATTCATACCATCAGGTTGGAGGGCACCCAGATAGAATATAAGATGTTGCTCCTCCACCCTGATGGTGGCTTCATCTTGGCACAAGGAGGGGCCATGGATCGACACATAGGAACGTGAATGGGAATTGGAATTAAAATGTTTGGCCACCGGAAAGTCCCGCTTGTGACAGTTGATGCAGAGGGACACAAGTCTGATATGTAGGTCTTCTGAAAAGACTAGTTGAGAAATATATCCAATATAGCCTCCTGATATTGTCCACCTTAGTGTGCAGCAATGTTTAGAGCCTTTATACACAAACATAAAGTATCATTGCACACTGAGGTTCTACGTTTCCCTAGTGTTACAATAAATAGGCTTGGCCTCGTTCATGTGGAAGATCCCATTCAGTTGAATCATGCCATCCCCATTTTGGAAAAGTTTCTGCCGTAAAACATCTTGCATCACAAAATTAGTCAGGCAGCACTATGCATGGAATGTTCTGAAGGCTGAGTGGGTGAAAGAATCTATCGGATGGCTTTCTGAAGAGATTGTCAAGTCATTTGGCAAAGTGCCTCATTACCAGAACTTTTAAACAAGCACCAAGATGTTGCTTGGCTGTCTGAAAGAGGGGGCCTCCCATCATATCCTTCATGCAAAGCCAGAATCACAATCTCACTGCACATTATGGATTGTGGACTATATGATTACCAAGCAGGCCCAGAAAGGAATGCTATGGTCTTCATCAGTCTTCCCAAAATTGATTGGTTTTCCTGCCCAAAATGTGTCTGTCATCAAGTACTGTCAGCTGGGATGTTCCTGAGTGTAGGAGTACATACTGAGAGATGCACTGAAGCTTGCCACAATGGTTTTTATTGGTGTGGACCACAGTCTAGAGCCCTGCCACCATTAGCACCGAGGGGCTATGCGCAGTGTAACAATCTCCCAAACAATTCACTGATACAGTGAGGAGCAACACCTCATATTCCTCTAACCTGATGGCATGAATATCGAGTTCTCTAACTTCCAGTAATTTCTCCCCTCCTTCCTGTTATCTCTCATTTCACTCCCCATTCTGGTTCCCCTCTCACCCCTTCCATTCTCCAGACCAGCCCATGTTCCTCCTCTTTCCCTTTCTTCTACAGACGGCTGTCTTATCCTATCAGAAATCTTCTTCAGCCCCTTTACCTCTTTCACCTATCACTTCCCAGCTTCTTACTTCATCCCCTACTCTACCATTTGGTCTCACCTATCACCTGCCAGCTTGTACTCCTTCCTCTCCTTTCACCTCCTCATTCTGGCTCCTTCCTCTGTCCTTTCTGGCCCAAAATGCCCACTGCTTGTTCTTCACCATAGATCCTATGTGACTTGCTGAGTTCCTCCAGAATTTTGTGTGTGTTACTCACTGATACAGAGGTTGAAAGAGAAACATTAGTGATGGTGACCCTTTGAAAATTAATCAATTGATTGCTTGGTTAACTGATTGAAAATGACATGACCCAATTAGAGCACAATATATTTTTAAGAATTAGATATATACTTGGAAATATAAAATGCCAGGATATCTGTCTTTCTGCTCCCCAACATTGCTTTTCATTGAATCGAGGGCAGGAGTTCCCAATCTTTTTTTATATCATGGACCTCTGCAATTAATTGAGGAGTCCAAGGACTCCAGGTTGGGAACCCCTGGTCTAGGGGGAGAGCTCAGGTGTACTGGGCTGTGGGACTTTGCCTTGTAGCTGTAACTGGTTGATGTAAAGCTAGGGGACTGAATATGGAATGAATGAAACAGTAATGCAGGTAAGCATTTTACTTAATCCTAATGTTTGTTATTAACATCTTGAACCTAAATGTGCTTAAAGTAAGAATACTATTATTTTTATTTTCAATGTCTAAATCCTTTTGATCTTTCATTATCCACACCTTTGATCATCAGTTCATTTGCTGATGATGAAGAGTGGAGAGGGGGAAGTGATGAATTTGACCTGTTGCTGCTGAGAAGGGCTTATGTTAATATATAGGACTGTTCTCCTTTGTTGCATCTACTTCCCTTCAATATTATTTTTTATTTTCAATTGTAATATCACTTGTGACTGTGTTATCTCCATTAAAATCATTCACCTTATTTTATTCTTGAATGTCATTGTGTGCAAGTGTGTGTGTACATGCACACTGCCAGTAAACATTTTGCAGGTTCACTGACACTGAAGATTAAAGTTCGGATGCTTCTGCTCTTCATGCCTCTCTCTTTCTTCTTCCAGTGGCTCAGCTGCGGCCTGCTTGCACCCAGGTATACAGCCTCTTCCATTCAGCTGACCCCTCTGCCTGTCGCCTGGAGCCGCTGTTGGAGAAAAGCTTCCACCTCTTGCCTCCAGTCTCTGTTCCAAGGTATCAGAGATACCCGCTGGGCGATGGGAATTCCACTCTCCTAGGTACGTTCTTCTATGTATGCTGTGGGGGGTGCGCAGAGAAGAGGTGGGCAAGGACAGAGGGCATAAGATTAGGATGAGGAGTAAGGGGTTTAGAGGTTACTTGATAAAGATTCTTTTTTCCATGCAGAGGATGGTTGCAATCTGGAACAGACTGCCTATGTGAGTGGGGGAGGTAGGTACCCTCTCAATAACTAAGAAGCATCTGGACGAGCACTTGAATCATTAAGTGCTCATCCAGGCCCAAATGCTAGGAAATGGCATTTGTATAGGGATTTAGTTGATGGTCAGCATACACATGATGGGTTGAAGGGCTTATTTCTCTGCTCCAAAACAATGTATAAGACCATTCAGAATATATTTGTTGCTGTCCTGCTTACAACCAGCAACGTTTGGTGAAAACAATATATTTATTTAGTTTGGAACGGAGCATCATGCATGCACAATAGTATTTCAAATTATAATTAGATTAGGTTATGAGGACACTCAGTCCTCGTTCATTTAGAAATGCATGCAGTAAGAAATGATACAATGTTCCTCCAGAGTGATATCACAAAAAAAAACAGGACAAACCAAAGACTAACACTGACAAAACCACATAATTATAACATATAGTTACAGCAGTGCAAAGCAATAACATAATTTGATAAAGAGCAAACCATGGGCACGGTAAAAAAAAGTCTCAAAGTTCTGATCGACTCCCGATAGTCCCGTTAGCAGGTGGCAAAAGGGAGAAACTCTCCCTGCCATAAACCTCCAGGTGCCAACAACTGTCGATGCATTGGAAGCACCTGACCACAGCCGACTCTGAGTCCGTCCGAAAAGTTCGAGCCTCCGACCAGCCCTTCTGATACAGCCTCCCGAGCACCATCCTCTGCCGAGCGCTTCAACCCCACCCCGGCCGCTGAGCAACAAGCAAAGCCAAGGACTCAGGGCCTTCTCCTCCGGAGATTCTGGATCACACAGTAGCAGCGTCAGCGAAGCAGGCATTTCAGAAGTTTCTCCAGATGTTCCTCCGTGCTCTCACATCTGTCTCCATTAAATCAGGATTGTGCACAGCACCCTACTTGACAGATAATAGATATAATTCACTGAAGTGGCCGCTGTGCGCTGTGTCATGCCACCATCTTCTCCTCCTCCAAAATAAAACATTTTGTTAATCTCATAACTGATATAATGTCGGTTTAAATAGACTCCGCTAACTTTAGTTGGTTTCAGTCTCTGGGTTGTATATATTTAAAATGTGTGGAAATCCTGAGCACACCTGTCAAGTCTTAGCGTTAACATGAAATGATCTGCAGATGCTGGGGTCAAAGCAACACTCACAACACGCTGGAGGAACTCAGCAGGTCGGGCAGCATCCGTGGAAAAGATCAGTCGACGTTTCGGGCCGGAACCCTTAGTCAGGACTGTAGGGGGAAGGGGCAGAGGCCCTAAAAAGAAGGTGGGGGAGGGTGGGAAGGAGAAGGCTGATAAGTTCCAGGTGAAAAACCAGTAAGGGGAAAGATAAAGGGGTGGGGGAAGGGAGGCAGGGAGGTGATAGGCGGGAAAGGTGAAGAAAGAATAAGGGAAAACACAATGGGTATTAGGAGGAGGCGGAACCAAGAGGGAGGTGGTTGGCAGCTGGGGGAGGGGGCAGAGTGACATAGGGATAGAGGAAGGGAGGGGGAGGGAATTACCAGAAGTTGGAGAATTCAATGTTCATACCAAGGGCTGGAGACTACCTAGACGGTGTACGAGGTGTTGCTCCTCCAACCTGAGTTTAGCCTCATCATGGCAGTAGAGGAGGCCATGTATGGACATATCTGAATGGGAGTGGGAAGCAGAGTTGAAGTGGGTGGCTACTGGGAGATCCTGTCTGTTTTGGCAGACGGAGCGGAGGTGCTCGACGAAGCGGTCCCCCAATCTGCGTCGGATTTCACCAATGTAGAGGAGGCCGCACCGGGAGCACCGGATGCAATAGATGACCCCAAAAGACTCACAAGTCAAGTGTTGCCTCAGTTGGAAGGACTGTTTGGGGCCCTGGATGGTGGCAAGAGAGGAGGTGTAGGGACAGGTGTAGCACTTGCGCTTACAGGGATAAGTGCCAGGTGGGAGATCCGTGGGGAGGGACGTGCGGATAAGGGAGTTGCGGAGGGACCGATCCCTGCGGAAGGCGGAGAGGGGTGGAGATGGAAAGATGTGCTTAGTGGTGGGGTCCTGTTGAAGGTGGCGGAAGTTGCGGAGGATAATGTGTTGGATCCGGAGGCTAGTGGGGTGGTAGGTGAGGACAAGGGGAACTCTGTCCCTGTTGTGGTGGCGGGAGGATGGGGTGAGAGCCGAAGTGCGGGAAATAGAGGAGATGCAGGTGAGGGCATCATTAATGACAGCTGAAGGGAAACTACGATGACAGCAGAAGGGAAACTACCTCAACTATACCTCTTCCCAGCCCGCCACATGCAAAAATGCCATTCCTTATTCCCAGTTCCTCCGTCTCCGCCGCATCTGCTCCGAGGATGAAGTTTTCCGTTCCAGGACATCTCAAATGTCCTCTTTCTTTAAGGATTGTGGTTTCCCTTCTGCCGTCATCAATGATGCCCTCACCCGCATCTCCTCCATTTCCCGCACTTCGGCTCTCACCCCATCCTCCCGCCACCACAACGGGGACAGAGTTCCCCTTGTCCTCACCTACCACCCCACTAGCCTCCGGATCCAGCACATTATCCTCCGCAACTTCCGCCACCTTCAACAGGACCCCACCACTAAGCACATCTTTCCATCTCCACCCCTCTCCGCCTTCCGCAGGGATCGGTCCCTCCGCGAATCCCTGGTCCACACGTCCCTCCCCACGGATCTCCCACCTGGCACTTATCCCTGTAAGCGCAAGTGCTACACCTGTCCCTACACCTCCTCTCTTGCCACCATTCAGGGCCCCAAATAGTCCTTCCAGGTGAGGCAACACTTCACTTGTGAGTCTGTTGGGGTCATCTATTGCATCCGGTGCTCCCGGTGCAGCCTCCTCCACATCGGTGAAACCCGACGCAGATTGGGGGACCGCTTCATCGAGCACCTCCACTCTGTCCACCAAAACGGACAGGATCTCCCAGTAGCCACCCACTTCAACTCTGCTTCCCACTCCCATTCAGATATGTCCATACATGGCCTCCTCTACTGCCATGACGAGGCTAAACTCAGGTTGGAGGAGCAACACGTCATATACCGTCTAAGTAGTCTCCAGCCCCTTGGTATGAACATAGAATTCTCCAAGTTCTGGTAATTCCCTCCCCCTCCCTTCTCCTATCCCTATGTCACTCTGCCCCCTCCCCCAGCTGCATACCACCTCCCTCATTGTTCCGCCTCCTTCTACTACCCATTGTGTTTTCCCCTATTCTTTCTTCACCTTTCCCGCCTATCACCTCCCTGCCTCTCTTCCCGCACCCCTTTATCTTTCCCCTTACTGGTTTTTTACCTGGAACCTACCAGCCTTCTCCTTCCCACCCTCCCCCACCTTCTTTATAGGGCCTCTGCCCCTTCCCCCTACAGTCCTGACGAAGGGTTCCGGCCCGAAACATCGACCAATCTTTTCCACGGATGCTGCCCGACCTGCTGAAGTCTTAGCTTTAACCGGTCTCCAGAGGCCACACTTTAGAGGTACATACAAGAGGCTGCAAGGCTCTGGCAGTTTTATTTTTTTTTGCTTGTTCTCATGTAACAATGGATTTTGTTCCAGTAATATGGCATGTTTGCTGAATTCCTCAAGGTAAAATGACTTTCCTGTGGAAGACGACAGTGTCTGGAGCAGCCTGAGGGCGAACGGCTAAAATAAAGCAATGCTTTCATGACATAAAATGGAGAAGGTTCTGAATGCCTTTCGGTTTTGAGTCTGTTTTCAGTATGTGGGAGCAGTGGTTCTTTTATTGTTGGAGAGTGATACAGTAGAGAAGCAGATGATTTCTTAAAAATTTATTTTATTTATGGAAATACAACATGGAACAGGCCCTTCCGGCCCTTCGAGCCACACTGCCTAGCAACCCTGGCCTAAACATAGGACAATTTACAATGACCAATTAACCTACCAAATGATGTGTCTTTGGACTGTGGGAGGGAACTGGAACACAGAGAAATCCATGCAAAGTCCTTACAGGCAGCGATGGGAATTGAACCCGGGTCGCTGGTACTGTAAAGCTTTGTGCTAAGCACTAAGCTACCGTGCTGCTCTATTCTACCCACCAGGTCCACGCTGACCTTTTTACCCATCCACACTCATCATATTTATCTGCATTAGGTCCATACCCTCCTATGCCTTGCCTAGCATAGCATCTTGCAGTACCAGTGAAGGCCTTTGGATCCATGGTGCTTATCCAATTAGTGAAGCTTCAACAGGGGTATTTTTCCAGATTTAATGGCATTTAGATATGAAAGATGATCTTTTTTTCCAACCTTTCAAATTTAAATCTCTGTGAGCTGCTGTTGCTACAAGAAATGGAGTTGAGGTTTAGCTTTCTCATCCTTTTATTCAACCCATAAATAACACTCGCTTTCATAGTACAGGGGACAAGAAATTTGTCCTCAGCTGAATATCCGGGAAGCATGATGTAGTGACCTGACATTGAACATTCTAAATTAGCTTCCATGGACTTTCATTTTCAGGATTGGAGTTAAAATCAAGTATCACATAACACAGAGAAAGGAATTCTACCCGGATTAACTGGCATGTGCCACTTTGCCTTAAGTATTTAAAGATAAACTTTATTTGTCACATGTATATCGAAGCATACAGTGAAGTGCATTGTTTATCTCAAATCAAATCAACTGGCAGCCCGTTGTATGTTGATATAATTTGCTCACTTGCCATTCATTCTCTCTCCTCTTACTTCTGGAAAAGATCGCACCTGTGCAGATTTCCTGACAATAACTAGCTGGACCAAAGTGTCTCCAACCTCAATGTAGGGATCTGTCCCCTTAACAGGATCTCAGCATGTAAATCCGACCTGTGAAGATGTTGAGAACAGTGACGACCTCCCAGTTTAGCCAAATGTCAGATATGTCAAGGTAATTTGAATATGACTGAATTTAGAGCATTAAAGAGAATTATTCAAACTACTCAACATTTATATAAAAAAAGTTCAGTGTTTCAACCCAAAATTTTGTTAATTCCTTTCCGCACGCAATACCAGTCAACCCAACCGATTGCTTGTTCCTCTGCATCCAACATCTGCAGCCTCTTGTGTCTCCTTTAAAATATTCAAATAGACTAATACAATTAAAAAAGTTAAAACATACTCACAGTCATTGCATTTAAATGAATGAAGATGCATTTCCTTTGCCAGGGCCAATGATTTGGAGCAGGTATCCCACTGGGAGAGTAGTGAGAAGTTGTCACACCTTTGCACTTTTGTCTTTACTACACAATGAGTCTGGACGTTGAAGTGAGGTCATAGATTACTTCGTGAACAGGTGCCATTCAGTATGGGACTTCTATCTTCATGGATGTGCAAGAGCTATCAGCATTTCCCTGGAAAATCCAGGCACATGCCATTGTCAGTATGTAAACTCAGAGATTTTTAATTTCACCTCCAACATTGCCATGATATTCCACTTCAGATAAAGTAATTATCTGCATCAAATACCTGGAACTGCTTTCAAGAGAGGGTAGCTGTTGGAAGGTGAGTGGTGTAATCATGAAGTTTGGATTAATGTGGTTATCTTCCCAGGTTTGTTGGACTTATCATTGCATTGTCATCATTATGTACAATATTTATAAGTTTCATTCAGTTGAACAGTCATCCCAGCTTTTAGAATTGTTTCAGCAGTAACTGGACATAGAAATGTATTTGAATTTCTTTTCTGTCTTTTCTTGCAACTACATGGATGGATTAATTGCATTTCTGTCTTTTATCCCAGTTAAGGCAAGGCATGGCATACTTATTTGTATAGCAGTTTTCAACCGCAAGGCTTTACACAGAACAAGATATAAAAATCAAACATCAAATTTCAGACTATATAAATGTTAATGGGCTACTTGGTTATTTTGAAGGTTGAAGGTTGGCAATGAATCTTTGATGCATATATGATGGCCATAACTATGTCATTTCCATTCTCATACCTGTGTTGCTGCTAAGTTAGATGTAGTAAGAGTACTGGAGGAGGAAAGGTTCCATGGAATAACATCCCCAGGGAGTGATATTTCCCCATCATGTGATACATTTGACAGCAGTGTGCCATACAGTGGTCACTTTAAAACTAAGCAGTGTCTATGTGGAACAGATGGGGGAAAATAGCAGCTCCATGTATAAGGGTGGAAAAGGCAAGGTGGATAGATCCTCAATTTAGTGCTTGTCTGATGATCAGGGTTCAGGGACAGAGTGTGGGTGATGGAGCAGTGAGTTAGGGCTTGAGTGGAGATACCTGTCATTACGTCAGAGGATTGGGGCCTGGGGTCCACTGAGTGTTACAACGGAGCATCAGAGCCTGGCCCAGAGAATTGGAGCCATGAGGTGTAGTCTTATTGCTATTGACAGTTCATTACACGTAATAACAACTCCATTATCAGTAAAAGATCTTATCATTCTTTATACTACCCCCCTAACTCATAATGGATTATCATTTCCACATGTGCCTATGAAATAGAAAGTGGCCATTTGGCCCAATGAGTCTATGTAAGCCCAGAGAGCAACTCTATTCCCGAATTGTTTCCTGACAATTCTTCTCAGATTGCACCAACTACCTTTACACTGGGGTCAATTTGCAATTATACAACTAATCTACACATCCATAGGATGAGGGAGGGAATCAGAGCACCCAAAAGAAACCCACACAGTCACAGGGAGAACCTGCAAACTCCACATAAACAGTACTGGAGTCAGGATTGATCCTGATACAACCTGCATTTTGAGGCATTATATCCCTGATCATGTTTGAGGATGCTTCAGTGCTGAATGCTATTGGTTTAAAATTTACTTTCGTACATTGTATGCAATGAGCTCATTTGAAATTTTACCAAGAATGTCAAAAGACATATTGTTTTCTTTACTGATTTCACAACAGCAACATATTGTTGAAAAGAACATCATTAGCAAACCCTTCAAAGTGTTATCTATCTTAAAGTTTGTGGGTTTCTCTTATGTATATTTTGTGCATAATGAGCAATGTGCACAAAGACTGAACAAACATTCATCGTGGGTCAAACCACAAATGTCCCCTGACCTGATGAACTTCTCTGGCATTTTCTGTTTTTATTTCAGATTTCCAGCATCTGCAATTTTTTTTAGTCTTCAACCTATCATCATGGTTGCCAGAAACACTGAAATTAGATTCATAACTGTAAAATCAAAATTAATCACATAAAACTAACCAGGCATGACAATTTGTGGTTAATAAAAGAAGACTTTCTTGCACGTGTTGTTGATTTATACAGCATTAACTTTTAAATATGAATGTTACATTTTTATGTTACATATAGAAGGAAGTAGCCAAAGGTTCATGTTGGTATGTTTGTTAAGAATGGATCTGTGAGAGCTTCCAGTATTGGATTTGAACAGTGTATTTCTCAGTGGAAACATAATAGGAATTTTTTTTCTCTCTATGTGAAATACATGTCAGTCTGTATCCATAGTATAGGTGACCTTAAGTTAGAAGTTACTCACCAATGTCAATATAAGTGTAATTGAGAACACTTAGGTCATTCTGTGTTTCTGGAGTTGACATTTTGGGTATTGTCAGACCAAATGTCAACTTGCCTCACCTGGGATGATCAATTTAGCATTTCCTTTATCAGATTTTAAAAGTGTTTTGCTTTGTTGAAAATACATAAAGGATTGGATTTTTATATCACCTTTCACAATGTCCCAAAGCACTTCTAAGTCAATAAATTCTAGTCCTTGTTGTTCTTCTATCCCTTGAGATTGAATAGGGTTTGCTTCTGGGTTCCAAATAGCTAATTAAGCCAGTGTTGGTGTCAGAGTTTCAACCACAGATGGAGCAAAAGGAAGTTGATGATGCATGTTTGTGTGGTAGTACACATTATTTCCTTCTTATCCAGGGTTTCTCTGTGTACCTCTTGCATGGTGTCTAGCTTCTCAATGCTATTTTGCATGCTCCTTCTCTACCTGACTGGTCATTGACCAGAGATTCCAAGAAGTCAGTGGGATGTTGCATTTCTTCAAGGAAGCTTTGAGAATCTCCTAGACATTGTTGTAACACAACAAACAAGGCAGTCAGTTTATACACAAGCTCTTGCAAACAGCAATACAATATTGTTAAATAATCATAAGAGGGATAACTACATCCTGTGAACTGGTCCATGGGACCTTCTACAACCAACTCAGTTTAGGAGTTGGCTTTCCCAATTTTTGTAGCAAAGATTCAGGGCAGGGTTTCAATCTCATAATCGTCAGTGATGGGAGTGCAACCAACTGAAAGTGAAAGTGGAATTAGTGGTTGACCTATTTGGAGAAGCTCATGACTTTTTGGTTGTTTCCTGGTTTCCAGAGGACATAAATCCACTGCATAGAGATGCACAAAACCCATATCAAATCACTGGGTAAGAGTTGGAGCAGGAAGCGAATAATCAAATCTGAAATGGTCCGGAATCCAGACAGGGGTGCTCTGCTAAAGCTGAGTTCAAGTTAGTGTTCAAGCAGAATAAATGAAGTTTTTATGCACATTATATAATAGTGAGAATTATTCATCTTGAAAATGAGAGCTACAAGAAAAGAATGCATTTTCATAAATAACAATAAAGCTCAACAATAGATGAAGTCTGGAAGTATTCCTTCCCAGCAAAAGGGATGCAGTTTTGATAAACCTATGTGATGTCTGTTTCTAAGGTAGGCAACCTCTGAGTTCTTTCTCTTCCAGTTCTTTTGGTTGACTACATATAAGATTTAAAGCTGCCAATCCATAGACATTAATCACAATTTTAAAAGAAAATTGTGCATTCCAGTGGCATCCCTCACAATGTCAGAGCATCTCATTCCAGGCAACAAATGCTCTTGGAGTGAACAAAAATGTAGCAGTGAGATGATGGCCAGATGATGTGTTTTTGAGAACTGACTTCTTTGGCCCAGACACTGGGAGAACCTGCCTTACAGGAAACTGTTGATCCACAAACTGGGCCTTTTTAAGCATCTCGTCTGAAATATGCTGTTTCTGACCATGCAACACTTCAACAAAACTGCAGAAGAATGTCAGCCAAGAGTTTTCTTCTCAAGTCCATGGAGTGACAATTCAACCTACAACCCTTTGACTCAAAAAAAAGAGCTTTGAACGGCAGATCAATGTACCAAGTCAAAGGTATCTTGCTTATTTTAGCACCAAAGTATGTTCAAGCTTTTCAGCTGGAGATTCTATTTATTGATTTTGCAATCTTTCACCTCATTTGCAAGATAATTCAAACAGGAATTCATTATAAATCTTGTGGACCATGGAGCCAGTTTCCTAGGTAACTATTTTTAATTCAGCATCATCCAACTAAAGAATCATCATCTGTGAAGTGATGGAAAAGCATTACAGAAGGAATTCAAAGATTTTTTTTCCCTGCAAATTGGGTGTTGATTTACATCTTTCAATTCTCTATATTGAAGGAGAAGAGATTGAACTGCACCTGCCTTCCAATTTGTTGCTAACATTAATCATTTTTTCTATTACACTCATGCTTTTCCTTGGCAGCTCAAAATATCATGACATTGTAACATCATTTTTTTGTCTGTGCTCTATCATCACTGTAGAATTATGAAGTTCAAAAGGAAATCTGATTAAATGACAATCGCTGGCCCCACAAGCTACTGTGTTAAGAGAGAGACTCATTTATATGTGTTGTAGTGTCATCATTCAAGAGCATGAACTGGAAAACTTAGGCTTGAAAATGCATTGTGAGTGTAACTCCAATTAGTAAACTCATTACCCTCCAAGAATCTTGAATTCTTTTCATGTTTATCTATTTAGAGATACAGCATGGTACCAACCTGCCTAATGGGCCTGCCGTGCCCAATTGCACCTATGTAACCAATTAACCCTTTAACCTGTGCGCTTTTGGAATGTGGGAGGATACAGGAACATTGAAAGGAAACCCACGATGTCACGAGGAGAATGTACAAACTCCTTACAAGCAACAGTGGGAATTGAACCCATGTCGCTCATTAACATACATTTATTTTATAGCACAGTAATTTAATAGGACTAGTGCTGCACTATTTAACATTTTGACACATTTACTGCTGCCACATTTGGCACGGAATCAGCAATTCAAAAGTAAACAGCACTCTTACTTCACCCAATTGCTTTGTGATAGTTCCCAGACCAGCTACATTTAAAGACTTGTAAGCTTGGAACTTGTCTGTTGTTCTGCTGCCTGGTGCTAAGTTATTAATAGCTAATTATCAACTGTTCTAACTTTGAGTAAGTCTAGAAGTTGCTAACTGGTAAATGTACAAGTTTTAAAACATTTGGCGTGGTGAAATGGGAAAAATCTAAAGATAAAGCCTATTTTAAAGATTAACTTTATTTGTCACATGTGCATCAAAACATACGGTGAAATGCATCATTTGTGTCAAACCAAATCAGCGAGGACTGTGCTGGGCAGCCCGCAAATGTCATAGCATGCCCATAACTCACTAACATCTTTAGAATGGGGGAGGAAACTAGAGAACCTGGAGAAAGCCCATGTCGTCATTGGGAGAACATGTAAACACCTTATAGATTGTGGTGGAAATTGAGCCAGTGCTATAAAGAGTAGCGCTAACCTTTACGCTACCATACCATCCTGTAGATCTGCAGATGCCAGAAACAGAAGAAAAGGATGCATTTTAAATTTTAATTAATGCTGTACAGATTTTATTTTTGAACCTTTCAATATGACAATTTGAGGAAAATAGTTGCCAATGGAGTTGCAATTTTTTGAAGCATCTATTGAAAAAAGAACGTTGGAATTCAAATTGTTCTCTGTTGAATAAAAGCATACGTCATTAATTTACCCACTATGAGCCACAAGGGACTTATCACCAAATACTGGGAGTGAGAACGGCCTGGGTTAGCCCATTGGATTATCCTTATTCCAAACAGTTGGAAGTAAATTCAGATTTAGTTCAGCATTTCAAACGGTCACCTCAGGGGTGCTGAGTGAATGACACCACCCCTTTTGCAGTGAATCAAGCAAGAGCCCAGTCAGTCATTCACAGTGATAATTTGTTGATGCAAAATCACAGTTAAGTTGTAAGCACAGTTGTTGTCATCAGATATGGTTGTGGGATTGTCAGCGTAGTGTATATGGTTTGTCATGGTGGAGGATTCCAAAATTCATCAAGCAATGAGATTTCTGCTCAGCTTACTTGAAGGCAGAATATTTGGAATGCAGGACTCTTAGCAGTTTGAAGGAACAGAGGGGTCCTGGGGTATACGTGCGTAGATCCCTCAATGTTGCCACGCAAGTTGGGAGGGTGGTTAATAAACTGCATTGTATGTTGGCCTTCATTAGTCAGGAGACTGAATTCAAGACCCATAGGGTAATGTTGCAGCTCTGTAAAACTTTGGTTAGACCACATTGCAGTATTGTGTTCAGTTCTGGTCACCTCATTTTAGGAAGGATGTGGAAGCTTTAGAGAAGGTGCAGAATAGATTTACTAGGATGCTGCCTGGATTACCTGGATGCTGCATGTGTTATAAGCAGAGGTGGAGTGAGCTAGGGCTTTTCTCTTTGGAAGGGAGGAGGATGAGAGGTCATGATAGAGGTGTATAAGATGATAAGAGGCATAGATAGAGTGGACACTATGATGTCCCACAAAACGATGCCCCAGACTTTTTTTCCCTGGGGCATCGATGGCTAGTATGAGGAGGCATAGTTTTAAGGTGGTGGAGGAAATTATCCTCCAAATGGACCACAACTTTGTCATGGTTTGAAGGCTTGCATGCCTCTATGATCTGGAGAGCTGTGTTGGCTGGAGCCAGGGCTTTATGCTTTGTCTCTTTGCATGGTCACCCATGCCAATCAGGTCAATGTGTAGAGGACAGACCAGCGGTTCACTGGTCCTCCAGGTTCGGGAGTTCATCTCTGGGCTAACAACCCTGACTGGTAAAACAAAATTGTTACAGAGAAAGCAATGAAGAATCCTACTTCTGAGCGTGACAGTATTCCTGAGTCTCCATCTGGATTTGCATGACTGACAGTAGTGAAAACCGAGAGGAAACTATCGACACGATGAAGGAAGCCCTGAACACTGCCAGACATGGAGGACTTTGATTGCTGTCCTAAGTGATAGAGGTGTAATGGGCAGTAAGTAAATAAGGAGGAAAGTATAGGGGTGATGTCAGACTAGGTTTTTTTCACTCAGAGTGGTAAGTGAATGGAACACATGCTGGGGGTGATGGTAGAACCAGGTACACTAGGACAGTTAGAAGTCTCTCCGGCACGCGGATGAAAGAAAAATGGAGGGCTATGTGTGAGGGAAGGGTTAGATTGATCTTGGAGCAGGTTAAAAGGTTGACACAGCATCGTGGGCCGAAAAACCTCTACTGTGTTGTACCGCTCTATGTTCTTTGTCATAAAGGATTAACCTCCTTACTTGAGACTAAATAACTTTGATCCTGAGAAGGCTAAACTGCAATTCCATTTCATGAAGCAATGACAGCTCACAGAGATTTAAGGAATTAAGACCATTTTTGCTTGCTCTCCCAGGCCTCTCTTGAGTGTTGCCTATAATTTGGCAATAGTTCCCAACCTGAAAAGAAAATCACAGTGCAGGAGGTCGTGGAGCTTTTCATCAGCTCCATTTGGAGTGCAGATACAAGCTGACTCCACCTGCAATATTTCACATTTCTGTTTCAACTCTGGAATGCTCTCAACAAAAACCCTAACTTGGAAGCCGTCACCATCTAATCCCTGTCCAAGCAAAAATTTTGCAGACTCAGAGGGATAAACCAAATGATCCAATGAACAGAAACCACAAGCGGAGCCATTTGAGCAACACAAACAAAATGCTGGAGGAACTCAGCAGGCAGGCAGAATCTATGGGAAAGAGTCCAGTCAGCATTTTGGGCCGAGATGATTCATCAGGACTGAAGGAAAAAAAGATGAGGGCTGAGGTGGATTTGTAAGTTATTTCTATAAGCACCTCCCCCTGCCATCACCATGGTCACTAAAAGAATGGTCTCATGGGATAACGTTTGCCTTAAAAACCCACTCCATCACTGGCCCAACCATGAATTGTTCCTCTCCCTGTTGACTACCTGACCAGTTCAACATCTCCTGTTGTTCCTTGCCTTCCCTATGCCCACCCCCACCCCCTCCATCTATTACTCTGTCATTTCATTGCACTATAAACACTTCAAAACCACATTTTCAAAAGCTGTTTACATTGTAAATACATGTTGGTATTTATTTATGAACATTTTATTCCCTATCCATTCTTCTAACTTAATTTTTCTATAATTCTTTATTTTTTATAACTGTTGAATGTTGTTTTTGTTGCATATCACACCAAAACACCACTGCAAATTCTTAATAGATATAAATGTATATAGCGAATAAAGTTGATCCTTGATCCTTGTTTATCCACAAGAGTTCTGAATCATGAGTCTGACCTGCAGATCAAATAACCTTCTCTTGCTTGTATTTCTCATATCATGTTTCTGCATTTACTGGATTCCCTTGAAATTATTTTGATTTTCTTTGTATCGTTTATTAACGGAATGTTTTTCAAATATTCTTCGCAATCTTGTTTTCAGTTTGATTTTGAAACAGAAAGACTTGCTCTATTTATTAGACAACAAAGTTATGAATCAAAAAATATTGCTGAAATCTTGGCGAATGTGCTTCCAGCCTCTGAAATGTGAGTTACGTAACCTTTCAAAGACATTTCATGATGTTGTTTTCTCCCTTTACAATATATTTGTCCTGGGTTGTTTGGTATTCATTTCTAGTGACATTCAAGGTGAGCTATTTCATCAAACAGCTTTAATCCTTATATTGTTAAATATTACTTAGTGATTTTTCCCTGTGAGATATGTTGCTTATTCTGAATTCGTCTTTCCCTTTGTTTAGGAAGCTA
Organism: Mobula hypostoma; assembly: GCF_963921235.1. Lineage (NCBI taxonomy): Eukaryota > Metazoa > Chordata > Chondrichthyes > Myliobatiformes > Myliobatidae > Mobula > Mobula hypostoma. The sequence goes on along the minus strand of NC_086119.1, from coordinate 27,465,734 downwards.
AGGACTAATTCAGAGCTCAAAGTAGTTTTTTTTTTACTGCCTGATTTTCTTCCAGTTATTTTGGTGGGTTTTTTTTTGGATGAAGAGAAGTCCCTTGATGTAGCTGAATTGTTTTTGATTTTAAATATTTTGCCATTGGACTCCTGCATCCTATCGTCTCCTTTCGATTTCCCTAAAACTTATCCATAAGATATAAGAGCAGAATTCAGCCATTCAGCCCACCCAGTCTGCTCCGCCATTCCATCATGACTGATTTAATATTCTTCTTAACCCCATTCCTCTGCCGTCTCCCCGTAACCTTTGATTCCCTTACTAATCAAACTATTAGCCACTGCTTTAAACATACCCAGTAACTTGGCCTTCACAGCCACCTGTGGCAATGGATTCAACAGATTCACCACCCTATAGCTCAAGAAATTCCTCCGCATCTCTGTTCTAAATGGAAGTCCTTCTATTCTGAGGCTGTGCCCTTTGGTCCTAGACTCACCCACTATAGGAAACATCCCCTCCACATTCACACCTTTATTTAATAAATTTCAATGAAATCCCTCCTCATTCTTCTCAACTCCACTGAGTACAGATGCAGAGCTAATAAACACTTCTCACACGTTAACCCTTTTATTCCTGGGATCATTCTCGCGAACCTTCTCTAGACCCTCTTCAAGGCCAGGACATCCTTTGTTAGATAAAGGACCCAAAATTGCTCACAATACTACAAGTGCACTCTGACCAATGCTTTCTAAAGCCTCAGCATTGCATTATTATTTTATATTCTAGCCCTTGTGTAATTAATACTCGATCAGCTGTAAGGTTTTATGCAGCCCAGGAGAAAGGACTGCCTGTCGTGCTGTGAATCTGTTTTCTTTACTGTTGACATAGTGGGCATTATATTGCAGGGTCTGACTTCAAACAATCTCAGTTTAACAACATGGGGAGTAATCGCAGGTCACACAATCCAGGTTGAGTTAAGTTCCACAGGTCAGCAGACAAGGGAAGGGCAATGAATTTCAGCATCCCAAAAATGAATATTAGAAAAAAAATAACCTGAATGATATTTTTAATGGCATTTGTTGACATAAGTAATGCAAATAATAGGTAGTGAGATGATAAATGTGTGTAATGAAATATGTATTGAATTACTATGTAGTACCCTATAGGCCCATTCCTAGATGACAGAAAATTTATGTTGTATGTTTGCATTTTGGAGAACAAAATAAAGCATGTACTCTGGAGGAACTCAGCAGGTCAATCCGTATGTCATTGGGTTCGGATATGGCCCAAGTGCGGAACGAGAGACACTGAAGTGGGTCGATAGTTTACAGACTTCAATGCGAACAGAGTTAGAGGGAAAAGAAAACAATAGATGCAAGGCCAAACAGGGCTATTAACTAAAACTCTCAAATGGAGAATGAAGCCTACACTGTGGCTGAAAGGGATAACTAAATATAAAAGAAATACCGCTAACCTTCAGAGTCAGCTGACTCGACAGTCCAATTTCTCAGGCAAGGCTGAATGCAAGCAGGCAGCGAAGCATTGCTGTGCTGGGTTCAAGTCTTGACAAGCACTACAACGGAAAGAATGGAGTTAAATACTATCACAATGAAATAATTATTAGCTGACATATTCATGGGTGCAATTGCGGTATCTGCTGCGGTGCTGGATCTGTGGTTGTGACACCGTATTTGTGGAGGTAAATGGACAGTTGATGTTTTGATTCAAGATTCTTCATCTCTGCTGTTCCATAATTGTATCATTCTGTTCCGCAGTCCTATCAGATCACTAAAAGGGATAATGATCATATCCCATCGTAACGTAAATTAGATAATATTTTTGCAGACTTTCTTAGCTGCTGTATGTCCCCATCAAAGATCATAACTTACACATGGATCTGGTCAGTACCAATAGGCATTTCCTACTTCTGCTCAATCAGTGTTCTCACAAACCAGGGAAATCTGTGCAAATGCAAGTCAAGATGAGTGTGAGGTCAGCCAATGGCTTTCAAAAGGGGAACATCATAGCTCTGTTAGGGTACCTGTGAAACATGTAACTGATAGGGCTACAGGATATTACTGTGGCTATGTTCTGAGTCTAAAAATTGGGTGGGGAGAGTACCTAGTTGGTCCTTCCACTCCAACACCAGCATTCAGACTCAGTGAAATTCTAGGTCCTCCACTGCCTTGTTCTTACCAAAATGATGGGTCTCTTCACAATGGCTTGGCTCACTGAGTGAGTACTGAGAGGAGCATCATCCATTAAAAAGATTCCAGGACTCCAGAACAAAATCTCCTGTTCTCCAGGGCCTCGTCTGCAGGTTGCTACCAATGAACACCTGCAGACATAAACATGGTTTAGTCAAAATTCCAACCTTTAAGATTTTTACCATTATTGTTTTCTTTATAAAAGAAGACAAGAAAGTACTAGATATAAGCTGGCACCTTTCTCATCTCATCTGAGATGTTCTCAAAGCACTTTGCATGATGCACATCAACAAATTCAACAAGGTTCCTCAAGCATACTCAAAAAAGAAGGGGGCTTAGTTTTCCCTAAGCATTACTTCTGTGGGTAATAATCATTATGAAGTCCAAAGAAATTGATTATTAAAGTCACATACATTAGAACATTTTATTCATTACAAATTCTTTCCCTTCTGCAAAATTGGTTATCATTCCTAGGTTTTTCAACAAAATGATGTAGGCAGATTCCAAAACATACAGTGAAATGTGTTGTTTGCACTAACAACCAACACACCCAGGGATGCGCTGGGCAATGCAGTAGCCTAGCGGTTAGCGTGACACTATTACAGCTCAGGGTGTTCCAGAGGTCAGAGTTCAACCAGTGCCATTCTGTAAGGTGTCTCTGTATGTCCTCCCTGTGGAATGCATGAGTTTTTCTCCAGGTCTTCCAGTTTCCTCCCATAGTCCAAAGATGTACCAGGTGGATTAATTGGTCATTGTAAGTTGTCCTGTGATTAGGTCAGGGGCATAGTTCAAGGGGACAGGAGGGCCTCTCCACGCTGTATAGTTAAATAATACGTGTTGCCACACATTCTCGTGCCAACATGGCATTGAGGAAACTTGTCTCCAGAGTTCTTAATAATTATACGTATGGAGCATTCTCTATTACTAATATAAATAAAAAGACTGAGTTTATACATATAGTTATCGTTTTCTTTGCTAGCATTAGTGGTTCTTCTGCATTGTTTAACTGCACAGGAGCATAGTGGCTCATGCAGCGATATTACAGTTCGGATTGTTCTGGAGTTTGGAGTTCATTTCTGGCGCCATTCTATAATGAGTCTTTGTACTTCCTCCCTGTGGAATGCATGGGTTTCCCCCAGGTGCTCCAGTTTCTCCCCCACAAGTCCAAAGACGACTGGGTAGATTAATTGGTCACTGTAAATTGTCCTGTGATCGGGTTGATGTAGGTCGGTATCGTGGGGTTGCTGGAGTGGCTCAAAAGATGTACTCTGCACTGTATCGCTAAGCAAAATAAAATGACTAAAGGATGGAAATATGTTTTATCTTTATAAGCCCTAAAAGCCCTTGTTTCAGTCCTTTCTGTAGGAAGGTGATCTAAAGCAATGTATACTGGTATTGTATCTCACTAAGACGAACTGTATAATCCAAGCAGATTAAACTAACTGATAGAAAACTGGTTTGGAGTTGTGAAAATTATCAGCATAATTTGACATCAGAAGCACTAACTTATGGTCTTGTGGTCTTATGAAAATTCTCCCTTTAATTCTTTAGAGGAAAACTGTCTTATCCTTGAAGTTTTCGTTACTTTTTACCTGCATCATTTTGTGCCCACAGCTGATGTCATACCAAGCCACCAGTCTCTCTTTCTGGAAAGTTCTAATGTACCCATGTCCCCTAACACACTACTGACACAATTGCAACGAGAAATCCGCAGAAGCAGTCAAGCCAGCATTACCAGTGAGGTATCAGGTTCCTCGGAGAATTTTCTTGCAGCTAATATTGCCAGCAGTAAGTAAACTAATATTTTGTTGCATGTTGTCTGGCATTTCTATTTCAGTCGCCTTGATAGATAAAACTATAAAGTGCTGATTATCATGTCACAACTGTTGGTAACCTGGGGAGTGCAGCCTTTCAAGACTGTTTGGTTGTCTTGTTTCCTGGGATGTGCCCATGAGGCAAGATACCATGGATAAGTGGAGGGTTCATGCTCGATATAGAAGCATGCCCTGGTTACTTTCATCTGGGCTTCAGTCCTCCTTGGACACGCTTCGCTTGTGTAGTGCAGAGTTGATGGCTCAAAAGTGAAATGTGCGAATTTGAGAGGAACTTCAGATGGATGTGAAAGATCCTAGGCTCGTACTTTAAGAAGAGATAGGTTTCCCCGTTCCCCTGTCCATCTATGCTTTCCATATTCCTGTACACTTGGATCCTGCTGTGCACAGAATGCCATTTTTCCTTTGCAATATGAGTCACCACTGTTCAAAAGCAATTAAGTAGCTGCGAAGGGCTCTGAGCCAATTCAGGGATATGAGAGCCACCATGACAAATACAAGCCCCTCTCTGACTCAGCAAAATGATTCAGGGCAGATTACTTGAGCACTCTTAGGTTCATTGGCTAAGGATAATTCCTGATTGATTTCTTTTGTCCTTGTGCAAATAATCTAATGAGGTTGCAGATGATTTGCAGCACTTGAAATGAGTAGTAAACACAAAATACTCTGCAGATGCTGGGGTCAAAGCAACACTCACCACACGCTGGAGGAACTCGGCAGGTTGGGCAGCATCCGTGGAAACGATCAGTCAACGTTTCGGGCCGGAACCCTACGTCAGGACTGAAGAGGGAAGGGGCAGAGGCCCTATAAAGAAAATGGAGGAAGGGTGGGAAGGAGAAGGCTGGTAGGTTACAGGTGAAAAACCAGTAAAGGGAAAGATAAAGGGGTGGGGGAGGTGATAGGCAGGAAAGGTGAAGAAGGAATAGGGGAAAACACAATGGGTAGTAGAAGGAGGCGGAACCATGAGGGAGGTGATAGGCAGCTGGGGGAGGGAGCAGAGTGAAACAGGGATGGGGGAAGGGAGGGGGAGCGAATTACCAGCAGTGACAGAATTCAGTGTTCATGCCCAGGGGCTGGAAACTACCTAGATGATATATGAAGTGTTGCTCCTCCAACCTGAGTTTAGCCTCATCATGGCAGTAGAGGAGGCCATGTATGGACATACCCGAATGGGAATGGGAAGCAGAGTTGAAGTGGGTGGCAACCGGGAGATCAGGGAGAACTGGGAACCGACTTCCTGATCCACACGTTCCTCCCCACGGATCTCCCACCCGGCACTTATCCCTGTAAGCGTAAGTGCTACACCTGTCCCTACACCTCCTCTCTTGCCACCATTCAGGGCCCCAAATAGTCCTTCCAGGTGAGGCAACACTTCACTTGTGAGTCTGTTGGGGTCATCTATTGCATTCGGTGCTCCCGGTGTGGCCTCCTCTACATCGGTGAAACCCGACGCAGATTGGGGGACTGCTTCATCGAGCACCTCCGCTCCGTCCGCTACAACAGACAGGATCTCCCGGTTGCCATCCACTTCAACTCTGCTTCCCATTCCCATTCGGATATGACCATACATGGCCTCCCTGCCATGATGAGGCTAAACTCAGGTTGGAGGAGCAACACCTCATATACCGTCTAGGTAGTCTCCAGCTCCTTGGTATGAACATAGAATTCTCCAACTTCAGGTAATTCCCTCCCCCTCCCTTCTCCTATCCCTATTTCACTCTGCCCCCTCCCCCAGCTGCCTATCACCTCCCTCATGGTTCCACCTCCTTCTACTACCCATTGTGTTTTCCCCTATTCCTTCTTCACCTTTCCTGCCTATCACCTCCCTGCTTCCCCTCCCCCACCCCTTTATATTTCCCCTTACTGGTTTTTCAGCTGGAACCTACCAGCCTTCTCCTTCCCAACCTCCCTCCACCTTCTTTACTTGAAATGAGTATTGTCTCCTGCACCTAGAATATCTTTTCCTCAGAAGGGTTTCCCTACATTTATACTGCCCCTCCAGCACTTGCCAACTGTAGTGTACTAGTACAACAAGCCAGCCTGTAATTCATAACTCTTCCCCCAAATTCCATTAAGATCAGCAGATGCTGAAAAAAGCTGAGAACAATTCCTATTCACATGTTCTTCTGCTGTTAAAAATAGCTCTGTCTCATAATCAGAATGTCACAGTAACAAAAGATATATATAGTTCAGTCAGATCAGTAAGAATGTAGTGAAATGTCTGCTCTGTAAAAGATAGCAATCACATTGTCTGTTGTCATTGGAACATTAGTCCTGACTACAATTAAGATGCATAACAAGCAATATTTAGGTACATAGAACACCCTTTTTAATATTTGGTTTGTTATTTTTGGATTAGTATGATTACGGTAAAAGAGGCATTTATCTATATTTCTGTTTATATATTTTCCTCAGAGCCATTATGAGTTGTAGGTAGCATAACAATGGTATGGTATTATTGTGGGTAACCAGGGAAAGGTTTCATGCTTGCATTGATATAACACAGAGATACAGAAATAGGAAACATGAAAGTTATGGAGTGTTTTGCTCTCTCATAATATTGTCTTTGTATACACAATCTTTTGCATGTTGATGACATTGTTGCTGTTAATTTATTTTTAATTAACATTGTAATTAAAGCTTTATAGATATGTGGAAAATAATTCCATTTCAACAGTCTAATTGGACCTGTCACAGTCCATCTCCCTTCCTCTCCCTCTCTCTCCCCTTCTTCTCCCCTTCTCTCAATCCCTCCCCCTCCAACTCCCTCCCTCTCCCCCTCCACTCCCACCTCCCCTCTCCTCCCCTCCTACTCCTACACTTCCCCCTCTGCCCCTCCCTCCCTCTATCCCTACCTTCCTCCCTTTCCCCTACTTTCCTCCCCTCCCTCTTTCTTCATCCCTCTCCCTTGCTGCTTCACTTCTGTCTCCCCACCGCCGCCGTTTCCCCTCTCTATCGATCCCAACAGTTTCCCTTTCTGTCTCGCCCACCCCACTCCGTCTTGTCCCTCCATTTTCCTTCTTTCTCACTCCTTCTCTCTTCCCCCCTCCTTTCAGCAGGCAGTTTGTAAATGGAGGTGGATCTAGATTTTTGATTGTGTTGTGACTCACTTATCAACAAGTTCATAACCTGAGGCTGAATTAGCATGATAAATGTAATATGGTGGTTAAATCTGTTTGGATAAATGAAATATTAATCTTAGGATCACAAGGCACTTATGAAGAAGAAAGACACTTCTCTTCATTGAGGGAGGGACCACAAAGTCCCTCTTTTCTCCGACCATATAGTAGATATCATGGCCAAGAAAATTCACCAGTACATCTACTTCTGCACCCTATTGGTTGGGGGTGGGGGGAGGAGTATAGCTAGAAGGTGATAGGTGTAGGTGATAGCATGGCAACACTTGTGGGCTGCCCCCAACGCATCCGCGGACTGAGTTAAGCTGTTGATGCAAACAGTGCATTTCACTGTACATTTCAATGTACATATAATAAATAAACTTAATCTTTTTTCAGAAAAAACCTGCTTCTAACCACACTTCTCATAGTTGGTCCTCTTTAAATACAATTTTTGTTTAGCAGCTCATTCGGAACTTGGTGTTACCACAATTTCAGGTTGTTACTTTCCAGTTCTTCACAACCCCTTGTGTGTGAGGAAACTTATCCTCCATCTTCCTCTAATTCTTTATAATTTAGATATTGTCCCACTCACCAGTGGAAATAATTTCTATGTTTCCTCACTACATAGCCGGAGGACATTTGGTCACTGAATCTTTGCTGTCTCGGACAGCAATCACATTTCTCCACTAATTTTCCCTGTAACCTATTCCTCCTACATTACCACCAACTCCCCCCTCCCCCTTCCCCCCCAATTCTATCACCTCCCTTCTCAAGAGGCAATATACAGTGGCTAATTCAAATTCAGATTCATTTAGTTACTACATGTACATGTAATGTATTGTTTGCATTAACAATCATCATAACCTAAGGATTTTCACCACCGGCTTCAGCCATCAGATTTCACCCACTTCTGGGTATTGACCCCAGGACTCACCAGTCATAAGACTTTGATCTTGACCTTTGGACTCTCATGGACATCCAATCCTTGGGTTCACCAGCTTAGGGTTTCACTGGCCCTCATGCCTCCTGCCCGCATCGACTACTGACACTGGGACTCGTCAACAGGATAGGTCACCTAAATGCCATTTGGTCCCAAAGTCTGCTCAACCAAAACCCATCAACCCTTTTATTTAAATTTAATTTCCTTCTATATACATAGAAACATAGAAAATAGGTGCAGGAGTAGGCCATTCGGCCCTTCGAGCCTGCACCGCCAGTTATTATGATCATGGCTGATCATCCAACTCAGAACCCCGCCCCAGCCTTCCCTCCATACCCTCTGATCCCCGTAGCCACAAGGGCCATATCTAACTCCCTCTTAAATACAGTCAATGAACTGGCCTCAACTGTTTCCTGTGGCAGAGAATTCCACAGATTCACCACTTTCTGTGTGAAGAAGTTTTTCCTAATCTCGGTCCTAAAAGGCATCCCCTTTATCCTCAAACTGTGACCCCTTGTTCTGGACTTCCCCAACATCGGGAACAATCTTCCTGCATCTAGCCTGTCCAATCCCTTTAGGATTTTATACGTTTCAATCAGATCCCCCCTCAATCTTCTAAATTCCAACGAGTACAAGCACAGTTCATCCAGTCTTTCTTCATATGAAAGTCCTGCCATCCCAGGAATCAATCTGGTGAACCTTCTTTGCACTCCCTCTATGGCAAGGATGTCTTTCCTCAGATTAGGGGACCAAAACTGCACACAATACTCCAGGTGTGGTCTCACCAAGGCCTTGTACAACTGCAGTAGTACCTCCCTGCTCCTGTACTCGAATCGTCTCGCTATAAATGCCAGCATACCATTCGCCTTTTTCACCGCCTGCTGTATCTGCATGCCCACTTTCAATAATGACGCCCAGGTCTCCTTGCACCTCCCCTTTTCCTAATTGGCCACTATTCAGATAATAATCTGTTTTCCTATTTTTGCCACCAAAGTGGATAACTTCACATTTATCCACATTAATTTGCATCTGCCATGAATTTGCCCACTCACCCAACCTATCCAAGTCACCCTGCATCCTCTTAGCATCCTCCTCACAGCTAACACTGCCACCCAGCTTTGTGTCATCCGCAAACTTAGAGATGCTGCACTTAATTCCCTCATCCAAGTCATTAATATATATTGTAAACAACTGGGGTCCCAACACTGAGCCTTGCGGTACCCCACTAGTCACTGCCTGCCATTCTGAAAAGGTCCCGTTTATTCCCACTCTTTGCTTCCTGTCTGCTAACCAATTCTCCATCCACATCAATACCTTACCCCCAATACCGTGTGCTTTAAGTTTGCACACTAATCTCCTGTGTGGGACCTTGTCAAAAGCCTTTTGAAAATCCAAATATACCACATCCACTGGTTCTCCCCTATCCACTCTACTAGTTACATCCTCAAAAAATTCTGTGAGATTCGTCAGACATGATTTTCCTTTCACAAATCCATGCTGACTTTGTCCGATGATTTCACCGCTTTCCAAATGTGCTGTTATCACATCTTTGATAACTGACTCCAGCAGTTTCCCCACCACCAACGTTAGGCTAACCGGTCTATAATTCCCCGGTTTCTCTCTCCCTTTTTTAAAAAGTGGGGTTACATTAGCCACCCTCCAATCCTCAGGAACTAGTCCAGAATCTAACGAGTTTTGAAAAATTATCACTAATGCATCCACTATTTCTTGGGCTACATCCTTAAGCACTCTAGGATGCAGACCATCTGGCCCTGGGGATTTATCTGCCTTCAATCCCTTCAATTTACCTAACACCACTTCCCTACTAACATGTATTTCGCTCAGTTCCTCCATCTCACTGGACCCTCTGTCCCCTACTATTTCTGGAAGATTATTTATGTCCTCCTTAGTGAAGACAGAAGCAAAGTAATTATTCAATTGGTCTGCCATGTCCTTGCTCCCCATAATCAATTCACCTGTTTCTGTCTGTAGGGGACCTACATTTGTCTTTACCAGTCTTTTCCTTTTTACATATCTATAAAAGCTTTTACAGTCAGTTTTTATGTTCCCTGCCAGTTTTCTCTCATAATCTTTTTTCCCCTTCCTAATTAAGCCCTTTGTCCTCCTCTGCTGAACTCTGAATTTCTCCCAGTCCTCAGGTGAGCCACTTTCTCTGGCTAATTTGTATGCTTCTTCTTTGGAATTGATACTATCCCTAATTTCTCTTGTCAGCCACGGGTGCACTACCTTCCTTGATTTACTCTTTTGCCAAACTGGGACGAACAATTGTTGTAGTTCATCCATGCAATCTTTAAATGCTTGCCATTGCATATCCACCGTCAATTCTTTAAGTGTCATTTGCCAGTCTATCTTAGCTAATTCATGTCTCATACCTTCAAAGTTACCCCTCTTTAAGTTCAGAACCTTTGTTTCTGAATTAACTATGTCACTCTCCATCTTAATGAAGAATTCCACCATATTATGGTCACTCTTACCCAAGGGGCCTCTCACGACAAGATTGCTAATTAACCCTTCCTCATTGCTCAAAACCCAGTCCAGAATAGCCTGCTCTCTAGTTGGTTCCTCGACATGTTGGTTCAAAAAACCATCCCGCATACATTCCAAGAAATCCTCTTCCTCAGCACCTTTACCAATTTGGTTCACCCAATCTACATGTAGATTGAAGTCACCCATTATAACTGCTGTTCCTTTATTGCACAAATTTCTAATTTCTTGTTTAATACCATCTCCGACCTCACTACTACTGTTAGGTGGCCTGTACACAACTCCCACCAGCGTCTTCTGCCCCTTAGTGTTACGCAGCTCTACCCATATTGATTCCACATCTTCCCGGCTTATGTCCTTCCTTTCTATTGCGTTAATCTCTTCTTTAACCAGCAACGCCACCCCACCTCCCCTTCCTTCATGTCTATCCCTCCTGAATATTAAATATCCCTGAACGTTGAGCTCCCATCCTTGGTCACCCTGGAGCCATGTCTCTGTGATCCCAACTATATCATAATCATTAATAACAATCTGCACTTTCAATTCATCCACCTTATTACGAATGCTCCTTGCATTGACACACAAAGCCTTCAGGCGCTCTTTTACAACTCTCTTAGCCCTTATATAATTATGTTGAAAAGTGGCCCTTTTTAATGCTTGCCCTGGAATTGTCGGCCTGCCACTTTTACTTTTCTCCTTAGTACTTTTTGCTTCTACCCTCACTTTACACCCCTCTGTCTCTCTGCACCGGTTCCCATCCCCCTGTTGTGAACTAACCTCCTCACGCCTAGCCTCTTTAATTTGATTCACACCCCCCAACCATTCTAGTTTAAAGTCACCTCAGTAGCCCTCGCTAATCTCCCTGCCAGGATATTGGTCCCCCTAGGATTCAAGTGTAACCCGTCCTTTTTGTACCGGTCACGCCTGTGCCAAAAGAGGTCCCAATGATCCGTATCATAATCTCTGATAACTCTGAATACTGTTACTAAACAAACAAGAGCATAAGTAGAAATAGAAATCAGCTATTTTGTACTGATGTTTGCTCAACCATTCATCAAGATCATAGCTGCAAACTTCTTCTGCACTTTCCACATATCCCTGGGTTCACTTGTTATCCAAAAATCTACTAACTTTTGAATAAAAATTCAATGACTAATCTCTAGGTAGAGAATTCCAAAAGCTTGTTATCTTTTGCAGGAAGAAACTTCTCTTTATCTCAGTCTAAGTGGCTTATCCCCCCATTCTGAGTCTGCAGGGTGGATGCTGGCTGAGGAATCTAGAATCGGGAGACATGGTCTTTGAATAAAGTCATTTAAGGCTGAGATGAGGAGAAATTTCTTCATGCAGAGCATGATGAATGTATGGGATTGTCTGCCTGGAGAGCTTTGGAGGTTCAGATGACATGGATACAATTCTCAAGATGAAGCTTGCGCAAAAGTCCATTCTTTCTGAGGAAGGTTTTACAACCTCAGTATCATTTTTGTCTCTGGTATGATCTGTACCTGTTCTATAATGTGGCCAATTGCACCCTACCTCAACGTAAATGCTGCTGAAACCTTCGATAATGTTCTTGTCACTTCTTGCTTGCCAATCTGCTAGTGGTTTGCTTCCCACTGCCCCCTCTGGATAAACTTGTGCTTGTCAAAAGTCCCTTTTGGCATTCTAATCTTTCCCACTCCCCTTGCTTGTTGGATTTCATTTGTACCCCAGAGAGATGAGAGACTGTAGATACAGGAATCTGGAGTAACATACAAAGCACTGGAGGAATCCAGCAGGTCCAGCAGAGTCTATGGAGGGAAATGATCAGTTGTTAAGTCAGGCTGAGATCTTTTATTTGGATGCAGTTTCACCCTGAAATATTGACTGTCCATTGCCCTGCATAGATGCTGCATGACCTGTTGAGTTCCTCCAGGACTTTGTTGCCTTTGTACCCAATCTGAAAATGCTTCAATCAATGTCAGCATTTTTATTTTGTTTAATTGCTTGTGGGACATGACCAATGCTAAAAAGTGTAGAGTTTATGTAGACTATAGCTAATGGACATCAGTGTATTTCCTCAGCAGACTGATAATTACTTTATCACTATTCTTGATACCTTTATTCCAATTGTATTTAATTACTTGAATTAAAATTCCTTGCTGCTATGGTAATTTGCAAGCTCATCTCTCCAGATAAACAATTCAGACCATTGGATACTGGGAATTCTTCGAAAAAGTCAAGGAGTCAGTATTCAATCCATGACAAGTTGTGTATCTCAGCTAAGTTCTTTATTAGCTGCAGTACCTTTGGTTTCAATGAGGAAAACGACTCCACTGTCACTTTAGACCCTGCTGAGATGACAAATTGATACCATGTTGGTCTTGTAATTGGATTGGTTGTCCAGTCACCTGGATTAATGATTCAGGGTATCATGAGCTCAAATCCCTCTATGGTAGCAGATGAATTTACATTCAGTTAATGAATCTAAGTATTGCAATAAAATAGTGAATGTGTGATTGCTTGGTTGTTATAAACAGGACACCTATCTGATTCATCAAAGTAACAGAAATCTGATTTTCTATGCAGACCTACAGCAAGGTAAATGCTCCTCATATGTTAACCTTTTCGTTCCCAGAATCACTCTCATGAATCTCCTCTGGACTCTCTCAATTGCTAGCACATCTTTTCTTAGATAAGGAGCACAAAACTGCTCACAATACTCCAAGTATGGTCTGACCAACACTTTATAAAGTCTCAGCGTCAAATCCTTGCTCATATATTCTAGTCCTCTTGAAATTAATGCTGGCATTGCATTTGTCTTCCCTACCACTGACTCAACCGTAAGTTAACTTTAAGGACTCCCAAGTTCCTTTGCACCTCTGATTTTTGAATTTTCTCCCCATTTCGAAAATAGTCTATGCCTTTATTCCTTCTACCATATAGCATGACTACACACTTCCCTACAGTATATTCCAACTGTCACTTCTTTGTCCATTCTCCTAATATGTCTAAGTCGTTCTGCAAACTCTCCACTTCCTCAACACTTTCTGGCCCTCCATCAATCTTAGTATCATCTGCAAATCTGGCCACAAATCCCTAATTTCTCTCATCCTAATTGTTGACATACAAGGTGAAAAGAAGCGATCCCGATACCGACTCCTGCAGAACAACACTAGTCACTGGCAGCCAGCCAGAATAGGCCACCTTTATTCTGACACATTACCTCCTGCCAGTCAGCTAATCTTTAAGTTCAAGTTCAAGTTTAAGTTTAAGTTTAACTTTCATTAAACGATACATGAATACTCATGAATACATCCAAACGAAACAGCATTCCTCAGAGACCAAGGTGCAAAACACAGTACCAACAGTCATACACAGCATAAGGCACATATAAGATACCAAGTAAGCATACAGTCACACGAAATATATATAGCCCAAAACCCTAAATAACATATCCTGTAAATTGATGGGGCATGGGTGTTGTCAGCAAGAACGCGCAATTCTCAGCAGAGTGCAGACGAATATACGCATGCACGCAGACCAGATTATCATTCCACAATGTGAACACTGGGGGGCAGCACTGACTGGAGGTGCCAGCCCACAACTCAGCATGGACGTTGCACTACACTGCCTCCGGCGGCTCCTCTCCTGGACTGCTGCAACAGGCAAGCCCACGGCTTGAGGCCTAGTCCCTGCCACAAACAAGGCCGTACAGCTCCCCCGCTGTCTGTCTCACCAATAAAAAAAGGAAATAGACTTGTAGCATTTTACATTACCAATATCCAACAGGATCCTGCAATCGCAAGAGAAACATCCAAGACAATCACTCATGTTAGACTGCACATTGCCTTCGTGCACCAACTCCGATACCTTTCCATAGGAAGCAGCGATATCTTCCGCACCAAGTCCAGTTTCCCAAGCTCCTCCGCAGATGAGCAGCTCACTGGTGGGGTAGACCTGTGGTACTTGAAGTTCTTAATATGCAGTATTGTCTTGCAATCATAAAAAAGACATTTTAAATGACAAAAACACCTTTGGTTGGCCCCTGCAGAGCCGCGGCTTTCAAAACTGGGGCCATCTTATGGTAAGATCGTACTGGATTGTCTATCCATGCAAATATCTTTCCAATAATACCATGGGCTGTTTTCTTGGTAAGCAGCCTCATGTGCAGCACCTTGTCAAAGGCTGCATGAAAATCCAAGTAAACAACATCCACTGACTCTCCTCTGTCTATTTTGCCAGTTATTTCCTCAAAGACTTCCAACAGATTTGTCAGGCAAGATATCCCCTTTAGGAAACCATGCTGACCTCAACCCACTTTATCAAGTACCTCAAGTACCCTGAAACCTTATCCTTAATAATGAAACCCAACATCTTCCCAACCACTGAAGAACTTCCTTTCCTCTGCCTCCTTCTTAAAGCTTTGAGTGACATTTGCAATTTTCCATTTATCTCAAACCATTCCAGAATCTAGTGATTCTTGAAAGATCATTACTAATGCCTCCACAATCTCTTCAGCTACCTTTTTGAGGTGTAGTCCATCTGATTTAGGTGACTTATCTACCTTCAGACCTTTCAGCTTCCCAAGCACTATCGCCTTAGCAATACACTCATTTCTGTCCCTGACACTCAAATTTATGGCATCGTAAAGGCTGATACTTATTCAGTTCATCTGCCATTCCATTGTCTCCCATTACTACCTCTCTACCATCATTTTACAGTAGTCCACTCTTGCCACTCTTTCATTCTTTGTATACATGAAAAAAACTTTTGGTATTTTCTTTTATATTATTGGCTAGCTTACCTCCATGCTTCATCATTTCTCACTTGTATTTTTTTTTGTTGCTGTCTGCTGATTTTTAAAAGCTTCTCAATTCTCTACCTTCCCACTAGTTTTTGCTATATTATATGCCCTCTCTTTTGCTGTTGTGCTGTATTTGGCTTCCCTTGTCTGCTATAGATGCCTCATTCCTCATTTAGAATACTTCTTCATCTTTGGGATGTATCTATACTATGCCTTTCGAATTGACCCTAAGAACTCCAACCATTGCTGTTCTGCCGTTTTCTCTTCTAGTGTATCCTTCCAATCAACTTTGGCCAGCTCCTCTCTCATGCCTCTGGCATTCCCTTTACTCCAATGTAATACTGATAAGTTTGACTTTATCTTCTTCCTGTTAAACTGCAGGGTGAATTCTATCATATTTTATGATAACTGCCTCCTAATGGTTCCTTTACCTTAAGCTCCCTAATCAAATCTAGTTTATTGCACAACACTCAATCCAGAATTGCCTTTCCCCTAGCGGGCTCAATCACAAGCTGCTCTAAAGAGCTATCTCATAGGAATTCTACAATTTCCCTTTTTTGGGATCTAGCATCAGTCTGATTTCCCCAATCTACCTGCATATTGAAATCCCTCATGACAATTATGACATTGCCCTTTTACATGCCTTTTCTATTTCCCATTGTAATTTATATGCCGCACCCTGGCTACTGTTTGGGCATCTGTATTAAATCCCATTAGGTCTATTTACCCTTGTAGTTTCTTAACTTTACCCACAAGGCTTCTATATTTTCCCATCCCATGTCACCTCTTTCTAAGATTTTGATTTCAGTTTTTACCAGCAGAGCCACCTACCCCCTCAGCCTACCTGTCTGTCCTTTTGATATAATATGTATCCTTGGATGTTTTGCCCTCAACTATGATCTTACTTCAGCTATAACTCAGTAATAAAATGAATTTCATATCTGCCAATCTCTAACAATGCTACAAGATCATCTACCCGAATCCATATGCTGTGTGCATTAAAATATTACACCTTCAGTCCTGTATTAATCTACCTTTTTGATTTTTGCTCTGATTTAATCTTCAAATTAGCCCACTGACTGCAACTTTGCCCTATCATCTGCCTGTCCTTCCTCAGAGTGTCACTACACACTGCATCGACTTGCATACCAACTGCCCAATTCTTAGTCCTATCACCATGATTTCCATGGCCCAACTAATTTAAATTAAAGCCTCCCCAACAGGGCTAGCAAACCTGCCCACAAGGATATTGGTCCCCCTTGGGTTCAGGTGTAATCAGTCCTTATTGTACAGGACATACCTTCCCTATTCAGGTAGATGGAGCTTGTCAGCCTGGGAAGGCAGGCCATCTAAGAGAGGGAGAACTCTGATTTCAAACTTCCACTGCCTTGCGGCCATACCTACTCATGGAAAAGGCTTCGGGAGTAAACCCTGAGGACAAATCCGAAGCTGGAATCCTTAAGGCAGTCCGGTGTTGCCTTCAACCTCGTTCTGGCAACTCCTGCAATGACACTGGTTCCAAGCTGTATCGGCCCTTGCCCTTCCCTTGGACAGCATCGGTGTCATGGAGAGGGGAGACTTGCTGCACGGGCAACTGCTGGTCTTCCATACAACCTTGCCCAGGCCTGCGCCCTGGAGAATTCCAGACGCAGATCCATAGTCTCGCAAGACTAACGGATGCCACCACCTTCCCCAGAAGAGATCCCAATGATCCAGAAATCTGAAACCCTTTGCATTGACCTTTGCCTATCACAGTTAGGTCAGTTTAAATCATAATGCAATAGCCAATGATTAGGTAAAATAAAAGTGCACGTGTTGAATGGATGCACGGTGATGGTCTTGCAGTCAAGTGGCTTGCTGGCATATACCTTGGGATTTTCTTGTGAATAATTATAATCTGGGTGAGATGATAGAAGGTAGGGGGTGAGAGAGAAACTCTACAGATCAAAGAGTTTGGGAGGAGAGAGAGGATCAAGAAGAAATGAGCAGAAATATTTTAGGCCGAATAGCAAACTGAGTAGATCAAATGTCTGGAAAATGAAATCACGCAGAATATAATCAAATAGCCAATTCTGTCTAACCTATTTCTTGTTGAGTACATTGGCCAAAATTCTGCAAATTAAACAAAATGTCTATTCACAGTAACTATTAGAAAACAATATTGATGTCCAGGTGATTCTGAAGCTGTGCTGACATTCATATGGCTCCGAAGAACAGCTTATGAACAATTCAAAACTGTATTTTAAAATTTATAACAGCATCATTCTAATCAGCGTCAGTTACGCTGCTTCATAACTGCTTCTGTTTTATGTAAAATAAAGGGCAGATTGATCAAGCAAATTAAGAAATTGAAACATTGAAACTGTTTTTGCTGTGATTGACGAACAGTGGCGGCCATTATCTACACAGTTTGGTTGATCTAAAAATTTAGAGACAATCTTCAGTCTCATCTCTGTGTCAAGCATCCAGCCAGGATGCCGACAATATGATGTAATCAATTATTTAGTGTCCTTATAAGCTCTAACTATCTGGCAATTATTTTTAGCAAAACTAAATTTGTTAACATCTGTTTGGGCCATGACCTTGTAGGACGTGATATATCTATATGGCATGTCTTAGTAACCTCTGGAGATAACACTATGGTTAGCATTTTGACACCAATTCAATTATTAAACATTAATTCTTAAATATATCTGTTTCAAAACTGAGTTTATTTTGAAACAAGATCCTTTTTTGCAAAGCAGGTGGGGCACGAGCAATTAATTGTGTTAGCTTTTCTGCTGTGTCCAGGATTTGTTTCCTGGCATGCCATGCATTATTCAAATGTTTGTTGAGTTTGCACTGTGATCTTTGGATTCCACCACCACTGGGAGAATCTGTCGATCAATTTTTGCACTCCAATATGCCTTAGGGAGTGTATTGGCTCTGCCAGTACATATGTTAGTCTGTGATACAGAGGGCAACTTTGTTTCTATAATTCCAGCTGTCAGGTTCATTGCGTATATTCTCAGTACATTTTCTTTTCTTTCTTCCCATGGTATGCCTTCTTTATGATACTGAGTCAGTCATTTTTACAATTTCTTCCACAAATGCATTTCCATGGCTTTCCATTGTAGTTATTTTGGAGCGGCTTTTACATGTTAGTACAGCAATTTTTGATGGAAGTGGTATAACATACATCAGTTCTTGTACCAGTTGATCATTCTTGACTGGGGTTGCTACAGACTTAAGATGAAGCTTTGTTTTAACATCATGTTCAAGTGATGTCACCTTGATAGTGCAATGCTCTCTAGTAGTTCTGACAGCTTGAATTTTTGAGCTCAGATCTCTGCCATTGGTTCAACCTACAGGCTTCTCCCTCAGGCATTCTGCCTGAGACCTTAAATTAATTAATTGTGTTTACAGTGGGGCTGAATTGAAGGCAGCATGACATCGTGTGTGTTCGTTAAAAGAAAGTGTTTGTTTTCTACAGTTACTGCAAAGTGGTGGGGAACTAAAAGGATAGATTACGCACTGTACTGTCCTGACGCATTGACAGCTTTTCCAACTGTGGCTCTACCGCACCTCTTCCATGCCAGCTACTGGGAATCAAATGACGTGTTGGCATTTGTTCTACGGCAGGTAACTATGCTCAGTCTTGAGAATTATTCTGAGTGGAGTCACTTTGAAATAGTTATCTTAAGGGCATAATGAAGGTGCTAAGACAGTGTTCCTGATGGAATTAGTTTAATGCGATAAATGTGGTGTTCGTACTCACACTGTTTGATATAAATACTGACCTGATTTGTCTCCCTAAAGTACTCTAATCTCTCTCTCTCAAGCCTGTACTTAGTACATGGTCATAATGGAATCCAGTGATCTGACTGATGAACATGTCTATGAATGGTTCATTTATCCAACCAGGATCCTCTTCAGTAATCCAATGAAGTAGGCAGCATTATTGAGCACTCTTTTATTTAAAAAAAAGATTATCAAACCATAACTCGGGGTGACATGACCAAGATGGACTCCATTAACAATGAATAAGAATGGGTATTTGCCAACTGATTGACTAATACAAGGGGGCATAATTTTAAGGTCATTGGAGGAAAGTGTAGGGGAGATGTCAAAGGTAAGTTTTTATACAGAGAGTTGTGGGTGCATGGAATGCATTGCCTGGGGTGATGAAAGTAGGGATATTTAAGAGACTCATACAGGCATATGGAGGAAAGTAAAATGGAGGATCACTTAGGAGGGAAGGATTAAGTTGATCTTAGAGTGGTTTAAAAGATCAACACTTCATAGGCCAAAAGGTCTGTACTGTGCTGTTATGTTCTATGATCTACATAGGGATTGAAATGTTGTTGGACAATCAGTCAGCTGATTAAAGAGCTGGTTTGGTAGAATTTTTAAAGACTGCAAAATAGTTTAATTGGGCATGTGGAGAAAAGTTATTTCCACCTGTAATATCTGAACTAAACGTTGAGGAAATAAACTAGGTGCAATTGTATTCACTTGTGCTTTTGAACCCACTCCTTACTTCAATATGATTGTTGCTGATTGTCCAAATATAGTACCCTATACCAGCCTTTCTCCCTTTGCCCTATGAACATCTAACCCCTCCATCAATATTTTTAATACTTTAGATTTAGCTCATTTTTATGAAAAAAATGTCACAGGCTCACCATTCTGGGGTAGAATAATTATTCTATCTTAATTTTTAAATAGCTTACTTCTTAGTCTTAAACTGAGATGCATGGTCCTAGAATCTCTACTTCTAGGAGCATCTTTTCTGCCCTACTCCATCCAGTCTTGTCAGAACTTCATGTTTCCATGAGATCCCACTTCATTCTGATCAACTTTAATATAAACTTAATTAATATTAATATATCATTATATTAATACCTCATTAATATAAACTTAATTTCTCTTTGTTCATCAGTCTTACCTTCCCTACAATGAGTCTAGTGAATTTCCATGAACTCACTCTATCGGTCATTAGGTTTTTAATAGATCCAGTAGGAAATTTGTAGGGTTAAGAAAGTGGTTAAAATCTGGTACGCGATTGTAAAGGTAGTTGAACTGGGTGACACTGATGCATTCAAGGGCAACAAGACAACTGTACAAAGGAGAAAAAGAATAATATTAGGAGAAGACAGTGAGAGTCGGCTTGCATAGACTATGAATACCGAGGATTTTAGCGCAAGTGTCTGAACCTGTGCTCTAAGTTTAGTCATTATTATGTATAAAATAGATGTGTTCATACATGGAAATAGAATAATTACAATCTTTGTCTGTGTTACACCTGGTTTTGGAATCTATCCAAACAGTGGAGTACCAATCCAGGACATGAGATCTGATCGGCCATCTGCAGGTCTGTAAACCAACAGGAGAATCCCTGGTGGCCTGAGTTAGTGTGTTGCAAGATGGAAGTCAGGAACCCCCTAGAGAACCCCAGCCTTTTTTATGCCATGGACCAATACCATTGAGCAAGGAGTCCATGGATCCAGATCACCAATATGCTGAGCTGAGAGATTGGAAATATTTGTTTTTGGACCCTCAGCCAGTCACTTCATTTGAATGAGGATATTGATTTGGATGAAATAGTTAAATATATTTTTAAATTTTAATTAGCCTTAATGTTTCAAGTTAACATATACCAGTTAAAAGTCATCATCACTTAGCAACAGTTGCAAAAACCTTTGACAATAGCTGCTGAAAGGCAGTCAGTATTTCATGGGTCTTAACTGAAGAACATCAGTAATGACCCCATGGCATTGGGCCAAACTGTTTAGGAGACAATAAGGCTGCTGGACAAGAAGCTTCTAGTATCAGTTAAATGGACCATGTACCTTAATCTCCACTGAGGTGAAGCAGGAAGGGGTGCTAAATAGCAGCTAATCTGATCTATGTAAATTGAAGCCTGGTGGATTATGTTAAAATTGCTCCTATGGTGAATTTCAGATGCTTCCCACAACTCCACATCCAACCCCAGCAGCTGCATATAAAACACCTTTCTTTTTTATTTTCCCTGGAGCCAAGCGCATAAATCCACTAGACGGCTGTACAGGAGCTGGCAGTAAACTTGTATCCAGATGGCAAATGTTAGATTGTGAGGTGTTCTCAGATTTACCTTTGGCAAAGCATTTTCTCCACTGCTTTCTGTAAATCAGGATTGATACACGAAGCTGTTATTTCTAGGTGGCTTTTTACAAAGCTACAGAAATATGATTGTTGCACTGGCAAAATTGAATGTTGTAATTGAATTATGGGGATTATTTTATATTTTGTATTTGCTCAGCATATGATTAAAGTGCTAATACTGTCATATTAATGCAAGCACCAGGAATGAATATTCCAGCAACTGATATAGAAAGTTCTCCAAGGGAACCTTGTTGCAGCATTTTGTTTCATCAATATCACTAAATTTTAAAATAAAGTTGCTACTATTTAAAGAATATAATGCACAGTATTTGAGAGCGTAAGATCTTCATTTAAAACAGGCTTCGTGTTTACGTTTTATTTTTGCATTTTTATTCTGTTTCTACATCCTTTCGTACATAGTTTGAATACCGATGTTTTCTTTCTCTGAAGACTTGGAGCAGCCTGCAAAGGAAAATGATTGGCACTGCCAGCATTTTCTCCAATCTGATAACCTGCAGGAATTCAGTGTGTGTAAATCCCATTGGGCTGCCATAATTGGCTACCATCGCCATCTTCTCATCTGACGTCATTAGGATTGTTCCTGTCATTGAGACTGGTTGTGAGGTCCCTGAATCCACTGCACGCCTGGCCAGTGCTGTCAAACCTCAACACTCAGCCCAACTCAGTCTGACCTGTCACCTGCCCTGTGTTTAATTCATTTTACAGAGCACCCAGGAGCTGGGCTTGCATTGAATCAGAGCCTGGCACTGCAGAGCCACATCCAGCTCGTGTTGCATTTGCCCTGAGCTTCAGTCTAAGCCTGTATCTATTCCTGTAATTTTAGAAATTTGACTGCACACTAGTCAGTGTGTCTGTCATCAATGACCAATTCAGCTGCTGGATCTCCACTGTTATCTTCCTGAGGCATGAAGCAGGACACAGAGACTATACAGACCCCCGCTTTCAGACTCAGCCACAGGGTCACAGTGGTTGTGCTGAGTCTGAATGGTAGAGGGATGGGTGTAGATTGGTCAGAGCCCTGCATACTGCAAGTGGCAGGAGAATGTATGAGCCTGGCATGTTCATTTGTGGGGGAAGGGGAGTGGGGGAGAGTGATGATGTGTGTGTCTGGGGTCCTGCATTCTCACTGTAGGGGGTCAATGTGCTGAAGGTAGAAAATTGGGTTCTGGGGTAGATATAAGGAGAGGATCAGTGCACTAGGAGGAGGATGGGACAGCAATAAAGGTAAGTATTTCATTCACAATGCAGGTATCCCGGGCCAAAACTATACCGATGAGATCATAGTTTTCCTGGGAGAGCCAAACAACTGGCTTCTCCATGACGATCTGGCTCAAGTTCCCGGAGAATTCTGTGCCATGGAGATCTGGCACGGAAATCACACCGAGGTGCAAATAATACACAGGCAAGAGAAAATCTGTAGATGCTGGAAATCCAAGCAACACACACAAAGTGCTGGAGGGATTCACCAGGCCGGCAGCATCTATAGAAAAGAGTAAACAGTCAGCGTTTCAGGCCAAGACCCTTCATCAGGGCTGGAGAAAAAGATGAGGAGTCAGGGTAGGGGGGAGAGGGGAGGAAGAAGTATAAGGTAGTGGGTGATAGGTGAAACCGGGAGAGGGGGAGGGGCGAAGTAAAGAGCTGTGAAGTCGATTGGTGAAAAAGATAAAGGGCTGGAGAAGGGAGAATCTGATAGGAGAGGACAGAAGGTCATGGAAGAAAGAGAATGGGGAGGAGCACGAGAGGGAGGTGATGGGCAGGTAAGGAGATAAAATGAGAGAAGGAAAAGGGAATGGAGTATGGCGAAGGAGAGGGGGTGGGACAATTACCTGAAACTTGAGAAATTAATGTTTATGCCATCAGGTTGGAGACTACCCAGTCAGAATATAAGGTGTTGCTTCTCCAACCTGAGTGTGGCCTCATCGTGGCAGTAGAGGAGGCCGTGGACTGACATGTTGGAATGGGAGTGGGAAGTAGAATTAAAAATGGGTGGTCACTGAGAGATCCCACTTTTTCTGGCAGACAGAGCATAGGTGCTAGGTTAAGCGGTCTCCCAATCTACTTCAGGTCTCAGCGATATACAGGAGGCCACACCGGGAGCACTGGATACAGTAGAAGACCCCAACAGACTCACAGCCGAAGTGTCGCCTCACCTGGAAGGACCATTTGGGGCCCTGAATGGTAGTGAGGGTGGAGGTGTAGGGGCAGGTGTAACACTTGTTCCACTTGTAAGGATATGTACCAAAAGGGAGATCAGTGGGGAGGGGCAGATGGACAAGGGAGTTGCATAGGGAGTGATCCCTGTGGAAATTGGAAAGTGGAGGGAGGGGGGTGGGGAAGGAAAGATGTGCTTGGTGGTGGGATCTCGTTGGAGATGGCAGAAGTTATGGAGAATTATGTGCTAGGCTTGCGGGGTGGTAGGTGAGGACAAGAAGAACCCTATCTTCCTGTGAGGTGGCAGGTGGATGTGGGGAGGGCAGACGTGCGTGAAACGGAAGAGATGCGAGTGAGCATGGCATTGATGGTGGAGGAAGGAAAGCCCCTTTCTTTGAAGAAGGAAGACATTTCATTAGTCCTTGAATGAAAAGCTTCATCCTGAGAGCAGACGTGGCGAGAATGGAGGAATTGAGAGAAGGGAATGACATTTTTACAAGTGACAGGGTGGGAAGAGGTATAGTCCAGGTAACTGTGAGAATCAGTGGGTTTATATAAGATATCAGTAGATAAGCTGTCTCCAGAGATAGAGACAGAGAGATCAAGAAAGGGGAGGGAGGTGCTGGAAATGGACCAGGTAAATTTGAGGGCAGGGTGGAAATTGGAGGAAAAGTTGATGAAGTCAACGAGCTCAGCGTGGGTGCAGGAAGCAGCACCAATGTAGTTGTTGATGTAGCATAGGAAAAGTTTGGAAATGACTGGAACTGGTCTTCATCACACTTCACTTGAGAATAAACAATCAACTTTCAATTGTCCTGACAGCAAATATGTGATTGAATTTCAAGTTTCCAGAGTTGCCCTATGTCAGTGAAAATTAGTCAGTGTTCCTATTCTACCTAACAGTCTGGTAAATCTCGGGTAATGGGGGAATATGACATTGCCTCGTGAACAATGGGACAATGGAGGGATTTTGCCAATCCAGGTTTTTATCTGTTAGAGGAAACCAACAGGTATCTATGTTGATTTAGGACCCCCACTGATGAAAATTTACATTGTAAATAGGATTTACATGAGGAGGTCAGTCTAAAGCACAGTTTAATGCTATATTTTGTGATGTCAATAATGAATAGTTTATATATTTATGAAAAAGTATTCTGTTTCAGTGTCTACAGAGCCGCATGCTCAACTTCATCTCTACATTTTAGCATAAGCTGATAAAGCTTGCTTGGAATACTGAGTGCAAATTAACCTCTGATAGTTAATCACCATTTGCAGTAGAAAAATAATGTCTTCCTTCTTTATTAGAGCAATTTCTGTGTGCCGAGAATTAATAGTTTATAATAGTTATAATAATTAAATGTTATAATAGTTTTCTGTATGGTTTATCAGTGAGACTGCTGTAACTAACATGGGTTGTATTAGAGGTTGTACTGTGTCCCAGTGTGTGATACCGAGGCTCTTGTATTTATGGCTGAATTTTTGCAATTGCAGGTAATGAGGTATGAAAGTGTGAGCATAAAGGAGAACGACAACAAGGATTCATCTGCTTGCAGTGAGTCAAGTCCTCGGGAGAAATGGCTTCGCAGACGAACACACGTGAAGCTTAGGGTTTGTGTCAATTGAGTTTGAATATGTAAAGAAGTGACTAAGGAAATAACAGGCTATTGGCCCAGATGCTATTTGTGACCCAGTGTCGGTTTGTACATGATGATCACAGCTTTTTAAACAAACTGCAACACTGCCTCTTAATGGTCAGAAGCAGAACTGAAGAGATTGCTTCAGTTTATTTGAAGTAACACACATACACACACAATACTAGAGGGACTCAGCAGGTCAGGCAGTAGCCATGCAAAGGAATAAAGAGTCAACATTTTGGGCCGAGACCCTTCACAAGGACTGGAAAGAAAGGGGGAAGAAGTCAGAATAAGAAGGCGGGGGAGGGGAAGGGAGTTAAAGCTGGCCGGTGATAGGTGAATCCAGGTGAAGGGGAAATTAGGTGGGTGGGGGAGGATGGATGAAGTAAGAATCTGGGAGGTGATATGTGGAAAACGGTGAAGGGCTGAAGATGAAGGAATCTGATAGGAGAGGAGAGTGGCCCATGGTAGAAAGGAAAGGAGGAGGAGCCCCAGAGGGAGGTGATAGGTGGGTGAGGTGAAGAGAAGGGGTAAGAAGGGAATCAGATGGGGAATGAAAAAAGAGAAGAGAAAGGAGAGGAAGGAAGTTAGAGAAGTTGATGTTCATGATGTCAGGCTGGAGGCTACCAAAACGGAATATAAGGCGATACTCCTCCAGCCTGAGAGTGGACCAATGTGTCAGAATAGGAATGAGGATTGGCAATCTTTTTGCAGTGTATTTTGAGTAAAATGCACTTTGTATGCTGATATCTACCATGAGGACTAAACCAAACATTTGTTTGAACAGTTGCTAGTGTGCTTCCTACCCACAGCCTTGGAACAAACACAAATTATGGCTCAAAGGTATCTTGACCAAGGTTTCTTGAAATGTAAGATAATTCTGTGCTTTTTCCGCCTGTCACCCAAAAGAAATTTGTAACGGTAAAATATATTTTATACTTATATTCTGTGGTATAGTGAATAGCACAACGCTTTACAGTACAGGTAACCTGGATTCAATTCCCGCTGCTGCCTGTAAGGAGTTTGTACCTTCTCCCCGTGACCGTGTGGGTTTCCTCCAGGGGCTCCAGTTTCCTCCCACTGTCTAAAGACGTACCAGTCGGTAGGTTAATTGGTCAATATAAATTGTCCTGTGATTAGATTAGGATTAAATCAGGGGATTGCTGAGCAATGTGGCCTGAAGGGCTGGTAGGGCCTATTCCGTGCTGTAAATAGATTATAATATATACTCATTCTCTATGCATTGTATGACTTTTTGCAAGATGAAAATGAAGAGTTTTTTTCTGTATCGACCTTTGCAAAGTGGAGCTGACTGAAGGAAAATGACTACTTTATCTGGATGCTCAGGTTCTGGGTTAATTTAAAGATTAGCACTCTTCCTCTATTCCTCCGTCCCACTCATTTAACTCCTCATCAGAACACTTCATATTTAAAGCTGTGCTTAAACTTGATGAAAGCATATCCTCTTTGGCAGGGAATGTGAAAAGGAGCATAATAAACAAAATGAATGAATAGTGAGGGATTGTGTTGCTGTTAGATAGAGAACGGTCTGGATATCCTAATGCATCATTTACAGAATGTTAGTATGTAGAACGCTAGTATTAACAAAGCAAATGAAATATAACCATATAAACCATATAACAATTACAGCATGGAAACAGGCCATCTCGGCCCTTCTAGTCCGTGCCGAACTCTTACTCTCACCTAGTCCCACTGACCTGCACTCAGCCCATAACCCTCCATTCCTTTCCTGTCCATATAGCTATCCAATTTAACTTTAAATGACAACATCAAACCTGCCTCAACCTCTTCTGCTGGAAGCTCATTCCACACAGCTACCACTCTCTGAGTACAGAAGTTCCCCCTCATGTTACCCCTAAACTTTTGCCCTTTAACTCTCAACTCACATCGGTCTAAAACAATTTAACACAGGTCGGTTAGATGTCCGTAATATAGGAATTTGCTGAGGCCACTTCCAAGTATAGTGTAAAGTCTTCTTAAAGGAAAGATGTTGACGCATTGGGAGGTTTACTCAACTGTTACCTGGAATGGCTGGGTTGCATTATGAGGAAAAGTTGGAAAGGAAAGACTTCTATCCACTGGAAGTTAGAAGAATAAGAGGAGTGTTTGACGCATACAAGATTTTGAGGAGGCTTGATAGGTTAAATGTAGAAAGGATGATCCTCAAGTGGGAGAATCTAGAACGAAGGAATTGTGTTTAAAAAACAGGGGTCCTCCATTCAAGACTGAAATGAAATCAATTTTTTCTTCTCACTAATGACCTTGTGTTTTTGAATTTCTCTTCTTCAAAGGATGTTGGAAACAGAGTTTCTGATTATTATGATTAAGGCAAGGGCAAGTGATTTCTTGACATGAAAGAGGGTGGAAGGGTGGCCACATGCATGTGGGGATGTAGAATTGACATTATAGTCAAAATTAGCCGTGATCTTATTAAATGGCAAAGGAGGCTTTGTGAACCAAATGGCCGTTTTCTGTTCTTGATTATTTTTTTCCTGCAAATTAGTTTTTTTAATTTTTTCTATTATGATCCATTAGAAAGACTGTTTTAGATGTATTTTCAATTTGTTTTTGTTTTGCTAATTCCAGGTCATGCTGTAATGCACATGGCATTCTAATATATCTGCCTGATGAGGCCTGGTGGCATAAAGCCATTAAGTAGAAATTCACTTAAGCTGTCTAATGTACTTTGATATATCATAAGCATTTTAGAGACTTATTAATTTCACAAAAGAGTTCTTGTCTTGCCACTTGCGACTTGTGATGTTTTAATGGAAGCCTGTAAAGTGCATTCTCTGTTATATTTAGTATATATATATCAGCTTGTTTTTAGGTAGATATACAAACTCCTAAAAAAAACTGCATTAACAAAACACACTCTTGTCTATCCCAATGGCCCCAACTCAGTTTCCTACCAAATAATTAGCAGCAAATAATCTAGAAACAAAAGACTCTTTGATCGTTGCTTCTTCCCTGAATAGGTAAAATATCTCTGGTCTGGTTTCCTTACTTCAGTACTTCAGCCCACTTTCATGTTTTTTTTTTGTTTATTGATCAAGAATTTCAAATCTTCATTTCTCTTCAAGGATGCTGAATGCCAAACAGAAGTACAGCAGATGTTGGAAACCTGAAATAAAAAACAAAGGTGTGCGAAAATCACAGCTGGTCAGGCTGCACTTGTGCAAAAGAACCAGAGCTAATATATGACCAGAGCACATAAATGATCTTATGCCTCGCCATCCCCTTTTCTCAATTCCCCAGTCGCCACAGCATCTGCCCGCAGGATGAGGCTTTTCATTCCAGAACTAAGGATATATTGTCCTCCTTCAAAAAAAGAAGCTTTTTTCCCTCCACCACCAATGCTGCCCTCAACCGCATGTCTATTTCATGCATGTCTGCTCTTACCCCATCCTTCCGCCTCCCCACCAGGGATAAGGTTCCTTCTGTCCTCACCTACCACCCCACCAGTCTCTGTGTCCAGCACGTAATCCTCCATAACTTCTGCCATCTCCAATGGGATCCCACCACCAAGCACACCTTTCCCTCCCTCCTACTTTCTGCTTTCCACAGGGATCACTCCCTACATGACTACCTTATCCATTTGTCCCTCCCCACTAACCTCCCTCCTGGCACATCCTTGGAAGCAGAGCAAGTGTTATACCTACCCCCTACATCTCATCCCTCACTCCCACTCAGGGCCCCAAATATTGCTTCCAGGTGAGGTGGTATTTCACCTGTGAGTCTGTTGGGGTTATATACAGTGTTCGGTGCCCTGGGTGTGGTCTCCTGATTATCAGTAAGACCTGACGTAGATTAGGAGACAGTTTTGCCGAGCACTTACGCTCCATCCACCAGAAAATGTGGAGTCTCCCAGTGGCCACACATTTTTATTCCACTTCCCATTGCCATTCCGACCTGTCAGTCCATGGCCTCCTTTACTGCCGAGATGTGGCCACACTCAGGTTGGAGGAGCAACACCTTATATTCCACCTTGGTAGCCTCCAACCTGATGGCATGAACATCGATTTCTTGAGCTTCCGGCATTGCCCCCCACCTCACTATTCCCCATTCCTTTTTCCCTCTCTCACCTGCCCATCACCTCCCTCTTGTGCTCCTCCCCCTTCCCTTTCTTCCATGGTCTTCTGTCCTCTCCTATCAGATTCCCTCTTCTCCAGCCATGATCTCTTACACCAATCAACTTGCCAACTTTTTACTTCAGCCCTCCCCCTTCCTGGTTTCATTAATCACCTACTACCTTGTACTTCTTCCTTCACTCCCCCACCTTCTTACAGTGACTTCTCATCTTTTCTCCCCAGTTCTGATGAAGTGTCTTGGCCCAAAATGCTGACTGTTTACTCTTTTCCATAGAGGCTGCCTGGCCTGCTGAGTTCCTGCAGCATTTTGTATGGTAGTATTGATTAAAAGTTGGCTTGCCCATAGAATGTAGAGGGTTGTTTCAGATGGAGCATTTTCGGCCTGGAGGTCAGTAACCAGTGGTACTCTGCAGCGATCTGTTGTGGGACCTCTGTTGTTTGTGATTTTTATAAGTTTCCTGAATGAGAAAGTGGAAGGGTGGATTAGTAAGTTTGCAGATGATACTAAAGTTGGTAGGGTTGGGGATATTGTAGAAGGTTGCCGTAGGTTGCAGCAGGACATTGACAAGATGCAGAGTTGTGCTGATAAATGGTTGATGATGTTCACTTCTATAAAAGTGGGGAAGGTTGAATTTGAAGGCAGAATACAGAGTTAATGGCAAGATTCTTAGCAATGTAGAGAAACAGAGGGAATTTGGGGTCCATATCCATAGATTACACAAAGTTGCCCTGAAAGTTGATAAGGTTGTTAAGAAGGTGTATGGTGTGTTGGCCTTCATTTGTCAGGAGACTGAGCTGAAGAGGCACGTTAATATTGCACCCTGATAAAACACCCATGAGATCACACTTGCGATAATGTGCTAATTTCTGGTTGCTTCATTATAGGAAGGTTGTGGAAGCTGTAGGGAGGGTGCAGAGGAAATTTACCAAGATGCTGCCTGGATTAGAGAGCATGTCTTATGAGGAGAGGTTGAGGGAGATAAGGCTCTGAGAATAAAAAAAGATGACTTGATAGAGGTGTGCAAGACAATAAGAAGCATATTTCCAGTGGATAGCCGGAGACTTTGTCCCAGGATGGAAGTGCCTCATAAAAGAGGACAGAATTTTAAGGTGATTGGGGGAAAGTATAGCGGGGATGTCAGAGCTACGTTTACCACACAGAGAGTGGTGGGTGCGTGTAATGCCCTGGCAGAGGTGGTAGTAGAATCAGCTACATTCAGGACATTTAAGAAACTCTTGGACACTTGGATGATAGAAAAATAGAGGGCTATGTGGGGTGGGGGGGTGGGGGGGATTGTGAAATTGAACCTTAGCTTAAAGTCGGCTCAGCATTGTAGGTTCAGTATCGTGCTGCTGTGCTGCTGTGTTCTATGTTTTACTCATTGGATAGCCCCGGTAGTGAATCTTATTTAAACAATTCATGCCACACATGAATCCAGGAAGCCCAGTGCAATTGTGGAATTCAAACTGTAGCGAACTAATTTATTAAAATACTTTGCTTATTTCTTAGTTGTTATGGTCTTGATAACCCCAAAGATTTGCTGAATATTTCCAGCATTTTCTGTTTTTCTTTTAGATTTCTAACATCTGCAGATTTTTTTGATTTTCAAATATGTACTTTACTTACTCCTGCCTAGTATCTAGCTCCTGATGCCTAAATAGTTTACTTTAGCTTACCGAGCGATGGAAAAGTGGTGATCTCATATTTCATGAGATGACCTCTTTTCCACCACCATACCCTGCTTTATATCCCACCCAATCTCCCGGGTAAGTGGGAGGATCGCAGAATCAACAGTCCTCCAGGCCCCCAGATCAATGATTAATTTATTGCTATTTTAATTTTATACTGTTCTATTCAGCCCTCTTGTATTCCACAGATGATGTACTCTTGTTATAGAGTTAAACTACACAGAAATTGGCCCTTCAGCCCACAAAATCAAGGACCAATTTCTCACTTCCTGCATTCTCCTCATCCACTCCTGAAATTCGCTTTCACCTGCACACTTGGGGCAACATACTGTGCCAAATAACCTGCCTCCTCCCACCCCCCCGCCCCAACGTACATGTCTTTGGGGTATGGGAGGAAGTAGGAGGACCATGACAATGTGCATGTGATTGTAGGGAGAATGTGCAATTTCCACCGGAGAGAACGGGGTCACTGGGATGGTGAGGTAACACCATAAGCTCTGTCACTGTACCTTCCTGCTTTTGCCCAAAGAAGAATTGCATTCTGCAGACTGCCTGGTCAGTGATGTGTAAAGAGAGAATATGCGTTTAAAAATATGTGTTTTCAAATTCTGTTTCTTTTCCAAGAATGTGACATCGAATCACCGAGCCAATGATGTCATCGTGGTGGAAGGTATCTCTCAGACGCTGGTGGGGAGGTTTATGTATGGTCCTCTCGACATGGTCACCCTGACTGGAGAAAAGGTACGAAAACATTTGATTGTACAGTGTTGAAAGCTGTCCCAATGTTTGCTGCAGCCCTACAAAATGTGAGAAATGAGTGAAAATGGGAGTGAACTTTAAACAACTTCAGTGCACTAGAACATTATGACTTACATTCAAGCACACTGAGATACTGTTGCATGTGTTAAATTACGAAGCAAATAAAGCAGTTGAAAATATATTATGAGAGACGCCTAAAAGTGAGTTTCTGAAATAACAGCCCATCTGAAATTCTTTGTAAATTGCCAGGTTCTCAGCTGAAGCTTCGCAGCTATTCACTTCCATTGAACTCAAAGGGGAAAATCCCGTGCACTGTTCCTCGCGAGGTGTAGAGTGGCCCAGCAAATTTATAAGCAAGGTGTCCTGCAGTTGTCTGAGTTGCCCGTACCAGTGAAATTCACGAGGAGCTCTGTGTTAGAGGGCTGCTTAACAGTAAATCACTGAAATAGCGGGAGGGTCTTGAATTGAGGGGGGATAGTTGTAAGATAGTTGAAAGGTTGGGGATTGAAATCCTTGAGGCACAGAAGAGTTGTTGGGGCCTAGGCAGGTTAGCCTGGTTATTTTGAATGGTGATGCAGCTGTCAATAATGGTGACTTACGATGACAAAGGTGGACAATGTGCCATTATTACTCTGTCCTGTCAGAGCCTAGAAGAGGGTTTACTGCAGTGGGTAAGGATAGGTATCCTTAAGGTACCTTTGTGCATTGAAAAGATGTCAGAAGTCTGCTTGATGGCTGAAGTAAGAAAGTGTAAATTTGCAGACTGGCTTCTTTAGAGAAGTTACTTTGCAAAGCAGCCTATGCCACTAACATCCAAACACAATCCATATAATTATTCCAAATGCAAACTATATGTCATCATTTTCTTGCTGATTACATGGCACCTGTAAAATTACCAACTTGTGTAGTCGCATCATGTCAAGTGTAATCACTCTTCCAGCATTGATTGCATAATCAGTTTCAAAGCACAGCCTGTATATACTCTGTGGGCACAGTCCTTTTAAACGTTGTCTGAGCACGGGCCATGTAATCTATCTGAGTACTGTCCATGTAACCACAGATAGAGTATAGCCTGTGTAATTGGTTGTCACAGGCTGCATAACCACACTCCAAGCATACGGTGGTGCTAGAAAGATTGTGAACCCTGTAGAATTTTCTCTATTTCTGCATAAATATGACCTAAAGTACAATCAGATCTTCACGCAAGTCCTAAAACTAGATAAAGAGAACCCAATTAAATAAGTAACATAAAACAATTATAGTTGTTCACTTATTTATTGAGAAAAATGGTGCAATATTCCATGTATTTGTTGGAAAAAGTATGTGAACCTTTGCTTTCTGAAACTGATGTGACCGCCCCCCCTCCCCCCCCCCCGCCGTGTAGCAGTAACTTTATCCAAACGTTTCTGGTAACCGTTGATCAGTCATGCACATTAGCTTGGAGGATTTTTAGGCCATTCTTCCTTAAAATACTGTTTTAACTCTGGGTTGTTGGTGGGCTTTCTTGCGCGAACTGCTTGCTTTAGGTAATCCACAACATTTCTATAGGATTAAGGTTACGACTTTGATGCAGCCATTCCGAAACACAATTTTTCTTCTTTTTAAACCATTCTGTTGTTAATTTACTCTTGTCTTTTGGATCATTGTCTTGTTGCATTATCCAACGTGTATTAAGCTTCAGGTGACAGACTGCTACCCTGACACTCTCCTGTAAAACGTCTTGATGCAATTTTGAATAAATTGTTCCCTCAATGATTGAAAGCTGTCCAGAACCTGAGGCAGCGAAGCAGCCCCAAACCATGATGCTCCTTCCACCATACTTCATAATTGGGATGAGGTTTTGGTGTTGGTGTGCCTTGTCATTTTTTTTCCTCCAAATATAGCAATGTGCACCTTTGTCAAAAAAATCAACTTTTACGTCAACTGTTTACAGAACATTGTCCCAGAAGTATGGTAGAACATCCAGAAGGTCTTTTGCAAACTCGAGACGTACAGCAATGTTTTTTTTTGGAGAGCAGTGGTTTCCTCCATGTTGCCCGTCTATGAACACCACTCTTATTCAGTGTTTTTCTTATAGTGGACAAATGAATAGAGACTTCAGCACGTTCTAAAATTTTTTTGCAAGTTTTTTGCTGTTGCTTTTGGGTTCTTTTTCACCTCCTTCAGTGTTGTTAAGAAGGCTTATGGTGTGTTGGCATTCAACAACCATGGGATTGAGTTCAACAGCCGTGAGGTAATGTTACAGCTATATAAGACCTTGGACAGACCCCACTGGAGTACTGTGTTTAATTCTGGTCACCTCAATGCAGGAAGGATATGTATACTATAGAGAGAGTGCAGAGGAGATTTACAAGGATGTTGCCTGGATTGGAGGGCGTACCTTATGAGAATGGGTTGAGTGAACTTGGCCTTTTCTCCTTGGAGCGACGTAGGATGAGAGGTGACCTGACAGAGGTGTATAAGATGATGAGGGACATTGATCGTGTGGATAGTCAGAGGCTTTTATCAGGGCTGAAATGGTTAACATGAGAGGCATTGTTTTAAGGTGCTTGGAAATAGGTACTGAGGGGATGTCAGAGGTAAATTTTTGCACGGAGAGTGATGGGTGCATGGAATGTACTGCCGGTGGTGGTGGTGGAAGCAGATACAATAGAGTCTTTTAAGAGCCTCTTAGATAGGTACGTGAAGCTTAGAAAAATAGAGGGCTATGTGCTAGGGAAATTCTAGGCAGTTTCCAGAGTAGGTTACATGGTTGGCACAACATTGTGGGCCAAAGGGCCAGTACTGTGCTGCAGATTTCTATGTTCTATGTTCCTTCAGCATTGCACATTGTGCTCTTGGTGTGATCTTTGCAGGACACCCACTCCTAAGGAGAGTAGCAACACTACTGAGTTTCATCCATGTGCAGACAATTTTTCTTACTGTGCACTGCTGAATGCCCAAGCCTTTAGAAATGTTTTTGTAGCCTTTTCCAGTTTCATGCCTCTCTACAATTCTTCTTCTAAGGTCCTCTGAAAGTTGTTTTGATCGAGGCATAGTGCACATAAACAGATCTTTCTTGAGAAGAGCAGGCTCCGTCAGTAACCTTACTTCTTGTGTCTTGTTTTGTAGGGCAGGGCACTGCTACAACCTACACCCCCGATCTCATTCCATTGATTGGAACACCTGACTCCAAATAGCTTTTATAGAAAGCATTACCCCAGAGGTTCACA
The DNA here is from genome assembly GCF_963921235.1 of Mobula hypostoma. NCBI lineage: Eukaryota > Metazoa > Chordata > Chondrichthyes > Myliobatiformes > Myliobatidae > Mobula > Mobula hypostoma. Next base: position 27,430,656 of record NC_086119.1, on the reverse strand, counting down.
TACTTTTTCCAACAAATGCATGTAAAATTGGATCATTTTTCTCAATAAATAAATGGACAAGTATAATGTTCTCATGTTATTTATTTAATTGAGTTCTCTTCATCAGGTTTTAGGACTTGCATGAAGATCTGATCACATTTTAGGTCATATTTATGCAGAAATAGAGAAAGTGTATAAACAGTCTCTGTGGACCTGTGCAGTTGCTATCTGAATACAGCCTGCTTAATCACACCCTGGCCTTAACTTTTGTATCATGCTCTGCTTCCTCTTTCTGGAAATGTACCTCAGTTGGAGTTCCCAAAACTGTGATACCCCTTAGAATGATTTGTTATTATGAATTATTTGGTAATTAATTGAAGCACCTGAGGCTTGCTGTGACCGGTTTTTGTCAGCAAACTTAATTGCTTTGAAAAAACTTTTAATTTTAGTGAACATTTAATCATGATGTTATAAAAGGCAAGGAAACAAAGTTGCCAGAGTAATTGATAACAGAAGGTTGTGCTGAAAAGTTTACAAGTGGAGGAAGGTGAATAGTGATATTCTCCGTGGGTGGATGTGGGGCTACTGTTCATTTTTTTAAAAACTCTATAAATGGCCTGGATTCACAGGTCAAAACCACGGTTTCTAAATTTTTGGATGATACACAAGTTGGCAATATTGTGTATATTGAGGAGGATTATGATAGATGTATGACATGTAGATGTAGCAGATGTATATATGTTAGTGGATTGGCAGATGAAGTTTAATATAGACAAATATAAGGTAATTATGCATTTTGGTCAAAAGAGTAGGTAATATATAATAAATAAGCAATGTAAAGCCCGTCCCACCATTGAGCAGATCTGCATGAAGCGTTGTCGTAGGAAAACAACATCGATCATCAGAAACTCCCACTACCCAGGTCATGGTTCTCGCTGCTGCCGTCAGGAAGAAGGGTCAGGAGCCTCAGGACTCACACCATCAGGTTCAGAAGAAGTTATTACCCCATCAAACATCAGCCTCTTAAACCAGAGGGGATAACTTCACTCGATTTATTTGCCCCATCACTGAACTGCTCCCACAATCTATGGACACACTTTCAAGGACTCTCTGTCTCATGTTCTCAATATTCATTGCTTGCTTGCTTATTTATTTATTTGTTTGTTTGTTATTTATTATTTCTTTCTTCTTGTATTTGCACAGTTTGTTGCCTTTTGCACACTGAAGGAACACCCATGTTGGTGCAGTCTTTCATTGATTCTATTATGGTTATTTATTATAGATTAATTGATCATGCCTGCAAGAAAATGAATCTCAAGGATGTACATGGTGATATATATATATACACATCGATAATAAATTTACTTTGAACTTTGTATATTAAATAATACAGTCCTATAAGGAAGCTGGAGGAGAGGAGCCTGTGGATACAGGTGCATTGATCACTTACATTGCCAGGAAGGTTGAGAAAACAGTCAGTAAGACATAGACAATTTTTCCTTTATCTCAGTATAGAAGCAGGGACGTCATGCTGATCCTCTATAAAACATTGACATAGCCTCAGCTGGAGTGCTGTGTTCAATCTGAGTCAACAGTCTATAGTAAGGATGTGTGGACTTCAGGAAGGATACAGAAAATACTTATGAAGATGGTTCTAGGGATGAAAGAGGCTGGGACAGTTCACTCTGGAGATGAGAAGGCTGAGGGGAAATTTGGTAGAAAGTATAAATTGATGGGGGATCTGGGCAGAGCGGATGGTGGAAGTTTGTTGCCAAAGATGAAGGAGTTTAGGAATAAAAGTCAAAGTTATAAAAATGAAGAGAGATATGAACAAAAACTGTTTTATATTATATTGTCTAGAATACGCAGGATCCACTGCTGTAGAGCAGGGCTGGAGGATAGAACCAGAGGGGACACAGTGTATACAGTTGCTGAAGACCTTTGTGTGCTCTCACACTGATTCTGTTAGATATTGACCAATGTATGCCTTCTTTCCTTTTGCCCGTCATGCCTTTCTAACTCTTGAAGTTTACTTAATAAAAACCTGTTCTTCTGAGTCCTGTAATGTTTATTTGACCCAGCATCCACAATCTTTAGGTTTTCTAATTTCAAAAAATAATTTTATGAAGAATTGCTTCCAGGTTACTCACCTAAATCTCAAAACTGCAAAGAATAAAGCACAGGAGGAAGTCATTATGTTCATGGTTGTCCAAGAACAACCAAGCTAGGTCCTGTCCCTTGTGTTCTCCCCAGTGCCCTGCAGCAATATTCACATACCTGCATAGTCCCTTTGTATGCCATAGGTGGATCTCCTGGCAGAGTATTCCAAACCCCTGTCATTCACTGCCGACCTCTCCGAGCACTTTTAGTTCCTTTCTCAGTTGCCCTCATTCCATGCTCTCTGTTTCTTGATCTTTATGTCAATGGGAATTGTTTCTCATTTTGTTTTAAATCTTCATATTGTTTGTGACAATTTGTTCATCGCTCTCTTGGAGGTCTTCATAACTCCTCTCTGAAGTTTTTGTATCTCCTCTCTGGGTGGGAACTGGCTAAAGTTAACCCAAGACACATGTACTTCTGAAATCTAGTTACCTTGACATGAAATAACCTGCAACCTTTTGGTTACATTTTGTTACTGTTAACTTCCAAAATCTGTAGAGTCATCGGAAGTGATATAAAGATTCAAACATAAAATGCAGATTGGTCTCTAATTTTCCCAAAATATTTTTGATATGTTTTAGTGAAATTGTTCAGTCCTGGAGATGACTCCCATTATGGTTTCCATTCCAATTATTTATTTATTTAGCAGTCCAGTGTGAGTAGACCTTTCTGGCTCTTTGAACCATGCCACACCAGCAGGCCTTGACAAACCTGCTCAACCCTAACCTAATCATGAGACGATTTACAATGACAAATGAGCCTACCCGGTACATCTTTGGACTGTGGGAGAAAACCGGAGAAAATCTACGCATCTACAGGGAGGGTGAACAGAGACTCCTCATAGAATGGCACTGGAATTGAACTCTGAGCTTCAGAATGCCAGAGCTGTAATAGCATCACGCTAACTGCTACTCTGCTGTGGTGTCCATTTTATTTAATCATTTTATATAATTAAATCTTTCAAAACAGAGTGAAGGAGTGGTAGAGCAGTTAGTGTAAGTTCTACGGATCCAGAATCAATCCTGTCCTTGGGTGGTGTCTGTGTGATGATGAGGGTTTCTCCCATGTTTCCTCGGTTCCTCACATATTCCTCAGATGCCTGTTTTAAATCGCACTTCACTGCAGTTAAATAGTGGAAGTATAAAATGGATATTGATGAGCTGTTAGAGAGGGAGAGGGAGAGAGAGAGGATGGGAAAAGAGATATGGGATTTTTCCACTGGCAGTCCAGCAGGGACCCAGTGGGCTGACTGACCTCGTATTTTAAAAAATAAGAAATCCAGAACAGGCCATCCCAGGGTAACAAGTGGATTTTTATTTTTACAGACGTCCATAAGTTAATTTTGTCTGTAAGACAGAAAGTACGCACCAATATCTTGAAATGGTAAATATATCTCCATAGTATTGTCATCCAATACTCATGAGACACATTAGAAAGAAAAAAATGCTAAAAGTGGAGAGAGAAAGAAAACTCATGCTGCTATTTGTTGGAATGGACATGTATGTATATTTGACCTATGAAATTAATAACGTTAAGGGTGCTCGTTCATATATAAAGGAATCCATAAGTTAGACTTCCATAACTTGGTGACGGCTTGTCGGTTTCCCTGCTTATTTGTGTCTCTCTAATATTACTGATAGTTAGTCCTCCTGCTCTATGGAGAATAGATAACAAGTATTCACTTAATAAGTCAACTATTATAGTATTACCTGTACTAATCTCAATGTTCCTTTTCACTGTCTTCTCTCTTTCAAAATAATGACAGAAATGTTTTCAGTTAGCTTTGATATCCATTGCAAATCTTTACCTATATTGTCTGTTCGCTTTTCTAAGTAGTTGCTTTGCATTCCTTTCTTGTAATTCTACAGCTCTCCCAATCTGACAGATCTGTACTTCTGACAGCCGTTTCATTGAATCCTTACGCTTTATTTGTCGGTCATGGCTGTTTAGGAATACAAATGAGCCTTTTTGTCATCTTTGCCTGATTATAATGATGTTTAAAGAGGATTCAAAGACCTTTGACAGTCATGAGCTATTGAAGGTCTTTGGCCGTTAGGCTGTTCCGGGAGAGGAGTAATAAGAGCTACTGCCTGACCTTTCACTCTCAGGTATGGAAGGTGAGATCAGCCACTCTTCCATAGCAACAATAGTCCAGTGGATATGGATAGGCAAGCAACAAAGACATTGAGCTTAGGACAATCAGTCACACAGTTCCAAGTGGGGTTACCAGGTAGGCCGAGACTGTGTAAATTCAGCCTGTGAAGTTCTCCGAAACTGAGCAGAAAGAGAAACTATCTCAATCATCTCTCTGCAGAGCAGTCTTGGGCTGAATGGCCTGGTTCCATCCCTACACCTTACGGTCTAAGCTAATGGGCCAGAATGCAGCAAAGATATTTCTCCGGAACGGGGAGTTCAGGATGAAGGGCAGCACTTCAGACTGAGATGAAGAGAGATTCCCTTACTTGGAGGGTGGTAAATCTGTGGGATTTTAACTCCAAAGGGTGTTGAGGCTTAGACACTGAGATCATTCAAAATAGTGATCAATAGAGCTTAAGGGAATCAAGAGATGTGGGCTATCTATGGGAAAACAGTGCTGAGGTAGAAAATGGACAATAATCTTAATGAATGTGAGAGGAGTGCTGAATGGCCAGACGGCGTGTTGCTCCTGTTGCTTTTGTTGTCATGGTTACTGTTTGAGGTTGCTCCCTACTGTCATTGCCAAATCAAAAGAAGTACTTTGCAATTTTCACAGCAAAAACACAAGCAGATCTTTTCTGGTGACCACGATCTGATCCAACATTTGCTGCAGACCTGGCAGTGATTAACTCCCAGACCGATTTGTGATTCAACTCCAGTGGTCACTATAATGAGTTTATTCACCACTGACACTTGTAAAGAGCTTTGGATCAATAAAGCTGCATTAAGAATTTTGTGAGCTCCCAAGTGGATGCTTTTCTGAAAAGACTTTTTGTTCACTGTCAAGATAACACAGCAGATATCCATCATCACTCCTGTTTCCTTTGGGGGAGAAATGTTCACTCTTCAATTTTAATATCGAATGTATAAAAAGTGAAAACATCCCAGTGACAGGTAGTCTTTTTTTAGTTAAACCAGCGTGACAGTTTACAATATTTTATTAATTGCACAAAATAAACACTAATCTGACATGTTAAAATTTGCTGCAAATTTTAAAAAATCCTTAAAACACAGATGCTACTAGGCTGCTGGCAAATTTGTCTGTAATCAATGTAATCTCAGCTCATGTGTAATGTCCACTTAACAGGTATTTAGCAGACAAAAACCTGTTTGCAGAAAAAGGTAAATATATTGGAATGAACCATGAATGTCTGAAAACCATAATAAGCCTTGGATTTTCTGCACCTTGAGTTTTTGTTTCCATTTTGTGGCATTTAATTACTTACATGATACTTAGAATCTTCAAGGTCATTCCTATTGAAAGCAGTAGCCAGAGGAATATTTGAATAGAATTATGATGTTATTATACAAAGAGTTATGCTTGTGTTCAGCTGCAGTAGATTAGGTGAGAGAGCACACTATGACCCTTAAAGCTGTTAGATAATTTGTATGGTCTCAGATTATTCAAAAAATATTTTAAAAGTTAAATGCAGTGCTGATATGCTTCCACAAATACAAAATTAATGTCAATGTTACAAATCTATGAAGCAAAATTTATAAAGCTACTTTATTAAACTCTGGTTAGGCCACATTTGGAGTATTGCATACTGTTCTGATCGCCCAACTATAGGAAGGAATGTGAATGGAGGCTTTGGAGAGGGTGCAGAAGAGGTTTACCAGGATGCTGCCTGGCTTAGACAGCGTGTGCTATCATGAGAGGCTGGACAAACTTGGGTTGTTTTCTTTGGAGCAGCGGAGGCTGAGGGGAGATTTGATAGAAGTTTATAAGATTACGTGAGGCACAGAGAGAGTAGGCAGGGAGTATTACATTCCCAGGTGAAGGTGAGGGGGGGGGGTAGGTTCAAAGGGGATGTGAAGGGTAAGCTTTTTACTCAGAGAGAGGTGGATGCCTGGAATGCACTGCCTGGTATGATGGTAGAGGTAAATACATTAGAGGCTTTTGAGAGACTTTTAGGTAGGCACATAAATATGAGGAAGATGGAGGGATATGGACATTGTGTAGGTGGGAAGGATTAGATTTTTTGGGGGGGGTTTAATTTGCTTCATAGCTGGCTTGGCACAACATCGTGGGTTAAAGTACTGTTCTATGTTCTAAAATTTGTAAAAACAAACTGCAGAGAGACTGGAATATATTCATTGTAAATGATGAATGTTGATGATTGACTTCAATACCCAAATTATCCAAGCACAACAAATTCATGTTAATCAAAATTGATTAAAACTATTGCTATCTACTACCAGGAAATTATAAATATTTTTTATTTTACGAACACTATCGTTTTACAAAATAAAACCTCATTCAACAATATAGTTGATGAATAATAAACAACTGGTCATGTGTCTATAATTCTGGCCATCTTGTCTTGGACTATTGGCTTGCACCAATCCCATTGTGTGAGGCAATAACAATAAAAGTAACACTCATGATACTTAAACACAAAACATTTTGCAGATGCTGAAAAATTCAGAGCAACCAACGCAAAATGTTGGAGGAACTTAGAAGGTCAGGCAGCATCTATGGAGAGGAATGAACAGTCAAAGGCAGCGACCCTTCATCTTTCTACTCCTAAAAATCGTCAATGCCGTTTGTAAACTTACAAAATCCCCATTAAGTCTTCTTTCCTCCCAGTGGCCTGGAACCCATATTCTGCAGTATTTGGCTGAACTTTGTGAGGAAATTTATAGAAGCGTAGTATTCCGAGTAAACCATTAAACCCTTCAAATCTTCTCTGTCATTGAATTCAATTATGGCTGAATGTCTGTCTTAATAGCAAATTCTCATGCTTTCTCTGTACATTCTTCCCTTTCTCCCATGGTCCACTCTTCTCTCCTATAAGATTCTTTCTTCTTCAGCACTTTACGATGCCCACCTACCTGGCTTCACCCATCATCTAGCTAGTCCTCTTTCCCCTCCCCTGACTTGTTTATTCTGGTGCCTTCCCCCTTCCTTTCCCATGCTGACGAAGGGTCTCAGCCCAACATGTCAACTGTTCATTTATTTTCAAAGATGCTGCCTAACCTGTTGAGTTCCTCCAATATTTTGAGTGTGTATTCCTTGAAGCCTTTTGTATTTAAAAGTTATCCATCTCCTTATTAAATATACTCTGCAATCTTCCCTCCATAGTCTCATGTAGTATTACACAGCTACCCTGGTCTTGGGAAGGAATTTCTCCTCATTTCAGTTCTAAGTATCTCAAGTTCAAGTTTATTGTCATTCGCAAACATACACAGGTATGAAAAGTCATGAAAATTATCTTTTTGCAGCAGCACAGTCCATTACAAACATGACAGTTATTAACATCAACTTAACGTAAATTATGCATAACTTACATGACAAGATAAACATAACAGCACTAGTGCAAGAAGAGAAAGAGAGAGAGAGGAAAATAAACATTTTCCAAGGTATGTTAGCATTTTTCTGGTCAGTTCAAGAAACTGATGGCAGTGGGGAAGAAGCTATTGTTGAACCTTGAGTTGTGGGTCTTCAGGCATCTGTACCACCTGCCTGATGGCAGCATTTAGAAGCAAGTGGTAGGGGGTACCAGGTGACAGATATCACCTTCTTGAGACACCACCTCCTGTACAGGTCCTCGATGGTGTAGAGAGCTGTACCTGTGAGAGTCCACTATTCTCACTCTGTTTCCCGAGACTGTGACCTTTCATTCTGGAAGCCCGGCCAAGGGAAGAAGCCTGTCTTTGTGCAGCTCAGCGAGTCCTCTCTGAGTTCTGGACAGAATTCTTGACTGCTGATGGCACCTGAACAACTTCAAGCCCTTTCCCCACCCTCCTCCCACCAACTATATCGTATAAACAGTTCCAGCTCTGTGTCTGTGGCATTCCTGAGCATAAAAGTGCACTGAGAAAACAAATAATGATTTTTCCCCCTGATGCTGATTAAGTAATTACCCAGTAATTAAATGACAAAACAATTAACTTCTCACCATTAAATTTCAGTTTGAGAATTTAAGATGATTGTAACCACCTTTAAGTATCAACTATATCTACTTTAATAGAGAAAAGCAGCCAAGAATTTCTCAAGTCTTCAATAAAGTGAATGCAATAACATTAATTTATTTAACAATTGTTCTATAAAAACAAGTGAGTGGAATAATAAATTGTTGATATGTGACTGCAATTGGCCTGAAGTACTTTTCAAGAAAATATATCAATCCGGAAAGGTGTGAAGTGATATATTTTGGAAGGTCGAACTTGAAGGCAGAGTACAGGGTTAATGGCAGGATTCTTCACAGTGTGGAGGAATGGAAGGACCTTAGTGTCCACATCCATAGGTACCTCAAAGTTGCAGTGCAAGTTGATACCAAGAGCCATGAGGCAGCTCTATAAAACTCTGATTAGACCACATTTGGAATATTAAGTTCAGTTCTGGTCACCTCATTGTAGGAAGGATGTGGAAGCTTTAGAGAGAGTGCAGAGGAGATTTACCAGAATATTTCCTAGATTAGAGAGCATATCTTATGAGGAATGGTTGAGCGAGCTAGGGTTTTTCTCTTTAGAGCAAAAGAGGATGAGAGGTGACTTCATAGAGGTGTATAAGATGATAAGAGGCATTGATCGAGTGAACAACCAGAACCTTTTTTTTCTAGGGTGTTATTTTAAGATGACTGAAGGAAAGTATAGAGGGGATGTCAGAGGTAGCTCTTTTAACTAGAGAGTGAAATGCATTGCTGGGATGGTGGTATACCAGATACATACATACATACAGGGACATTTAAGACAACACACACAAAATGCTGGAGGAACACAACAGGCCAGGTAGCATCTGATTTGAGTCCTGATGAAGGGTCTTGGCCCGAGATATCAACTGTTTACTCTTTTCCACAGATGCTTCCTGATCTGCTGAGTACCTCCAGCAATTTGTGTGTGTTGATTTGGATTTCCAGCATCTGTAGACTTTCTCATGTTTGAAGGACATTTAATAGACTCTCAGATAGCCACATGATGGATGAAATGAAAATGGAGAGCAATGCGGGAGGGAAAAGTTAGATTAATCCTGGAATAGGTTAGAGTTTGGCACAACATTATGGGCTGAAGGTCTTGTGCTGTTATATGATCTATGTCCTATACGTACTTTTCTCCCCCCATTTCGATCAATGAAATATGATGTTACCCTAGTTATACCACTAGTTAACGTGGGATAACTTTTAAACCTGAAGCACACCATGGGAATATGTCCTTGTCCATTAGGTTTGCACTGAACTGCTGCTGTTTAAAATAAAATATATTTGAGCAGAGAGATAAAAGTCCAAGGAGCAATTTAAGGGGAATGAAAATATCCATCTGCGTAATTTGGTGAATGAAGTTACTCTCCTTATGGGCAAGTTCAGTCAATCCCAGTAGTATTTCCAGCATCACGTGATTCAATGGAATAGAATGAAGTAATTTGGGTGACTCTAATCTCTCAAACTAAATTGAATTGCTACGTCCATGTATCACACCACTATAGGGACACATGAGTTCTCCATAGTATAGTGGGGTGGCACAATGCCTTACCATACAAGTGACCCGGTTCCAATTCCCGTCGCTGCCTGTAAGGAGTTTGTATCTTCTCTCCATTACCACGTGGGTTTCTTCCAGATGGTAGGCTAATTGGTCATTGTTAATTCTCCCGTGATTAGGCTAGGATTAAATTGGGGCATTGTTGGGCGGTGTGGCTCAGGGGGCTTGCCTGAAGGGGCTATTCCATGCTGTATCTCAATAAATAAATTTAAAAATTATTTGGTTAATCATAGTCACTAAGATGTGTCTATAAAATGGGCATTTAGTTGCTAAAAGATAGTTGTTAAATGCCTAGGTTAAAATTGTGTTTGGAAAATAAAAGATATTTTATATACCAAAAACTGTTAATCTTATAGAAATTTACTACTATATCAGAGCTCTTTTATGCTGTTCTTTTGTAATGATTTTGAAGAGTCTGCAGCGATGAATGTAAACTAGATTTTGAGCTATTTATAGCACTTGGTGAAGGATTATAACATAAACCATGAAAGAAACCTTGATCGGTTTGCTTTTCAAATACATTGCTCTTGTAATGCAAAACAACTACCTTGAGAGTTTGTAAGCTCAGGAAAAAGCATTAAAAATGTGTGTTTATGAGGCTGTAATGGCGTGGTGATCACAGCAATCTATCTCTCAGAGTTATTGATAATAGTGAGTTTCAGATTTTCAAATAATAAAATCCTGTTTAATTGAGGAGCATTGGCAATGGGCTTTGTGCTGTAGGACATTAATCTGTGATGAGGTGTCTCGGAAGAGCAGAGTTATTTTGAGCACCAAGTTTATTTGTTAGAGTTTCTCTATTCAATATTGTGGCCATCAAGTAAAGCTCTCAGTGCTCCCTGTCAGCCACGATTTGAAGCAGTTTGTATCCTTGGGGAGAAATGTCAGGAATATAGCAAAGCAAAGTCTGCTCGTTGCCATATGCTGTGTGCAAGGATTGTTGAAATCTGCCCTCCTAATGTAGCATTTTCACACTCTGCTCTTTCCTGTGCTGTGCAGGTTGACATTTTGCTCATGACGCAGCCCCCTGCGGGCAGGTGGGTGTACTTTGACACCGAAATCACCAGCAACAGCGGTAGGATCTTGTACACCATACCGGACGAGAAGAGGCTCAATGTTGGTGTTTACCCTGTGAAGATGGTTGTAAGGTACACATGTCTGTGAATACTTTTCTGAGGAGTGGCATTGGTTGAAAAGCCATTAGTATGTGAAGCAATGAAGCTCTTGGATTAAGTTCCGGCTGTTCTGAAATGGCAGTAAATCTCCTTTGCTTCATCACCCTCTTTAAATTGTCTCATTAGTTTCTGAGTCGGAGTTGCTCATTGAAGCCTTATTTTGTGCATGGGTACAAAAACAATCAACAAGGTTAATGAAACACTGGATCTTGGTTCAAAAGGAGTTAAATATTAAAGTGAAGGAATGTTGTGTCTGATGGACAAACACTTGATCATACCCTACCTGTTCTGTTTTAGACACAGCACCTTGGGAAACAATCTTTAGGCAAAATAGTAAAGGTTGTATTAATTTAGATTTGTATTTCATTAAATTTATAAGGCTTAAGTCTAAATAAGAACCTTTTAATGGGGTAGGCATAGACAAGTTTGCTGTAGATGGGGAAAGTATAGAATGAGGAGATAATGGCGACAGAGTATTGCCCATTGTCTGCGAGTCTGCTGGAGGCCTATAGGACTGTCCTGCGGTGGAGGATTGTCTATGTGGGTGGGTTGATGGGGGAGGGAAGGAAAAGGGCTTGTTCTGTGTTGTTCTGCCGAGAATTGTGGGCATGCTATGTTGATGCCAGAATGCGTGGTGACACTTTGGTGTGTTGGTTGTGTAATGCCCTGGGTTAAGATTTCTACTGCTGTGCTGGAGGTATTTCATTTTAGCTGCTTTCTGGAAAAGCAGTGTATCCCGCTGGCGGAATGTTTTGGTTTCAGCTAAAGATAAGAGGCCCTGCTGTTCAACTTAGGAATATTGTGTCAGCCCATCAGGATGGTGGGATCTGGAGAAAGTTCCAGAGAGAGCAGGCAGAGGGAGTTTGTGACAGACAGTGGTCCACTTTGGGGTCCCTTGGCCGGGAGCTGCAGAGCAGGACAGAAGAGAAGATGCCGCAGAATGCCTTTGGAAGGAGAGTCCCCATTGCAAGAAGTGCTTTGTGCAGATGGATGGTTCCAAGGAGAAAGGGCAAAACTCCTGAGAGAGAGAGAGAGAGAGAGCCAGTTGCTCGAGATGGCCTTCAAGGGGTATTCAAGAATGTAGCGGTTGATTTCATGCAGACCGTGGGTCCAGCACGGGAGTAAGATATACACCCCCAGATACTCCAGTATGAGCTGCAATGGTTATGTGGTTATGTGTACTTCGGACTGGTTTAACAGTAATGGACCCCTTTCTTTTCTTTTTCCTAATAACTGTTTGATAAAACGGAAATTAGTAAATATACCTTCTTTATAATTTTATGCAGTGTACAATCTGTTATTTCTTGCCATCCGATAATTGTGTATGGGCAGTATTTAGAAAGCATTAAATCAAATCGAGGGTTCTTTAATCAGTACATCACAGCGTGCCTGTTTGGTTGAACCCCAAATCATATGGACCCGAGACATATATTGTTTAAGAAAGGTGGCTTTCTCATCGCAGAGTCACGTGGCTGTTAGCAGAGCCGGCTAACGAGCCGAGTTTGCATATGAGCCCAGTGAGGGGCTTACAGATGTTAATGCGGCAACACATTTCACTGTATGTTTCAGTATATGTGATAAATAAATTTGAATCTGAAATCAAGCAGTACTTTTTCCACACAGAGGGCATCGTTGTACAGAAGTGATCTTGTTACTAGTCTATACGAGCTCTGAGCTCTGAGCTCTGAACCAATAAACCAGATACATGAGATCAATTCCCTGTACTGTCATTGGGTGCATCTAATAGAAACAGCACCTCAACTGTTTTAAGTCAGGGAGGGCTTTCCTTGAAGGCCTGAGGAATAGCTGAGAATTCCATGCATTCTTATGACATTACACCAAGCATGGACAAGGAGACAGTCTGTTGAATATCCCCACTGCCCTTTCTCAGCTGATGGACCAATACTCCTCCATGTTGGATTAAAGCACTGAAGGGTGGAAGGACACAGGCTGCACACTGGTTGGGGCCTAAATCTTCAACACCAGGAACAGTTCAGTAGTAATTGTGCCCATCTGGGCTTGCGGCAGGTGAGAGGAGAAATGGACAACCTTGACCATGTCCTCACCAATATTTCAGAGGTGCATCTCTCCTTGACAGTAATGACCACTGCAATGTCAGTGTCATGACTGCATATTCAGGATGTCCTCAGTTTTTTGTACAGCACCATCATGTGAAGAGGGATTGACTGTAAATGATTCTGCTAGCTCAGGACCAGGTCTTCTTGAGGCACTGTGAGCTACAAGACGCAAAATTTGTATTCCAGCTCAATTAAGAACCACATAGCCCAGCATAACACCACCCCACCATTACCTGGAGAACAACAGTAGCTCAGTAAGAAGAATATCTGTCTGCTGCAGTACTTCAATGTGAAGTTATAACCTGGTAAGCCTTCAACATACACTCAGAGGCCACTTTGTTAGATACCTCCTGTATCTAATAAAGTGGCCACTGAGTGTGTATGTTCATGCTGTTCTGCTTCTGTAGTGCTTCTACTTCAAGGTTCAACATGTGTGCTTGGAGATGCTCTTCTGCCCACCACTATTGTAACATGTGGTTATTTGAGTTACTGTCACCTTCCTGATAGCTTGAACTAGTCTGGCCATATTCCTCTAATCTCTCTCATTAATAAGGCATTTTCGCCTACAGAACGCACTGGATGTTTTTTTTTGTTTTTAGCACCATTTTCTATGAACTCCGGAGACTGTTTTATGAAAAAATCCCAGGAGATTAGTAATTTGTGAGGTACCCAAACCACCCCATCTGGCACCAACCATCATTCCATGGTCAAAGTCACTTGGATCACTTTTCTTCCTCATTCTTAAGTTTGGTCTGAACAACAACTGAACCGCTGGACCCGGTCTGCATGTTTTGATCCACCAATAATGCAATCCTGGCTGATCATCTATTTGAATACCTGCTGTACCTCCTCGTTGAATGTACACTTAGTGGCCACTTTATTAGGTACCGCCTGTATCCAATAAAGTGGCTACTGTGCGTATGCTCATGGTCTTCTGCTGCTGTAGCCCATCCACCTCAAAGTTCGATGTTTTATGCATTCAGAGATGCCCTTCTGCACACCACTGTGACATTATTTGAGTTACTGTCCCCTTCCTGTCAGCTTGAACCAGTCTGGCCATTCTCCTCTGACCTCTCATTAACAAGGCATTTTTGCCTACAGAACTACTGCTCACTGGATGTTTTTTTTTGCATGATTCTCTGTACACGTTGCGGTCTGCTGCTGCTGTAGCCCATCCACTTCATGTTCCCATATGGTGTGCATTCAGAGATGCCCTTCTGTCACTGTTGGGATGCATTAATGAGCAGGAGTGCGTGTGTACCTAATAAAGTGGCCACTGAGTGTAGGTCCATGTGCATGCTAAATAGTAGAAGAAGGATTTTGGAACCTAATCGGTCAGACGCTCTGCAAGGCTGTCATATCCATAGTTGAATGGTGGTGAACTAATGAGAGTAGGCTCCATGAATGTCCCACCATGATGGCTGGCAGCACAGTAGGTGAATGCCTAAGACACCAATCAAGCAACTGCAAACATCTTCAGACCATCATCTGCATCCCCTAAGGAGATTGCTGCCATCAATGAAGTCGACCTTCACTAAATCCAATTCACTGCCGTGACAGCAACAACTGATTCAAAGTTTCATTTGATCTCGTTATAAATCTTTTAAAACTAAAGTGCTTAAGTCAATTCCCAGCAAGTTTTAACCCTGTGTGACTTTAATGATTTTACCGGTTGGGATGGATCTAGATTTGAAAAACAAGATTGTATGAAACAACTAAAACATTTAAATTGTCTGCAGGGCTGAAATAGGCATTGCAGCCCTTGAAACCATGACCTGAGTGTAAATGCATTTACCTCCAATCTCACTATCCATGATACATTTACCCCCTAACAAATGTCTTTAGGTCCCAATCTTAAAAATTCTAATTACCTAGGCATCATCAGTGAATCAGAGATAAGGCTCCAGGACCTACCTTTCACCAGATGAGGAGATCCTTGCGCAGTTCAAGATTTTTTTGCCTATTACCTAACATCCCATGTTGAGTTCCTTTCTTAAGCTGTTGAATCTTGAGGTGTTAAGTTATTTCTGCAATCTTATTATATAGAAGAGTTCAGGAATTTGCCCCATTGATAATGTAACACATTACCAAGTCAGAATGCTGTGGGACTAAGTGGAAATCTTGGAAGTGGGTCTGTCTCTATGAGCCTTTGATCTTATGGAGAAATTGCACATTCGGGAGATGCTATCAAAGACGCCTTGACAGTTTACTGCTCTGCATCTTGAAGATGCTACACGCTCCAGCTGTGGTAGGCTGCAGGCCAAGGGAGTGAATATTTTGTGTATAAATGGGCTTCCACTCAATTAGGTCGCTTCATCCCAAATGAGATGCTTGTGTGGGAGTATCATCCAAGCTGGTGCAAGGTATTTGGTTACACTTTCTACTGATAAGGCTATGGGGGTATCAGAAGATGAGCTGCTGACCACAGAATACCCAGTCTCTGACCTGTTCCAGTTAAGTTTCTTATCAACAGTGACACTTCGGATATCAATTATATTGGTAAGGGGTTAGGGCTTGCAGGGAGAATGTGTGAGCAAGGCATTGAGAAAACCAAAATCAGCCTTAATTCAATAGCAGAGCAGATTCAATGGGCCAAGCAGATTAACTCTGTTCCTATATCTTACGGCTTTATATTCCAGTTAAATGGTGAGGAAGAGAATGAATTGCCTGACATTTATGTGGCATGAATGGTACCTTCCACTTACCTGATTAGCTGATTAGATACTTGTATTAATGAGCAAGTGTACAGATGTACCTAATAAAGTGGTAACTGAGTGTATATCATCTGTGAATATCCCTTCTTCTGTAAAAGGTAGAACTAAGGATGTTAATGAAGCAGCCAAAGATGGATGGAGCTGGGACATCTTACTGAGTAAGTTTTGTGCAGTGTTCTGGGACTGAGATGATTGGCTATCAATCTCAGCTATTGAACTTTATTCTAGCTGCAGCTTCAGCTATGGAGAGTTTTCCCAAGGTTTATCTCTGACTTTAATTTTTCCATTGTTTCTGATGCCACATTCTGTCAAATGCTGGTGTAAAGTCAAGGGCAGTCGCTCTTAACCCCAGCTCCAGAATTCACCTTGTCAACGTTAAGACCAGACTGCATTAGGATCTGGATCTGAGTGGTCCTAACAGAACTGAGCAGGTTATTGGTGGGTATTTGGCACAATAAAATTGTTAGTACTCCCTTCCATCACTTTGCTGATGAAGAGAGAATTGACTGATCAGGTAGAAATTGGCTAGATTGGATTTGCTATGTTTATGAATGTCAGAGGCATTCCAAATTATTCAAAGTTATTGACATATTTAACAGTTGACTGTGCATGGGGCATGCACCTTGTGATTTCTTGTCACCTAACAAAAAGATAAAAGAAAGTGTTGGAACAAGGTGACACTTGTCTGGCTTTCCTCATGACAGAATTTTGCTAAGCCTTTCCATGTCGAACTGGCATAGTTTTGGGCAGCATGAACACCAGCAAAGAAAAACTAAGATGTGTACTGTGCAGGTAAGTGGATGCCATGGACAACTTGCGTGACACAGCATGATGTGGCTCAATATTTTAGTTGACTCTTCCTAATGAAGTATACAGGTGGGAAAAGACGTATACTGTCTGACATACACTGTTACACCCGCACCATCTATTTGAATTGCCTTGTACTGTATGCAAAAATAAGAGTTGAACCCATCTTTACACATCTATCAAACATTACTATGAATATCAAATTCACTTGCTGGTTATGCAAAAAGGATAGGCTTAGAAACGATTTCAAAAGGAATTTGAAGCAAAATGAAATGTGCTTCTTTTGAACTCATTTACAGGTGCCTGAAATGTGGTTCTCAAGCTTGCATTTGCACCAACTTCATACAGTGGAATATTATTTTAAAGTGTGCGGAGATATTGAAAGTGCAGTGAAGAAGCCAATTGAAGACTCATCAAGGGCATTGTCATGTATCTCAAATCTATTCTGAGATTGTCAACACGTCTTGAGTTATAATAAAAATGAATTGAGATATTCATGAGGTGATTTAGAAATAATTCTGGCTGTTTTGTTTTGAGGAATATATTGGTCAGAGCTGTTCTAGCTGGTGTGTTTTCTGTGGAATCAAAATATGCATTTAACCTGGCTCCAACCCGGCACCCATGGTTGTGTCTTGTTGGTTCATGTCAGACAATCAGGCTCAATTTTAGCCTCTGGTCCTCACCCTAGCAAAAAAAAAAGAGTTCTTCCTTGGATGCGCTCACTTCCTTGAAAGCTAGAAGAAGCATTATTTTCCCATCTGCCTCCAGCTGCTTGTCCTGTCCACACTCGGATATTATTTTGATACCATTCCATAGAGGAATTACTAGATATTCTACTTCTGATGAGGAACTATTGGCCTGAAATGTTAATTCTCTTTCTATTTCTCCAGATGCTGACTGATCTGCTGAGTATCCCAGAGTTTTACGCTTTTTATACCAAGTGTCTTGTAGCTGTCTATCAGCATCCCAAACTTGCAGATTTTCTGAAGTATTGCAATAAAATCAAACCCTGTGAATATTTTGGAATATAGCAGGTATTAGTCAATGGGCATTATTGTACTGTGCCAACCATCTCCCACCTAATCCTACTTCCTGCTTAGGGTGGGGTGAGATGGAGGGTGGCAGACATTGATGGATCTCTGTCAACCCCATCTGTATTTTCTTTTATGTCTGCAATTTTCTTTTTGTAAATATCTCCTGACTTTGAATAGAGGGACGTATTCTAGTTTGCTCTAAGTCAAGCACATTCTACCCAATCAGCCACACCCCATTATAATTGGAATCTTTACTAAAATTTATCAAAAAGAATTCTTTGGCTAAGTTTTTAAATATGCATTATTCAATCAGCCATAAAAGGTGCCAACTGGTTTGCTTATTATTAAATAAGATGCTCATCATAGAGCAATTCCAAAACTCACCTTTGTGCAATAGGACCTTAAGAAGACAGGAAGGTAATAAAGGGAATGGATTGCTCATTTGACATGCAAAGTACAATAGAATGAGTGATTGCATGAGTTTGCATCCCAGTCCAATCATTTCATCTTAACACTGGTTTCCCAGGGAGTTTGTGTGAAAGGTTTGACCATAGAGATAGATTAATTTGGGCTTAACACTAATTTAACCCATCCTCACATCCACTCACTAGTTAGCTGGAGCTTCTAGTGTTTATAGATTTAAGGCAGACTAAGAAACAGATCAGTCTGGATGCCTTTTGCATCATGTACTGTATGTTACCCTTGAACTTTTATTTTTACTGAGGTGCACGTCTGCTACTTTTGTCCCAATTATGGAAAGGCAGAGTTTATGCATCACCTTTATGCTTGCTGACTCAGAATATTTCCTAGTTATGTAATGCTTCATGGAAATATACCAAAAAAAGAGCAGGATTCAGCCTTTTGAGCCCAATTTACCACTTAATGCAGCTATGATTGACCATCTATCTCTGAATCATATTCCTGCTCTCCCCACATTCTATATATCATGCTTTCTGCATTATTAAATTTATCCATCTACTGAAAAAATATTCAGCTATTAGCCTTTCCTAGCACTCTGGTAGTATATTACACTAGTTCACCACCCTCTGAGTGAAGAAATTCCTCTTCTCAGGTTGTTCTTTAATCTGAGACTATGACCCCTGCTCTTAAACACCCCATTCAGGGGAAACCTCCATGCAACAAGTTGAACCCTACCAAAATTTTCTAAGTTTCAGTTAAATTCCCTCTCATTTTTCTAAGCTGTACTGAAGACAAATCAAGCCAACTTGATCTCTCTCCATACAAAGGTCTTTCTATCTCAGAAATCAATCTGAAAAACTGTCCTGCACCCTCTCAATGCCAAGTATATCCTTTCTTAAACAAGGAGACTAAAACTGCACTCATTATTCAAATATGCTCTAAGCAATGCCAAATATAATTGTAGCAAGACATCCTTGCTGTCCAACTTAGATCCTCTTCATATGAAGGCCAACTTCCCTTTTAGCCTTTTTAAATTCTTGCAACACCTGCCCATCCCCCACATGAGCCATCTGTTGTTGGCCCCCAACCAACACATATTCCACTCTCCCCTCCTACCCCTCCTCACAGTCCCCCACCCTGCTCTCATGACTATACCCCTTCCCTACACGAAACCACCACGGTGGGCTTCACAGCTGAACAGGTGAGAAGACAGCTGAAACGTCTCAACCCAAGCAAGACTGCAGGACCGGATGGTGTCAGTACCAGGGTGCTCAAAGCCTGTGCCCCTCAGCTATGTGGAGTACTTCGCCATGTATTCAACCTGAGCCTGAGTCTCCAGAGGGTTCCTGTGCTGTAGAAGACACCCTGCCTCGTCCCTGTGCCAAAGACGCCGTGCCCCAGCGACCTCAATGACTACAGACCGGTGGCATTGACTTCCCACCAAGAAGACCCTGGAGAGATTTGTTCTGGAGCTGCTTTGGCCTATGGTCAGGCCACACTTAGATCCCCTCCAGTTTGCCTACCAGCCCCGACTAGGAGTTGAGGATGCCATCGTCTACCTGCTGAACCGTGTCTACGCCCACCTGGACAAGCCAGCGAGCACTGTGAGGGTCATGTTTTTTGACTTCTCAGTGCGTTCAACACCATCCGCCCTGCTCTGCTTTGGGAGAACCTGACAGCGATGCAGGTGGATGCTTTCCTGGTGTCATGGATTCTTGATTACCTGACTGGCAGACCACAGTACGTGTGCTTGCAACACTGTGTGTCCGACAGAGTGATCAGCAGCACTGGGGCTCCACAGGGGACCGTCTTGTCTCCCTTTCTCTTCACCATTTACACCTCGGACTTCAACTACTGCACAAAGTCTTGTCATCTTCAGAAGTTTTTTGATGCCTCTGCCATAGTTGGATGCATCAGCAAGGGAGATGAGGTTGAGTACAGGGCTACGGTAGGAAACTTTGTCACATGATGTGAGCAGAATTATCTGCAGCTTAATGTGAAAAAGTCTAAGGAGCTGGTGGTAGACCTGAGGAGAGCTAAGGTACCGGTGACCCCTGTTTCCATACAGGGGGTCAGTTTGGACATGGTGAAGGATTACAAATACCTGGGGATACGAATTGACAATAAACTGGACTGGTCAAAGAACACTGAGGCTGACTACAAGAAGGGTCAGAGCCGTCTCTATTTCCTGAGGAGACTGAGGTCCTTTAACATCTGCCGGACGATGCTGAGGATGTTCTACGAGTCTGTGGTGGCCAGTGCGATCATGTTTGCTGTTGTGTGCTGGGGCAGCAGGCTGAGGGTAGCAGACACCAACAGAATCAGCAAACTCATTCGTAAAGCCAGTGATGTTGTGCGGATGGAACTGGACTCTCTGATGGTGGTGTCTGAAAAGAGGATGCTGTCCAAGTTGCATGCCATCTTGGACAATGTCTCCCATCCACTACATAATGTACTGGGTGGACACAGGAGTACATTCAGCCAGAGACTCATTCCACCGAGATGCAACACAGAGCGTCATAGGAAGTCATTCCTGCCTGTGGCCATCAAACTTTACAACTCCTCCCTTGGAGGGTCAGACACCCTGAACCAATAGGCTGGTCCTGGACTTATTTCCTGGCAAAATTTACATTTTTACATATTACTATTTAACTATTTATGGTTTTATTACTATTTATTATTTATGGTGCAACTGTAACGAAAACCGATTTCCCCCGGGATTAATAAAGTATGACTATGACTATGACCTGCAGTATATATGTACTTATTGTGGCTGGTGTATCAGAACATGCAAATCTCATTGTACAGTACCACGTTCTAATCTGCCACCTTTCAGAAATTCCTACCAAAGTGGTTCACTTCATAGTTATCCATATTCACTGCATCCATCAAATCAATCCAAGCTATCTTATGTCTTCTTCATTAATCATTGAGTATTCCAGTATTCTATGTTTTAGCATTGATATGTGTTATGATTATCAGAAGCCCAAGGATTGATCCCCTTGGTATCTTGCTGTTTATTGCATGACCATTCCTAGACCAATTTATTCCTATTCTCTATTTTATGCCTCTTAGCAATTTTCAATCCATTGTCAATATATGGCTCCTCAACATCATGTACTTTAATTTTGTACTTGAACCTTTTAATTGGTACTTTATCATCAACTTCCTTAAATTCCTGGTATATCTTATCTATAGGTTCTCCCTTATCTATTTCCGCCCTTCAATCCTCAAAAATCTCCTGTAGGCTAATGAAGTCTTCTCAGGCCTTCCAGCCGGCATCATCCCTGAAGTAGATGTCATCGAAATGTAAGTTATAATCGATACCTGTACTTAACTGGAAGCCCGAGAAGACTTTATTAGTCATATACGCCAGGAAAGCACCAGATCCTTTTTCTCCTGTAGGCTATTAGTGCAATTTCTGCTTCAGGTGTCCATGATATCTAATAAATCCCATTTTTATTTTCTAACTCCCCTGTATGATCACTGTTTATATTCACCCCCAACATTTTCCCTTAAACTTGCCAGTCTACGTCTCTTGCTTTTTATCTCTCCATCTCTTTCTCACAGCGTGGTAATGTACTGGTTAGTACAACACTTTACAGTACAGGTGACATGGGTTCAATTGCCACCGCTGCCTGTCAGGAGTTTGTGTGATCTCCCCGTGACCATGTAGGTTTCCTCCGGGTGCTCTGGTTTCCTCCTCACATCCCAAAGACCTACTGATTGGTCATTGTAAATTCTCGTGCAATTAGGCTAGGATTAAAAACCGGGAATTGCTGGGCAGCGTGGCTCGAAGGGCATACTCCGCAGTGCAAATAAATAAATACATACGTACATAAATAGACAAACAGAGTGATAAATAAATCTATAAATACATAATAATAAAACCTGTTAAATTATGGGGTTATATTTGCCACCCTCCTAATTTGCAGGAATTAATTCAATAATCTGTAGGCTTGTGGAAAATATGCATCAATGGATTCTTTGTTTCTATGGCTAACTCTTTTAGTGCTCTAAGATATGAATTATTATTCCCTTGGGAATTCATCAGCTTTCAGTTTCATTAATTTCTCCAGCATCATTTCTTTACAAATATTAATTTGTTTTAGTGTCTCAACTTTATTACATTCTTCATTGCCTGCCTGCTCAGCAAGGTGTCTGGGTGCTCTTCCATGAACACCAGACCAAAAATATTTGCTTAATTGCGCTCATCAGTTAACCCCAATCAGTTAAGTTAGACAACCTCTCCTCCTCAACTCTCACCCTGAGCACCAGCGTGACTCAAGGCTGTGTGCTGAGCCCTCTTCTGTACTCCCTTTTGACCTATGACTGCGGTCCTGTACATGGTTCTAACTCCATAATCAAGTTCGCAGACGTCATCATAGTGGTTGGCCTGATCAGAGGGGATGATGAGACGGCCTACAAGGATGAGGTCCAGCACCTGGCCACGTGGTGTGCCGACAACAACCTGGCCCTTAACACCCAGAAGACCAAGGAGATCATTGTGGACTTCAGGCATGCTAGGAGCCACACTCATGTCCCCATCTACATCAACAGAGCATGCATCTCACCCCAGCCATGGACTTCTTACTCTCCTCCCAAACGGTAGGCGCTACAGGAGCCTCTGCTCCTGCACCA
This sequence comes from Mobula hypostoma, assembly GCF_963921235.1. Taxonomy (NCBI): domain Eukaryota; kingdom Metazoa; phylum Chordata; class Chondrichthyes; order Myliobatiformes; family Myliobatidae; genus Mobula; species Mobula hypostoma. The sequence continues at coordinate 27,407,974 of NC_086119.1, read as the reverse complement.
GCAGGCACAAGAAGAGCTTCTTCCCTGAGGCTGTGACCCTGCTGAACCTCACATCACAGCGCTAAGCAGTATTGCACCCATATTGGACTGTCTCAGTACTTTTATATTTGTATGCTGTAGCACTTACTTTTTATTCGCAGTTATTTTGTAAATAACACTATTCTTTGCATTTCTGGTCACATGCTAACTGCATTTCATTGACTTTGTATCTGTACTCAGCACAATGACAATAAAGTTGAATCTAATCTAATCATAAATATGCCACCTTATTGCATTCCTCACTCTTTTGCTGTTCTCTTCTTCTTAAAACTTTTTATGAACATATCTCTTTGAGCAAGAATTTATTCACTAGCCTTGATACCTCCTTATACCCCATGTCATATTACTATAGGAAAAAACATGTGAAAAACCTCACAAAATCCTGGACGAACTCAGCAGGTCAGGCAGCATCTACAGAAAAGAGTAAACAGTTGACATTTCAGGCCGAGACCCCTCTTCAGGATTTCCAGCATCTGCAGATTTTCTGGTGTTTGTGAAAAAACATGGGATGCTTTGCTAAGTTAAATCAGGTAAGTAAAATCTTGCTGTCATTGCTTCTGAGATCTTCTATTCTTTTATGCCTCCAACAGTTACTTTTCTTTTAACTCTTTTGATTTGATCCAGGTTCCAGAATTTTTTTTAGCGATTTTCAATTTTGCACAGAAAATGTGCTCAATCAGCAGTCAGTTGCTGAAAGAGAGTAAATCACTTATCCTCCTCTTACTTGCAGTAAAATTTGGTAAAGAAGGATAGAGAGATAATGTATATGGTATTCATTAAACTAATCAAAATTGGAATTTTCTGATTGATGTGTTGCTTTAGGATAAATCGATTATAAGCTTCTGCAGGGACCTTTCAATTCCTTCAGCCATAGGATTGAGATGTAGAATTCAGATTGTTTGACAAACTGAGGAATTTTTATCTGACACATTGGATCAATACTTAAAGTCATTTAATTTTTCTTCTAAACTTTGGTGAGTTGTGAAATGGCTATACTTTCTCTATGTTGGATATCAGCTGCTGACTGGAAGCACTCAAGAACCCTGGGGCAATACAGCTGATTTGATATCTCTCTGTGCCTGCTTTGTTAACTGTGAACTTTGGTTCTTTACTTTCTGCCGCACTTGTCAATATTTGGAAGGAGTCCTCACTCTTTGGATTTATAAATGTCTTTATCCATTCTTAAAACACAGCACTGTAGTATAAAGCTCAAAGTACATCCAAATTACATTTTTATCGAAGTATGTATAATTATACAACCTTGAGATTCATCTCCTAACAGATAGCCACGAAACAAAGAAACCCAAAAAAAACGAAATATTTAAAAAAACCGTCAATCACCCAACGTACAGAGAGAAAAACACATCATGCCCATAAAAAAATTACCCATAAGAAATAAAAGAACCAACATAAAAAAGAAGACTGTCGGACACCCAATGTGCAGAGAAAAAAGACGCAGGCAAATAGCATTCTGAACTGAAGTCTGCAAGAGGGTCCCATAGTTCAGCGTAGAGCTCAGTAAACCTTGTAGAGCAGCGATCTGAAAATACTGGAGATGCAGGAGATCTTTAAGAAGTCATAAAATGATGAAAATACTCAGCAGCATCTGTAGAGAGAGAAACAAGAGTTAATGTTTCAGAACAATGATCTCTCATTACAAAGAGTTCTAGTTTGGATGAAAAGTCATTAACTCTGTCTGTCTGTCTCTCTCTCTCTCTCTCTCTCTGCAGGTGGTGCCTGACCCACTGACTATTTCCATCATTTTCTGTTTTAATTTTTGCATCAATCATATATTTACATAAAAGATTGTTCTCCATATTAGAATTCTGAAATAAGACAAGGTGCTGAAAAAAAACACTGTTTCAGGCAACTTAACTTGTGCTGGGTCTGAATCCTGGAACCCCTCCCAATCCTGAGGGAGTGCTTTCACCATCCAGACTGCAGAGATTCAAAATGGCGGTTCACCATGACTGGCTCAGGACGGTTAGGAATGGGCAGTGAATTCTGGTCTCCCTGTTGCACTTACTTCCTATAGATGATTAATTAAAGAGCAAGGAAAGTCTTTGTAGAGGGGGAAACAGAATTACCTTCAAGGCCGACAGGGGTGGCACAGTAGCATAGCGGTTAGCTCAATACTTTACAGTACAGATAACCCGGGGTTCAATTCCCACCGCTGCCTGTAAGGAGTTCGTATGTTCTCCTTGTGACTGCATGCGTTTCCTTTGGGCCCTCTGGTTTACTCCCACAGTCCTAAGACATACCAGTTGGCAGGTCAATTGGTTACTGTAAGTTGTCCTATGATTAGTTAAAAAGTTAAAGTCTGTCTCGAGCCTCGCTTATGCCGGTTTCCATGGCGTGATTAGCAATTACATCAACCTGGCACAAGGTGGAGGTCGGCATCATCACAGGGTGCACTATCTCAGTGACACTGTTCTCCCTGGCCATGAACATGCTCACTAAGTCTGCTGAACTAGAGTGCAGAGGGCCCAGAATGAATTCCGCTCAACGGCAACCACCTATCAGGGCATTCATGGGTGACCTCACAGTCACCACAGAATCAGTCCCAGGCTGCCGGAGGATTCTGCAAGGGCTCGAAAAGCTGGTGGAGTGGGCCCGGATGTGTTTCAAACCTGCCAAATCAAGATCGATGGTGTTGAGGAAAGGGAAGGTGGAGAACAAGTTCCGGTTCAGCATCGCAGGCACAGCCATCCCAACCATCACAGAAAAGCTAGTAAAGAGCTTAGGCAAAGTTTTTGACAGCTCTTTAAGGGACACAACATCCATTCAGGCAACCTGCACCGAGTTGGATGGCTGGCTGAAATCTGTGGACAAGTCTGGCCTACCTGGGAAGTTTAAAGCCTGGATGTATCAGCATGGCATTCTTCCCAGAATCCTGTGGCCCCTCCTCGTCTATGCAGTCCTGATCTCGACAGTCGAAACCTTAGAGAGGAGAGTTAGCAACCACCTCAGGAGATGGCTGGGGCTGCCAAAGAGCCTGAGCAGCATCGCACTCTATGGACACCACAACAAACTGCAACTGCCCTTCAAATCCTTGGAGGAAGAATTCAAGGTAACAAGAGCCAGAGAAGTGCTACAGTATAGGGACTCAAATGACTCGAAGGTGGCTAGAGCAGGGATCCAAGTAAGTACTGGCAGGAAGTGGAGGGCAGAGGAAGCTGTTCAGGAGGCAGAGGCGAGGCTGCGTCACAGGAGGCTGGTGGGAGTTGTCACACAAGGCCAAGCTGGGCAAGGATCCTTTCCAACTCCCCATATGGACACCAAAGGGAAGGAAAGGCGTCGTCTAGTTCAGGAGGAGGTGAGAGCAGTAGTGGAGGAGATGAGAGCCTGCAAGGCGGTGGGAATGAAGCAACAGGGAGCTTGGACAAGATGGGAGAATGCGGTTGAGAGGAAAGTGACCTGGGCTGATCTTTGGAAAGCCGAACCACACCGCATCCAATTTCTCATCCAGGCAGTGTACGATGTGCTTCCAAGCCCATCAAAGCTGCACACATGGGGCAAGGCAGAGTCATCTGTGTGCCCACTGTGCTCCAAGCGAGGAACTCTGGAGCACATCCTCAGAGGCTGCGCAAGGGCACTTGGTGAGGGACGGTACAGGTGGAGGCATGATCAGGTCCTGAAGACCATCGCTGAAGCCGTCAGTGCAGGAGTTGAGTGGTCGAAGCGGTCCCGACCCTCCAAGCAGATCATTGCCTTTGTCAGAGCTGGGGAGCAGCCAATACCTGCCAAAAGAACATCTGCAGGCATTCTGACCTCTGCAAGGGACTGTTGGTGGGCCTCCAAGGGCAGCTGAAGTTCCCCAACCATATCGCAGACACCACCCTGCGACCAGACATTGTCCTAGTGTCTGAGTCTACTAAGCAAGTGGTGCTGCTGGAGCTGACAGTCCCATGGGAAGATAGCTTGGAGGAGGCCTTTGAAAGGAAGCTCTCCAAGTACGCAGGACTGGTTAGCAACTGTCAGCAGGCTGGATGGAGAGCGAGATGTCTCCCAGTGGAGGTTGGTTGTAGGGGATTCATAGCCCATTCTTTAGTTAGAGCCTTCAGCATTTTGGGCATCGAGGGAGAGAGGAAGAGGAGAGCCATCCGCAGTACCACCGATGCGGCAGAGAGGGCCTCAAGATGGCTGTGGCTCAAAAGAGGGGAGCCCTGGAGTCATAAGTAGCTAGCCATCTGGACACAAGCTGGGGTCTGATCAGCCCCAACTGGGTCACCTGGAGGAGGTTGTATGATGTTGAAAGACCCGAAACACCCGATGATTCCAGGAACATCACTGAAGATGTGTCCAGAAGCATCAATAGATGTATGTACACAGGCTCAGATTAAATTGAGGGATTGCTAGGCGGCACAGCTCAAGGGCCATAATGGCCTATTCTGCGTTGTAGTTCAATAAATAAATAAATAATAAATATAAACTATTAACTCTAATTCTCTCTCTCATTTTCTGTAATGTTAATGGCTTGTTTATCCTGAATTATTCTATGTGGTTTGAAGGGGAAAGGAACAGGACGACATAACTCTGGTTAAAGAGTTTATTCTGGAAAAGACATGAAGAGAAAACAGCTTCCTTCTGGTGGCCTATGCTCTGTATTTCTGCCCTGGATGCTGACTTCAGTTCAGCACAATCCCCATATGTATAACTTCAGCATTCTTCTGAAATGTCTTATCATTTGCTGCTTCATCTAAATTGATGGAAGTTGTGTTACTGTGGCTCAGAGCTATTTCCTGTTTAACCTGATGACCAGAACATAACACATTGTGATGAGAAGTTGTTGCTGAAAGTGTTTACCAATTGACTTCAGTTATGTCTCTGCTATCTGTATGTTTTTCAGACTGCGTGTTTCAGGGTAACATGCATGTATTTAACAAATAACACCTGATGTGTTCTGTTACACAACACATGATGTTTTTCTCCTTTGCTCTGGCATAGTTGCTCAAATGAAATATACTCTTTTCAGCATCCCATGCTTAGCTCAATATATCTCGTGGGATGTTTGCAAACTCAAAGAAAGAACATTGTTCCATTTTATAAAATTTGGGTTGTTGGAGGTCTGATATGAAAACAAATAATATTGGAAAAGAGCAGATCAGACAGAAGAATGATACAGTATCTAATTTACCCTTCTTATATCTGATCTCCCAACCAGTGAGCACTCTAGTCATATCAAGTTTGCACCACAGAAATCCTGTGCTCATGTACACGGTGCCGTAATGAAAAACACTGAATTATAAGGTATATTTCTTAAAGAATGTTTGAGTTCTAAGTCTAAATTTCAATTGTATGTTAACAATTTTTTACAACTGTTATCATTTATAACTCTCCAAGTGATACTTTGGTCTCCGAAATTCAGTTGTATTCGTCTTCATCTTAACTATCTTCCTTTCTGTTAAAATTGCAAAGCTTTATAGAATTGCTATGGATTACAAAAGTATTCAAGCATCCTCAGTAGATCCATGTGGCTGGTTAAGAATATTGATCTAAAAATGTACTGTATATATCCATGTTTGCAAATCTTATTTCCCATCCTTGGTACCTTTCTTCAGCAGCGACAGGACCTAGTTTTAATAGTCCATGCTTTCTGTACTCAATAATATGTGATGCAGTTTACACTCTGTCTGAGTTATTGTTATATATTAATTACCTCTGCTGCACTTCCTTAAATGCAATGACTCATTAGTGGCTATTGTATTAGTTAGGTTTTTGTTAAATTACTTAAGCTGAATCTTTGTTGTTGTCTCTTACTTAGAACAACAACGCCACCCCCCCCCCACCCATGCCATGCAAAGAAGCATCCAGTAAAGTAATGCATTCCTTTGAATGAGCTGTAAAATAATATCTGGGGGGAATTTCATCCATTTAATATTCCACCTCTACCACTCAGATGAATTACAACCGTGTATAGATGTCATCTGGAGAGGATAATTCATTAGGAATTTGAAGAGATTTGGCATGTCAACAAATACATTCAAAGACTTCTATAGTTGTACCGTGGAGAGCATTTTGACAGGCTGCGTCACCGTCTGGTATTGGGGGGGTGGGTGCCTATTGCACAGAACTGAAAAAAGCTGCAGAGGGTTGTAAATCTAGTCTTGGATACTAGCCTACAAAGTACCCAGGATATCTTCAGGGACCGGTGTCTCGGAAAGGCAGCGTCCATTATTAAGGACCTCCAGCACCCAGGTGTACCGTTTTCTCACTGTTACCATCAGGTAGGAGGTACAGAAGCCTGAAGGCACACACTCAGCGATTCAGGAACAGCTTCTTCCCCTGTGCCGTCCGATTCCTAAATGGACATTGAACCCTTGGACACTACCTCACTTTTTTTAATATACAGTTTTTCTGATTTTTGCACATTTTTAATCTATTCAATATATGTATACTGTAATTGATTTACTCATTTATTTTTTATTATTATTATTTTATTTATTTATGTTTCTCTTCTATATTATGTATTGCATTAAACTGCTGCTGTTAACAACTTTCACGTCACATGCCGGTGATAATAAACCTGATTCTGATTCTGAGGTTGATTCAGGATTTATATTTAGCTGGATTTACAAAGTTGAGATGAACACAAAAAAAATTCATATTTCATATTGTTTGTGATTCTGGTCCATCATTAACTGAGCCTTCCTTAAGCAGCTAAATTATGTGCTGTGAATGGAAGTTTTAGGTTTTGTCACTCAATGCTTTTGCACGTTCTACAAAGTTTTTAGTTTATTTATAAATCGTTGTTTTATTACATAAATGTCAAAATATTTTGGCAGTGCTGGTTAATAGTGTCGTGGTTAGCAGTTCCTCTGTGGAAGACATTTTCTGAGCTAAGATGCAGTGAAGGTTAACTGCACAGTGGTCATGTAATGGAATTACCCTAACGTGACCCAGCCAGCACAGCTTAATCATTAGGTGTATTGAGAAAAAATTGTGAGGTTTGATTGTGCTCTGGAACATTACGCCTGATTTACACTTTCTAACTTTATCTAGAGGAGACCAGACTTTTGCAGAAAGCTACCTGACTGTGTTGCCAAAAGGGATGGAATGTGTGGTCTTTAGCATCGATGGCTCCTTTGCTGCAAGTGTCTCCATCATGGGCAGTGACCCAAAGGTTCGGGCTGGAGCAGTGGATGTGGTCAGGTACTGTGTGCACATGTTCTCAATTCCTTTGTATGTGGAACTTGCCAAATCAAAGCGATTACATAAAATATTGTATCACCTAAAACTTTCTTCCTACCAGCTATAATTCCTGCCAAGATGATCTTTCATTGCCTTTTGTTTGTGCACATATTTGACAATTCTCATTCATCTTTCATTATTGTGAGCCATTTTGGGCCCCTTACCTAAGAAAGGATGTGCTGACATTGGAGAGGGTTCAATGGAGGCTCATGAAAATGATTCCGGGATGGAAAGGCTTGTCAGATGTGGACTGTTTGTTGCTTCTGGACCTCTACTCACTGAAGTTCAGAAGAATGAGGGGTGACCTCATTGAAACCTATCAAATGTTGAAAGACCTTTGATAGAGTGGATGTAGAGAGGCTGTTTCCTATCGTGGGAGAGTCTAAGATTAGAGGACACAGCTCAGAACAGAAGGATCTCCTTTTAGAACAGAGATGAGGAGGACTTTCTTTACCTGAGGGTGGTGAATCTGGAATTTGTTGCCACAGGCGCTGTGGAGGCCAAGTCACTGGGTACCTTTAAGGCAGAGGTTGATAAATTCTTGATTGGTCAGGGCATGAAGGGATACGGGGAGAAGGCAGGGGACTGGGGTTGAGGATAAATGGATCGGCCATGATGAAATGGTGGAGCAGAGTTGATGGGCCAAATGGCCTAATTCTACTCCTATATCTTATGGTCTTATTAGGCAATTATCATATTTGAGGAACAGTCTCTGTCACTTGGCAATTCAGTAGAGAAGTCGCTGGAGGGTCACTGCAATTGCTAACATAACCTTACGTCTATTTAGAAAGTACATATTCTACAATGCGTTACATAATTTATTAATCTAGTGAATATGCTGACGATTATTTTGGTGGTGGATTATACACTTAGAATTAATGGTTTACCGTATGTTCTAATGCAGAAATAAGAAATGAAATAAGTCTAAGTGCCAAAAACTATTATCCATATCTTTGATTCACAAATTCTGTTCTTCATATTGAAAGTGCAGGTGCTGTTTAATTAGGATTAAATTAATGATTGTAAATCCAGAAGTTCCCTCGTCAGCAGTACTATGAGAGTGGCTTCACTACGGAGTGGCCTGTTTGTGTTGGATAAGGAAGAACAATCAATAGTGGCTTTGCAGTAACAAACATGACAGAGTGAACACTGATCCAGAATGTGTTATTGTTTATTGCCTTTTCCTTTTTGTTTATCTCTCTTTAGTTGTCATGTACGGATTTCAGATGTTTAGATGTTGTTCCCTGGATTGTATAATTAACAGTTGGTTCGTTATCAGAAATCTAAATTTGAAAAAAAGTTCTTCAAAGACAGAACCTCCTATGATTTGAAAGAATATACAAATTCAGATCAGAGATGCCTTGCTAAGACTTTTCATGAGATTTCACATAAAACATAGAACATTACAGCACAGAACTGGCCCTTTGGCCCACGATGTTGTGCCAACCTTTAAACCTACTCCATGATCAATCTACCCTTCCCTCCCTCAAGGGCCTCCATTTTTCTTTCATCTGTGTGCCTATCTAAGTCTCTTTAATTGTCCCAAATGTATCGGCCTCTACCACCACCCTTCACAGTGTGTTCCACACACTTACCACTCTGTGTTGAAAAAAATCCCTCTGACATCCTCCCTAGACTCTCCTCCAATCAGCTTAAAATTATGCCCTCTCATATTAGCCATTGCAACCTGGAAAGAAGGTGTTGGCTGTCCGGTCTTTCTTTGCCTCATATCATCTTATACACTTCTATAAAAATCACCTCTCATCTTCCTTTGCTCCAAAGAGAAAGACCTTGCTTGCTCAACCTTTCCTCATAATACACTCCCTTTAGTCCTGGTAAATCCCTTTTGTACCCTCTCTAAAGCTTCCAGAACCTTCCTAAAACGAGACAACCAGATCTGAACACAGTACTACAAGTGTGGTCTAACCAGAATTTTATAGAGCTGCAACATAAACTTGTAGCTCTTGCACTCAATCCCCCGACTGATTTTAAACCCTAAATAATCCTAAAGTTATCGACGGGAATACCTTCACTGGGGTGTTAAAGCTTTAAGATTGTTCACGTTAATGGACACACCATGAGGGATGTTTAACCTGATGCCTGAAGTCAAACTGAGGTTGAAGACATGGTTGCTAAAGGAGAATCTGTTGATGTTTATTGTCATCGGAGTGTACTTCTATTATACACAATACAGAGTTCTCCTACACATTTATCCATATGGCATTGCTTAAGACTAGGAATGAGAACCAAATTAATTTCATTCACTGACAATTGCTAATGGTTCTGCTGTTGTTTTTTCAGTGCTGATCTGGTGCATTTACTGACTCTTTCTTCTTGTTCAAGACACTGGCAGGACCTGGGCTATCTCATCATTTACATCACTGGACGGCCAGACATGCAGAAGCAGCGGGTGGTGTCCTGGCTGGGCCAACATAATTTCCCCCAGGGTATGATTACCTTTTCTGAAGGTCTGGTCCACGATCCCTTGCGACAAAAAACCATCTTCTTACGCAACCTGGTGCAAGAGGTAAGCTTCGATGAGGTGCTGAGTACTTAAGGAAGTTAGATGTCAAACTCCAAAAGATGCTCGAATTGTAGTTCAGCTCAGATATGCTTACGTTTGTAGGTCATGTACAGGTTTTCTTCAATCAAAACTATTTGAACTACTTAAGATAGTTTGGGCAAGGAAGAGTGTTCCAATTCAAAGCTGAGGTCTTGCGGGGAGTAGGTTTGTCCTCAGATTAATTTGACCCAATTTGTGACTATACATTTTATTAGAAATGCCTCAAGAAAGAAGAAGGAAGAAAGTCATAGTAATGGAGGAGGGTCTGGTTTTCCAAGATTGGAGTCAGGTTTACATAAAGAAATTCCTGATAATACTCAGGTAGTGTCCAAAATAGTGAAGAGTTTAATCATTAATTACTGTGTCAGATACTATGCAGTGTTTGCTTTAGTGAAGTGCTATTATTGTGAGTTGCCTGTTATTGAATGTAAAAAGAGTGTTGTTTTTAATCAGGAATGAAACCCTATCATCTGAAACTGCACAGAATCAAAATAGACACTCCAGTGTTACGTAGGAACTTTAGCATATAACCATATAACAATTACAGCATGGAAACAGGCCATCTTGGCCCTTCTAGTCCGTGCTGAATCTGTTGTAGGGAATGAAGTATTTCTCTTAGTGCAGAAAGGTAAAAAGCACTATAGTTCTTGTATATGTCCTGTTAAACAAAGTTATTGATGGTGCTGTCTGTTTCTCTGCAGTTTAGCCACAATTATGAAAAGCACATGGGGAATCAAAAACCTTACTTTTTTTTAAAATCTTGTGCTGAACATCTATGATTACTATGATTGCACACTGCACATTTAGGCGGAGACATAATGTAAAGATTTTTACTCCTCATGAATGTGAAGGTTGTAAGAAATAAAGTCAATTCAATTCAATTCAATTCAATTCTCTCTTGAGAAATACGTAGTGCAAAGAAACACTCTGATGTCTCTTGCCATATGAAGACTTCAGGCACAAATAATTAAATTTTACTAATATTCCTGAAAATACATTTACTTTATTATAATGAGTACACTCAAGATGGCTATGCACACAGGGCACAGGCATCAATGTGATCACAAGCCAATATACATGCGAACTTAATACATATGTGTGATGCTTTTATATCCTTTCTGAAACCTGGCCTGCTATGCAGCTTCTGCCTGCCCAAGTATGCCCAGGCATGCCTGGACAAGACAGAAAACTTTTCAGCTTACGTTGTGGGCAACCTTTTTAATGATTTGAATTGCAATAACAAATATAGGTGATTTAAAAAAAAAGATGCATGATAGGGAAATTTCATGATGATTTTTGTAATCAGCAGCCCAAAGTCCATAAGATACACCCAAAAGTATTCAGGAAGCAAAATCTTTGTTGTCCAGTGTTACCAGAAGGAGGGTAAGTCTGAATGGAGGACTTCCGGTAGCGCTCATGGAGTGAAGTCGCGTTCTTGACTCGCTCCATTACCTCTGAGTTTTTTTTTCTCTATGGTCAGCTATACTTTAATTAACCATTAAGGCATCAATTTTTACAATACTTTGAATTAAACTGAATTCTCTGACAATTGGATGATACTTAGATCTGCTATGTCTAAGAACGGGAAAAACGGCAAGGATGGTAAACCTCCGGTTAAACCGAAAGCTACGGATCTCCCCCCGACTGAATCACCGGTGACTTTGAAAGCGATATCGGAGTTAATTCAGAGGGAAATTTCAACCTCTGTTAGGGAGATGATTCGTACGGAAATTGCAGGCTTTGTTAAAGACCTGATTCATACGGAAATCTCAACTAATTTCCAGAAAATTGCCGATTTAATTGATAAGATGCAAACATGTATTGCGGAACATCAGTCGGCTATATCTGATCTTCAAAAATTCGCGCAACAAAGTGAGCTTAAGATGGGGAAAATCGAAGAAACAATTAATGTAATGAAGAAGAAACTTGACTTTTTGACTTTTAAAAACTCTGACTTGGAATCTAGAATGCGACGGCAGAATTTACGAATGATTGGCGTGAGGGAAGCTGTTGAAGCTAATAACCCCATGAAATATTTCTCTCAACTTTTAAAAGATGCATTCCCTACTGTATTTCCTGACCAACTACCGCTACTGGATCGTGTTCACAGAATCCCATCATACTCGTCTAGGTCAGATAGACCTAGGCATGTTATCTTACGTTTTCATTACTTTCAAGACAAGGAGAGACTGTTTCGATTCGCTCGATCTAAAGGTTTCATTGATTTTTCGGATCTTAAGTTCCGATTCGTGGAAGATTTCAGTAAACCAATCTGGGACCAACGGGTCCGTTACAGATCCATGATGTCGGAATTCTATAAGATGGATTTAAGACCAGCGCTGCTGTACCCTGCACGTCTAAGGATTCGCATGTTAGATGGAGCCCTTCGTTTTTTTGATTCTCCATCGGATGCCCAGAGTTATCTGGATCAACTTTCATCTTCAACATCTTAATTGCCTTTTTTTTAATTATCTCCGTTGATCGGAGGCTGTGAATTGGTTGGTTTTAACTTTTCTGTGCCCCATTTGGGCAGAAAAGTTTACTTTTGATTTCTTAATATGGCTGCTAAACTTTCTTTTTAACTGCGTCATTTCTTTCTTTTCCCAGGGGATTCTGGGTGGTTACTTCCCTTTTGTCATCTTACGTATTTCCTGTGCGGCCTTAAATTTTGTAGTTTTTTTTTTAATTTTATTTTGTTTTGCTTTTTATAATCACTTTATGTTAATAATCCTATTTTTTTTGTTGCTGTGTCTATTCATGAGTTTGAGGTTTATTGTGGTTTTTTTTAATATATATTTTCCGGCTTTTGTTCTGTTCTGTGTGTATTCTAATTGAGCTAACTTTTTTTTACTTATTTTTTTACTGTTTTACAATTAGCTGATCCTTTTCATATTTATACCTTTTTTTTTAGGGAGCGTATACCGGAAGTCATGGGGGTAGTTTTAGCGCTTGCTTCTTTCTGGCGGGTCTGCTTTAGATTTTGCCTTGGGGTCTTGGGGTGGGGGGTGGTGGGAGGGGCTTCACGTTTTAGTTTGTTTTTCTTTGGGCTATATACATTATTGAAGTACTGGTTGCGTCCTTTTCCCCGGTATCTTTTGTATGTTCTGTTTCCTCTCTGGGTTTGTGGGTCGCGCCTATTGTCAATCCTCCTTGTTGTGGGTTGACTTTAGGATTTATGGAGTCTATTATTAATTTTGTCTCCTGGAATACTAATGGTCTTAATCATCCTATTAAAAGAAAAAAAGTTTTTAAAGTGTTCCGGAGACTTAAAGCACAAATTTTATTTTTACAAGAGACCCATGTACGGAGGGGGGACAGACTACGTTTTTTCAAATTCTGGAAGGGACAACAATTTCATTCGAACTCCAATGCTAAGATTCGAGGCGTCTCTATTTTTATAGATTCCTCAGTTACTTTTATACAACAGGATATTATCTCTGATCCGAATGGTAGATTTTTATTGGTTAGTGGTTTACTATTTAATAAAAAAGTAGTTTTGGTTAATGTTTATGCTCCTAATATGGATTGTCCGGAATTTTATAAATCATTGTTTGATCAGTTTCCGAATTTGAACGAGTTTTCATTGATTTGGGGTGGAGATCTTAATACCTGTTTATCTCCAGCTTTGGACCGTTCGGCTCCTTTACGGACTTTACCTAATAAATCTGCAAATTTGATTAATTTTTTCCTTTCTGATTCTGGGTCGACGGACATTTGGCGTTTTCTGCATCCTCAGGAAAAAGATTTTTCCTTCTTTTCACATGTTCATCATTCCTATTCAAGAATTGATTATTTTTTCATTGATTCTCGTCTCATTCCTTCAGTGATTAAATGTGATTATGATTCTATAACCATTTCGGATCATGCTCCACTTAAGCTTTCTATTAAAATTATGGCCAATATACCAAACAATAGACAATGGCATTTTAATTCGCTGTTGCTTCAGGACTCGGACTTTGTTAATTTTATGAATGAACAGATTGAGCTTTTTTTTACAATTAACCATACAGAAGATATTTCGGTTAACACTCTTTGGGACACTTTTAAAGCCTATATTCGGGGTCAGATTATTTCGTATTCCGTTGCTTTGAGGAAGAAACAGAAGCAGGAGGAGATGGCAATTGTGGACAAGATTAAAGAAATTGATAAGAAATATGTTATGGCTCCTTCTGAGGAGCTATACAAACAAAGAACTGAACTTCAAATGGAACACAGTTTACTATTCTCGTCCTCGATTGTAAACCAATTAAAGAAAACAAGAAGTGATTTTTATGTTCACAGTGATAAAATTGGCAAGCTGCTGGCTAATCAATTGAAATCTAATTATGTTAAATCTCAAATCAATCAGATTTATAACCAAAATGATCGATTGATATTGGATCATGTGGGGATTAATCAAACCTTTTGTGATTTTTATTCTTCTTTATATCAATCAGAGTCTCCTCGAGATTCTAAATATATGAATGATTTTTTAGATAAGTTAGACTTCCCTCAGATTTCACAGGATATGTCTTCTTTATTAGATACTTCCATTACAATGGATGAGATTAAGAATGTTATTTTTTCTATGAATCTGGGGAAAGTTCCTGGCCCTGATGGGTTTACCGTTGAATTTTATAAATGTTTTGCTTCTTTATTGATTCCTTGGCTCTATAAGGTTTTTGAGGCTTCTTTGAAACTTGGTAAACTTCCGGAATCTTTTAATAGAGCATCAATTTCTTTAATACTAAAGAAGGATAAAGACCCCGCTCAATGTGCATCTTATAGACCAATATCTTTATTAAATGTTGATTCTAAAGTTTTTTCTAAGTTATTAGCAAATAGACTAGAAAAAGTACTTCCTTCTATTATTTCGGAAGACCAAACGGGTTTTATTAAAGGTCGTTACTCTTTTTATAATATTCGTACATTGTTAAATATCGTTTATACTCCCTCACAAAATGTTCCTGAGTGTGTTATTTCTTTAGATGCCGAGAAAGCTTTTGATAGAGTAGAATGGCCTTATTTATTTAAGGTGCTTGAAATGTTTAATTTTAGCTTGAAATTTATATCCTGGATTAAACTGTTATATCACTCCCCTGTAGCCTCGGTTCGTACTAACTCTTTAAACTCACCTTTTTTTCCTCTCTTTCGTGGTACTCGACAAGGCTGTCCTCTTAGTCCCCTATTATTTGATATTGCATTAGAACCTCTTGCAATTGCTATTCGAGAATCTTCAAATATTACTGGGATAACTCGGGGATTAAAGTCCCATAAATTATCACTCTATGCTGATGATTTACTTTTATATATTTCTAATCCTGAGAGATCTATTCCTGCTGTTTTAGAGTTATTAGCACAATTTGGTCTTTTCTCAGGTTATAAATTAAATCTTAGTAAGAGTGAACTTTTTCCGATTAATAAACATCTTCCCTTATATTATAAATTTCCATTTAAATTGATTAATAATTACTTTTCATATCTTGGGATTAAAATTACTTGTAAACATAAAGATTTATTTAAGACTAACTTTTTACTATTAATAGACCATATTACTCAACTTTCATCTAAATGGTTTCCCTTATATTTAACTTTGATTGGTCGTATTAATGCAGTTAAGATGTTTTTTTTGCCAAAATTTTTATATGTGTTTCAGGCATTACCAATTTTCGTTCCTAAATCTTTTTTTGATAAAGTTGACTCTAAAATTTCTTCATTTATTTGGCAGAATAAGAATCCGAGACTGGGTAAAATACATTTACAGAAAGCTAAGAGAGATGGAGGTTTAGCATTACCTAACTTTAGATTTTATTATTGGGCTATTAATATTCGACATATGAAATTTTGGTTACTTGACTGGGACATACTATCTATTCCTAAATGGGTAGCATTGGAATTACAATCTGTTCAGGGTTATACACTTGGTTCTATTTTAGGTTCCTCTCTTCCTTTTGATTCGAAACGCCTTAAGCAGGTCTCTAACCCGATCGTTAAATATGCTTTGCGTATTTGGTTTCAATTCAGAAAATTTTTTGATCTTAATCAATTCGGGTTAGCGATTCCTATTTTAGGTAACATATTTTTTCCTCCCTCTTTTACGGATCGCGCTTTTCAAACTTGGAAGACTAAGGGTATTTTACGGTTTTTGGATTTATTTTTAGATGGTTCCCTTATGTCTTTTGAACAATTATCTAATAAATATAACTTATCAAGAATACATTTTTTTAGATATTTACAAGTTAGAAATTTCCTAAGTACTATACTTTCTTCCTTTCCAATGCTTCCTCCTATATATATTTTAGATTCGATAATTAACCTTAATCCATGTCAGAAAGGTGCATCGGCTATGATTTATAATATTATTATGAAACTTAGGAAAGCTCCATTTGATAAGATTAGGGTAGATTGGGAACAGGAATTGGGGCTTACCATTTCTGTGGATGATTGGGGGCAGATTTTACAATTAGTTAATACTTCCTCTATTTGTGCTAAACATTCCCTAATTCAATTTAAAGTGGTTCATAGAGCACATATGTCCAAAGATAAGTTAGCGCGTTTTTACTCGCATATTAATCCTTTCTGTGATAGATGTTCGGGGCAGATAGCCTCTTTAACTCATATGTTTTGGTCTTGCCCTACTTTGGAAACTTTTTGGAGAGATATTTTCAATATTATTTCTAAGGTATTAAATATAGATATCTCTCCTCACCCTATTACTGCTATCTTTGGACTACCTAAAATTTCTAGTAATCTTTCCCCTTCAGCCCGTAGAATGATTGCATTTCTTACTTTAATGGCGAAAAGATGTATTTTACAACATTGGAAAGAGCTTAATGCTCCAACTACCTTTTTTTGGTTTTCTCAGACGATTTTATGTTTGAATTTGGAGAAAATTAGAAGTAACCTTTATGATTCTTCATTTAAATTTGAACAGATTTGGGGACCTTTTATTCGATATTTTCATTTAATGTAATATTTACCCTTCTTGTTTTTTTTTCACTGTTTTAATGGAGGTCGGGATTGAGGACGTGATTTTAAGTTTAACTCTGTTTGGTTTCAAGTTAGCCCATTGCTTTGCTTTGCTTTTAGTTAGCTGCACGGTGGGTTTTTTTTTTTGGGGTTTTTTTTTCTTTTTTTCCATTGATATATATAAAATCTAGTATACTATTATGTTATCTTGGTTTCTTATGCTTAAATTACATTGTTTGTAGTATTTTCTTTTTGGTATTGTTATCTTTTGGAATTTTATTATACTTTAACATTGTATTAATGTTTATATGGCTTACCTTTTTTGTATACTTACTCAATAAAAAGATTTAAAAAGAAAGAAGTCTGAATGAATGCAACATCTCCAGACTTTACCATTAAAAATTGCATTGATTTTCAAGCTCAGCTTAAATGAAGTGCTCATAGTGAAGCTTTTAAGACATCATGCTTCACATAGGAAATGATTCCTTATGTAGTCTTAATAAGAATGAGTCTTAAAGTTGCAGATTGATCTAATTTTGCCAAGTTTATATTTGTTGCTAGTTCTGTGATTGTGTTTCAATAGACTAAAGCTTTACTAATTTAATTTCACCACAGTCCCACATCAAAATTGCTGCGGCCTATGGATCAATGAAGGATATTTCAGTTTACAACGTGCTGGGTCTGTCCCCATCTCAAATCTACATTGTGGGACGTCCCTCAAAAAAGTACCAGAATCAATGTCAGGTAATGTGCTTCTTTAGAACATGATAAAGTGTACATTGAATTGAGAGGTTAAGAAAATCGTTGCTTTAAAATAAGTTTTAAAATCCCATATGCACCACAGAAATAAACTTAATTATTTGATGATCTGATTGGTTATCATCAGCTAATGTCAACATTCTTAATTCTGCTATTTTCCATTTGACAATCCCATTTTCTTTCTCTCATTATTCCATTTACGATTTCCACTTTCCTGAGCCTGCTGTCTTTATTCATTTCCATGGGATGCCCGGAAACTTCAGTGGTTGTCACAAATCTGCTGCAGAGTTTAGAAAAACCATCAGAATGTGGGAAGTGGAAGTTCTTTTAACTTAAGGTTTTGAAAGGCACTCACTGGGGAATTGATGATGAAGTGATATGGCCCTGGATATTGGAGAACAGGCTGGATGAAAACCAGTGCAGCTGTGGAAAGCAACTGAAGGAATCTATGGCTCTGGCCCCTGGTGGCATGTGACACTGCACTTTGTCCACAGTATCTTATTTAAACAATGCTCATCTGTTCACTCTTTAACTGGTACAGTATCCCTGTTGGCTCATTTGTGCCTCAGCACTATAGTGAGCTTGTGTATGCCTTTGTGCATGTTATGTGCCCAAGTGTACACAATTGTATGTGTCTCTGGATATTTTTATGTGTGCAGATTAATATACACACATTTGTAGGTGAGTGCAAGTGTGTGCATATGACTTTGTGTATGTGTTTGTATGGACAATACAGAATCATCAACGGCACCAAAATACAAGTCTATACTTCTGTGGGAGTTAAGATTTTGTAGTTCACTTTATGCTGGATAATATCAAGACTTTAGGCTGATTTATACTTGTGCGTCAACTCGACGCCAAAACCTATGCAAGTGGCCTACGCATGTTGTGAGCATTTATACTTGTGCATTGGTGTGTCTGCGTCGCTCTGCAATTTGGGCACATCACGCATGCACACACACCTGCCCACGCAAGGCTTCATGGCCATGGTAGTCTTTCTCGGGGTAAACCAGTTTAAAGCGGGTGTCTTTTTTCGTAATGTGTCCTCCATAATTTCGGAGGTCTGTAGAGCTTTATGGAAAGCATTGCAGCCTGAGTTCCTTCCCTGCCCTTCAGTCAGCCAATGGGAAGCTATTGCAGTGTAGGAGGAAATGCGATGCTACCAGGCGGACCAATCACAGTTGTTGCGGTCTGCATTGCTGCGACGCGTAGTTACATTTTGGGTGAGGTGCGCGTCAGGCTACGGCGTAGGGATCCGGGTAGGCTCTGCGTAGGGTTTGCGGCAATGCCGTACCTATGGCGTCACGTTGACGCAGAAGTATAAATCAGCCTTTTGTCTCAATATACAGCAGAGGAAAAATATAAACTAAACTTTGATTTTTATCAACGTCAGATTGTTATAATGAAAAATTTATTCAGCAATATGACTTTTACACTTCACACTTGAGTTCAATTATTAACAACCAAATGTTTAACATGATTTTATGCAATTCCTTTGTGTGCTATTTGGGTGGCCACAATATTACTGGTTGTGCTGAGGTAAGCTGGTCAGCAACCCTGTGCATAAGGTTTCTGGGAAAGATCCCAAGAATGAAAGGGTTAATATATGAAGAGTGTTTGTTGGCTTTTGGCTCACTGGTTTAGAAGAATGATGGAGGATCTCATTGAAACCTATTGAATATTGAAAAGCCTAGATAGAGTGGACGTGGAGAGGATGTTTCCTTTAGTGGGGGAGTCTAGGACCAGAGGGCACAACCTCAAAATACAAGGGCATCCCTTTAGAACAGAAATAAGTATGAATTTCTTTAGCTAGAGGGTGGTGAATCTGTGGGATTCATTGCCACAGATGGATGGGAAGACGGCAGGAGAATGGGATTGAAAGGGATAATAAATCAGCCACGTTGGCATACTGGAGCAGACGCCAAAGGCTGAATAACCTAATTCTGCTTTTCTATCTTACTGTCTTATGGTTCTCTGATGCCTGGTTTGACTTGGTGCTGGAGAAGTTTCTGAAATCCTCTGCCAGGTTAAAGCCACCTCCATTTGTACATCTTCTTCCCTCGGCCATTCCATATCCGTCTCTCATACCAACCTACCCATCTGCCGACTAACTGCTAATGCTCCTAATGAAACGTCCTGTGATGTATGTTAAAGGTGGAAAAAGGAAGCTATTTGTTAACTGGTTAGTGGTAATTGAGATTCCAGTGTAAGTCTCAATGGCATTCCCAGTGTATCGCTCACCTAGCTTACAGATGGACAAAGGTTAGTTGACTTTACCAGAAAAGGGGTAAGGGTGTAGCTGACAACATTCCTGGGATATAAACAAATGGCAGGGGGTGGACATTAACTGGAAGTGGGGTCTAGTTACTTAGCTGGGACAGTGGCAAGACATTAGCTGGGCTAGGCACTGGAATCTTACCCTGGGTGGGACCAGATACTTATAAAGGGTGGGATCCTAGCATTTCTGACAGTGATGCAGCAGCTTACCAAGGATGGGGAATAATGTTTACTCTTAAAGACAAGATATCTTGCAGATGCTGGAAATCTTGAACTATTCATAAACACAACAATGGAAAGGAATAATCAATCAACATTTTGAACTGAAACCCTTCATCAAGAATAAAGTTTATTCCTTTCAGGTCAGATGTTTATTGTGATGGGGACGGAGATTTCTCATGAGTTGGGGCTGGAAATGTCCTGGACTGGATATAGGACGTTTAGCCAGGATAGTGACCAGATGTTGACTCTAGTGGGGCTGGCTGTTTACCAGGGCAGTCGTGGGGACATATAACAAGGTGGGGGTGGGATTTTCCCAGCTATTGACCAAAATATTTCAGGCAGGTAACTAGATATTTTGGGGCTGGGATTTGTAATAGAAAACCCCTGTGTTTTAACTCTATGGTATGTATTTCTCTGCCCTATCCTAGACCAGTAGGAGATTAGCTTGAGCAGGAAAGGAGGGTTGGCTGTGATCTATTTTCTTCTGACTGAGGCAGTTTGGCTAGGTCCAGAGAAGGTGTTGTGGCTGGGATATTGGGAAGGCCCAGCAGCATGCACGCCTTATCTTTCCCTGACGGTCAAGGAATTTGCCCTCTTCTTGAAGCCTTCCTCATTGAGATGTTGGGTTTCTCAGTCTTCAAAGCAGGCTGAAGCACAGGTTGATTGCACATCTCTTGACCCAGAAGTCAGAGTGTGGGGTGAAAATTCCTGAAGTTATATTGGTTTCCTGTATTAAGCCACTGATTGTTCCCAAACTGATTTTTAAGCAAATTGCCCAATAGATGTGAATTCAGTGGTGAATGAGAAGCTGTTTGGTGAATGAGAAGCTGTTTGTCTGGTCAGGAGCCTCCTCTAGTGTTGGATCACTGGTACTGCATCAACCTTAACCATTTAGACCAATGCATATCAATGTAAGAATCACAGAAACGGGAGTGGGTGTGGTACACTTTGCCCCTCAGATTATTCTACCATTTAGTAAGCTCTTGGCTAACTTTTTGCCTCAGTCCCATCCTTCTGCATGAACTCCATATCACTTCACATCAGAAACTCCCTCATCAAACATAAAATGCTGGAGGAACTCAGCACATCAGGCAGGATCTATGGAGAGCAATAAACAGTCGACGTTTCGGGCTGAGACCCTACATCATGACTGTAAAGGATGAGGGAAGAAACCAGAAAAAGAAGATACGGGGGAGAGTTGGGGGAAGGAGATGGACAGGAGTCAGTGAAGTCCTCTCTCAATGCTCCCTCGCTGTGGTCTCTCCTGTTCTCTGACTCTTCGACCATGTGTTCACCCAGAGCTGCTACCACAATCACTTATCCTTCCTGGGAACTTGTTTCAGCCGCCATCTTGTTCCACATAGTTTCCAGCTTTACTCAGAATCTCTGGTGTTTATGAAACGCTATGATAAGACCCTAAGACCTAGCAGAACAATTAGGCCATTGAGTCAGCCCTGCCATTTCGTCATGGCTGATTTATTATCGTTCTCAACACCATTCTCCTACCTTCTCTCCTTAATACTTGGCGCCTTAATTAACCAAGAACCTATCAAACTCTGCCTTAAATACACCCAATGACTTGGCCTGCACAGCCAGCTGTGGCAAAGAATTCCACAGATTCAACACTGTCCAGCTAAAGAAATTTTTCCTCACCTCTGTCCTAAATGGATGTCCCTCAATTCTGAGGCTGTGCCCTCTGGTTCAAAACTCCTCTGCTATAAGAATTGTCCTCTCCACATTCACACTATCCAGACCTTACAGTATTCAATAGGTTCAAAGAGATCCCCCAACTCCCATTCTTCTAAACTCCAGCGAGTATAGGACCAGAGCCATCAAACACTCCTCATATCATATGTTATCCCTTTCATTCCTAGGGTCATTCCTCTGTATTCGCTCCAAAGCCAGCACATCCTTTCTTAGATAAGGGGCACAAAACTGCTCATAATACTCCCAAGTGCAGTCTGACAAATGCCTTATAAAGCCTTAGCATTACATCCTTGCCTTTGTATTTGCCTTCCTTATCACCAACTCAACTTGCAAGTTAACCTTTAGGAAATCCTGCACAAGGACTCCAAACCCCTCTGCACTTTTGATTTTTGAATTTTCAATAGGTTTACAAAATAATCCACACCTTTATTCCTTCTGCCAAAGTGCATGACCGTGCACTTCCCTCCATTATATTCCATCTGCCACTTCTTTGCCCATTCCCTAAAGTGTTGAGGTCCTTGTGCAGGCACCCTGCCTCCTCAACACTACCTGCCCCTCCACATCTTCATATCATCCCCAAACCTGGTCACAAATCCATCAATTCCTTCATCCAAATCATTGATGTACAACATGAAAGGAAGCAGTCCCAACACCCACCTCTGTGGCAGAACCAGAAAATAACCAGAGAAGGCCCCCTTTATTCCCATTCTTTGCCTCCTGCCAGTCAGCCAATCTTCTATCCATGATGGTATCTTCCCTGTAATACCATGGGCTTTTAGCTTGTTAAGTAGCCTCATGTTTGGCACCTTGTCAAAGGCCTTCTGAAAATCCAAATACACAACATCAACTGATTCTCCTGCTTGTTATTTCCTCAAAAAATTTCAACAGATTTATCAGGGAAGGTTCCCCCTTTATAAAACCATGCTGACTTAGGCCTGTTTTATTATGTTACTCTAAGTACCCCAACACCTCATCTATAATAATAGACTCCAATATCTTTCCACCCACTGAAGACAGATTAACTGTCCTATAATTTCCTTTAATCAGCCTCCCTCCCTTCTTAAAGAGCGGAGTGACATTTGCAATTTTCCAGTGCCCAGGAACCATTCCAAACCTTAGTGATTCAGGTAAGGTCATTACTAGTGCCTCCAACAATCTCTTCAGCTACTTTTTTCAGAACCCTAGAGTGTAGTCCATCTGGTCCAGATGACTTATCTACCTTTAGAATTTTCAGCTTCCCAGCCGCCTTCTCCTTAGTAATAGTAATGGCACTCACTTCTGGCCCCTGACACTCCCAAATTTCTGGCAAATGTTTTCCACAGTGAAGACTGACGTAAAATACTTATTAAGTTCCTCTGTCATTTGTTTGTCCCCTATTACTACCTCTCCAGCATCATTTTGCTGCAGTCCAATATCCACTCTCATCTCTCTTTTACTCCTTATACTGTATATCTGAAAAAAAACTTATTGCATCCTCTTTTATATTATTGACTACCTTACCTTCAGATTTCATCTTTTTTCTCTGTGGCTTTTTTGTTACCTTTTGTTGGTTTTTAAAAGCTTCCCAGTTCTCTACCTTACTACTAATTTTTGCTATATTATATGCCCTGTCTCTTGCTTTTATACTGTCTTTAACTTCGCATGTCAGCCACAGTTGCCTCATCCTCCCATTAGAATACTCCTTCATCTTTGGTACGTATCTTTCCTGCACCTTCTGAACTTCCTCGGAAGCACCAGAATTGCTGTTCTGCCATCAACCTTGCAAGTGTTCCCTTCCAATAAACTTTGGATAGCTCCTCTCAAGCCTCTGAAATTCCCTTAACTCTACTGTAATACCAATACATCTGGTTTTAACTTCTCCTTCTCAAACTGTAGAGCAAATTCGATCATATAATGATCACTGCTTCCTAAGGGTTCTTTTACCATAAGCTTTCTCACCAAGTCTTCTTCATTACATAACACCCAATCCAGAATTGCCATTCCATTAGTGGGCTCAACCACTAGCTGCTCTTAAAAAGCCAGATCATAGCATTCTACAAATTCTGTCTCTTGGGATCCAGCACTAATCAGATTTTCCAATCTACCTGCATGTTGAAATTCCCCATGATTACTGCAATATTGCCCTTTTTACATGCCTTTTCTATCTCCCATTGTAATTTGTAGCCTATTCCTGGCTTTTGTTCAGAGGCCCATATATAACTCCCATCAGGGTTTTTTTACACTTGGAGTTTCTTAACTCTACCCATAGGGATCCTACATCTTCCAATCCTATGTCACCTCTAAGGATTTAATTTAAATTTTTTACCAATAGAGCCACTCCAGCCCCTCTGCCTACCTGTCTGCCCTTCCGGTGCAATGTGTATTCTTGGACTTTAAAGAGAAACAATGGCTTAGCAATAGTCTAGTACCCATTTGGTTTGTTAATGGGGTGGAGTGGGGGCAATAAAGTGGGACAATGCAAATGGCCAAACCAGTGCCAACTATGGTAATTCAATACCAAGGTACTATGTGGTTCTGAATAAGTCTCTCACTCCTTTGCACACTCTGCCAACTGCATTTAGACTAGGTTGTTTGGATTAGAGGAGCGAGCAGGCGAGTGGTGTGAGAGGGCCAAGTGGGAAGAGATCTGGCTGTTTGATATAAAGGTAGTAGCTGGGGATTGGTGGTGGTGATGGCATTGGGTTTATGGTTGGGCTAAGGATCCATAGAAGGGCTGAAGCTGCACAGTGGCTCTGGTACATGGAGAACCCAGAGGGAAAATGGCAGACCTGGTGCAATTGCATTTACTTTCGTGTCTCCCTTCATAAAATAATTTTCTATGAACAGGGGGAAAATGTGGCACCAAGTAACTGGTTTTCAAGGCTTGTACCTTGTGCTTGGGAACCAAAGAACAATGTGATAGAAAATTAAAATATTCAGATATAGAATATTCAAGAGGATGAGAAGATAGAGCATGATTAGTGCTAAGGCTTTATAAGACATTGGTCAGACTGCACTTGGAGTATTGTGAGCAGCTTTGGTCCCAAAGATATGCTATCATTAGAGCGGCTCCAGAGGAGGTTCAGGAGTATTATCCCAGGAATGAAAGGGTAAACATATGAGGAGTGTTTAATGGTTCTGGGCCTTTACTCAGTGATAGAATGAAGGGACATCTCATTGACACCTGCTGAATATTGAAAGGCTGAGAGAGTGTGGATGCAGGGAGAAGGCTTCCAATATTGGGAAAGTCTAGAATTGAGGGCACAGCCTCAGAATTGAAAGATGTCCTTTTAGAATTGAGATGAGGAGGAATTTCTTTAGCCAGAAGGTGAATCTGTGGAATTCTTTGCCATTGAGTGGCGCATCTGTGGAATTCATTGCCATAGATGGCTGTGGAGGTCAAGTCATTGGGTACATTTAAAGTGGAAATTGATAGGTTCTTGATCAGTAAGGGCATAAAAAAATTACGGGGGGAAAGCAGGAGAATGAGATTGAGAGGGAAAATAAATCAGCCATGATAGTATAGTAGAGCTACTCGAGGGGCCAAAAGGCCTAATTCCACTCCTATGTCTTAAGGTCTTATTAAAGCTGAGTTGTACAGAGCAAACAAAATCAAAGAGTCATTTTTAATATGAAGTATATTACAAAGTCCTTAAAAGGCCATGGCTGTTGGAACAGTTGACGCTGTTAAAGACTGAGAGTGACGGGTTTTTATTTGGAAAGATTATTCAAGAACTTGAGCAAAGATAGGACATTGTACAGGTGTCTTGATGGTGTCTGCATGGCTTGATGGCTGCAAACCTTAACTGTAGAATCATCAATCCATATAGCGCAGAAAATGAGCCACTGGTCCGCATTTTGATTGCCAAGCATCCATTTACACTCATTCCGTTTTAGTATTGCCACATGTCCATCAGCTCTCTCCAAATTTCGTCACCTGCCTGTCCATGAGGGAGAGTTTACAGTGGGCAATTAACCTATCAAGCAGCACTCTTTGGGGACGTGAGGGGGAACCAGACGAATTCCAACCAGTCAGAGGGAGAACATGCCTGATAGATTATGAGAGGCATAGATAAAGTAGACAGGAAGTATTTGTTTCCCAGGGTTGAAATGTCTAATACAAGAGGGCATGAATTGAAGGCGAGAGGGGTAGATTAAAAGAGGATGTGTTTTGTACCCAGAGTGGTAGATGCCTGGATTGCGCTGCCTGGTAAGGTGGTAGAGGCAAACACATTAGAGCTTTTAAGAGATGTTTGGATAGGCACGTGGATGTAAGGAAGATGGAGGGATATGGACATTGTGTAGGTAGGAGGGATTAGTGTTTGGGTGTTTCTGACTTGCTTTTTAGCTGGTTCAGCACAATATTGTGGGCTGAATGGCCTGTTCCTGTGCTGTACTCTTCTATGTTCCAGTCTGAAAGTACTGATAGTGAGGATTGAACCTGGGTCACTGGACTTGTGAGGCAGCAGCTCCACCTGCTCACCACTGTCCACACTGGGAATTTGTGCACTGATAATTCAGTGATTTGGGATTCTCTCTGCTGTGTAGTAAACTCTGCGTTTCTTCCTGCAGTTTCTCTCTGAAGGTTATGCTGCTCATTTGGCCCGGCTGGAGTTCAGCCACCGCTCACGTCCGAAGAAGAGCAACTCCCGGATGATCCTACGCAAGGGGAGCTTCGGACTTACCGCTCAGCCGGACTTCCTCCGGAAACGCAACCACCTGCGCAGGACGATGTCGGTTCAGCAACCGGACCCGCCGTCCTGCAACCCCAAGCCCGAGCGAGCACAGAGCCAACCCGAGTCCGACAAGGTTGAAAGGCATCCCCACAGCATAGCCTGGGCCCGCAGTGGAGGCTCCAAATCGGAGCCAGGTGTGTGAGTGATGTACCATAGGTTAAGGAGAGTTCAGGGCTTCATGCGCAGTCTGAGCTCACACCGGGAAAGGTAACATGGAGCTGTGGTGCCCATTAAACAGAGTGCTGGGCTGGAATTTCCTCTTCTTGTCCAATCAATGGCAGGGTTGCACTAGGCTGCACCTCCATCCTTATAAGTGATCTGGCACTGACCCTGGTGAATCTTTATAGATCAGTTATGTAGATGGGTTCCTCAGGATCTTTTCAGTTATTGCAATGGGTTCCCCAAGGCATTGGAAGGTCAACACTGTGAGGGAGCACCTTTACCCTCCAGCTGGCTATTTTGGGATATCACAAAAGGGGAACATGCCCACAATTGCTCAATGTGCATTCCCACAGGGTGAGGCTTCCCACCAGGAAAACACTTACACAAATTCAATGGGATATTTCAAAAATGACCTGGCCTTTAGGCATTTTCTGGGCAACATTACAACACCGGTGAGTTACAAGTCATAAAATCATGTTGAGGAGGCTGACTGTAATTCTCCGTTGCTAATGAGATACCCTGGGATGCTTTGTGTATAATTTTATCACTGGAGCAAGCTGAGGTGTGGAATAACACTGAGGAACCTGTTGACAAGGAAGGCTTTTCACTTCTCTCACAAGTTTTTGGGAGCTTTGCAATTCAAACTGTGACTTGATGGCAGAAACAGCAAGTGAGGGAATCCCTGGCTCCCTTCACAATAATTGCTGAATTATTGGAGAGGCGACATTATTGGGGACTTCTCAGTATATTATCTCATTCCCTCACTGAAAGGATCAAGCATTGCTTGGCTGTAAAAAAAAACAATCAACTTGGCGAATAATAATGATTGGAATACTGCGCAGGATATAAAATGAAAAAGGAGAAACTTTCTTTTTCATATTGTTAGTTGTCATATTTCATTTTACAGGCATTCCCATAGTTTAGAAGAGTAGCCATTGCTGGGTTGCAGGCAGCATAAAGCTAGCCCGTACAAACATTCTCACCAACAGCAGCGATCAGTGCAAGAAGTTCAGCACAGTGTTCGGAAAACTAGGTCTCCTTTGATTAAATTGTTTCACATATCAGGAAATGAAATATTTTATTAACCCTACAAATTTATGTCAAGTGATCAGGATTCATTCACATGCAGGCAAGTTACCTTGTCTTGAAAAGTGAAAGACTTGCACTTCCATTATACCTTCCACGTCCTTATCAGGACGTCCCAAAGCACTTTGTAAGCAATGAAGCACTTTTGAAATGTGACTGCCAGTATGTTGGATGTGAAATGACTGTTATTTACACTAATTTGTTTGTCTAGAATTATGAGGGAAGAAACTCTGCAGAGTTTTCCTGATGTCTCGCCTTGTGTTGAGTAATCCCAGAGAGCTGCGGTACCCAGCAGACTATAGCAGTCATGTGGTTCTATAGAGGGAGAATTGGTTTCCAGGGTAAGACTGCAACCAGGATGTTATTAGCGTCTATAAAGTGACATGAACCAAATTGGCCAGACACTGCAGTGACTCAGGTGGGACTGCAAACATACCATTCTTGACTGAAACCGTAAAGAATTTATTTCCATCTCTTGTATTCCATAGTTGGCTCCTGCATGGCTGAAAACTGAAATGTTCATGCAACGCCCTGTTTTTTGTTATCTGAATATTTGGACTGGAGGCAATCTTGTAGGTACAACCCCCATCCAATCATGACTATTCTAGGGCCTTCTGCTTTCCATAGTTTGCGCATAACTGGTCCTTCTTTAAGCTTTTTAACGTGGTTTGTATATAGCTGCTCCACTTGCAATATTTCCTTCTTCTGAAGGAACTGGGTAGGGGTACAATATATCAACAAGTTGATAGAAGAGTGAAGGCTGTTCAACATAATGAGGTTACAGAATGTGATTGTAGAGAGTTTACTGTTGCTGATGTCTCACAGCATCCCTAGGAGGTCTCAGCTTTGACCTGTCTGATCTGTTAGCACACAAAGTAAAGGAGGATGTTTGTTATTGTGTGGATAATACACAGTCAGTCTGAAGAACGGTGAATGATTCTTGCTAACAATGTTAACATGAGCGAACATTGTACTGATTTAACTTGAGTTAAATTAGCTGAATATATAATTAGTGGCCACTTTATTAGGCATCTCCTTTACCTAATGAAGTGGTCACTGAGTGTATGTTTGAGGTCTTCTGCTGCAGCCCCCTTTCATTTCAAGGTTTGATGCATTGTGCATTCATGGATGCTTTTCTGCACACCACTATTGTAACTTGTTTTTTGAGTTACTGTCACCTTCCTGTCAGCTTTAACCAGTCTGGTCATTTTCTTCTAACCTCTTTGTCCGCAGAACTGCTACTCACTGGATATTTTTTTGTTTCTCTCACCCTTCTCTGCAAACTCTAGAGACTGTCGTGCTTGAAAATCCTAGGAGATCAGCTGTTTCTGAGATACTCAAACCACCAATAATCATTCCTCAGTCAAAGTCACTTAGATCACATTTCTTCTCCATTCTGATGTTTAGTCTGAACAACAGCTGAACCTCTTGACCATGCTTTTATACATTGAGTTGCTGCTACATGATTGGCTGATTAGATATTTACATTAATGAGCAGGTGTACAGGTGTATTTAATAAAGTGGCCACTGAATATACAAACTAATGTCATGGTCTTGTCAGCAAGTCACTCCCATGAGTTTTCTTACCTTCACTACTTTGGCTTTGAGCATAGCACTTGCTTCCACTGGAACCCTTCAAACAGAAGTACCTTTCCATCTTTCCCGTCAAATATTGAGTCCAAGCCCACTTTCAAAAGGAATTTTCTTTGCATAATCTTTATTCTGGTCCTTTCCATTTCTGCCTTTTAGTGTGAGAAGTTTTATTGGAGAACATTCATTCCACTGCTTCTGATCCCTCTTCGTGCTCTTACTCTGAACTGGACAATTCTGAAATATTTTAATCCTTAATGTCCATGAATGCCAAATCACTACAGTGATCTACACTTATCACTATTACCGCCAATCACTGTTTAAATCCCTTAGACTGATCTTCACTCTTTATGGGCATGACATCTATATGAGCAATGTGTTATCTCCTGTCAGTACTCAGTATTCAAAATTATTGTAGACTTCCTGTTTCCTTGCAAGTGATATGATTTCCACGTTTTGAGAATGGTTTCTCTTTTAAAAACTTTGGATCATCCTTGACCTTATTTTTGATGTTGGTCTTTGACCTTATCTGAGGATAAATAACAAGATTTCAGTCTGTGCTCATAACAGTACGTAACGTAATATGCAACAGCATGACTGGTGTGTTGTCTGAGGTTTAATGGTGCTGCACATTCTGCAGTGTTTTTACTGCTCAACAGTGGCAAAACTCAATAATAAGATCATCCCACTAATTAAACTATCACACGCTAAACCCACATGTCCCAGGTCTGTTGATATCCCCATTTGCGTACCTGGTGTAAACCCAACAGGCATTGAGCTCCAATATCCTAATAACTCCGTAGTTGAGATCCTTTACCGCTACCTGTGGGACAACTTCACCTCCATGTTCACCTTGTCCTCATTGCCACCAAAGCCATTGTCTCTTACAGCCTCAGGGCTTGCATTCCCTGCTGACTCTTAAATACATTAGCCTGTACATTTGATCCCTTTACGTTTTTTTTCTTGTAGAAGTTGCTTGTCGCCCAGTTTAAATATGTATGCACGCCTTTAGTTCTGCATGTCTCTGGATACTAATTATTGTTCTAAATGCTCTTGAGAAGATAGTGATGAGCTCACCTTCATTAACCACTGCAGTGACTCCACAATATTGTTCGGTGGGAAATTTCAGGATTTTGATCCAGGGATGATGAAGAGTTAGTAATATATCCTTAAATCATGCTTGTAGTGTACTTGAAGGAGAATCTGGAGGTGGTGCTGCTCTTTGCATCTGCTGCCTTTGTCCGTTTTTTGGCAGTAGATAGTGATGGTTTGGGAGATGCTTTAGGAGTAACTACAGTGCACTTTATAGATGGTACACACTGCAGACATTGTGCATGTGTGGGTAGGATGTTTGATAGATTGCCAGTCGAATGGGCTTCATTGACTGCTGTTAAGTTGGTTGAGAATTGTGGAGCTGCAGTCATTCGGACAACTTTTCTCACGCGGCTGTCTTGTGCATTTTAGATGGTGGAAAGGTTTGGAGGGTCAGAAGAGGATATCCAGCTACTCTGATCTGCTCCTGTCTGTCTCATGTCTTTTATATAGCAGGTCAATGACGATCCAATAAGTGTTTGTGTCGGGGCAGTGGTGATAGTAATGTCAATGAATGTCAATTATAGGAGTTAGACTCTTGCTGGTTAATGAAATCATGCTGAATGAGAAATGGATCTGTACACTGCTCGGTTCATCTTAGTATTGCTAGCAATTCCTAGCATCAGTCCTATAGTTAATGGCATAGATTTTCACAAATAAAACGACATGAGGCATTTTATGTTTAAGAAAAACCATAATAACTCAATTACTGAACTCCAAAAAACTGAATGCAAAGTTCAGTAAAAGTCCTTTACATAATTACATCATTACATCAGACCAGCCTCTTAAAGTGAACCCCACCTCAGTGTCAGTGGTTATGTACGTTTCTATCAATTACATTACTCTACACTGAGATCTCAGGTAGTGTTCCATGTGCGACCTCCCTTACTAATGTAACGGAGCTCTTGGGTGCAATCTATGATATTTGTGAGTGCTCAGAAAAATATCTAGGGATTGGCGATGAGATGTCAGTAAAGGGATCTGCACATCAATGCTCTTCTCCTAACAGCAGCAACCCTTGGTTTACAATGATTAGTTAAAGGGAACTCTAAAAAAATGGGCTCCCTTCAATGTCAAAGTCTCCATGTGCATATTAAATCAATAAGGTAGTTTAGATCACCTGGTGAGGAGCTTCTCTTGCTTTTGGCCGTGAACAGGGATGCTGGACAGAGGTATTGCATTCAACACTACCTTCCCCAGCACCTTCTTGTCAACTGTCTACTTGGCTGTTCCGTGGTTGCTATAGGAAGTAGTCCTTAAGGTTTGATACCTTTCCTGAAGTTCAGTGTAGCAGTAATTGGAGATGCACAGCCTTCAAGTTAGCTTAACATTCTATGTGTAAAATGCCAAAGCACCATTATTAATGCATCGTTATATCGGATTGGCTGTACACAGCACTATGCCTCCAAAACAAAAGGTGACATTCAGTCTCTCAGGTCAGTTGTTTAAGCAGCATCATCATCGAAATGACTTCTGCTATTCCCCACTCATAAATTGACTTGCCCTATTTTGTTCTTGGTCAATAAGCAGTAGAAAAATGGAAAATATTATTCAATTCTACACTACCTATGATGTAACTGTTATGAGCACTGCTACTTGCTTTGTGATGTGAAACAGACCATGACACTTTCATCCGAGTTTCCTGTAACCTCTGTTGCCCCAAGGGCAATGTCACTAAATCTTCCACAATCTTCACCTGACCTCCTCTGGGCCAATATTTCAAATCATACCCTTCAGCCTTCCTTCATTCCAATCATAGAAAACACATCTTAAATCCCACCTTTCTATTTTCTCAAAGAGCTTCTCCTTTTAGGCTATCATTTTTTCTAATGGTTTCATTTCTGTTGTGCAACATTTTCTGATACCTTGTAGAAATTAATAAAGAAGTCTTTGATAATATTTTTCCCCTGGCATCTGCTCATACAGCTAACATCAAGGACAAGCTATTCGAAGCTTGGGCATGAGGTCATAATGGGATTATGTTGTATCTGCCTTCATGAAGCAATCGCAGGCAAAAGGAACTTACATCCTGACCTGTTCTGCCATTCCTTGAGAATTTCATGTGGATTGGTAGCAGGTGCTGTATTTTCAATCAGCAATGCCCACCCATCATGGTTGTCTGCTGTGTCTATTTGTACAGAAAGGCATTGCTGCAGATCTTCCACTCACTGCCTATGCCACTGCTGTGTCTTCCACCGGGAAAAGCAGCCAGTTTCCTTGGTGTTACACCAAAATGGGTTTAAGCTGGCAGTGCCATCCTCCAGCATTTTCTCACCTCCTTCCTTACCATGATCATCCCTCTCCCCCGCCCCCCCCCCACCAGCTTCTCATGGAGCCCCGAGGAAGTACATGAACATTGACAGTTATCTGGCTGTGTGTGACTATTCTGCCCTCATACTCTGTGCTGAGGTCCCATTTGAATGTGTGGCACAGTGGCACTGCTGATTCTTCTCAACTCCAGCAGCCTGGGTTCAGTTCTGACCTCAGGTGCTGTCTGCGTGGAGCTTATGTATTCACCCTGTGATTGTGTGTGTGTGTTTTCTCTCTCATCCCAAAGATGTGTAGGTTGGCAAGTTAATTAGATGCTGTAGCTTGCCCTTGGAGTGTAGGTGAGTCAGTGGTAAGGAAGGCAAATGCATTCTAAGCATTCATTTCGAGGACCAGAATATAAGAGCAAGGCTTTATAAGGTATTGGTCAAACCACATTTGGAGCGTTGTGAGCAGTTTTGGACCATACATCTGAGAAAGGATGTGCTGGAACTGGAGAGGTTGAGATTTAAGAGAATGATCCCAGGAATGAAGGAGTTAATGCATGAAATGTTTGTTGGCTCTGGGCCTGTACTCATTGGAGTTTAGAAGAATGACAGAGTTGTCTCATTGACACCTAACAAATATTGAAAGGCCTAGTCCTGACGAAGGGTCTCGGCCTGAAACGTCGACTGTACCTCTTCCTAGAGATGCTGCCTGGCCTGCTGTGTTCACCAGCAACTTTGATGTGTGTTGCTTGAATTTCCAGCATCTGCAGATTTCCTGTTGTTTGAAAGGCCTAGATAGAATTTTGTGTGAAGGAAGTTTCTGGTAGTTGCAGAGTCTAGGACTAGAGAGCACAGCTTCACAAGTTCAACCCTTTAGAATAGAGATGAGGAAGATGATCTTTTTTTATCCAAAAGGTGGTGGATCTGTGGAATTCATTGCCATAGACAACTGTGGAGGCCAAATCAATGGGTATATTTTAAGTGTGGTTCTTGTTTAGTAAGGGTGTCAAATATTATTGAGAGAAGGCAGTAGAATAGGGTTGAGAGGGAATATCGATCAGCCATTTTCCAACTGGCAGAACAGACACAATGGGCTGAATGGCCATATTCTGCTCCTATGTCTTTGAGTGATGGAATCTGGAGGGAGTTGTGGAAGTACAGGGAAAATGGGTTACAGGAAAAAATTATGGGAATGGGATTGCGTCATGAGATGACAGAGACTTAGTGATAATGGGAAAATCTGGTGGACAAAAGGGGGTGGAGTTGGGGAAGAGGAAGGGAGGGTTATACAGGACACTCATGGCACTGGAAAAATACACCAGGATTGTGTCTGCAAAATCCTCCAAATCCACTGGAAGGATAACTGAAACGATGTTGGTGTTCTCTTTCCAGCCAGCACCTCAGGGTTGAGTTCCTCAGTGAAATCAGCTCTGTGGGGCACGCCTCATTCGGACTCTTGAAGTACTTTGCTTTTGAGTTCTTTCAAGGGGGAGGGAGTAGCAGGTAGGCAGAAGGTGATTAAGGGGTGTGGTCAAGGCTTCCTTGAAGTGAAACATCCCCACTTACTCCCCTCTGGGAACTGCTAGCACGTGACTGCTCACAGAGGAAACTACCTGTGCAGTGGTAGAACGACATCCATCTTAGGCTTGCCAAGCAGCTTCTGTGCGGTTGGGAGAGTGTGTACCTCTGAACCCACACAACTGTACTCTTTGATGGACCGTGGAAGATGCTTCCAATGGATAAAATGTTTGTGTTTTGCTGTTTAAATTGTCGATTTAAAAAAAAAACACCAGTTCCAATTGATTCTTGTGATGTTTGCCAAGCCCTTCACCAAAGAGC
The DNA here is from genome assembly GCF_963921235.1 of Mobula hypostoma. Taxonomy (NCBI): domain Eukaryota; kingdom Metazoa; phylum Chordata; class Chondrichthyes; order Myliobatiformes; family Myliobatidae; genus Mobula; species Mobula hypostoma. Next base: position 27,373,529 of record NC_086119.1, on the reverse strand, counting down.
ATTGATGGTGATAGAAATTCTGGGGGAGCAGATGAGGGAAGCTTGCCCTTTGTCAGGCACTCTGACAGTGTGGCTCGTTTATTAGATCACAGTAGCCTCTGTCACACTTGACAGCTGCAATCTGGGCTTCCACAAGATGACCACACATGTACCTAAGATTTTGACAGCAGAGGATGAGAGAGGACAATAGTGGGTTGGGTTGGGGGGGGGAGCATTATTGAGAGGAAACCAAATTATGTGGGAAAGGGGCTGAGTATATTACACATACACACGTGGTAGGCTACCTGGGATAAATTTAGGCTGCTACCTTCATACTGCATTCTCTCTTTCCCACCATTCAAAGCAGTTGGCATATGACTTAATATTGTACAGTGGCTTTGGCCACACCAGGTAACTAAGAACTTGGAATATAACCAGTATCCATCAGCTGATGGCAGGAAAGCTGCTTGCAATTAGGTAGCTCATCTTTGTGGGGGAAAGAAAAAAATAACTGGTCAGATGCCAGAGCTGTTCTTGCCTTGAAGTAGTAATGACCAACCACACAAGTAACCAGGATTAAGAACAACACTGAAGGAGTTAAAAATTGCAAAAAGTGGAGATGACGAAAAACTCCTGTACATAGTGAGCAATGTTTACAGGTCTAAGCATAGCAGTGTCAAGTATTTCTTTCTGCAGAGCAAGTCTGTTAAATATTTGTTCTTTCAGTGTTTTTGACCTGATTGCAAAAGTAAAGTTGTTCACAAATATTTAAAAAATAACTGTTTTACTATATTGAAAGTCTGCAGTGTTTTACTTTGTAGTATATCTGCTTGACCAAAGTATCTCACCTCTTGCTGTCATGAAGTGCAATGTGTTAAGTATTTAATACTTATTTTTGTATAGATTATATGGTGTAAAACTATGGTTTTGCTTGCAGTCCTTTGTGACAGATAATGCTGTACTTTGTGTAACAAGTTGGTCTAGATTTTTATGTGTACAGTTTTACAATGCTTTGAGATGAAAGGATGGCTGCACAAGGACTGTGCTGTTTCTAAGAGAGTGGTTTTATTTGTTTAAATGATTTGGAACATTTATTAAAGTTATGATGTGGTTTTGTATAGCACTGTGGCAGAATATTTGCATCCTGACTCTTTGCACCTTCATTGTAAACCAGTTTTTCAGAGGATGAAGAATAAAAATGACCAGAAATGCACCATTCCAGGTAAAAGTATAATTATAATAAAGTAGATAATGTAATTGGTGCAAGAGTAGTTGGAGCTGGTGCAAGGTGCATTAGCTAGAAATAAACCTTATTATTCCCCAACAATTTGACCCTGCCCCCAAATAATTGGTGTTGTGTCACATTCAGTCTCCATCATTAATTATACCACGTCAGTCCAACAGAATGGTTTAAAAAAAAGTCACCAGATTTCCAATTCTGATTGTAAAGTTTATGACCTTTACAGAAATGCTTTAAGTCACCATCTGTATCAATAACTTACTTTGCCTTGTTACAATTCCAGGCAATTATGAAGGGCAAGAAAGGTCAAATGTTTTTTAAAGAACTATTCAAGTTTCATCTTTGTTTCAGCTGATGAATATTTAATCAAATAATATAATTAACCGACAATATATTTTGAAAGCGCGTGACATTTTAAAATAAAATACTGCTTATAAAAATGAATACAGTAATTGTTCAGAAAGCATATATAGGAGAAACACCATAGCACTGTAATGGTTGTTGCAACTAATTCAATATGTGATGGATATTACTGTCTCTAACATAGCCACTGAAACTTCTAGAGAAGAAAGTTGTTTTTGAGGAAGTTAAACTTCCAACCAATATTCTTTGTTCAGCTTCTTGTCATAATGGGAGCCAGTCTTCAGTTAATATAACTTTGCAAACAGTTGTCTATAGAGCACAAACTGATGGCCCACAGCACAAGGTTGCCTACTCAGGAGCTGCAGTACAAGACAATGTGGTTATGTTAATTAGACTTGTATCAAACAAGACAACTTGGCCCAAGTTATTAAGTTCAAGGAGGCTTGCAGACCAGATTGATACTATCACTTAGCACGTCAAATAGCTCATCTATCAGTGGTTGGAAGATTTGTGTGCGCACAGAGTGTCAGCATTTACAGCTTTAATTGTATGGGAACACTATCCCAGAAGCTTTTCAACCAGTGAGGAAAAATATCTTGGGGAAAACATAGCACATGTAAAGTCAACCAAGTGGATTAAAAAAAAACACAAAACAGTATAAATTGTTAGAGGCATTCAATGCTGGGTATGGTCAAGGAATAAAGATGATTGACAGAAAGATGGGGTGAGTAGCATCCATTTCTTTGCCTTCCAATTTCTGCGATGGATATCTTGCCTGTCTGCAACTCATTGGTATGTCTTTTTAGTTTAAAGGAACTGTACCCATTTTGGAAATCCTGTGCTTCAGAAATCATTTGTAATTTGGAAATATTTTATAAGAAATCTGCTGAGATTTCAGTGTTTTAAGAATTGCACCTAACTTTAAACTATAAAGAAACACAATTAAAGCTATTTTGTTAGCTGGAAGTATTTCTTCCTTCATCGGGTGGCAGGCCTCGCAGATCAAATAGGGGATATTGACATCTAAACTTAGGAGGATAAAAGGGGAAGTTAACTAGCCTTTCAAGATTCAGTGGCTACAGTACAACTTTCCTTTTGTGAGGGTACCCAGAGCTGTCTATATTGGCTAGGGCTTAAGATCTTCACAGTCAGCAAACCCAAAACCGTTGACACCCAACTTTGACATATTATACCAAGAGGCAACATTGATGAAATTGACAAGCTCAGCATGGGTGCACGAAGCAGCACCAAAGCAGTTGTCAATGTAGTAGAGGAAAAGTTGGGGGTATTACCAGGGAAGGCTAGGCTAGGAATTTGGACTGTTCTACATAGCCAAAAAGAGGCAGGCATAGCTGGGGCCCATGGCTACCCCTCGAGTTTGGAGAAAGTGAGAGGAGCTGAGGGAAAGGACCAGTTTTATCAGACGGAGAAGGTGGCTGGTGGTAGAGGGGAATTCATTGTTTCTCTTGTCAAGAGAGGAGAAATTTAAGGCCTTCTTGGTGGGGAATAGAAGTGTATCGGGACTGAACATCCATGGCAAATACAAGGCATTCAGGGACAGTACTGAGGAAATTGAGGACATGAGAAATGTCGCAGATGTAGGTGGGAAGGGACTGAACCAAGGGGAAAGAAGGGAAGGGGGATGAGAACACTAGTTCAGCGCAGCAGGAGTAGGCAGAGACAATAGGCCTACCCAGAAAGTCTGGTTTGTGGATCTTGGGTTGGAAGTAGAACTGAGCAGTGCAGGCCAAAGGAAATATTTGGTGGCAATTGATGAGAGTTCGCCAGCATTAACAAGCCAGTGATTGTGTCGGAGTGGGGTCCTCTTCAAGAGGTAGGTATGAGGTGGTGTCTTGAGAGTTGCAGCCCGGCCTCAGCAAGGTAGAGGTCAGTGTGCCCCCTTTCTCTGTGGGTTTAATAGCAAGGATGGCATTGGTGTGGACAGAGCAGAGGTTTGAGGAGGAGAAAGGAGTGCTGAAGACAAGGATAGCTGATGTCTCATCAGCAATTTGAGATGAAAATACCCAGAGCTGGCAGAGTACCAGAACAGTGTGCCCAAGGAGAGGTTGAAGATGGAAGAAGGGGTCATCAGTGCAAGGTGTGGAATTCTTGCCGAAGAAATGGGCTTGGAGATGGAGGTGACATACAAAGAGCTCGATATCATGGTGCAGCAGAACTCACTGAGGTGGGTGTGGGGGGGCAAAGACAAGGCACTTGCTGAGGTGCTAGCATTAAGGTCTAGCTTGGAGCTGGAACTAGAGCTACAGGTCAAGCAATTTGCAGTCTGAAGGGTCATACGAACCGACCTTGGCTGCAGCATCTGGATATGCTCAGGATTGTTTGAACCAGTGTCAGTGATAATAGTGTCACTGGTCTGGAGGCACCCAAGGCAGTTGGGGCCAGGCATGAAGTCAGCGTGATCCATGATCCGGGGGTGTCCAACTGAATCGAGGTCCAAGCGAGAGGCAGCAAGGGGGCATCAGTCTGGGGGCATCCAAGACTGGAGTTGGAGACAGCGGGATCTGCAGTCCAGGGATGGGTGATCTTTCCATTTTACAGGATGCGAGAAAGGTGAATAACCAGCGGTTGAAGGCGTGGATCCGGCAGAGGATAAAATGTCAGAGGCACCCATGACAGGTGGAGGAGAGAGGGCTCGGAGCTGTCACAGAGTGACAGGGGCATTGGGCATCTCCAGCTCCACATAGCAGAAAGGCTGGCACATAGAATTCGAAATGAGCAGTCAATTGATAGGTCCAAACAGAGAGACCTGAAAATGGATCTGGAAGCCAGGCGGAACAAGATGGTGGCAAAGACAATGAGCACATGGTTGGAGAATCAGAGGGCAGCACAGATCACCGGGGGGGGGGGTGGGGGAAGAGTGAGAGACAAATATACAGGATTTAACTAACAATAGAAATAGCATTAAAATCTTTACACCAGATTGTACTAAACTAGTGCTTCTAATAAGATGACAAGATGCCAAGATGCTTCCTGTTGGATTCATACTGTAAACAGCTAGATGCTCAGGATAAAACATTTGACAAGGAATTTGAAATATTTTTGTACAAATATTACAACCATTTGCAACATCCTAACCACTGTGGGATGGTTGACCTTAATCTGACCAAATTAGGATGCATTCCTTCCATGCCAGAAACAGTGGGACATTCCCAACCATAGAAGAAAGAAATTTCTACAGGAAACTCTAGACCCTCCATAAACAACGTGTTTTGATAAAAGAACCATGTCTATTTAATTCGCCCATGTTTGACGTAAGAAAACCTGATTGACAACAGCGATTGGTCACTGTTTACGCTGGCCTGACTAAACACAATGTAATTCAGCCCAGCAAAAGTCAATACAACTAATGCTGTAAGGATTTACTTGTCTTTTTAAAAAAAAACACAGATCTTGTATTTGCATTTAAAAATCTCAACTCTATTACAGAAGTAAATTTCCTATGGATGGTAATTACCAAATAAGAGACATAGTTTAACCCCCGAATCTAGACAAAGAAAAAATTTTGAATGGGATATCCAAAGACCCCAAAGGCCTTACAATCATCCTTAGGCGTATTGATTCTTATGCCAGAGTTTTCAAGGCTGACTATGCTCAATTGTTAAAACAATTATACAACAGATGTACAACGGAAAATAACGAATGCTTTTACCTCAGAAGATCGAGGCATTAGAGAAATTGATGAATGCACTCCAGCAAGTAAAGATCTCCAATCAAGAGACTTAAGATTTCGTTCTGCAAATTTGTGTTTCTTCAAAAACCACCATAGCCGTTTGCTATAATAAGGACACATACACCAAACCTCAATTTCACCCCAGTAGAACAGAAATTTACTGCCTGGTAATGATGGCTTACTGTGGTATTCTTTGAGACCACTGCAAGGGAACATACCAATTATACAGAGTTTGCACCTTCAAGAAAATGATAGCAAATTACCAACAAATGAATGGAGAGCTATCATAACTAGATATGGGAAATGGTAAACACTTTTACCAGATGACGCTTTAAAGTGGGAATACATTTCTAAGAGACAAGACTTACAATCCTCACCTGTTATGGAAGATGCAGGTTCATCATCTCCACAACCAAATGTAGCACATCCTTCAGAGAACCATTCCCAAATATGATACTGTGATGGATTAGCACTGAAAATCCAGGAAGAAAGATCCACTCAATTACAGGCAGGAGCCTCTTTTAGGGAGTCAATTAGCTTAATTTGCAGAGGCTAAAGCACAAGAATTATGTCTGAAACAAGTAAATATGACAGAACCAGTCCCAATTTATATGTTGATGTTAATATTGATATTTCTTGATAATTAAGTTAGCTGTGTGTTTGCACTACTTGCCTTTCACATGGAAGAATATTTATGAATTATTAAAGACTCAACCAATAAAACAGGTGCTACACATCTTGGGAGATACTCCAGGCCACTTACATTGCTATGGTAGTTAATTGGCTAATTTACAAGCAAAACAAACTGCAGGGATGGACTTTACTATGGTAAGGGAGGTCAGGGTTTTGGTAGTAACCAAAAAAAAGTTTCCTTTTCAGTGCTAATGATGGCATTATACTATCATGGTTTATATTTTTGACTTAATCTGTCTTACTACATCTTGCAAGTTATGTATACAATGGCAAAAGACTTATCACAAGCAGAAAGGTGGCTACCCCAGCACATGCTATACTGATAACTTGTATATAAAAACTTATTCCACTACCATTTCTTTAAAAGGCTATGTAGTCAGAGGGCCTCCAGATTGAGACTAAATTGATACCATCACTTAGCACATCAAATAGCTCATCTATGGATGGTTGGAAGATGTGCACAGAGTCAGCTTCGCGGCATCATTTGTGGGTGTTTGGGAACTTTGTCCCCAGAAGCTTTTAGACCACCCATGTGAGAAAGGTATCTGAAAGAATAACACTTGTGTGAAGTCAACAAAGTGGTAGGAAAACAGTACAAATATGTAAGAGAACAGTCAGGCTATTAGGAATGGTTAAGCCATATCAAAAAGCATGGCAAAGACATGATAAAATGGAATAAATTTCTTCGGGTTCTGTGATGAACGATGTGTTTGCATGTTTTCAGCTTAGAGGAATTGTACCTGTGTTTTGGAAATCTTTTTAAGATTGGAAGTTCAGAGGATTTTTATTTGTTTTAACACAAACTAAACTTAAATGTTTATCATTAAAAATTAATGAACTATGTTTAAACTAAACTACTTTGTTAGCTGGAAGTTTCTCCTTCATAGAGGAAGCACCCACCACTCAAATAGTGGGTATTGTCAGCTAAACACGCCATGGAGGATGAACAGGGAAGTGAACTAACCTTTGTAGACTGAGTGGCTACAGTATAACCTCCCTTTAGTGAGGGTGCCTGTAACAATCTACAGTATATCCGATAGGGCTCAGGAACTTTGGAGTTTAGAACTTTGTGATCAGCAAATTCAATACCATCACAAGTGCAAAAGTTGAATTTAAGTATCACGGCAGGAGCTGAGAGCCTTACAAAGCCACAGCACAAACAGGCCACTTGTACATGTAGAGAATAGCATACTCTGCGACATTCCAAAGCTGTTAATTTTCCCCAATTAAATAAAAACATGACAAAATTGTGAAAATACTGGAGTCTCGCACTGATAATGAATTGGAAGATTTGTTTAAGCCTTTGTGAATACTTAAGTGTGGAAACCTCAGTTGATTCCAATACTTAATATTCCATTTGATTATTCCAGAGCCATTCTGATCCTAGACAGCAAACAAATTACTCAGAATTGGAAACAGAGGAAGTTATCTGCAAGATATACAATAAACTTCAGTTTTATCTGCAAGTCATTTTGCTATCTTTGGTAAAAGGAATCTGCAGGATGTCAAGATATTAACAGGGCCTCAGGGTATATTAAAATTAATTATGAACATTGAAAACCTTCATATCAGGATTAACACTAATAATTACTGAGACAACAAAACTTCACTTGTACGCTTTGGAAGAAATTTAGTCTTTGTTGATTAGCACTAAATTGGCACTATGTTATCAGCCAGCATGCTGTTGCATTCACATTTGATAGCCAGTTCCATTGAGGACAAGAACAAAAACTTTGAAATAAGCTAAAATACGAACAAGTCAGTACTTTTATATACCAAAGCCAACATGGTTATAAAATGGAATTTTATGCCGCTATACCCTAATACTGTATTTACGATGAGACAGAAGCAGAAAAGGAATGGATTATGTCATTTTGTTTTCCTCTTGGAAACTTCGAGGCAGAAATCCAAAATGGAAGCAATCGCAGGCAGTTGACACTCAGTTCAATTCTCTTCTCCGCTCTGTTATACTTGCTAAAGCCTCATCTGCCCAGTTGGTGAGAGTAGAGCAAAGCCTTACTGTTCTTCTTCTGACAGATGAAGACAACAATTTCTTAGCCTGCGCTTTTGACATCTGCAGGTTCTTTGACATAACTTGATAGTAATTTTCAATTGCTTGTGCTCTGGAAAGGGAGAGAAGACATTTATTGGGGAAATGCCGTGGACCAAGAGACGATTTGAGCATTTCTAAGCATTGATTAAGTTGAAACCTGTAGCATGTGCCATTAGCAGCCTGCCTTGTGACAGGTATTAGTTCAGCTGCCATTTAAAACACAAGCATATGTTGCGAGACATTAAGTTGTTAACACTGGGGTCTGCAAGCGCACAAACTTAAAAATTACTGAATATTGTCTGGGATACCTACAAAATGAATGAGTAGGCACTCAAATGAAAATTGTGAAATTAGAAAGACAATTTTACATTTCTCCTTAGAAATTAATTTGGTTGAACCAGGTTTCAGTACCTTAACAGCAGCAGTAAGGATTAGGATGCTTCCTTTCATACACAAGTGCGTTTGGATGGTCCAAGCAGTAATTGTTCAAAGGATTAAAATCAAACACAAAACCAGCAAACTGCAAGTGGATTACTGAATTAGCAAGTTCAATTGACCACATGATCTTTAAAATTAAAAATGGGATGCGATCATTGATATCTTGAAATTCAGATAAAAAATTACAACTATTCCTGGTCACCCCATTCATATCGCCACCATGCAGTGTGTTTTGGCAAAGCCTTCAGCGTCTTGCAGTCATTACCAAACTGAATAAGCAAACATTGGATACCAATTTTCAAACATTACCTCTCTTCCATTTTCTTCAGTCATCAATTAGAGAAAGTGTTACATCACTGATGATGAATAGAAGATAAATGAATTAGCAGTGCATGATCAGAATTCACCGTGGCAAATATGATGCATCCCCTAAAGGGGGCTCATTCCCCATATACATATCCTACAGAATCAGTGTCTTAAGAATGGAACAACATGTAGCCTTGAAAATTGAATTAAACAATGAAAAAAGATTTTAAACAACATTAAAAAGCTTTCTTTTCATTGAAGTTCATTCAATGCAGCTTAATTGTCAGATCCCAGTTTCTAGAGGGCATGTCAAATGAAATTCCAGTTTAAATGGCCATAGATAGGCTCACATTTCATTACTCCCCAGCTTAAGGACCAGCAATCATGTAGTTTTACCTGAACTCATAATAGACCAGGACTCCCAATTAGTAAGCAAGAGAAATGGAGGGTTGAGCTGATATTGAGATCAATTGTTAGCATTTGATTTTCCCTTCTCAGCTTTTACACATGCATATTAATCATGAGATTATTCTCCTTAGGTTCTTGAAATGGTGGATTTGGAGAGGACGAGTTTACAGATCTGTGTGGGGTAATCACAAGCACTCAAAACTGCAAATAAAAATTTGCCCATCTCCACAGCATGCCTTAATCAAAAGGCACTTATGGGTAACAAGATACCTCTTGTGCACAGTAATATTTCTGGAAAATATTTGAAGGGGTGACCAAATACAAAGAATTCAGGAGAAATCCTTTTATACAGAGTGGGGGGGGGGGGGGAGAGAAATGGTGTAGAAAGTGGAACTTGCCAGCACAATAAGTCTGGATGAAAACCATCACTGCAGTTAAGGAATAAATGGTTTCCCTTACGCAGGTTGGAATAAACTCTTGCAGTTTACAGACCCCTTGCACTGAATATTCAATGTAGTTTGACGTGATAGATAACATGCTCTGCCCATCTTTCTGGAAATGGAGAACAGCTGGCATCCTGCATATTCTTCAGTGGGTGATGTTCTACAGATGGAGGCAGATTGCTACACTTCAGCATGCACAGTACAGGGCAAGTGTCAGAGCAAGTTAAATGGACATCATTGATCTCACACAAGAAATAGGCAGCCAAATTAAAATGGCAGAATGGAGTGGGACCCCCCCTCCCCCAACGTAACATCTAAATTAGGGATCAGAGCTTACCCTTATTACTTTCAGAACAATTCATCAAAATGAAAATGGCAGGGGTGGGGTAGGGAGGACGAAGGGGTGGAAAAGTGCTATTTCTTTAGTGATGTCATTGGCATCATCCTACAACATGAGGTAATCAAATAAAAAGACAAACTTCAGATTGAAGGTGAACAAACTCTAATCATACAAGAAGGTTCTGTAGCCTTTTGTCATTAGTGCAAGTTAATCAATTGAGTTGAGAAGGGGTTATGGGAGCACCAAGATGAAGTCGACTGACTGATGATTTCTAGGTTAAATGAAAGACTCATCTTCATAACAAAGATGTCAGCTGGCTGGCAACAGAATCCAACCCACTCAAAATACTTTGACTGACATGTTAATTAGCTCAATCCTCATCGTAATTGCTGAAAATTTCATTGCGGTTAAATCCAGACAGGGAGTACACCACCAAATCTTCCAAGTATGAGTTTTAGTCTTGAGATAATACAATTTGCGCTTGCATTCATCTTGAAGTAATCTCCACATTCAGATCCCCTGCTGCATGGCATTATAGTCAGCTAGAGATTTACTTTTCTAATTGTTATTTTCTCCAGGCATGTGCAATTTGATAGTTTTTAAAAACTAAATTGCATGACACCACCTGTTATCTTCTGGATTGGTTGCAAATTCCTTGTCTTTTTGGAATGCTTTAATTACCTAATAGAAATAAACTATTCCTCTCAACGTAAAAGGGAAAGTTAATTCCTGTCCAAAGCACTGAAGCATGTATATTCCAAATTTATATACAAATATAATTCAAGGTGAACAGCAAAATAGAAACACTGGTATTGAATAAGCAAATTAAATGCAAATACAAATGTAGATGGATTCCAGTAACAATCCCATGCTTAATAAGCATGTGAGAAATCACAAAACAAAGGAAATCAAATGCCAACATTTTATCTGTTTTATATTCCCCTCTAACCCAAATTAAAAGAACTGACAATGAGAAACATGAAGACAGAAGGTGCATGGGGGAATTACTTTTACTGTGCATTTTCATTACAAATCAGTTAAATAGTTGTGCTGAGGCTTCCAGGGTCAGAAGAATTTGAACTCTGCATCGTTTAAATCTCTCACTGCAGAATGGCTCCACATCCAGTTACTTTCACTTATCACCACTGCCCAATCACACTGCCCCTCCCAATGTTTGTGCCCTGATAATGCTAACTACCAAATAAACACTATCACTCAATGTCATACTCAGCAGCCAAAGATAACTGAATTTAAAGTGTTGCTTCCTTTTCAAACTTACTGTTTTTAATATTAAACTTGAGTCATGCAGTCACATAGTGTGGCGCGTAGCCAAGTGGTTAGGGCGTTGGACTAGCGATCTGAAGGTCGTGGGTTCGAGCCTCGGCCAAGGCAGCTTGAGCAAGGCACTTAACCACACAATGCTCCAGTCTACCCAGCTGAGAATGGGTACCGGCAAAAATGCTGGGGGTTAACCTCGCAATAGACTGGTGTCCTATCCGGTGGGGGGAGGGGAGTCTCGTACTCTCAGTCGCTTCACGCCACAGAAACCGGCAGAAGCACTGGCCTAAAGGGCCACCAGGCTTGTAACAGACTTTAATCACATCACCTTATTTTTCTTTATTAGATTGTATATACCAGCTTCAAACACGAGGAGGGTATGCAGCCCATTAGTCCTATTCACTCCTGATTCTCCTGCAGCCCGTGCTGTCTCTCACACATGCCCATCAACACCCCTGTGATTGTTTTTGCTGTTAACATCACCACATTTGTGTTGCAGGCAGTGAGAGTCTCACAGTCCCAATGAGCCAGGATCGGTCTAAACCCCCAGTGCTGCCCATGTCTGGAGTTTTCACTCTGTGGCCAGGTGGGCTTCCGGCAGCTGCTCTGGTTATTAAGTGAACTGGCTAACAAAAGATGGGGAATCATACAGCACAAACAGGCTCTCTATGTCCACATGACCATGCATTGTCTCATTTACCAGTACTTGTTCTATGCTCTAACACATGTATTCTACTTTAATGTTGAGAGATACCAGCTAGTCAGCAATGTATTCCAGATTCCAGCCACAACTTGCATTGAAAAACAATAGGTTCCTTCTAGAACTAAAAACCCCAACCCTAAACCTTTGCCCTCCAGTTTTCAACAAGTTTCTGGTGAAAATTTCTTACATTGTCCATCTTTTATAACGTTTGACCCCCTCCTGCCCCCCAACTCTACTCCATGGAAAACAAACGCAGCCTCTCCTCACAACTGAAACATTCCACCCCAGACAACATCCTTTTGAATCTCCTGAGCACCTTTCCAGAGCAATCACATTTTCTACAGCGTGGGGACCAGAGCGACACACAATTCTATACACCTGTGGCCTAAACAATATTTCCATAAATTTGGACCATAATCTCCCCGTTTGGTATTTTACAGCTCAGCTAATGAAAGTTAGTACCTTCATATATTCAGTATTACCTCATCCATCTGTTTCTCCTTCAATTGGTTTGCTATTTTATCAACTGAATGATACCTGCTATTATCCAAGACTTCACAAATTTTCAAAATTCTACTGCCCATACCTTAATTCGTGCCATCTCATTCACCCACATCATTGGACTCACCACACTACACAAGCTCACAAGCCAGCAATTTGTTATTCAAAATTCTCCTCCTTGGATCAAAATCCCACACTGGATTTACGCACTGACTTTGGTTCCTTGTGGGCTCTCAGGGTCTCACGAATGGCCACTATTTGGCATACCAAGGATGCGGCCTAGAAGACTAGCACGCCTTTGGGGTTTTGGGATTTTGTGGCTCTGGAGGCGGGCAGACTTGAGGTCAGTGCTTCCGCAGCAAATCGACGTGTCATGTGAGATAGAAAATCGAAAGCAGCAAGCTGGCCGTGTGCCCAGCGACCCAAGTTCTTTGGGCAGAGCTTGGAAAAAGCGACGCAACAGACCTATAACCTCGTAAATCAGCGAGTTCTTTGTTATGTCTCTCCTCCTTGCTGTGAAATGGGACACCTCTTTTTCCCTTATTAGGGAAAGAGCCTGTGGTATGTCGAATTACCGGGTGAATGAGTAGTCTTCTGAGGGGACTGCAAGTCTGTGTTTTTCTAGATGCTTTGCTGCACGCTTGAGTGTTCGGTGAGAGGCGCCGATGCTTTTTTTTTACTGGTGGGGGAAGGGGGATCGTCACTTTGCTGCTGCTTACACTTGGGGGGAGGGGGGGAGGAACAGCTTTGGGGTTCTAACATTTAACTGTCATTCTTTGGGGCACTCCTGTTATAAAGAAAAAGAATTTCATCATGTATATTGTATACATTTCTGACATTAAATGCACCTTTGAAACCTTTGATTTGACTCAATCCTTACACCAAGACAGCCCTGTGTATGCTTGGTGTTCCTTTGTACATGGGCTCTTGTGTAGCTCCAGTTTTCTGGCAAGCTATGGTAGTTATTCTCCCAGCTTTATAGAAGTATTCCTTTTCCTACTTCAGAATCCTCTTGAATAAAACTTTTGACCATTGAATTTGTCTCCATGCAGTACATCCTTAATACTCTGATGTCAATAGTCAACTCAAGCACTAATATAGTTGCTATCACAAAGGTGAATTTGACATCATACTTAACGTACAAAAGTGGATTTTCTCCCCACCCAAAAAAAGCTCAGTTTTTGCCATTTGTAAAGAACCACTCTTTCCTTGCACTCCCCATTTATTGGATGCTTTAAATATTCCCACTTGCTTCACTTTTCTTTTTCAACATATGAATAACTACTGCCAAATGTTATTGATTGAAATAGAGATTAGGATTTTTAATTAATTTTACAAAAATTGATATTGCACAATCAGAAGATTAAAGGAATATCCCCCTCTCACGTTGCTCATTTGCAGTGTTTCTCCTTCATCTCCCTGACACATCCTTCCCTCTCAACTCATTAGTTCATCCAACGAGGATAACTAAACAAGAAAACAATTCCTCCATGCAGATTTTTTTTTGTTTAAATTGAATCCAAGGCACTGCTCGGAGAACAGATTGCCTTTTATTGAGTGTTCTCATCTTGCTTAATCAGTGCAGACAAGAGACAGGAAATTCAGCTTCCGTTATATGGCAAACCTAGCCAAGGCATGGGGCCTCATAGGGGCTTTCAGGACTGACTCATACTTTTGAGAAGTTATTTTTAAGCAAAAAAAAACTTAGCAATTTTTTAAACACCAAAACTGGATTGATAGCAAGCAATAAGATAGAACAGCTCAGGCCATTTGGCCAACAATGAGATGTTGACCCTTTAACCCACTCCAAAAATTTAATCCTCCCCTCCCACGTAGTCCTCCATTTTTCCTTCATCTGTGTGCCTATCTAGGAGACTCTTAAATGTCCCTAATATATTTGCCGCCATCTCCACCCTGGCAGCGCATTCCATGCATCTAACATCCTGTGTAAAAACAACAAAAGAACCCTTTCACTGCCATGCTCCTGTACTTTCCTCCAAGTACCTACAAGTTATGCCTGGGGAAAAAGTCTCTGGCTATCCACTCTCTATGCCTCTTCTCTTGTACACCTCTCATTCTTCTTCATTCCAGAGAAAAGCCTTAGTTCAATGAACCAATCCTCACAAGACATGTTCTCTAGTCCAGGCAACATCCTAGCAAATCTCCTCCGCACCCTTTAAAGCTTCCACATCCTCCTTATAAAGGAGGCAACCAGGCTAAACAATACTCCAAGTGTAGTCTAACTGAGAGCTTTATAGAGCTGCAACATTACCTCATGACACCTGAACTCAATCCGTCAACTAATGAAGGCCAATACATCATACGCCTTCATAACCACCCTATCAACTTGCATGTCAACTTTGAAGGATCGGTGGATGTGGATATCAAGAACCTTTGTTCCTCCACACTTTTAAGAATCCTACCATTAACTCTGTATTCTGCCTTCAAGTTCGACTTTGCAAACTAAATCACTTCAGAGTTTTCTGGGTTCAACTCCATCTGCCACTCCCCAACCCAGCACTGCATCCTACATCCTATCAATGTCCCATTGTGACCCGTGACAACCTTCTTCACTATCCACTTCAACCTCTGTATCATCTGCAAACTTACTAACCCACCCTTCTACATCCAAGTTATTTATAAAAATCACAATGAATAAGGGTCTCAGAACAGACCCTTGTGAAACAACACTAATCATTGATCTCCAGCCAGAATATGTTCCATCTACCACCAGCTTCTGCCTTCTATGGGCAAGCCAATTCTGCGTCTATGCAGTCAAATTTCCATGGATACCATACGTGCTGACCTTCTGAATGAGCCAACAATTGGGAACCATGTCAACTACTTCACTAAAATCCATATTCACATCACCTGCTCTACCTTCAGTATGTTTTGCTATTTCCCCAAAGAATTTAATCAGGCTCATGAGGAACGAGCTGCCCTCACAAAGCCATGCTGACTATCCATAGTCAGACTATGCTTCTCCTAATACTCAAATCCTGTCTCTTTGAACCCTCTCTAATAGTTTGCCCACCACCTCCATAACACTCACTGGTCTATAATTCCCAAGGCTATTCCTATTATTTTCCTTGAACCAAAGAATAACATTTGCCACCCTCCAGTCCTCTGGCACTATTTCTGTGGCCAATGGGACACAGGATGGTTGCCAAATATGCAGCAATCTCTTCCCTCACCTCTTGCAGTAACCTGCAAGGTACCCTATCCAGCCCCAGGGTATATCTATCCTAATATTTTTCAAAGGTTACAGCACATCCTCTTTCTTAACCTCAAGATGTTCCAGTATACCAGCCCGTTTTACTCTCAACTCTTTCATCAAGGTCTCTTAATGGTGAACCCAGAAAGAGTATTCGTTAAGCTTTGCCCCTACCTCTGATTCCAGACATTTCTTCTTTTATCTCTGACTGGACCTACCCTCAGTCTAGACACCCTCCTGTTCTTCACACACATGTAGAACACCTTGGGATTTTCCTTAATTCAACCCACCAAGGCCTTTTCATGTCCCCTTTAGCTTATTAGTCCATTCTCAAGCTCCATCCTTACTAACTTAACACTCAAGCACCCTGTCTGATCCTCGCTTCCTAAAGCTTAAGTA
The DNA here is from genome assembly GCF_963921235.1 of Mobula hypostoma. Lineage (NCBI taxonomy): Eukaryota > Metazoa > Chordata > Chondrichthyes > Myliobatiformes > Myliobatidae > Mobula > Mobula hypostoma. Next base: position 27,357,480 of record NC_086119.1, on the reverse strand, counting down.
TGCTTCCTTCTTCCTCTTGACTAGATAGACAATAGGTGCAGGAGTAGGCCATTCAGCCCTTCGAGCCAGCACCGCCATTCACTGTGATCATGGCTGATCATCCACAATCAGTATCCACTTCCTGCCTTATCCCCATAACCTTTGATTCTGCTATCTTTAAGAGCTCTATCCACCTCTTTTTTGAAAGCGTCCAGAGACTTGGCCTCCACAGCCTTCTGGGGCAGAGCATTCCATATATCCACCACTCTTTGGGTGAAAAAGTTTTTCCTCAACTCTGTTCTAAATGGCTGACCCCTAATTCTTAAACTATGGCCTCTGGTTCTGGACTCATCCATCAGCTGGAACATGCTTCCTGCCTCCAGCGTGTCCAATCCCTTAATAATCTTATATGTTTCAATAAGATCCACTCTCAGCCTTCTAAATTCCAGAGTATACAAGCCCAATCGCTCCAATCTTTCGACATATGACAGTCCCGCCATCCCGGGAATTAACCTTGTGAACCTACGCTGCACTCCCTCAATAGCAAGAAAGTCCTTCCTCAATTTGGAGATCAAAACTGCACACAGTACTCCAGGTGTGGTCTCACCAGGGCCCTGTACAGATGCAGAAGGACCTCTTTGCTCTTATACTCAATTCCCTTTGTTATGAAGGCCAGCATGCCATTAGCTTTCTTCACTGCCTGCTGTACTTGCATGCTTGCTTTCAGTGACTGATGTACAAGAACAACTAGATCTCGTTGTGCTTCCCCTTTTCCTAACTTGACTCCATTTAGATAATAATCTGCCTTCCCGTTCTTACCACCAAAGTGGATAACCTCACATTTATCCACATTAAACTGCATCCGCCATGCATCTGCCCACTCACCCAGCCTGTCCAAGTCACCCTGCATTCTCATAACATCCTCTTTACATTTCACACTGCCACCCAGCTTTGTGTCATCGGCAAATTTGCTAATGTTACTTTTAATTCCCTTATCTAAATCATTAATAAATATTGTAAACAGCTGCGGTTCCAGCACTGAACCCTGCGGTACCCCACTGGTCGCCGCCTGCCATTCCGAAAGGGACCCGTTAATCGCTACTCTTTGTTTTCTGTCAGCCAGCCAATTTTCAATCCATGTCAGTACTCTGCCCCCAATACCATGTGCCCTAATTTTGCCCACTAATCTCCTATGTGGGACTTTATCAAAGGCTTTCTGAAAGTCCAGGTACACTACATCCACTGGCTCTCCCTTGTCAATTTTCATAGTTGCATCCTCAAAAAATTCCAGAAGATTAGTCAAGCACGATTTCCCCTTCATAAATCCATGCTGACTCAGACCAATCCTGTTATTTACTATCCAGATGTGTTGTAATTTCATCTTTTATAATTGACTCCAGCATCTTTCCCACCACCGATGTCAGGCTAACCGGTCTATAATTCCCTGTTTTCTCTCTATGTTCCACATCTCGCATTAAGCCTGACTCAAATGGGGCAGACAATTAAGAACCGCATATAAGTGCTTCCTACCAAGAACCCCACACTTCCATTGTGCATTTCCCTGAGTATATCCATTCCCAATTTAAGGTCCAAGTACCTGCCTAATAGCATCAAAATTCTGCTTCCCAAATTAAATTCTTTCCCATACTGTCTGCTTCTATTCATGTCCATGGTCAGGGAATTGTGGGTACTCTTTCCAAAATGTTCACCCATCAAAAGCTGTCACCTGACTAATTCCATTGCCTAGTCTACACATTATGTTGAGCATCCTTCCTGAACACAGCTAACAAATTCCACCCCATCTAATTCTTTTGCATCAAGGAGTTGCAACTCAATATTAGCAAAACTAAAGTCACCCATGACAACAACCCTGTTATTTTTTTTCATCTTTCCAAAATCTGCTTCCATCTGCAGCTCAATATCTTTTTTTTGGGAGGAGGAAATAGAGTGACTGCTCCCTTCCTGTTTCTTTCTTCACCCACACTGACTAGATGACCCCTCCAAGATGCCAGGATAGATGAAGTACAATGCTTTAAGGTGGGCCAATAACAAGGGCCATCATCGCTATGATAATCATACAAGCAGAAGTGAAGCATTTTCTTTTAAAATTAACTTGTAGTAACCTCCCATTAATTTCATGAAGATTTAAAAATAACAACAGTAAATAACTATAGTTACAAAGATAGTCTCAGAGCTTTAGATGTCATTTAAGGGGAATTTTATCTTAAGAATGAGGGATTCTTATGTCATCAGGCTGTGGTAATGAGGAGCTGGGGATGGAAAGCTGAAGTGCACAGTATTAAAGGAATGCTACAAACAATCAATGAATCAGGGGTAAATTAAACTAGTGTCTTTTATATTCTCTTTTAACCACCCTCAAATCTGTGGGATCTTTAGTGGAGCCAGAGTAACGTTAAAATTATCCATTAACAACCAGGAGGGTGAGCACAAGTGGAGTCTCCTGTTTACAGATTTTTTCAACCCAATGAATTAGTTAAGCACTGTATGCCTGAAGATAACCAACAAACCACGACCACTACACAGGCATTGGCACAAGTTATCCATTTTAGATGGAGGGTTAAGAGTGAGATCCATTATAGATAGTCTTTAATTTCTTAATCTTATTTTCTCCGATCATCAGTTTTAAAGTTACTTTTCATTTTTAAAAATGCCACTTTATATTCTCAAGCTAAACCCTCATCTTTTCACTCTGCTGTTGAGTGATGGGGCAGTTGTGTCAGCACCATTGTCTTAAAGCTGTACAAATTCATAAAATTAATATATAAAAACATAAATTGTTGGGGGGGTGGGGAAGAGATAATTTGAGAAATATTTATATTAACTATGCAGTACCTTTCTTCCTTGGTAATGGCTTCATCAAAAACCTGGGACAGACGTTTTAACTGGCCAATTCCAAAGGACACAGTTTCTAGATCTCGGTCAAACTGTCTGTTAACAGATAATGCATACAGATTTTATGTGGATTAAAAACTTCATACTTTTATCATGTTAAGATGCATCAAGAAAGAAAGTCAACTAAAAGGCAGCTGTTTTGTTAATCTACTGATGACCTTCAAAAGATTCATTTCTTCAGGAAACTTCATTCTCCGTGAGCAACAATTTTTAAGCAATCTATCGAATGCAGGATGAAGGAGTCCTCCAGTGGACTTCCTGGAATTCAGTCAGTGATCTGATCTCCTAGCAGGAATGTGGGAGATGGAGCCACGGCCCTGAAGAGGAATGCCTATTCCAATGCGTTAGGAAATTCAGACACTGATAAATCTATTTTAAAAGCCAAACAGGATGCAATCTATATTTTTGTCCTTCCTACTGTGCTTGGTTGAACACTATTACGAAATAAATACTACTATTTAAAACAGAAACGGTACCAATTGCAAATGTTGATCAGTGAACCAATTAATCCTAGTGCATCCTTAATTTCTAGGTGCCCAAAGGTCTTGCACTCCTCTTTAGATACCTGATAAAGAGGGCTGGGGGTTTAGGGGGCAGATAATGATGGGCATGTCAGAAAACCTCACATTTCTGGTCCTGGGCTTCGCCAATGAGATTACAGAGTTCAGGTTAGACAGATATACAGAATGCTCACTCAAACTGTATTGGACTCTTTCTCTGAAGAGCACATTGTCCAGCAATAATACATGGGGCCAGCATGCACAACAGGAACCGGAGTGCATTATAAACACAGATATGATTTTCTCACTCAGGATATGGATATTTGTTCTTTACACGATTTAAGATTAATTTAACAATGTCACTATCTTTTTCCTGTTTGTAGATGCTGGGTTGGTCCAGCATTGCCCAAATCAGGCACTAAGAGCAGAACAATAGATAACACAATCAAATTGTACACGATAAAACAACAGGATGCAATCTATCTTTTCCTCCTTCCTACTGTGTTTGGTTGAACATTATTATGAAATAAATGCTACTATTTAAAACAGAAACTGTGTGTGATCAGTGTGATCACAGATCTGTGATGGCAAGCTACCCAGATCAGCAACAGTTTAACTAAATGGACCAAGGTGACTACTGTGACAAAAGGAAATGTCCAGCAGATAACATGCAACAAAAACTTCTGGGAAAACTTCTGCAGATCTGGAATAAAAGTAACTTTGTGCAAGACCTCTAGCGATCAGGCAGCATCTGTGGAGAAAAGATACAGGAGCAACATTCCAGGTTGACAACACTGCTGTGGTACACAGTGTAGCAGCTAGCATAACACCATTAGAGTGTCACCGCCTGCAAGGAGTTTGTATGTTCTCCCCGTAACCATGTGGGTTTCCTCTGGGTGCTCCAATTTCCTCTCAAATTCCAAAGTGTGCTGACACTGCAGGCTGTCCAGCACAATCCTTGCTGATTTGCTTTGGCATTTCACTGTGTATCAATGCACAGGTGACAATGCTGATCTTTCGCCAGAACTGCAAATACCAAGAAATAGGAACTGATGGAAAGTCAATGACAAAACTGTTAACCCTGTTTCTTTGTCCACAGACACTTTCTGTCCTGATCAGTGCTCCCAGTTTTGTGCTATTTCTCTCAAGTTAAACTGTTTTATAATGATCCTTCTCGTTCCAGCTCTTCACCTACTGAGTGCTGCTGGCAACATTACCAGAGGCAATAGTTTGTGGTTCTGTGTCCTGCTCAAATACCTGTCTAGATGCCCCTGTTACTCATCCTGCTTCCACCAACTTCACTGGGATGTCCTTCTAGAACATTACCCCCTCCACCCTTAATTACTATGTGAAAATAATTACCTCACAAATCCCCTTCAAACATTCTCCCCCTCAACTTTAGTCCATATCCTCCTGCTTTGGATGCCCATCTTGACTATGCCTCACAATTTTATATAGCTCTGTCATGTTACCTCTCAGACTCCTTCACTTCAGGGAAAAGGCACAGCCTAATTAATCTTTCCTTGTAACTCAAGCCCCGCCAACACAGCGAGGCTTTTTATTGCTTCAATATTTACAGCACAAATTCATCCCGCATAAAATGTCAATTTTTTTTGGGGGGGCCCCAACTTCCTTTCATTCAAAATATTTCATCAAGATGTCCTCAACACCCACTTTTGATGCATTTCACACACACACGTCTAGCTGCTCCATTTAAGCTAGATTGTTTGGTTGTACCTTTGCTTGCTAATGGCCCTCGGTGTGCCATAGGGACTCTTCAATGCAGCAGATCTAATCGACCTTCTCAAAGGGAGCCCATCCTTGCCTAGTTGGCCTGGAGGGCCAACATCCCTCCAGCTGGCCTTCGAACTGCCAGGAGTGCGTCTCCCGCTGGGTGGGGTCCCGCGGAGCCTCCCTTCCGTGCTGCGAGGGGTCCTGCGTGGTGTTCTTTTCTTTGAACCACTCCCAGGTGTTCGAGGAGTTTCGGTCTTTGAAGGAGTGACCACCAGGAACTCACTGCGACTCTGCCGTCTCTTCTGGAGTTTCTGTAAAAGTCATAATAGTCAGTGCGCAACATCAAAAACTAGCAGAAATATGAATAGTTTTAGCACAAAATATAAAAGGACTGTCCTAAAGCTAACAAACTTCACCCGTGATTCTGTTAACCATCTCAGCATTATAGCCATTGAGACTATCAGTACTTCACCCCTTTAGTACTCTCTAGTATAGGTTTGAAGGGATTGATATTTACTGCCATTTATTTCCTTTTCCTATGCTCCATTTTGTTGTTGTTTCTTTTCACACCATGTGGCACACTGAGCAGCATTTTTTTTGCTCAATCTAGCAAGGAGCCTGCTGGATCTGAGCTCAGGACCGTTTGCCTCAAAGTCTGGTGCCGATATCACTACGCCACCAGCTGGCTACGCACCATTTTGTAGAACTGACACCACATTGAAAGCATTGGCTGTGTTTGTGAAGGGGGGAAATGACCTCACCACCATGACCCAAGTTAGCTTGAAATGACCCAAGTACGGACACAAGTCTGGATGGCAAAAGGTACATATAAGGAGGTTAAATGATGGAGATTCTTCCATTGAATTGTTCATGATTCCTGGAGTTTTGGACAATTATTTCCAATGTCTGAAGGGGGTTAGAGAGCGGCTGTCTACAATTAGGTATGATCATTTAGTATCAAATGTTTACAAAACGAAAACTGGCAACAGGGCAATCTGGATCTAAACAACAAAATCCACAAGGTATGTGGGCATCCCACGGTAAATGCAACAGGAAGCTTCTGAATGCAAAATATTCAATGGATTTTCCTTTTAATATATAAAAAGAATTGGCAACAGAACTTGAGTCAAGTAACAAGTTCAACAGTGATAGTGATGCTTTCCTTCTAATCATATTTGATGCTTCCTTAAAATCTTTTTGATATCAATAATTTATATTTCACTAGACTTGACATTAAATTGATTCATTAACAAACTGTGAAAGCAAAATCCATCAGTCCTCATGCTCCTTACAGTACAATCCTGAAATTAAAAAAAAAACAAGTTGAAGGAGCAAGCAGTTTTTGTAAATCCATGTTGGTTTGCCTAATCCTATGACTATTAACAAAATATCCTGTCGTCATTTCCTTTGTCGATTATAGCATATACCACCATGGATAATAAACTCTCTGGTGTTCCATTTCATCTCTTCCTCCTTTATTAAATATGTTCAACATTCCGTGAGGGTTGTTCCACAATCCATGGTATTTGGGAAGATGGAAAACAGCATATCCATTATCTCTACCGTTAACTCCTTCAAAACATTATGAAACTTGTTACGTCTGTGATTATTTATCACTTTTTGGTCCCATTAATTCCACCAAGTCATTATTTTTTTTAAAAAAAAAGACAACCAATATTAATATCTGACTTCATCATTCACCCTGAACTCATACCCACCACTTCTGGAAGGTTTGCTGTGTCTTTAGTCTGGATTAGTAATTCTCAACCGTTTTTTGGCCATGGCCCCCTTAGGAGCTCTTCTCAGGTTCCAGGGCTCCCCTTTCTAACAGGGATGTCACCCGGAGCCAGGGATTCCCCCCCCCCCCCGTGACTTCATATACAGTAATAAACACTTTTCACAACCTACCTTAACGTATAATATATCCAAACACATATACTTTAAAGTTACTAGGCTAAAAAAGACCTAGCAAGACACACTGATCTTCGGAGAATGAAGTATGGCGATAATGGATGCAAGAAGCCTTGATTGAATACGTTGACCCGGTGCAGTCTGATTCGTGACTGCCTCTGAAGTGAGGCTGTGTGGGAGGAGCACAATGAATTTACCAGGTGCGCCAAATTAAAACGGTGTGTTGGAAAGACATTATAAATAGGAAGGAAACTATCGACTCCAATGAAGGTTGCTGCTTGGGTATTTCATTGGTTCACTTACCAGGGCCCCCATAAACCCTTGGGGCTCCCCTTCTCACAGTTTTCGGTCAGTGGCCCCCTTTAAATGCACCAGGGCCCCCAAGGGGGCCAATATGGCTCCCGCTGAGAATGGCTGGTCTAGATAGCCAAAATATTTGTTCAATATCTTTGTTATTGTTTTATTTCACCAATTCCTTGTCCAATAGAATCTGAAAGTTAAATTTTGCTAAAGCTTTTCCTTTCTGGACATTCAAATGAGCTCTGCCAATCAGCTGTGCTCATTATAATTCTGTTTTCCATTTATCCTTTCCTTATCAAGATCTGTTTTATCCTTGGTTGAATTCTGAAATGTTTCTAACCCATAGGTGTGCAGTGTTACTGGTACACCTAACCCTTGAATTAGTACTCGATACTGACATGGCTTAACTAGTTTCCCAAATTACATTTTTTTCCTGCCTTAAATGTGAGTATTTGTTTGTAAAATGTTTGTAAAAAAAAAGCAGTGTTTCAGACTTTACATTCCTATAACACAAGACTCCAATGTGATAAATATAGGAGCAGACTGAAATGGACAGAGACAGTTGATAAATTGCACATTCCAGCCAAATCAGAATGAAACTGGTTAGCAGCCACCTCAAGCATCAACTCCATTCTCCTAACCTTTCAAAGCCATTCTGCTCCACCAACTTAGTTGACACTAACAGCTGCTAAATTGTCAGCCTTTTGTTTACATCCGACTCCCAAATGAATTCTAACCCGCCAGTTCCTGCACCTCATCTAGAGAGCCATCCCATTCCAGGCGGAGGAAAGTTTAATAAACTACTGGCGATAATTTACAGCTTCCAGTTCAAGAAACCCAGCAATTGCTAAAACTGTTTATTTTCAAAACTTAAAACAGCACCATCTTAATTCAGGACTTTAAGAAAAGTGATTCACGATGCTTCCATTAAAGCACAGCTTATCCATCAAGTAGGCGACAAATCAATTCTATGGTTTTTTGCCTGACCATTATAGGAAATCTTAATCACACTGCTCATTGATAGCTCTTTTCAATAGCACGTCAGATTGGTAGAGCAGTGCCATAATGCAGTGGAGGGCATGATGTGAGCCTATAGAAGGCTTTGCTGTGCTGAACCTACTCGCCCCTTGGCATTATGGAGCCTACAAAGAAAAGAGCCATCAGGACTGTCAGAGGCTGCTGAGGGAGCCTCTAAATGACTCTGGATCAAGAGGTGCAAGTCATGGACCAGTGCTGCTGGGACACAACCCAGGGCCTGATCAACCCTGGCTGGGTCGCCTGGGCAAGAATGTGATGTTGAAAGACCTGATGACCCTAGGTTACAACACTGTTGTCCCAGTGCATCCTCGGTTGCATTGCAGCATCAAATGTACCAACACTTAAGCCTGATTTATACTTCTGCGTCAATGCATCGCCGCAAACCCGACGCGGAACCCTACACGAGTGCCTGCGTTGCTGCGACGCGCACCTCTCCCAAAATGTAACTACGCGTCGCGGCAACGCAGACTGCAAAAGCTGTGATTGGTCCGCTTGGTAGCATCGCATTTCCTCCTACGCTGCAATAGCTTCCCCTTGGGTGACTGAATGGCAGGGAAGGAACTCAGGCTGCATTGCTTTCCATAAAGCTTTACAAACCTCCAAAATTATGGAGGACACATCTCGCTTTTACGAAAAAGGACGCTCGCTTCTTATTTACCCCGAGAAAGACCACCATGACCATGAAGCCTTGCACGGTCAGGTGTGTGCGCATGCGCAAATTGCAAAGCAATGCAGACATACCAACACACAAGTATAAATGCTCACAACGCACGTAGGCCACTTGCGTAGGTTACGGCATCGAGTTAACGCAGAAGTATAAATCAGGCTTTAATATAATGACACAAATGCACACTCATTTCATTTTATTTCTCCCCCCCGCAATGCCTCCTGATACTCAACGATGCCTCAATTTGGAATGGAAGAGGACAGAACTCGCATTTGTTGTGCACCCATCATAATATTCCTAAACAAGGAGGTTGTGCATTCTCCACGTAACCACAGGGGTTTCCTCCAAGTACTCCAGTTCCCTTCCACATACCGAAGATGTACGGTTAGGATTGCCAAGTTGTGGAAATGCACGGAGACACTCGCGGGCTGCCCCCAGCATGATTTTCATCGATTAGATTTGTTGGAAAACACATCTCACCATGTTTCAATGTTGCACTGTACATATGACAAACAAAGCTAATCTTGAAAATCTTTAATATTCTACAACCCAAAAGATCTTCACATGTAGTCAACATTATGCAGGAATTTTTGTTTTGCACAACACATTCTGACACAGATAGCAAAGTTGACAAAGGGCAAGATTTTGGCTAAGATTCACAGTAAAGCTCCCCGATGATGTTTGTAGTGCTGGAGTTACACAGCAATGCAAAAAAAAAACAATTTTACTGTCCACATACCCCATCAACTCTCTTGGATTCCACCTTGCACCTGTATTAGGACAATCTTAAATGGCCATTCAGACTACAAACCAGCAAGTCTAATGATAGCATCAGACTTTGGCTATGTGTAACCAGAGATAATTTCTAAAGCAAGCACATGTTCGGCACAGCATTGTGGGCTGAAGGGCCTGTATTGCGCTGTAGGTTTTCTATGTTTCTATTTCAGAGGTATAGAATACAAGAGCAGGGATGTGATGCTGAGGCTTTATAAGGCACTGATGAGGTCTCATCTCGAGTATTGTGAATAGTCTTGGGCTCCCCATCAAAGAAAAGATGTGCTGGCATTGGAGAGGATTCAGAGGCTTACGAGGGTGATTCCAGGAATGAAAGGGTTATCATATGAGGAACGTTTGATAGCTCTGGGCCTGCACCTGCTGGAATTTAGGACGGGGGTGGGGTGGGGTGGGGATCTCATTGAAACTTCTAATGTTGAAAGGCCGAGACAGGAAATATGGAAAGGACGTTTCCCATGGTGGGGGAGTCTAGGACAGGAGGGCAGAGCCTCGGGATAGAGGGGCGTCCATTTAAAACAGACGTGGAGAAATTTCTTTAGCCAGAGGGTGATAAATTTGTGGAACTTATTACCACAGGCAGCTGTGGAGGCCAGGTCATTGGGTGTGTTTAAGGCAGAGCTTGATAGGTTCTTGATTGGACACAGCATCAAAGGTTACGGGGAGAAGGCCAAGGAGGGGAAAAAAGCATCAGCCATTATTGACTGGAAGAGCAGACTCAATGGGCCAAATGGCCTAATTCTACTCCTATGTTTTATGGGCTAAATGCTTGAAGTTATTGGGAGAAGCCCATGCAACCTTAGGGACAGCATGCAAGTTTCACACCGACGTCACTGGAGGTTGGGATTGAAACCAGGCCACTGGAACTGTGAGGAAACAGCTGCATTTGCTCCTTCACTGGGCTGCTCATGGGTGCGATGCAGAATATTAACATTTCCCGAACCTCACCAGCGCGTTGCCCACTGTAGTACTAATCTGACTTGAAGGGGAGAATGTTAACTAATGAAGGCATGCTCCCCATCCTATGAAACTGAGAATTCTCTAACAGTGTCCAACCCATTTCACAACGATCTCATTGTTGATTCTTGGTTTAGGCTATATTTAAGGTGGTAATAAGTATTGTAGATTTATTGGAGATACAAGAGAACGCAGATGCCGGAATCCGGAGTAAAAACACAATAAGTGCTGTAGGAACTCAGCAGATAGATATATAGACCATGATCACCCATGTCATATGACACTGCACACAACACGAACTGTGCAAAAGTTAGGCACCCGAGCTATGGGCTAGTTTCCTCCACAGATGCTGTCTGGACTGCTGTGTTTCTACAGTTTTTTTTTGCTGTAGATTTATTTTTATTTACCCCAAAAGGACAATTAAAACCCCAAGTTGTAAAAGGAGCACATGGTCACAGACACCTTTAATGCATCTGACAGCTGTAGCTTTTAAAATGTTAGTTTTGATAAGATTATCAACAACACTATTCCAGGTGAGCCTTTAACAGTACTAGAATCCATTGAACAAAGCAAAAAAAAAGAAATGCCACTTTATGAAAAGACGTGCCAGAAGAGTGGAAGTGTTGACAAATGTAGCGTTAACAAATGAAACCAGCGATAGCATCTACGGAACCGACCACATTCCCAGACGACTGGAAATGACACCTTGAGATTTATTTCACAAGGCACTCTGCACTTAGAAATAAATCTTTGAAGTTGACCGTGTGGAAAGTGTATCCTCCAAAAGACAGGATTACTAATTTAAATGAGATTGAATTGGAACAGATGATCATGTGCAGAAAGCTGAGACACTTGAGTTCCTCTTAATTTTCTGGATCTGCTCTAATTAGCTTATAGACAGTACAGGTCAAGAACCAATTTCATTTCATTGGCTCTCCACTCAGCTCTACAATGCCTAGACAATGAAGATGCATATATCAGGATGCTCTTCACTGACTACAGCTCAGCTTTCAAGTCTATCAATAAGCTCTGAGACCTAGGCCTCAATATCTCCTTTTGCAAATAGATCTTCAGTGTCAGACTCCAGTTGGTACTAATCGGCAACATCTCCTCCATCATCACCATCAGTACAGGTTAACCAGAGGGCTTAGTCCCCTGCTTTGCTCACTTTATACATATGATCACGTGGCTAAGTACATCTCCAATGCTGATGACACCACTGATGTTGACCAAATCAAAGGTGGTGAGGGATCAGCATGCAAGGAGATTGAAAGGCTGGTTGAGTAGCAAAACAACCTCTCACTTAACGTCAGCAAAACCAAAGAACTGATTATTGACTACAGGAGAAAGACAAAAGTCCATGACCAGTCCTCATTAGAGGAATGGATATGGAAAGGATCAGTCGCTTCAAATTCCTGGGACCAGCACACAAGTGCCATCACAAAGAAGGCATGTCAGCACTTCTGCTTTCTTAGAAACCTGCAGCTATTCAGCATGTAACCAAGAAATTTGACAGACTCCAACAGACGCAATGGGAAGCACAACTAGTTGCACCATGGCCTGGTATGGAAGTACCAATGCGAGAAACAGAAAAGGCTACAGAAAATTGTAGATACAGCCCAGTCCATCACTGACAAAGCCCTCCTCACCATTGCGTAAACTCGTATGGAACTCTGCTACAAGAAAGCAGCATCTAAACACTCCCATCGTCCAGAACATGCCCTCTCCTTGCTACTACCATCAGGCAGGAGGTACAGAAGCCCTGGGTCCCACATTGCTAGGTTCAAGAACAGTTATTTCCCTACAACCATCAGGCTCACGAACTGGTGTGTAAACTTCATTCACCACTACAATGAACTGATTCTACGATCTACAAACTCACTTTCAAGTACTTTCTCCAACAAATATCCTCAGTACTATTTTTTTTAAGTTTGTCTTTTTGCACATTGGTGTTTGTCATCCTGTCTTCATGTATAGTTTTGTAAAATTCTGTTGCATTTCTTTTTCCCTGAAAACACCTTCGAGAAAATGAATCTCAAGCTAGTTTATAGTAAAATGCAGGATTTGATAACAAATTGACTTTGAATTCGCTTTTGAAACCTGTCCAAGCTGGTAAAACCTAGAAAACAAGGACACTTGTGTCAGAATGCTGTTTCAGGGTTTCAGTTCAGCATTCAACACTATTGCTCTACAAACCTCGGTGTGCAAACTCCTACTCCTCAGTCTAAATACACCACCATGCAACTGGGTGTTGGACTTCCCAACCAACAGACCTCAGGCAGTCAGGATGCACAACCACTCCCTCCTCTCATCATAGGTGACCCAGGGCTGTGCACGGAGCCCATTGCTGTACACTGCTCACACGTGACTGCACAGCTAAACACCTGAACAATCACATCGAGTCCCACCACTGTCATGCCATCAATAAGATAGCCTACAGAGGTGGTGGAAGAGTTCAAGACCTGGTACCAGGCAAATAACCTCTCCCTTAACCATCTCCTTTGTCTTGTAGACATTATCAACTTCAGGACAACTTGCATTACTCACACTTATTGGTGACTCAGCAGTGGAAAACTGCAAACCGTTTCAAACTCCTGGGAGTGCACATCTTGCACAAACCCTCATGGCCCCAGAACACAACTTACACAATCAAGAAAGTTCACCAATGCCTCTACTTTCTGAGAATGCTGAAGAGATCTGGACTTTTGCACATCTACATTCACATCCTTCTATAGAAGTGCAGTAGAGAGCATCCCATCAAGCTGCATCACTGCTTGATACAGAAACTGCACTGTGGCAGACAGGAAGGCTCTACAACAATCAAAACTGCCCAATGCACCACTGCCAACAGCCTATCTGCCATGCCATCAAGCATGTATACAGAAAGGAATTGGAAAAGGGCAGGTATGTGAAGAATTTCACCCTGCTCAGATAGTTTGTTCAGTCCCATTAGGGAGAAAGCTGTGTTGCATCCACAACAGGACCATTAGACTCAAAAACACTTACTTTTCAAGCAGCAAGGTCGACCAACTCCTTCATCCACCAACTCCAGCACTACTTTTATTATTTCTCATCAGCCACCTCATGTACTGTACAACCTAACTTCACTTTATGGATATACAATCAATGTATACAAGCTACATGTATTTATATTTCTGCCTTTTTAAATTATTGTTATTGTGTTCTTTGTGCTGCATTGGATCCAGAGTAACAAATCAATCTGTGTACAGGAAAGGACACTGATCAATTTTGAGTAATACAAACACTACAATCACTTAGTGGCCAAGACTGCTTTGTAAACGGGTAAAGCAATTTTTTTTTTTGCTTTGCTCATTTACAGTTTCACCAGAAGCATCAATTGATTATTTATTACAACACAATCTGCTGATGGAACTCAGCAGATTGAGTAGCATCTGTGCAGGCTTTTGTCCCAAAACATTTTTTCCATCTCTCTCCCACTGATGTTGCTCAACCCATACAGTGTTGCTCCAGATTCCAGCGTCTGCCGTCTGTTGTCTCCATGGTCACATCGCTACTACCTATTCGCCTTCCCTCATTGTTTTTCTTGCTTGGGATCCTCACAAAAGTGAGGAATCTTCCCTCTGGTGCCCCTCACCCCCTTTCTCCCATGGTCCACCCTCCTCTATCAGATTCCTCCTCCTTTTCCACCTATCACCTCTCAGCTTTTTAGCTACACACCCCCTCTCCAACCCCCCCCCCTCGCCTGGTTTCAGCTACCACCTTCTAGCTTGTACTCCCTCCCCCCCTTTTTATTCCCGCTTCCGCCTCCTTCCAGTCCTGAACCTTCTCAGCCCGAATCGCCCGACTGTTCATTTCCCTCCACAGATGCTGCCCGACCTGCTGAGTTCTTCCAGCATTTCGTGTGTGTTGCTCTGAGTTGGGAACGCAGCTCAATCCGCCACTGACCCTGCACCCAGTTGTGCAGCCTACATAATCAGTGACCCCCCCACCCCCCACCGTCAGTCTCTCTTCTACCGCTACCACTGCGCTGTAGGCACAAAAGGTTGATAACACACCGGCTCAAGGACAAGTAACTAGACTCTTGGATGGACTCGATTTCTCAAACTACCTCGTCACTATATCGACTTGCGTTGCACTTGCTCTGAATGTAAGACTACACTGGGCGTTTTCCTGTACGGAATAATCAGGCCGGAGGCCGCGCAAGCGGACGCTTTTTGCCGTATCTCTCTAAATATGACAGTAATAAACCAGTACCAAATCAGAAGTGCAGTTACCCGAGTGAAAGCTGCCAGTAATAATACCACATGTAACCAAACACCGTCGCTTGCGGGACCGCGCCAGGACCCTGGGGCATGCCACATCAGCTTATTTAAATTCAACCCACCGTACACATTGAGAAAACTGTTATAGTTGAGTCCACGGGGAGGGGAAATGGGCTGGATCGTCTAGCGCAAGGCAAAAGGCAAAAACCCAAAACCCTTCCCCTTCCCCTTCCCCTTCCCTGCTACTTTCCAGATGGTGGGTAACTCTAAGAGGGAGAGATATAGTTGGGGTTATTTCCGGCGCCCGTCAGCGGGACGCGATGCTATTGTCAAAGAACGAGGTTGACCGAAGACAAGAACGTTATGGAGTTCCTTGACATCGTGAACTACTAAACATTTATGTACCGAACATCTCGTATCTACTCTTTAAGTAACAGTTAAGGATTGTTTTAAATGGATTCACTGTATTTCTTTTTTGTACGTGTACGCTTCTCATGTTTTATGGCTGGATTTGTTTTCGATTTAATGGTCTCGCTAGTTTAATACTAGCTGATAGCATTTTGCAAACGATTTAACTCTAGACGCAGCTCATCACATTTTGCATTATAATTAACATCCTGAACCTGCAAAATCCCAGCTACCCCAATTATGGGCGACTACTCTAACTTTTCTCTGATGCCCGTTCCTATTGAACGTAATTTGTATTAAATATTAGCAGCTTCATTAAACCCGCCACGATGGGAAGGTGCGATGCGGCAAGCGGTTTACCTGGGAGACGTTACCCCATGTGTTCCTCGCCGTCCGCCCCAGGGCTTTAATAGCAGTGGGCTTCTTGCCGAGCTCCAGGCTCTCCCAGGTTGGAGTGTGCTCCACGTTAAAGTCCACCTGCTTGAGAGGCAGTCTCTTCCTCAGGGACATGCGGAGTGCGTTGAGGGAGCTGGACGACGGCTTCCTCCTCAGTACGTCGGCTTGAGGGCTGTCGTCTTCCTCCTGCAAAGGCTGCCGCTGCCTCCTCCAGCCTGTGGCCATAGACTCCATGATCCTCGCCTGCATACCGCTCTCCCTCTGCTAATTGTTTCTTCAGTATTTTTTGAATTTGGCGCAACTTAAGAGCCGGACGATATTCCCGCGATCTGATTGGACAACTGTACGAGATCACGAGTTTCTCTTCCTGTTGATTGGCTGCGGCTTTCATCACTAGCTCTGCAATGAATGGAATTGTTCCCTCTCCGGGGATTGACCACAAAGCTGTTCCTGCATTATCTGACCTCTCTTCAGGATTGTTGAGAAAAATAATACCGGTGGGATGATGCGCGGCAATTTGATGGTAATTTATTCTGCATTCGTGTGAATTGTACTCCAGGGAGCGCGAAGCGCAGAATCAAATATCGCTGTGATGATTGTACGCTCTGGTATCAATTGCTTGGCGACAATAAAGTATAAAGAATTCGGCGCCCTCTGGCGTTGCCTCGTAGTGGTTACAGTCTGCAGTTCCAATTTCCAAATAGCGGAAGTTTGGGAAAGTTATTACCCCTTTGAGGGAATAAATCCTGTTTCCAAAGATGTCTAATTTTTAAGGAAATATTTGATGCTCGTTGGTTGATTGCAGAATCAAGAATAATGTGACCACGTGAGAATAGATACGGAAAAGTATACCTTTCCTTTTTTTTCCTGTAATGTACGAAGAACATGTACGACGTACTGCGTAAACTTCTTGTGTATATTAAAGATTTAAAGGACAATTGAAGTGACTTGGATTTCTCTCTTTAAAGCTGAAGGATTTTAGCGAGTGAAACTTAAACTGCTTGCTCAAAAATATGATTGACTCTTACTCATTGCATTTTACATTTTGTCAAAAGAACCGCTTTTGAGATAAGGAAGCTGATTTGGTTTCAACTTTTTTTGAGGAGATGAGCACATCAAGGTCAACAGGATCATTGTAAAATAAAGGGAGACTGGATAAGAACCAAGCCGTGTGTTAATGAATAGTTAACTCCACAGTCTCCCGAAGAAACACACTGGATATTCTACGCGTAAACATGCATTGTCAGTAACTCCGTGTATCAGTAACAATGTTTTTAATGGTAATTAAGCAAAATTGAAAAGTTGAATCTACCTTCCATCCTGAAAAAGTAAAGAAAGAACATAAACATTTTTTTCAATTTTCTGTTTCCTGCGTATATTTTGGTCTTCTGTAATTCAATTTAAACATTGCTCAAACAGAAAATGGAAAGGAAATTCTTAGAATCGTGGATTCAAAGATAAAAGTAGACAGGCTAGAAATTGGAATAAGAACAGAAGGTGCATCAGTAATAAAAACTATGTTGTAAATACTCAGCAGGTCAGGCAGCATCTGACATAGCAGGTCATCAATGGACTGAAACATCACCACTTTTCCTCTTTTTGTAGATGCTGTTTGTCCTCTGAATACTTCAACAGTTTTGTTTTATCCGCTGCATTTTCTTTGTCCACGTACTTCATTGGGAGGAACTGCAATAGCTATTTGCATCAAGCCCCACCTTATCTCTGTGTATTAACTTACATTTCTATGGCTCCAGTATATAATGGAGGTTGTGTGATAAATATTAATTGGTAACCTGAACTGTACAATCTCCTCCTTCCTATAATTGGTCAAATTTTGAAAACTGCTTGCAATCAGTCCTTCCATGATTTGCAATCAATGACATAGCACCTATATAATTATTTAAAAAGGTAATGAAACTGTTTGGGACTTGAATAGTTCCACACATAGTCATTCATTTCTTTACAGAAGTTTCGCTTTGTTAACTGGTCTATAGGCAACATGTTGAGAAAGTGGTTAACAAGACAAAACTTGTTTCTGCTGGAGGACTTCTAGATGTAATTAGATAACACCTAATTAAAGATACAAATGAATGAGGCACACAGCAAAAGGAAAATAGAAAAAAAGTCACATGATCCACTAACATATTAGCTCAATAAGAGCTTTGCCTTTTAGCTTGGTTGTTTTTCTGAGTGTCATTGTAAGGAGACCGGGCATCACAAGGTTCCACCATATCCTGTTGTTGGGCTGTGATAAATGGAGAAGAAAGCTGACGTTCACAGCACTGACTTGAGCAGAAGGTAAAATGTAGAAAGATAATTAAAATTTGGTTGCTGATTTACAGTAGAGACTAGTGTATAGCTCTATGTTATGAAATGCATCAGACCATCAATTACTTCTAATGCTGCATCCTGATTATTTTCACTACCAAACATCTGAAAAGGTATTAAATATCCTTACATGTACATCTGTTACCTTTGGCTGCTTTGCATAAAATTCCAATATTCATTAAGCTTTCCTCAAAAGAAAATTTGAAAGGATTGTTGCTATGCGAAAAAACAGGTCCGGAAAAGGTTCTTGTGAAGTAAAAACATCGACACAACCTGGCTGGAGCTTTTCCATGCTGTGATTTTAGTGTAGAGTAACTAAAGGAAATGTATAGCAGATTTCAGCAATCAAATCTACTCCACTCCTCAAATTGTCCAATTATTTTTTTTCAAATCTTTTTATTATTATTATATTTATATTTTTATTATTATATTATTCAAAAAAAAATGAGTACATCGAAGTAACAACGCTTACAATGTCTCAAGGGGAAAAAAAGGCATTATCTTAAAGATTGAAAAACTTTGTGATAATAAAAAAAACCCTACTAAGTAGAAAAAGTGGGGAAAAAACCATTAGGTGTACAACCCCGGAGCCATGCGTCATACAAAAAGCTTCTAAAAATAAACATCAAATTGCCAGCAAGAAGGAAAAATATACCAAAAAATTTACAATTAGATCATGGAAAAAATCTATCAATTAGCTCAAATTGTCCAATTTTTATACTTTGTCCTATTCAACTTGTCTTAAAAATAAAAATAAGTAGCCTGAACACAAACTCTGCCGTGGATGGTCACACACCCAGCTGATGAGGAGGGTTGGGCATGGGGTGAGTAACCCTATCATGTAAATACCCAGTGCTACAGAAATGGCAGCAGAAGACCTCATCCCTGGGGGAGGAGGGATGTGTCAAGAAGATGGACTACACTTAGAGACAACATGATGGACTGGTCCAGGCCGGAAGACACTGGCAAACTACTGTCGGTGACCTATGCCCCAGTTGGGGTGATGGGACTTAACCATATAACCATATAACAATTACAGCACAGAAACAGGTCATCTCGGCCCTTCTAGTCTGTGCTGAACTCTTATCCTATCCTATTCCCACCGACCCGCACTCAGCCCATAACCTTCCATTCCTTTCCTGTCCATATTTCTATCAAATTTAACTTTAAACGACAACATAGAACTTGCCTCAATCACTTCCGCTGGAAGCTCTTTCCACACAGCTACCACTCTCTGAGTAAAGAACTTCCCCCTCATGTTACCCCTAAACTTTTGTCCTCTAATTCTCAACCCATGCCCTGTTGTTTGAATCTTCCCCACTCTCAATGGAAAAAGTCTAACCACGTCAACTCTGTCAATGCCCCTCATAATTTTAAACACCTTATCAAGTCTCCCCGAGGGAGATTAATATGGAAGTAGTAAAATGGATTCAGCAGTGGCTCAATGGGAGATGCCAGAGAGTAGTGGTGGATAACTGTGTGTCAGATGTCAGACTGTGTGTAGTGGTGTGCCTCAAGGATCTGTACTGGGTCCAATGTTGTTTGTAATATATATTAATGATCTGGACGATGGGATGGTAAATTGGATTAGTAAGTATGCAGATGATACTAAGATAGGTGGTGTTGTGGATGATGAGGTAGGTTTTCAAAACTTGCAGAGAGATTTAGGACAGTTAGAAGAGTGGGCTGAAAGATGGCAGATGGAGTTTAATGCTGAAAAATGTGAGGTGCTACATTTTGGGAGCATTAAGAAGAAGCTTGCACACAAATTTAGTTTTAAAAAAAATAGGACCCACCCACAGCATCACAGTATTTGTGTAGTCTTGTGCATTTAATGAGGAGCTGCTTTGGAATTGCAAATGGTGAATCTGAAAAAATGAAGCCAATAGTCACTTCACATTTATCTTTAGATCAAGTCTAACTGTTTGATTCTACCTAGTACCTCTTTCACCCAGGCATTATCAAAAACCATCACATTTTCATATCCCTGGACTCTCCCAGAACAGTTTTCTAGCCTATGAGGTACTTCTGAAGATTGATTAATGCTTTAGTTATGTGTTGGCTGATGGCTGTGGACTACATTCCCCCAGTTCATCCATTTACCACTTGGGGTAGTTTACATTAGCCAGTTGTCCTACCAACCAGCATGCAGTGGACTGAAATGAGAAATTTCTTCATGCAGAGGGCAGTGAATCTGATTGTAAATGTTAATTTAATTGATGTAAATGCTTTCTATATTACATTCTAATAGCAGGTTTAATTTGTAATATTATTTGTTAGAGGTAGTTGCAACCATCCAAGATTCCCAATGTCTTTGGCAGCAGATGGAGCGTTGGCTCCACTATGACCTTTCATGGAATTTATGATTGGAAGTATGGGATCTTGCTGATCAACTCAGTGCCGGCTTCATGCAACAGGTTGTCACGCTGATGGCTCCTATCCAGAAGGAACCTATCTGGCAGGCACAAGAAAAGTGTATGACTGGCAAGCAGCTTTAAGCTTTTATTGTCCCACATTGATTCTGCAAATGCTGAATTCCTGATAGACCTGTGGTACCTGACAAAATAACGCTATTTCAGGTTGACAAGACACCTTTCTGGGCCCTGCTGCTATCTCAACTGATCCTGTTGTTCACCGACGTGAATAGAGTTGTTTCATTGGGTTTTTGGGTTTTTTTTTTGCATGGCTGCTTATTTAACCTGAGGCTGTTGTCACCTGCACCTTACTGTGTTAATAGTGCCAAGAAAATAACTTTCTCAGAGTGTGTCCCAGCAGCCAGTCCATGAAGACCTCACTGAAAGATGTTGGTTGGTGATTGTCCGTCGTGTCCGAAGATGACGGGAAACCTGTGCGGGAGAGTTTTAAAGTGGAAAAGCCATTGTACTGGGGTAGTTCCACTCTCTTGACCTCAAAAGTCGATGTCCAGTGGTATGAACAACCGTCACAAACTGGAGTCTTCCTTGGTTGCAGTGGATGACCATGACATCTTCTGTGCCTTGTCATGCTGTTTGCTCTCCACAGAGCATTGCACTGCTGCCTTCCTGGCCATTGGATCTCACTGTAGATCACTTGCTAGGACAGCCGTGTCCCTAACTCAGTGGGTATGAGGCCCGCCAGCTACCCTCACCTGGTTTAGCCCACCTGTTAAAGTGGTGTATTGGGGTGTGGCTGCAGTCACATGCAAACAGCTACTTGGAGCCACAAGAGAGATCTGAGTGTGTGGTGGGGATCCAAGGTCAGTGAGCTGTCCCAGAGTGGACATGACAAGCCCCTTCACCAGAGATGCTACCCCTCCCTGGACACCCCTTACACCCTAACGTTGTATCTTTCAGTATAATGATGTTCATCCTCAGTTTCTTTGCCTAGAGAGGGTACATTGTGCATGTGGGCTGGGACTTGGGACAACTGTGCTGAAAATGCCACCCTCTGTGATTCCAACTCCAGCCGTGGCCATGTCTTCAGTACTGGCCATTTCCACACAGCCAGCAATATTTCCTTCATGAGAAGAAAAACATGTAGGCACCAACATTGCCGTCCTCCTCCTCCTCCAGTTAGATGCTGCTGCCTCTGGACGGGTCTCATTGGCTCCAATAAGCAATGCCATTCTCGTGGTTGAATAGCTGGTAGTGTGTTAATGGTATGAACCTTGCTAGGTTGCTTAATGAGTGAGCGCGAGGTGATGCTCATGTGATATGTGGGTGAGTGAATTGCTGTGGTGAGGAGAGATCTGAATGTATTTTTACTGAACTTTTCTACGCTTGTCAGATTATTAAATGTTGCTGCACTGGGTCCAGGGGCTAACATCCTGACTCCTGATATTACGCACCTCCCCCCACCCCAACACACGCACACCATGGTTTCCTGCTCTCATTCCTTCCTCAATCGTGTCTGGATGTCCTCATGTGCCATATAATGATACAAGTTATCTGTTGTCTAACCTTTTGGCCCATCTGAATCAGAATCGGGTTTACTATCACCGGTATGTGACGTGAAATTTGTAAACTTAGCAGCAGCAGTTCAATGCAATATATAATCTAGCAGAGAAGACAAAAATAATAATAATTAAAATAAAAAATAATAATAAATAAACAAGTAAATCAATTACGTATATTAAATAGATTTTTAAAAATGCCAAAACAGAAATGCTGTATATTTTTAAAAAGTGTTGTGTCCAAAGCTTCAATGTCCATTTAGGAATCGGATGGTGGAGGGGAAGAAGCTGTTCCTGAATCGTTGAGTGTGTGTCTTCAGGCTTCTGTACCTCCTACCTGATGGTAACAGTGAGAAAAGGGCATGCCCTGGGTGCCTGATCTTCTGCATAGTACCATCTACCTACACCTGGAACAGTTCCCTCCTAACCACTCCCAACGCGTAGTTCTCTCAAGTCTCTCTTAAGTGTGTCAATTGAACCTGCATTGAACTTCTGCTGTCAGCTTATTCCACACTTGCTCCCCTCTGACTGAAGAAACTTTTAAAAATTTATTATTCCTGTTTTTGCTTTTTTTTAAATTAAACTATTTAATATACATATATATACTTGCTGTAATTGATTTTTTTCCCGCTCTATTATCGTGTGATGCATTGTACTGTTGTTGCTAAGTTAACAAATTTCACAACACCCACTGGTGATATTAACCATAATTCTGATTCAAGCTTATTAAAATCCTTACAGTGGTTAGGTGACCAAAACTGCACACAATACTCTAAATTCCCCGCCAACTTCTTGTACAACAATGTAGTAGCCAAAAACTTGGGAATCCATGCGCACTAGTTCTTTTCGCTTTCCCCTGTTGGTTCAAATTGGAGAACAATTCGAAAAAGAGGCCACAAAGCATCTCCTCCTTAACAGGTGCAGGTTATCTTCATCCTGAGAGAAGGGTCTGGCCTTGAAATATTAGCTGTTTCTCTTTCCACTGATGCTTCCTGACCATTTGAATATTGCCACCATTTTCTGTTTTATCTCACATTTCCAGCATCTGCATTTCATTTTTAAAAAATTGCTAGCTTCTATTAGTAGAGACTAGCTCTAAGAAGATGCAAATTAGGTCTCTGTGTGCAATAATTATTGTAATTGACAGATACTGGAGCTCAGTGCAGGCTCATTACCAGCACATAGAACTTGAGTGCATGCCCACTTTTGGTAGTCAGCCAATTTCTGGGCTACAGTACCTGTTATCACAAGCTGCATGTTGGATAAATGTTATATTACATTGGGGAATTGTGCAAAATGGGTAGCCTCGGATCAGTTTGTCAGAACTTCTCTCTTATTTCCCTTATCCCCAATGTTATTCAAATTGGATATATGGGTTAGCATCATAGGAAGTCATTCCTGCCTGTGGCCGTCAAACTTTACAACTCCTCCCTTGGAGGGTCAGACACCCTGAGCTAATAGGCTGGTCCTGGACTTATTTCCTGGCATAATTTACATATTATTATTTAACTATTTATGGTTTTATTACTATTTAATTATTTATGGTACAACTTTAACGAAAACCAATTTCCCCCGGGATCAATAAAGTATGACAATGACTATGACTTTGATTATGACTATGACTAGCTGGAAAATGGACATTTGCCTCTGAACTACTCTTTTCCGCCAGTGTACTGTGAGAAATGATTTGCTTGAATATTTTAAATCTACTTTGTCGTGAATTATTGTATCTAGAATACAGTAAGAATTATCCATAGTTTTAAAAAGCAACATGCAGTGCGATGCATTAATCTTCCAGAATGAATTTGCTACAGTGTAAATTGACTGAACTTGAGCTTACTCCCTGGGAATTGGGTGGGCCTTAATACTTACCAGCAAAAAGACTGAACCAGGAATTCAATGCAATTTACTTATTAGAGCACACTTATTTCTTTTATCTTGACTCAGATCTACAGCTGAAATGATGGCAAAGCTGACAATATTGTCAAACCAGGTAAGAAGTATCTGCATTATTAATTCCCATATTGTCAGGCAGCAGTGTTACCGATAAAACCTCACTGGGTTACACTGTAAAATGTGAACGATCCTTCTTGTTCACTCAATACAATCACAGCATGGTCTCCAGAAAAATACAGTAAGTGGAGGATAACTATATATAGATTATGGGCATGGTCAGTCCCAGTGATATGTAGCCAATTGGTTGTAAAAGTTGATTGACAAGTGATTTACTTGTTCAGTCCACCTCCTGGCTATAGTGTATAGTCACCATATCCAACACAAAAATTATCCTGAGGCTTTTCATTCCAGGACACAGGAGATGTCCTCCTTTTTTAAAGAAAGGGGCTTCCCTTCCTCCACCATCAACTCTGCTCTCAAACGCATCTCCCCCATTTCACGCACATCTGCTCTCACTCCATCCTCCCGCCACCCCACTAGGAATAGGGTTCCCCTGGTCCTCACCTACCACCCCACCAGCCTCTGGGTCCAACATATTATTCTCTGTAACTTTTGCCACCTCCAACGGGATCCCACCACTAAGCACATCTTTCCCTCCCCTCCTCTGCTTTCCACAGGATCACTCCCTACGTGACTCCCTTGTCCATTTGTCCCCCCCATCCCTCCCCACTGATCTCCCTCCTGGCACTTATCCTTGTAAGCAGAACAAGTGCTACACATGCCCTTACACTTCCTCCCTTACCACCATTCAGAGCCCCAGACAGTCCTTCCAAGTGAGGCGACACTTCACCTGTGAGTCAGCTGGGGTGATATACTGCGTCTGGTGCTCCCGATGTGGCCTTCTATACATTGGCGAGACCCGACGCAGACTGGGAGACTGCTTTGCAGAACACCTACGCTCTGTCCGCCAGAGAAAGCAGGATCTCCCAGTGGCCACACATTTTAACTCCACATCCCATTCCCATTCTGACATGTCTATCCACGGCCTCCTCTACTGTAAAGATGAAACCACACTCAGGTTGGAGGAACAACACCTTATATTCCGTCTGGGTAGCCTCCAACCTGATGGCATGAACATTGACTTCTCTAACTTCTGCTAATGCCCCACCTCCCTCTCATACCCCATCTGTTATTTATTTTTACACACACATTCTTTCACTCATTCTCCTTTTTCTCCCTCTGTCCCTCTGACTATACCCCTTGCCCATCCTCTAGGTTCCCCCCCCCCTTGTCTTTCTCCCCAGGCTTCCTGTCCCATGATCCTCTCATATCCCCTTTGCCAGTCAACTGTCCAGCTCTTGGCTCCATCCCTCCCCCTCCTGTCTTCTCCTATCATTTTGGATCTCCCCCTCCCCCTCCCACTTTCATATCTCTTACTAACTCTTCCTTCAGTTAGTCCTGACGAAGGGTCTTGGCCTGAAACGTTGACTGTACCTCTTCCTAGAGATGCTGCCTGGCCTGCTGCGTTCACCAGCAACTTTTATGTGTGTTGCTTCAATTATCCTCTACCCGCAGTTTGCAAAATGCAGTTCCTCATTTTGCGAGAAGCAGTTGACACAAAGCATAATGTGAAGTGAGATCATTTATGGTCCCTTATTGTGTCTTGAAAACAGAATAAACCTAATAGGAAGAGAATTCGGGATCCCGATGGAGTCCAGAATGAAATGATGAAGATCATTACTCACTCCTCTACTCAGGTATGCTGTCTCACCTTTATGATACTGAGTCGGAACAAACTAGTGGCTGGTTGGCAATAGATGTTGATGCGCAAGCGTTAATAATAAGATTCCACCCCCCCCCCCCCGATGGCTTCAACATGGCCACCTATTTATTGACACCAATAACAAAGTTTATTATATTTCCAAAATAAATTTATGCTAATTGCTCTTTTTTGACAGTACCACATCAGTCAAAAGGTGCCAGTGAGACAGTTATTAAAAAAATATACAACAATTTATTGTATAACAAGATTACTTAGCAACAGTGTAATTTTAAAAAATGAATGAAACAGAAAAAGTGGAAAATTCTTTTGATGAAAGCAGATAATTTCTCTGGAAAGATGCAGTGGGTGGAGGATGGTTGTTTGTAACTTGGGTAAAATCATTCTCTGTTGCAAGTGGTAGAATAGTCACCAAACTTGACTAACATGGAAATTAGGCAACTTAACTATACAGGTAACTGAACCACGGAGAAATTTGTAATAATAACAAGTGTTTGATTGTGGTCTCTCTCCCTCCCACTCTTCCTTCTCCTTCCCTCCCTTCTGCTTGTTTATCCTCCCTGTCTCCCTGACTTGTTCCTCCCCCTACTCTGGTCTTGCTTGTAGGAAGTTAGTGGAAAAGATGAGGGAGAAATAGAGAAGTAGGAGGCAAAAGGGAGTGAGAATCTTTTGGAAAAGGAGTACAGAATTGTCATTGGCCCTTTTTTATGCCAAAGGGACAAGGCAGGAAAATGTAGTTGATGATAAAGTTCAGCCATGATCTCACCAAATACTGGAGCTGCTTTAAGGAGACAAATAACTTGCTCCTATTTGTTTTAACATATCTTAGAACCAACCAATCCAAATAGTCAAATTATTAATTTTGAGATACTAGCTGTATTGATCTAAAATAATAATAAAAATGTAAATATTTGTTAATAGTAGATTTGGATGCTATTGCATCCTTCTGAAGGTATGGTGAATTTTTTTAATGTATTCTGGGGTGACTGCTGGTGCCAAGGGGGAACCCACAAACTCTTCCATTGGGGGACCCACTGACTCAGATGGGGCAGGAGGGGCTGGAGGTTTGTGAAGTAACTTCCGCAGTTTACACGGACCTTCAATGTGCTCCCAATGCACGGCCATGAGATCCTTACTACTATTTTGAATGCTCCTTCGACACTTTGAATAATCATGGGTGATAAAGTCCAAGGACAATCTAGGGATGACCTGTTTCTCCAAGGAGTCTTTCAACAGAACTTTGAAGCTTTTTGTCTACCCATCTTGTAATATCCTCCCACATTAGTGTGCAATTTAAGATCTCAGCTTTGTGCATGTGAACAGCATAGGCGTTTGGAATTTTAGTGCTGGCAATGTTGGCATGGAGGATTCTGATATTGGGTCACTTATCCTTCTAGCGAATTAAGAGGATTTTGTGGAGATAACTTTGTTATCTTTCCGGTGACTTGAGACGCCTACTGTAAGTAGTGCTGGACTGAGGAGCTTTTGGCGGAACACTGTTACTCAGGAGACTGTGAGCTTTGTGCTGATTGTGATGTCTTGCTCTTCAGTTAACCAGGTAATAGCGAGATGTTATTCCTCAAGCCTTCAGTGTGGGTGAATGTTCCGAGCAACAGTCTCAGTTGCCATTAGGGGGCACCATTGCTACTAGGTTCAGTGCCCACTTTGAAAGATCTATTTTTCAACAATATTTTAAGTTTTCTTGCTGCTGTGAGTTGTCACAATTGCTTCACTTCCAGTGATTCATTTTCAATTTTAAAGAATGCCATAGGATGGTAATGACATGTAACTGTAGCTGGAAATAAAGTCATTCATTTGTGTTTGTTCTTGGATGTTCCGAATGGCTCAAAAGCTCTTCACCTGACTAAAAGGTTACTACTGGTATCTGCCTCAGTGGTCCCTTCTAATGATGATATGACATGATAATAAAGAGCAAAATTAAACTACTGCTAAAACTAGCTACATGAGGTGCATTAGAAATTCTACTATAATTCCATCTTTAATTGAGAAATGGTTTTTATTTCAATTCCAGGCAAAAACACAAACTGAAAACGAGGTACACACACTGATAACAAGGTACACACGCTGAGCTGTCCTGAGCTGAGTGAGACTGATGGATCTTTAAAGAATCCCAGGCTGTTAACTACCTGGGCCTCTGGCATCTATGACCTCCTCACACTTTGACCTAGCACGGAGACCGAAATGAGTTGGAGGCCAAATGCTGGGACCCTGCTGCTGGAGTCTCCATTGGACCCAGCGACTGAGCACTGATGCTCAGTGGGGTCATGACACTTCACCCCTGACCTTCATCCTTGTATTAGGTAGTATTGCCAAATGAACAGATACTCCTAAAGGGGGCTGCATTAGTTTTTTGAGTTACTCAATTTCATTTTAACATTTAATTGTTTATTACCATTTTATGATTTTTTTAGTTTTGTTTTATTCAAATAATTTTTAAATATCTTCATCAGAAGTGTTTCCAACAGTACAAAAGTCTTTTACAGGTGAGCAGATAAAGGAGGTCAGGGTCTTCTAGGGGATGTAATGGCACGGCAAGGTAACTTAGCCATTAGCCTAATGCAGTGGAAGTGATTGGGGTTCAATTTCCACCATTGTTGGTTAGGAGTTTGTATGTTCTCTCCTTGACTGTGTGAGTTTCCTCCAGGTGCTCAGCTTTCCTCCCACATTTCAAAGGCATATGGTTTAGTAAGCTGTGGACATGCTATGTTGATGCTGGAAGAATGGCAACACTTGCGGGTTGTCCCCGGCAATGGTTCTGTTACAAGGACTTAGCACATGCACACAGACACACAAACAGGCAGAAATGCAAAATGCAGCACAAGGATATGAAAGTGCATGTACACACAGATACACACACACCAACAGGCATACACACAAAAACGTATGCACATACTCACTTTCTAAACACGTTCAGAATACCGCACATGTTTTTAAAACATCATTTAGAACATAGAATAGTACAGCACAATACAGGCCCTTCAGCCCGCTATGTTGTGTCGATTCTTAAACCCTGCCTCCCATATAATCCCCCCACCTTAAATTCCTCCATATACCTGTCTAGTGGTCTCTTAAATTTCGCTAGTGTATCTGCCTCCACCATTGACTCAAGCAGTGCATTCCAACCACTCTCTGAGTAAAAAACCTTCCTCTAATATCCCCCTTGAACTTCCCACCCCTTACCTTAAAGCCATGTCCTCTTGTACTGAGCAGTGGTGCCCTGGGGAAGAGGCGCTGGCTGTCCACTCTATCTATTCCTCTTAATATCTTGTATACCTCTATCATGTCTCCTCTCATCATATTTCTCTCCAAAGAGTAAAGCCCTAGCTCCCTTAATCTCTGATCATAATGCATACTCTCTAAACCAGGTAGCATCCTGTTAAATCTCCTCTGTACCCTTTCCAATGCTTCCACATCCTTCCTATAGTGAGGCAACCAGAACTGGACACAGTACTCCAAGTGTGGCCTAACCAGAGTTCTATAGAGCGGCATCATTTTATAATAGCCTCTTGGAATAAGAATATAGATTGCTACATCCATGCACCACCAACTCAAAGTTACTTCAAAATCATTCAGGGAAAAGTATTCAATATCAATATTCCTTCTAAGCCAACTGTGCAGTAGTGAAAGAAGTTGTGATTTTTAAAATATTTTTCTTGCTTGCTGTGGATAACGAGAGTACAAAAAATATTTAGCTTCTACTTTATTCACTGTGCATTCTATTTACAAATATTGTACCTCAAGAACAGACTAAGCACAGACAGGATGGAGTCTTTGTTTTTCCTGTGCCTCCTCTCTTCAATTCAGCAGCTGTGTATCTGTTAAATTCCACACTCTTTGATTACAATGCCATGTGGAATTAAATGGCCAGGAGCAAAATTTCTTGACGTAGAACTAGCAAACTTTAAAACATATTCTTACTTTTTTCCTTTGTATGCTTTGTTGAAAATAGAAATGAGGAAGGCCTTTAATTTTAATATTCCAGATATGACCAGCTTCTGTGATGATGGATGTACCTAAACTCAGTGAGATGTATTAAAGCTACTTATGCTGAAATACCTTGCATTAGCATCAAATAATAATGTTTTTCTTAAAACTCCCTGCGCCCATTTACAGATTATTTTGTGGGAGATAGTAGAATTAGATTTTTTAAAATTCTATCAAGAAAACCTCAAATTAATCCAAGACTTTGCCGTATGAGATTCAACCCAGAAGTTAAATAACCCCACACCATCTGTTCTCCGCTATGCTTCACCAGTATTCTGTATAATGAGCTTTTCATGTGTGAATTTTGAAGTGAGCATCAAGGAAATCCCTGTCAATCAAATGAAAGTTGAAGGACTAAAATTAGTGACTTTTTATTATAAAATAGACCTGACCAAAGGAACAAAATAAGTGCTGATCCAAGCAAATAACGGTCGTATGGAAATAGGGTTCAGATCTTGTTTCTAATACTCTTAATAACATTTAGTTGATCCAAAAAATATGATGGAAATCTGCCTTCTCAGTTATGTACCACATACACTGTGGAATAAAGCTTTGTTTTCTTTGTTATCTGCTAGGTGCTATTTTTTTGTCATTCCTGTCCTGATCCCTACCAAAGGGTAAAGTTAAGTGTAGGTGCAAAATTTCTATCAGCCAATGCTTATATCCTTTAGACAATCTTCCTCAATATGGTGGTTATGATCAAGCTAGTAAGGTTGAAAGAGTACAGAGAAAATTTACAAGGATGTTGCTGGGTCTGGAAGACCTGAGTTATGTCGAAAGATTGAATAGGTTAGGACTTTATTCCTTGGAATGAAGAAAACTGAGAGGAGATTTGATAGAGGTATACAAAATTATGAGGGGTATAGATAGGATAACTGGAAGTAGGCTTTTTCCACTGAAGTTGGGTGGGATTACAGTTAGAGGTCATGGGTTAAAGATGAAAGGTGAAAAGTTTAAGAGGAACATGAGGGGAAACCTCTTCACTCAGAGGGCCATGAGTGTGGAATGAGCTGCCAGTGCAAGTGGTGCATGTGAGCTTGATTTCAACATTTAAGAGAAATGTGTATAGGTATATGGATTGTAATGATATCGAGGGCTCTGGTCTCGGTGCAGCTTGATGGGAGTAGACAGTTTAAATGGCTTGGCCTGGACAGTTTGGGTTGAAAGACCTATTCCTGTGCTATACTTCTCTAAGACTCTACTGCATTACTATTTTCAGCTTGACATTTTTAGATTTGATATACCTTCCTCTGGGAAATGTCCATATTTCCATTTCAAAGTAAATAAGGGACACAACCAGGTACTGGATGAAGAGATTTCTCACTCCTTGTTTGCTTCCAGAATGGAAATCATTTTCCTTTCAGAGGTGAAGAGTTTCCATCCTGGAAGCCAAAAAGCTCTAGATGATTACCATCATTACAGCTTCACTGGTTCTCTCTCCATTTCCAATGATGCCATGCTACTAATTGTGACTTCAATGGGGTATTTAACAGGAATTTCTAATTACATGTGCCTATACTTAAATAGTTCAGTGAATTAGTGATTGTCTAATGGATATAAGAATTAACAGATAGATAATCCAATATTCAATGAATGAATATTTGCATCCAATAACCTGATGATCTACTAGGTCATTAATATTATGCATACTGAAGAAGTAGAGATATGTCTGCAAATTTGTTTAAGAAAATGATTGGCATTTTTGTGAAAGTTCAATGCCTATATCTTTTTTGCAACCATAGGATACCATACTATCTTGATTGAGGTCCATGGTATCATCTTTAATACTAATGTACGAACAGAAGACAATCAAAGAATCACTCAGCACTCTGGTTCATTCAATAGTCGAAACTTCCTATCGCTAGGAAGTAAGCTGCTGACTGTCTTGGTCATTTCTCCATTAAACAAACAAAATCACATGCCTCTTATGCACTTCTCTAGCCCAACCTGGCTGGCTACAGACCTACGATAGCATTAATTGATTACATACATACATATAAAATTGAGTTAATGTTAAACATCACATCGCTTTTTGATCAATTTCCAGACAGTTCTGGACCATTGCATTATGTTTCCAGACACCTTATCAACCATCCCTCTAAAGTGAAAAGAGGGACTTCCTTTAGCAGTCTGCATCTGGGGTAGTCACAGGAATGTAGACAAGTCACAGATAATCTTATATTCAGTCCATAGTTGTACATTTTTAAAATGATATATGTTATAATGATATGCAGTACGACCATGGTCAACTATAACATAAGTGAGAGTTAAATTTCAGTTTATTAAGCAGATTAATGAATGCTCTATTTATAGAGAGATAACAGCATGAAAATAGGCCGTTTAGTCCACTAAATCCTCACTGACCACAATCGCCCACTTACTCTAATCCTGTATTAATCCCATTCTTTCTGTCCTCATGTTGTCATCAGCTCCACCAATTCCATCTCTCATCACATCACCTCTTATAGACAATTTACAGTGGATAGTATCTACATTTCTTAGTTTCTTTGTGAGCCTGCTAATTCAGCGATCCTGATTTTATGTAGTTCGCAATATCAGTACAAGTTTAAAGGGAAGGGCTTTTACTGGATACTAGGGAGCAGAGCAAGATTTTCTAGTTGACAAACTGCAGAAATATCATATGGATTCCAAATGCTGTTTTGTGGTTTTACTGAATTACATGAGTAGAGAAAAATCATCCTGTTTAGGTCATAATAACGTATGGATATTGGCATCCCAAGAACCTTTGTTAACAAATTTTTGGCAATGTCTTTGGAGACTGTGTTTCTATTTTAAGAAAATATCAACCTTTAGCCTCAGTAAGCAATATTGTACCAATATGCATTTAATGTATTTCAGCCAAAGATACAAACACAGTTATCTTTTCGAAATCCCTTTCATTAATACTCGTAATAACACCAAAAATACATAAGCTAATAATATATCTGTGTCATTTTCACGTTGATCAACTTGATTATGTATATTCATTGCAAAGTTTTCAAAAAGTTGGTTATACAGCTGTGCAGAAAGAAAATGTACAGCAATTTGTAAACAAACTTCTTTTAAAAAAAATACCGCCCAAACTGAACCCAAGCATTTTGGTATTTCATTGATGAAATAGAAGTAATCTCTTCCTTTAACCTGAAATTGAGTATTAGCGTAATGGATATTAGCATATCACAATATGAGAGGAGAAGTGTATTTGCCCAGCACTTTTCACAGTCTAAATCTTAAAGCTCTTTATAGACAATAAAGGATTTTGTAGAGTATTTGTTGTTGTGATGTAGAAAATATATGGAAAGCTCTCTCAGAATTATGATAATTATCAGATAATTTGTTCCAAGAATTAGTGGAGGTGTAAGTATTGGCCAGGATATTCTGGAGAACGTCCCTGGATTACAGTATCGAAGGCTTATTTGTATGTTCATTGGAGAAGACCCAGATGTACCTCTCCCACCAAACAACAAATTTCATGTAATGTGCAGTAAGTCAGTCATAATAAACCTGATTCTGATATTCATAAGGCTTTGGGTTAAGGTCATATCAGAAAGTTGGTGCTTGCAACGAAGCAGCATTCCAGCACTCTCCATCAAAGTACTGTATTAATGAATGTTAGATTTCTGCTTTCAAGACGCCTTGGATGTATTTGAAATTGTGAATATATTGTCAAAACTACAGTGGATTTCTGTTAATTGGTCCATTGGTTAATCAGGGCAACTGCTTAATTTTGGACTACTCTTAAAGGACAAAAACTAATGAGAAAATAGCCAGGATTCCCTTAGTTTATTTGGGACACTATGCCATTCAAATTGGATTGAAGACTATGTCTGAACAGTTTCTAATTAGCAACACAGACAAAATGCTGGAGGAACTCAGCAGGCCAGGTAGCATCTATAGGGGAAAAAATACAGTTAACATTTCAGGCTGAAACACTTTGGCAAGACTGGAGAAAATACTGAGGAGTAGATTTGAAAGGTGGGGGGAGGGGAGAGAGAAAGGGGAGAGAGGGGGTGATAAGTGAAACTTGGAGGGGGAGGGATGAAGCAAAGAGCTAGGAAGTTGATTGGTGAAAGAGACAGAAGGCCATGGAAGAAACAAGAAAGGAGGGTCACCAGAGGGAGGCAATGGGCAAGTAGATAACATGAGAGAGGGACAAGGGGATGGGAAATGGTAAAGGGGGGGGGCATAGAGGCTTTACTAGAAGTTTGAGAAATCGATATTCATGCCATCAGGTTGGAGGCTACCCAAACGGAATATAAGTTGTCGTTCCTCCAACCTAAGTGTGGATAGACATTTCGGAATGGGAATGGAAAGTGGAATTAAAATGGATGGCCACTGGGAGATCCCACTTGTCAGGCATCCATGGCCTCCTCCACTGTTGGGATTATGCCACACTTACGCTGGAGGAACAACACCTTGTATTCTGTTTGGATAGTCTCCAACCTGATGGCATGAACATTGATTTCTCAAACTTCCAGTAATGCCTCCAACCCCGCCCCCCCACCTTTACCATTTCCCATCCCCTCGTCCCTCTCTCATGTTATCTCCTTGCCCACCCATTGGTGCTCCTTCCCCCCCCACCGCCAATTCTTCTTTCTTCCATGACCTTCTGCCTCTTTCACCAATCAACTTCCTAGCTCTTTGCTTCATCCCTCCCCCTCCAAGCTTCACCTATCGCCTGCTGTTTCTCTCTCCTGTTCCCCCACCTTTCAAATCTACTCCTCAGCTTTTTCTCTCCAGTCCTGCCAAAAAGTTTCGGCCCAAAACATTGACTGTACTTTTTTCCACAGATGCTACCTGGCCTGCTGAGTTCCTCCAGCATTTTGTGTGTGTTGCTCGGATTTCCAGCATCTGCAGATTTTCTCTTGTTTGTGAGTTTCTAACTAATGTCTGTTGCTTGAACTTGTGTAGCCATTGGACACTACAACAAACAGTTTTTAAATAGCATCATTGGTGTGTGTTTTTGTCCAAAAAGCAGTGATTTTTGTCGCTGTTAGTTGGTGAGAAATCAGCAGTAAAACAACGTAGAACTGTTTTGCCCACTGCGGTTTCAAACATTCAGGCTTCAAGAAGCCAGAAGTGGCTGGGAGTAAAAATGAAACTATTTCACTACTTCAGCAAATTAGGGACTACAAGGAATTTGAAGGTATCCACAATCATCTTGAATGTTTCAATGAGAATGAAGATACGGAGGATGCAATTGTCAAAATCATTTGTATGAAGGTACTTCATTATCGGCACTAGGTGCCTGTGCTAATTTTGCTCATTTACAGTCAATCAAAAGAACACAGCAGCGATTGTTGTCCATCATATCAGACTATAACAACGAAACGTCCAGAAGGGACTTTAAAGTGGAAAAGCTGTTACACTTAAACAGTTCCAGTCTTTCAACTATGGAAGTCCGGATATAGTTGTACAAGTAGTCATCACAGACTGGGAACTTCCTTGGTAGCAGTTGATAACCATGACTATTCTGCCTTATCAAGTTCTTCAATCTCTGTGAACAAATGCAGAACCTCCTTTTTGGCTGTTGGATTCACTATTGGTCCCATCTGCCCATTCCGCTAGAGCTGACTTCACATGCTAGGACAGACGTGTCCCTGTTTCACTGGGGTATGAGGTCCTCCAGCTAGCCTCACCTCGTTTAGCCTGCCTGTCAAAGCGGTGTACCAAGGTGTAGTTATTGTTGCATGCAAACAGCTACCTGAAGCCACAGGTGAGAGGAGAGTGTCTGGTGTGGAATAAAATTGAGTGAACTGCCCCAGAATGGACACAACAGGCCCCTTCACCAGAGTTTCTACCCCTCCTTGGATACCCCATACATGGCGGCGTACGCCTCTGTTGATTAACTATTGGGAACTAATACAGTTTTATAGTACTGTAGTAGCATTGGTAGTGTTCCAATTTGTTCTGCATTTCATTTAAATACATAATTTATTACTCAGTTAACTAGTAGTTTGCCTTTTGTTATACATTTTTAACTATTTCCATGAAACATTGGCCAATTGGGGCAGCCACTTAATTGGGGCAAAATGTACGGGTTCTGATGTGTCCCAATTAACTGGAATCCACTGTACTTTGATGCTCTGCCAAATACAGACAGAGGTTATCAAGTGTTAATTGAGCTTGGTTGAGAATTATCTGAGAAAGTAATATTAATGTGTGAAGCTCTTTCAGAGCTATTAAAATAAATTACTGAACAACACTTAGTTAATAAATAATAAAACCCAAGGAATTAATATTCATGAACAGTTTTACATTGGGCTATAGACGGAATAGCTTATGACTAAGAAACAGAAATGGAAACACAACACTAAAATGAATAAACTCTTCTCAGGTTTCCAGCCAGGTACAAGTACCTATTTTAACTGCAGTTTTGATAACAAACTCTGCCATCTTCATCAAGGATGATGCCTGGGCATGTTTAGTCCAATGGTGTATATATACCCCGTAGTCCATTGCTCCTGATTGGTTAGTCCTCATCCAGTCAGGTTTCTGCCATGCCATCTTGTTTAAAATGAATTCCAGTTCTTATTTGGAGCATCTTTGTTAAAATGCTTTTGCGAGTGCAATGTTCTACTACTGCCAATTTCTCCCGTGTAACCCAATGGCCATCGGATTGACTTTGACAGCACAAAACTACTGTTCCACGTCAAAGGCTTTTGGAACCACCTGGTGAAGGAAGCCATTGAAACAAAACTAGAGGAAAGGAATTCTAACAAAGATGAATCTCTCACTCTAAGTAAGGGCGGGAATTTGATTGTAAACAAGGTGGCATAGTGGAAACCTGATTGGATGAGGATTAACCAATCAGGAGGGCTGGATGCAGGGGTATAAATACCACCAGACTATACATGCCAGGCATTGTCCCTGGTGAAGATGGCAGTTTGTCATTGAAACAGAGGTTAAAATCAATACCTGTACCTGACTGGAAGCCCGAGAAGAATTTATTCATTATATATTATGGAAAGCAATCCTTTTTCCAATACTGAGATCTTCACAGGATGAAAAAGTCAGTATTGTCTTTTGAATGAAGAGTTCTTTGCCTTGTAAAGTTATAAGGTTAACCTTATCATTCCAGAAATAAAACCACACAGATAAATAAAGCCTGCTGGATCAGTGCCTTGGAAAAGGTCATATAAACACTAATAAAAAGAGACACAGATGTCTTTGATTTTATCGTTGAGGAAAACTGATGTGATTCATTCAACCACAGCTGAGTAAACAAAGGTTATCGAGTGTTAATTGGTGCTCAGTTGTGGATGGTCTGAGAAAATAATATAAAAGTGTGAAGCTGCAGTAACTCTTCCAGAGACTTAAAAAAATTTACAGAACAATGTTTAATCAAAAAATAATAAAACCCAGGAAATTAATGTTCAAGCTATTGAAATATTGTCCTGTTGAAATAATTTGGTAGTAAATTACAACCGTTATAATATCATACTAATGATCTTTTTCAATCTTGATGCCAACCACGATAAAAGAAGCAGAAGTCTGCGTTTCAGAAATATTTCATAAAAGTCTTTTACACACTGAAGCCAACTACAGTAAGCAATATACATCAAAGTTGCTTGAATTTCCAGCATCTGCAGAATTCCTGTTGTTTACAGTAAGCAATAGCAGCTTCTTTGGGTGACAGCATTAGTTAACTTGATATTGCACAGCCTGAGGACTGATTAAGCTGACTTTTGCTTAAGAGGTATAGTCATCCTCCATGTTGGCCAGGAATAAGTAGTAATTCCAAAAAAGTGAGATCAACCTGAATCATTAACTCTTTTTCTCTCTCTACAGATGCTGCCTGACCTCTGAGTGTCCCTGAAATTTTGCATCTTTATTCTGGAATTGCAGCGTCTGCTATTTTGTTCAGTTTCCTTGTTAGATTATGAAGTAAAAATCATTGTCACATCACTAATCACTGCTAATTTGTTTCATTAAGATTAATTATCAGAATCAGAACCAGACTCAGGTTTGACATCACTGACATATGTTTTGAAATTTGTTGTTTTTGTAGCAGCAGTATGATGCAATACATAACAAAAATGACAAAGAAGATGAAGTACAATAAGAAGTATACTTTATACTTTATTGTTGCCAAACAATGGGTACTAGAACATACAATCATCACAGTGATATTTGAATATATATACATTTTTTAAAAATAGATTTTTTTTAAAGAGGACTTTAAATAATTAGCGCAAAAAGTGGGGGCGGTGGAAAATACTGAGGTAGTGATCATGGAAGCATTGTCCTTTAAGAGATCTGACAGCGGACGAAAAGATGTAAACACGAGAAATTCTGCAGATGCTGTCGTGCCTTCTTTGTGATTGCATCAATATTTGGGCCCAGGATAGATCCTCAGAGAAGTTGACACCCAGGAGCTTGAAACTGCTCACCATTTCCACCATTGATCCCATGATGAGGACTGGTGTGTGTTCCCTTGAATTTACCTTCCTGAAGTCCACAATCAATTACTTAGTCTTACTGACATTGAGTTCATGGTTGTGGTTGCAATATCACTCAACCAGCTGATCTTCCTCACTCCTGTATGCCTCCTCTTCACCATCTGAGATTCTGCCAACAATGGTTGTGTCATCAGCAAGTTTAAAGATAGCACTTGAACTGTGCCTAGCTACTCTGTCGTAGGTGTAGAGAGAGTAGAGCAGGGGGCTAGGTACGCTTCCTTGAGGTGTGCCAGTGTTGATTGTCAGCGAGGAGGAGACTGTGGTCTCCCGGTGAGGAAGTCAAGGATCTAGTTGCAGAAGGAGATACAGAGGCCCACGTTTTGGAGCTTGTTGATTAGAACTGAGGCTATGATTGTGTTGAATGTTGAGCTGTAGTCTATAAATAGCAGCTTGATGTACTGTACATATTGTTATTGTCCAGGTTATCCAAGGCTGAGTGGCAAGCCAGTGAGATTGCACCTGCTATAGACCTATGGTGGTGATAGGCAAATTGCGGTGGGCCCAGGCCCTTGCTTAGGTAGGGGTTGATCCTAGTTGTGACCAACCTCTCTAAGCACTTTGTCACAGTAGACATGGACGTTGAGGCAGCTCACGCTGCTTTTCTTGGGCATTAGTATGATTGTTGCCCTTTTGAAGCAGGTGGGAGACTCCACCTGTAGCAGTGAGAGTTTGATGTCACTGAACACTCCTGTTGGTCGGCGTAGATGCTCAGAGCTCTGGCAGGGCCTGATACCCTTTTGAGGGTTCACCCTCTCGAAACAGGTTCTGACATCGGCCACCTGGTGATCACATGGTCACCAGGTGCCGCAGGGATTCGCACGGATGTAGCTTTATTCTCCCTTTCAAAGCATGCATAAATGGCATTGAGCTCATCTATGAGCGAGGCACCACAGCCATTCGTGATGTTAGGTCTCACTTTGTAGGAAGTAACGGCCTGCAAACCCTGCCAGAGCTGACGTGCATCCAGTTCCATCTCTAACCTCAATCAGAATTGTTGTCTCGCTCTTAAAATAGCACTCCTTTGGTTTTACCTGGACTTTATCTATAGTTCTGGATCATTGCTCTTAAATGCCACAGATCTAGCCCTCAGCCGACTATGAACCTCCTGGTTCATCCATGGCTTTTGGTTTGGATATGTCTGGTATTTTCTCAAAGGCACCCACTCATCCACACAGGTCTTGATAAAGTTGGTGACATCTGTGATGTATTCATTCAGATTCAAAGATGAACCTCTCTGAGTATTGTCCAATCCACAGACTCAAAGCAATCCTGTAAGCAATCCTCCACCCCGCCCGACCATGCCTTGGAGGTAACTTCTATACAGAAAGGTAGTGGGTATCTGGAATGAGCTGCCAGAAGAGTGGTCAAAGTGGGTACAATTGCAAAATTTAAGAGGATATGGATAGGCACATGGATGGGAAGGCGTTGGAGGTTATTGGGCCAAACATGAGCAAATGGGCCTAGCAGGGACAATGTTGTGGTCAGCATTGACTAATTGGGCCAAAGGACTTTTGAATACTGTAATAGCCTATAATTTTGAATTCAAAACTCAGTGTGGCTTTGTTGCCTTGGTTCTTGTATGATAAAGAGACATCTTGTTATCACCTTCACTCAGAAACGAAGTTTGATAAATTCTTCATCAGGACTATCAAAACCTCCTCGCCATCCTGATGCAGGGTCTTGATGTGAAATGTCAGCCATCCCTCTGCCTCCATGGATGCTGCCTCTCCTGCTGAATTCCTTCAGCAGTTTCCT
The DNA here is from genome assembly GCF_963921235.1 of Mobula hypostoma. Lineage (NCBI taxonomy): Eukaryota > Metazoa > Chordata > Chondrichthyes > Myliobatiformes > Myliobatidae > Mobula > Mobula hypostoma. Next base: position 27,317,484 of record NC_086119.1, on the reverse strand, counting down.
TTTTGCTCCAGGTTACAGCATCTATAGTCCCTTGAGTCTCCTGAAATTCTTCAGTTCGTTGAAGTTACATGGAATATCTCCTTTCATCGTTGAGGATGCTCTGGCATTTTGGAATGATGCTAGTGTTCTATCATACTCCTTAAAGAAGAGCATATTCTCACCCCACCCCCCCTCGTACCCCATCCGTTATTTATTTTTATACACACATTCTTTCTCTCACTCTCCTTTTTCTCCCTCTGTCCCTCTGACTATACCCCTTGCCCATCCTCTGGGTTCCCCCCTGCCTTGTCTTTCTCCCTGGGCCTCCTGTCCCATGATCCTCTCATATCCCCTTTGCCAATCACCTGTCCAGTTCTTGGCTCCATCCCTCCCCCTCCTGTCTTCTCCTATCATTTCGGATCTCCCTCTCCCCTTCCCACTTTCAAATCTCTTACTAACTCTTCCTTCAGTTAGTCCTGACGAAGGGTCTGGGCCTGAAACGTTGACTGTACTTCTTCCTAGAGATGCTGCCTGGCCTGCTGCGTTCACCAGCAACTTTGATGTGTGTTGCGTGAATTTCCAGCATCTGCAGAATTCCTGTTGTTAGCACATTCTCACAGCTGCTTGGTTTCTCAACATCAACTATAAAGCTATACAATTTAAAAGAAATGGATAAAGAGACCAACTCTCAGAATGTTGAAGCAAAATGCCGTGCAATTGAAAATAAATCAATGGGAAATAAAGCAAGTTAATGATCTTGGAGATCAGTCAGAAATATGACCACATATTTTCTGTCAAGATTTTAGATAGTATTAAATGCAAAGTTCTGGTATGAGATTCACCTGAATAGTAAATGGTATGTTGCCAGTATGATCTATCAATAAGGAAATGATGAAGGCAGTTGGTACAAATGAATTAAATGAGTAAGAAAGTTACCAGGATGGTAAATGAATTTCACCTCTGGAAGTAATGCAAGGACCATTTTTTTTTATCTGACAGCATCATTTTTGAGCTCCCTGTTCCAGTACATGACAGATTGTACTTACTCACAGAATAACCAGATGGTTCTTCTGAGACCACACTGATCAAAGGGTCAATCAAATTCTGACTCCATTCTGTGCTAAGCTAGTTTGCTTCTTCGTTGTTTACTCTGGATACAGCCCAGACATGAGGTTAGGGGATAGAATAAGTGGTGCAGCAGTTAGTGCTGATTCCTGGTGGTGCAGGGACTTCTGTTCAATTCTGAGGTCCAGCGCTCTTAATATGAATGTGTGTGTGTGTGTGTTTCCCCTGGATGCTGCAGTTTCTTCCCACCTTCCAAAGTTGATGCCCACATGTGAGTGACCACAAGCTGGCGGGGATGTGTGACTGTGAATATATTGCAGTCTTACTGGGAAATAAGTGAGAAAGAATGGGATACAAGGGATTATTCTGCTATGAGTTAGCATCTATCCAGCAGGCTGAATGGCCTCCTTTTCTCTTGGAGCAAGTAATTGAGACTCCTTTGGACTTTGACAACTTACATCTAATGACCAATGACCTTATTCTCTTGTTAGATGATGTGGAGGTGGAATGTGAGTGTTGGAGACAGCACAGATTGTGGGAGGAGGCAGGGGTGAACGTCACCAGTAAGGATTTATAGGGATCTATGTGATAGACTTTGCCGAGAAGTGATATTCGTCAGGGTAATATTCACCAGTACAGTCCTCATTCAGATCTATGACTTTAAATATGGTCTCATACACTTGCCTAGATTTCTCTCAGAGTAAATGTCAAGTTTCTAGCCTCATTTCCAGATTACCACTGATCTCTTTTGCAACCTCCAGTTTGCTGCTTGATTCAGGAGGTCACTCAAGTTCCCTTGTTCCACAGGATCAGGCTGACCGACCCCAATGACTTTCTAGCATTGCAGTGTTTCCCTAAGTGCAGGCACTCGCAGAATGTTCAGATGTAGGATCTTTGCTCTTGGCTTAGCTCTCCCAAGAAGCCTCCTGCCAGCAGCACCTGGTTGATGTCTTGGATAGCTTCTGTATCCCTTGGATCTACGGTACCTCTGTCCAGAGATGGTCTCCTCCAATAAAAGCACCAAGACCCTATCCGAAACAAGAGAAAATCTGGGGATGCTGGAAATCCAAGCAACGCACACACAAAATTCTGGAGGAACTCAGCAGGCCAGGCAGCATCTAGGAAAAGAGTACAGTCAACATTTTGGGCAGGACCTTCTCAGTGAAGGTGGCAGTACATTATGCCCTCTCACCTTTGCCTCTTCTCACTGCCATTCTCCATACATAGTCATAGTCATACTTTATTGATCCCGGGGGAAATTGGTTTTCGTTACAGTTGCCCATAAGTAATTAAATAGTAATAAAACCCTAAATAATTAAATAGTAATATATAAATTATGCCAGGAAATAAGTCCAGGACCAGCCTATTGGCTCAGGGTGTCTGACCCTCCAAGGGAGGAGTTGTAAAGTTTGATGGCCACAGGCAGGAATGACTTCCTATGACGCTCAGTGTTGCATCTTGGTGGAATGAGTCTCTGGCTGAATGTACTCCTGTGCCCAACCAGTCCATTATGTAGTGGGTGGGATACATTGTCCAAGATGGCATGCAACTTGGACAGCATCCTCTTTTCAGACGCCACCGTCAAGTTGTTGCAGGTTGTAGCTGTGGTTTCACTGTAGTGGGCTCATCTCTTTAAAGACTGCATCCTGAGGTCCACAACCCTTTAGTCATAGTCATACCTTATTGATCCCGAGGGAAATTGGCTTAAGTTACAACTGAGCAGCTGGACATTAGAGCCATATGACATTACTTTCAGTAACATGAGCTGAGCTTGAGAAACCTTGTCAAAAATCTTTAATGTTCTTATTAGACCCAATCAGAACTTTATTGACACTTCAGAAAACAGTGTTAGTTTCCATGCAATGCTAATGTGCTTCAAAGGCAACAAAAGTTCTAACAGAATCTTTATTGGCAGTTACTTAATTTGAAGTATTTCTGCTCTATGTCGCTGAACACAATCGCTTCTTTATGATGAGACTTGGACATCATTTGAACAAGTACGCACGACAAGCTTTTCACTCTATCATGGTAAATGTGACAACAATAAACCAAACCAAACAATTTTTCATAAGATCTTTAATAACAGCTCATAGGCTCTGCTGCTCCCAGTTCAGAAAGAATTGCAGTGAGATTTTAGACAGTCATTCTAATTATATTGCTATTCAAAAAGGGCGACAGTACGTTTCATGAATTGATCATGAAGAGAATAATATTTTTCAGAGAAGTGTATTTCATTTATTTTCTTCCAGACCAACCAGCAGAGCAGCAGTATGGTTTCTTCTGGAATAAGCTTTTCTCAACATTCAATACGGTTTGAACTTCCTGTCGATCTTTGGCTTCTCAAAGGTAAGTTGGTCAATGATTAGTATTTAAAGAAATGCTTCAACTATCAATTTTGTTATTAGAAATGACTTGTCAAAAACACAACTGGACAAAGGGAGAGATACAAAACTGTCATGCTAGCATTTTCAGACAAATGTACCACCTCCCACACCTCTAGTTTATTGGGTTTGAGTGTAACCTATGAAACAAAATTTTATTTAAAATTCATAAACCAAGAACAGCATGATTCTAGTTTTATTCAGTCTCAACTCTTTTCATTACTTTGGATCTTGTTTTTTTTTGGAATAAAAGAGAAAAAAATTCATTTTCTCTATACGTAGACAAGTTCTTATGCCATCTTGCACAATGCAAGATTGCACAAACCAGTACCAAATAGGAACACAATACCATGAATTGTGGAGTAAGATCACATGATTTGAATTTTGATGCTAAAGTGAAAGCTGAGGATAGTTCCTCCTCCCCCCCTACAGGCCAGACACTAGAAACATGGATCATTCAACACTTAGGAACTTCACTGAAACCAGCCGGGATTAATTTGGTGCAACTTCTGGAAAAGACCAAGGCTCTCTCAGATATGACTCCTTGATGTTTGATGGGTTGGAGTAAATGGTGTTAATGGGTGAGGGATGGTGGTGGGAGTTTGCAGTGAAGAATGGCAGAAGACCATGGTTGGTTTTTCAAGAAAGTATGATAATCCTATTTATGAAAAATGTAAGGCAAGTGAAGATAATGAACTTAATCATTTTCCTTTTATAACAGTACATTTAAATTTCATTTGTACAATACCATTTCAGTTTAAGACCTCCCATTTGCTACTCCGTTTTGCAGACTTGTCACCTACACAGTATTTAAGCACCTATTGTAGGTGTGATGATGATCTGAGTACCTTGTATAAAGCAGTCTTTAGTCAGAAAGACAAGGATAAGGATGGACTCGTTAACTTGAAGGTAGGAGAACCGATGCTTCTTTATCACCATATCAGTATGAATTAACAAATATTAAGAAGAAATCCTTCATTCCTGTCAAAATTAGCACTCTTATTAATACTAGTTTTCTTGGCGATTTATCTATTTTTTAAACGTTTAAAAGCCGCATTCCATCCAACATCAAGAAGGTATATCTAAAGGAGTCTGTGTTTTTCTCTAGAGCTAAGGTGGAGAAGCTGCAGCCAATGGGCTTCAGCTGAGTGTCAATGAGGCCTGTAAAATCATTGGAAATTTTTAGACAGAAAAACAGAGTACATTGAGGGAAGACTTTTTCATGTTCAAAATTTATTTTAAACACGAGATTCTGCATACACTGGAAATCAAAAGTAACACACACAAAATGCTGGAGGAACTCAGCCCAGCTAGGTGACATCTATGGAGAGGAACAAACTGCTGATATTTCAGGACGAGACCCTTCATCTGGACTTGGAAGAGATGGAGAAGAGGCCAGAATACGAAAGCGGGTGGTGGGGAGGGAATGAGTAAAAGCTGGCTGGTGATAGGTGAAGCCAGGTTAGAGGGGAGGTAGATGGATGGGAGGGGAGTGTGAAGTTAGAAGCTGAGTGGTGATAAATGGAGAAGATGCAGGGCTGAGTAAGAAGGAATCTGATAGGAGAGGAAAGTGGACAAGGGGCGAAATAAACGATGGAGGGACACCAGGGGGAGGTGATCAGCAGGTGATGAGAAGAGAAGAGATATGAGGTGAGCTAGAATGGGGAATGGAAAAAAAGAGAAAAGGGGGATGGAAAAATTACCAGAAGTTAGAGAAATTGATGTCATGCTGTCAGGTTGGAGGCTACCCAGACCAATACAAGTTGTTGCTTCCCCAACCTTACAGTGGCATCATCATGGCCGTAGTGGTGGCCATGAGGCAACATGTTGGAATGGGAATGGGGAGTGGAAATAAAATGGTTGGACACCAGGAAGTTCTGCCTGTTGTGGATGGAGTGAAGGAGCTCTGAACCAGGTGTTTAGTCTGAATGTGCAAATTTTTATTTGGGAAAGCAAAACACTTTGAGGGAAGACATTTTCATGTTCAAGTTCAAGACCAAAATTTATTTCTTTCTTTCTTTTTAAATCTTTTTATTGAGTAAGTATACAAAAAAGGTAAGCCATATAAACATTAATACAATGTTAAAGTATAATAAAATTCCAAAAGATAACAATACCAAAAAGAAAATACTACAAACAATGTAATTTAAGCATAAGAAACCAAAATAACATAATAGTATACTAGATTTTATATATATCAATGGAAAAAAAGAAAAAAAAACCCCCAAAAAAAAACCCACCGTGCAACTAACTAAAAGCAAAGCAAAGCAATGGGCTAACTTGAAACCAAACAGAGTTAAACTTAAAATCACGTCCTCAATCCCGACCTCCATTAAAACAGTGAAAAAAAAACAAGAAGGGTAAATATTACATTAAATGAAAATATCGAATAAAAGGTCCCCAAATCTGTTCAAATTTAAATGAAGAATCATAAAGGTTACTTCTAATTTTCTCCAGATTCAAACATAAAATCGTCTGAGAAAACCAAAAAAAGGTAGTTGGAGCATTAAGCTCTTTCCAATGTTGTAAAATACATCTTTTCGCCATTAAAGTAAGAAATGCAATCATTCTACGGGCTGAAGGGGAAAGATTACTAGAAATTTTAGGTAGTCCAAAGATAGCAGTAATAGGGTGAGGAGAGATATCTATATTTAATACCTTAGAAATAATATTGAAAATATCTCTCCAGAAAGTTTCCAAAGTAGGGCAAGACCAAAACATATGAGTTAAAGAGGCTATCTGCCCCGAACATCTATCACAGAAAGGATTAATATGCGAGTAAAAACGCGCTAACTTATCTTCAAAATTTATTTTAAACACAAGATCTTCTGCCTGTGCTAGCCTTTACAGAAGGCCTTTGACAAGGTGCTGCACATGAGGCTGTTTAACAAGTTACGAGCCCATGGTATTACAGGAAAGATTCTAGCATGGATAACGCAGTGGCTTATTGGAAGGAGGCAAAGAGCGGGAATAAAGGGAGCCTTTTTTGGCTGGCTGCAGTGACTAGTGGTGTTCCACAGGGATCTGTATTGGGACTGATTATTTTTACATTATATGTCAATGATTTGGATGATAGAATTGATGGCTTTGTTGCAAAGTTTGCAGACGATATGAAGATAGGTGGATGAGCAGGTAATTTTGAGGAAGTAGGCTACAGGAGGATTTAGACGGATGAGGAGAATGGGCAAAAAAGAGGCAGATGAAATACTGTGTTGGGAAGTGTATAGTCATGCACTTTGGTAAAAGAAATCAAAGGATTGACTATTTTCTAAATGGAGAGAAAATACAAAAGAACTGAGCTGCAAAGGGACATCGGAGTACTTTGCAGGATTCCCTAAAGGTTCATTTGCAGGTTGAGTCTGTGGTGAGGAAGGCAAATGCAATGTTGGCATTCATTTCAAGAAGACGGGAATATAAATTTTGAGGGTCCAAGCACAAACAAGAGAAAATCTGCAGATGCTGGAAATCTAAGCAACACACACACACACACACACACACACACACACACAGCACTGGAGGAACTCAGCAGGCCAGGCAGCGTCTATGGAAAAGTGTACAATCAATGTTTTGGGCCGAGCCTCTTCATCAGGACTGGAGAAAAAAAAGATGAGTTAGAGTAAGATATCGGGGGGGGGGGGCGGGGGGAGGAAGAAACACAAGGTAATAGGTGAAACCGGAAGGGAAGGAGGGGTGAAGTAAAGAGCTGGGAAGTTGATTGGTGAAAGAGCAACAGGGCTAGAGATGGAGGAATCTGATAGGAGAGGACAGAAGGCCATGGAAGGAAGAAGAAGGGGAGGAACACCAGAGAGAGGTGATGGACAGGTAAGGAGATGAGGTGAGAGAGGGAATGGGGAATGGTGAAGATTGGGGGGGGGGAGGTAGGGCAATACCAGAAGTTGGAGAAATTGATGTTCATGCCATCAGGTTGGAGGCTACCCAGTGTTGCTCCTCCACTCTGAGTGTGGCCTCATTTCATGACAGCAGGGGAGGCCATGGACTGACATAGTGGAATGGAAATGGGAAGTGGAATTAAAATGGGTGGCCACTGGGAGATCCCACTTTTCCTGGCAGATGGAGCGTAGGTGCTCGGCGAAGTGGTCTCCGAATCTACATCAGGGCTCACCAATTTTAACCCCACTTCCCATTCCTATTCATAATCTTTATGTATATTTAAGGTAGGTTAATAGATTCTTGATTGGTCAGGACATGAAGGGATACAGGGAGAAGGCAGTAGATTGAGGCTGAGGAAAACTAGGTCAGCCATAATGAAATGGCGGTGCAAGCTTGATGGGCCAAATGGCCTAATTCTGCTCCTATATCTTATGGTCTTATGGAAATGTTTATGTGAAGTGATTTGAGTCAGAGTGTCCATTTCAGGAATGCGAATTGCATCTTCCTGGTGTTTAGGCAAAGACCGTGGACTTTAAGACTTCCCTTCCACCACATTTGCCCTATTATGTAAATGCCAGGTGAAATTGGTGCATTTTTCTAACACTAAAATACCATTTCAGATTTTCAAATTCCTGACCTTGCATTTTATTTATATAATGAAATCCATGAATTTAATGGAATTTTAAAATATTATGGATTATAATTCGTCCAGCTGATTAAGATGCATGGAGTCCATAGTGACTTGGCTACTTGGATTCAGAACTGGCTTGCCCATAGAAGATAAAGGACAATAGTTAATGTGACTTATTCTGGCTGGAGGTCCATGACTAGAGGTGTTCTGTAGGAATTCCTACTGTGACCACTGTTGTGTATGACATACATAATTGACTTGGATGAAAGTGTCGATGGGTGGGTACAGTTAGATTGTTCACAGGCAACAAAAACAAAATTATTTATTTATTGAGATACAGTGTGGAATAGGCCCTTTTCATCCTTTGAGCCATGTAATCCAGCAACCTCCTAGCCTAACCATGGGCCAATGCACAATGATCAATTGACCTACGAACCAGTGCATCTTTGGACTGTGGGAGGAAACCAGAGCACCCAGAGGAATCTCACACGGTCATGAGGAGAGCGTACAAACTCCTTACAGACAGTGGCAGGAATGTTGTGTAGAAGATTGCCTAAGGATACAGTGGGGTATGGATCAGCTGCAGTCGTCAGCAGAGAAATGGCAGATAGTTTAATCCAGGCAAGTATGAGATGTTACACTTTGGAAGATCAAACGTAAATGGACAGTAAACAGTTAATGGTAGGACACTTAATGTTGATGAATAGATAGATTTTGGGGTCCAAGTCCGTAGCTGGCTGAAGGCCATTACATGGGTTGATTAGCTGGCAAAGAATCTGAATCAAAATCAGGTTCGTTATCTGATAATATTTGTCATTAAATTCTTTAACATAGTAGCAGCAATATATGATAATATCGAAAGAGAAAAATAAGTAAATCAATTACAGCAAGTATATATACAGTGGCATTCAAAAGTTTGGGCACCCCTGGTCAAAATATCTGTTTCTGTGAATAGTTAAGTGGGTAGAAGATGAACTGATCTCCAAAAGTCATAAAGTTAAAGATGAAATATTCTTTTCAACATCTTAAGCAAGATTAGTGTATTATTTCTGTTTTGTACAATTTTAGAGTGAAAAAAAGGAAAGCAGCACCATGCAAAAGTTTGGACACCCTCAGAGATTTGAGCTCTCAAATAACTTTTACCAAGGTCTCAGACCTTAATTAGCTTATTAAGGTTATGGCTTGTTCACAGTCATCATTAGGAAAGGCCAGGTGATGCAAACTTCAAAGCGTTCTAAATACCCTGACTCCTCAAACCTTGTCCCAACGATCAACAACCATGGGCTCCTTTCAGCAGCTGCCTAGCACTCTGAAAATTAAAATAAACGATGCCCACAAAGCAGGAGAAGACAATAAGAAGATAGCAAAGAGTTTTCAGGTAGCCATTTCCTCAGTTCGTAATGTAATTAAGAAATGGCAGTTAACAGGAATGGTGGAGGTCAAGTTGAGGTCTGGAAGACCAAGAAAACTTTCTGAGAGAACTGCTTGTAGGATTGCTAGAAAGGCAAATCAAAACCCCCGTTTGACTGCAAAAGACCTTCAGGAAAATTTAGCTGACTCTGGAGTGGTGGTGCACTGTTCTACTGTGCAGCGACACCTGCACAAATATGACCTTCATGGAAGGGTCATCAGAAGAAAACTTTTCCTGCGTCCTCACCGCAAAATTCAGCGTCAGAAGTTTGCAAAGGAACATCTAAACAAGCCTGATGCATTTTGGAAACAAGTCCTGTAGACTGATGAAGTTAAAATAGAACTTTTTGGTTGCAATGAGCAAAGGTATTTGGAGAAAAAAGGGTACAGAATTTCATGAAAAGAACACCTCTCCAACTGTTAAGCACGGGGGTGGATCAATCATGCTTTGGGTTTGTGTTGCAGCCAGTGGCACGGGGAACATTTCACTGGTAGAGGGAAGAATGAATTCAATTAAATACCAGCAAATTCTTAAATCAGACATCACACCGTCTGTAAAAAAGCTGAAGATGAAAAGAGGATGGCTTCTACAACAGGATAATGATCCTAGACACACCTCAAAATTTGAGGATGTAACTATGAAAATGGACAAGGCAGAGCCAGTGGATGTAGTGTACCTGGACTTTCAGAAAGCCTTTGATAAGGTCCCGCATAGGAGATTAGTCGGCAAAATTGGAGCACATGGTATTGGGGGTAGGGTACTGACAGGGATAGAAAATTGGTTGGCAGACAGGAAACAACAAGTAGGGATTAACGGGTCCCTTTCAGAATGGCAGGCAGTGACTATTGGGGTACCGCAAGGCTCGGTGCTGGGACCGCAGCTATTTACAATATACACTAATTATTTAGATGAAGGGATTAAAAGTAACATTAGCAAATTTGCAGATGACACAAAACTAGGTGGCAGCATGAAATGTGAAGAGGATATTATGGGAATGGAGGGTGACTTGGACAGGTTGGGTGAGTGGGCAGATGCATGGCAGATGCAGTTTAATGTGGATAAATGTGAGGTTATCCACTTTGGTGGCAAGAACAGGAAGGCAGATTACTATCTGAATGGTGTCAAGTTAGGAAAAGGGGAAGTACAATGAGATCTGGGTGTCCTTGTTCATCAGTCACTGAAAGTAAGCATGCAGGTACAGCAGGCAGTGAAGAAAGCTAATGGCATGTTGGCCTTCATAACAAGGGGAGTTGAGTATAGGAACAAAGAGGTACTTCTGCAGTTGTACAGGGCCCAGGTGAGACCACACCTGGCATATTGTGTGCAGTTTTGGTCTCCAAATTTGAGGAAGGACATTCTTGCTATTAAGCATAGGTTGACGAGGTTAATTCCCGGGATGGAGGGACTGTGATATGTTGAAAGATTGGAGCGACTGGGCTTATGTACACTGGAATTTAGAAGGATGAGAGGGGATCTGATTGAAACATTAAGGGATTGGGCACGCTAGAGGCAGGAAACATGTTCCTGATATTGGGGGAGTCCAGAACCAGAGGGCACAGTTTTAGAATAAGGGGTAGGCCATTTAGAACGGAGTTGAGGAAAAACTTTTTCACCCAGAGAGTGGTGGATATATGGAATGCTCTGCCCCAGAAGGCTGTGGAGGCCAAGTCTCTGGATGCTTTCAAAAAAGAGATGGATAGAGCTCTTAAAGATAGTGGAGTCAAGGGATATGGGGAGAAGGCAGGAACAGGGTACTGATTGTGGATGATCAGCCATGTTCGCAGTGAATGGCGGTGCTGGCTTGAAGGGCCGAATGGCCTACTCCAGCATCTATTGTCTATTGTCAAAATCCACGATGGACTACCTCAAGAGGCGCAAGCTGAAGGTTTTGCCATGGCCCTCACAGTCCCCCGACCTAAACATCATCGAAAATCTGTGGATAGACCTCAAAAGAGCAGTGCATGCAAGACGGCCCAAGAATCTCACAGAACTAGAAGCCTTTTGCAAGGAAGAATGGGCGAAAATCCCCCAAACAAGAATTGAAAGACTCTTTGCTGGCTACAGAAAGCGTTTACAAGCTGTGATACTTCCAAAGGGGGTGTTACTAAGTACTAACCATGCAGGGTGCCCAAACTTTTGCTTAGGGTCCTTTTCCTTTTTTGTTATTTTGAAACTGTAAAAGATGGAAATTAAAAAGTAATCTTTCTTAAAATATTAAAGAAATGTGTCATCTTTAACTTTATGCCTTTTGGAAATCAGGTCATCTTTTACTGACTTAGCTATTCACAGTAACAGAAATTTTGACCGGGGTGCCCAAACTTTTGCACACCACTGTATGTATATTTAATAGATTAAAATAGTGCAAAACAGAAATAATAAATATTTTTTTAAAAGTGAGGTAGTGTTTATGGGTTCAAGGTCCATTTAGGAATCGGATGGCAGAGGGGAAGGAGTTGTTCCTGAGTCACTGAGTGTGTGCCTTCAGGCTTCTGTATCTCCTTCCTGATGGTAACAGTGAGAAGAGGGAATGCCCCGGGTGATGAGGGTCCTTTAATAATGGATGTTGCCTTTCTGAGCCACTGCTCCTTGAAGATGTCTTGGGTACTATGGAGGCTAGTACCAAGGATGAAGTTGACTAATTTCACAACATTCTGAAGCTTTCAGTCCTATGTTGTAGCACCCACCCCTCCACCACACCAGACAGTAATGCAGCCAGTCAGAATGCTCTCCACTGTACATCTAAAGACTTTTTTGAGTGTTTTGGTTGACAAACCAAATCTATATAGCTGTATCAGTTTGAAGGCATATGGCATTCTTACCTTTATTAGTCAAAGTACTGAAATCAAGAGTCAGGAAGGAATGTTGCAGCTTTATAAAATTCTCTTTGGGCTGAATCTGGAGTATTGAATTTGCTTCTGGTCATTCCGTTATAGAACGGGTGTGAAGGCTTTGGAGAGGGTGCCAAAGAGGTTGAACAGGATGCCGTCTGAATTGGAGACCATGTGCTACAACGTGAGACAAAACTTGAGTTGTTTTCCCTGGAGCGACGGACGGGAGATCGAACAGAAGTTTAGAAGGTTATGAAGATCTGAAGAGAGTAGACAGCCGGTATCTACGTTCCAGAGTGAAAATATCTAACGCTAGCGGGCATGATGAGTGTGAGAGACGCGAGTTCAAAGGTGATGTGCAGGGCAAGTTTATTTTACATAGAGAGAGGTGGATGCCTGCAATGCGCTGTTTGTACTGGTAATGGAGGTAAATATGATAGAAACGTTTAAAAGGCTCTTGGAGAAGGACGTGAACGTGCCGGGAATGCACGTTGTGTAGACTGAAGGGATTAGTTTAGTTAAGTATTTAGTTACTAGTTTAAAATCTTTGTGGGCTGAAGGGCCAGTTCCTGGGGTGTACTGTATTATGTTCCATAATTATTTCTTGCCTCTTTTTCCCTTTGGATTTCCCAATGTTCTATGCTAATTTATGAGCTGCCGACTTGCTCTCCTTAACACAAACACTACATGTAAACAGTCCTTTCTACTGCTTCTGCAACAACAACATCATCAATTTACCGGCTCATGAACTATCAAGCTGCCAAGATTTTCTCCACAAAATCTGCCGGCATGCATTCAGCAAAGGATTTCTAACAATCCCTGGCCACAAAATATAAGCCTAGAGCTCACAATTTCTCATTTCTTATACAGAGAAAAAGAGGTTTGCAAATAACACATTACTTCAGAGGCGAGCACATAAAGAACAGATTGCCGGCAAGGGAGTTTTGGCGGTTTTTGTATGGAGGTTCAGTTAATCATTCATGCAGAATACACGGATCTCTGTGGAAAATTGAACTGTACAACCATCACCACTGGGGCAGAACCTTTGTATGATTTAGCTGATAAACAGATTTTGGAACAGGTTCAAAGGCGAGACAGTCTTGTACTATGCCCTTTGGATACTCCAGAGCTATAGCAGTGCCTTGAATGCAAGGCTGTTCTGCCAGAGATGAGGACGTACAAGTATAATATTAATAACACTCAACACCAGGCTCAATCAATACTAGGTTTATTTGCTTTTCAATAAGCTCCTTATCAATCGTTACTTGCATTAAAGGTAATGTTGCCTATGGGGCAACTTTAAATTCTGTGCGAATATTTAGCCTTTGGCTAAAGATCTTCATGGATCACAGATGGATGAGATCATCTGATGAAATTACTTGCCTGTCCTACAGGCTTTTTGAATGTCAGAGGTAATGTGGTTTAACCTGCAGGTGGCAAATCCTTTGTACAGCCTAGTCCCTATGAATCACATTGTTTAAAACCTTTCACTGTCGTAGTAGAGGGATTCCTGCTTCTTTGCATTGGTCCTCTCAGGGTCCTAATGCCTGGCTTGTGCAAATGTGTACATATGAGCATGTGTTTGGAAGACTGGCGGGGTGGACTTTCTGGCTGTTAAGGGGCTGCTGCTCTGTGTGGGAACTTGGTTTGTGGCCACATTTCCAACCTGCAAACTGTTCAGGTTAGATGTGGAGGAACTGTATCAGGGATAGTGGAAATAGAACTATGAGAATTTGACTTGGTGCCAATTCAGAGGGAGATGTTAGTGTTTTGGAATCCCTGTGAATTCTTAACCATTGCCAACAGGCATACTCCGAGACAGCCCAAAATAGCAGGGCTGAATATAAAAGAATTGACTAGCCTCTGCTAATATTAATTAACCCAAAGCAAAACACAGCTAATACTGGAAACCAGAAATTAAAAATAGCAATTACTGGAAATATTCCACTGGTCAGACATCGAATTTAAGGAGACAATGAAAGTTTATGACCTTTCATTAGACTTAATGAATAGTCACAAACATGAATTATTAGCTCTCATTCTCTTTCCTGATCATGGCTATTTAAGCAGACTCGTGAACTAACTCTCATCAGTGTGCATTAATGAGTCTTGCCTGACTTGATATGGATTCTGAAGAATTTTCTACCTTCCTCCTGGAAGGAAGCGTTACAGTTTCTACCCGAACTGCGCACTGGAATACAGTTCCAAAACTGGAATGTGGAAGCACAAGTCCCACTACAATTTATATCAATTTTTTTTGACTGAGGTTGTTAATTTTGAAAACACATCCTCGATTTCAGGGGTGGCAAACTTATAGCACAAAAAATTTAATTGGCATGTGGAATGTAGTGCTGCCCCTTGATTCATTAAAATGCATCCATAATAGAAATATACAGTTATGTTTACTGCTAAATGAAGCAGTGAATGATTTTTAATTTTACAACCTTAGAGCAGCGAAATGTTTTCACAGGAAAAATCTCACTTTGGCTTGGCATCAGCTGGAATCATTGGTTTCTTGAGATGTTTTGAAATCCTTGCTGAACTGGTGTACACTTCAGTATTTAGATAGTAAACGGATATAATAACAATATTCTTTAGAAATGATTACCATTGGGATCCATGAAACACATCATTACTGCCCTCCCCTCACTCTCTGCTTTCCACATGGGTCGCTCATTCTGTGATTTTCTTATCTATCCGTCCCTCCCGACTGGTTTCCCTCCTGGAACTTATCCCTGCAAGTGGAAGTGCTACACTTGCCCATTCACCTCCTTCCTCACCATCATTCATGGCCCCAAACAGTCCTTTCAGGTGAGTCAACAGTCCACCGGTGAGTCTGTGTGCAGTGCTCCTAGTACAGTATCCTTTACATCGATGAGACCCACCATTGATTGGGGATTTGCTTTGTCGAGCAACTTCAGCCTGTCCACAACAAGCAGGATTTCCCAGTGGCCAACCATTTTGATTCCAATCCCCATTCCCATTGCGACATGTCGGTCCATGGCCTTCCCTATTGGCATGATGAGACCACTCTCAGGTTGGATGAGCAACACCCCTTATTCCATCTGGGTAGCCTTCAACCTGACAGCACAAACATCGATTTCTCTAACTTCCAGTAATTTCTCCCCCTCCCCTTCTCTCTTTGTCCATTCCCCATTCTGGTTCTCCTCCTACCTCTACTCTTCTCCCCACATGCCTATCACATCTGTCTGCTGCCCCTCCTTCCTCCCTTTCTCCCGCGGTCTGCTCTGCTTTCCTATCAGATTCCTCCTTCTTTATTCCTTTACTGTACCTTTTCCACCTATCACCTCCCAGCTTCTCACTTCATACCCCCTCCTCCATCCACCCACCTTCCCCCTCACCCAGCTTCACCTATCACCTTTCAGCTTGTACTCCTTCCCCCCACCCCCACCTTCTTATTCTGACCATCAGGGCTGGGAAGGAAGAAGGAAGAAGGGTTTTGGCCCAAAATGTCGACTGTTTATTCCTCTTCATAGATGCTGCCTGATCTGCTGAGTCCATCCAGTATTTTGTGTGTGCTATTTTTCAATTGTCTTATTAATACTAATATTTTTAAAATATTTAAACAAGTTTTCTAAATGTTTCATTTATTTCAATCCATCCTTGTTATATTTTTGTTAATAGTAAAGCCATGAATGGACTTAAATAAGCAAGAGGACCCATCCTTTTTCCTTAAGCAAGTCCTAACTATTGTTACTAGTTCACTAATCAATGGCATGCAAGGGAATTTTCTAGAAAATTATCACCAATTTTGGCACATGCTCTCAACAAGTGTTCCTACCCCTGTCCTAATGCATTAAGACCAGATCCCAAATGAATTAATTCTCCAATTCAGATATTGTGTAGTCACACACATGATGATCCTTAATCAGACTTTTGGAGGAAGTTGTTCTGTTCCAAGCTCAAAGCAAATTCCAGAATGGCTTTGTAATGCTTTAGGAATCGACCAAGTTGGTTTGCCCAGTGGCGTGCATCAATGTACCATGTAGGGTAGTTCTGAAACACATAGTGAGGCCTTGGACTCAGTCACAACTGAGTTAGAGGGAGAGGAAGATGCAGCTCATGACATCAATAACCCTGAATGGGGAAGATGGGACTGTTTACCAATCATGCCCATTGTTCAGCTGTAAGAAAGCAGGGAGAGGGTGAATCTTCTACCCCTAGCTACCCCCTCTTCCACCTTCATCTCAGGCACTCTTTTGGGATTGAGGATAGTGTTTCTACTCTGGTCTTGTGAGTTCAGATGGCTGCACCCCCAGTAGGCGGGAGAATTCTGATGGGGTTAGTGGGTGAGTGGTTTGTGATGCAGCGCGCTTCTTCTGCTAATAATAATGGGTTTCTGTGTGCTCCTGAGGCGTGGCATTGTGGTTCTCAGTGTCATTCTAAATGTGCCTTCTCTAATTAATGACACAAATTCTTTGAGAGTAGCAGCAATTTAACGATGTTGTTTCTATGGGATTCTCTTCTCAGGAAATGGAACATGCATTATTGCTTGTCTACAAGCTGAATGAACAGCATATTGAGAGACTCTACAACTTGACAAAAGTCAATGAAGGTTTCAAAGTGGATCTGAAATTATTCATTGCTCTTGGTTGTTTGATGTCTAGAATTCTGGATAAAGAGCCAATGTAAGTACAGTGCCCTATTTGAATGAGTTGCCACTCAATGCTTCTTAAACTAGTTCAGCATTAATTGGTTTTGTATGTTCAAGAGCTGTCTAACTTGACCAGAGGGATAGAACAGTCTCTACTTTCCATCTAAAGTGGCCATAGGTGAAGATTTCAGTTGAAATACTTACCAAATTAAACATCATAGGTGCAGTGTTACAAAGATAGAAAAGTTCATTATCAAAGTATATAACTCTGAAATTCTTCAATTCTCCAGGTAGCCATGAAACAAAGAAAGGCAGCACAATCATCAACCCCAAAATCCCCCCTCCCCACAAAAAATACAAACAAAAGTGGATCAGGCACATTGAACCCCAATTCCCTCCTCCCACACAAAAACCGAGCAAAACAGCAATTGGTTCCAATGAGCTGGGTTCAGTCCTGACCTCTGGCCTTGTCTACATGGAGTTTGCATGTTGTCCTTGAGATTTGGTGTGTTTCCCTGAGTGCTCTAGTTTCAGCGACTGAAAGTCACCGAAGTAAGGACGGGTGATAGGAATATAAAGGGGAAATTAATGAGCGTGTCTGGCAGAACAGGTTGTGAGGAAATAAGTAAGCTAATAGGGCAGATGGGATTGCTCTGAGTGTGACCACAGACTTAATGGACCAAACGGCCTCCTCCTAAGCTGGGAGCAAACTGGGAACATGAACGCACTTTTAATTGGAAGCTTTTGCTATGCTTTTATAACAAATATCCTTTTTACTTACTTCAGGTGTGTGGGCAGTGCTAGTAAGACCCCTACTTATTGGCCTGAGGAAGTAATATTAGCTAACGTGTTAGCTGCTTCAATTCCTGCACTCCAGCTGTTCTTTGAAACCTCCAGAACTTTTGGAGGAGAGAGACCCACGTGCTTATAATCTTTTTGATTTTAGTCATCTCATTATGTTGATGGTCAATGGAGAGACATTTTCTTTAAACCACCAGTGGACCAAATAACTAAATCTTCAAATTATTAGTATCCTTTTGGGTTCTGGTCCTGAACATCTGGAGGAGCATCATTTAAGTGCTTGGGTCTTCTGTTGATTCCAGTGGACAATCTGGGTTGGGTGGGTACATCTGCTTGTACAGCAATGACGGATGCTGGTTTGAGAAAGGAATACGGTGTGTTTGAATGTTACCACAAATGACTTCCCAGTAACTATGGGGGCCCGTGTCTGGGATCATTTGTAACAGTAAATGAAAATCAATAAACCTTAGATGCCTGTAATCTGAAATACAAACAGGAAGTGCTGTATACTCTCAACAGGCCAGGTTGTAGCTGTGAAAATAAAAAATGAGTTAATGTTTTTATATAATTTCAGTCCGCTTGACTTGTAAACAGTGTGACTCTTACTCATTGGATTCTATTGTTGGAAACACTGCTGTTATTTTACTGGGTGTCAGAAGTTCATCAGTTATCTTTTACCTCAGCGATGATGCTGTCAAACCGAACATAATCACTGCAAAGGATCTCCTGGAGAAAGCTGATTTCTATGCCCTAAAATGGAGAGCTTCTAATGTTAGAATTGGAGGTGATCTTTGGATTTTGCTGTCTTATTTGCTTTAAGTGAAGTTTTCTAACCAAGTATCACACATGTAAAGTAAAAGAAAATTGCACATTTTATGTTTATTTATGTATCGTTACCTGTAGACTTAATTGTTACATTGTCTTGTCTCTGCCTCCAGCCTCTATGCATTTGAGCTAATGGAAGGCCCCACTGTCCTACACCATGGGTGAAGTCCCATTCACCCATCACCTTTGTCCTCTTGATCCTTCTCTATCTGCTTCCGATCAGACAGCACCTACATTTAAACATAGCCAGGACTACCTGACAGCCAGCCATTTCATGGGTGCATCTGTCCACATCCTCTTCTACTTTCCAAATGAAAGATAGAACGGGTGGCCTCTAACCCACTGGCATGAACATCGAATTCTCAGACTTCCAGTAACTACTCTTCCTGTCCCTTCCCCTGTTTTCCCTTTTGCTTTCTTTTTCTCTCCCCTCTCCTGATCCAACTGGCCCCCTTCACCTTGTGCCTTTCCCCTCCCCCACCCTCTCCATTTGCCTATTGGCCACACACTCCTGTCTATGTCTCTCCCCTCCCCACCTCCCTCCATACATTTCAGGCTTCACCACCCTCTCCTATCAGATTCCATCATCTTCAGCCCTTTGTCACTTCTGACATCATTCCCACCCTCAAACAAGAGAAAATCTGCAGATGCTGGAAATCCAACTGACACACACAAAATGCTGGAGGAACTCAGCAGGCCAGGCAGCACCTATGGAAAAGAGTATAGTGGATGTTTCAGGCTGAGATCCCACCCTCATCTGCTTATCACCTGCTAAGTCTTGCTTCACCCTTTCCCCTCTCCTCTTTATCTTGACCGTCTCCTCCTATCTTTCTAGGCCAGTTGAAGGCTACCGACGTGAAACATTGACTGTTCCCCTCCATTGATGTTGACTGACCTGCTGAGTTCCTCCAGTGCTTTTTGAGTTGATCTACATTTTAAAGATTGTCATCTTTCTTTGAAAATGTCTCTGAGACTCTAGAACATAGAAACTTACAGCACATTACAGGCCCTTTGGCCCACAATGTTGTGTTGAGACTGCCTAAAATTCCCCTAGCGCATAGCCCTCTGTTTTTCTAAGTTCCAGATACCTATCTAAGAGGCTCTTAAAAGATCCTATTCTATCTGCTTTCACCACCACCGCTGGCAGTGTATTCCATGCATCCACCACTCTCTGTGTGAAAAACTTACCCCTGACATCCCCTCGGTACTTCTTCCAAGCACCTTAAAACTGTGCCCCCTCATGTTAGCCATTTCAGCCCTGAGAAGAAGCCTCTGGCTACCCACACAATCAATGCCCCTCATCTTATGCACCTTTATCAGGTCACCTCTCATCCTCTGTCCGTCCAAGGAGAAAAGACCAAGTACGCTCAACCTATTCTCATAAGGTACGCCCTCCAATCCAGACAACATCATTGTAAATCTCCTCTGCACTCTCTGTATAGTATCCACATCCTTCCTGTAGTGAGGTGACCAGAACTGAACACAGTAGTCCAAGTGGGGTTTGACCAAGGTCTTATATAGCTGTAACATTACCTCACGGCTCTTGAACTCATTTCCATGTTGATAAATGCCAATACACCATATGCCTTCTTAACAACACTGTCAACCTGTGCAGCAGCTTTGAGTGTCCTATGGACATGGACCCCAAGACCTCTCAGATCCTCCACACTGCCAAGATCCTTACCATTAATATTATTTTCTGTCTTCAAATTCGACCTACCAAAATGAACCACTTCATACTTCTCTGGGTTGAAGTCCATCTGCCACTTCTCAGCCCAGTTCTGCATCCTATTGATGTCCTGCTGTAACTTCTGCCAACCCTCCGGACTATCCACAACACCCCCGACCTTTGTGTCATCAGCAAACTTACTAACCCCCGCTTCTACTTCTTCATCCAGGTCATTTATAAAAATCACAAACAGGAGGGGTCTCAGAACAGATCCCTGTGGAACACCACTGGTCACCGACCTCCATGCAGAATATGAAACATCTACAACCACACTTTGCCTTCTGTAGGCAAGCCAATTCTGGATCCACAAAACAAGGTCTCCTTGGGTCCCATGCCTCCTTACTTTCTGAAGGAGCCTTGCATGGGGAACCTTATCAAATGCCTTATTGAAATCCATAAACACTACATCCACTGCTCTACCTTCATCAAACCTGCTCTACCTTCTTGTTACATCCTCAAAAAATTCAGTCAGGCTCGTAAGGCACGACTGCTCTTGACCAAGCCATGCTGACTATCCATAATCAGATTATGTCTCTCCAAATACTCAGAAATCCTGCCTCTCAGGATCTTCTCCAACAACATGCCCGCCACTGAATTCAGACTCAGTGGTTGATAATTTTCTGGATTATCTCTACTCCCTTTCTTGAACAAGAGAACAATATTTGCAACCCTTCAATCCTCCAGTACTTCTCCCTTCCCTATTGAAGATAATCACAAGAGGCTGAGCAATCTCCTCCCTCGCTTCCCACACTAACCTGGGGTATATCTCATCCAGTCCCAGTGACTTATCTAACTTAATGCTTTTCAAAAGCTCCAGCACATCCTCTTTCTTAATGTCTATATGCTCAAGCATTTCAGTCCGCTGTAAGTTATCCCAAGGTCTTTTTCTCTGGTGACTACTAAAGCAAAGTATTCATTAAGTACCTCCACTACCTCCTCCGACTCCATGCACATATTTCCACTATCACACCTTATTGGTCCTATTCTCACACAGCTCATCCTCTTGCTCTTTACATACTTGTAGAATGCCTTGGAGTTTTCCTTAATCCTGCGCACCAATGCCTTCTCATGGCCCCTTCTGGCTCTCCTAACTCCATTCTTAATCTGGAACCAGTCCTGACGAAGGGTTCCGGCCAGAAACGTTGACTCATCGTTTCCACGGATGCTGCCCGACCTGCTGAGTTCCTCCAGCGTGTTGTGAGTGTTCCATTCTTAATCTCCTTCCTAACAACCTTGTAACTTTGTCTCTACCTTTCTCTGTAACCTCTTCCGGTCGTATAATCTTCCTGAAACCAGTTGTTATTTTGGCTCTCTTTCAGTTCTGGGAGTGATTTTTAACCACTCCACCATAAGTTGTAGCAAAAACAACCTGCTGGAGGAACTCAGAGGGTCAACCAACATCTGTGGGGGAAAGGATTTGTCAAATTTTCAGGTCAAAACCATGCACCCTACATTAGGGTGCAGGATATCCACCTGAAATATTGGCAACTCATTTCCCTTGGCTGATGCTGATTAGCCCATTGCATTTTTCCAGCAGATTGTATGTTGCTCTGGATTCCACTATCTGCAGTCTCCAGTGCCACTTGTATTACTTCATAGGATGTAAAATTCCATCCTGAAATTGTCTGTCTCTCCACCTCCTTTAAATCTTTAACCCTTTCCCTTTGACCAAGTTTGTGGTCATCAATCTTAACATTTCTTTTCATGGCTATGTGTTAAATTTTGTTTGGTGATGTTCCTGTGAAACACCATGTGACAGTTTACAGTATGTAGTTGCTTTATATAAATGTATGATGTTGATGTACTTTATTGAGCTTTAATAGGTATTTCTAAAATTGTAGCCTGTTCAAAAGCAGATGTTACAATAAACTTTGTTTATATAAATGATGTGTTGCAATTACTACAAAACAATGAATCACACAACCCAATTATACTTGAAGCTTTGGAAAGGATCATCTTCAGTTAGCTATACTGTGTTTTCTAGTAGTATGGAGTTAAGTGAACACATTTAGTGCATTTCTAAATATATTGATTTCACCATCATTTTTCTTTATTCCCAGCAAAGTCCAAATTGTCCAAAGACATATAAAAAATTGAAAAGAAAATTAAAGTCTTGATAATGAGAACTACCAAAACAAAAATCCAGAGGGGCATAGGGAGGATGGAATGCGTTGTTCGTGGATACACGTACACACAAAAGAAAATAAATGAGACTTATAAAATTGTAGATAAACATGATTGAACATAATTAAAGACAAATGCATTTGTGCTCTATTGTAAGATGACAATGAAGGAGACTGGAAAATATGATACATATAGCTATATTAGCTCCTAAAATAATATATGGCTGAGAAAGTTGGTGGCAATTTCAAAACCAATGATGGTGGGATGTGGATATATTTAGTCGCTTTTTGTGTCTGTCATTTTTGATCATGTTTTACAATCTTTCTCAAGTCTGTGTTCTTTCAGGCTTTACAATTCCATTTTATTTAGCAAGTTCCCACTGTTCCTATCTGCGGAGTGCTTCATTCAACAAGTGCGCAAAAATTCCATTCTGTGATAAAAGCTACTTAGCCATTAAGAAATAACTGGTTATGTCAAATCATTTGGGTCCTTCGGAGGAATAGATCAGCTCCAGCGATCGCCGATTGGAGTTCAGTTCTCGCTGCTGTCTGTGAGGTGTTTGTACATTTTCCTCATGACCATGTGGGTTTGCTCCAGGAGATCTGGTTTCCTCCCACATTCCAAAGGTGTATGATTAGGGTTAACGAGTTGTTGGCTTGCTACACTTGTGATAGAAGTGTGGCGAAACTTGTCCATAGTACAATCCTCGGATTATGTTAATCATTGAAACAAAATGATGCATTTTTCTGTATGTTTCAAGGAACATGTGATAAATAAAGCTAATTTTTAATTTTCAGATAAATTAGATTCTGAAGTTTGAAAATATGCTGGAGAATGAGAAGGTCGTGTGTATTAATATTAGGCATAAAACAACTGCTTATCACGTAGATTGTAATAATTAGGTTATTATTTCTAATGTAAATAAATGTATGGTGTATATTGCTGTTCTATTTTCATTGAATAAATTTGATCTTTAATACAATTACAGGATGTTATCAATATTATGGTGTTCTACTATTTGCCATGGATGGAAGAAAGAAATCCAGTGCAGATACAGGATTAAATAAATAAATGAATGAATGAATGCATGCACAGGATTTTTGGCACTGGACCATACCTTTCAGTCCCATCTCTGCCTGTAATTTTTTCTCTGTTCCCCTCCCATCGGGCAGTCGATACAAAGACAGGAGTGTATCAGGCTCAAGGGCAGCTTCTGTCTTGCCATTATCAGACCCTGCATGGACCTCTTGTACCTAAAAGATGAACATCTTTTCTCCCAATCTACTTCATCCCGGTCATGCCCTATCTCTGTAACCGTAACACTAAGTTCGGCATCCTGCGTTCAATTTTATTTCCACAGTGTATTTATCTATGGAATGACCTGTCCGGAAGGTGTGCAGACAAAAGATTTCCACTGTATAAATTAATACCAGTAAGATTCTCCCACCTTGTATCACACCTCAGGCCAGTGGGATTCTTTATTCCTTCTCTTACATTTGCACTTTCAAAATATCTATTCAAAATCTAAGTCCAGTTTATTGTCATTTGCACAAGCCGATATATGCACAGAGGCAGTAAAATTTTTAACTGCACAGGATCGCAGGCATATAACAATCAATGCAAAACCTTCACAATAAAATCATATATTAACTGCATTAATTATACAAGGTTGTGTCTGCACAGCTTCGGTGGACAGGACATGTCATACACATGAAGGATTCCTGAATCTCCAAGCAGCTACTATATGGTGAGCTTTTGCCGGGCAAGAGGAATCTGGGCAGCCCCCATAGAGGTTCAAAGACTGCGTGAAAGCTAACATTGCACCCTCTGGGCTTGTACCAAAATGGCTGGAACAGATTACGTAAGACTGGAGTGGCCGGTGAGCCTTGGTTAAAACCGCTCACAACAACCTGGAGGAGAGATGCCGAGCAGGAGCAGTGCTAATCACTGCCAGACAAAGATGGAAAGCAATAGTGGCTCCACTTCCAGATCCAGCACAGTTTCTGAGTCTTTATTGTGGATGTCTATGTTGCCCACAGCATGAACTCAGCAGCCACCTCTGGACACAAAATAGAACTGCACAAATCTAATGGATAGCCAACATACAAGAAAGAACACAGTTCAAAATAAAAACAAAGTCTGTTGTAATTCAAATTCATAAAAGTGGTCATAGTTTTGCTTTTTTGAGATAGTTGTTAGGGTCATTCACATTGGTTTAAGAGCCAAATTGTTGAAGAGAAGTAGTTGTTTTTGAACTTGGTGCTGTGGGACTTCAGGGTTCCGTATAGAAACATAGAAAACCTACAGCACAACACAGGCCCTTAGGCCCACAAAGTTGTGCCGAACATGTCCCAACCTTAGAAAATACTAGGCTTATGTATAGCCCTCTATTTTTCTAAGCTCCATGTACCTATCCAAAAGTCTCTTAAAAGACCCTATCGTATCTGCCTCCACCACCATTGCCAGTAGCCCATTCCACACACTTACCACCCTCTAAGTAAAAAACTTACCCCTGACATCTCCTCTGTACCTAGTCCCCAGCACCTTAAACCTGTGTCCTCTTGTGGCAACCATTTCAACCCTGGGAAAAAGCTTCTGACTATCCACATGATCAATGCCTCTCATCATCTTAAACACCTCTATTAGGTCACCTCTCATCCTCCGTCGCTACAAGGAGAAAAGGCCGAGTTCACTCAACCTATTCTCATAAGGCATGCTCTCCAATCCAGGCAACATCCTTGTTTATCTCCTCTGGACCCTTTCTATGGCTTCCGCATCCTTCCTGTAGAGAGGTGACCAGAACTGAGCACAGTACTCCTAGTGGGGTCTGACCAGGGTCCTATATAGCTGCAACATTACCTCTCGGCTCCTAAATTCAATTCCACGATTGATGAAGGCCAATACAGCGTACGCCTTCTTAACCATAGAGTCAACCTGCGCAGCTGCTTTGAGCGTCCTATGGACTCGGACCCCAACATCCCTCTGATTCTCCACACTGCCAAGAGCCTTACCATTAATACTATATCCTGCCATCATATTTGACCTACCAAAATGAACCACTTCACACTTATCTGGGTTGAACTCTATCTGCCACTTCTCAGCCCAGTTTTGCATCCTATCAATGTCCCGCTGTAACCTCTGACTGCCCTCCACACTATACACAACACCTCCAACCTTTGTGTCATCAGCAAACTTACTAACCCATCCCTCCACTTCTTCATCCAGGTCATCTATAAAAATCACGAAGAGTAAAGGTCCCAGAGGCACTCCACTGGTGACCGACCTCCGTGCAGAATATGACCCGTCTACAACCACTCTTTGCCTTCTGTGGGCAAGCCAGTTCTGGATCCACAAAGCAATGTCCCCTTAGATCCCATGCCTCCTTACTTTCTCAATAAGCCTTGCATAGGGTACTTTATCAAATGCTTTGCTGAAATCCATATACACTACATCTACTGCTCTTCCTTCATCAACGTGTTTAGTCACATCCTCAAAAAATCCAATCAGGCTCGTAAGGTATGACCTGCTGTTGACAAAGCCATGCTGACTATTCCTAATCATGTTATACCTCTCCAAATGTTCATAAATCCTGCCTCTCGGGATCTTCTCCATCAACTTACCTACCACTGAGGTAAGACTCACTGGTCTATAATTTCCTGGGCTATCTCTACTCCCTTCCTTGAATAAAGGAACAATGTCCGCAATCTTCCAATCCTTTGAAATCTCTCCCGTCCCCATTGATGATGCAAAGATCATCGCCAGAGGCTCATCAATCTCCTACCTCGCCTCCCATAGTAGCCTGGGGTACATCTCATCCGGTCCCGGTGACTTATCCAACTTGATGCTTTCCAAAAGCTCCAGCACATCTTCTTTCTTAATATCTACATGCTTAAGCTTTTCAGCCTGCTGCAAGTCATCACGATAATCACCAAGATCCTTTTCCATAGTGAATACTGAAGTAAAGTATTCATTAAGTACCTCTGCTATTTCCTCCAGTTCCATACATACTTTCCCACTGTCACACTTGATAGGTCCTATTCTTTCACGTCTTATCCTCTTGCTCTTTACATACTTGTAGAATGCCTTGGTCCTTAATCCTGCCCGCCAAGGCTTTCTCATGGCCCCTTCTGGCTCTCCTAATTTCCTTCTTAAGCTCCTTCCTATTAGCTTTATAATCTTCTAGATCTCTAACATTACCTAGCTCTCAGAACCTTTTGTAAGCTTTTCTTTTCTTCTTGACTAGATTTATTACAGCCTTTGTACACCACGGTTCCTGTACCCTACCATAACTTCCCTGCAGAACTCCACACAAATATCCCCTGAGCATTTGCCACATTTCTTCCGTACTTTTTCCTGAGAACATCTGTTTTCAATTTAAGTTTCCGGTTTCCTGCCTGATAGCCTCATAATTCCCCTTACTCCAATTAAACACTTTTCTAACTTGTCTGTTCCTATCTCTCTCCAATGCTATTGTAAAGGAGATAGAATTATGATCACTATCTCCAAAGTGCTCTCCCACTGAAAGATCTGACACCTGACCAGGTTTATTTCCCAATACCAAATCAAGTACAGCCTCTCCTCTTGTAGGCTTATCTACATATTGTGTCAAGGAACCTTTCTGAACATACCTAACAAACTCCACCCCACCTGAACCCCTTGCTCTGGGGAGATGCCAATGGATATTTGGGAAATTAAAATCTCCCATCACGACAACTCTGTTATTATTACACCTTTCCAGGGTCTGTTTCCCTATCTGCTCCTCGATATCCCTGTTACTATTGGACAGCCTATAAAAAACACCAAGTAAAGTTATTGATCCCTTCCTGTTCCTAACCTCCACCCACAGGGACTCCGTAGACAACCCCTCCATGGCGTCCACCTTTTCTGCAGCCGTGACACTACCTCTGATCAACAGTGCTACGCCCCCACCTCTTTTGCCTCCCTCCCCGTCCTTTCTGAAACATCTAAAACCCAGCACTTGAAGTAACTATTCCTGTCCCTGAGCTATCCAAGTCTCTGTAATGGCCAGCACATCATATCTCCAGCTACTGATCCATGCTTTAAGCTCATCCGCTTTGTTCACAATACTCCTTGTGTTAAAATAGACACATCTCAAATCTTCGGTCTGAGCACGTCCCTTCTCTATCACCTGCCTATCCTCCCTCTCGCACTGTCTACAAGCTTTCTATATTTGTGTATCTACTACCTAATGGTAATGTCTATTTGACTTGACTCTGATAAAGAATTCCACATTCTCCTGACATTCTGTGTAGATATGTTTATTCTAAATTTCTTATTTCATTTCTTAATGATTTTTGCAAATCACTAGTTGTAGTTTTACATTTCCTCTTAAATTTGATCAATGAAAACCAAAGGGCCTCCTGTTCATAGTCTTGGACTTGTCAAAACTTTCCTGAATATCATCAAGTTCCTCCTGCGCCCCACTGGTGAATCAAGCAGCAGACTTACAGTTTCTTTAGCTTTTGTGTGTTTTGCGAGGCTGAATTGCTGGTTCAACATTCAACCCAGCATGGATGGAAAACGTGGAAGGAGCTGGCTGGATTCGAACCCGGGACCATTCACCCCGAAGTCTTGTGTGGATGCCACTACACCACCGTCGGCTAGTCCTGGATATCAGGGTCTTTGAAATTATGAGAACGTGACATTCAATAAGAAAAGACCTGACAATGTAACAGGGCACTGCACAGAACGATCCACAACTACAGCTGGTAAAATATTATGCACACATTCTGTCGCTTTTAAATTGGGCTTTGTCTCAAGGATGGTCCCAATAATCAATGCATGCTTGATAATTGGGAATGATCGTAGAACCAATTTTATCTGTAGGCAATTTTGTGCAGATAGGGAGCAAGGTTATAAAATTTGTCACCATTTTGAGTTATGGGATTCTTTCCCAATATTCCCTCTCCTATCTCCAAGGCGGAATGTGGTTTAAAAGAGGGCACGGAACAGAATAGGAAGAAGAACTGAAGCAAGTAGTGGAAATCGGATCATGGAGATTGGAGATCAGTGATTGTCAGCAGCATCATTACAATGAAGTCATTGGGTTGGATCTATAAAATATAAAATCTTTGGCAGAATGCTGTCCCTTTAATTCACAGAAGATTCATTTATTTTACTTTGATGCACTGCTTGTGAACTGTGAGTTAATAATCAAGGTCTTAAGTTGCTAATTAAACAACACCGGGTGATGCACACATCACTGACTTCATTAGGTGTGTGAAATTTTACAGGAAGTTCCTAGTCCAATTTCCATGGACAGGAATTCAACAAAAAACGTGTACAACAAACTTCTTAGGCATAATTTACACATAAAAGCAGGTTCAATTTCTAAGCAATTGTTCTTAACATGATTTGAACGTTTCCTTTGAGTTCATGTGTTCCCCAGATGTCTGTTCTTTTGAAGCAAGTGCCATAAATTGAGTCAGGATTAAAAGGAATTCTAAATATTGCCAAGAAATACAAAAGCTCGAGAATTATATAATCAAATATTATTAACAGGTTAGAGTACTTTATTAAATTGGTTCTCCTTGCTTCCTTCCCCACCCCCTCTCCCAAATCCTCCCTCTGCTTAATCTAGTTTTAAAGAGAGGGATCATCAGGATCATTACCAAATGCATCAGTGATGCATTAAGTGCACACTGTAGTATTGCATTGCGGACCATAATAACAAGTCATGGAGGAAACATATCTTACAAATGTTGAAGGCATTAAAAAGGCTATTCTTCATGGAGGAACTGGTGAGCTGCCAAAATTTCTCACAGGATCCAAAGTAGGTTCAACTATATTTAAATACTTTATGAGTAATCTGAAAATATCAAATTACAGCATTTCCAATGTATCAAAACAATGACTTGATAGAGCCAAGATTTCCATTTCCAATATATCAGTAGGTATGATTATTGGGTGAAGCGTGTCGCAAATATTTATCCTGATAATGTATTATCATTTTAAGTTATATATGCTAATTAAATTCAATTTACAGGTACTTTACTTTCAGTAGATCTATTACGTTTGATCAATTTAACTTTAAATTCATTTATACATTTTAATATCCAGCTATATTTTCACTCATGTTGCAAAGACAGTCAATCTTTAGCAATCAATGGACTGGAAATTACTTATTTCTTAAGTTGGAGTGTTCTATAAATAACATAATCTTGCCTTCATGTAAAAATTAATTTTATAGATTTGAAGTAAATGTTACTGATTAAATTAGCAGGAAATAAGCAGAAACATTATGGGTGTTATATCTTCCTGTGTTACGCTAAAAATTGTGCACGTATAAATTTTTTTGCAAACTATTTTATGCACTAATATTTTGTCATTTATTTAAGCTAAATTAGGAGCTAATATACAGTGTAATAACCAATGCACATGCAGATAAAATAGATCATTCATCTAGTTAAACCATTAGAATTAAGTACAGGTATGGTTGATATGGGATTAAAAATAATATTCTTTATTTGTTATTGTCCAGGTCACATTTCATTTTCGAACTTTAAAATGTGATGGAGATCGAACAGTCATTGACGACAGTAAACAAGTTGGCAGGCCAATGGAAATAGTTATAGGCAACATGTTTAAGCTGGAAGTCTGGGAAATCCTCATTTCTTCAATGAGGATTGGAGAGGTTGCTGAGTTCTGGTGTGACGTCATTGTAAGTGTTACAGGTGGAAGCAAGTTTTCAGTGGGAAATTGTGAATTATTGAGACAAAGTCTCAAGTAACTGAATCTGCCAATGTTTTTCATTAACATTAGATGACTAATTCTGCTTGTTGCGATGCTCCATAATCTGTTTTTCTCTTCAGTTAGTGATACTTATCCTGAGGGAGGATTAAGCAGGTTAAATGAAGCTGCTACCATATGGACTGCCAATAACCATAAAAGGATGCCTTACGGTTACTAAATACATTTTAAAGTCCATGAGACCTTTTTAAATGCTTAAACGACTGTATCTATGATACTTTCTCCAGTAAAATAAATTAGCAACCTAAATCAATGTTCTTCCTTTCTGCTTAAAATAAAAAAGAACTTAGTAAATGAGAATGGTGGACAATCAATCGTTGAATCTGCTCCATCATTCAATAAGATCATAGACAATCCAGTCATGACATCAACATCACTTCCTTACTTTTGTCCTATACTCACTGACACAATTGTAGTTTAAAGATCTCCAGGTCTCTGCCTTGAGTATATAGGTGGACTCAATCTTCACAGCTCTGTAATTCCAAAGCATCACTGCCCTCTAAGGGAAGATTTTTCTCCTCAACTCTGCCTTAAATAGACTACCCCTTATTCTGAAAATCTGTCACCTGGTTCATGATTATCCTACTGGGGAAAACATCCTTTCAGCATTTATCCTGCCAGTTCCTCTTGGAATCTTGTAAGCTTCAGTCATATCATCTTTCATTCTTCTATACTCTAATGAGAATGGGCCTAATCTGCTCAACATACATCATTCTTCATCCCAGGAATACAGGGACATTATCCAAATATTCAATGCAACAGGATCTGTGAACATAGGGGAACTGAGCACAGCTTCCAATGGCTGACTAATTGTTTGAATTAGACTCCCAGCAGCCAGGCCTGATGCTATGCAATTTGAATTACATGCGGACTTTTCTCGGACAAGATAATAAAATAGCAGCCAATATTGAAATACTGGGGAATGGTAGCCTTACTGAGGAAGCAGCATTCACGTTTTATCTCAGTCAAGAGTCAATGCCCTAGGCTTGGAAAGACGAAAATTGATGAAGAAAAGAGGAAAGATTTTTTTTTTTAAATTACAGAATATTCACCAAAGAAGAGGAGATAAATTGAAGCAACACACTCAAAATGCTGGAGGAACTCAGCAGGTCAGGCAGCATCCGTGAAAAGGAATAAACAATCAATGTTTCGGTCCGAGACCCTTCTTCAGGACTGAGAAGGAAGGGGCAAGATGCCAGAATAAAAAGGTAGGGGGAGGGGAAGGGGGTTAGCTGGAAAGTGATAGGTGAAGTCAGCTGGGTGTGAAAGGTCAAGGGCTGGAGAAGACATCATTTGATAGGAAAGGAGAATGGACCATAGGAGAAAGGGAAGGCAGAGGGGTTTGGGGGAAGTAACAGGCAGTAGAGAAGAGGTAAAAGGTCAGAGAGAGGAATAGAGGAAGGGGCAGGGGGGAGAAATTTGTTTACCAGAAGGAAAAATTGATATTCATGCCATTAGGTTAGAGGCTACCTAGAGGGAATATAATGTGTTACTCCTTCACCCTGATGGTGGCCAGTACAAGAGAAGGCCACAGATCGACATTTTCTAACAGGAATAGGAATTGGAATTAAAATGTTTAGCCACCTGATAATCCTGCTTGTGGAAGATGGTGCAGAAGTGCTCGATGGTGCGGGCCCCCCCCACAATTTATGAAGGGCCTCACCAGTATAAAGGAGCACCGGACACAATAGACTACTCCAGCAGATTCTCAGGTGAAGTGTTGCCTCACCTGAAAGGATGGCCTGTGGCCTTGAATGGAGGTAAGGGAAGAGGTGCATGGGCAGGTGTAGCACTTAGGCTGCTTGCAGGGATAAGTGCCGGGAGGGAGGTTAGTGGGGAGGGACGAATGGGCAAGGGAATTGCAGAGGGTGCAATCCCTGTGGAAGGCGGAAGTGGGGGAAAAGTAAAGATATGTTTGGTAGTGGGATCCCTTTGGAGATGGCGGAGGTTGTGGAGGATGATGTGTTGGATATGGAGGCTGATGGGGAAGTAGGTAGGGACAAGAGGAACTCTACCGCTGTTAGGG
The DNA here is from genome assembly GCF_963921235.1 of Mobula hypostoma. Taxonomy (NCBI): domain Eukaryota; kingdom Metazoa; phylum Chordata; class Chondrichthyes; order Myliobatiformes; family Myliobatidae; genus Mobula; species Mobula hypostoma. Next base: position 27,285,408 of record NC_086119.1, on the reverse strand, counting down.
CAGTGGGAAAATGGGGTGAGTGCAGATGTACGGGAAATGGAGGAGATGTGGATGAGGACAGCATCAATAGTGAGGGGAACCCAGATCTTCAAAGAAGAAGGACATCTCTGATGTCCTGGAATGGAAAGGAGCAGACATCATCTTGGGACAACAGCTTATATTCTGTCTGAGTAACCTCCAACCTGATGGCATGAATATCGATTTCTCCTTCCTGTAAACAAATTCCCCCATCTCTCCCCTTCCTATATTCCCCACTTTTACCTCTTACCTCCTCTCACCTACCTGTTACTTCCCCCTGGGTCCCCTCCTCCTTCCCATGGTCACGCTCCTCTCCTATCAGATTCCTTCTTCCCCTCCCTTGATCTTTCCCACTCATCTGGCTTCACTTATCACCTTCCATCTATCCTTCTTCCCATCTCCCACCTTCTTATTCTGGTATCTTTACCCCTCCTTCTCAGTCCTGAAGAAGGGTCTGGGCCTGAAACGTCGATTGCTTATTCACTTCTGTAGATGCTGCCTGACCTGCTGAGTTCCTTCAGCATTTTGTGTGTGTTGCTTTGGATTTCCAGCATTTATAGACTTTTTCTTGTTCATAAATTGAAGTTTTCAAAGTGAACTACAAGGTTCTATCTGACCCCCACTCTTGGAGAAGAAATTTGACCCCAGTCACATATGCTAAATCAGTGGTCCCCAACCACCGGGCGGCGAGGAAACGATATGATTTGGCGATATGAGTTAGCTGCAATTTTCCTCATTCCCTGTCACGCCCACTGTTAAACTTGAACGCACGCGAGGTCATTACGCACGTGTCATCCATGTCAGTGCGGGAAGAAGATCAACTCCTCGAGCTTGAAAATGACGGCAAGCTGAAAAGTATGTTTGACATAACATCTCTGCCGGCATTCTAGATCAAAGTCAAGTGAATATCCTGAGATAGCCACAAAAGCACTGAAAAGGTTGCTTTCATTTCCAAAATATCTCTGCGAAGCAGGGTTTTCTGCAATGAATGTAACGAAAAGTAAACTGCGGAATAGACTGAACATAAGGAACCCCCTTCGATTATCGCTGTCTCCCATCACCCCTTAATGGGACTGTCTTGTTGCAGGGAAACAAGCCCAGGGCTCCCACTGATTCAGCGATATTGGTGTGTTGCAATGATTTTATATGTTCATATGGGGAAAATATGTGCTGTGTGTTTAATATCCAAACGTTACTTAAAATGTTATGATGCTATTGACTTATAAGTGACTTATAATTGACTTATCACTATATTCATGCGAGGAAACTATGCGCTGTGTGTTTAATATTAAATTCGTTAGAAACATATCTTTTAGAAACAAAATTGAGTGTATTAACCACTTTATAAGTGACTTATAGTTGACTTATCACCTATATTCTGGTCTTGTTTAACACCACCCCCCAGGGTTGCCAATTGTCCCATATTAGCCGGGACATCCCGTATATTGGTCTAAATCGGTTTGTCCCGTATTTCCCCAGCTAAGGTAGAACATTCCTATGAAACCTTTCGTGCCGAAATGGCATAAAGTGAAGAAGCAATTACCATTAATTTATATGGGAAAAATATTTGAGCGTTCCCAGACCCAAAAATAACCTACCAAATCATACCAAATAACACATACAACCTAAAATAACACTAACATATAGGAAAAGCAGGAATGATATGTTAAATACACAGCCTATATAAAGTAGAAATAATGTATGTGCAGTGTAGTTTCACTGAACAGAATCACCAAGAACGATTTGTAGAAAAAAAATCGTCACGTACACGCATGCGCACACAGGTGCCCGCAAAAGGCTTTCATGGTCACGGTAATTTTTCCTGGGGTAAACACAAGTGTCCCGTATTTGACTGCTACTCTTGTCCGTTGGCAACCCCACACCCCGGTCGGCCAGTCCGCAAGAATATTGTCAATATTAAACTGGTCCGCGGTGCAAAAAATGTTGGGGACCCCTGATCTAAATGGTGGTGGCTATCTACGGATAGTTTCAGAAATTTCATTCCTTTCACATCAACCACTGCTGTAATGTGCATTTGTTATACATGGATGCAGACAGTTGTGCAGCCTGATTCTAGACCCTTACTATTGCCTTTTTCACTCTATATAATTAATAAAATTATTATTGAAATACTTAAATTAAAAATAAAATAAGTTAAAAAACATATCTATTTATATAACTTTCTGTTCCCTCCAAGATGTGATGGAATGTTGACTGTTTGTATTTTACCAGGTGTGAAAATGCATTACTTGATTTTCCTCAAAAAGATTAATACTGAGAAAATTGTTTTCTTCTTCCACAGCATACAGGCCTGTATCCAAATGTAGCCAAGAGCTTGCGTCGCATTGTTGAAGGAAAAGATCCAACAGACTGGCACATTCATACCTGTGGTCTTGCCAATATGTTTGCTTATCACAGCCTGGGATATGATGACCTAGATGAACTGCAGAAAGAACCTCAGCCGCTTATCTTTGTTATTGAACTATTAAAGGTTAAACGTGTTCTACTGTACTTCTTAAATGTAAATTGAGCTCACAGTTAGTCTTTTCAGTGAATTATTATATCTCTTAGCTGTTAGAATTTTTGCCTCAGAGCTCCAGTGATGCTGGCTCATTCCTAATCTCCTGAGCTGTCTGGGTGGAGCTTGCAGGTCCTCCTTGTGACAGTGTGGTTTCCTCTGGTAGTCTGGTTTACTCCCAAATTGCAAGGATGTCAGAATGGCATGTTGGCCACTGTAAGTTGCCCCGTTGCGTAGCAGAGTGGTAGAATATGCGGGAGAGTTGATGGGAATGTGTGGGGAATTAAACGGGATTACTGTTAAATGGGTGTTTAATGGTCAGTGCAGATTCAAGGCATCATTGTGCCTGTCAGTGTGTTATGTAACTCTATGGGTCTTCCTTTTCCTCCTTTTTTTTATTAGTGGTCATTCCTGTGCTTTATTTATTCTTTCTGGGTAAAACATGACATTTCTGTGTGATTTCAGCTCTTCCTTAAACATCACCCTGAAAAGTGAGAAAGATTGAGAGAGAAACAGTCTCATCTGATCTCTAAACCTTGGGTCTTGAAGATTAAAATACTTAAATCTTCAATTCATTTCATATCTGTGATCTTAATAAAAGACTAAAGGAATAGGATATGAGAAAAAAAGTGCCAAAATATGTCATTCTGAATTCTTAGTTATAATCTTCTTGATTAAATGGATAAATTACTCAGATGGATAAATCTTTCATAATTACCATGAAAGATTTGGGTTTCAAATTCAAATTCAAACAAATAGTTTTTTTCCAGTAGCATCCGCCAAGCAGTAAGAGCTAATGTGATGGTTTTGTTTACCTTTAAGTTCAGGACATAACAAGCACAATATAACAGCAGATTGTGACTTCAGCCTTGAGCACAACATCCAGGCTTCAGTGTTAAGGAATTGCCAAAGTACTGGATGCTCTATCTGTCACATGGAACTTTTAATCCTTGGCCCTGTCAGCCCTTTATACTTCATGTAAGAGACTCCAAGGTGTTTCAAGAAAGTTCAGACTGTTTATCCTGGTGATTGGCCAATGCTTGCTCTTCAATTAGCATTTTCAATTGGAAAAACTGTTGGCAAATAGCAGCAAATCATTCAGGATAAATTGGCGCTACTATTTATTACGTTAGAGCAACAACTAAATTTCCAAAATATGCCATTGACAGCAGTTTAAGACATCATGAAAGGGATGTGAATAGCCTAACCTATTTGACAGGAGCAACGTCCTCACAGCAACACTGACCTTAGCCTATCATAGATTTTCCTATTACCCATCCCTCCCCTAATCTTCTCTGCAACTTAAAACTAGCCTGATTTCCTATAGTTTTGTTTCTGGTGAAGGATTTTCAAACAGAAATTTTAATTGTTTCACTTTGCATAGAGATTGCCTGACCTGCATTATATTTTCAACAATTCCTGTTTTTACTTCAGCTTTTGAGCATCTGCAGCTTTTTTAGATTTCCTTGCTAATGTATCTCTATCTTCCATTTACTGGACAGTCACCAGGCACTTACAATCTTTCAACATAATTTCTGTCTCTTAACCTGATACATTATACAGGATCAAACAGTCCTCTCTATACATGGTCTGTACATATTGGTTCTGATAAGTCCTATGTCATTATTATGAAAGCATTCAATATACTGGTTTAATAATTTAATGACTACAGTATATTAAAATAGCAACTGCAAGGATCATATATTCCACCACCGGACTGCCGTGACTATTCAAGAAGCCAAAATCAGATGTACCTTTCACTACTGGACCTGCAGATTTTGAACTTTCTCCACTAAACTCTATCATTAGCCAAAGTGCACTTTTTAAACACTTAATCATCAAGATTTATACCAATGCACCTCATATTAAAATCACACTGCCAGGAGTAAAACATTCTTCACTATATCAACCCATGTCAAACAAAAAACTGAAAAACCTATCTTTAATACCATGGATCCCACACGTTGGAGGGACAGCTACAAAATGGCAATAGACCCCGAAAATTGTGGTACAGTGGTGCTATTGCATTGAGTACAGTGAGAGTCACCTCACATATCTGGAGGAGGGATAGTTTGTCTCTCTATTAAAGTGACAAAACCCTGCCCCTCTCTCACAGCTCGGCTGCTCCGCTTACCTGCCTGCCCAGTCCAGACAATTTCCAGGCTTCCGTTTGATTGTGTTCTCTCCTTGCTCATTAGCGCACAGAATCCCTTACTTCCTGGACACTGCAGCCACATCACCACTCAACAGCGAAGCCAAAGCGTGCACGTTTTTGATTGGCTGGCTGGGAATGATCTGACCTGATGACTGATAGTATTGCTTCTTTTGCCTTTGGTGCTATTTTAAGGAAAATAGTGTAATTATAGGTTTCCCAAATATATCCTCTTGCATTTGGTCTTTGTGGTGTAAAGGAAGGAGGTTGGAGAAGTCTGAAGTGTCTCAGAGTTGGTTACCAGACAGAACACAGAACAATGCAGTACAGGAACAGGCCCTTTGGCTAGCAATATTTGTGCCAAACACGACGCCAAATTAAACTAAATCCCTTCTGCGTGCATATGTGCCACACCTTTCCATTCCCTGTTTATTCATGTGTCTATTTTAAAGCACCTTGAGCACTACTATCATCTCTGTTTCCTCTCCTACCCCTACTAAGCCATTCCAGCCTCCTCCTACCTTTAATGTTAAAAATAACTTGCCTCGTTCATCTCCCTTAAACTTTTTCCCTCTCACCTTAAGTGCATGTCCTCTGGTATTTATCATTTAGATGTTAGGTCCAAGCTTGCAAGTTCACATTACCCCTTACCTGGCCCTAGGCCCTTAGTCTGACTATTAAAAGCCTGTTGCAGCATAACCTAGAAACAAAGAACACTTTGAAGGCTTTGTATTTGCCTAAGAATGGGGTAGATCTTGAGCCAAGATAATTAAACCCATAATTATCCATCAGCAAAAGAAGAAATTATGATTGAAGACAACTGTTGTGAACGCAGTTGGCTGATAACTAAAATATAGTCAAGGTTAATTGGAAAACTAAGGGAGAAGTAAATAGAAAGTGAAGTTTATAATGGGCATAAGGTGTGACACAAAAGGACAAATGGACAGAAATGCAAATTAGCACTTACAATAAGAAAGTTATGTGTAATTGTAACTGTGATGTCCAACTTCCTTTTTCGCTGTTTGAATCTTCGTCAGATCTATATCTGAGTTTGCTCTCTTTGTAAATAATGAAAGTGGTCTAACCTTCAAAGTAAAAAGGATTTTTTTTAAAACCTAGGTTGAGTCACCAAGTGCTTACAAGCGAGAAACCTGGGCCATGAATGATGATGAGAAGCTTAAGGCTGTTCCTCTGCTCCATGGAACAGGAAATAAACTATTCAAGCTCGGCAGGTATCCAGAGGCACTGGCAAAATATCGTGAAGGGGTTATTTGCCTGAAGAACCTACAAGTAAAGGTATGTTAACACTCATAAACTAACATCATCATAAAGGCTTTTATCGTATGTAAGATTGCACTAAATTGAAAAAGTCACAAATTATTCAATTGACATATGGGCTCTGCTTTGTTCTTGAATCCTGGATATTGATACTTAAATCTTGACTTCTGATGACAGTGCTCTGATTAAGCCCGCAGTCATTGAGAAAAACAAAAGAAAAATTAGTTGTCTAAACAAATGATCACTAAATTAAGAAGGAGTGTGTTTAAACTGGAGTTTGCTGAGAACTATACTCAAAAAAGTCAGTGCACTATTCCCATGAATGATATTGTGAACCTTTTATCTGTGGCAACAGTCCGCCCATGTGCCAGTGCTGGATATAGATAGAGTCATAGAGCAGCACAGCACAGGCACAGGCCTTTCTGCCCATCTAGTCCATACTGAACTATTATTCTGCCTCATCCCATCAACCTGCAACTGGACCATAAACCTCCCATCCAAACACTTAAGTGTTGAAATTGATTGCACGCCCACCACTTTTTCTGTTCAATCACATTCCTCAGTGTCCTACTTTTCAGTGTGTAAGTCCAACCCTGATTTATCCTCCCAAAGTGTAACACGTCACACTTGTCTGCGTTCAATTCTATCTGCCGTTTTTCAGCCCATTTTTCCACCTGGTCCTGTCCAGATCCCCCTGCAAGCTTTGCTAGTCCTCCTCACTGTTCACTGCGCTCCCAATATTGGTGTCATCCGCAAATTTGCTGATCCATTTTGCCAGTTCATTGATGCTGTTTTGACATGCATAAAACAGGTGGAAGTGGGATTGATACAGCATTATATTTAACTGCCTGTTGTCTTTATGAAGCTAATTTGCATTTTGAAAAAATATGTTTGACAATGTCAGGTATCTGAAAATGTTGGTTTTACGTTCAACAGTAAATCATCCTATGATTTTTTTTTAAACTGCTAATTCTCATAGTGTGAGCAGAACTGGCAAGGCTATCATTATCTGATTTGTTCCTTGTCTTTGACACTATGTCATTTGACCTGGTTCTTGAACAATTGTGGTCCTTGTAATAAAGGCCAACTCTCAATGCTGTGACAACAAAGTTACAACAGAATAAGTTCAAGTTGGTGTGCCCTAGCATTTGGTGCTGGTTCTGTTCCCATGAACTTGCTGATCTCACTTTTCAGCATTTGGCAGTTGCTGATTTTGAAAGAATTCTTGGCCACATAGCCTTAATCTTTTGTACTTTTGCTAGTCCAATAACAGAAAGACATTGGGGGCACCAGAAAATACCAACAGTGAAAAACTAATCTTAAACATTCTAAAGGAAATCTGTCATCATGAAAAATGGGTATGATAAAGTAATAAGTAAGGAAATGCAAAAGAAATGGTAAAATAAAAGATCTGATAATGTAACACACACAAAAGGCTGGAGAAAATCAGTAGGTCAGGCAGCATCTATGGAGAGGAATGAACAGATGACATTTCAGGCCAAAACCTTACACCAGTTCTGATGAAGCCTTCATGAAGTCCTGATGAAGGGTCTCAGCCCAAAACATCGAAACAAAGGCAGAGAACACTTAAAATACTCAGCAGGAAAAGCAACATCCGTGGAGAAAGAAACAACATAATTGCTTCTGATTGATGACTTTTCAGGTGACAGACCATATCTTTTTCCCTATTGTGTTATGTTATCTAATCTAAAAAAGCATTTCCTATATTTGTTTTGGATATGATCATGCACTGGTCATGAGTGTTGTGGTGAGAATGGGAATGCAAGACTGTTCTTGGTGTTCTCGGTATATTAATATACTGGATATGGTAATGTAGTTGTTGTGATAATGTAATGGGTATGGTATTGAAGAAGAAACCTATTGATTTTTAAATAAATACCATCATGGTAGATGGGGATTTTTAAAAAGAAATCTGGTGAGTTGTGCCCTAACATTACAAAAAGACTATGGATGTTGCTGCCTGATCTGATGTATATTTGACCGGAATCTATAATAAAAGGTTACTTCTTTATAGTAAAAGAGGCAGTAAAGAAAACCACTCACTTGGAACTGCATATGGTCACCACTATCTCATCAAAGCATTTCACAGGGCTGCTCCCTCATAACTCACACAATTTTTGTTCAATTCTGACTTCCGGAACTATTCTCACTGTTACCATCAGGTAGGAGATATAGAAGCCTGAAGGCACACACTCAGTGATTCAGGAACAGCTTCTTCCCCTCTGCCATCTGATTCCTAACTGGACATTGAACCCCTGAACACTACCTCACTTTTTTAATATATATAATTTCTGTTTTTCTGCATGGTTTTTAATCTATTCAATATACGTATACGGTAATTGATTTACTTATTTATTAATTATTATTATTTTTTCCCTCTTCTTCTATATTATGTATTGCATTGAACTGTTGCTGCTAATTTAACAAATTTCACGACACATGCCGGTGATAATAAACCTGATTCTGATGTCTGTGTGGAGTTGCACATTTCCCTGGTGACCACATGGGTTTCTCCCGGGTACTCTAATTTCCTCCCACATTCCAAAGACATTCAGCTTGGACATTCCAATGGGCAGTATGACTATCCCCTCATGTGTAAGTGAATGGTAGAATCTTGGAGCAGTTGATGGGGATTTGGGAGAATAAACTAGGATTATTATGAAAGGTCACTGTATAGATTGACATGGGCAGAAGGCCCTGTTGCTGTGCTCTACAGCAACTTAACAAGGGAAAAACACTCTAGCATCACTTTTAAATATAAAAGTCTTTTCATTCATTTTCCATTGCCATTTTTGATAGTCACGGCTTTGGAGATGATTGAGTAATATCACCAATCATGGATGGAACTAAAATTACGCTTCTGTTAATTGAGCTATTTTAATCACATTTAAGAAGCAGAGGAATCAGCTTCCTGTATGGATTTATCGTTGATCACCATGCAGATAGTACCTTTCAACACACACAAAATGCTGGAGGAACTCAGCAGGCCAGGCACCATCCTTCTCGCTGATGGGTCTCGGCCTGAAACGTCGACTGTACTCCAGCATTTTGTGTGTATTGCCTGGATTTCTAGCATCTGCAGATTTTCTCTTGTTTGAGATAGTACCTTTAGTTCATTTTAGTAAAATAGTATGCTATAGAACTCAGCTGCCACGTTACTTTATGTGAGATGCCTCATGAGGTCACAATCTGCTTGATGACATGATACTGACCCCAAACCAGACTACTGTCTGTCACAAATCTCTCTCTGCCACACTTTTTCTCTAGAAATTTCTGCAGATTTCACAATCCTGATTGGCTGACACAGCATTCATGAGCTGAAAGTAGGGCTTCTTTAGCCGATAGCAAAACATTCTACCAGCAGGACACACTGCTTTTGCAGAAAACTACTAAAATGAAATACCTACTGCATAGCAATAGAAATCTTTTTTTTAAAATATAATTTTTATTGAGTTTCCAAAAATACATGAAAAGATAGTATTTACCCTCCCCCCTCCCCTTAACCCTCCCCCCCCATATAAAGTCCTACCTAAAAAGAAAAAAAGAAAAAAAAAAGAGAGCCGCCTGGGTATTGGAAGGTTTCCACATGCTCCATGGAAATCAAAATAAAATTGGTATACTTATTTGTTACTTTCCCCAAGGGACCAAGATCTTCATCGGAGCACTTAAATATGCCATCCTATCTTTTGTAAATAAGGGCGCCAAATATTCAAAAATGTTACATATTTATCTCTTAAATTATAAATAATTTATTTTTGTGGTATAATATATAATTGGTGTAAAAAGTTATATTATACTAATCTAAGTCGAACATTTATTGTGTTTGTCATACTGTCAAGGCACAGTCTTGACCAATTTGTTTCATCAAAATTAATATTCAGATCTGTTTCCCATTCTTGTTTTGACTTAAAAATTGCTACTCCCCGCTACAACAACACTACCCACCCAATCTTTCTTTAATTTCTGATATTCTGTTTCTGTTGAATGCGTTTCCTGTAAAAAGGCTGAATCTATCTTCATTTTCTTAATATGTGTTAAGATTCTTTTTCTTTTCACTAGTCCATTAAGCCCATTAACATTAAAACTCAAAAAATTCAATAAATTAGTCATTATTTTTAACAAAGTTACTCCAATCTAAAACATTACTTAACTTCTCAACTCTCATAGTTCCTTGGGGAATCTCTTTGAACTTCACCATGTTGCTATGCGTTCCCCCCCCAATCATCCAGGCAAAGAGAAAAAAAAGGAGAGATAGATGAGATATAAAAAAAAGAAAAAACAAAATACCCCCCCACTAATGTTGTGAATGAAAGGATACACAACACTACCCCCCTCCATTTTGCGGGTCGTGGCTAGAGCCACGCTTGCACACATGATTAGCGTAGCAATTGATCAGTGCTTCTTCCAGCTCCCCCGCAACAAAAAAAATTATTTATATATAAAAAAATTAATGTTACTATTCCCAACCAGTATTCCTCAAATTTTAACCTTACTTCCCCTCCCTCATATAATTAGTAACATATTTATATATTCATCCGCCTTCAAAAATCCAACAAGTCCATTCTTTGACCCAATCTTCTTCTTCAATCCATCTCGCTCCCCTGGTTTTGTTCTTGTACCTGGTGAATATTCAGAGAGTCTTGCACAAACTGCTCTGCTTTCCGGTAATCATCAAAAAATCCTTTTTCTCCACCAGTCAAAAAAATCTTCAAGGTTGCAGGGTAACGCAATATAAAATGATAACCGTGATCCCATAGGATTTTTTTCACTGGATTAAATTTCTTCCTTCTCTTCAAAAGTTCATAACTTTTGTCAGGATAGAAAAAAATTTTGTTCCCTTGAATCATCAATGGCCCTTTTCTATTCTTGGCAGCTTGGGCAGCTGCCTGTAGAATCCTTTCCTTGTCTTGAAATCTTAAGAATTTTATTAAAATTGCTCGTGGATATTGTTCATCTTGTGGTTTTGGTCTTAGAGCTCTATGTGCCCGCTCAATTTCAATTAATCGGCCCTCCTCTTTCATTTGCAAAACTTCTGGGATCCATCTTTGAAAAAATTTTATTGGATTTCCTCCCTCTATACCTTCTTTAAGACCAACAATTTTAATATTATTACGTCTACTAAAATTTTCCAACATGTCCACTTTCTCCAAGAGTTGATTTCTTTCCGTGTTCCAGACAAGCAAATCATTTTCTGTTTTTTCCACTCTATCATTAATATGCTCCATTTTTCTTTCCATCTCCTGAAGCTTCTTATCCATTTTATCCTGTCTTTACATAGCTTTATTATAGCACATCTTCATGTCTCTAAGCTCTGCTCTTACTTTTCTTACTTCAGCCGTTAATTGCAATAAAGCCTCTCTTATGTCTCCATCATCTCCTTTAGTTCCAATCCCTTCCAGTTCTTCCTCCTCTTCTTCATCTGTATTCTCTGCGGTATCCGATTCTGACTCTGAGTCACTTTCAGTTGCAGTGGCTGTCGGTTCTTGTAGTTTGAGTTGTATCGATTTGCGCATGCGTTCTTCTTTGCGCATGCGCATTTCCGGCACCTTCTTCCAAGAGACCGCTACCGCCACCATTGCTCCCTGTTCTCCAGCGGAGATAGAACGCATCTCCTCCAAAAGAGATCTAACCTGAGTCCGAGGGTCCATCGCTGCAGTAGGCCCTTTTGTCTTCCCATCTCGCGGCGGCTTCGCAACAACAGACTTCTTCTGTTGCGGTTTAGGAGGCATATCGTAAAGTAGTCTTGCAAAGTTATAAATAGTTTTCGGAAAGTATTTGTTAACTTTGTTTTGTTTAAACGGTACTTTGCTAATTTTTTACGGGAGAGCTGGATTTACACGTCTCAATCCCACGCTATCACATGACGTCCCCCCAGCAATAGAAATTTTAACTAGGGCATTGATGTTTCCATACCAGGTTGTGGTGCAATCAGTCAGGATCAGTCAGTCAGTCAGTGGGTGCCGTCCCGAATCCGGGGTTGGCGGCTCTGCACCTCTATCTTCTTTGATCTTGCGACAGCACCAAGTACAGCCTCTCCTCTATTTTGTTTTCGCTGGCCGCCTTGGCACCGCCCGCCGCCGCCCCCACCGATCTCGAGCTCGAGGCCGTGTTGGCCTCCAGCTGTGGCCGCTTCTTCGAGCTCGGCCCTTCCTTAGGTGGAGGCCTTGGGCAGGTCCAGGCACATGGTGCAGTGCCCAAGTTCATCATGTCTCTTCTAACTAGGTGCATAGCATATGATTTGTAGGTACGTGGTGAGGCTTTAATCTCTTCCACGGAAGATGGCCATTGGCCCACAAGGAACTCATCTGCCCTTTGTCAGGTCTTGTTTTCGCTAGTCCTGCTGGGTGTCCTCACACCCTCCTCATCAGACTAACTCCGGTGGGGGAGCCAGCCCAAGTCGCTGACTACTCGACCACAGCCCCTGGCCAAGCGCCGGGCGCCGGCCCCTCCCCCCCTGCCGAATCTCTCCAAGCGTCTGGCGCCCGACTGATAAACCATGGTTGAGCGGCCGGCAACCAAACCGGAACAAACATTCCGTGTTAATGTCCAGTGAGGATACTCTCCGCTATACATTTATAGAAGCACTGCTTTCCTCCCCCCCTCTCAACTTACACGAATTGTTCTTTTTTTATTGATCTCATGTGCTTTTGATACCATTCAGGCATCATAACCATCCATACAGGGTGTGTGTTGTGTATTCTCTGACATAGATGAAATTGACTTAAGGATGCCTGTAAAAGCAGAACCTGTTCATTATCCAGGGTCTATTTCCTGGGATAAAACTATCCCCTGCACAACAACCTCCTGTCTAATTAGTTTAAATCTCTATTCCTTAATAATAAGGAAAACTGATGAACTCACGATGTAAATACACGGCACATTATTGAAGTATACTGAGAGAAAACATTAAGGAATAACTTAATATTTGCACTTTGCTCTCAGATAATAAACAGAGTCATTGCTCAAAACAAAGTTTGGTTAATAATTTTGATATTTTATATTAGTTAAAGCCCTGGGAGATTCAATGGCTGAAATTGGAGAAGATGGTTGTCACTTTAGTTTTGAACTACTGCCAATGTCTTTTGAAAATGGAAGAGTACTATGAAGTGTTGGAGCAAACAACGGACATCCTCAACAGGCATCCAGGTATGGGCAAATCTGCCAAGTCACAAGCAGAAACTTAGGATTCAACTTTGCAAAATAAAAACAATAGTCTTGTGGGACTAGGCAGAAAATAGTTCAACACAGCCAAGAAGGGCCAAAAGGCCTGTTTCTGTGCTGTAGTTTTTCTATGGTTTCTATGGTTTAATATAATTTTAGAGCACTTACAAACTCTGAGAAGGCATATTTAATTAATTAAATGACTAAGAGTTGTCCACTGATCTTCCAGATTCAGGGATTCAGCTCAGAACCTACAGCCCTGACTGGTAAATGACACATTTACTCTGCTCCAATTAAATTTTAGGGTTTTCACAAATAAGATCTTGGCTCTGTTCCTTCGAGCAATTAGATCCCAGATTTTTGCTGCATTCCAGTTTGATATTGTTTTAATGGCATACAACTCCTAACAAATTTCCTTATCAGTCATGAAACTGCATCCCTAAAAGGAAATGACCAGGCGTGTGCCACCCCACCTAAATACTCCACCAGGCTAAACACTATGTTGATCGAACGAGAAAGCTGATGATAGATAGAAAGAATTCTAGAAGAGAGAGAAGATACAATGAAAGAGAGAATGACTGAATGAAGAAGACAAACGTGTAATAATAAGTTAGATCTGTAGAGTTATAGAGTAATACAGCATGGAAAAAAACTCTTCAGCCCTACTGGCCCATACTGACCACAGCATTCTCCCTGCCAGTCCCAGGTGTCTGTATTCAGCCCAGAATCTGCTAAGCTCTTCCCATCCAAGTACCTAACCAAATACCCCTTAAGTGTTGCAATTGTACCTGCTTCCACCACTTTGTCTAGCAGCTCATTCCAGATGTTCACTATCCTTTGTGTAAATAAGTTACCCCTCAGTTCTCTATTAAATCTTGGCCCTCTTGTATCTGTTACCTCCAGTTTTGGATTTCTCCAGCCCCGGGAAAAGGACTCTGACCTTACCCATACTCATCTATCAATCTGAGATGGGTAATGATCCACTAGATCTTTTTTGATGCTCTACAAAAGCAAAATATAGCAGATGCTGGAAATCTGAAATAAAAAGAGGATATATTATACTCAGCAGCATCGAATGAGAGAAATAATGTTCCATCAATTCTGATTGAAAGGTTATTGCCCTGAAACCCTAACACTTTTTCTTTCCCAAGCAATAAGTGATCTGCTGGAGTACTTGGTGGGTCAAGCAACATCTGTGGGGGGTGGGGAAGGGAGGTAAAAGGAATTCTTTACCTTCACAAATGATGCTTCGTCCAAGATGACCACAACCTCGTTGTAGGGTTTGGTGGCTTATGTGCTTCAGTGACCTGGAGAGCTATGTTGGCTGGAGTCAGGGCCTTGTGCCTTGGCTCTTGGTAGGGTCACCCACGTCCAATAGGTCAGAATAAGAGTGATCCACTGGCCCTCCAGGTTCGGGGTTTCAGCTCAGGGCTAACAACCCTAACTGGTCAAGAAAAAATTATGACAGAAACTGCAATGAAGTCTCCTTCTATGCGATCAAGGACAGGCAGAGATGGAGGGCCTAGATGCCAGTGGTGTAATAGTAAAATACAGATGTTGCTCAACTTCCAGAGTTCCGCCAGCAGATTGTGTGTTGCTTCAGGTTCCAGCATCGGCAGTCTTGTGTCTCTCTTTCCCTACAGATTCTGTGTGACATTGTGTTTTGCCTCGGGCAATGAACAGAATCATTTCATCTTTGCTCCACCTTTCATGATTTGTTGCCTTCCTTTGGCAGGTACTGTAAAAGCCTACTTCCTCAGGGCCAGAGCCCACGCTGAGGTATGGAATGAAGCGGAGGCAAAGGCAGATTTTGAGAAGGTTTTGGAGTACGACAGTGGAATGACCAAGTCAGTGAGGAAAGAGCTACGGATTCTAGAGTGCAGAATGAGAGATAAAGAAGAGGAGGAAAAACTTCAGTTCAAGAGGATGTTTCATAAATGAATTCACCACCAAAGCATTATAATACCTTACTGTAGTCAATGAGCCCTTACACAAAATACAGTGAACCTGTTTACATTTGGAAAGTTTCTTTTTCTTTAATTTAATTTCTTTTTCGCTAAAGTTGTACCTTCATGTAAGGAACCCTGTTAGACAGGATAAATTTAGACATGGGCAGAGATGTGATAGGATATTTTACATTCTTAAAGCAATTTTATACCAAGATTGCGGACCGAACAAAATGCAGATCACAATTCTGATTCTCACAACAGAAATCATCAGAAAAAACTGGTCCGGTTTGAAGACAGTATTGTAATGAATGCAATCAATTGAAGGTATTTTCAAAAGAACAACTGATAATTATACGATCAGTAACAACAGACATCAACTTAGTTTCAAGTCATTTGTGTCTTTTGCCCCGTGACATGCATGGGGTTTGGACTGATCCTAGTGAGATGTTAGGGGAGGAAATGAATGAACAACTGCTATAAGGTGTAATCTTATGGAGAGAAGCGTAACTCAGAGCATCATTATTAGCTGTTAGACAGGTATCTCCTTCTAATTGCTTCATGTTTGATCAGATGTGATTTCATTACTCATAAGGCACTGAGTACAAGGTGCACCTAAAGTGTGTGTCAAATTCTGAACAACTGAAAGCCCATGGTATAAAGTATAAAGGTGAATCTCCTACATAAAGTCGAACGGTATATTTTGATGGCTTAAAGAAACGGATTTCACATAAATTTGTGCAGCAAAGTTCAAGGGTAACACTGCCAGGGGGACTTACAGGCTTTGAGGAAGTTTCTACTTTCAAAACATTTTAGAGAAATATAAAGAAGGACAACATAGCTACATTGATTGGCTTTATTGTATGTGTGGATGGTGAAGAGAGATGTTACCTGACCACTTTTGTGATGCAAATTCAATCCTGATATCCAGTCCTGCATGGAATTTGTATGTTCTCCCTTTGACCACATGCCAGCTGCTCCAGTTTTCTCCCATATCCCAAGGAAATATGCAGGCTGGTCAGTAATTGGTATTTGTAAAATTACCCTTAGTATGTAGGTGAGTAGAATCTAGGGCAGGGGTTGCAAACCTGGGGTCCTCGGACCCTTCAGTTAATGGTCCATGGCATAAAAACGATTGGGAGTCCCTGATCTAGGGGGAGCTGATTGGAAATTTGGAAGAGCAAGTTATAAGGAAAATTAGTTAAGAATATGATTGTTCTATGAACTGGTACAGACTAGATGGGCTGAAGTAGCCTCCTTCAATGTCATAAGGGAATATACAGTAGTAAATATAGGAAATATGACAGCATGATAATAGTGACCACTCTTTACAAGCAACATATAAATCCTGAAAACTTTGAGATTCTGAAAGGCCCAATGTAAATGTCATATTATTATCTTTTTATCAGTCAAGTGTTTAGGGTTAGAGTAAACCTGCTCTGCAGTGGAACTGATATGAAAGGACAAATAGTTGTTTCTGTGGTCTATAATTCTATGATTCTATAGAAATAATCAGCTGCTTGGATGACTCTCCCTGTAATTTGAATAAAGTAGAATCACTGCACCTGGTTCTGTTACCTCAGGCAAACCTGGAATTCAGCTTGTCAATAATTCCTTTGTGGACAATTCGCTCAGGGGTTTCAGCAATTGTTCCGATTGCTAGCTGACAATTGGTAAGGAGACACGGTACTCTGGTTGGACTGTATAATCTCAACTACTGCATATAACTGAATCCTCCTGTAAGTTACAATTTCCTTTAGAAGGTTTAACCACTGTGTTGATTTTATTCACTATGTAATAGTAAGGTTACTTCATCTCTAAAATTAAATGTGGAAATGTTCGTTAGTCCAGCCAAAAGTATGTTTTTGTCCTTTCATTTATATCTTGCTATGGTTTATGGTGATTGCAAGGGAGGAGATGAATCAAGTCCTTCTATTTTAACAGGTCAACTGGCAAATGCTGCAAATGGTTAGGATTTTGCACCCACTCCCCTTTCCCTGAGTTGCTGCTAACGCTAACTTCACAGTTACTTTCAGTTGCTGTGGCAATCTGTTTTCACTGTGGTCCAACCATACTGCTGGAGGTTTTAGAAGAAGTAGCTGGGATACTTGCAAGTAATGGGTTGCATACGGTGGAGTCTTGAGAGTCATCGATGGTTAATCTCGCTCTGCAAAACATGTGAAGAATGGAGGGAATTTAACAAGTGGTAAGAGAGGAAGTTTAAAAGTGACTTGTACATTACTTAAACAATGAAGAAGATCTTATTAGCATATTCAAATATAAAATTATAATTCACATCTCTCATTAATTTTCTTTATTAACCAATTAGTAGTCACTTAATTTAGCATACAGATAATATTTTTGACCCAGTTGAACTAATTCTATTTATAGTATAAAGAAATGTTTGATGGTGTACACATTTGATGCAAATATGATCCTGTGCAAAGATTCCAGCATCACGAGGGATATCCTTAATTACAGCATGTTATAGATATCTTGTATGCTTTATGTCAACTTGTACATCTACAGAATACTTTCTTTTCTCTCTCTGTTAACATTGTTTCGTTTAGCTGTATAAATGTGACAAGTCTGGGGTAACATGGGAGCATAGTGGTTAGCACAATGCTCTACAGTACCAGCGATATGGGTTCAATTCTTGTCACTTATAAGGAGTTTGTATGTTCTCCATGTGACTGCATGGGCTTCCTCCAGATGCTCCAGTTTCCTCCAAGGACATACCGGTTGGTAGGTTAGTTGGTCCTTGTAAACTGCCCCATGATTAGGCTAGGGTTAGATCAGGGGTAGCTGGAAGTATGGCTTAAAGGGCCAGAAGGGCCTATTCCACACTGTATCTCAATAAATAAATAATAAATAATAACTGTGTACAGTTGAATGACAATAAACCTAAACTCATACACGGTATAATGAAATTATGGATTAATTACAATAAACCTGAACTCATACACAGTATAATGAAATTATGGATTAACTATGCAACAGCTGTCTTGTGTTTGTTGACTACTTACATAGGATTCTAAATCACGGCAAAAGAGGCTTAAACAAGGCTCTGTCACTAAGTGCTTGCGTCAGTAGGTCTTCAAGGATAACTTAAGCTAAAGGAACTCGTTACATAAACCTTTTTTCTGATATGTAGGACTGCTTTCTATGTGCCAGCTCTGTGCAGCTTATAAATGATCAATGGATGTTGGGACGTCTAATCGTGGTTATTTCTTCACCTCTGGGAAATGGTCTTGGAGGTTGAATCTTGCTTGACTCAGGCTTTTGCTTAAGAATTCAGCAAAATAGAAATATTACCACTTGGTTATTAGGTCGCTGACTTAATAACAGGAATGTGAAATAGAACAACTTAATGGTGAAGAATGTGCTTTATTTTGTTTCCAAGCTGCTTAAAACAAATGCGCAGAGGAGATTCACTAGGATGTTCCTGGACTAAAGGACATGAATCGTGGGGAGAGCTTGAATAGAGTGGATCAATACACACACAAAGTTTTGAAGGAAGTCAACAAGTCAGGCAGTATCTATGGAGAGGACAACAGTCGATGTTTCAGGCTGAGATTCTTCAATGGGAGAAAGGGTCCTGATGAAGGGTCTTGGCCCGAAACGTTGATTCGTTATTCCTCTACATAGATGCTGCCTGACCTGCTGTGTTCCTCCAACATTTTATGCGTTGTGCTTTGGATGTCCAGCATCTCTTGTGTTCTGGGTAGGCTGGTTTTGTTTTCTCTGGAGTCAAGGAGACTGAGGGATGACTTGATAGAGGAACATAATATACAAGGCTTAGATAAGGTAGATAGAAGATTTTCTTTCCCATAGTATGTTTAAGATGAGAAGGAGGAGTTTTTCAGAGGATCTGGGGTATAGTTTTTTTTTCATAAACAGAGTGTGGTTAATATTTGAATCTAATCCTAGATCAAGTCAAGTCAAGTCAAGTCACTTTTTATTGTCATTTTGACCATACCTGCTGGTACAGTACACAGTAAAAATGAGACAACGTTTTTCAGGACCATGGTGCTACATGAAACAATACAAAAACCACATTGAACTGCGTAAAACAACACAAAAACTACACTAGACTACAGACCTACCCAGGACTGCATAAAGTGCACAAAATAATGCAGGCATTACAATAAATAATAAACAAGACAACAGGCACAGTAGAGGGCAGTAGGTTGGTGTCAGTTCAGGCTCTGGGTATTGAGGCATTTGATGGCTTGTAGGAAGAAACTGTTACATAGTCTGGTCATGAGAGCCTGAATACTTTGGTGCCTTTTGCCAGATGGCAGGAGGGAGAAGAGTTTGTATGAGGGGTGAGTGGGGTCCTTCATAATGCTGTTTGCTTTACGGATGCAGCGTGTGGTGTAAATGTCTGTAATGGCGGGAAGTGAGACCCCGACGATCTTCTCAGCTGACCTCACTATCCGCTGCATGGTCTTGCGATCCGAGATGGTGCAATTTCCGAACCAGGCCGTGATGCAGCTGCTCAGGATGCTCTCAATACAACCTCTGTAGAATGTGGTGAGGATGGGGGGTGGGAGATGGACTTTTCTCAGCCTTCGCAGAAAGTACAGATGCTGCTGGGCTTTCTTTGCTATGGAGCTGGTGTTGAGGGACCAGGCGAGATTCTCTGCCCAGGTGAACACCAAGAAATGTGGTGCTCTTAACAATCTCTGTGGAGGAGTCGTTGATGTTCAGCGGAGACTGGTCACTCCATGTCCTCCTGAAGTCAACAACCATCTCTTTTGTTTTGTTGACATCCAGAGACAGGTTGTTGGCTCTACACCAGTCAGTCCGATACAATCATTGCTCTCGGGCAGGCACTTACAGACAATTAGCCAGACACTTTAATAGGCAAACTTAGAAGGATAGGGACCAAATATGGGCGAATGAGATTAGTGCTGAAGGGCAAAGTTGTCAGTCTGGAGAAGGTGGACCAAAAAACCAGATTCTGAGCTGTGTAACTCTACGACTCCAGTTTGATGTGGAGTCATACAGTTTTTAGATAGTATTGTAGAATATTTTCCCTTCAACATTCATAACAAAATTATGCCTTTTATTTGTATAGCATTTTTGGATGTTTAGGTAAATTCCTTCCTCAGATTTCTTGAGAATTTATTTCTGAATTGACCACATGCACATGCAACACAGAACACTTAAGGATTCTCTGTGACTTATTTCAGTCCTCAAGTTAACCTATTTGCATGAGAATATCGTCATAACAAAAATATGATTTTGACCCATTGGCGATAAGCTTTCAGCTGATATTTTTAATGTATAAGTAATATTTGAAGATGTGGTTTTCCCAAGACTCCTGCTTGCAAGGAATGTTGCCCTGAGTTAGTTGTCTTGTGGAATTTGAGGCAATTGATAAAGAGGAACAGCTTAGCTTTTTAGTAGACTAAGGTTTTAAAGAGGTATTAGAGTTACTTTCTTGCGTTTTTGAGTCAATGTACGTCAGTCATTTTTCAGATTGTTAGATAATATTCCCTTTGTTATTTAATTTCTTGGAGAATACTTTTCGAGTGCCTCTCTGCAATATTTTGAATCTCTAACATCTGCTCAGAAACAGAGTTCATATGAAGTGTAACCAATGTATATATCTCACCGCATGAAAATACTGTATGCTCCATTAATCTTTTTCACCCCGATGTGTCTTCTTGCTAACAGCGAACAACTTCTTAAATGTATTTCTCCTTCACTTCCTGGATTAACTCTTTGCTTTCCGGTACATCTTATATGCACTAGAAAACAGAGAGCTAGATAAATCTAATATGGCATTTGTTTGAAAAGCTACGCATGTTAGTCTCTGCCTTGAAACTCAGAAAGCAAACTTATGCTGCTCACATTCCTGATATAAAATATTAACACGACTCAGAAATAATCCAGCACAAATCAATTACGAACCTAAATTTAAAAAAAAATGAACAATATCATCAGGGTAAGAACACCATCCGACTGCACCTCCTGGATTGATTGTGAAGGTTGATTGGAGGTCCAGATTGAAGCCTGAAGGCTGACCTTGAGGTCCAGATCAGGGTCCAAAGGTTGATTGGAAGCCTAGTTGAGGCCCCACGGCTGGAGCCCAAAGTCTGCGAAAAGTTGGGGTTCAGTGTCTGCGAATCCATCCACTAGAGGCCAAAGACGGCCTGTCTTGGGGTGAGAGAACTGTGTACGTGCATGGTAGGGTGCGTGGGTAGGGTGGAGAGAAGAATGGGGCTTGTTACTGTGTAGCTACGCTTGTGGGCTGCCCCCAGCACATCCTTGGTTACGTTGGTTGTTAACACAAACGGCAGATTTCACTGTATGTTTCGATGTATATACATGTGATAAATAAATCTGAATCTGAGTGACGTGCATGATATATGCTCCCATGGCTGTGTATATTGTCCTGGCTTTGTGTTCTGTTCAATCCTCCAGTGCTGTGTGAAACCGATCCATCTTCTGTGGAGTAATGTTTGGTGTGAGTAGGTAGTGAGCAAGGACAATATTCTTTGCATGGATATTGTAAAGGGGAAATGTTGTGCATTCTAACCTTTCTTTGTCAGAGTTTGCCATGTGAAATTTGACTGCCACATTTCCTATATTGCAGTAATAACCACACTTCAAAGGTACTTAATTGTCTATTAAGCTCTTTAGGATGTACTGAAGGAATGAGATTAGTAATACATAAAGGTAAGGCTTTCTTTGTGAATTATTTTTATTGTTCACTTCAATTTCCACCTGCATCTTTTGCAACCAGCTTGCCCATGTGTGTCTTTCTGTAGTTCTATGATTAGTCTGTGTATATTTCTTTAAAGGAGATTTAATGTAATAACAGAAATCAATGTAATAGTAGGGCCTCAGGCAGGGATTCTGGATTCGAGATTAGCCATTTCAGTCCCGAAATTCATATGTACTGTTCCTTCATTATTAAAGTGCTGTTTCTTGCCTCCCCAAAATGTTTGAAAAATCTTTAAAATCGTTGTGATATTCCAGAATACTGGTTAAGAGAAACAGTCTTCCTTCTGCAATGCTTCAGTCTTTTTTAGACAACAGACATTGCTGAAAAAAATTGACTTTCTCATAGCTTCTGGCACTTAATAATAAAAAAAGCTGGTATCCCACCAGCCAGTCCTTAAAATTACATGTGTATAACACTTCCAGCACTCTCCCAGTCAATGTTTACTTGCAGGTGGCTGCACCAATGATTCCTAATGCCAAGGAGTGTGTTCTTAGGCTCAGTGTGAGTTATAGCACCTGTGGAAGAAGGTAAAATATGTAACGTTCCTCATTACATCCACAACTCTTGATTTCACCTTCATTCACATCCTGCTAACGTCCTTCCTCACAGGAATGTATGCTGTCTCCTTCACACAAGCGGCTTCAGCTGCCCTTTTCCCTCCTCCCTCCTCTTTCCTTTGCCTTTCTTCTTTGTCATATTGTCGCTGTCCTCCATCTCTCCCTCACTCTCCCCTTCCCCTTACTCCATCTTAACAGGTGTTGACTGGACGTGTGTGATCACATGATATGCAGAACAAAATATGTCATCTGGAGCTGCACCATTATGAAATAAAAAACAGCAAGTGCTGGAAACATTGCATGTCAGGAAGCAAGTTGATTGATAATGTTCATATTTTCAGATTTCCTTAGGACAGAGAGGGATTCCATGTGGTTCATGGAATTGGTAGTAGAACAATCCCATTCTCTCACCTTTAACTCGATAACCTATTCTCAAATATGCCAAATGTGGCAAGTAACACCCTGATTCTCCAATGACCCACCTGCAATAGAGTCAATTTATAGTTGCCCGTTACCATCTGAGCAGCAAACACAAGAAGCTGCAGATGCTGGAATCTGAAGCAACCAGCAATCTACTGGAGGAACTCACCGGGTCGATCAGCATCAATGGAGAAAAAGCAACTGCCAATTCTTCAGGTCAAAACCCTACGTCAGGATGTCTTACCTGTTTGCCAGTACCGCTTTAGAATGCGAGAGGGTAAAAGGAGTTGGGGAGGGAGGGAACGTCGACTCAGACCATGAGAGGCCTGCGTCAGGCATTTTCATGCCTTACAAGGCACAGATTGGAAGTCTGTGTGGGACGCCGCTCCTCACACAGACACTAGAGCAATGTGTGGTGCCTTGCTCAAGGAGACACAAACAATGCTGCCACAGCTGAGGCTTGAACTAGCGACCTTCAGATCACTAGATGAATGCCTTAACCACTTGGCCATGTGCCCTAGTTGGTTACAGTGCAAACCTTCACAGACAGCACTGGATCAGGAGAAAACCTCAGATGCTTGAGATGTGAGGCAGGAAAACTATCAACTTTAATTTTTGGCCATCAACTGTACATGGCTAGAGAGTATGATCTCATGGACTGATGAGGAAGTAGATAGGGTTTTGTCTTGTAGAGCAGAGAACAAAGTTCAAAGTTCAAAACACATTTATTACCAAAGTATGTATATGTTTTGCAACCTTCAGATTAGACTTTTTACAGGCAGCCACAAAACAAGGAAATCAAAAAACCTATTTAAAAAAGGAAGACCTAAACACACAATGTGCAGAGAGACAGAGAAAAACAATCCATGCAAACAATAAAAGTAAGCAAATAGCATTCTGAAGCTAAGTGAGTCTACAGACATGAAGCCAGGTGTCACTGCAGTCTCAGTTCAGCACAGAGCTGAGTAAATGTGGTGAAGCAGTGAGCAGGACCCACCCTCCCTTCACCCCTGGTCCTAACACTTTACCTTTTCAATCAGGCCAGGTGTTTAAGTCGTCCAAGCTTCAGGTTATTCCTCCTCTAAGACCCAGGCCCTGTCGATTCTATACACTCTGGGCCTAGACCTCACCACCAATGTCCTCTCTAATTTTTAGTAGACAGTGTGCGCAAAAATCTTATGTTGTGCAAATTTTTTTCCTGTGAAAAAAGTATGTGTGCACTAAATGCACACATGGCACAGTTTATGTAGGTTTACAAAATATTTGACATAAAACTGCACAGAATAACAACAAAATAGCATACATATTTAAGTCACTCAGTTATTTTTCTCTCTCCTGTCTTTAGCATTTCAATAAGTATAATTATTAATTACTACATTATTTTAGGTAACTAACCTTTTGTGTGCACATTAATTTCCTGTGTGCGCATAGCTCACTACCAAGTTTGGGCCCACACTGAACTTTTCCAAATCAGCCTGGTGCTCAGATCAATCAAATCTTGGGTCTTCCCTCACTCTTGGTTTTGGTGGTCGGGCCACACCTCAACTCTGCCTTGAACTGGCCCGCTTGCCACTGCCACGACTCTGCCTTTCCTCCATTGTTTGTAGTGATCATTTACCAGAAATTGTACCGGAAAAATGTTATTAATAAAGTGTTTCATTGTGTTCTTTGTTTTGTTTGTCACCAATAATTAGACACTGGGCTTCACCAGCACCATCTTAAACTGGACTGAGAATCCACAATAAACAATTCTGTACTCTATTCTGACTCCCCTCTTGCTTTTTTCCTTCTCATAACCTGCCTATCAACTCCCTCTGGTGCCCCTCCTCCTTCCTTTTCTCCCATGGTTCACTTTCTCCTCCTATCAGAGTCCTTCCTTTTCAGCCCTTTACCTTTTCCACCTATCAGCTCCCAGCTTCTTACTTCATTACCCCCCCCCCACCCACCCACCTTCCCTGGCACCTGGCTTCACCTATCACCTACCAGCTTTACTCCTTCACCTTCCCCTATTATTATTCTGGCTTCTCCCCCTTTCTTTCCAGTCCTGATTGAGTGTCTCGGTGATGAAATATCGTCTGTTTATTCTTTTTCATAGATGCTGCCTTACTTGCTGAGCTCCTCCTGCATTTTGTGTTTGTTACTCTGGATTTCCAGCATCCGCAAAATGTCTTGTGTTTAAACAATTGCACACTTATTTTATGCTATCTTGTTTATGTGTCAACCTCACATTTGTCTTAGGGTAATTCAACAGATCACAGACCTAGAATTGGAAAAAAAATTATGTAGTGACCTCATCGGGTAAATCTATGTATCTTCTAGCTTAAAACAAACTTTTCTTTTCCTGCCCCCTCCACCAGTTTGGATGTAGCAGCTTTATCCCAGCTTGTCATAAGTACATGAAATAGTTGATTTTATGGACCAGTTTATTGCCTGTGAGGAAACATCACTGTGCCTGCTGTTTGACCATTATCATGCAAAGGTTTGATCAGAAAATTTCTGAGATTTCTTATCAGTATTTTGAAAGACCAATGGATATATTTCAGTCCAGCAATGGTCTGAATAATAACGTTACCAAGCACCTTACATTTTTTTTTACATTTTTAGGTTAAATCTTTAGATTTCTTAAATCTATTTAAAGGATCTAAACATATTTGGGTAGCAGGGTGGAGATACATCTCTATCAAAGGGGGTGTAAGGTGCTTCATCCTTTTGCTACCTTGCAGGTCATCTTGGGCAAAGTGTGGCACCTGCTTAGTCCCCAGATCAGGGTCACGTGAAGCCATGGGATCAGGTGGTGGATGGTCTCATGAGCAGCTGGTGCATTTCACAAGTCCTGGTTATGCAACCACTGACACCAGGCAGACAATCTCTGAAGAGTATTGATAATGGCTGGGGTCATCTGTCTTGGAAAGACACCGCTCAGAAGAAGGCAATGGCAAACTACTTCTGTAGAAAAGTTTGCTAAGAGCAACAATGGTCATAGACCATGATCGCCCACGTTATACGACACAGCATATGATGATGATGATGGTGAAACCTATTTAAAACTCCTGATGCAGGATCTTGACCTGAAACATTGACTTGCACTTCATGCCTCCAGAGATGTTACATGACCCACTGAGTTCTTCCATTGTCCTGGTCTAGTTTCAGAATCCAGCATCTGTGATGTCTTTTGACTTCCTTTAAAAGATCATTCGAAAATTACTTTGGATCTTAATGTTGGGAAGTGAAGCTGGGTCAGTTTTAAGTATGAAGGCCTTTAGAGTACAATGGTCTAAGTCCCTTTATGTTGCATGTTTGGCTGCATAGACAGCAATATATTATTGAATGGACATTCCAATGAGAGATGTAAGGAGTCAATCTGCTGTTAGAATCATTGGGTCTTGTTTTCATTTAACACGATAATGGTGAACTCCATATTATAGGGGTTGAGAGACACGTATCAGGTGGTAAGGCCAAACAAGAAAGAGTAAAAGAACCCAAACACAATTTTATTGGAAAAGTAATTTCATACAAAATCATGTTTCAGTTTATTAAATATGCTATTACTCACTAGAGGGCAGTACAAACCCAGGAAAGTGACATGAGATTTCATTTAATTTGTTATCCTGAATGCTTTTATTGGCTGTAGTATGCGGAAAAGATAAAATCTCTAACAGAAGTCGAGTTATAGAATTTCTTAAGGAATTAGATGCTCTTGAATAACAGATGGTGGCAGTTTAATTTTGTCAGTGGAAGCATTACGGAAAGAATGTATAAGCATATAACAGAAGCAGTTCCTCCGACCATACCATTAAGATTTTTTTTCTTTTAAATTATTCACATTGCCATGAAATAAAGTCAAGCCTTGTATTAAGAAGGAAGCCTAACACAGCTAAAAAGGAAATGGTTTTTTTGCAGCACCTTTCCCAGTGACAGGATGTCCTAAAATGCTGCCCTCACAGAGAATTACTTCCGGATGTAACTTTGCTATCGGAGAATCCTAAATTGCTATAAATGGATTTGGTACAGCGCAAGGCTTGTGCATAGACAACTTCTCTTTGAATCTTTGCAACCACTCAAATTTAGCCATGAGAAAAGCCAAATCTTGTGGACTGTGCTTAACGCTGATCTAAAGAAATTACATAACTACAGAGGGGCCTGCTCTGACCATAGAATTTGTTTTTTTTTGTATTTCAGAGCAATTGAATTGTTAACATTCATGTTATGGGATTAAATATTGGCCAAGATACCAGAACACTGTGGTTTTTTGCCAGATATACTCACCTGAACAGGGACTCAGCTTAACCTCTTATCTGTGTTACAGTACATTTGGCAGTTTTATCCTGAAGCAGAAAGGTAGGTGTTCACTCAGGCTTCAGAAGTGCTATCCTGAGTTAGAACCAGCAGTGGACGAATGGACTTGAGGGAGCAACCCTTGTGTTGCCTATAAGGACTTTGCTGCTCTGGGCTGAATGAGTTATGTTGTGAGGATAGGCTATATGATTAGTGGTGATGTTATTAAGGGAATTTGAAAGGATAGACTCAGCAAATGCACAAAAGATACTGTTGCAATACCTGCTGCTTGGAAAAAATGCTGTGAAGGAGATAGATTCGAGGTTACAGTTATGTTTGTGGCACTGGGAAGCCAAGTGGCCATAAATAACACACACGAGAGGTGGTGAGATGAAGAATAAATATGCAGCTGATTATATTACTGGTACTTCATCTACCTAGACTGCCCTCTCACATTACGTTCAGTACACAACACACAGGAAAGCTTGACAGGAACCTGCAAGGATCAAACTATACATGAATACATAACACATCCCTTTCCCCTTATTTGAAAGGTTCCTCCCCCTTCCCATACACAGACCAGCTGCTGAACCATTAATAGTCAACGGAGCAATCATCAAATTCAACCAGCAACAAATCCTTTTTTTTCTAAACTAGGCAAAGAGCGTAGACTACCTCCATTCCCAGACACAACCCTGGGGATTATTCTGCCTATGTGCGAGGGTTAGTCACTAAACTAGAGATGCAGTCTGTCTGGAGGCCTCCTGATCCTGTGAGGGTAATGACAACCTGAGGATAACGCCAGTCATTTTGTCTCTTAGTGGCATCTGTATAGATCTTGGCTTGGATACTGCAATGTCAGTAGGGGGCACCTCAAAAAGCACAGGCACTGCGGAGCACTGACTCAGTCACTGAGGTTCTGCAGTCGTTGTCTCAGAATCCTGTCCCCTTTCTACAACTGGATCTGGACTGGTCAGTTTGTGTTGGTTTCTCGTAGCCTCAGAAGTGGGTATTAGCTAATTGACATGCCTTCTCCAGATGTTGTGGTGACTAGTTTCCACCGTGTATGACACAGGACCAGTTTGTGCCACCACCATCGCAGGCATCCACTTTGATCCCAGCAAGTTCTCCCCTGTTGTGAAACTTCTATAATTTACTTTGGCACTTCTATATTCTGTTTGGGTTTTCTGCTCATTTAGCACAAGCTGTTTGTGTTTGAGGGTCTAAGTGAGTCAAGCTGGGTGAAAAGCTGTCTTTTTATCAGTACAGTGGCTGGAGCCAATTTGGTAGTGGTATGAGGTGTGTTCTACATGTCAGAGAGAAAGTGCTAAGACGCTGGTTGATGGATCCACTTTACACTGCCGTCTTGAGGGCTTGTTACCTTATTTGTGTGAATCTCTCAGCAAGGCCATTAGTGGCTGGATGATATGGTGCTAACTTGATGTGCTGAATACTGCTTGCTTCCATAAATGCCTTGAACCTTTCAGACAGACATTGTGGGCCATTGTCACTTACAAGCTGCTGAGAAAGCCCAAACGAGCTAAAGACGGAAAGTAGCTCCTCAGTGCATTTTTCAGATACAGTGCTCTTCATGATGACTGTCTTCGGCCATTTCCTTTGTGCGTCCACTATAACCAAGAACATCTGGCCTTCTACAGGTCCTGCAAGATATATGTGAATCTTCTGCCATGGCTCTTCACTCTTCAGGCCATTCCCATGGATGCAAGGGAGCAAGTTGAGGAACATTTCTCACTCACTGACAATGTAGACAAACTTTGACCTTCTTTTCAATGGTTACATCCAGTCCTGGCCACCGGAAGTAGCCGTGGGCGATTTTTTTCATGTGCACTACGCCACAGTGTCCTGCACGTAGCTCATCAAGCACTTGATTTCTTAATGGTGGAGGAATGACAACTCAGTAGCCCCATAGTAAACATCCTGCTTGGACTGTAAGTTCCTTCCATTGGGCCTGGTAAGGTTTCAATTCTATGGCTGGTTCTTCTTTCCAGTCATGAGTTACTATGTCCACCACTTTGGATAGAACAAGGTCAATACGTGTGTGCTTCCAGACTTGCGCCACAGTTATTGGAGCTGTAGGTACTTCCATGAAGTGAAAGATCTCTTTTGGAGATGGCTCTGGAAGTCTGGATAGTTTTGAATGGTACCCGAACCTCCTGTACTTTATATTGTATGCAGATAGTAACAGAGCTCAACATTGTATTCGACTGGCACCTAGGGAAGGAATTCCCACATGTGGACCAAAAAGTGACGTCAAGCGGTAATAAGCTATCAGTCATGTAAATCCTTGACCAAAGAGGAATTGTTGGAATTTCTTAACTCCAAAGACAATTGCGAGTGCTTTCTTCTCATTATAGGCATGGTGGCTTTCTACCTTGTTTAATGTCCTCAACATGAAAGCAATCGTACGCTCTTCACCCAACGGCATGATGTGTGACATAACCAACTCAGACCATAGGGTGTTGTGCCGCAGGCCAACTGTATGGGCAATGACGGGTTGAAGTGCATGAGTGCTTCAGATTGGGACAAAGCTGTTTTGGCTTTTTTAAAAAACCTCTTCACAGCTATCTGTCCACTGCCAATGTGTTGATTTATTTAAAACCTCATGAAGAGGTTTTAGCATGCCAGGTTGGTTAGGAACAAACTTCACGTAGTGCTAAGAAAAATATTCATTGACTTACATTCTGTAGTGACGGAGCCTCCACAATTGTCTTCACCTTCGATGGCGTTCTGTGAAGCCCTGAGTTGTTGATCACATGATCCAGATATTTAACTGAAGGTTGAAAGAACTGACATCCTTCCAAACCCTTAGCCCATATTCCTTGAGCATCCAAGTTTTGTAAGAACAAACACTCATTTTCTAAATAATGGGTAAATCATCCAGATAGCATTGGATGTCAACTCATTCAGGATCTGGTCCATTGCTCACTGGAAAAGGGCGGAAGCAGAGGTGATGCCAAATGGAAGCATTAGTACCTGAACATTCCTTTATATGTCATTATGGTCAACAACGTTACCCCTAATTTTTAGTAGTCAGTGTGCACAAAAATCTTACTTTGTGCAAATTTTTTTCCTGTGACAAAAGTATGTATGCACTGAATGCACACGTGGCACAGTTTATGTAGGTTTACAAAATATTTGACATAAAACTGCACAGAATAACAACAAAATAACATACATATTTAAGTCACTAGTTAACAGAAACGTTTAGCTAAAAGATTATTTTCAGTAAGTATAATTATTAGTTACTATATTATTTTAGGTAACTAACCTCTTGTGTGCACATTAATTTCCTTTGTGCGCTGGTTGAAAAATGTGTGTGCGCGCGCGGATGCGCACAGCTTAGAGGGAACATAGATGGTCAATAGTTCCTGTGACTCTGGCTCCGCATGCACCTGCAAGTGTGCTTGACACGTCAATCCTTCTAAATGTCTGTCTTCCATCCACTCCTTCAAATAGGTCAGCAATGAGGGGAAGAGGGTATTGTTCAGCTGGAAGAACTGGGTTAAGGTTACCTTGAAGTCTCCGCAAAACCCTAAAGACCCATCCATGTTTAGGGCAGGGAATGCTGGAGTTGCCCATTTTCTTACAAACACTGGTTCCAATACCTCACTCTGGACCAGTCTTTCCTAATTAGTCTCTACCTTCGGTTTGAGGGCATATGGAACAGGTCTTGCCTTCGGGTATTTGGATGTTGTGTTGGGCTTAACAGTGATTCCTTTTATGCTGCCCAGTTCTCCATTGAGTGCTTCTGTGTTGTCGACCAGCGCTCCTACTGCCTGTTGTGTTTGAGCTGCTCCAACCATGAGCAGCCAGAAGCACTGGATAACTACCTTTAACAAGGAACAGTGGAAGTTTCTTTCTCTGTTCGTTAATCCCCACTGTAACATGCAATACTCCCCTCACTGGAACAACCTCACCAGTAGAGGTCTTTAAAGTCAACCTCGTCCCTTCTGGTGTGAGATGCTTCAATTTCTCCTTGTGAGCTGTCTCTGGCACCAGTGATACTACAGCGCCTGTGTCCACCTGCATCCCCACTGTGGCCCCATCCAACCCTGGGGTCACCCAATTGTCGACATTGTGTCCTGAAATTGATAAAACATACAAAGCTTCTTTGTGGCCATGCTGCTGGTGCGTGGGGGGGGCAATAGGGGGGCTTTGAGGTTCTAATGTCTTTATCACTCATTCTCTGGGGCACTCTGCTGTTTATGTGTATGTCTCCAAAGAACAGGGATTTCTGTTTTTATATTGTATGCATTCTCTGATATTAAATGGAACTATTGAACTATTGAACCACAGAATGAGGGCCATTCAGTCCATCCTCAGTATGCTTCATCTTGTTCACGTTTCTTTTTGTTTTTCCAGAAGTCATTTTTCTTTATTTCAGTGTTGTTGTTGACAGTCTTTTTACTTTTACAGGTGCGTTCAGTGTGTCCCTTTCTGCCGCAGCTTCGCCAGTCTAAGTCCTTAAACCGATATTCTTTTGCTGATTGACCAGCTTTGTCACAACAGTAACACTGGTTGCCAATACATGTCATATTCTTAAAGTCAGGAGAAATGTTATGTACTTGGGAAGATGCACTTAATAGCTGTGCTTTTTAGTTGCCATTTCCATAGATGTACCGATCTCAATTACCTTCTGTAATGTTAGTCTGTCTTCTGTAAGCAAATGTCTCTAAATTGCCTCAGTACTCAGACCACATACGAGCGTGTCACCAAACATGTCATTCAGAGACTGCACAAAATCACAGTGTTCAGACAATTGCTTCAGCACTGTCACAAACTGTGAAATAGATTCCTCTTCTTCTTGATTCCTTTTATGAAATCCAAACCTCTCAGCAATATCAAAGGTTTAGATGAATAGTGGTCCTTTAAGAATTTAACTCGCCCTCGTAAGGCTTACTGCCAGTCTTCGCAGGTTGCACTAGACTGCGTAGTGAAGTTAAACATTTTTGCACCCATCACAGTCAGAAAAGTTGGAACATGAATATCATCCAAAATTTGATTTGTCAGTGCAAAATATTCAAATCTTTCAGTACATGAACTCCATTGCTCTGTCATTTCATCATTGTTCCAAACATTGTCGCATTTTCAAACACAATCACCTTCCAAAAAAGTTAACTAGTCTTATCTCTTTCCCTCTCTTATTTGTTTTATTTAACCATCCCATTCTCATTCTCTCCCCTCAGATTCTCCGCTCACCACACTTCCTGTGGCTGCTTTCTCATGGTGTACAGACAATTCTTTTCGCTCACCCACATTACACAGTGGTAAACTGCCAGTGTTACATTTTTTTGCTGAAGGAACAAAAAGATAAGTATCATGTAAGAACTTGTCACCTCGTCGCCAGTTGTTATGTTTGCAGTACAGGGAAGCCGTGTGGCCGTGAATAACACACATGAGATGGAGAGGTGAGGAACCAACATGCTGCTGCTTATTTTGTTGTAAGTCATCTACCCCGAACACCCTCTCACATTATGTTCAATACATAACACACAGGGAAGGCTGACAGCAACCCGTAAGGGTTAAAATATACATGAATACATAGCAGTTACAAATGGATGGCCAAGTGCGTGGCCAAGTGGTTAAGGCGTTCGTCTAGTAATTTGAAGGTCGCTAGTTCGAGCCTTGGCTGAGGCAACATGTGTGTCCTTGAGCAAGGCACTTAACCATACATTGCTCTGCGACAACACTGGTGCCCAGCTGTATGGGTCCTAATGCCCTTCCCTTGGACAATATTGGTGGCATGGAGAGGGGAGACGCAGCATGGGCAACTGCTAGTCTTCCATACAACTTTGCCCAGGCCTGCGCCCTGGAAACCTTCCAAGGCGCAAATCCATGGTCTCATGAGACTAACGGATGCCTATATATATATATACACACACACACAAATGGATAGAGATAGATTAACTGAGTGAGTATATATATATGTTGTAATACTGTAACATGGGAAATATATAATTTTCCATTTTGGGAGGAAAAAATGAAGGATGTTATCTAAATGGTAAAAGATTGCAGAGTACAGAGATGCAAAGCGGGTTGGTTGTCTTAAAGCAAGATTTGCGAAAGACTAGTATGCAGGCACAATAAGTAGCTAAGAAAGCAAACCGAATGTTATTCTTTTTGCTAGTGGAATTAAGTTCTGAAGCAGGAGGCAATGCTTCTGTTATGAAAAATGTTGATGAGACCACATTTGCAGTTTTATTTTGCAATCACAAAGAAGGGATCCTAGAGGCTCTGCTGCATTAAGAGTTTGAGGAGATTTGATATGTCAACAAAGAGATTTAACATTTTCTATAGATGTACAGTGGAGAGGATTCTGTCTGGTTGTACAGAGCCTCCAATGCACAGGATCACAAGAGATTGCAGAGTGTTATCATCTCAGCCATTTCCATCATAAACATGAAGGATATCTTCAAGACATCATGCCTCAAGAAGATCACATCCATCTTAGCCAGGCCCTCTTCTCATTACTACAATCAGGGAGGAGGTATTGGAGCCTGAAGACTCACACTTAGTGATTTAGGAATCACTTCCTCCACTGCACTATCAGATTTCAGAACAATCCATGAACCAATGGACACTACCTTATTATTTCTTTTTATTTATTTATTTTTGTAATTAAAAGATTTGTAGGTTCTTGCTTTGTACTGCTGCCATAAAACAACAATTTTCATGTCATATGTCAGTGATAATATGTCTGATTCAGAGAAGAGAGTGCTAAGGCATTGGCAGTATGATGGATTCCAGTTAATTGAGCCATTGGTTAATCAGGGCAGCTGCTTATTTGGGACAACTCTTAAAGAACAAAAACATGTTGAGAAAATAGCTGGGATTCCCTTTGTTTATTTGGGATACTATGCCACTCAATGGGGGCAGGAGACTTTTGCTGAAGAGTTTCTAAGTAGCGTCAGTCATGTGCACGTCCTTTACCTGGCAGACACTACACTGTGCTTAGAGTGAACAAGTTTTAAATAGCATCACTTGTGTGCTTGTGTTCAAAAAGCGGTGATATTTTTCACTAATAGTTGGTGAGTAATAAGCAGTAAGGCAATTCAGAACGGTTTTGCTCACTGCGGTTTCAAGCACTCAGGCTTGCAGATGTTAGAAACGGGTGGGGGTGAAAATGAAACGATTTCACTATCTCAACAAGTTAGGAACTACGAAGAATTTGAACGTATTGACAATCATCTTGAATGTTACAATAAAAATGAATATTTGGACTATGCAACTCTTGAAAGCATTGTATAAAGGCAATCCACAATTTGCTCTTGGTGTCTGAACTGATTTTGTTCATTTACAGTAAATCAAAAGGACATGCCAGAATGAAATGAATAAATTTGCTCTGTCAATAACTATTAGGAACTAATACACAGTTCTATAGTACTGTAGTAGGTCTGGTAGTGTTGTAATTTATTCTATATTTCATTTAATTACATAATTTGTTCCTCAGTTAAATGGTAGTTTGTCTTCTAGCTACCTTTTTAACTATATCCATGAAACTTCAGCTAATGGGGGCAGCAACTTAATTGGGCCAAAATGTACTGCTCCTGATGTGTCCCAATTAACCAGAATCTGCTGTATTTCTGAGGAAATCTGAAATGAGCAAGTTGTCTTATTTAGAAAGGTTGAACAGGCTGGGCTTATGACTTCGGAGCCTGGAAGAGTGAGGGAGTACTTGAATGGAACATGTAAGACCCTGTAAGATTTTGACACTTTGTGTAGAGGATTGTTCATGTGAAAGAATCTCAAACTAAGCTTCACCTGTTAAAAAATAAGGACTGACTATTTCAGGAAAAGATGAGGCAAATGTGGTTCTCTTAGAGGAACTGAAGTACTTTTTTCCTTAAACAATGTTGAAAGCAGAGTTCTTGAATGTTTAAAGTCAAAGATAGAAAAAATACTTGATAAACACAGGGTTGAAAGATTAACAAAGGTAGCTAGACATGCAGTGTTGAGGTTATTAGAAGATCTGCCATGATCATATTAAATTCAGGAGCAGATTGGAGGGTTCAAGCAGCCATTCCCTGCTTGTAATTCATACACTGATATGTTTGTGTTCTCATAGAGAGGAAGAAATTGTTTTTTTTCCTCGTGGATGCCCAGAACCTGAAGGTGTAGCCTTAACGTTACGCTAATGTAACCCCACTTTTTAAAAAAGGAGGGAGAGAGAAACCGGGGAATTATAGGCCGGTTAGCCTAACGTCGGTGGTGGGGAAACTGCTGGAGTCAGTTATCAAGGATGTGATAACAGCACATTTGGAAAGCGGTGAAATGATCGGACAAAGTCAGCATGGATTTGTGAAAGGAAAATCATGTCTGACGAATCTCATAGAATTTTTTGAGGATGTAACTAGTAGAGTGGATAGGGGAGAACCAGTGGATGTGGTATATTTGGATTTTCAAAAGGCTTTTGACAAGGTCCCACATAGGAGATTAGTGTGCAAACTTAAAGCACACGGTATTGGGGGTAAGGTATTGGTGTGGGTGGAGAATTGGTTAGCAGACAGGAAGCAAAGAGTGGGAATAAACGGGACCTTTTCAGAATGGCAGGCGGTGACTAGTGGGGTACCGCAAGGCTCAGTGCTGGGACCCCAGTTGTTTACAATATATATTAATGACTTGGATGAGGGAATTAAATGCAGCATCTCCAAGTTTGCGGATGACACGAAGCTGGGTGGCAGTGTTAGCAGTGAGGAGGATGCTAAGAGGATGCAGGGTGACTTGGATAGGTTGGGTGAGTGGGCAAACTCATGGCAGATGCAATTTAATGTGGATAAATGTGAAGTTATCCACTTTGGTGGCAAAAATAGGAAAACAGATTATTATCTGAATGGTGGCCGATTAGGAAAAGGGGAGGTGCAACGAGACCTGGGTGTCATTATACACCAGTCATTGAAAGTGGGCATGCAGGTACAGCAGGCGGTGAAAAAGGCGAACGGTATGCTGGCATTTATAGCGAGAGGATTCGAGTACAGGAGCAGGGAGGTACTACTGCAGTTGTACAAGGCCTTGGTGAGACCACACCTGGAGTATTGTGTGCAGTTTTGGTCCCCTAATCTGAGGAAAGACATCTTTGCCATAGAGGGAGTACAAAGAAGGTTCACCAGATTGATTCCTGGGATGGCAGGTCTTTCATATGAAGAAAGACTGGATGAACTGGGCTTGTACTCGTTGGAATTTAGAAGATTGAGGGGGGATCTGATTGAAACGTATAAGATCCTAAAGGGATTGGACAGGCTAGATGCAGGAAGATTGTTCCCGATGTTGGGGAGGTCTAGAACGAGGGGTCACAGTTTGAGGATAGAGGGGAAGCCTTTTAGGACCGAGGTTAGGAAAAACTTCTTCACACAGAGAGTGGTGAATCTGTGGAATTCTCTGCCACAGCAAACTGTTGAGGCCAGTTCATTAGCTATGTTTAAAAGGAAGTTAGATATGGCCCTTGTGGCTACAGGGGTCAGGGGGTATGGAGGGAAGGCTGGGTTCTGAGTTGGATGATCAGCCATGATCATAATAAATGGCGGTGCAGGCTCGAAGGGCCGAATGGCCTACTCCTGCACCTATTTTCTATGTTTCTATGTTTCTATCCAGGTATTCATTGGTTTGGTTAAATTACATTGGATATATGGTGAAAAGAGGCTCTTTGACCTAACCAGTTCATGCAGTCTTTATGCACCATTTGAGCCTCCTGTCATCTTTCCATATCTTAAACCATTCTCTGCTACCCTGTGTTCAACCCTCTCTTTATTGTATCCGTACCACTCCACGTGCAGGCAACTTCCAAATTCTCACTTGAATTTTTCATTGAACAACACAAGAGGGAAAATCTCTTCAGTTAAAGTAGAACAGAGATCTGGAGAACACTCATTCAGAAAACTATTGACTCTTAGGGTGGACAATTTAACAATTCTAAACTGAGGTTAATAAACTTTCATATGTAAACTTTTAAGGGTTATTCAAACAAATGCAGGCAGAGAGTTTAAGGTGCAGATCAAATGCATTCAAATTATGATGAAACTGCTTATGGGGACTTATCTCTTAAAGTAATCACATTACCATGTAATGTTGGAAGGAGAAGTGATAATCAGATCACTTTTGTCAGTATTGAAAATTGCCATCATATTTTTATTCATGGGCAGTATCAGTGTTGAAGCATTTTCAATGTAACTCAGCTGCATGTGCAGAGGATCACAGAATACAC
The DNA here is from genome assembly GCF_963921235.1 of Mobula hypostoma. NCBI lineage: Eukaryota > Metazoa > Chordata > Chondrichthyes > Myliobatiformes > Myliobatidae > Mobula > Mobula hypostoma. Next base: position 27,248,104 of record NC_086119.1, on the reverse strand, counting down.
AGCATGGAAACCACCCTCTTGGCCCAACTCACCCTTGCCATCTGAGGTGTCTTTAAACATGTAATTAAAAAAGTGCTCCCCCTTACAGACAAGCACACATCATTGGGGCTTCACAACCCCAGTTTGGTGCGGTATCCATATTCCAGAAATACCTGCATGTCCTCTCAGGAACTTTATAATCCACCCATTTCTACTTAAATGATACCAGTAGCATTAATGATAAGATTCCTGCAAAGTAAGCCCAGGACTATCATGCTCCATAAAGCTCTCTGGTGCTGCTGCTGTCAGGGTGTCATATCGCATGGATATTTTTACTTGATCTTTATAATGTTCTTAAGTTTTGGGCAAAATTTGGTAATATTGGCCAGCGTGACACCATTGTGTGATTCTCCTGCCTGCTTCAGGTTTAATTGAGAGAATGTGACTGGAGTCTCCTTCTCTTAGTTAAGTAGGCAGTTTCCCTCAGACCACCACACTGGGATTCAAACTTACATTCTCCGGATCAATCTAAGAGTCTGCATCACAGTAAGATAACATTTACTTCGCTCTGTCCCTTTCTCTATCCTGAATGTTACACCTGGTGATCAAAAAGCAAGTTTGACTAGTTGATTTGAGTAAATGTGCAGGATCTCCATAAAGTACAGCACAGCCTTTTAGCTTATGTGGACTGTGAATTCTTGTATTCTACTCACCTGATATATGAGAATTAAAATGATTTGCAACAACTAGATGTAGTTAACCTGTGCTCTTCAACACAGTAATACATCTTATTGAACTGCATGAAGAACTGCTCCAGTGAATTCTAAAACCATAAGACATAGGAGCAGAATTAGCCCAATTAGCCCATTGAGTCTGCTCAGCCATTCCATCATGGCTGATTTATTATCGCTTACAGCTCCATTCTCCTGCCTTCTCCCCGTTACCTTTGATACCCTTATTAATCAAGATCCCATCAACCTCCAGTTCCTTAAAGATTATTATTGCCAAGGGTGGTAGTGGGCATAAGTTTCTACTAACTATTAAACACTCCCATGGTATGTCTCTAATAGTCCCTGACAACCAAGTCCAGCTCCTGGCCTTCTGGTGTGGCTTAGCTACAAAGCACGGTAGCACTGTTTCTACTAACAGGAGAAGGGGTAAAGGCAGGTTATTAGCCCCTTAAAACCAGTCGCTTCAGGCAAATGGCACTCATCAACCATGGTTGGCACCTTATCTAGGAGAAGGAAAACTCTGATTTCAAACTTCTGCTGCCTTGTGGCTTTACCCACTCCTGGGGAAGTCTTCGGGAGTAAAACCCTGAGGAAAATTCGGGAACTGCAGTCCCTAAGGCAGTCCTACGTTAAGTTCAGTGTTGACTGACAACTCTTGCAACATTGCTGGTGCCAAACTGTGTTGGTCTCTGATGTTCCTTTCGATTCATCAGCTGCATGGAGAGAGGGAGCCTGCTATATCGGCACCAGCTTGCTCTCCATATCATCCTGCCCTGGCTTGTGTATCATGTAGGCAGCTAGGACACAACATCCATGGCCAGTCCTGACCAGCGGAGGGCCTCTATCAACCTCTGCTTTTAAATACACCCAAGAACTTAGCCTCCACGGCTGTCTGTCACAATGAATTCCATAGTTTCACCACCCTAAAGAATCCTCTGGTTCTTGGATCTTTCCAGTAGATAAAGGTGACTGATTCAATCTTTTTCAGAATGCTGATGCAGTATTCCAAGCAATGCTCTGTGTCCCCGTTCAGCTATTCAGTCATTAAACTTTCGCACGAGTTTTGGCTCTGCACCATGTAGCAAGTCAGCCTGGTCAAAGGAGTTTAGGCTGGGACTATAAAATATTCATTGTGCTTATGCCTCCAACAGAGGTGGTATAACATCTGCTTTGGTATTTCCATTTTTATTAAGGTTGTAATCAATAATTCATTACCAACACTGAAATTGCATTGGTGCTTCCAGTGATAATGCACTCGGTAAAATAAATTATGTTAACACTAGAGCTGATTCAACTGTCAGAAACTGGAAAACACAGGGTAGGAATGTACGGTGGGTTTCAGTGCTACGTGCTGATGGAATCATTCATCTGAGGGAGAGCAGATTGTTAATTTAAATCTCAGCTGGCAATAGTTGGAGTTGCTTTCTCAATGATGCAGATTGTAGCATCACTGTCTCATCTGCTGGACATTTTCTGCCAGCTAATCACACAAGAGGTACAAATTATTTCCCTTTATTTGAATGCATTACAGAGTTTTAACCAAGTGCAGTTGTTCGAAATTGCTTGCTCAAGAAACAAAAAACACTGACAATTTTAGCAAGTCCTGATTGTCAATGGGTGCCTTCATTTGTATATATGTGGTACAACACCAAACCTGTAGGCACTAGTTTTATTTTAGCTAAGGCTCTCCACAGCACATTTTTAGTTTTAAAATTTCCTTCTTTATCTTTAAATCTAATTATCACAGAAGTTGTTTGAATCTGGTACATAAATAGGATAGAGATACAGACTGTTTTCTGGAGCTCTAAAGTGCTAAGTTGTTCAAAACAGCCTGCCAGTCACAATGACAGTCTAATGTTGAGGCAGGTACGATGCACCAGATTGGAGAGAGTTAGAGCAGAGAAATATATTGCATAGTTCCTTAGCAACAACAATATCCAGTTCTCCTGTACTCCTTGTCCCGATTAAAAAGAAAGGCAGGCCTTTCCATTGTGCACTCAGCTCCAGAGCTCGGAATTCTGTCCTGGACTCTGACTGTGGACTTTGAACATTCATTCTATGGATTTCCTTCCGAATCACAAGGGAAGTATGTTAATTAATCATTTTAAATTGTCCCTGGTCTGTAGGGAAGTGCTAAATTTGCGGTGGGGGGGGGGGGTAGATGGGATGTTTATGAGAATATGAGGAAAACATAAAAGGTTAAAAGTAGGATTGGTGTAAAAGGATGCCTCGCTGGTCAGAGTGGACTTGATGGGCCAAAGGGCCTATGCTTGACACCATCTAGGGCACGTGTACCATCCACTCTTTTTCCTCTATCTAATGTGCTGCAGTCTGTAACATCTACAATATGGAATATAGTTACTGGCAGGGCCTGCATATCAGATTTAACCCAAGGTGTCAACATTTCTTTTCCTCCCACAGATGTTGCTGGACCCCGTTGAGTTCATCCAGCAGATTGCTTGTTGCTTTGGATTCTACCATCATGAGTTCTAATTGCATGGTCATTGTAGGTATGTTTTACTCAGGTAAGGAAACACATTGCCACCTTTGAAAATGTTTAAAGATGGAAGCAAAATACAAACATAAAGGAAGGCATTTGCAATAATTTGACACAAGTACAGCTTTCTTTGGATTGTGGATGGAGTGAGATCAAATTTGGCTTTGAGTATTGTTTTATTTTCTAAAAAAATGCCTTGAGAATTTTTAAATTTAAACAGCAATGCCCAGTCTCATCTTCTAAAATCAAGAACGACAAGGGCTTCAAGCTCCAGGCTGCTCGGCAGAACACTGCTGCCTGCAAGTCACACAGCAATCTAGCAGAGAAATACACTCTATCACTTATTGTTTGCTGCCTTTAAATCATGAAACTCACTCGCTAAGAGCCTGTGATGGTACCTTTGTCAGTAGAATTGTGAAGTGTTGACGCATCTCACCATTCTCAAGGGCAATTCGGGATAGGGAGGAAAAATTCACTTTCCCAGAGACATGCAGATTCCAATAAACAAACAAACAAATAAATAAGCACAGTGGTTATGTTGACCTGCTGGAAAATCACATGCCAGTAGAAATAATGCTAGAGGGTGGGGTTTTAATCACCAGTTGCTAGAAAAAAAAACCAAACCCAAGCCATCTCTAAGCCACCATCTTTAACAGAAGCTGGGAACCAACCTGATTCCAAACGGTGGGTTACCTGTTTGAATGATCCCAAAAAGATAAATTTATCAAATATTGTCTCTAAAGCAGGGTTCCCAGCTTGGGTCCATGGCACAAGAATGGTTGGGAACCCCTGCTGTAAAGAGAAGAAAGGACACAATGTTAAAAGCCTTTCCAGCATGATTTGCGGGTCAGGAAGAACAGGAGCCTTTCAGGAATCTCAAGTTAATGTACTTCCCATGCTATGACTGATTCTGTTTTCTTCACCTGTTATATTCTTGTCTGTGTCATTATATCTCATAAATTCCCACACACTGCAGAGAACCCATTTCCCTTCAAGTGACACCACAAACACCCCTGCAACCACACGTTAGCGATATCAACTCCCCAACTCACCAATAATGTTCTGACTGCTTTAAAACTGATAAGCTTCTTTCTGAAGTTGCAAATTATTCAACTAGGAGACGTACAGCCACAGATTTTTTTCCCCCTCACTGTGTAATTCCAATTAAAGCTGCAGTGACACCCCTGGAAGATGAGCATCACAAGGCAAACCAACATGCAGCTTCAGAAGCGGATAAGTTTAATGGGATAATCCTAATTAATACCACAGAACATCATAATTAAACACTCATCTGGAGTAAACCTGATCCACTGAAGTCAGGAAAACAGCTGAAATCACCACTACATGAAAATGTAATAAGAAAAATGCACCTTATGAAAGTTGAAGGGATAACACTTTAATACACCTGATTTGCATGTGTAGTTGGGACCTGGCACAGTATTTAGTTCAGTTCCTATGAATTTTCATCAAGGTTTTATAAAACAGACAGAAATTCCCTCAGGGAAATCCAAAGGAGGTGGACTCTGTGTAATGTACATTAAAAAAGGTTGGTTAACAAACTCATTTGCAGTTGACAGTCACTCTTCTGTGGCAATTGAACATCCTACAATGAAATGCTGGCCACATTACCTACTTAGGGAGTTTACTGCCACTTTTATCACTGCTGGCTACATTCCCCAAGCGCGAATGCCAAGCACGCTCTGGGTAGAGCTTTAGAGTATCATCAGCTCCCTACAAAGCAACCATCCAGATGGTCTCTTCATAATTGCAGGAGACTTCAATCACGTTCACCTACAGGACATTTCATCCAAATTGCCCCAACACGTCACCATGGCCACCAGGGGAACAAACAGACTGGACCATGTTTATACAAACAGATGCAGCACTTAAATAGCCAGCCCATGCCCTTACCTTGGCCTCTCTGACCACATCTCCATAATGTTAATCCCAGCATACCAACCCCTGCTGAAAATGGAGAAACCAGTTAAGAGTACCATCACTGTATGGCCTGATGAGGCAATCTCTATGCTTCATGATTGTTTTGAACGGACCAACTGACAGATGTTCAAGGAGGTGACCACAGACAGAGGAGACACAGACCTCAAGGAATATGCCTCACATGTCACCAGCTACATCAGTAAATGTGTAGACAACTCTGGTACCTCAAGAACAATCATCTCACAGCTGAACAAAAAGCCCTGGCTGAGTCCAGAGGTGTGCCCCCCTACTAAAAGCCTGGGATGCTGCCTTCAAGTCTGGAGACAGAACAGCTCTCAGAGTAGCCAGCAGCAACCTCATCTTAGGCATCAAGAGGGCAATGACTGCCTACGCACAAAAAATTCAGGAACACCTGCCCAATAACAAACCTCGGCGTATGGCAGCTGGGAATCAAGGGCATTTCTGATGACGCAAGGGAAAACAGCATTGACTGTACCAGGGACGCCTTCCTCCATGATGTTCTAAACAACTTATATACACACTTCGAGGCATGCAACACAGTGCCAGCCATGAAATGATGAGTGGCTAGTGTTTGTAATAGCAGCAGATGTGAGGTTGACCCCCATAAGGCAGTCAGACAAGACAACATCCCAACTGAGTATTCAGGGAGTGTGCATGGCATCTTCACAAACATCTTCATCAAGGATACTGTTCCCACATGATTGAAATCAGCACTATCAACAGTGTACCAAAGAATTCTACACCTTCAGGACCAAATGACTACTTCCTAGTGGCACTGAAGCTAATCATCATGAAGTGCTTTGAACGGCTGATAATGGCACATCTCAAAAACTCAATTCCTGCCACATTAGATACTCACCAATATACTTACCAACAAAACCACTTTTTGACAGATGCCATATGTCATGCACGTGGCTCAGGAACACCTTGAAAATAAGGACACTTGCGACAGAGTGCTGCTACTGGATTTCAGTTCAGCATTCAACACTATTGTCCCACAGACAAACTCCTACTCACAATTAGAATCAGAATCAAAATCAGGTTTAGTATTACTGGCATATGTCGTGAAAGATTTTTTTTCTGTGGCAGCAATACATTGCCATACACAAGAGCATAAGTAGTGCAAAAAGTGTTAAAAAACAGAAAAAAGTAGTGAGGTAGTGTACATGGGTTCATTGTCCATTCAGAAGTCTGATTGTGGAAGGGAAGAAGCTGCTCCTGTACTTCCTCCTTGATGGTAGCAATGAGAAGAAGGCATGTCGTGGGTGATGGAGTCCATAATAATGGATGCCACTTTTTTGAGGCATCATCTTTAGAAGATGTCCTCGATGCTAGGGAGGTTAGTGCCCATGATGGTGCTGGCTGAGTTTGCAACTTTCTGCAGCTTGTTCTGATCCTGTGCAGTGCCCCCTTCATACCAGATGTTGGTGCAACCAATTAGAATGCTCCCCATGGAACATCTATAAAAACCTGCAAGAGTCATTGGTTAATTACCAAGTCTCCTCAAACTCCCGATGAAATATAGTCATGGTCATGCCTTTTTTGTAATTGCATCAATATGCTGGGCCCAGGATAGATCTTCAGAGATATTGCCAACCAGGAATTTGAAACTACTCACCACTGCTAACCTTTCAATGAGGACTGGTGTGTGTTCTTCTGATTTCCACTCCCTGAAGTCCTCAATGAACTCCTCAGTCTAAATATACCACTGTGCAGCAGTGTTGGACTTCCTAACCAACAGTGCTCAGATATTCAGTATGCACAATCACTCCTCCCTCCCCATCACCCTCAACACGGGTGGCCTCCAGGGCTGTATGCTGAGCCCACTTCAGTACACTCTGTTCACACACGATTGCCTGGCCAAACACTTGAGTTATTACATTGTCAAGTTAGTCAATGAAATGACAGTTGTGGGGCTCACCTCCAACAATAATGAGGAAAAGGCTCCTGGGTTTTAGAGCAAATGACCGAAGCCACCGATTCAACAGGACAGGGTGCTGCCAATTATCGGGGAACATGGTCAAAATCTCCAGTGACACACCCCACTTGGTACTGGTTGAAGAGCCAGTGCCTTAGACAGAGTAGCAGAGAAAAATGTTAGTTAGGATCTGGACTAGGATGCAATTACTGGACAACAGGAGGAGTCTGGCTACACAGAGTACTTCATAATGTTGGTATTGTTGCAATTAGTTCTACCTATTTTCTATTTTAAAAAGATTCATCCTCCTTGAAATGAATAAAAATGCAGCCTTTGTTGATGTCTTTCAAAAATTAAGACAATATTTCAAATAAAACAATAAAATCAACTGAATTGCCAACAATGCGCAGAAGCTTTGGAGGAATTCAATGGGTCAGACAGCATCTTTGGAGGGAAATGGACAGTCAATGTTTTGAATTGATACCCTTCATCCAGATTGCCCACATACTCTGGTGCCATTCATTTGGCTCAACCACAAAGATCTGCCATGTTCTGCAATCTTTAATGCATATGAACTGTTTTAGGAATGTAACTTTTAATCGTTTGCCCCAAAGTCAGTGGAAGTATTCTGGGCTCACACTTCTTTAATGATTTACCATCTAAAGCCTAACAGCAGGCGACTGTATTTCGTTTTATTTCCTACGTTTCCTTTTCTGTTTTCGTGCGAATCCTTTGACTGGTCTGCATCTTCTCTGATGCTGTGTTCATCAGCTTCAGCACCTGAAACAGAATGTGAAGTTACCTATAGCCTTTTCCATATCCTCTTTCACTTACTTTCGTTTTCTTCAGGATTCAAACATTCAAAGTACACTTATTATCGAAGTATGTATGTGGTATACAACCCTGAAATTTGTCTTCCCACAGGCAGCCATGAAACAAAGAAAGAAAACCATAGAATCCATTCAAAGAAAAACATCAAACCCCCCAATGCACAAGGAGCACATTTTTTGTGTCACTATTCATCATTCTACCATAAAAAGGCAGTTGCTCAACTTAGAAGCAATGGGAAAAGTGCTAAATTAATAATGTTTAAAAGGTACAGGGATAGAACTGAATTGGTCTGATATGTGCCAAACTTAGGGAAATCAGACTTGCTTATAAGGGAATACAAAAGATTCTGCAGATGCTGGAAATCTTTAAAAACATACACACACAGAAAATGCTTGAGGACCTCAGCAGGTCAGGCAGCATCTATGGAGGGAAGTGAACAGTCACTGATTCGGGCTAAGACCCTTTGCTTCGATGGGTTGGCATAGCCCTGTCAGGCTGAAGGATCTGCTTCTGTGCTGTACCATTCTATAAGTCTCAGACCTCCTGTGGCCTTTCAATGTAGCACAACTGAGGCACACACCACAACAGTTTATTGCCATCTCAGAAATTAATGCAAAGTAAAATCAAAAGCTTATCCAATTTCTTCAATTTCTTCCTGGCTTGTTTGCCTGGAAATGATTTCCTAAGTTATCTTACAGGATTTGAATACTAAGTATCAGTGGCAAACAAAATTAGCTATAATTCTAAATGTAGAAGGAGAAGGTCAAGTACATTTGGATTTGTTAATAGACTCTGATCATCGAATATTTAGACAGTGAGAGGGGACTTTGTATGCCTGTAATGTAGGTTCCTATGACTGACATTATCTGTGACTCCAAATCAGAGAAATCTGACACATTTGTGAGATTACACAACCTTTACAGAGCCATCGAGGATAAAGCATTACATACCGTGATTTATTTTATTTGCAGACAGCTTGAAACCAGCATGAATTATTCAATGATTCTGGAGATTGGAATTACCCAACAGTACTGACTGGAGGAGCGAGTCACGTTGTCCCATTTAAGAAATTGAGTTTTAGGCATCGTAAGAGCTAGATAAGCATATGCCCAAATTCATATAAGTTGTGTGATGTTTTTTGTTGTGGATGCAAATGTATCTGTACTAGGTAGAAAACTACCAAAAGGTCATGAATATGAGACTGAGTGTGGCATCAATTTTATCCTGAGCGAAATAGCAAGAGAGCCACACTTTGAAGACATCAGGCACGTGAGAGGAGCATCAAGAGTTCACAACCACAGTGTGGTTAGGACCATTTATGGATGGTCAGAAATGATCAAGCCAATTATTGTTTTCTTGGGAAACACCTAAAAATACATCCTCCAGCAAAAGAGGAACACAGCATAATCTTTTGCCCACCTTGTTACGGTGTCCTTCATAATCCAAAGTCATTTTTGTCATTTACATCAACAAATCATCAGCAGTAATATTTTTCAGGCCTCAATCTGCTGGGATGATTTATTGGTGGTGGAACCAGATAGCTTGATAAAAAGATGATTTTCTGCTTTTCTCAGGCAGTGTTTGACAGCTGTGGATGGCTGGCTATTTTTCATCCAATTTTAAGCTCCTGGACTGCCAATGATTCATGAAAGGCTCTGGGTGGATGCAGGTGGGCTTCTGAAGCTTTTAAGAACAAGTATCCTTTACTGTCACAAAGAGGGAGAATCTAGTACCAAGTAATAAAGGACTTCATACTGAAACTTCATTAATCTTGCCATGCTTATGAGATTCTGAGCAGCAGGGTTCATTACATTTGCAAAAGGATTAGATTTTATCAAACTCTGCAACACATCAATACCTCAAAAAGATTAATAAATACTTGACTGATAGTGATATTTTTAAATTAGAAATAGCAGCTAAATGATGAGTAACAAGGTTATTCCGATTTCAAATGCCAGACTCTGAAATAAAATGGGGATTGAGTTCTGAGATTATTTTGTGTCTGGAGATAACTTGTAATGAATTAAAATACATGGAATTGGAATGACAGAATTAAATTACTGACTGCAGGTAGATATTGTGATAGAAAATGGATCCACCTGTTTGTTTTGTCTATCTGGAGCATTTTATCGCCTTGATGGATTTTAGCATTATGCTTATTGACTGTTAATGTTGCATTCTGACTCAGGTGAAGCCTCATTTAAACCTTGATATTTTATACAAATAGAGTTGATAGTTTTAATATCATAGAGGTCTCCACAGATTTAGAGTGAGAAAGAATTTATGCAAAAGGAGTAACACAGAAGCATTTCAGATGAATTAATTCTCAACTCTGAAGTGAAGTTACTGCGCAATAGTGTCTTCAGGGCTCAGAACGACAGCCCACTTCTGTGCTTTGTTTAAACTGCCAAAGAAGACAATATCTTTGCTTTAAAAATGATTCTTCTTCATTTTGCTCAATTCTCCCTATCAAGTACTCCCAGTCCCACCATCGGGAAAACACCCTTACCTACAACCAAGTCATCACTCTTGTTTGGCAGGATGCTTACATTTATGTTTTTTTTCCTCTCACCAAGGAGATTTATCAATGTTCTCAGTTGGTTTTCTATCTGGGCTCTGAAGCCACAGGGAATTTCAACTCATTGGATGGCTGGACACACAAGAACTGAAGAACACAGGAGCAGGAGTAGGTCACTAGGCTTCAAATCTGCTGAACTCTTTGATATGATCAAGACTGGTCCCTGCTTGCCTCAACTCTCTTCTGTGCCTTATCTGTGTAACCCTTAATCCCTCAACCTTTCAAATATTTATCTATCTATGCCATTAAATATACCTAATGATCTGGCATCCACTGCTCTCAAAGGAGAATTTGGGGCAGCATGGCAGTGCGCTCAGCAAGGAAGAAGCCACTGCTCCAAAACCGCCATAAAAAAGCAAGGCTACAGTTTGCAAGTGGACATGGGGACAAAGACCTTACTTTTTGGAGAAATGTCCTCTGGTCTGATGAAACAAAACTTGAACTGCTTGGCCATAATGACCATCGTTATGTTTGGAGGAAAAAGGGTGAGGCTTGCAAGCTGAAGAACACCATCCCAACTGTGAAGCATGGGGTTGGCAGCATCATGTTGTGGGGGTGCTTTGCTGCAGGAGGGACAGGTGCACTTCACAAAATAGATGGCATTATGCGGAAAGAAAGTTTTGTGGATATATTGAAGCAACGTCTCAAGACATCAGCCAGGAAGTTAAAGCTCGGTCGCAAATGGGTCTTCCAAATGGACAATGACCCCAAGCATACCTCCAAAGTCGTGGTAAAATTGCTCAAGGACAACAAAGTCAAAGTATTGGAGTGGCCATCACAAAGCCCTGACCTCAATCCGATAGAAAGTTGGTGAGCAGATCTGAAAAAGCATGTGCGAGCAAGGAGGTATACAAACCTGATTCAGTTACACCAGTTCTGTCCGGAGGAATGGAACAAAATTCCAGCAACTTACTGTGAAAAGCTTGTGGAAGGCTACCCAAGTTAAACAATTTAAAGGCAATGCTACCAAATACTAACAAAGTGTATGTAAACTTCTGACCCACTGGGAAAGTGATGAAAGAAATAAAAGCTGATATAAATCATTCTCTCTACTATTATTCTGACATTTCACATTCTTAAAATAGTGATCCTAACTGACCTAAGACAGGGAATGTTTTCTAGGATTAAGTGTCAGGAATTGTGAAAAACTGAGTTGAAATGTATTTGGCTAAGGTGTATGTAAACTTCTGACTTCAACTATAGATAAATATTTGAAAGGTCGAGGGATTAAAGGTTTGTTACAGTACACACTGACCATGCCAGCCTCCAGGATTTAGACGCTCTGATTCTCTGGAGTAAAGATAGCTGGCATAGTCCCTTTAAAGTTTCTGGCCCACTCTGCTAATTGGCAGCCATGTTTTGGTGCCAAGATTTGGATATTTAAGGAGCACCTGAACTCATGTTTGGTGCTCAATCCTCAGCTCCACTTTGGATTGGCCAGCGATTGTATTTAAGATTTTGGTCTCATCAGGTTCTCCTCTAGCACCTAGTCAGGAACCTTGTTCTCGTCTCAGTCTCGAAATTATGTCTTGTTTCTGGTCTCGGATACTCCAGCACTTGGGTCCTTACCATCCTCGCCTAGGCCCCTCATCACAAGTCACAAGACTGCATGGATACAGCTCAGAGGAGAGTTGAGACAAGCAGCAATCAGTGAGATAGATATGGTGGTACCAATTACACTTGGCCAGATGATCACGCTGCAGATCAGAGCTGGGCCCTGGGAACTCCTCACTACAATGAAAGTTGAGGGATGAAAAGATACCCATCAAAAACAGGTGCAGGTATAAAGCAGGGATTCATGTTACCGACCACCCCACCCACCCCTCTTAACCAAAGATTGCTCACTTACCCTGTGCTCTTTGTACATATTTCTGAATGCGGCCAGTACTTTTCCGAGGATCATATCTGGAGGAACCAGCACAGCTTTAAGCCAAGCCTACACTGCTTAACGGGAATGCGACTAGAATCACTGGGGTCAATTGGAATACATGAAGACACAAGCATGTAAAAAAAATAAGACTAGAAGTAAACCAAGACTGCTTGGCCATTTTACAAGATCATGGTTGATTATCATAGTAAAATCAGAAGTCTGGATGTGAGGAGCAATCAAAATAAGTTAGGACAGGAGCAGGCAAACTTTGGATGACCTTTCAATTATTTTAGTTCCACAAGTGAGGCTCAACTTTGTACCTGAATTTTTATTTGGCATGGGCTGCCTTTTGAACATTTATCTGCATTGAATATCCAATGTATAATTCAATCTTTAATGCAGGTTGTTTCAATAAGTTTCAGTAGGTGCACTTAATGTCGGAGAAATGTATACAACATACATCTTGAAATTCTTTTCTTTGCAAACATCTGCAAAAACAGAGGACTGCCGCAAAGAACGAATGACAGTTAAAACAGAGCCACAAAGCCCTCATGCCCAGCTCCCCCTCCCACGCACAAACAGCAGTGAGGCAACGACTCCCCCATCTCTCCAGCAAAAAAGCATCAGCACCCCCCACCGAGCACTCAAGCAGGCAGCAAAGCATCAATAAAGACACAGACTTTAAAGTACCCCAAAAACTACTCGTTCACCCAATAATTCGACATACCTTAGGCTCTCTCCCTAATAAGGGAAAAAGAGATGTCCCTGTTTCACAGCAAGAGGGGAGACATAGTAAGCAACACACTGATTTACGATGTTAAAAGTACGTTGCGTCGCTTTTTCCGAGCTCTGCGCCTGGATAGTTGGCACCAAAAAGGCACAGTTCTCCGGGCACTCAATCCCCGGCAGCTGGCTTGCAGCTCTCAATGTTCTGTGTTCTCCCATGATGCTTCAGTCAGAGGCACCGGCCTAGAATCGGCACATCCCCAGAGTCACGAAATCCCAAAACCCTGAATGTACGCTCGTCTTCCAGGCCGCATCCTTGGGATATCAAAAAGCGGGGATCCTATTCCCACAAAGAACTGAAGTCAAGTGTAACTCCAGGTCAGGGTCTTCAAAAGAACCCCCACACCCTAAAAAGAGAAAAAAGAGATATCAAAGATAGAAATAAAGCTGTTTCCAAAGATGCAAGCAAAGGCATCACCGTTTAGCACCATCTTAACTTTGCACCGCCAAGCATTAACAGCAAAATGTCTGAGCACAAGTTGTTCAGCATCTCCAGAGACGGCTTCAATACAAATCATCAAAACAAGGATCTGTGGAGAAATGTATAATAGTAAACGCATGTTTATGATCCTGACTCAGACCATCTGAACTAGTTATACCTACCATACACAAGGCTGCTGGGATTTTACTAGATTAGGTTACAATTCCCAAAAGCAAAACAATAAATGCAAATATCACATTGATTTCTCAGAATGGGTTCAAATGTTTTTTTTAATTGGCCAATTAGTGACTCCTTAAGTCATCTTCTCCTTTCTCTCACACTAATTATGTCATATTATAACAGTGCACTTTCAGTCACTCAAGATACACCGCACTACTAGGAGCTCCTTTGTTCGATACATCCATGCGATGGGATTAAAGACATAAATGTTTTAAAATATGTGAAGGAACATGTTTTTTTAAAAATATGTATACACTGGCATTTTAGTATGAACTTAGAATCTTTAAGCCAGAGAACAAATTCTGTTTACTCCTTTGCAGTCAAAATTCAGACCAGAATTATGATGGAGATGAGAAAGGGTTGTTAGGGCTGTATAAGTTCCACTGAGATAATAAGAGGAAAGAGTGATATGATCTGATTAATAGTTTGCCATTGTAGGAGAAAGCCAGCAGGTGCTATGTGGAAGTGTAAATTTAAGTAATTTAATGATTTGCTGTATTGCTGAAGCTAAGATCCCACAGATATTAGAAAAAATATCAGAATTAGGTTTATCATGATGTATGTCACAAACTGTGTCTTTTTAGCAGAAGTACAGTGTAAAACAAAAAATTACTATAAGTTGCAAAAATTAATGAAGAATAGCAAGGCAGCGTTATGGGTTCATGGACCATTCAGAAATCTAATGTTAGAGGGGAAGAGCTATTCCTAAAATGCTGAGTGTGGGTTTTCAGGCTCCTGTGCCTCCCCTATGGTAGAAATAAGAAGGCAGCCTGTCCCAGGTGGTGAGGGTCCTTAACAATAGATGCAAAATTCCTGAGGGACCGCCTTTTAGAGATGTCCTCGATGGTGGGAAGGGTTATGCCCCACCATAGAACCGGCTGCGTCAAAAACCTGCTGCAGCCTCTCTTGATCCTGCTCATTGGAGTCTCCATACCAGGCAGTGACACAGCAGTCAGAATGCTCTCCACTATACATTTGTAGAGATTTAGAAGAGTCTTTAGTCTTCACCTTCTTAAGCCCATCGTGCCTCCTGGGGTGTAGGCAGCAGACTACTGCTCTGGTAGGTTTCGGCAGGATTCAAGTGCAGACCAATGAATACTATTTCACCAGGATTATTAGGGAGCGCAAAGGCAACAGTCTTTCAAAAACAGAAGGCAGGCACAAATCCAAATGGCAGGCAGAGGTCTTACCAGGAAAGGCAGTCAGGCGAGGGCAGACAATCCAGAGCACACAGGCAAAAATCAGATCCAAAAGCAGGCAAAGTCCAAAACACCAAATCAGGCAAAATCGGTTGGCGGAAGTCACAATGACAGGCTGGAACAACACAGGTCAGAGCTGGGACAAACTGGCAGAGGACACTAGTCAAGGTGGGGTTTAAATGGACAGGGTAATGAGTGAAAATTAGAAACAGGTGGGTGCAAATGAGGAGACAAGCAGGTAATTGGAGGAAGTCCAAAGGGAAAGGGGCTGGGCCAGAACCTACATGGCCAGGTGAAAGAAAACAGAAATTAAAGACTGTCGTGATCCAGAGCTACCAGCAGAGGCCCTTCGACCCAGTGTTCAGGCCGGATCCTTAACATGCTCACCGGAATACTCAGTCCTGGGCCGAAAGATGATTGACTCGGTGGCTTCCTAAGAGTCTTTAGTGACGTTCC
Organism: Mobula hypostoma; assembly: GCF_963921235.1. Classification (NCBI taxonomy): domain Eukaryota; kingdom Metazoa; phylum Chordata; class Chondrichthyes; order Myliobatiformes; family Myliobatidae; genus Mobula; species Mobula hypostoma. The sequence goes on along the minus strand of NC_086119.1, from coordinate 27,232,639 downwards.
AAATCTCTTCAAATTCCTAATGAAGTACAGTCACTGCATTCCTTCTTCTTGATTGCAACAATACATTGGGCCCAGGACAGATCCTCCGAGATGTTGATGCCTAGAAACTTGAACTGCTCACCCTTTCCCCTGCTGTCTCTTCAATGAAAAATGAAATGAGTGTTGATATACAGCCTATCAATCTGATTGATAGAGTATAACAAGTTTTCCAGACCAAATTTTAATGTTCTTAGTTCCATTTTACCTCAGAGATTATTCAAAACATTATCACAATTGCAATACCAAAACCATTTTTTTTCCCAAAATGTAACCTCCACAAACTCTATTTCCTCTCTTTCTACTTCATATTAACCTTACAGGTTTATCCGTATCACATAATATTCTATGTACTTTAGGAATTTTCTCATTTCATATGTTTTGCCTCTGCCCCATTGTGTTTGAGTTTCACTAATCTTTTTTCACAGCTCGCCTTGTCCGTCACTGTCACTTCAATATAATTTCCACAACACCACAAGGAAACTAAACCACCAGTTATTGCTTGTAGACAAGGCTTCACATTCATAATCTTGCTTTCCCACTGTCTCTTAAAAGTTCATTTGAAAAGAGGATTATGTGCAGCTGTGGCATCAATAGAAGCAGTTATTTTTTAAACCATGTGAAAAGTCAGACCTCAATCAATGACTGTTTTCAGTGCTTGGACAAAGCTCAAAGACAAATCAGAATGCCTCAAGAGTATCACAGAAACATTAAAACTATCTTCAGAAATTTCTTCACTGTTGAACACATAAACAACTAACTATATACTTTATACTTTATACCTTATTGTCGCCAAACAATTGATACTAGAGTGTACAGTCATCACAGCGATATTTGATTCTGCTCTTCATGCTCCCTGGAGTACAAATCGATAGTAAATATTAAAAATTTAAATTATAAATCATAAATAGAAAACAGAAAAGGGAAAGTAAGGTAGTGCAAAAAAACCAAGAGACAGGTCCGAATATTTGGAGGGTACGGTCCAGATCCGGGTCAGGATCCGGTCAGCAGTCTTATCACAGTTGAAAAGAAGCTGTTCCCAAATCTGGCCATACGAGTCTTCAAGCTCCTGAGCCTTCTCCCGGAGGGAAGAGGGACGAAAGGTGTGTTGGCTGGGTGGGTTGTGTCCTTGATTATCCTGGCAGAACTGCTCCGACAGCGTGCGGTGTAAAGTGAGTCCAAGGATGGAAGATTGGCTTGTGTGATGTGCTGGGCTGTGTTCACGATCTTCTGCAGCTTCTTCTGGTCTTGGACAGGACAACTTCCATACCAGGTTGTGATGCACCCCAGAAGAATGCTTTCTACAGTGCATCTATAAAAATTAGTGAGTACTAAATCATTAAATGATCTTACAAGCAATGCAATTATTAATCTTAAAATAGACACGATACCTTCAGGTTATTTTAGCTTGTTAGTTATGCTGTTGTCACTGATAATATTCTGTGGTCTTTAAAGAAGTAGGACTACTGCAGAGTAAGCTACTTGTCTACATTAATAGCTCACTTGAGATCGGGTCCATTCCTTTTGAGTTAGGGAAGGCTGTCCAGTTCAATTTATTTTTACTTTAGGCATAGGAAAAATGCTAAGAGTAGTGCCATTAGCTTAGTTTCAGAATGAGGAAAGTACTTGTGGGAGTTATTAGGCATTCACTGTGTTGCTGAGACAGAGGAGGCCATTTCAGGGACACTTACTCCGGTTTCCGAGCAAAGAATGCCATTTTGGACTTAGAAATTTGAGAAAGCCCCTAAGTTGGAGGACTGCGATAACCCTGAAGATGTTATTGTGTATGGACTGAATATGGTACCATAAAGTCACAAATTCATGATAATCTGCTTTGATAGACCCAACGCTTATTGGTAAAAATTTATTTTGATCAGCTTCACAGTGTTGCTCAGCAGGTCTAGAAAATTCCAATACTAATTACCCCTATCATCATCATTATGCGCAGTGTCGTATGTTGTAGGCGTTCGTGGTCTCACGACCATGACTGTTCTTGGCAAATTCTTCTACAGAAGTAGTTTGCCATTGCCTTCTTCTGGGCAGTGTCTTTACAAGGTGAGTGACCCCGGCCATTATCAATACCCTTCAGAAATTGTCTGCCTGGCATCCTACACCTCCTTCAGTAGAGACGTATCTCCATCCCACACTGCCGCATGGATGGGTAAACGGAATAAATGTTTAGGATGATTGATAGAGTGCCAGTCAAGTTGAACACTTTATAAGACAGTTCATAGACTGTGATAGGTGCTGTACTCATCTGGTTAAATGGGGAGTATTCCATAATACTCTTGTCTAGTATGTGGTATTTGGTGTAAAAGACTTTGGGCTGTCAGAAGGTGAAATAATAGCTGGAGAATATGCCCTGACCTGATCTTTTAGCCATGGCATTTATATGGCTTGCTCAGGTGAGCTTTTTGGCCAATGAAGACCACTCCTGAGTGTTGGTGTTGGTAGTAGCTTTGAATGTCAAGGATGGTGTAGTTCGACTCTCTTGCAGGAGGTGGTCATTATCAAGCACTTCTGTGTGTGAATATTGCTTACCACTCATCTGCCCCTGTTTGATTATTGGCTAAGTCATACTGTATGCAGGCCTGGAGTGTTACCTCTGCTGAGGTGCCGTGAATGGAAAGGAATATGTCATCATCAGCAAACATCTCCACTTCTAACCTTCTGGTGAAGAAGATTGAGTCCAAGTTGTTGCTGCCTGAGGAACTATGGTGATGATATTATATGCCTGGGACGATTAACATCCTACAAACATAAATATATTCTTTGTGTGAGGTGTGACTCCCACAGACTTCAGTTTTGAAAAGGGGAGAGTGTAAAAGATGTTTACCAGGGTGTTGCCTGGATTCGAGAACATTAGCTATAAGGAAACATAAGACAAACTAGGATTGTTTTTTTTTTCTGGAGCATTGGACTATGGCATGTAAGTGGGACAGGAGACTGTTGCTGAACAGTCTCTAACTACTGTCAGTGTGGCCATTAGCTACTACAACCTGCTTAGAGCGAACAGTTTTCAAATAGCCTCAGTTGCTTGTGATTGTGTTCAAAAATCAGTGATTTTTGACACTGATAGTTGGTGAGAAATAAACAGCAAGACAATTCAGAACTGTTTTGCTCAACCATTCAGATTTGGAAAAGACAGAAACAGCTGGGAGTGAAAATAAAATGATCTCACTACTTCAAAAAGCTAAGAACTATGTAGAACTTGAAGTTATTGACAATCATCTTGTGTGTTACCTACGGTCCCCACCAGACTCCCAGAGTCCAAGTAGCTGCTTGCAGGTGACAGTTACCACACCCTGGTACATCTCTTGGACAGATGGGGTAAACCAGGTGAGGGTGGCTGGCAAGTCTCATACCCCAGTGAGAGAGCAACATTCCTGTCCAAGCATGCAAAGTTATCTCTGGCTGTCTGGGTGGATGAGACCTACAGTGAGATCCAACAGCCAAGGAGGCAGTTCTACAACACTTCATGGAGGGCAAAGGACATGATGAGGCATAGAAGAAGTCACGGTCATCCACTGCATCCCAGGGGAGACCCCAGTTGTGATGTCTCCTCATATCACTGGACCAGGACAACTGAGGTCAAGAGAGACTAGCCGACCCAGTGCTTTAAAAACTCTACTGTTCAAGTTTCCAGTTGTTTTTGGATATGTCCGCCAACAGTAGTATTGGTAGTGTTCTAATTTGTTCTGTATTTCACTTAAATACATAAGTGGTTATTGAGTTAAATAGTAGTTTGTCTTTTCTATACCATTTTAACTATTTCCATGAAACTTTGGCTAATTGGGATAGCTGCTTAAATGGGCCAAAATTTAGTGGTCCTGAAGTGTCCCAATGAACCAGAATCCATTGTATATAAAATTACATGGATATCGATATGGTAGATAGTCAGAGTCTTTTTCACAGGATGCAAGTGCTAAATATTAGAGGACATAGATGTAAGGTGAGAAAAGTTTAAAGGAAATTTCTCATAATGCCAGAAGACATAGGAGCAGAATTAGGCCATTTGAGTCTGCTCCATCATTCCATGGTGGCTGATTTATTATCCCTCTCAACCCTATTCTCCTGCCTTCTCCCTGTAACTTTTGATGCCTTTACTAATCAAGAATCTATCAACCTCCACATTAAACTTACAAGGAAAGTTCTTTTTAACACTGAGGGTGGTAGATACCTGGAATGAGCTGCCAAGGGGAAGTTGTCATCGTGGCTATCCCTCGAGGTCAAGCATGATGGTCTTCGTTCTGAAGAAGTGGCCCACAGAGTGAAGACGCCTGTGCGAGTATTTGTTTAACGTGTACTTGATGTTGCACTCCAAGAAGCACACGATACTTCACAAATCAACCAACTGATTCCAATGGCATGGAAACCACGGCGATTGGAGCTGATGGATTTGTTGCTGCCTTCATCCGCCTTCACAGCCGTTGAGTTCGAAGTAACTTCGTCCGCCTATTCCACCGTTGAGGTCTTGGTTGGATTGTTCTTCGTCAGGGACCTCACCCTCGACCTTACCTCCATGGGTGACCCTACCAGGAGCATAGCTCCAGACGGCATTGCTCTCGGGATCACAGGACCACACAAGCTTCTCCACCACGACAAGGTGACAATCCACGGAGAAGGGGAAGTGGTGGAAGCAGATACAGTAGGAACATTAAGAGGCACTTAAACTGACACATAAACAGGTAGAGAAAGGAAGGATATAGACCATGTGCAGGCAGATGGTCGGCAAGAATGTAATGGGCTGAAGGGCCTGTTCCTGTGCTGTACTCTGTTCTATGTAAAGCACCAGATGGAGTCACCTTCACCTCACCTTTAGAGTTCAGCTCTTTGATCCATCTCTGGATTAAGATGGATGACGTCAGGATCCAAGTGGTACTGCAGAACTGTGCATGGGTTGAATCCAGTACCACAGCAATCATGTACCACCTGCAGCAATCTACCTCTGACAGTTCTGCTGTAAGCACTAGGAAGTCAGCCCAGGTTGTTGTGCTCATATCTCTGGAGCAGGACTTGAAGCCACAGCCCTTTGACACAGAGCTGAGACTGACACTTGGCTGACAGTTGCCTACAGCATACGAATACAGCACTGTCACCAATTATTTTGTAATGAATGGTGTTGTCTCTGTAATTATCTCTGGATTTACATACAAGAATAGAACATAAAGTGGAATAACATTAATCTGCAGTGGACAGCAAGAGTGAATTCAGGTCGAGTAATTTGGAATGTTAGAATTCACCTTCCCTATAAATCAGGCTCAAGTATTTCCTGTCCCAAATTATCTTCTGTTTAGTTAATGAAGTATATTGTAGAAGGTCAAGAGTAAGGAGATTTGCTTCAGAAAGAGCTTGAAATTACACATTGCCCTTCACAATCACAGAATATCCCAAAGAGCTTCATAGTCACTGACCTAAAGGCATTACTCCAGTCGAGTAAGCCAGAGGCTTAACTAAAGCTTTGAAGATATATGTTCAAATTCCACTACAGCTAATAGGAATTTTAAATTCAATTAATTAAATCTGTCTATGATTTAAAGAAAACTGGGATTAGTAATGGTGACCATGAAATTACCTGCTTGTCTGAAAAGTTCTTCTCATTCACTGGTAAAAAAAACTTTTCATCCTTGCATAACCTTGTAATGTGTTTGACTCTTAAATAACATCTGAATGGGTCACAGCTTAATAGTTCAAATGAATCTAAGGCTGGGCGATACATACTGACTTCGCCAGTAATCACCACACCCAGAGAATGGATTGAAATTGTGGCAGTCTCCTTTTATGCCTGATCCAGTGAGATGGAGGAACTGAGCGAAATACATGTTAGTAGGGAAGTGGTGTTAGGAAAATTGAAGGGATTGAAGGCAGATAAATCCCCTGGGCCAGATGGTCTGCATCCTAGAGTGCTTAAGGATGTAGCCCAAGAAATAGTGGATGCATTAGCAATAATTTTTCAAAACTCATTAGATTCTTGACTAGTTCCTGAGGATTGGAGGGTGGCTAATGTAACCCCACTTTTTAAAAAAGGAGGGAGAGAGAAACCGGGGAATTATAGGCCGGTTAGCCTAACGTCGGTGGTGGGGAAACTGCTGGAGTCAGTTATCAAAGATGTGATAACAGTACATTTGGAAAGCGGTGAAATGATCGGACAACGTCAGCATGAATTTGTGAAAGGAAAATCATATCTGACGAATCTCATAGAATTTTTTGAGGATGTAACCAGTAGAGTGGATAGGGGAGAACCAGTGGATGTGGTATATTTGGATTTTCAAAAGGCTTTTGACAAGGTCCCACACAGGAGATTAGTGTGCAAACTTAAAGCACACGGTATTGGGGGTAAGGTATTGATGTGGATGGAGAATTGGTTAGCAGACAGAAAGCAAAGAGTGGGAATAAACGGGACCTTTTCAGAATGGCAGGTGGTGACTAGTGGGGTACCGCAAGGCTCAGTGCTGGGACCCCAGTTGTTTACAATATATATTAATGACTTGGATGAGGGAATTAAATGCAGCATCTCCAAGTTTGCGGATGACACGAAGCTGGGTGGCAGTGTTAGCTGTGAGGAGGATGCTAAGAGGATGCAGAGTGACTTGGATAGGTTGGGTGAGTGGGCAAATTCATGGCAGATGCAATTTAATGTGGATAAATGTGAAGTTATCCACTTTGGTGGCAAAAATAGGAAAACAGATTATTATCTGAAGGGTGGCCGATTAGGAAAAGGGGAGGTGCAACGAGACCTGGGTGTCATTATACACCAGTCATTGAAAGTGGGCATGCAGGTATAGCAGGCGGTGAAAAAGGCGAATGGTATGCCGGCATTTCAATATTCAATATTCAGGAGGGATAGACATGAAGGAAGGGGAGGTGGGGTGGCGTTGCTGGTTAAAGAAGAGATTAACGCAATAGAAAGGAAGGACATAAGCCGGGAAGATGTGGAATCGATATGGGTAGAGCTGCGTAACACCAAGGGGCAGAAGACACTGGTGAGAGTTGTGTACAGGCCACCTAACAGTAGTAGTGAGGTCGGAGATGGTATTAAACAGGAAATTAGAAATGTGTGCAATAAAGGAACAGCAGTTATAATGGGTGACTTCTATCTACATGTAGACTGGGTGAACCAAATTGGTAAAGGTGCTGAGGAAGAGGATTTCTTGGAATATATGCGGGATGGTTTTTTGAACCAACATGTCGAGGAACCAACTAGAGAGCAGGCTATTCTGGACTGGGTTTTGAGCAATGAGGAAGGGTTAATTAGCGATCTTGTCGTGAGAGGCCCCTTGGGTAAGAGTGACCATAATATGGTGGAATTCTTCATTAAGATGGAGAGTGACATAGTTAATTCAGAAACAAAGGTTCTGAACTTAAAGAGGGGTAACTTTGAAGGTATGAGACGTGAATTAGCTAAGATAGACTGGCAAATGACACTTAAAGGATTGACGGTGGATATGCAATGGCAAGCATTTAAAGGTTGCATGGATGAATTACAACAATTGTTCATCCCAGTTTGGCAAAAGAATAAATCAAGGAAGGTAGTGCACCCGTGGCTGACAAGAGAAATTAGGGATAGTATCAATTCCAAAGAAGAAGCATACAAATTAGCCAGAGAAAGTGGCTCACCTGAGGACTGGGAGAAATTCAGAGTTCAGCAGAGGAGGACAAAGGGCTTAATTAGGAAGGGGAAAAAAGATTATGAGAGAAAACTGGCAGGGAACATAAAAACAGACTGTAAAAGCTTTTATAGATATGTAAAAAGGAAAAGACTGGTAAAGACAAATGTAGGTCCCCTGCAGACAGAAACAGGTGAATTGATTATGGGGAGCAAGGACATGGCAGACCAATTGAATAGTTACTTTGGTTCTGTCTTCACTAAGGAGGACATAAATAATCTTCCAGAAATAGTAAGGGACAGAGGGTCCAGTGGGATGGAGGAACTGAGCGAAATACATGTTAGCAGGGAAGTGGTGTTAGGTAAATTGAAGGGATTGAAGGCAGATAAATCCCCAGGGCCAGATGGTCTGCATCCTAGAGTGCTTAAAGAAGTAGCCCAAGAAATAGTGGATGCATTAGTGATAATTTTTCAAAACTCGTTAGATTCTGGACTAGTTCCTGAGGATTGAAGGGTGGCTAATGTAACCCCACTTTTTAAAAAAGGAGGGAGAGAGAAACCGGGGAATTATAGACCGGTTAGCCTAACGTCGGTGGTGGGGAAACTGCTGGAGTCAGTTATCAAGGATGTGATAACAGCACATTTGGAAAGCGGTGAAATGATCGGACAAAGTCAGCATGGATTTGTGAAAGGAAAATCATGTCTGACGAATCTCATAGAATTTTTTGAGGATGTAACTAGTAGAGTGGATAGGGGAGAACCAGTGGATGTGGTATATTTGGATTTTCAAAAGGCTTTTGACAAGGTTCCACACAGGAGATTAGTGTGCAAACTTAAAGCACACGGTATTGGGGGTAAGGTATTGGTGTGGGTGGAGAATTGGTTAGCAGACAGGAAGCAAAGAGTGGGAATAAACGGGACCTTTTCAGAATGGCAGGCGGTGACTAGTGGGGTACCGCAAGGCTCAGTGCTGGGACCCCAGTTGTTTACAATATATATTAATGACTTGGATGAGGGAATTAAATGCAGCATCTCCAAGTTTGCGGATGACACGAAGCTGGGTGGCAGTGTTAGCAGTGAGGAGGATGCTAAGAGGATGCAGGGTGACTTGGATAGGTTGGGTGAGTGGGCAAATTCATGGTAGATGCAATTTAATGTGGATAAATGTGAAGTTATCCACTTTGGTGGCAAAAATAGGAAAACAGATTATTATCTGAATGGTGGCCGATTAGGAAAAGGGGAGGTGCAATGAGACCTGGGTGTCATTATACACCAGTCATTGAAAGTGGGCATGCAGGTACAGCAGGCGGTGAAAAAGGCGAATGGTATGCTGGCATTTATAGCGAGAGGATTCGAGTACATGAGCAGGGACATACTACTGCAGTTGTACAAGGCCTTGGTGAGACCACACCTGGAGTATTGTGTGCAGTTTTGGTCCCCTAATCTGAGGAAAGACATCTTCGCCATAGAGGGAGTACAAAGAAGGTTCACCAGATTGATTCCTGGGATGGCAGGACTTTCATATGATGAAAGACTGGATCGACTATGCTTATACTTGTTGGAATTTAGAAGATTGAGGGGGGATCTTATTGAAACGTATAAAATCCTAAAGGGATTGGACAGGCTAGATGCAGGAAGATTGTTCCCGATGTTGGGGAAGTCCAGAACGAGGGGTCACAGTTTGAGGATAGAGGGAAAGCCTTTTAGGACCGAGATTAGGAAAAACTTCTTCACACAGAGAGTGGTGAATCTGTGGAATTCTCTGCCACAGGAAACTGTTGAAGCCAGTTCATTGGCTATATTTAAGAGGGAGTTAGATATGGCCCTTGTGGCTACGGGGGTCAAGGGGTATGGAGGGAAGGCTGGGGCAGGGTTCTGAGTTGGATGATCAGCCATGATCATAATAAATGGCGGTGCAGGCTCGAAGGGCCAAATGGCCTACTCCTGCACCTATTTTCTATGTTTCTATGAAACAACAGAATTAAAATGAGAAATCTAGTGATTATCATTTTGTTGTGCCATTTGGAAACCAGCAATGTCCTCCTCTACTTTTATAATAAGGACTGCACAAAATATATAACTAGCTCTAAATTTTGAAGAAAAGTGATTGTATTGTTCGGACTCCAAGCACAACAACCCCTTCTGTCTTTATTTCAGATTTCCAGCACCAGCAATATGTTGTGATTGGCATTAATGTAAGCTCGTTTATTTGTACTGGAAAGATGCACTTTATCCATCCATCCAGAGTGACAATTGAAACAGTCTCAGGCAGGTAGATGGATCGTCCAGGGGCCTGAGAGGCTCACTGCTGGGGCAAGAATGAGCTTTTTTTTTAAATACTTTATTTTCAAAATTTTCAAAGAAGAACGAAATCAACAAGAACATATAAGCTCAGGCATGTGTAAAAATAAAATAAGAAAAAAAAGGGACATAACATTAGTGGGATGCCTATTGTACAAAGTGCGAAACTTTGTCTCAAATGAGGGCTGTGAGAAATCAGCTGGGGGGAAATTATTCATCTGCCCCCTGGCCTCGTCCAGGTAGGCAAGAAATGGATCCCAGATAGCCAAAAATTTTATAATTGAATTGGTTCTCAAGAACCTAAGTCTCTCCATCTGTATGATTGACATCATGTCAGCCACCAATCTCCGGAAGGAAGGAGGAGAGGGTGATTTCCATTCTCTCAAGATAAGTCTTTTGGCGACAGTCATCCCTAGCATCAGGGACTGTTGTATGGCTGTAGGGAAGCATAGAATGGATTGCGAACAGCCAAAGATGGCAAGATCAGCTTCAAGGGGAAGGATCTTTTACAGGCCTTTGAGTATCAGCCAAATATTTTGGACCAAAATCCAGTCAGTGATGGGCAAAACCTATCACGTTGTGTGTGACAACGTGGCCTCCGTCCCTTGACATCTATCACACATTGGCGGGACAGAAGGGTAAATCCTGTGCAACCTGAGTTTAGAATAGTGGAGAAGGTGGACAACTTTGAACTGGATCAGTTGGTGTCTACTGTTAACAGAGCAAGCCTGTATCATAGACAAACTCTTGTCCCAGGCAGCTTCAGGTGAGCTTTAAGCCAGAGAAATCCTGGTTTCTGGTGTTAAAGAAAAATAGACTCTCAGACAAGTTTCGTTTTTCCTTGGATGGTATTGCTATCCCATCCATCTCTGAGAAACCGGTCGAGAGCTTGGGGAAAGTCTTTGACTGCAGCCAGCTGCCATGCAAAGGACCAGCAAGATATTTGAAGTCTGGCTAACCAGTGTGGACGAGTCAGGCCTACCTGGACGAGTCAGGCCTGGATCTACTAGCATGGCATCATCCCCTGAATCCTCTTTACAATGTTGGTTTATGAGGTACCTATGTCAACAGCTGAAACTCTTGAAAGAAAGATGAATGGCTACCTTCAAAGATGGCTGGGTCTCCCATGTAGCCTAAGCAGCATTACTCTGTTCAGGAAGAGGAATAAAATGTAGCTTCCCTTCAGCAGACTGAATGAGGAGTTTATCGTTTCCCGTACAAGAGAATTGCTGCAGTAGAGAGATTCCTGGAACCCCAAAGCCTTGTCAGTAGGCATTGAGATCTGGACAGGCAGGAAGTGGAAGACCCAGGATGCAGTGGAGATGGCTGAGTCACATCTGAGGCACAGGAATCTGTAGGGACAGTGGTGTCTGGTCAGGCAGAGCTGGGCAGCTTCCCTTCAACCCACTTCGACAGGGCTCAGGCCAGGAACAGACGCAAACTACTCCAGGAAGAGATGCAAGCAGCTATCAAGGAAGTCTGTACCACCAGCATGGTAGCAATGGTGCAGTAGGGAGCTTGGACATGGTGGGAGTGTGCACTGAAGCAGAAGATCTCCTGGCAGGCAGAATCCCAGTGCATTAAGTTCATGATCCAGGCTGTGTACGACGTCCTGCCCAGTCCAGTGAACCTTTTTGCTTGGGGAAAAAGCAAGGCACCATTATGTCCTCTCTGCCCTGGCTAAGGGATTCTGGAACATTTCTCACCTCAGCAGATGCCTAAAAGCCCTGGACAATGGCCGCTACCACTGGGACCATGACCAGGTGCTGAAGTCAGTGGCAGGAATTATCTCCTCAGTCATTAACACCAGTAAACACCTCCACCAACCCAGAAAACCTATAACCTTTGTCACTGCTGGAGGCCAATGACAACCTCAGCCCAGAACTCCAGCAGACTTGCTTATTACAGCATCTGACTGGTCTTAGCAAACAATTAAAGTTCCCTGACTTCATTGCAACATCATCACTGAGGCCTCAGATGGTCATTCTGTCAGAAATGTCTTCGCAGGTGGTCATGGTAGAACAGCAAGTGCCTTGGGAAGGCCTGATTCATGAGGCTTTCAGTGTAGGAAGGCCAGATACCAGGAGCATGTAGAGCAGTGTCTGAGACAGGAGTGGAGGGCATGATGCAAGCCTATAGAGGTGGGATGTAGAGGTTTCACTGGCTGCTGAATCCACTCTCTCCTTGGCATTACAGGAGCTGCAAAGAAAAAAGGCGTCAGGACCATCACAGAGGCTGCTGAGAGAGCCTCCAGATGGCTATGGATCAAGAGGTGTGACCTGTGGACCAGTGCTGCTGGGACACAAGCCGGGGTCTGATCAACTCTAGCTGGGTCACCTGGGCGAGGGTGACTGATATTGAAAGACCTGAAACACCCAATAACCCCAGGTTACATCACTGATGATAAGCCCCAATGCATCCTCGGACATATCTCAGCACATGGGCACAAGTATAACAATATCAACCATTTATTATTGATTTCTATATCTTGTCTTTTCCTCTAGCTCCTGGCATCCTGAAAGTACAAGGACTGAATGCACACTCTGTTACAGGATTCGATCTCCTATACTTCGATATTTGTATGTAGTTTTATGTTTTCCTGTTCACTTGAACTGAAGGCCAAAATGCATCACCAGCTTTGCATTAGGCTTGCTCAGTTTTGAAGTTTGATCCTGCAAAGTGACTCCACCATGACATTACATGTCTAGTTAAAAAAAAAATTCTGTCATTCACCTCTGGTTGACAATCTGTCTTCTGGCAGAACAATACCCATAAAAATTTCATTCAGTCACTCTGACTCCTTTCTCCCTCGATGAACATCCTTTGCTTGTCTGGTAAGAGATTTTATTTTACATATTTCCGCTAAATTGTTTTACACTTTACAACAGAGATGATGTGTGGCTTTCTTTTTTTGTATCTAATGGTTGAAATAGCAACAATCTGATACTTGTTCTGAACTGCACAAAACTGATTGTTTTGCCCTGTCACTGTAGAATAAGAAGACAGGAATAGGCCAATTAGCCCCCCCCGCCCCCCGGAGACTTTTTGGATGTGGGCAATGATCTCGCTATCTGGATACCCAGCTTCTGACCTCCCCAGTGGTGCTGCTAATAGAACTGCTTGTCACATCTCCAGCTACCCAGGTTCAATTCTGACCTCTGTGGAGTTCTCCCTGTGACTACATGGACTTCCCCAGCTACTCTGATTTCCATTCATACAAGGCATAAGACATAGGAGCAGAATTAGACCATTCAGCCCACTGAGTCTGCTTCGCCGTTCCATCATGTCTGATTTATTATCCCTCTCAACTCCATTCTCCTGCCTTCTCCACATAACCTTTAATGCCCTTTCCAAACAAGAACCTATTAACCTCTGCTTTAAATATGCCCAATGACTTGGCCTCCACAGCCATCAGTGGAAATGAATTCCACAGATTCACCACCCTCTGGATAAAGAAATTCTTCCTCATCTCTGTTTAGAAAGGATATCCTTTAGTCCTAGACTCCCAACAATAAAAAATATCCTCTCAATGTCCACTATATCTAGGCCTTTCAATATTTAATAGGTCTTAATGAGATCCCCCTCATTCTTCTGAACTCTGGTGAGTACACGCCCAGAGGAATCACTTTATTCCAAAGCCATTTCAGGCTGATTACTCAGTGTGTAAGTGAATGGTGGGATATAGAGGGAATAAAATGGCATATTGTTAGAATTAGGGGTACGGCTGGGAGGTGGGGCTGTGGGACCTTGCGGTGGAGGGAGTGGTTGAAATAGTACCTGAGCTGATGGTGGGATGGGGTGTGAGAGGGGATGGTGGGGGCTGGAGTTACATAAGCCCCTTTGTGGGGTCTGGCTTGGGTTATTTGGGGTGTTGTTCTGGTTTAGTTGGGGTGTGCAGTCCATTGGAAGTTAGGATTAGGGTGGTGTAGGGTTGGGGACCCTACCTATAAGACCGCATGGATGCACCTTTGCTCTAAACATTGGCACATGATTGACTTCATCATTGCGAGACGTAGTGACATCAAGCATGTTCTTATCACCTGTGCCATGAGAGGTGCAGAGTGCTGGACTGACCACCGTATGATTGTGGCCAAGCTCCATACGGAAGTGCGTCCCCCCTTGCGGCTGCAAAAACCCAATAAAAAGCTGCTAAATTGCAACCACCTGAGAAACACAGAAGCAAGAAGTGAGTTTTGAAGCATCCTAGCTGAGAAACTAAGGGAGCTGAAACCTTGTCTGCACTCAGAAAATATCATGGAACAATAATGGACCTATATCATCTCTGCGCTCCATGAGGCAGCAGCCCAATCCATCGGCCATAACAGCATGAACCACCAAGACTGGTTTGACAATAACTCAGACACCATCCACAACTTGCTTAAGCTCATGCACAAAGTACACCGGGCAACTTTAGACAACCCGTCATCCACCGGCATTAGGCAGCATTGACCGGCAGTTCGGAGGAAAGTGCAAAAGGTAATATGGGCCATACAAAATGAGTGGTGGACTGAGAAGGCACATGAAATCCAGTCCTTTGCTGATAATAATCACATGCATAACTTTTACAACACTGTCAAAACTATCTATGGCCCAATAAATTGATGCATTACTCCCCTGAAAACAGCAGATGGTCTAACACTTCTGAAGAATCAGAATACCATTCTGCTGAGGTGAGCTGAGCATTTTAACACTCTGCTTAATCAGAACTCTGATGCAGATCCCACCATCCTGGACGAACTGCCTGAACTTCCTCCCATGCACAACCTCAGTCTACCACCAACCTTCCAGGAGTTTCTATCAGTTGTCCATTCCCTTAAGAACAACAAGTCCCCTGGCACTGACAATATCCCTGCTGAGTTACTGAAGAACGGAGGGTGCTTGTGTATGCACACCCTCTACCAGTACATCACCAAAACCTGGACTGATGAGCACATCCCACAGCAATGGAGAAATGCAAACATCATTGTCATTTATAAGAACAAGGGTGACAAGGCCATCTGTGGAAATAGTAGGGGCATATCACTCCATTCTGTTGCTGGAAAGGTCCTGGCTTTAGAGACTCATTAGCAACATCACCGAGTCAATGCTGCCTGAATTACAGTGTGGAATTAGGAAGAACAGGAGCACGATCAATATGATCTTTACAGCCCGGCAGCTTCAGGAAAAGTGCCGGGAGCAACATCAGGACATGTTTATGGCCTTTGTCGACCTCTCCAAAGCATTCGACACTGTGCAAAGAGAGCTCTTATGGGATGTCCTCCTTAGGTGTCATATGGGGGGAGCTGGGATCGGACCCAATTGCAAGACACAGACACTGAAGGACAAGGAACAGGACTAGGTGTGTCAAGCAAGCAAGGGAAGTGGGGAAGAAATGACACTGGACATTGACACAGGACCTGGACGAGACTAGGATACAGGGCCTGGGCGAGGACTTGACTAGGAAAATGGAACCAGGACAAGGAACTAGGAACTAGGAGCCTGGGCTAGAACTCCAAGCCAGAGACTGGACAAGGACCCAGAACCTGGGTCTTAACTCGGGCTCAGACCCCGGAACTAGGTGAGGATAAAATGTGGCTACAGGACGAGGAATGGCAACAGGACTGGACGTGAGACTCCTGGACAGCAATGGGCTGGGTGAGGTAGTTCTGAGCTGGGCAAGGCACATGGACAGGACGAGAACACGAAGCCTTGACTCGGTCAAGGGAGAACAGGAACGCAGAGCCTTGGTCGAGGGAGAATAGGAACATGGAACACAGAGCCAGAACCCCTCCTTGGGAACAGGACTTAGGGCCAGGACTCATACACAGAGTGTTGAACACAATGAGACGGTTCCCAACACAAGGTAGCGGCAAACGGCCGAACCTACCTAGCGAAGGCATGGACACAGAGATGGTTCCCAACACTAGGTAGCAACAAACGGCCGGACCTACTTAGCAAAGGCGTGGACACAGAGACAGTTCCCAACTCAATGTAGCGGCAAACGGTCAGACCTACCTAGCAAAGGCAAGGACACAAAGAGACAGTTCCTTATCTAGACACAGCAAGGCCCTGATCTTGCCCTGGCGGTTGAACCTGACGGTGTTATAGGCGAGGGCACAGGCGAAGGTAGCAGGCAAGGCTTCAGAAGGAAGGGGAAGGGGAGGGAACAGTCCAGCAACTAAAGCTGAACCCAGGAGTTGTTTACGTAGCCAGCCCAAAATGAGAATCATGTGCCTCAATTAAGGCACACATAGGACAAGGGAAAACCGGAAAACCTGGAATAAGGACCGATGGTCCAGACCGTGAACCAGAATGCGGACTTCACGGACCGGACCATGACATTAGGTTTGGCTGTCCCAATAAATTTGTTAACATCCTCCGCCAGTTCCACGATGGGATGACTGCTTGGGTGACCATAGGAGGACAAGAGTCCAAGCCCTTCCTTGTATGCACAGGAGTGTGTGCTAGTGCCAGTTTTCTTTAACATCTTCCTCTTGCGTGTTACCAAGCTTCTCCACAACGAGATTGAAGACAGCAGTGGTGTGGCAGTGGACGTCAGATTAGATGGCAACCTCTTTGACATCAGGAGGCTCCACACAACCACCAATCTCCATAGAGGGCGGGTCGTGGAGCTGCAGTATGCAGACGACCGTGCTCTTGTGGCCCATACTCCGGAGGATCCTCAGACTGTCCTTGCTGTGGTGGTGAGAGCGTACAGCAGGATGGGGCTGACTGTCAATACCACCAAGACAGAAGTGGTTTGCCAATGGAGTACCAGTGTCCCACCCACTCTACCTGCCTTCTCTGTTGGTGATGAAAAACTGTCAGTAGTGCCATCTTACAAATATCTGGGAAGCATTCTCTTTGAGGATAGCAGCATTGTTAACGACATCCGGAGCCACATTAAACAGGCATCAGCTGCCTTTGGGAGACTTTGGCGTGGAGTCTTTTAGAACAGGAGCCTTTGTCCCTTCACAAAGATCACCATAAATCAAACAGTCTGTGTCACCACCCTCCTTTATAGCTGTGAAGCTTGGGTAACCAACAGCCGTCACATTAAGTCCTTGGAGCGCTTCCACATAAGCTGCCTCCAGCGCATCCTGCGAATTACCTGGCGTGAGCGGGTGCCTCACACTGAAATACTTGTAAAGACTAACTGCAGAAGTATTGAGGCCATGATCACCCAGCATCAGCTGCAGTGGCTGGGGCACGTGATAAAGATGCCCCTATGTCGGCTACCCCGCAGAGTGTTATACGGCCAGCTACATTATGGTTCACGCTCAGCTGGAGGACTGAAGAAGCGCTATAAGGAATAGATGAAGAATGCTTTAAGAAAGTGCAAGATCAGACCCAAGGACATGGAGGAGGTTGCTGCTGACCGTACCACTTGGAGACAGCTGTGTAGGGACAGGGTTCATATTCTTGAGATGGAAAGAACAACCAGAAGACAGCAGAAGAGAGCCAGGAGAAATGTAGCCATGGTTGCCACCACTACTACATATACATATCCCACCTGCAATAGAGCTTGTGGGTCCAGGGTAGGATTGTATAGTTATCAAAGATCTCACCGTTAAAGGAGTGGATGTCATCATTGAATTTCGATGGATCATTGAATTTTGACGGACAACCGAAGAGAGAGAGGGTTGGGGATGTTTATGGGGTTGCGTAGTACTGGTGGTGTGGAGTGGGGTTCCTAATGGTCAGTAAGGACTCGATATGCTGAAGAACCTGCTGTGTTGCATGGCTCTGTGGCCATAAATCTAAGAAGAAATCCATTACCCCCAGCTCTTACCTGGGTTCTGTAATAAGAAACCTTTATTTTTCAGATTTCCAATTACAATTGTTTTTGCAGAAGTATTTGGGATAATGTACTGCCACCCAGAACACAACTGTTGTGCTACAGGAGCTTATTTGTCAAGTGAAATCAATGTCTGGACCCTATGTGACAATATGGAGCCCAAGATGCAAAATGCTTCAACTTGAGACTGAAGTTTTGGTAATTAGTGTCAGGGAAATTGATTGGGTTGTGTTAAAACTAACACACTAAATCTAAGGTCAGAACTGCAAGTGGATTCAGTATAAAATGGCTATGCTTCATTTAATCTCTTCCAATAGCAGTTACCAAGGGGAAGGCCATTAGTCTTCTACCATCACAAAGAAACACTTCGGGTGCAGAGTATTAATATTTGACTAGAATCTAAAACTGAAAGATAAAATTGACCATTTTACAAGGATTCAATTTGTACAAGATTTCTAAACCTATGCATAATACAAGATACTTTCACAAAGACCATACTGTTAGAAAATTGTTTTCCTGATCATGACTATTATCAGCAAAGCAAATTTCCAATGGCCCCTGACATCACCTTCTGGGCATGAAGCTCACTTCTTTGTATTAAGATTTCTTTGAATATTGGTTTTCTTCACTGCTGTCTATTAGAGTCAAAGAAAGTGAAGTTGGAAGTGCTGACAACTGAATAAGTCTCTTACTGAAAGTAAGTTACGCTTATGGCAAATGCGATTCACTATCCCATAATCTACACACCTCTTCTGCCATGGTATGCCGCCCTGTAAAGTGTTTCATGGCTACCTACCCTCATTGTTTCCCGCAGAGGAGTCAATCTCGGA
This sequence comes from Mobula hypostoma, assembly GCF_963921235.1. NCBI lineage: Eukaryota > Metazoa > Chordata > Chondrichthyes > Myliobatiformes > Myliobatidae > Mobula > Mobula hypostoma. The sequence goes on along the minus strand of NC_086119.1, from coordinate 27,214,089 downwards.
GGTTCTGTCTGCCAGAGGCCTGGTTCACTGCTGCTGGAATGCTTGGGAGGGGGCAGAGAGGCGCCACCCAAGCTGCCAACTGCACCTACTGGCACCAGGCTAACTGCTGTTGGTGACTAGCCAGACTACTCTGGCATGAGGACCGTGTCTGGCTATCCACCTGAGATCTGCCTCAGCGCACTGACTTCCGCAAGCTCGCGCCCCATTTCATCGGTCCCTTCAAGATTATTCATTGCATCAACCCATTCACTTAACATTTCCATCGGCCACTGTCCCTCAGGATCACACCTCAAGCCCATCGTCCACGGTGCATTCAGCTCATCAGAGCCTGCACCTCCGGAACCTAGGATGGTGGAATGAGGCCCTGGGTACATGGTTCACGGGTTGATGGATTCCCATTGTCATGGATGAGGTGTGCAGTACCTGGTCGACTGGTAATGGTACGGCCGGAAGGAGAGACCTTGGGTGCCGTCCACTTACATCTTGGATTCACCGCTCATTGAGGAGTTCCACTGGGCCCATTCGGATTGTCCTGGGATATCAGGGTACCTTTGATACCTTCCTGCCACGTTGGACCCTTTTCAATTTTCTTATCATTCAGATTGGTTCCCTGATGATGCCACAGCCTTTGCACTCTACGCCATCCTGTCTCACCTGGAAGATGGTGCCTCATATGCCAGGGTACTGTTTGACTTCAGTTTGCTGTTTAATACAATCATCCTTCAGAAGCTGGTTGGTAAACTGTCCTTATTGGGTCTCAACACCTCTCTCTATAGATGCATCCGTGACAGAAAGGCCACAGTCATTCCATGCTGGCAGAAACGCCTCCAGCTCCATCACACTAGGCACCGGCACTTCCCAGGGCTGAATGCTCAGCCCGCTGCTTTTCGTGCTGCTGATGCATCACTACACTGCTAGATTCAGTTCAAACCGAATCATCAAGTTGGCTGATTGACACAACAGTGGTTGGCCTCGTCAACAATGATGACAAGTCGGCGTACAAAGAGGAGGTAGAGCAGGTGGAAGAATGGTGTGAACACCACTACTTGAGTCTCAACGTGGACAAGACCAAAGAGATGATTGGGGACATGAGGAAGGTGCAGGCTGAACATTCCTGGCTGCACATGGACAGCTCCTTCATGGAGAGAATTAGGAGTACCAAATTTCTGGGAGAGCACATAACGGTCGATCTCACCTGGTCCCTCAACATCATCACTTTGGTCAAGAAAGCACAGCAGTATCTCCACTTCCATAGGAGTTTGATGTGAGTGAGGCTTCCCCTTCCCCCCACCCCTCCTCCCGCGCTATTCTAATCCATTTTTACAGGAGCAACATCAAGAGAGTCTTGACCAGCTGCATCACCACTTAGTTAGGGAATTGTAAGGCATCTGACTGCAAGTCCCTACAGAGGATTGTGAGGACTGTGGAGAGGGTCATTGGGGTCTCTCTTCCACTCATCAGAGATATTTATCAAATATTTATACAGGCTCCTTAACATTGCCATTGATTCCTCTCATCTGTCCAACACTGTATGAGCAATTTCACCAGAAGGACTGCAGTTTTGAGGAGATTTGTTCACCAAAACCTTTTCAAGGAGATTTAAAGAAAGACCATAATTGTTTGTCTTGCCTGCAATGGTCAGTGCGCAAAAATGAAATATTTAAATAAGCTTAATTAATCACCATTTGATGTAGGCAATAGAGTAGCCAATATACACTTAGTGGCCACTTTATTAGGTACACTTGTGCACCTCTTCCTAATGCAAATATCTACTCAGTCAATCACGTGGCAGCAACTCAATGCATAGAATCATGCAGACCCAGTCAAGAGTTTCAGACCAAACATCAGAACGGGGAAGAAATGTGATTTACATGACACTGACCACGGAACGATTGATGTTGCTAAAAGGGATCATTTGAGTACTTCAGAAACTGCTAATCTTCTGAGATTTTCATGTACAACAGTTTTTGGGGTTTACGGGGAATGGAGCAAAAATACAAAAGAAAAGCATCCAATGAATGGCAATTCTGGGGGTGAAAATGCCTTGTCAATAGGAGAAGTCAGAGGAAAACAGCCAGGTTTGTTCAAGCTAACATGAAGATGACAGTAGCTCGAATAACCAAGCATGACAGCAGTGATATGCAGAAGAGCACCTCTGAATGTACGACATGTCGAACCTTGAAGGGGGTGGTCTACAGCAGCAGAAGACCACGAGCACACACTCAGGGGCCTCTTTATTCGGGACCGGAAATACCTAATAAAGTGGCCTCTGAGTGTAACTTACAAAAGTACTGCAGTTAGGGCCCATCAATAAACTGAGCTTGGGAATTTCAATTCTGTAAGTCTGACAAAATAATCTTTCTCACGTACCTATCCAGTTTCCTCCTACATCTCAATGGCATCCAGATTGATAGATTAATTAGCCACTGTAAAGTACTTCACTGAGTAAAGTGGGTCTATATACATCCAGACTACACATAAACACATTAGACAGGTAGCCTGACATAGAAATGTGGGACGGGAGGTAAAACTGACAAGGTAGCAGGTCTTTACTTCTCTTTACTTCTTAATTCTGCCACAGGATCTTTCTTTCCACTGAAGAGAGTGGCGGGTTGAATCTTTCCTCTGAAAGACAGAACTCGCTTAGCCCATTGCTGTTTACACTGCTAACACATGACTGTGCAACCAGATTCAAGGAGAACCTGATCATTAAATTTGCAGATGATACCACAGTGGTGGGGCTTATCAGCAAAAATGATGAAACTATGTACAGGGAGGAGGTCAAACACCTAGAGAGCTGGTGCAGGGATAACAACTTGATGCTTAATGTCACCAAAACCAAGGAGATGATCGTCAATTTCAGACGGTCTCAGCCTGAGCACACACCTCTCAGCATCAGTGGCTCCACAGTGGAGAGAATGGAAAACATTAAGTTCCTTGGGGTGCAGATCTCAGACAATCTCACCTGGTCCAGGAACACCACTGGGATTGTGAAACGGGCCCAGCAGAGATTGCACTTTCTGAGGAAGCTTAAGCAAGCATCACTCCCCACTAACATCTTAACTACATTCTACAGAGATGTGGTTGAGAGTGTGCTGACCTTTTGCATCACAACGTGGTACTCCAGCTGCAGTGCTGTCAACAAGAAAGCCTTGCAGAGGGTGGTTAGGGGAGCAGAGAAGATTATTGGGTCTCCCTATCTTCTGTCCAAGACCTCTTTCAGAGTTGATGCCTCCAGAAGACACAATACATCATTAAAGACCCCTCACACCCTCTCCATGAACTGTTTGTTCTTCTGCCAACAGGCAAACGTTACAGGAGCATCAAAACTAAAACCACAAGGCTACTAAACAGCTTCATCCCACAGGCAGTCAGACTGCTAAATAGCTGCTCCACCTGACTCTGCTTTGGACACTTTTAACTTGCACTGGACAGTTATGACTGATTTAACTGACATGTGGCTGTTGGGTTTTACTATTTATTGTTATGCTTATTATTTAGTGTTGCGTTTGTTATGTTATGATTGCACTGCCCCTGAGAAACATTGTCTCATTCTGCCCTGCAGAGCTGTTGTATGGTTAGAATGACAATAAAGTTTTTTGAATCTTTGAATCTTGAATCTTGAATCATAATACTGTACACCCTCAAAATTCATACCCTGATGGTCAGCTTATCTGGATGCTATTGCTGATATACATAACTAATTCTCTGGCCAGGCCTGCTTGATTTGGACTTGTATGGGTAGTTAATTTATCCACAGTTTAATTAATCATAGATCAACAGAGGTGTTTCCCAACAGAAGGAGTTTAAGCATGGCAAGTCTTGGAGAGGTGTACTTATGGTGCAATGTGCTTGCACTCCCTTAACACTATTGTATACATTTTTTTACATTACTGAGTGGGCTTGGTTCCTGATTGCACATCCCTGGTGTCCCCAGCACTGCTACTTAATGTTTATATGCGTGCTTGCTTTTGAATATCAATGAAATTTTACTGAATTCTGAAAAATGACAGTGTTTCCTCCAAAACCACATGTTAAATGAATAAACATTAAAATGTCTTTAATAAAACATCAACGCCTTCCACTGAAATTTTGACGAAGCCCTTCATGTGAAGGGGAATGTTTCCTATTCCCACACAATGTCGTTGTTTGACAGTACATCCCAAAAGGGTCACAGCTTTATTATACAATCATGAATTCCTTTCCAAAAGCTCCAAAATTTTGGCACTTCTGCAACGTCAAAGTGTTTTGTATGTGAAGGATATTTTTGACCAACCTCACTTAAAAAATCTAGATGGAAGGCTCTGCATAATGTTGAAAAAAATATTTTTGAACTAACTCTCTATTAAATTACCTGGAGAAATGGGTCAGTCAGCCTGAAATATGACCATTTTAAAATAAAATGACACTTAGCTATGTCACGCAAACACCTTGCAGCGTAAGCTCCGCAGCTGCCTGCTCCATCATTGCAAATTTGTTCTAATTCTCTTCCTCTTGCTTTGCTCCCCCGAAATTGTGAACTAATACTACTTGAACATAAAGGCTGTCAATCTGCTCTCACAGTGATTCGATGCCAGCTGTGAATTAAGAGTAATATAACGCAGCTCTTTCTATCAGATTTAGTTAATGCTCTTCTGTAACAAATTATCATGAGCAGAAATTGAATGCATGTAATTGATCCATTTTTTTATGCTAAAGCCCTGACATAACCTTTTATCCTTCTACTGATCTACTCAGATTCTGTCTCACACACACACACACACACACACACACACACCACCCAGCCCTCTGTCACTGTGTTTCTTTCCACTCTCTGCCATTACCTTCACACTAGGTCCCTTCCCCCTACTGTTCCCATCTGGCCACTTCACCTCCATTAATTTAGTTCCAGGCTCCATTTTCCTTTCCCATCAGATTCCATCATCTGCAGCCCTTTGTTGCTTCAGCCAGTCACCTCCCAGACTCTTATCACTATTTCTACTCTTCCCTCCTCTATCTGCCTATTACACCTCCTCACCTGGGTCTACCTATTGCTGTCAGCTCTTGCTCCACCCCTTCCCCTCATGGTTTTATAGTGGCATCTCTGCTCTTGTTCAGTTCGGATGCGAAGTTTTCATCCCACACATCGACTGTCCGTTTTCCTTCAAAGATTCTGCCTGTCCCACAGATGCAGTTCATTTTTTGTTGAAGTTTTGATCGTCTGCAGTCCCCAGAATCACCCTACCCCATTAGCCCTGTTTTCCCATCCAGACCATTCATCTCCCAGTTGAGAAAGGCATAGATGGAAGGAGTGTTGGGGAATAGTAATGGCAAGTTGTAAGTTGTAATGACAAATGGTATTTCTCAATGTTTAAAAATTATATATTTGAGCTCTAAAAATGCTAAGGTATATACAATCATGGGGCATAAATAGGATAGATTGTCTTCTTCCCATGGTAAAAGAATCATATATTAGAGGGCATAGCTTTAAGTTGCAAAGTTCAAAGTAAATTTATTATCAAAGTTCATATATGTCACCATATGCAACCATAGAAACATAGAAAACCTACAGCACAATACAGGCCCTTTGGCCCACAACGCTGAGCCGAACATGTACTTACTTTAGAAATTAGCTGGGTTACCCATAGCCCTCTATTTCTCTAAGTTCCATGTACCTATCCAGGAGGCTCTTAAAAGACCCTGAGTTTCACTTCTCTTGTGAGCTTACTCAATACATCCATAGAATAATAACCATAACAGAATCAATGAAAGCCCGCACACTTGGTGTGAGGGGAAAAGTAAGAAGGATTGATGTAATTTTTTTTACAGAGCGATGGGTGTCTGGAACACACTGTCAGGGGAGATGGTGGAAATAGGTCAACAGCAATATTTAGGAAGCAGCTAGACATACATATGAAGAAGCTGGGACTAGAGAGATATAATTTGTGTGCAGGCAGAGGTACAGTTGTCACCATGGCTGGCACAAGACATTGTTGGTTGAAGGGTCTGTTTTCACTGTTCACGTGCTGATTGGTAAATTAGCTACCTGATGCTCAGCATGGGCCTGTAGGCCAAAATGCCTGTTTCTGGGCTGTATTGACTCTAGGTCTATGACTTGAACTATTTGTCAACAGCGAAAGAATGCGATATTGAAAGAGGCAGCCTTGAACACTTCAGAACTCAACCTGAAGATACAGAACCAGATTTAGTTAGATGGGGTATGTTTTTCACCACAGTTGTAGTCTCTGAAAAAGTGAAGACATTATTTTACTGATATAAGGCATCTATTGTTGTAAATGATCAGTCATTTTATACACACGAGCTCCTTAACATGTCTAGCAGCTTCAAGTGGGATATACTCGTAGTCCATTAGGGAGACTTGCATATCTGAATCTTACTGTTGCAAATTTCCCAGTGTAAATTTAATTATCAGTTTCAGATTATGAGTTTTAAATACACGTTTTTGAGTGGATAAGTAGGGTGTGATAATGAGATAAGTTTGTACTATTTTGTCTAAAAATATTGTGGAGTCATAGAAAGGGACTTATGAATGCTACAGTGATTTAAAGTTTATGCTACCGTTATGTCAAGTCTCTGCATTCTCCAGTGCCACTCCCTCCATCTCCTGGTGGGCACATAACTGAAAGTAATATTGTGTAGTAGTGCCCTCCCATGGCTGCAGGATAAATCTCCTGTTCTGTGCTCCTAAGGCTACTGGATTCCATTCCTGAGAACACTTTGTAACCTGAACCGTGTGCAAGCTTGAGATGTGGTCATGAACCAAGTTCCCAAGGAGCAGGAGATGCATGCAGACCCCCAACTGTCATCAAGTCCAGAGCAACACAAAAAAAATGCTGGAGGAACTCAGCAGGAGAGGCAGCATCTACAGAGGGGAATAAATAGTCGACATTTTTGGTCAAGTCTCTTCATCAGGACTGGAAAGGAAGTGGGGGAGAAGCCAGAACAAGAAAGTGGGGGGAGCATAAGGAGTGCAAGCTGGCGGGGGTAGTTGAAGCCAGGTGAGTCATCAAATCTATCCTTCTCTTCTCCAAAATACTCATTCACATGTACGGGCTCTAAATAAGTGTTCATAACATGTGGAGGACCTTCAAAGATTCAAAGGTTCATTTATTGTCAAAGTATACAACTCTGAAATTCTTCTTCAAACAGCCACGAAACCAAGAAAGAAAAAAATGACAGCACAATTATCAAGCCTCAAGTCCCTCCTCCCAGTACAAAACATGACAAAAATGGAACAGGTCCATCAACCTGCAAATCCTCCTACCCTGCACACTAAAAAAAGAGAAAGATTGAGTGAAAAACATAGAGTATAACAAACTAGAAGATTGAAAAAGTCTATAGTCCAAGTCCATATCCAAAATGCAGAAAACCTGGGTAACATTCTCCGGGCACAGTGGCAGGCCTTTCTCCCTCCAGTAGCAGAGCGATCCCGCCAGTGATCAGAGGGCAAGCAGCTAGTGCTCACCTTCTGCATTCGCCTCGATGTTTCAATCTCCTATGTTAATTTAATTGGCGAATAATGGAAGCATTAATTGGTAAAATGTGTTTGAACAATGGCTCACTGCCTTCTCACCATGAGGTTCACTCACGCTGCTTCTCTCTCTGGGAACCCTCTCGGAGACTGCAGAGTGCTGGAGCACCCAAGCTATCTCCAAACTGCAAATCATGGGCTCCAACAGTTCCAGAGTCACATTCAAGATGAAAAACAAACGTAAAAAAAGATAGAAGAAGTGAAATATATGATTTCATGGTCTAGTCAGAAGATGTCGACCGAAGGAACGTTATATGCAGGTGCCATCTTGAGTGGAAGATTGGACGTTATGACAAATGAAAATGTAGCCCAGGAAAATAACACAGGAAGGAAAAACCTAAATAGGTATCATCTGTTCTTGGGTAGAAATTAATATGAGATTTTAGATTGTACCTCAAGACACTATCTTGGATTTGAGAAATTGTCCTGCAGTTTTTGACATCGTTAAGATCTCTGAAATAAGTTGCAGTATTGCAAACCCCCATGATAGATCTATGATTAAACTAATTATTTCCCTGATTATCAATGGGGTGCTTACCAAATAATGATCTAGTAATGTTTAAAAGAGAAATATTTGTTTATCTAGTGAAGTAATCATTAAGTGAAAAGAGTTGATATGAAGGGTATAGTGAGGGGTGGGGGTAAAGGTGAAGGAATTTACAATCAAGCAGAAGTCTGTCTATGGAGAAAAATGTGATTCTTTTGTCAAGGAGGCTCTGTTTCACAATTGGTCCCAATTCATGAATCTCATCCATCTTCCTGAAGCTATTTACACTGGAGGATTCTGTCACAAGAAATCCAGCTCTGACATTCATTTGTTCTTGGAATGAGGTGTGTAGTCTTGGTCCATTTTTCTCTGGAGGTTATCATACATGGCTCATTCACTTGCATTAGCCATGCACTGACATTACAATATTGCTGAATTCTAACAGCTCCTCCTCGCACGTTTATGACCTCTGACACCACCAAGATGTGTTGCTCAAAAATTACTTTTAAGTGCTTTCTCAGCTCACCTGTCCATTTCTCAATGCAGCTCCTGCAGCTTATTAGTATTTTTATGCTTCCATTTTCCTTAATTTACCTCCTTGATGCAAAATAAATGCAATTATTTTAATTACATTCATGGACTATGTACATTACTTGAACAGGGCTTGGCTGGAGATCTTCGCTTCATTTAGAGCCCTGCAATATTTGGAGCTAAAAGGTACTCAAGCCGAAAAAAATAGGTCAAGCCTTAGTCAGGAGGTAGAAACTAGAGGTATAGTGGTGAGACCCGATGTAGATTGGGAGACCAATTCACCGAGCACCTATGCTCCATCTGCCAGAAAAAGCAGGATCTCCTGGTGGCCACCCATTTTAATTCCACTTCCCATTCCCATTCCGATATGACTATTCATAGGCTCCTCCACTGTCATGATGGAAGAACAACACCTTATATTCTGTTTGAGTAGCCTCCAACCTGATGGCATTAACATTGATTTCTCAAACTTCCAGAAATGCCCCAATCCTCCTTCACCATTTCCCATCCTCTTTTCCTTCTCTCACCTTATCTCGTTGCCCACCCATTGCCTCCGTCTGGTGCTTTTTCCCCCGTTTTCTTTCTTCCATGGCCTTCTGTCACTTTCACCAATCAACTTCCCAGCTCTTTACTTCATCCCTCCCTCTTCGGGTTTCACCTATCACCTTGTGTTTTTCGCTCTCCCCTTCCCCCCACTTTTTAAATCTACTCTTAGCTTTTTTTTCTCCAGTCTTGCCAAGGGCTTTGGTCCGAAATGTCGACAGTACTCTTTTCCATAGATGCTGCCTCGCCTACTGAGTTCCTCCAGCATTTTGTGTGTGTTGCTTGGTCAAGCCTTGATGTTGTGCCCAACTATTAAAAATTCTCAATGTGTAAGGAAAGTGGCTATTTTCATTTCAGTAGTTGAAATAAAAATCATTCCATTTCTCTTGGTATTCATTAAGAAAGACCATATTCAGCAGGGTTGTCCTGATGTCTGCCCGGCTCGTCCTAAACCAATTCTATTCAGTGGCTAAAGAGCTTATCCCCAAATTGTAGTGTGGATCTGTCTTTCAAAAGACACAGTGGACATGTTCTCCACTCTGCAGCAACTCCAAGAGAAAAACAGAGTACGGCACCAACTGACACATGTGACCATTCTCATCTTCATTAAGGTTAAAAATCCTCCAAAACAACATGCAGAACAAGTCTACCAATATAGGCATCTGTTGGATGAAGGGTGCCGAATTTTTCTTTTTTCTTGCATTTCTCTTGTAGTCCAACTTTCCTATATTTGCTAAAGCTTTATATAATCACTTATACACAGGTAATTGTTCAGTGAATTTTCCGGCAATTATGGTACGGTTGCTTCTATAATTTTCCAGAAGCTTCTTAGTTTTCTGTAGCAGGTGTCACACCATTTGAATCTGACTATTATATAGATTACAAACATGTGAAAGTCTGCAGATCCAAAGGCAACACACACAAAAATGCCGGTGAACTCATGGGTTCAGGCAGCATCTATAGAAATGAATGAACAGTCGATGTTTCGATGATTAGTGATACCGTACAGTAACAGACCCTTCTGGCCCAATAAGCCAACTCTGCCTAGTTACACCTATGTGACCAATGTACTGACTTGTATGTATTTGGAATGCGGGAGGAAACACGCGCAGTCACGGAGAGAACATACACACTCCTTACAGACAGTGGCAGGATTGAACTGCTAGCGGTCCCTAGCGTTACACTAACCCCTATGCTACCGTGCCACTCCATATTAATACTATTACATTTTCTTTAATAATACAGCAACCTTTTTGCAATGGTTACCACTTCCTAGTCATTATCAAATAAAACCTTAAGCCCATAAGACATAGGAGCAGAATTAGGCCATTCAGCCCATCAAGTTTGCTCTACCATTCCATCATGACTGATCCCAGATCCCACTCAACCCCATACACCTGCCTTCTCGCCATATCCTTTGATTCCCTGACTGATCAGGAAACTATCAGCTCTCATGGACTTGGTCTCCACCGCTGTCTGCGACAGAGCATTCCATAGATTCACTACTCTCTGGCTAAAAAAAAAAATCCTCTTTACCTCTGTTCTAAAAGGTCACTCCCTCAATTCTGAGGCTGTGCCCTCTAGTTCTGGATACCCACCATTGGAAACATCCTCTCCACATTCATCTTATCTAGTCCTTTCAACATTCGGTAGGTTTCAGTGAGATCCCCCTGCATTCTTCTGAACTCCAGTGAGTACAGGCCCAAAGCTGCCAAAAGCTCCTCATACATTAAGCCCTTCATTCCCAGAATCATCCTTGTGAAACTCTCCTGGACTCTCTCTAATGACAACACATCCTTCCTGAGATATGGGGCCCAAAACTGCTGAGAGTACTCCAAGTGCAGCCTAACCAGTGCCTTATAAAGCCTCACCATTATCTGCTTACTTTTATATTCTATTCCCCTTGAAATAAATGCCAATATTGCATTTGCCTTCTTTACCACAGACCCAACCTGTTAATTAATCTTCTGGGAGTCTTACACGAGGATTCTTAAGTCCCTTTGCACCTCTGATGGTTGAATTTTCACCCCATTTAGATAATAGTCTGCACTATTGTTCCTTTTACCAAAAAGCATTATCGTACATTTCCCAAAATTGTATCATATGCCACTTCTTTGCCCATTTGTCCAATTCGTCTAAGTCCTGCTGCAATCGCATTGCTTCTTCAGCATTTCCTACCCCTCCACCTGTCTTCATATCATCTGCAAACTTTGCCACAAAGCCATCAATTCTATTATCTAAATCACTGACAAACAATGTGAAAAGTAGCGGTCCCAATCCTGACCCTTGAGGAACACTATTAGTCACCTGCAGCCAACCAGAAAAAGGTATCCTTTATTCCCACTCACTGCCTCCTGGCTGTCAGCCATTCCTCTATCCATGCCAGTATCTTTCCCGTAATGCCATAAGATTTTAACTTGTTAAGCAGCCTCATGTGTGGCATCTTATCAAATACCTTCTGAAAATCCAAGTAAATGACATCTACTACCTCTCCTTTGTCCACCCTGCTTGTCACTTCCATGAAGAATTCTAACAGATTTGTCAGGCAAGATTTCCCTTTATGGAAACCATGCTGACTTTGACTTATTTTATCATTAGTCTCCAAGTACCCTGAAACCTCACCTTAATAATAGATTCCATGGAGGTTAGGCTAACTGGCCTATAATTTCCTTCCTTTTGCCTTCTTCCCTTCTTAGAGAGTGGAGTGATGTTTTCAAACTTCCAGTCCTCTAGGACCATGCCAGAATCAAGTGATTCTTGAAAGATCGTGACCAATGCATCCATTATCTCTTCAGCAACCTCTCTCAGGACTCTGGGATGTGGCGCTCTGGTCCAGGTGACTTATCCACTTTAGGACCTTTGAGTTTGTCTAGCACTTTTTCCTTTGTGAGTGAGTGACACTCATTCCTGCTCTCCGACACTCACGGACCTCTGACACACTGCTAGTGTCTTCCACAGTGAAGACAGCTGCAAAGAACCCATTAAGATCATCCGTCATTTCTTTGCCCCAAATACTACCTCACCACCTTTCCAGTGGCCCAATATCAACTCTCACCTCCCTTTTAATCTTTATATAACCGAAAAAAGCTTTTATTATCTTGCTTTATATTATTGGCTGGTTTGTGATGTGTACTGTATATATTCGCCTAATATTTAGGAATAATTCACTAGATGATGAAGATGAAATTCAACTTCGGACAGAAGTGCAAAATGCATAACATTTTTTTCCTATTGCTGATCAGAAGTCCTGCCCAATACTCAGTTCCACTGAAGTAAGTGTACTTCATTTTGCACAATGTGTGGGTCAAATTTCAGCCTTGACTCTCTACTGGTGGGAGTTACCAACGTTCCCTCTAATTTTTTTCTACAGCTGCGCAGACCAACTATTGTTCTAAGCTGGAAATTTTACATAGCCTCAAAAATAGCGTGGCACTTTAAATGTTTTTTTTAAATGCATACTATGAATATTGAGAAAAAAAATTGAAAAATCACATACTTATGACTTTATTTATTAATTGAAGAGCATAATAAAATACAGTACAACAAAGAAAATCCTTCATGTTTCATAAACTTTTTCTAGCTGCGTCCAGTTCCAACTGTGTGGAAACAAAGGCTAAGTGCGTGGGAGCTTTTCAGTTATTGCGTGGCTGTGCACCTGCGCAGTTTAGAGGGAACAGTGGGAGTTACTACTATTCAGACAGATTAAGCAAGGCACTGTACTACAAATGTATTTGAAGTGAAGCAAACATTAAATTCTACCCCATGATGTAACTGATTCCATCTTATCTTGCAGTCTGTAGTTTGGTACATCATTTAGTTTTTGTCGAAATGGGGAACGAATTAACAAACATCTTCACAATATCTGCTAACAAGCCTCAGCCTGCACACTTACTAGGTTTTCTTGAAATCCTCCCTCTTCTGGCACCTGCAAAACTAATTAATTGCTACAACAGAAAATAAATAGAATTAATTAAAAAAAAGCCCCTTTGAGAAATGAAGTACCACCCGAGAGATTTTACATACCACATTCAAATTACTTTTTCAACTATTCCTGTTATCAACTCTTTAAAGCAGAAGAGACTTCTAAGGTTTGGTGCTGCAGACCCGGCAGTAACCCTGAGCAACACACACACAATGCTGGAGGAGCTCATCAAGTCATGCAGCATCTATGGAGAGGAATAAACAGTTGACATTTTGGGCTGAAATGTTGCCTGACTTGGTGAGTTCCTCCAGCATTCTGAGCGTGTTGCTTAAGATTTTGAACATCTGCAGAATCACTTGTGTTTATCATCTACAGGAACCCTGTACATTTTTGGAGTTCCTGCTGAATTTTGTTCTTTTGTGTGTGTTAACCCTTGAGCTCAAAAGGTTTCTAAGAAAGTTTGGAAAATGATTGTACCATAGAGAATCGTAGAGCAGTGTACAGCAGGGAAACATGTTCTTTGAGTCAGCACTGGCCATCAAACACCATTGACACTAATCTTCCGCTAATCTCATTTAATTCTTCCAACAACAGGTTCCCCTTGAGATCCTCCAGAATCCAGCACTCACCTTTGCATTTTTGGGAAGGTGGGGGGGATTTTATAGTGGCTAATTAATCAATCAGTCTTTATGTCTTTGAGATGTAGGAGGAAACTGGAGCACTGATGGGACTGTGAGAAAGATTATTTTGTCAGACTTACCGAATTGAAATTTCCAAGCTGGGTTTATTGATAAGCCCTAACTGCAGTATTTTTGGCCACTTTATGTGGTACTTCCTGAAGCTAATAAAGTGGCCACTGAATGTATATTCATGGTCTCTGCTGCTGTAGCCCATTCACTTCAAGCTATCAGAGATGCTCTTCTAGGTCTCACTGTTGTAATCATTGAAATTGTTATTTGAATTGCGTGGAAGGTCATGTTTGACAAATCTTACTGAATTTTTTGAAGCGGTTACTAGGATAATTGACGAGGGTAAAGCAGTGGATGTTGTCTACATGGACTTCAGTAAGGCCTTTGACAAGGTTCCACACAGAAGGTTAGGTAGGAAGGTTCAATCGTTAGGTATTAATATTGAAGTAGTAAAATGGATTCAACAGTGGCTGGATGGGAGATGCCAGAGAATAGTGGTGGGTAACTGTTTGTCAGGTTGGAGGCCAGTGAAGAGTGGTGTGCCTCAGGGATCTGTACTGGTTCCAATGTTGTTTGTCATATACATTAATGATCTGGATGATGGGGTGGTCAATTGGATTAGTAAGTATGCAGATGATACTAAGATAGATGGCGTTGTGGATAATGAAGTAGGTTTTCAAAGCTTGTAGAGAGATTTAGGCCAGTTAGAAGAGTGGGCTGAAAGATGGAGTTTAATGCTGATAAGTGTGAGGTGCTACATTTTGGTAGGATAAATCAAAATAGGACATACATGGTAGGGCATTGAGGAATGCAGTAGAACAGAGTGATCTAGGAATAATGGTGCATAGTTCCCTGAAGGTGGAATCTCATGTGGACAGGGTGGTGAAGAAAGCTTTTGGTATGCTGGCCTTTGTAAATCAGAGCATTGAGTATAGGAGTTGGGATGTAATGTTGAAATTGTACAAGGCATTGGTGAGGCCAAATTTGGAGTATTATGCACAGTTCTGGTCACCGTATTATAGGAAAGATGTCAACAAAATAGAGAGAGTACAGAGGAGATTTACTAGAATGTTACCTGGGTTTCAGCACCTAAGTTACAGAGAAAGGTTGAACAAATTAGGTCTTTATTCTTTGGAGCATAGAAGGCTGAGGGGGGACTTAACAGAAGTGTTTAAAATTATGAGGGAGATAGATAGAGTTGACGTGGATAGGCTTTTTCCATTGAGAATAGGGGATATTCACACAAGAGGACATGAGTTGAGAATTAAGGGGCAAAAGTTTAGGGGTAACACGAGGGGGAACTTCTTTACTCAGAGAGTGGTAGCTGTGTGGAACGAGCTTCCAGTAGAAGTGGTAGAGGCAGGTTCGATTTTGCCAGTTAAAAAAAATTGGATAGGTATATGGACAGGAAAGAAATGGAGGGTTATGGGCTGAGTGCAGGTAGATGGGACTAGGTGAGAGTAAGCGTTCGGCATGGACTAGAAGGGCCGAGATGGCCTGTTTCCGTGCTGTAATTGGTATATGGTTACATGGTTACTGTCACCTTCCTGTCAGCTTGAATCAGTCTGCCGTTCGCCTCTGTTCTCTCTTATTAGCAAGGTATGCTTGCCCAAAGAATTGCCATTCACTTGATTTTTTTTGTTAATTGCACCAACCTCTGTAAACTCTAGATCCAGTTGTGTGTGTGAAGATCCCAGGAGATCAGTAGTTTCTGAGATACTCAAACCACCCTGTCTGGTACCAATAATCATTCCACAGTCAAAGTCACTGAGATCACATTTCTACCCCACTCCGATGTTTGGTCTGAACAACTGAACCTCTTGATCATGTATGCGTGCTTTTATGCATTAGTGTCAGAACCAGAATCAGGTTTAATATCACTGACATATCTCATGAAATTTGTTGTTTTGCAGCAGCAGTACAGTGCAATTTATAATAATAAATCTATAGCTTATAAATAGAAGTGAATATATATAAAAGAAAATTAAATTAAATAATTAGTGCAAAACGAGAGGGGGAAAATGTGAGGTAGTGTTCATAGGTCCATTGTCCATTCAGAAATTTGATTGCGGAAGGGAAGAAGCTGTTCCTGATTGATTCCTGCATTGAGTTGCTGCCACATGATTGGCTGATTACATATTTACATTAATGAGTAGGCATATCTAATAAAGTAGCCATTGAGTGTACGTATATTATGAATACGATCCATTGAAAACTCAGCCACTGCAGTCTTCCAGTGTACCAAACATGAACTGAAGAAAGAAATACCTTATAAATTAGTAGCTGGCACCCATTCTCAGACAGACTCTAATCTGCTGGAGCTCAGAAAACATGACAAGTGTGCTCAATGGAATTGTCATCTTTATATTAATGTTTTAGTGACATGTTGTGTGTAAAGGGAACACGCTGGAGTGGTGATAGATTCTATTCCTGCATTTATTTTCAGACACCCTGGGATACTGTTACTAAAACTGTTCCCGCAGTCAAATCCCCACTGGGTGTGAATTTACCTCAGGAAACAGATGCTACAGTAGAAGTGTTACTGCTTTCTTTAAAGAAAACCAAATTCAAAATGCAAAATGGTAGTAGACACCCGAGAAGCTGCAGATGGTCTAATCTAGAGCAAAGAAAAACTGCTGGAGGAACTCAGCAGATCAGGCAGAATCTGTTAATGGAAATGGGGAGAGGGGTTTGCGTTGAGCTCTTCCTCTGGAATGAGAGGAAAGGGGAGATAGTCGGAATGAAGAGAGGAGGAGTAGGGGTTTGCTGAGAGCTGGCAAGTACTGGGTAGATCCAGGTAAGGAAAGGTCACCTCTTTATACTGGCTATCTACCCCCCACCCCCACACTCTTTAAAGACCAGATGAAGAGTTGACTGTTCATTTCCTTACACGAATGCCACCTAACCTGCTGAGTTCCATTATCAGTTTGTGTTTTGCAGAGTATGCGGTAAGGGATTTGTCTTTACACTACCTTAGGAAAGTTTCCCAATTATTAGCTTGCGTGTAAATGGTTTTGTCATATAGAATGATTGTTTATGGAGAATCTTTGGCAGTCTGTTGATGCTTATTTTGTAATCTGAACTAATCCTTGCCTTTGGGGGAAGAAAATATTGGAAAATAGAAGAAATGTCTCGGTAACTGATGTTGGTTATAATAAAAAAATACACTGAGATAGATAAAGAGGATTTTTTTTATTAATTTAGAACGCATGACAGGGCTTCAAAATCTACAAGGGCTTTCCACCGCTGATGAAATAGGATGAAACATTAAGCAATCTTCCCTGTCCAAAAGCTTGCCAAGGCCCTAAAAACTGTACGTATTGTCAGTCTGTTTATTAACGCAGCAAAGATTATTTGCAGCAAGCAAAAGCTCAAGTCTAAGGAACTATATCTCAGCGACTTTCCTGAGTATTGTGGCCATAGGTCCTGGTTCTCAGAACCCTCTATATCAAGCACAATAGTATGAGACTAACTGAAGGACACTTTTGCCACTATAACTTTGCCCCTGAACTTTTTGTGGAGCCCTGTGGCATGGCCAGTCATGGTGGGAAAGACCCAACATTCCCACATTCCTCTGGGGAATTGCTACCAGGATCTGGCAAGAAGTCAAACCCAGGACAGTATCTGAGACTCCCTTGACTTTACTGAAAACTGGAGACCTGTAGGAGAAAAGGTAAAGAGGATGGAAAGCTTTTTTTTAAAACATTCTTTTGCTTTTGTTTAATGTTCTTGATTATTTATGATTCAATGCACTACAGTTAACTGTATTGCTTTCAAAAAGTTTTACTCTTTGTTGTTTTAATTATTTATTTTTAAAGTTTTAAAAATAAATTTACTCATCACTGACTTGCCCATAATGATAAAGGAGCAGCCTCTACGGATATGTCCTAAGATCAGCAAAAAAACAATTTTATGTAGATGAAAATTGTGTTAATATGGCCTTAATTAAGTTTTTGTATGTCACTATGCCTTATGCCTGTAAGTTGCTGTTGGAAAGATTTTGTACAGGTTGGTGTTGGCTTTGCATTGTCTGTTTTGTCCAAATGAAGTCAGTGGTGGATCAATGCTGATCTTAACTGACTGCTTCTGTTCATTGAGAGAAGTAAAAGCTCTCTGCAAACAAACCTTAGTTGGACTGGGATTCCGTTCACCACACCCTTGAGTTGTTTTGATAAAACGTGATTCTGTGTTTAATAGATCAGAAATTAGTTACAAAAATGAGGGCACCTGACTGAAGACATATCATCACTTCACTATTTTTCCTGTCTTTACCCTTCTTGCAGCTCTGACCCCAGGAAGCATACCCTACCTAAAGGGTCATACCTAGTCCAGGCAGCAATCTCCCAGCCACTGGAATGCTCCCGAGGAATGGGTGTATATTACAGTGATGAGCTAGTAGGAATGTAGGTCTTCCCAAGAGGCTAGAGAAACCAACACAACTTTTGAAGAACAACTTGCACAGGAAGCAACCTCCATACGTAAAGGGCACAAGTTGCCAGAAGAGCAATGGTAGAAACATGACCACCCTCTCTGAACGACTTCTGCAAACAGCTCTTCCAGAGGCAAATGTAAAAGTCACACTTGTCAAAAATAGGACATTCACCACTTTGCCAGAAAGCAGTATTCTTGATTTTGCAATGGAGCCTTGAGCAGCAACCTGTTACTTGTGGCACACATCATGGAGACTGCCGGCAATAATTTTGAGGATAAGTTTCTGAGAGTGACCTCGATTTTGACTTTGGGAACAGTGCAGACTCTGATGTTTGTTCCTAATTGAGGTTTTTCTGTGGCCTTAGGAAACTTCTAAGCTCTTTAGTGTTGGGGAAAGTGCTAATGTCATTTACAACTGGAAAATTGGCATTGACAAACTTCTAGGTCTTTACCTCCTATCTGACCTGCAGTTTAATCTTTTTCCCTTTTCCTACTCTTTTCCCTTGATGACATTGATTGGTTGCTAGACCTCAATTCTGTGAGCACTAGGAGTCGTATAGTGCTGTTCCTAAGTGGCTGCTCTTCACAGTAAGCTGTGTCAGGTTATGTATCATTGCCTAGTTGGAATGCAATATCCTTGTAGCTGCCTTTATCAGCAGGGCCACTGGATAATGATCCACATTACAGAGCATTGCTACATGTTCTTTTCTCATCCTGAAGATACTAGCTTCAATTGTTAGATCCTTAATATATTATTGGCTTAGTTTGTCTAACTTGACACAGATTGAGTTTCAGACATGGCTATTTAAAGTCTGCAATGTGTAATAACTGTCTACTGTGAATTCATCCACAGTTGTGACAAAGCTCAGTGTGAACTGATAAACTAATATGTTATATGATCTTATTCCTCTACAAATGATCTGACGATAATCAAAAATTTTAAAAGAATCTTTGCATCAAACTGGAATAATCCTGAATACATAAGTCATCTCTTATTTATATACAGAATGGTACAAATAAGCTCTTGAAGTTGCAAAGGTGACACTACCTAAGAAATAACTATCAAGGTTTCACCTTTATAAACTGTATTCAATTTATGAGTAACTCAGGGATGTAACTGCTATTTTTAGTCTGGTAAAAATTATACGCTATATAACCTTAAAGGATTCATGAAATGAAAATGGTACATATGGGAACTAACACAACAGCATACACACTACCATTTTACGTAACAGCAGTTCAACTCTTTTTATAACTTCATTTAAGTATTAACTAGTCAATCAGCAGAATTTTCAATTCTGTTTTAATAAAGAGATGATGGCAATATAGGTTCTGATAAGTCTGTTTCTCAGTTGGTCATGTGCTCTCCAGTCATCCAATGTCATGTGCACTCTGTCTCTGCTCCCTTTGCATGCAGCTCGAGTGCAGAGGGTAATAGAACATCTGTTCGTTTACCTCTAGGGTGTCCCTAAGAACATCTGTCGGCATCTGCCCCCTTTCACCCTCTCTGACAATGAGAAGGAATGATCAATTGTTACTGTACAAGGTTATTTTCCAAGTGCTGCTTGGAGTTTTAGTTCCAGCAAAAAGAAAATCTTTCCCTGCAAATCTGGGACCTTAACCCCCAAACTCCATTGACATAAACACAAGGGCAGTTACTGCATGACAGGCTGATAATGAGACACTGGAGCCTTTTACCTGGGCTTTCTCTCTACAACTGGGGAACGTCCTCTCCCAGGGAAGATACGGGTGGCGGTAGGTGAACCTGACGTTAAACTGCTCTTATTTTCACTGAGCATTGATGCATCAGTGAGTTAATGTGTGATGTGCTGCTGATTACTCACTGGGGTAAAACAGAATGTGTTCTTCTATCTTTCTGTTGCAGAGCTCAGGATTCATGTGCAGGCTGTGCTGATCCTATTCTTCAGAGCAGGGGTTCCCAAACTTTTTTATGCTATGGACCCCTACCAGTAACCGAGGGGTCCACGGACCCCATATTGGGAACCCTTGCTTTAAAGTGTGATCAGTATTTATAAGGGAGTTGTTTTAACCATTAGTGTCCGGGTGTGGAATGTACAGTAATAGAAAGGGAATTCTGATAGAAATTTTGCACATCAATAAGAGATGGTCTGATTCTTCTTCGAATTAAAGGGGAAGGGTGAGAAATGGGTATTTTCTATAAAGTTTTCAAATGCAGAAAAGATGAAGCATACTTTTTGTTATTCAGGATGTGTAAGGAGCTTGCACAGCGACAGAGCATTGAACGATATGCTGCATTGTCACGAGAACAGACAAGGACAGAGCCAATGCCTGCTTGAGAGCCCACGGATTCGTTTGAATGTTTTATTCATCTACCGGGTGAGGCTAGTCAGGCCAGCATTTGTTGCTCACCCCAAAGTACCCTTGAGAATGTAGTGTCGAGTTGTTATTTTGAATGATGCAGTCAGTATAGCCCAGTATAGGGCTCAAAGTTTGGATGGCAGTTCCAGGATTTTCACCCACACCTCAAGAAGCAGTGTGAGCTGGAGGCTTGGTGCTTCCACATACCTGCTTACCTTGTCCTTCTAGCTTGAGGAATGTCACAGGCTGGGAAGATGCTGAGAAAAAAAGACTTAGTAACTTGCTGCAAAGCTTCATCATACTGATTTTCCAAAGGATATGCTTGGCAAGTGTGGTAAACCCATCCAAGTAAAGACTATTACTTGGGTAGGCCATCTGGCAAGGATGGAAGTTGATGGCAGAACGAGGAACTGTGGGAGGGAACAAGAATAACGTGTTGCTATAGTCATTGTTATAAAGATGTACGTAAGTAAGATATGAAGACACTTGGAATTGGTCCTGGCTGTTGCATTTCTTCTGACAAGGCATCAGAGGCTGTGACAGGAATTGACATTCATGGTTCTGAGAGATACACTTGGATAGTTTGATCAAAAGGCATGGTGAACCATTCATATCTTTAGCTGCAATATCCACCATCACAGTCAGATTAAAAATTGTCTGCAACAACAAAGCAGAAGTCCTAAACAAATGAACTACTTTGTTCTGAAAGGTGTTTAGTTTCTTCAGAGCACTCATCCAGGCTAAGGAAAAGTATTCCAACACATCACACGCAGTGGAAAGGCTTCGAGAATCAGGAGGTGAGTCACTCACTGTAAAATAGTCGCTGAAATGCTCTTGCAATTACAGAGTTAGTTCACTTAAACTGCTGGTCATTAGTGATCCTCTAAATTTATTGGTGGGAACTTCAAAATTGTAATGTCATTGAATGTCAAGGGAGGTGAGGGATCAGATTATTTCTTGTTGTTAACATTATGCTAAGGTACTTGTTTGACACACCAATTAATTGTCATCTATCAAACTAGATGCCGACCAGATATGTGAGGAGTTACCAACAGAACTGGATATTGTCTGATGATCAGTGGACGTTCCCACTTCTGACCAAAGTGGTGATGGGAAGGTCACTGATGAATAAAATGAAGGTGGCTGGGCTTGGACATTTGCACAAGGGCTCCTGGGAGTTCAGATCATACGACCATAAGACATAGGAGAAGAATTAAGCCATTCAGCCCATCAAGTCTACCCCATCATTCCATCATGGTTGATTTATTATCCTTCTCAGCCCCATTCCCCTGCCTTGTCCCCGTAACATTCTTTCACCCTCACTAATCAAGAACTTATCAAGCTCTGCTTTAATTAAACCCAACGATTTGCCATCCACAGCCGACTGTAGCAGTAAATTCTAGCAGGTCTAGCTAAAAAAAAAATCTTCCTCATCTCTCCTCTAAAACAAGATTTTTATATTCTGAGGCTGTGGCCTCTTGTCCTAGTCTCCCCCACTATAGGAAACATGTTTTCCATGTCCACTCTATCTAGGCCTTTCAATATTTAACAGGTTTCAATGGGATCTTCCCTTTGTTCTTCTAAACTCCAGTGAGAACAGGTGCTGAGCCATCAAACAATCCTCATACATGAACTGTTTCATTCCCGGGATCATTCACTCAGTGTTGTCCTAGTTTTGAGATGATGTACTTCCAATAAATCATGGCCACTTTTCTTTGGAGTGAATAATATTCCAGCTAGTGGAAAGTATTCTTTGAAATTTCAAAGTACTTAACTTTCACAAGGACTCCTTCACATGTAATTTGATAAATACTATTTGAGTCCTGATGAAGGATCACGGCCCGAAATGTTGACTATACTTTTTTCCATAGGTGCTGCCTGGCCTGCTGAGTTCCTCCAGCATTTTGTGTGAGTTGCTTGGATTTCCAGCATCTGCAGATTTTAAAAACGCAAACACCTGATGGCATGAACATTGACTTCTCAAACTTCCACTAATGCCCCACCTCCCCCTCGTACCCCATCCGTTATTTATATACACACATTCTTTCTCTCTCTCTCCTTTTTCTCCCTCTGTCCCTCTCACTATACCCCTTGCCCATCCTCTGGGTTTTCCCCCCCTCCTCCTTTTCCTTCTCCCTGGGCCTCCTGTCCCATGATCCTCTCATATCCCTTTTGCCAATCACCTGTCCAGCTCTTGGCTCCATCCCTCCCCCTCCTGTCTTCTCCTATCATTTTGGATCTCCCCCTCCCCCTCCAACTTTCAAATCTCTTACTAGCTCTTCTTTCAGTTAGTCCTGACGAAGGGTCTCGGCCTGAATCGTTGACTGTACCTCTTCCTAGAGATGCTGCCTGGCCTGCTGTGTTCACCAGCAACTTTGATCTGCAGATTTTCTTTTGTTTATGATTGGAATGCTATTTGCCACTTGTGTTGTTGCAAGTGCAACACTGGCATCAATGTGGGTAATTGCCTCGGTATATCATTTCTATCTCACCCATGGCATTCAGTTAGGATTCAAGAAATCAGACAGTAAACACAAGCGATTCTGCAGATGCTGGAAATCCAGAGCAACACACACAAAATGCTGGAGGAACACAGCAGGTCAGGCAGCACCTATGGAGGAGAATAAAAGGTCAAAGTTTTGGGCAAAGACCCCTCATCAGGACCGATAAATGGTCTCAGACCAAAATGTAAACTATTTGTTCTTCTGCATAATGCTGTCTGACCTACTGTGTTTCTCCAGCATTTTGTGTGTGTTGCTTTTGATTAGACTGTGTTGGGTGTGATCTTGTGCATGGACTCCAATTGTGCAGATTATTGATGAGTAACTGGTAATCAATAGCAATGCTGATGACTCTTTTCATTATATTGCCAATGATAGTCTTGGAAGCAATCATTATCTGGATTGAACTGGTCTCTGCAACTTCGGCCTGCGGACAGATAGAAGATATGGATCCAAACCAAGGCAGCACACTTACTGCTTACATGTTTAATGTTAAGGCTTGTACGTGCAAACTGAATGTTCCAGACTGTTTGCGAAACTGCTATATTGAGTGAGAAGCAGGCTCGCCACGATATCAGCTGTCAGGCTTAGGCACAATAAAGCTTAAAGCTACATTGCAATCATTTTTTTGCCGGCAAGACATACCTGGCTAATGTATATGGAACAAAAGTGAATTAGTTCAGATTCGGTTTAGCTTATTGTCATATGCACCAGATTGTGATGAAATTCCTTGTTCGTGTGAAGTCCTGGTGTAGAAATCCTGAGCACAATCCCACAATGTTGTTAGGGCTACAGATTTGTTTGTTCTTGTCCTAAATGTGGAATGTCATAGACACGCTGAAACATTTCCCATCTCAGCATTTTTTGTTGTAACCTCAATTACAGCATCAAGTATCAGTACTGGAGAAGCATTATGCAGACGCAGCAGTGATTACAATAATAGAACAAACTGAAGGGAGGAACTAAGCCTCATGAGAGAAAGACATAAAACTCATATCAAATTTTGCACCTTTAATATGAATCTCAGGGTTGTATATGGTGACATATACGTACTTCAATAATAAATTTACTCTGAACTTAGTACTTTTTAATCAACACATAAACTGGGCTATCTAAATTTAACAGTAGCACAGCTAGAAAACTCTAGATCCAGATTCGAAAGACCTCCGCCTAATCAGAAGTCTGTACTGGGAACAAAGTGCCACCGTAAGAATAGATGGAGAAGTGAGTTTACAAAAATCACGAGAGGTGTTAGACAAGGGTGTGTTTTCTCCCCTGATTTATTTAATGTGTACAGTAAAACAATATTACAATAAATAAGAGACATCTTGGGAATCAAAGGGCGGTGAAAACATCAATAATTTCAGATAAGCTGATGACACTGTGTTAATTGCAAGTACGGAGGAAGAACTACAAAACTTAATTGATATAATTGTTGAAGAAAGTGCAAAAATGGGTTATTGATCAATTGCAAAAAGACAGAATGTAAGGTGATATCCAAAAAGAAGGAGAATCCTATCTGCAGGCTGAGAATAAACGGGGAAGACATAAAACAAGTACAGAACTTTTGCTACTTAGGAAGCTGGGTGACATCAGATGGCAGGTGCGACATGGACATCAAAAAAAGAATAGGGATGGCAAAAGACACCTTTATGAGAATGAAGAGTATACTGACCAACACTAAACTAGGCATGACAACCCGCCTCAGAGCACTGAAATGTTATGTTTATCCAGTTATGTTATATGGCTCAGAATGTTGGACAATATCTAGTAACATGGGGAAACGAATTGTAGCAGCAGAGATATGGTTTTTGAGGAGGATGCAAAGAAGGTCATGGACGAAACGAATATTTAATGAGGGTGTCATGAACAAAGCAAACACATAAAGAGAAATAATGTATGAGATCATGAAAAGGCAACGTGACTTCATTGGACATGTGATTAGGAAAGAATAGTTAGAATGCACGGTAATTATGGGAAAGATTAAAGGGAAGAAAGCAAGAGGAAGACAAAGACAAATGATGATGGAGATAGCAGCCAGAGAACTGGAAACGAATACCATTGAATTGATCCACTTGACCCGAAACAGGAGTGTGTGGGCCATGGCAGTCAAAGCTCAGACTGGGCACGGCACCTGATGATGATGATGAGCACATCCAGCTAGATTTTGTTATAGGGCAAATAAGATTCATATCAAGGTCAATCAATACTGGGTGATAATATCATTGGTAAGAATTATAAATTCCACATGCTCATAGTTTTTAAAAGCCTCGTGTGTAGGGTCAGGAAGAAGAATCCTAGATACTATTTCTCCTTCCTCATCCACAGTTATTGGGACCCACGATGGAACTTCAGTGATGATCCAGCTCAACACTGCTCATCGATCTAAACTCAGGATCTTCTGGTCTAATTAGTCTAGTAACACCACATTAACCATTTACTCATTAGGCTGCTAGTGAACCAGCATAACACCACACACTAGCTCTGCTTGTACAGAAACAACTCTTTGCAAACCTTTAAAACCTTCTGAGGAAATAGATATCCAAAGAGTTCATGCTTATTCACAAAACAGCACACTTACTACATACCTGTTTGAGCTTTAAGACTTTAAGATTCTTAGACTTTAAAAAGTTTTTAACTTAGTGCAAACTGAATCTTCCAGACAGTTGGTGAAACAGAGCGAAAAACAGACCATCACATGACTCAACTCTTGAATAGCATGTGTCTCAAAATGTTGAGATAGAACACGTAGTTAGAATTTGCTTCTCAGTTACATGCTGGTCCCAGGATAGCTGTCTGATATGACAACGCCAAGGAATTTAAAGTTCAAGGAATTTCGGAAATCATATTCAGTGTTCCTGGGCTAAATGTGTAGTTTCCACTCAAGGCATGTGGGCTGCATCTGGCTTAGCACTACAGCCCATGTCCCCTCAGAATCAAAATATGTTTTTTTTTAAAGTGGATGCACAGAAATGGATACAATTCATGCTGAGAGCAGTTTGGACCACTATGACACAAATGTTTTGCTCTCTGGGCTAAAAGATCATAAGGTTTAACACACACTAACTACTGAGGATGACTTTGTAATTTCTTCTTGAAATGCTGCCCAGCGACACTTGCTAGGAATTGACAGTAATTAATGTTTGATTGACAACATTTTGATATTTTTCTCAATCAGTACATCTTGATTGTGGCTGATGTTTCGTGCAACATCATATTCAAGAGGCTGATGTTCTGCACACCGAATCAAACGCAATTGCATGTGAAATGTAGGCAGCATAGGACTGTGACAGAGTGTGTTGTAATGATCTTCACAGCACTCTGGTGGAGTGAGCCCTTGCTGGGAAACCTGACAAAGATAAAATGGCTGTTGTAATGACTAGCATAGCATCGCCAAGCACACAAGAGTTGAAAGCCCCAAGATCCATGATGTTGAAAAATATGATTAAGGTTTACAGATTCCAGCAGTATGCTTGTGCTCCTTTCACAGGGAAATAGGGATGAAGATTTTTTTTTTGCTTGTCACAGATCTGGGTTCCTATTACATCTCATGAATTCCCTTCTATTTGTTTCCTTTGGGTGGCAATCATAGTGTGAGCTCTTGCATAAATTACTAAAACGCTGCAATCTGCAATGAGGAGAAGTTGTTTCAGGTGGCTAAACAAATTTGACAGCTACTGTTATCATCCACTGACAGTTTAGGTTAAAAAAAAATTCTTGTGTAGTTTGCGTGTTAATTGTAGAACATTTAGGCACTGCACATAGTGATTAAAAGGATGATACATGTGTGCAGGCTTATTTTTTCTGGCAGAATTATTTTGGTTCTCGACAGGATTGCTCCTCTGCTTCAGTAAACAATCACACCCAGAAAACACCGCAGTGCTTGTAGATCTGATATGCCAATGCCCTGTAGTTTCTGTTTGACGGCAAAGATATCTTAACATTCACCACACCTCATTATCCTCTCCCTAGGATGTCTGCTTGCTTCAGAACTCACTTTCATACTTCCTTTTTAAACTCAGTATGATTGGTTTCAGGAGTTGATATGTTGCAGGAGTTTGGGCTTCCTGTGCCCAAGTTATTTGAGGTGGAAAGTGGTGTCCAAGAGGTACACCTCATAATCCTGCTTGTCAGAAATAGCAGGCTTGGACTTTGTGCCCTGATGGTGTCCACAAAGCCCTAAACTCAAAAAGATGTGTTAAGCCTTATCTGGTACAGGAATCTACAGGTACCCTCAACATGAGGAAGTTAAACTGTATCAAACTTCCCTTCAAAGACCCACTTGCTTCCCTGTCTAGTCTCTCGTGAGGTTCGCTGCCAATACCCACTATATGAGTGGTGGGCTCCCCCTCCCTACCGAGGAGCGGATACTTCCAGCTAACAAAGGCGTTTAAACATAATTTATTTTATTTTTAATGAGGTATTTGACTTCAGACAAATAGTTCTTAACAAGCATTTAAAACTCACAGTGGATTTCTCATTTACGAAATATTACCAAATTCCAACAGATTCATAAACTACAAAGGGTTTCCACAGGTGCAATTCTTATGAGCTAGAAGAACAAGTTGCAGGTGTCGCAGAAGCTTAAGGTTGAGAATGAATTCCAGTTCTTCTTTCTGTCAACATGCCTTTCTGTTATTTTTCTTGTCATATAGAACACAGAACATAGAATAGTACAGCACAGTACAGGCCCTTCGGCCCACAATGTTGTGCCGACCCTCAAACCCTTCCTCCCATATAAGCCCCCACCTTAAATTCCTCCATGTACCTGTTTAGTAGTCTCTTAAACTTCACTAGTGTATCTGCCTCCACCACTGACTCAGGCAGTGCATTCCACACATCAACCACCCTGGGTAAAAAACATTCCTCTAATATCCCCCTTGAACTTCCCACCCCTTACCTTAAAACCATGTCCTCTTGTATTGAGCAGTGCTGCACTGGGGAAGAGGCGCTGGCTATCCACTCTATCTATTCCTCTTATAATCTTGTACACCCCTATCATGTCTCCTTTCATCCTCCTTCTCTCCAAAGAGTAAAGCCCTAGCTCCCTTAATCTCTGATCATAATTCATACTCTCTAAACCAGGCAGCATCCTGGTAAATCTCCTCTGTACCCTTTCCAATGCTTCCACATCCTTCCTATAGTGAGGTGACCAGAAATGGACACAGTACTCCAAGTGTGGCCTAACCAGAGTTTTATAGAGCTGCATCATTACAGCGCTACTCTTAAACTCTATCCCTCGACTTATGAAAGTTAACACCCCATAAGCTTTCTTAACTACCCTATCTACTTGTGAGGCAATTTTCAGGGATCTGTGGACATGTATCCCCAGATCTCTCTGCTCCTCCGCACTACCAAGTATCCTACCATTTACTTTGTACTCTGCCTTGGAGTTTGTCCTTCCAAAGTGTACCACCTCACACTTCTCAGGGTTGAACTCCATCTGCCACTTCTCAGCCCACTTCTGCATCCTATCAATGTCTCTCTGCAATCTTTGACAATCCTCTACACTATCTACAACACCACCAACCTTTGTGTCGTCTGCAAACTTGCCAACCCACCTTTCTACCCCAACATCCAGGTCGTTAATAAAAATCATGAAATGTAGAGGTCCCAGAACAGATCCTTGTGGGACACCACTAGTCACAATCCTCCTATCTGAATGTACTCCCTTCACCGCGACCCTCTGCCTTCTGCAGCCAAGCCAATTCTGAATCCACCTGGCCAAACTTCCCTGGATCCCATGCCTTCTGACTTTCTGAATAAGTCTACCATGTGGAACCTTGTCAAATGCCTTACTAAAATCCATATAGATCACATCCACTGCACTACCCTCATTTATATGCCTGGTCACCTCCTCAAAGAACTCTATCAGGCTTGTTAGACACGATCTGCCCTTCACAAAGCCATGCTGACTGTCCCTGATCAGACCATGATTCTCTAAATGCCCAGAGATCCTATCTCTAAGAATCTTTTCCAACAGCTTTCCCACCACAGACGTAAGGCTCACTGGTCTATAATTACCCGGACTATCCCTACTACCTTTTTTGAACAAAGGAACAACATTCGCCTCCCTTCAATCCTCCGGTACCATTCCTGTGGACAACGAGGACATAAAGATCCCAGCCAGAGGCTCAGCATTCTCTTCCCTCGCCTCTTGGAGCAGCCTGAGGAATATTCCGTCAGGCCCCGGGGACTTAACTGTCCTAATATATTTTAACAACTCCAACACCTCCTCTCCCTTAATATCAACATGCTCCAGAACATCAACCTCACTCATATTGTCCTCACCATCCTCAAGTTCCCTCTCATTGGTGAATACCGAAGAGAAGTATTCATTGAGGACCTCGCTCACTTCCAGAGCCTCCAGGCACATCTTCCCACCTTTATCTCTAATTGGTCCTACCTTCACTCCTGACATCCTTTTTTTCTTCACATAGTTGAAGAAGTCATTCCCACTTATCTCTAATGTTTCTAATATTTATACTCCTTTTAAAAAAAGTTACATTGTTTGGATGTGCTATTTTTCAAGTACCTTTGTTGGGACAAAGTAATTCAAAGGCGAGAGGCCAAATCAAAGGTGGTGATGAATCAGCACACAGGAGGGAAATTGAAAATTTGGACGATTGGTGCCACAATAAGAACTTCTCACTTGATGTTAGCAAGATCAAGGAGATGATTATTGACTTCCGAAGGAGGAAAGTGGAAATTCATGAGCCAGTCCTCATCAGGAAATCAGGGTTGGAGAGGGTCTGCAACTTTAAATTCCGCAGTGTTATTATTCCAGAGGATCTGTCCTGGGTTCAGCACGGAAGTGCCATTATGAAGAAAGCATAGCAGCACTTCTACTTAGAAGTTTGCAGAGATTTGGCATATCATCTACAACTTCTACAGATGTATGGTGCAGAGTATATTGACTGGCTGCATCACAGCGTGGTATGGAAGTACCACCAATGTCCTTGTATGGAAATGCCTACAAACAGTAATGCACACTGCCCAATGGGGAGAGGCCTCCTCACAACAGAGCACTTCTACGTGGAGCACTGTCACAGGAAAGGAGCACCCATTATCAAGGACCCCACCATCCAGGCCATGCTCTCTTCTTACTGATGCCATCAGGAAGAAGGTACCGGAGCCTCAGGACCTGCACTACCGGGTTCAGGAACAGTTATTGCCTCTCAGCCATCAGGTTCTTCTTGAACCAGAGGGGATAACTTCACTCAGCTTCACTCACTCCATCACTGAACTGCTCCCACAACCTATGGACTCACTTTCAAGGACTCTGCATCTCACGTTCTTGATAGGTATTGCTTATTTAATTATAAATATTTTTCTGTTTTGCATTTGTATAGTTGTTTTCTTTTGCACGATGGTTGTTTGTTCTGAAAGACTGCTTAGCCCAGCTACAGAGGTGCTGACAGACATGTAACCCTCACGTTCTGTTGGTTGCGTAAGTCTGAGGAAGACAAACTCTGACCCTGCCGAACAAGTGAGATTGAGATGCAAGTCCACTCTGAAACCCAGCTGTCTGTGTGGATGCTGCGTGACTTGTTACCCTGTTACAAATCAGTACTACGAAATAACAGACACTGCATACAATTAAACGATTTAGCTTTATAATTCTTAATTTGACTACAGGGTTAGTGAAGAAACAACAAAAAAAAGAAAAGAGCCCATTTTAACGAAACAGTCTGATGTACACAAGTCGAAGTTCACAGTTTCCCCTTCGCTGATCCTCTTTCGATCTCCCGGCCCTCGTCGGATCATGGCTCTGCTCCGGGTCGAGTCCTACGATCTCCTTCTGGCGTCTCCTTTCTTCATCCACCGCTGAACAAAAGACACAGGTCACTCTCCTGTCATTGCACGGCTCACATTCCAAAGCACCCATTATCTCTAAGCATAACCCAAACACTGCTTCTACAGAAAGACCAGTGCATTAATAGTGAAATATTCAATATCTCTCTGGAACAATCCATTGTCACCTCGGATTTCAAGACAGCAACCATCATTCAGGTGCTAAAGAAGGTGACAGTAACTGGCCTCAATGACTATCATCTAGTGAAATTAACATCAACCATTATGAACTGCTTGGAGCGGCTGGTCATGAAGTGCATTAAAGTCTTTCTCCCAGCTACATTAGACCCTTTCCAAATCTCTTATCGCTCAAATCAATCTACTGATGATGCAATTACCTCTGCCCTCTGCTCTGTCCTGTCTCACCTGGAAAATGAGGCCTCATATGCCAGACTGCTGTTTATAGACTTCAGTTCGGCGTTCAGCACCATCATACCCCAGAAACTGCCGGGGAAACTGTCCTCGTTGGGTCTCAACACCTCCCTCTGCAATTGGATACTTGACTTCTTAACAGTAAGGCCACAGTCAGTCCGTGTGGGCAGCAACATCTCTAGTCCCACTACACTGAGCATCAGCACTCCCCAAGGCTGTGTCCTCAGCCCACTGATGCATGACTGTGTCACAGGATCCAGCTCAAACTGTGTCATCAAGTTTGTGGATGAGACAACAGTGGTTGGCCTTCTCAAGAATAATGGCGAGATGGAGTATAGAGAGGAAGTCGAGCGGCTGGTGGTTTGGTCTGAGAAGAACAACCCAAGCCTGAACATGGAGAAGACAAAGGAAATCATTGTGGACTTCAGGAAGGTGCAGGTGAACCATCCCTCTCTGCAAATACATGGCTCCTCTGTAAAGTGAGCTAAGTGCACCAAGTTTCTGGGAGTTCACATCACGGATGACCTCACCTGGTTCCTTAATATCACCTCCCTGAGCAAGAAGGCACAGCAGCACCTCCACTTCCTAAGAAGGTTGAGGCAAGCAAGGCTCCTCCCCTATCTTAACTGCATTTTACAGCAGTACCACTGACGGTGTCCTGACAAGTTGCTTCTCTATCTGATAGAGATAGCTGGAGCAGCTGAGCATTGGACCGGAAGTCCCCACAAAGAACTGTGAAAACAGCTGAGAGGGTTATAGGATTCCTACCGTACACTGAGGACATTTATCAAGAGTGCTGAATGTGCAGGGTCCTTATTATTATTAAGGATCCCATTCATCCATCAAGCATTTAGCATCCTCTTTGACTTTCTACCATTAGACAAGAAACTACAATGCATAAAAACACGAATGGTCAGGATGAGAAACAGTTTCTTTTCCCAGGCCATTAGGTTTCTGAACTTTCTGCCAATCCATATTCGAAGTGTCACTGGTTAATCTGTTCTGTACCTTTCGTTACTTAATACTTAGCACTTGATTTTCTTATTTATGTGTGATTTATCTGTAGATTTTGTCCCTAGCTTCTTAAATTATTGTGTCTTATGTGTACCACTGTGCTTTACACCCTGGTCTGGAGAAACATTTTCTTCTTTCTATATACATTATAGAACTTTGTGCCTATTGCTTTGGATTTCTAGCATCTGCAGACTTTGAGTCATTTTAAAGTAATTTGATTCCAAACAATTGGTTTATTGATCACTACAGATGTCTCTCTGGTGCTTCCCACTCCTTCCCCTCTCCCTTCTCCTTTTCTCAACCATGATTCCCCTCTTCCTGCCCCCTTCTGATTCTCATTCCACAATAGAGACCCATATCAGAATCAGATTTAACATCATTTACATACGTCATGATTTTTTTGTAGCAGCAGTACAGTGCAATACATAAAATTACTACAGTGCTGTGCAGAGGTCTTAGGCACCCTAGCTATATATTTGTGTGCCTAAGAGTTTTGCACAGTACTGTAAATGAATCGCACCATGTGCCACTCATAAGATTTATTCAGGATTTATTGTTTGTAATTCCCTTTGAGGACATTGGAGAAAGTTGTCTTTTTGAACCCTACAGATGTTCTGATGAATTGGGAAGAGAATTCTAGGACTTAGGCCCAGGGGTGTTGTAGGGCAGTGATACATTTCCAAATCTGGAAGGTATGCAACACACTTTTCGTCCCTCTTCCCTCTGGGAGAAGGCTTAGGAGCTTGAAGACTCGTACAGCCAGATTTGGGAACAGCTTCTTTCCAACTGTGAACGGATCTTTTTTTCGACTACTGAACGGATCCTGACCCGGATCTGGGCCGGACCTGCCTCTCGGTTTTTTTTTTGCACTACCTTACTTTCCATTTTACTAATTTTCTATTTATGATTTATAATTTACATTTTTAATATTTACTATCGATTCGTAATCCTCGGAGCGGAAGGCGCAGAATCAAATATCACTGTGATGATTGTACGTTCTGGTATCAATTGTTTGGCGACAATGAAGTATAAAGTATGAGGTATGTAGAGGGGAACCTGGAGAGGTGGTGGTTTTTCCATGTTCCTGCTGCCCTTGGGAGTTGTTGCCAGTGTCCAGGTGAATAAGTGCAATGTATTGTGTAAATGGTAGCCATTTCTGCAACGTGTACCAGTGCTGGAGAGGGGTAAAAAATGAGCCTGTCTGGCAGGCTGCCAGTCATGCAGGCTACTTTGTCCTGATGGTGTCCATCCTTTTGAACATTGTTGGAGCTGCACTCATTTAGGCTTAAAATGTCTGAAGGACTTTTAGCTCTGGAGGCAAGTGTCCAGGGCCAGGGAGGTAGTGATGTGAAACCCTAAGAAAAATGAATATTGATTTTACCTGAGATGTAGGATCATCCTACTGAATCCTTGAACAATGTGGTAAACCATATATATATATGTATGTTGTAACTGGGTTACCTGTCTGGACACGCCCATCTGCTGATTGCCCCTGTGGCTCCTCCCACAGACCCCTGAATAAAGGCGATTAGGCCTTAGCCTCTCCTCTCAGTCTGGGGGGCAGACACTCAGCATGCTGGAGGTCACATTTTACTGCGAATAAAAGCCTTTCAGTATTTACTCTACTTCCAGTCTTTTGGAGTTATTGTTGGTGCATCAAACAATGATCTGCAAATGGATTTAGGACACCTTTATGGAGATGCAGGTATCCAACTTGCAAATTCCCATTCTCCAAGTTCCTACACTCATAGCTGATAGTATTCGTGATGTTGATAGTACTTTATCATTGTTCAAGTGTTCTCAGTAGCCTTCAGGCACAAACACATTATAGATTCACAGGAGGGGGCAGAATTTTTGTAAACAAGCAATGTGTGCAGAGAACTACTTCAAACCCAGATTCTTTAAATCTCCAAATGCACTCCTCAGTATTCATCTTGTAATCTCATTACCTCTGTTTTCATTTGGCTTTTGTTTCTGGTTTTAAACTTGCTGAATTATTTTCTCTCCCATATCCAAGGACATTTCTTTATCTTCTAGTGACTGATTCTAATGAGTTCTGGGAGGCATCTCTCTCTTTCTCTCTCTCTCTGTCTCCTCTTGATATTCCAATTTGTGCAACTCCTCTCTGCACCAAGCCTGACATTGAGCACACTGGTGCAGGATATTTTTTCCTGAACTTTTGCCAACATTAGTCAGGGCTCCCATTTGTTTCACAATGCACCTTATTGTGCAGTACATGTTGCAGCTGTATTTTGAGAGCACACACCAGGCAATCAAAGTAAGTGACACAAGTTTGGAAGTATAATTGTTTGTGCAATGATAAACTTCATAAGTTTCGGCCTTAATCTGCCCTGTGCAATATTATCGCTCAGTGTTTTCACAAGAAATTCCTCTCTCTTTTAATTTAACAGAAGAATGAGCCCGTTTGTTTCAGGTGAGCTGTAACTCTCCTAAAACAATTGTCACACTGGTTTGATACAAATGCTATAATGGGATAAGTCCAATGTTATCAGAGACCTCTGTTCATTCTGAAAGGTCAGAAGTAAAGCAACATGCTCTATTACCAGGGCACTTCTGTTGAGCTACTTGTAAGTATAGATTCTCACCTCAGTGTAAATTCACAGGCTTATCTCTTAAAACTGTACATTGCTTTAATTTCCATATGTCAAATATGAATTGCATTTTTAACTGTACCATTGAAATCCTGAAAAATCTGTCAATGTATTTTTAAGAATTAACTTTGATAATCTCTTCTTCATTAGAGTATTGAGATGCATGAACAGCCTCTCAGAAACTGGCCCTGAATTTAAGAATTGTTGTAGGGTATCTTCAAGATTCAACGCAGCTAAGAACTGAGTCAAACAACAATGTTTAATGTTTGTCCTTTCTAGATGTTAAAAGCCTGTAGTTATTGAGGGACAACTGAGGGAGGTCAGGAGTCCCACTGTGTTAGTAAAGTCTTAATTTTAAAGTTAAGGTGACAGAATGGTTTGATTTACTAAAACATCTGTAAGAAGCTGTGAAATCGCTCTCTACCTCCGCTTCTTAAAGCAGCAATGATACATGCACTTAGACTTATTGTCAGTACTAAAGTGTCCCAGAATTCATAACTGTTATTCACATGTGAAATGTGTCTAATCCTTTAGTATCTACAGTGTGTCATGCTGTGTTGTTGGGTTGAGTGGGCAGTGCAGGTGATGGTCCCACTTCTCAGCTCCAGTGGCTGGGGTTCTTTTGTAATCTCTGGTGCCATCAGAATGGAGTTTGCAAAATCTCTTTCCAACTCTGCCTCATAGAACATAGAATATTATGGCATTATACAGGCCCTTTGGTCCACAATGTTGTGCTAACCTTTTAACCTATTCTAAGATCAATCTAATCCTTCCCACCAACGTTTTTCTATTTCCCATTTGCCTGTCAAAGGGTCTCTGGAATGTCCCCATTGTATTTTCCCCTACCACCACTTTAAGCTGCACATTCCATGCAACCACCACACTCTGTGTAAAAATAACCTACCTCTGACAATTGTCCTGAGCTTTCCTCCTCTGAGCTTCTTCTCATGTTATAAAGATACAGGTAGAATAATTGGTGTCTGTATATTGCCCCAAAGTGGAAGGGTGGCAGGAGAGTGGGGAATTGAGCATGTTGGAGAGAATCAAAGTTCATGAAAGTTCAAAGTACATACAGTATTGTATTTGTCAACGTGGAGTGGAGAGCGAGTTTGTGAATCTGGCAGGAGCAGAGGGCGTTGGGAGGTGGAGTGCAGCGGTGGGGTGAAGTGCGGGGCAGGTGGTAGAGAAGGAGTGCCAGGGGCAGGGTGTAGCATGGGTGCAGACAGACCTAGCCTTGAGGCATCAAGCATGGTCATTTGATTCCAAACAATTGGTTTATTGATCATTATAGAATCTCTCTCTGGTGTTTCCCACTCCCTTCCCTCTCCCTTCCCTTTTTCCCAACCATTTTCCTCTCCCTGCCCCCTTCCCACACTCCGTCCACAATAGAGACCCTTATCAGCATCAATTTTATTATCACTTACATATGTCATGAAATTCATTTTTTTTGTGGTAACTGTACAGTGTAATGCATAAAATTACTACAGTACTGTGCAAAATCTTAGGTACCGTAGCTATGTAGATATGTGCTTAAGGCTTTTGCATTGTATTTTATGTCACTATATACAACCCTGAGATTCATTTTCTTGTAGGCATACTCAATAAATCCAATAACCATAAAAGAACCAATGAAAGAAAGTAAGTAGATGGAACAGAATTGATGGGATTACCCAGACAGCCAGCATTGACTTGATGGGATGAATCACCTCATCTTGGTTAAGAAGTTGAGATTGTGGTACTACTTAGTGTGTATTCTTGATTGAAGTTGGACATTCTCAGAATAAACTGCAGTGTCTTGATTCCAACAATGTATCAAGGTCATGCCACAGGATACATTTGGTTGTTAAATATACACTTACTATAGATACTGTACTGATTCACCTTTAAAAAGTACGACATCTTTGAAAACCATTAAATATCTACGTGTTCTACTTTTTGTTGTCAGTTAATCATTTGCATGCATGAAAACATAAAATTAACCAAAGATTTGCAACAAGGACATCAAGGGTTTTCATAGTCTTTCACAGGGTGACTTCCTTATGGTCTTTCATTGATTCTTTTATGGTTATTGGATTTATTGAGTATGCCTACAAGAAAATTAATCTCAGGGTTGTATATAGTGACATAAAATAGCATGCAAAAGCCTTAGGCACATATATATGGCTGGGATACCTAAGATTTTTGCACAGGACTGTAGTAATTTCACAGATTTCTTTCCAGTCTTGTCCGTTCCTGGCATTTTTGCCATCCCACGAGTCAACGTGGGAGTTAGATTAGTGCCGGTTACATCTTGTGTTCTGTCATTCAATAATCTATCTGCCTCATTTGGAGTCAGTAACTCTAGGTTTTTCTGCACCTGTGTGTCCTTCAGGTTGAAGATGACCATGGTTCATCCCACAGTTTCCTCACATTGGCTCCTTTCTAATATTAAAATCGCAGTCACTTCATCCTCAAATTTGAGAAATAACCCAAGATTCTAGGTCAACGTAAGAGCCAGGAATTTTAATTTGCTTGAAGATGTTCCTGACATTAGCCAGCCTCATTTTATGCAGAAGATATCTGACAAACTATGTCCTGCATTTACTCCCTGGGGTGAATTCTCTGCTGCATATCTCATCAGTTTCTCTGCAGTTACTGGAGCAGCTTGAAACTTCATATGGAACAGTTTCTTCAGCTTCACTGTCTTTCCCAAATGCTGGTACTGTACTTCACTTCAACTTTCTATTCCGAAACATTGCCTTGCCTTGAAACTCTTCTCTCAAACCTTCTGTCCAGCTGTTGACTGCTTCAGCATGTCACAAAGATGTACTATCTCTCTATGAACCTTCCAGCTCCACCAGATGTTTAGCTTATTTGTGCAAATCA
This sequence comes from Mobula hypostoma, assembly GCF_963921235.1. Classification (NCBI taxonomy): domain Eukaryota; kingdom Metazoa; phylum Chordata; class Chondrichthyes; order Myliobatiformes; family Myliobatidae; genus Mobula; species Mobula hypostoma. The sequence goes on along the minus strand of NC_086119.1, from coordinate 27,176,397 downwards.
TTACCAATTCATCCAAAGGCATAAAATTTTCAATATATTTCTTATAAGTCCGCTCCTTGAGAAGCTGCATTGTTTTGTTTTTTTAATCTTTTCCTCCCTTGGGTAATTTAACTGTGTTCCTTATTTAGCTCATTGGAACCCAGCTTATACCTGTGGTCTGTAGATGTCTATGAGCTCTAGAGTCTTTGGCTCCTCCTAAGCCCACCTGACAAGATGCCTGCCCAGACAAAGCAGCACACTCCAGAGAGAGAGGCTTCTCTACATCCCTCTCCTCAGGACTTCTAACATTACAAGATTATACTCCCCCAATCTGGGTGACATGATTCTGTCCAGTGCCATGACTGCTGGCAGATATTCAAGCACAAAACTACAATGAATAACTTTAGCTACGTGTCCTTGTCAGACAACCAGCAATCTCCCTCACGCACCACTCCATCTAGATACATTATGGCCTGATACAGCAACTGCTCTGCCCCTGACCACAAGGAACTATTTTGTGGAAACAGCACAGCACGACACAGATGCAATCTTCCCCTCCATGGATTCTGTCTATACTTCTCGCTGATTCTGTAATACAGCCTGTAATCCAAGACCCCGAGACCATACCCACCTCAGAAATTCTCTATTCTCCCCTATCCTATTGGACAGGAGATACAAAAGCCTGGAAGCATGTACCAAGCTCAAGGACAGCTTCTATCCCTCTGTTATCATCAATATGTGCCTTGCCATATCATTGTCTATCTATGACCATGATTGTTCTTGGAAATTCTTTTACAGAAGTGGTTTGTCATTGCCTTCTTCTGGGCAGTGCCTTTCCAAGACAGGTGGCCCCAGCCATTATCAATACTCTTCAGAGGTTGTCTGCCTGGCACTAGTGGTCGCATAAACAGGACTTGACATATGCACCAGCTCCTCACACGACCAACCACCGCCTGCTCCCATGACTTCACGTGACCCTGATCAGACGCGGGCCAGCGCGGTCAGTTGTGCTACACCTTGTCTAATGCTGCTTGTAGGCAAGTGGAGGGTAGGAGTGGCTTACACCTCCTTTGGTAGAGACATTTCTCCTCCCCTCTGTTATGTCCATTAAATAGTTCCCTAGTACAATAAGAATACTCTTGACCTCAGAATTTAGCTTGTTATAATCTTGCACCGTATTCGCACTGCGTTTTCTCTGTAGCTTTCGACTGCGTCCTGCATTGTTTTACTGCGTACTACCTCAGTGCACTATGTAATGATTTGATCTGTATGAACAGTATGCAAGACAAGTTTTTCTCTATAGTTCAGTGTGACAATAATAAAACAATTGTAATTCCAGTTCCTCTGAAGGTGTCACCTATATAGGCGTAGAGCACTTTCTGATCCATCTTACAGGAAGGTGGTGGAAATACTCTCAATGTGCATTTTTCCAATCACAGAACTTCTCACTGTGATATCAGTGAGCATGTTAATGCTCACTCCATCAACAGAGATGACGATCTTTTATATTATCTTTATCTTCAGATGTAAAATTAAGTATTTCTCATTTCAACCTCTTTAGCCTCAGACTTTGCCAGTTGTACTGGTCTGTTCCACTTATTGTCTTTATTGCTTTCGAGGCATATGGGAGTAACCTTCCTTATTGGCCACTAACTTGAAGGCCTTGGTTCCCTGTGCCCTGTCCTGTGGTGACTGTAACACCAGGTCATTTTCAATGATGTTCTGAGAAGGAGTGTTTCACGGCGAAGCTGCCTGTCTCTTCTATCCTTGCAGCCTGCAATCTCCCCAAAGCACTCATGTGACCTCCTGGTTTCCTGCAGCATTCAGGTGTCTCTTTGGCATTGTCATTTCTGTGGCTTGTTTTCCATCTGTCCTCAGAGCTCCCGAGTGAGGTTACCTCACAGTCTCCCTGCTGGTGGTAATCTTACCAAACCCTCCCCCCCTGAAAAATAAGCCCACTTCATCTGTGCACATATCTTGAATTCTCTCAACATCCTTCAAAGCATTGAATTGAAATGCCCCTTAAAAACTTTTACAATGGCCTCATAAGAGTATTCATCTGTGGTTCATGGTTCATGATAGACGCTCTAACATCCTATAGGTCTCTGATTCTACCAGCAATATGGCCTTCTTCTCCTTGTGTATCCAGTGCTTCTGTTCTCCACTGAGATGTTAATGATGTCATTCACTCTAGAGAACAAATCAACATGGTCTTTATACAAGGCAAATAACAGGGCAGCGTATAAGATGATGAGAGGCATTGATCATGTGGATAGTCAGAGGCTTTTTCCCAGGGCTGAAATGGCTAGCGCGAGAGGGTACAGTTTTAAGGTGCTTGGAAGTAGGCACAGAAGAGATGTCGGGGTAAATTTTTTACGCAGAGTGTGGTGAGTGCGTGGAATGGGCTGCCAACGACGGTGTTGGAGGTGGATACAATAGGGTTTTTTAAGAGACTCCTGGATAGGTACATGGGGCTTAGAAAAATAGAAGGCTATGGTTAACTAGGTAATTTCTAAGGTAAAGACATATTTGGTTCAGCTTTGTGGGCCAAAGGGCCAGTATTGTGCTGTAGGTTTTCTATGTTTCTATGTTTCTAAGTGCCTGAGACTCCTCATACACCTCAACTCCCTAAAGTACTGAGCACCCTGCTCCTTGCCATCCTCACCATCCATGCTAATCCCAGACCACTGTCTATCTACTTTCCCCAAACTGGATCTGCCTTCTGTTACTCTCTCAAACAGCCACAGTCAATTGATTACATAGAGCATTGAGCTAGAATAAGGTAGAACAATAATAATGTAGAATAAATTGTATCAGCCTCTGAGAAAATGCAATAAGGTACAAAGTCATACGGAGATAGATTGTGAGATCAAGAGCCTTCAGTACATCATGTGATCATGAAACGAGACTCTGAAAATGCAAACAATTGTTTCCTTATTTCTTTGCTTCCGCCAGTGATTCCCTCAGATCACAGGTGTCCACCAATTGCAGTGTCAGCAAAGTTTTGAAAAGCTCTTTTTCATGAACTCACAAAACTTAATACATGTTAGTAAGTCAAACTTGTCATCAATGTAATGTTTGCAGATATCGCCACAAGTACTATCATTTGGATCTAACAACATTTATTTTAATGAAGGCATTCTCAATTAAACATCCTGGTATGACAATTCTTTAAGGTCAGATTTTCTGAGACACTTGGTCCTTACATGGACACCAGCCTTCATATACTACAGGAAGGGGTGCAATTCTTCCCCGCAATCCTTGCTTATAATGAGCTACAGGATCTCTGAAGACTGAGATACTGCATTAAATGCCCTTCGGCCCCTCAACTCTGTGCCAACCATCAAGCACTCATTTACACCAATCCTAAGTAATCCCAAACTAATCTCCTCATTTTTATGAACATTCCAAATTCTACCACTTCCCTGCAAATTAGGAGCAATTTCCAGTAGTTAATTAACCTACTAACCTTCACATCTTCCCCTTCACCATCAGATTTCTGAACGGTTCATGAATCCATGACACTACCTCCCTGTTTTGCTTTCTTTATGCGCAACTTTTTTGTCTATTTTTTAAATATTTCTTATTGTAACTTAAAATATTTTTTTTCTGTATTGTACTGTATTGCTGCAGCAAAACAACAAATTTCATGAAATATGTCAGTGAGAGTAAACCTGATTCTGAAATTGGACTGCCCAGAGGAAATCCATGCATCCACTGAGGGAACACACACATTTCATATTAAAAAGCACCAGCAGTTAGGATTGGACCCAGGTTACCAGAACTGAGGCAATGATCTACAAGGTGCCTCACTGTTTCATATTTCCATTTTCTGACAATATTTATTATTATGAATGTCTATCTCAATATGTTTTGTTCAGTTTTATTGCTTCAATTCGAACAGCAAAAAACATATTCAGTCACCTGATACAGATTTTTGTTTCTGTAGTCCTGGCTTTCTCTGTTCCTACTCACCATTAAAATTAAATCATTTAAGTGCTATTGTGCTTTTACCCTAATGTACCATTTCACAAGTATCAGCATTAAATGTTATCTGCTATAGATGTCCACTTACTTCCTCAGCCTTGGTTAGTATACTGGTCACTGTTTACATTGCTGAATCCTATGTCTTATCCAGATAGTTAAATTAATCTTCATGTACATGGGACCAGGGTTCTAAAAGTGGATTTTGGAGGAGGATAATTGTATACAGCTCTCCCCCTCTCCAACAAGAAACACTAGCTCCTCTTTCGTTTTCTTCTGGGTATTTCTGGCATTTTCCACTTTCATGACAGATTTTTGCAGTTTTCTTTATTCTCATTTGATCTCGCTCTGAGCTCTCTTTCCTGGCCTATCCCATATCCAAACAGTAACTGCCTCTACATGGACAAGAAACTTTTGATGGGAAAATCAGCAATTCTGGATTGTTCAAAAAGCTCAAGATGCAGAATATTGTTTAAGTGCTTTCTCTAGGCTTTCTCATCTGTTAAACAGTCTGGTTGTCAGTCTAGCTGTCCATTCAACTATAGGACCATCTCATCCAGGTGTCTTAACAACCTTTCAGCTTCCCAAGCATCTTCTCCTTAGTAATAGGAACTATACTCACTTCTGCCACCTGACACTCTTGAGTTTCTGGCATACTGCATTAGATAGTAACTTGTTGCAGAAGATCATAAGGGAGCAGCCAATAGTGAGGGAGATACCATTGCCAGGGCTTTTACTTAATCCTGTTGATGTATGGGGAGATGTTTATCATCTGCAATTCGTTACAGTGGAGAAGGGACCAGAGATGATGGTTTAATAGGAGGTCAGGGTTGAATGCAGAAAGATTTATGGGAATGGTTTATCGGCAAACTTATTGGGCCAAGAGAGAGAACTGATTTTCCTTCTCTGCAAGCACTGAATTGCAGGATTACTCAAGGATAGGGAAACCAATTGACCATGGTTAAAAGAGAAACCACCATTTTACACAGAGGTTTTGTTAAAGGGCTGTAACCGGTGACTTATCACCTGTGTGTGGATTGGGTGCATGCATTCCATTCTGCCTCTGCTCAACCTAGCAATGGTCTCTAGCTTTAGAGTTTTAGCTTTCTAACTGTTTACCTAAGGCAAACTCACCAGTTACGAGAAGATACTATTATCCCAATTGCTTCAATTTTGCCAAGCACTTGTACTTTCCTTTGTCATGTCCATTTACACAACATACTTGTATGTAACTGTTCTCATCAAACAGTTCAATCGGGTTAATATAATACTGTCATAAGCTTGTTCTGACCTTCATATATTAGCATACACTTTCCCAAAGCCAATTCATTTAGGGTTCCAAAGCTTTCCATTGACAGGGGACTGACATGCTTGTAGCTGAATAGTTTATTCTACTGGCCATTTTTAAACATCTAATATTTTGTCAATTTCCACCATTACTTTCTTCAGTTATTTAAAAAAGATCCCCACTGGACTGAGTAACATTTCTAGCTATGGGGTGGCATGGTAGAATAATGGTTAGCATAACACTATTTCCATGCTAGCTGTAATATCTGGGTTCAATTCTCACTGCTGTCTGTAAGGAATGTGTACGCTCTCCCTATAACAGTGTGGGTGCTCTGCTTTCAACCCACATTCCAAAAATATACAGGTTAGAGTTAGTGAAGCAGTGGGCATGATATAATTGGCACCAGAAGGGAGCTGACACTTACAGTTGCTCAAAACAATCCTTGCTGATTGGATTTGACAAGAATGATGCATTTCACTGTTTGTTTCAATGTACATGTGACCCATAAAGCCAATCTTCTATAAAATATTTTTTTATTTTGAAGACCGCCAATTGTTAAGTAAAGCCGTTTAGACTTCAGAAGGTATAAAAGATAATACTGAAGGACTTCACTTGAATGAAGAGTTTGTGGTTAGGGCAGAGAAGTTTAGAAGGGAAGGAGAGATGGTAAAATCATGAACAGTTATATTGAAATAGAAAAAAAATAAAACTGCTTTCAGTGGTGCCAAGGGGATGTAGCCAAAAGACACCAACTGACCAAAGAGTCAGAAATGAGATCGGGAAATGAGAAACAATGTTGCAATCTGAAAGCTACAAGGGCTGGGATGTTGAATTCAATAGTAGCTTTCAAAAGTGTAAAACAAGTTAAAGGTTCACTGAATTAGAGCAAATAAGCTTGATCATTATCTACTACTAAAGTGTTGATTCTACAATGGAACTCCTTTGTTTCTTGTTGTTCATTTTTATGCCTTGTGGCACATTGTGTGGCGGAGCAGGGAGGTACTACTGCAGTTGTACAAGGCCTTGGTGAAACCACACCTGGAGTATTGTGTGCAGTTTTCCTCCCCTAATCTGAGGAAAGACATTCTTGCCATAGAGGGAGTACAAAGAAGGTTCACCAGATTGATTCCTGGGATGGCAGGACTTTCATATGATGAAAGACTGGATCGACTAGGCTTATACTTGTTGGAATTTAGAAGATTGAGGGGGGATCTTATTGAAACGTATAAAATCCTAAAGGGATTGGACAGGCTAGATGCAGGAAGATTGTTCCCGATGTTGGGGAAGTCCAGAACGAGGGGTCACAGTTTGAGGATAAAGGAGAAGCCTTTTAGGACTGAGATTAGGAAAAACTTCTTCACATAGAGAGTGGTGAATCTGTGGAATTCTCTGCCACAGGAAACAGTTGAGGCCAGTTCATTGGCTATACTTAAGAGGGAGTTAGATAAGGCCCCTGTGGCTAAAGGGATCGGGGGTATGGAGGGAAGTCAAGTACAGGGTTCTGAGTTGGATGATCAGCCATGATCATACTGGATGGCGGTGCAGGCTCGAAGGGCCGAATGGCCTACTCCTGCACCTATTTTCTATGTTTCTATGTTTCTATTCCTGGCATTTCCATAGCACTTGACTATTTTTTTAAATGAGATGAGTCGCCAATATGACGCTCAACCCAGCACGGATGGAAAGCATGCAAGGAGCCGGCCAGAACCGACCAGATTCGAACAGATTCGAACTAAGGACCATTCACCTCGAAGTCCATTGCTGATGCTACTAAATCACTGGCCGGCATCCATTGATGTATCATTCCATGTTGTGTGTGTGTATGTTGATTTATTTAACATGTATTGAAATATTTTCATGAACTCATGAAAAAGTGCCTTCCCAAACATTGCTAATACTTCAAAGTTCGCAGGGTCAGGGAAAATGGTTTCTTTGCCACCAATTGGTGAATACCTGTGATATGATGTGATCACTGGCAGAAACAAATAGCAAGAACTGTTTGAATTCTCAGAGTATCTTTTCATGACCATAAGATACACCAAAGAACTTCACAAACAGTGAAGCATTTTTTGAAGTGTAGCTAGAATTACAATATAGGAACTAGAGTTCAGAGAAGAGAGTAATGCATCAAATGGATCAACAAATACTAATAGCTATGGATATCTCCTAGTTGTTAATAGGATTCACAGGCCAGTGGGAGCACAGTCTTAACCAAATAAATATGGGAACAAATAAAACGCAAGGAGTGGAAATGAAATTCAAGAGTTAGTATTCTCATGTTTTTGAATTCTAATCCCACTTAGAGTGAAACAATTTATCTCTGTTGCTGATTTTACTACCTATCTTTATCATCTAACTTAGAAATGTTGTTCTTGCAGAATTCACTGAAATCAAAACACTGATATATTTATGCCTTATAGCATAGCACTCATGCTTGTAAAATTATAATTTAATTTCCCAGTTGCTTTATGATAAGAGAATGCTGTGTGGCTTGACATTTTTTTTATATAGTCCAACAGAAGATAGAAGCCTGATTGCAGCAGTAACAGCTCTGCATTATTCATAGTTCTGTCACATTTGCCAAGAGTAGTGCAGCCCTGGGAGATTATATCAGTTGTTCTGTGATTTGTTCTATGCCTATCCATTATTTATATCACAGGGCCTTTGAGAAATCGCAGGGGGTGTAAGTTACACGCACGACATTGGTTGAAGTGCTGCGACATTGCTATGAATGCCATCCATCACAACACTTGAATCTTATTACCATGGATGTCACAAGGACTACTTATGACAGGCACTATGCATTCGCTCTGAATTTTAAAAGTACAGTCTGGTCTCTGTGGCTTAAGGTCCACAACTGGGAAAGGATAGGATTACATCAAGAATGGTATGAAATGGGGAAAGGCTGTTTGCATATTTCCAGACTCCCAGACTCATTGAGCACCAATCTGTTTGTAGCAGGAACTTCCTGTTTAATTAGACAGAGGCTACATGATAATTTCATGATGAAAGATGAGAAGTTGTGTATCACTTCTCAACGTCTACATCTTAGCCTGTGTTGCCAGTAATGTCCTGCCATGCATATCTTTATGGAACCCTTGTCATCAATAATTTCAGAATACAGATAAATCATTCCAGGAAAGTTGTGTCCCAGACTGCATTTCAATTGCACCTCCTATCTCCCCTAACTGTAAACCTCTGGAACCTGATATTATAATCCAGCTCAGTGTAGCTGCACACCAGAAATCGGAAAACTATGAAATTGTGAAGTTAGAAAGTTGAGAAAAGGGAACAAAATATAGATTAGAACACCCTTCTAAAGAAGAGCAATAGTACAATATACTCTGGAGTCATGTAGGTGCTGATGGATTGTGGAAGCTTCTTTGCTCCCTGGGAAATCAAAATAGCACTCAAGTCCTGTCACAAGATGGAGACATAACCCTTCAGGTGATAATTGTAATCCAAGACGCTCAGAGAGAAGAATATATCTTGATTTGCCCTTCAACGGGCAATCACGTTTCTCCTGCCGAGGTGTATGAAGATGCTGGTAGTTTTCCCTGCGATTTTATACTTGCCCTTTCTGTGATACATTGCAGTGCAGTGAGTGAAACACAACTCGTATATCATCATGCACAGAGTTTGTGAAAGTTGAGTGCCCAATCAATTTGCAATGCCTGTACTTATAGTGTCAAATTTATGTAAATTTTTGGGAAGCCTTGTATATCTTGTTTCTACCCTCAAACATGAGCAAGGGTTGAAGCTTCCCAGGTTTGCTATTGTGCCCGCTTGCCTTCAGCAAGACTTAAAACCAGTTCTTCTACCCACTTGGCTCTTGGGTGTCAGAACTTTAAGAAAATAAAAAGAGTTAACCTGTCAACAAAAATTAAGGCACCCAGAAATTCATTCCACATTGATAGCACTGAGTGCTCTGTTTAGCAGCACAGGTGCTTTCTACGTTGTTTCTAAGTCCTCTTGGGGTGGACTATTGACCTCACAATCTACCTCCTTATGGCCTACACTTATTGACTGCCTGTACTGTATTTGCTCCGTCCTACCTCAATGCACTGTATGTCGATGGTATACAAGGCAAAGTTTTTCACTCTACCTCAGAACATGTGACAATAATAAACTTACTGTAAGTTCATTCAATAAAAGACACCAGGATTAGAAACAGTTACTACTCCTCAATTATTAGGTTCTCGAACCAAAGGTGATATTACACTTGCCCCATCACTGAAATCTTCCCACAACTTATTTACTCACTTTCACGGACTCTTCATCTCATGTTTTTGGCATTTATTGTTTATTTGTTTATTATTATTATTTCTTCCTTTTTGTATTCGCACAGTTTGATGTCTTTTGCACACTGGTTGAGCGCACAAGTAGGTGTTGTCTTTCACTGATTCAATTATACATTTATTGAGTATGCCCACGAGAAAATGAACTTCGGTGTTGTATATGGGGACGTATAGGTACCTTGATAATAAATTTACTTTAAACTTTGAACTCTGCATTTTGGAAGCAGAGTACAAAATGCCAATAACATGGCAGATAGTTGAAGACCCTTTAGGGTGTGGTGATTTAAATCTAGAAACCCACTTATATGATTTCCTCTTAACAAGAGGAACAGACATAGGGAATGGTAGTTTAATAGTAAGGTACTAGTTGAGTGGATAGTGTATCATTAATCCCAAATGCACAAGTCCAAATCTTGTCATGGTGATTGAGCAATCCCAATTCATGTCAAATCATTAAAAAAGAGGATCATCTCAATATCTGTGACAAACTTGTCTCATTCACTAATTTATGGTGATATGGGACTCAAGGCATGTCCAGATATAATTAAGCATTGAAATCTGGAGGTTGATGAGTCACAGAGGCATATAGTTTGGAAGCAAGCCTAACAACTCATCAAGTCCAGCCCAATCATCAAGCAACCATTTACACTAAACATTCAATAATTCCATCTATTATCTCCACATCCGTCTTCCAGATTTGATCACCCACCTACACACTCAGGGCAATTTGCAGTGGCCAACTAAATTATTTAAGATGTGGGAGGAGATTGGTACACCCAAAGGGAACACAGGTAGTCACAGGGAGGACATGTAAATTCTACACCGGCTGCACTGGAGGCCGGATTTGAACCTGGGGCTGTGGAATGAACAGGCTGTAGATCCACTCACTGAGCTGTTGTGTACCCTCACTGTGTCTATGTCTGCGTTACTCATCCCTGGCACACAGGAATATCATCCAACACTGACATTGTAAATATGATCTGTGAGAGGGAGGTGAGTCAGCTGTTCCGGAGGCAGAAGACCAGGGAAGCGCCGAGGCCCAGACGGCATGTCGCCCTCTTGCCTGAAGACCTGCGCTGATCAGCAGGCCCCCATCTACACACGGATCTTCAATAGATCACTGGAGTTGCGTGAAGTCCCTCATTGCTTCAAGTGCCCCATTATCATTCCAGTCCCTAAGAAACCCACTATCAAGGAACTAAATGACTACAGGCCTGTTGCCTTGACATCTGTGGTCATGAAGTCCTTTGAGAGACTAGTGTTGGCTCACCTGAAGGACATCACAGGCCCCCTGCTGGACCCCTGCAGTTTGCTTATCGGGCAAATAGGTCAGTGGATGATGCAGTCAACATGGGACTGCATTACATACTACAACACCTCGACAACCCAGGAACTTCTGCGAGGGTCCTGTTTGTTGACTTCGGCTTGGCGTTCAACACCATTGTCCCAGAAATCCTCCACTCCAAGCTCACCCAGCTCACTGTCTCCTCTGCCATTTGTCAGTGGATCACAAGCTTCCTGACTGACAGGGTGCAGCAAGTGTGGCTGGGGAGCATCACTTCTAGCACCCGGACAATCAGGACCGGTGCCCCCCAGGGATGTGTGCTCTCTCCACTGCTCTCCTCCCTTTACACTAATGACTGCACCTCACCGGATCCATCTGTAAAACTTCTGAAGTTTGCAGACGACACAACTGTCATTGGCCTTATCTGAGATGGTGATGAGTCTGCATACAGACGGGTGGTGGAACGGCTGGCCCTCTGGTGTGGTCAGAACAATCTGGAGCTAAATATGCTCAAGACTGTGGACATGACAGTGGACTTCAGGAGGAGCCCCCCAATACTCCCCCCACTCACTATACTCAACAGTATTGTGTCTGCTGTGGAGACCTTCAGGTTTCTGGGTGTCACAATCTCCCAGGACCTGAAGTGTTCACCCAACGCAGACACTCTTATCAAAAAGGCTCAGCAGAGGTTCTATTTCCTACGTCAACTCAGGAAGTACAACCTGCCTCAGGAGTTGCTGATTCAATTCTATTCAGGAATAATCCAGTCTGTTCTCTGTTCATCCATCACTGTCTGGTTTGGATCAGCTACCAAACAAGACAAGAATAGACTCCAAAGAACCATCAGGGCTGCGGAAAGGATTATTGGTGTGAAACTGCTCTCGATCCAGGACTTATATGCATCTACAGTCAGGAAGCCAGCAAGCAGCATCATTGTAGACCCATCACACCCTGGACATCACCTGTTCCAACTCCTTCCTTCTGGTAGGCACTTTAGATCACTGTATGCCAGGACAAATAGGTACAAGAACAGTTTCTTTCCGTATGCCATCAGTCTTATGAACACATGAATTTTAGTCTATTATAAACCAAGTCCACCTGTACATACACTGGTATACCTCATTGTATATAGTTCACGATTATTTGCACTATTGTTTTGTTTGCTTTTTGATTCGGTACAGCGAGAGCTCAGGGAAACCGGCATCAAATTCCCTGTATGTGTCCACATACTTGGCGATAATAAAGGATTCTGATTCTGAAATAAACTTGATACATACAGTTAAGACACTTCATTGCAAGCACCTGTTTGGTGGCACAGGTAGTCCTAATTTTTACGAAATTAAAAAAAAACATTCTGGTGTTCTTAGCTTGTTATCCATATATGGTGGTATTAAAACTACAAATTTGGCACTTCCCACAGCTGATTCTGCTTGGTTTTCTGACAGGTTCCAGATAACTTTCAAACAGTCGAGTCACAAGAGACTGTAGATACTGGAATCTTGAACAGCAAACAAGAAAATGGAGGGACTCAGCGAGTTAGGCAACATCCACAGAGGCAAATATGCCATCATTGCTTTGGGTTGAGACTCTTTATTGATCCAGGTGAAGAGGCTTGAACCAGAATTTTGACTGTCCATTTTCCCCCACTGCTGCTGCCTAATTCTGAGTTCTTCCAGCTCCTTGGTTGAATTTCTGAAGTGGTTGGGCTGTGTCGATGATCCACTGATATCATGGAATAATTTTGCCCAAAATAAAGGTCTAACAAAAGGCTAGAGTGATTCTTTCTTACAGAACACTCAAATTTTAAATGCAATGGAGTGGTATCAACATTTTTAAGTAGTTGTAATTCCATTTCAAATCAGTACCAAACTGCAATGCATTTAAAGGACATTATTCTTAGTATTAGTACATTTTATGGCTATCAATCATTATTTTTGAATATATTATTCATTTTTTTAAATGTTATTTTTATTTGGATAAGGAATTCACAATTATCATGTACTTTTTTCACACATATAACCTTTTCCATTTTTTTATATGTATAAAACTACAATTATTTATACATTCTTAAGTACACATTGAGATGATATAAAAGGAAAATAAACATTTAAATAGATAATTATGTACTGTGGTAAATCTAACCTATTAGGCTAAGTAATGAAATTAGTTGTTAAGAAAAATGGTAATAATAGTTTCCATACAACCCTTCTGGACCATTTCCACTGGTCCAAAATGTTGCATACAAGCCTATATACCAACCATTGTAGGTGTTTATATCCCTATTTGTTCGTGCTTGTTCCTGCCCGCAGACATAATTATCCAATTCCTATGTACTTATTTTAAGAATATATGGTCCTCTATGAGGAGTAACTTGCACTATTCTTGGCAATAGTAATTTCTGCTTTTGAGAATATTACCCATTAATTTTAAGGATATCAAGTGTTAGTTTTGGAGATATAAATTGCTGCTTTGTTGATATCAATCATTTTCTTCAGTCCAGTTTTTACTGTTCTTTAGAATATCAATCACTCTAATGTTTTGAGGTATGAATCAGTATTTTCTTAGGATAACAATTGTTCCTATTTCCCTCCAGGCCTTAATTACCTGTGAGATTGTCAGCCTGAAAATAGATTGGTGTATATATATATCTCTTGTCCATAATGCTGGAACAATGATTTTCTGCTGAGCCAGTAAATGTGCTGATGTACCTTGCCTGAGGCAGATTGTCCCCACAGCAGCAGAAACTCAGTGAAATGACAATTATATTGAAAATGCCAAAAAAAAATACAAATAATGGTCAGAAAATTGGTCACAACACAAAGGCACTGATCAGTTCTTGGTTAGCTCTCCCTGACCATGCCTTGGGTGGGGGGGCTGTGATCAAGGGGGAGACGATAGATGAAAGTAATTAAATAATAATCACCAGACCATTTCAGGAAAATTCCTCTGCAATTCCTTATGGTTAACAAAAGATGCACCAGAAATTTACACATCTGCAACATTATAGCATGCACGTTAGATCCTGTAAAACATTGAACGAATGTCTATTAGGTCAATGACAATTTAACTCTTTCTGAAACTTGTAGCATGTGAAGTCAGTTGACATCTGTAGCCGGATTCTTTCTTAACTCAGGTTTACTGTTTATATGTAAATTTAATGTATTTTGGAATCCCAAGGAATATAGTGTGTCTGGACATGTCTGTACATGAATGAATGAAGAAACAACGAGTAACCATTAAAATACAAATGTCTGTCTGGATTCAGGCTTAGTAAAAACTTTAATGCAATTTGTAAGCCCAAGGAATGTTGTACCGAAAATCACAACCAGTGCCTTGGATCCAGGGGTGGTTTCACGAATGAGCCACAATTTCGAGTTCTCCTAAAAACAACAACCAAGTGGTGAAGAAATTGTGAGCCTAGAAATCCTGTTGACTTGCTATGTAGTATTTTGTGTAAGTTTACTCGTGCTTTCTATTTTATGATAATAAATTAAGCTTAAGTTACTTCATCGTGTTTGTATGCTTATTGTCACATCTCCAGGGCACTCAGAATGTTAGGTCTGATTAACTCGGCCCATTACACTTTGGTGCTGGAGCAGGGTTTAGGAAAATGTGGAGGTAAACAAGCAAGTCGACCGATACTGTACCTGAGACTTATTCAGATCCCCGGATGGATGTATAACTCTTGAGGTTTTGGATTGCTGGCTAATGTTCTGAGTAAATAGGGTCCTCCCAGAAGCTGGGAGAAGGTATTTGCTGAATTGTCTGATGTTAAGCTTCCCTGTGTAATATCACAATGCCTTAAGCATATAGCTTTTTCTGCTAAGAGTGATTCTCTGCATCAATTTGGGTGGATTTTTATGACTGCATTGTGGCAGTTGAGTGTTGAAAAAGCGGAACTCTGCGAGGAAAACAAATAACTGCACTGTGAGTTGGCCTCTTTGGCTCCTCATAACACTACTTTTGGCCTCTTTGGCTCCTCAAAAGTCCAATCTATGGTCCTGCAGGAGTATTGGGACCCGGATACTTGGGATAGGGATATCTGGTACGATGATGATCTGGATGGGGTCGAAAACAATAACATTGAGGTGTGCCCCCTCCGTCATGTAAAAGTTTAAAAGGGAAACACCAGGACGATGGAGCTGATGAACAAAATAAATCTCTAGCCCTTGACCCGACCACCATCTTGACCACTACCCATAACTACACGACCGCCGAGTTGCAGGATTTAGCCCAAGTGCTGCGCCAGTGGCCAGGGAATTCCTTGCCCAACTGGCTCACCTACCTATGGGATTTAGGAACTTCCCAACTATTTTCTTTGATATGCATGAACTGACTCAGTTCGGGCCATTAATGATGAGCCCATTGGTCCAGGCTGAATAGCCGGCGGGTCAGGCTGACAGAGATGAACGCGCCCTACGGGCAGTGCTCATATAAGCTAACCATACTTGCTACCCTGCCCCTTTGGATTCAGATGTCTCTCCTTGTCCCTGGAAAACCTCTCGGAGGCTATTTCACACCTACACGATATGGTAACACGATCTGCCATTAAAAATAATAGTCCCTTTAAAGGTCCTGAGACTGTCTCCTTTTCCTCTGGTATGCACACCCGATTGTTGGAATGGAGACCCTCATGGTGCAGGGGCATTTTAGAGCCAGCTGAGGGTTGGACTGTTACAGAGACTAGCAGTCTATTGGCCCAATTTGAAAGGTCACATGTAGGTCGGGAATGGGTACAGGTTAAGGCCGCTTATAAATCCCGGCAGCAGCAGGAACAACCTGGGCACATGATGGATGGAACTAGAAGCACCTCAGAGCAGCCAACAACTGTGCCCCAGGGGTTGGTATCTTCCATCTTAGTAGAAAGAAAATGTTTCTGTCCCTGCTGGAGGCAGGGGTGGATAATGAAACAATTAACTGTGCACCTACTGGTGTTCTTTATGTGTTATACTGAAAGCATTGTGACCCAGGTGGGTTGCTTTCTGTAGACCAGACAGAGGGACCGGTCACCCATTCGAGTCCTACACTGGAATGTAATTGTAATCTCAAAAAGTAGGACCTTCCTCGGTTATATCCAGACTTGGGTGAATTGGACACTGGATGGCAGGTTACTCAGCCTGTCGCCTGGGGGTATGGCCAGGGCTCCAGGACCACTAAAAGGGCAACTCATACTCCCAGCATCCCAGAGGGAGACCTGAGGCCATACGTACCTATTATCTGGTGGACACTGGGTCTGAGATTACCTTGTTAGATTGGAATCCAGATTTGTATACAGGGGAGCAAGTGTGTATTCAAGGATATGGGGAATCAGATGCAGATCAGTATGAACTTGATCTGTACCCGTGCTTGTCTCCCAGCTACCTGAAAAATTTTGTGAATTGAGTTGTTCATGGGAACATCTATCATGACACCCTTTGGCAAACTTGCTTTTGGTATTACAAAGGCATCCATTCTGGTTGGAAAGGCAAGATGGGAGCTTGTCTTTATACCCCTGTCATAGCAAATAGAAATTACGAAGCAAGACAGTCAAGTCCTTCTGAAACCTGGGGGCATTTTTATCCTGCTTCATTCCATTATAATGGTCTTGTTTGGCCACTTCAGAAACCTGATGGTTCATGGTGTATGACCATTGATTATTGCTAGTTAAATCGGTTTGCCCTGCTGCTGGCCACAGCTGTTCCGGATGTTGTGATCCAGATTGAGGACTTTTCTAGTTATAATCCTGTCATTAATTTGGCAATCGCTTTCTTCTTCATCCTTGTTACTTTTACATGGCATGGCCTTCAGTACATGTTGACACAGCTTCCATAGGGATAGGTCCATAGTCCTACTATTAGCCATAGTTTGGTGGCACGGGGATGTGTCCTATTCCCATGCATTAAAGTACCTCACTATATAAGTGATGTTCAAGTGTAGGGCTCCTCTGAAGAGGAGGTTTCTAAAGCTCTTAATGTTTTTATTAATCACATGTGATCGACCAGATAGGAACTTAACTCTGATAAAGTACAGACCAAGAGCTACAACATCATTTTCTGGGAATACAATGGACTAAGGACGATAGGAGAATTCCCAATAAGGTCAGAAATAAGATCCTATACAGAGCACCCCCTACGTCAAAACAAGAAGCCCAACGCTTTGTTGGCCTTCCGGGATACTGGCAGTACCACATACCCCATTTGACTATACTACTCAACCTTTGTATGCAGTGATCAGAAAGAGATTTAATTTTGTATGGGACCCCTCACAACCATCAGCTTTTGAGGCTTCGACAGAGACCACCACCACTGCCTTACCCCTGCCTCCTCAGCGAGAGGGCTCTCCTTTGAAATTCAAGTTTCTATTGAAGATGATGTGGTTGTCTGCAGCCTGTAGCAGAATAATGCAGGGAAGAATACACCAATTAGTCCGTGAGCCAGGGGGGTTGGTCGATACCATCTGAGGGGAATAATGCCCATAGTGATTTTTGACAAGGTATACATATCTAGAGTTAGAAAATTTGTGATAGCATTGCACCAGTGGTAGCTTTATCATAATCATAATAATTGTCATAATTTTGATTAATTATGATTAATAATTTTCCAAGTCTTCCATGTGTCTTCCACATCTCCAACTAAACTTTCCACACTCTCTGAGATGGATGCCTGGTTCTCACAGTCTGCCAGTCTATACATGTCAGTACACCTGAGGCCATTTGCAACACACATACATCTTAGGAGTGAACATTTTTTTTGGACAGTTACAGGCCAGTAGATCCAGGATGGCATCGGGTGCTGGCTGGCCTTCCATCTAGTGCACCACCAACTGTTCGGCTTCCTCTTCGCTCTCCATCTTCCATCCTCTGCCAACAGGGCTTGGCACTTGTGGGTTCTTCTCCAAATATCTTCTCCTATACCAACCTGGTAGTTGGGTTGCTGTGCATGTTTTGTTCAGCAGTCCTTGCATGGTGGGAGTTGATGACTTTCGATTTCATCTTTTTTGGCACAGAAAAGGTGATACCTGAGCTCAATAACCTTGGTGGTTGATGCTTTTGGGGCATACAGGAAACATGTAAATGCCTCTAGTTTGTCCATCAGTTCTGGGGAGAGGTCCCATTCCTGACCCAACTCTAAGAATATGTCCTGAGTTTCCCTGTTGCTGGTCAGAAGTTTTAGGGCACTTGTCTTCCCTTTGCCTGCACAAGTGCTTACAGTGGCACATACTATATATGCATACAACCCGATGAGAGTCCTACAAACCTCTATGCCAACAGTGGCAGCAACCTTCCTGGTGTCTACAAGCCCTGTACGGGTCTAGTGCCACACTTCTGGAACAATGGGGCCTCAATCTTGTCACAAAATGCTAAAGACATGATAAAGACACCTGTATCTTCTGAGCAGATCACTACAGATTGGTATCCTTCTCTTGTGGCATGGGCAGCATGGAGAAATAGACGGCCATCTGCTTCTTCTTGTTGACACTGAAGAGCTGACACCTCCTCAATATCTTGAGATGTGATTCTGTAACATTTATCATACACAGTTGCATACAGAATCTTCTCCTGTAGCTTTGCTCTGTACTCCGCCTTCCTCCATTCATGGACTATGAAGCTAATGAGACTATTTTTGTAACTGACTTTGGTCAGGAACCTCCACTGCCTCACCATCTGTGTGCCTGTGATACCTTGCAACTCATGACCAGTCTCTTCACCCCATAGAGATCTTTCACCGTTCTTGATAGTGTTCTCCTTTTATGTGTCGACCACAACATCTATTCTGCTACTCTGACTGCCTTCCCTCAGAGCCATACCCAAAATTGTTGTGGCAACATCTCTGAAAGTAACTTGATTACCTTTCACTCTTTGGACCAAGTTCATTCCATCAACCAATGTAGCAGAGTTTTCTGGGAGTTGCTCTTCTACTGCTACATTTTTCTGCAAGGTTGTGGTTAAAGTAGCTTTATTTGTTTTTCACAGCGATCCTTCTGGTGTGGACAGGGCCCAGGGCAATGGTCCAAGGGGATGAGAAAGGATATCCTCCATACATAGACTGCGCCCTTGTGCCGTCACTATGATGCGTCTAAACAAATACCTGTCTGCTTTCAAGATGATCGCCCTCCCATTTGATTTCACTTCTCTTTTCTTACACATATCACTGAATGTTTTCAGCTTGTTGGTTTTCATTGGGTCATGGAATTTCTTTGCTGGTGGGTCTTCCTCTAGTCTCTCATCCTTGAAGGTTGCATTGCATTGCTCGCCAATCTCATATGCCTTCATCAGGTTGGAGGCAATGTCCTTGGGGGCTGCCTTTGCCGTCGAGATGCTAATGAGGTCCCGCTTCTCTGCAAGTGGGTTGACCCATTCATGTATGAGGCTAACCACTGCTGAAATTGCCTCCTCATCTTTCTGGATTCTTGGCCGTTGTAGCTCCACATGATAAAGCTCTGATTTGTAGCCTTGCACCATCTCCCTTAGCTTCCCAGGAATGCACTGTGGTGCTCAGCTGTTATGTGGTAATGCTTGATAACTCCAGCATTCAGGCTGAACCGTGATGTGCCTCCAGGAGTCTGTGTGTCTTTGTTCACTGTGGCTTCAATAGCCTGGTCCACAGGGATCTGCCCGAAGGGGTTGTTACTTGACAGCTGCACTGAGAATTGGTCTGTCTTGAAGGCCTCATACACAGAAGGATTCTTGTCTGGGAGGTTCATCATCTGAGCAAAGTAAGAGGACAGGTACCTGGCATAATTCATCTTATCATGGGCAAAGCACCATGGGATCACAGAAAGCTACCACCGCTGCAATGCTATCACATATTTTCTAGCACTAGGGGTGTATACCTTACCAAAAATCACTATAAGAATTATTCCCCCCAGATGGCACCGGTGGCTCAAATTTGGGGTCCTAACGTACGGACCATATAGGTTTCTGGTCCTGAAAGTTTCCTGACACTGCTACCAGATACACTGCATTTGAGAAATAACCTCTTGCATGCTACTTCTTGCATGAAACACAGACAGGGGTTTCCCTCATCTCTCTCGGCCCTGACCTCCCCATTATGGAATGGGTGCTTTCTGACACACTCATCCAGAAGTGAGGGTGTGCACAACAGAGTTCAATTGTTAAGTGGAAATGATATATTTCTGAACGAGCATCAAAGGGACTGGACGGAATTAATAAAATACATGGACTGGTAGTTGAATCCCCTTAGGCTATGTTACCTATGCCTGAAGCTACTCCAGTCAAAGCCTTGCCTGTTCTGTGGAATGTTCTCTTTGATATTCTGCTCAGCAGCAGTAGCCTGGTTTACCGACAGCTCTGTGATATGGAAGTATGGCCGTCGTTGTTGGAAGGCTACTGCCTTTAACCCTCTCATCAAACTGGTTCTGAAGAAGGGAGGCTCTGACGGGTCGAGTCAACATGCAGAGCTCGGAGTAGTACAGGCTGTCATTATGTATGAAACCGAGGAGGCCCATAGTTTACCTTGTGCTGTTGCTAATGGACTTGCTCTCTGGTTGCCTTGTTGGAACCAGCGGTCTTATACTGTTGTGGGGCATCCCTTAAGGGGAGTGTAGTTGTAGAAGGACAATTGGAGCTGATCATTGAACGTTACTGCTACAGTTTACTACGTCAACACCCATTTGAGAGTTGATTCGCCAATAATCAGATTTAACAACATTGCTGACAAACTCACTTGCGTTGACATAGTGACATGAAGGACATTTAGCCCTCAGTCTCAAATACCATTATTGCCACTTGCTTGAAGGTCCATGAATCTTTTGGTCATTTGGAAATACAGGATACCATGGAGTGGTCTAGGCAGCAGGGATTATTCCTTTCCAATGATATAGCTCATACAGTGATCGAGAATTGTAGACTATGTTTAGAAATTTTAAGAGCCGACAGCTTTTAAAAAAACCCTTGGCTACCATTCGCCGTCTGTGTGCCCCTGCTCAGATTTGGCAAATAGATTATGTCAGAAGCCTTCCTTTACAGAAGTGATTCCTGAACTTACTCACTATAGTAGACATTGATTCCGGTCTTTTGATGGCAATCCCTACTGTTAAAGCTAATCAGGATGGTACCCTTCAAAGATTAGAATATCTCGTTTCTGTATATGGTGATCTTCTTGAAATTCAATCCAAACACCTCTTTCACTTTTTGGGTTTCAGGTTACAAGAGTGGGCTGTCACTAACAGTGTATGTTGGGTCTTCCACGTCACCTATTATCCTCAGGCAGTTGGCCTGATTGAGTGAATGAGTGGCCTATTGTCATTGTTGTTTCATATGGCAAGTGTATTTCTCTTCACACTTCTAATTGGCTTTTGTCAAGCCACTCCTCCAGCTCATGGCCGCATTGATGGACCACCGCAAAGTGATCTTGGATCTTGGTGAGAGGGCGTGTTTGGGCCAGGTGGAGGGTATCCTGGATTGGGGCATCCCAGGGGAAAGCTGTGCTTTGTTCGGTGCCCCATCAGTGTAGTACTTGCGCTGCTTTGGCAAGTCAACTTCTGAGTCTATTTGCATTTGTCCGTTTTTTCTGGTAGCTGTAGTAAAACCCGGGAGGAGCAAGGTGGCCTATTAAACCAGAAAATTTGTTTACTTATTCCTGTTCATACCTTATCTGGATGTTTACCTATCCTTCCCTGTGCTTTGTTTAATTTGTACAACTACCCCTTGAAAGGAAGTACTTACTTTTTGTTAATGACAGGGCAATTTATTCCTTTTGTTCCTGATGGCACAACTGAATGTGCTGATAAAGAGCTGATTCAGTTCTGCAAAGGGGGTAAAGTATGGGTGACAGACTCATCCTCCTGTCCAGTGGAGGGTGAGATTATTATCGATGGACGAGGAAGTGCGTACTGCGCGATATTATGAGGACAGAACCATCCTGCATGTGTGGACTAAGAGAGGATGAAAACATTTTGAACTATCTCTCCCCTTCTGTTTTTAAAGGTTCCTGCTGGAGCCTTTGTTTTGTTTTAACGCTAGCCTTGTGTTTTGTTGGTTGTTGGGCTTCTGTTGAGACACGACAAGCCTCTGATAAACTTGCGATTTATGAAAATTATTATTATTCCTCTGGGGAAAGGTATACATTATGTGATATGTGCTAATTTGTCCTATAAATGGGAGGGAATGTTGTAACCCTAGAGTGACTGGCCTCATACAACTTTCCTTTTGTGAAACAAGTGCCAAATTGTTTGTAATTTGTCTCTTGCATTTCTGATCACAATTCATGTTTGTGAATCTTACTCATTCTGTTTGAATTGTAGACAAGACATTGCTAAAGCCCCTCCCTCAACGATCCAAAGGATACAGACATGTATATTTTAGTGTGAATGTTGAGGAATATCCTTGGATCTGTATAATTTCTTATATTCTAATAATCGTGATAATAGTACTTTTAATCATCCTAAGGATATTGATATGTATTCTTTGTTTCAAGCAGAAGGAAGAGTTCTATGTGTCTCTAACCTGACAGACATTCAAAGGGTGGATTGTAGCATGCATATTAGGCTTTGTAAAATATTGAATGAATGAACGTCTTTCAGGTTAATGACACCTTAACTCTTTCTGAAACTCACAGTATGTAAAGTCGTTAATGTCTGCAGAATGTTTGTTGATAGCTAGTTTCTTCCTTAACTTGGACAGTCATAGACCGGCTGCAGGAAAAGCTACCATGGATGGGAATGAAAGCACAGGGACAGTGGAAGCTCCAATCTTCAGCATACCTGATCTTCCTCCTATGCTTTGAGTCCAATGTAACGAGTGCCAGCCATATCTCAATGTGATGTATGACTGATCAGTTTGTGAGACATCACGTCTTGCACTGAGGTATACAACAAAGAGATGCTGCAGGCATTGAGGGAATGTAAAATGCTACTTCTGCATATGTACTGAGCTATTAAAAGTAAGTCTGATTTAGGTTTGACCTGCTGTGCGCAAAAGATAATAAATTAAACATTGATGACATATCAGGGACATTTTAATTCAAATCTAGCTTTGCCCATCTGGTGCAGGTTTTGCCTCTCATTTACAGTCACCTGAATGCACTAATTTAGTTCAGTAATCCTGGAAATGGCCACTGTGTGATTATGTCATTAACTACATGACTGACTTCAAGCAAATGTCAACGACACAGTGAGGTATAGCTCATAAAAATCCCCAAGCCCAATTTCCCAGTAGGTGCAAATTGAACTGATTTGTACAGAAAAAGACACATGCCAATTTTGCTTTCAAAGAATACATTGATCAAAAAAAAACTGCAGAGTTTGCAAATCTGAAATAAAAGCTGAAAATGCTAGAAATAGCAAGTCAAACAGTACATGCAAAAAGAGAAACAGTTAATCTTTTTGGCTGAAGCCCCTTCTTCAGAATTAGGAAAATAGCACAAAAAAACATTTGTTTTAAGTTGTGAAAACATCTTTCTGTGGGTGGGGGAAGAACGATCTGGACAAAGGGATAACATGAAGCTAAGACTGGTCAGGGTGAGGATCACAAGTGAACTCAAGTGCAGGAATCACAGTGACCAGCAATTCAAACAAAGTTTAAGATTTATTATATACATTAACTAGAAAAACTCGCAGGAGCTCAGGCAAACGATGCAGAGTCTATATGAACAGAAATCACCGACGATACACAGAAGAACTCGGTCTGAATTTCACTTGACAAGGAACCACAACAACCCAACAAAGAGGGGTTGGCATGCACCCTGGAGCATGGAGGAGTTCCAGACACTGACATTACCATGCTAATTCGAATCAGAATCAGAATCAGGTTTACTGTATTATCTCCAGCATGTGTCTTGAAATTTGTTAACTTAGCAACAGCAGTTCAATGCAATACATAATATAGGAGGAAAATAAAGAGTAAAAATAAATAAATAAATTACAGTATATGTATATTGAGTAGATTAAAAATTATGCAAAAACAAAAATAATACATATTAAAAAAGTGAGGTAGCGTTCATGGGTTCGATGTCCATTTAGGATTTGGATGGCAGAGGGGAGAAGCTGTTCCTAAATTAACCCAAACTGAGTACAAGCAATGAAAGCAAAGAGTTTAACAATCCCCATGATCCCAAATAAGACACCTGCAGAACATCGTGAAAAAGCAGAGCTAGTGCAAAGACAAACAATTGGATATCAAAGCGAAATAATCCAAGGACAATGCAAACCCACAAGGAGAAATAGAGTGAAAAAACAGTCCACATACTAACTGACAAAAAATCTTCTTTTTTACAAAACGATCCCTGGTTGTGACAAGTAGTGGTTGGTGCTGCAGGTAATAGCTGTAATTGCAGAGTGTGAATGCATACAAACAAGTTAAGATGTTGCAAAGTGAGAGGCTGTCTGACGTGCTCAGCAGGTCACATTGTGTTAATGGTCAGAGAAAAACTGAGTCAGTGTTGTAGATATGACCATTGCAAAGCACGGGCTGATCATTTTTGAAGATATCACTGCAGCTTGGACTGAAGTAGACAACAGAGATGCTGTATTCACTGAGGAAATGATCAAGTTCTGCTTCCTTAAGTAAGTCTGATTTAGGTTTGACCTGGTGTAGTTGTAGTAGTAGGAGCAGTCGATCCCAGGGGATCATGGGTTTGTATCTCTGGTGGACTGTGTCCTCTCCAGGGCACAAGCCTGGGCGGGAAGATTTGAAGAACCAGCTGTTGCCCATGCAGCAGGTTTCCCCTCTCCACGTCACCGATGTAGTCCAAGGGAAGGGCAAGCGCTGATACAGCTTGGCACAGAGGTTGCCAGAGTGAAGTTGCAAACAACATCAAACTGCCTTAGGGACCCCAGTTCCGCATTTCTTCCTTGGTGGATATGGCTGCAAGACAGCGTAGGTTTAAAATCAGAGTTTTCCTTTTCCTAGGCGGGCTGCCGTCCAAGGCTGACGAGCTCCACCTGCCTGAAGCAACTGGTTTTGAGGTGCCAGTGCCTTTGCCCCTTCTCTTGTCAGTAGAAATAGTTCCGCCGGGCCTAGTAGCTAAGCCTCATGTGAAGGCCAAGAGTTGGACTTGGTTGTCAGAGGCTGTTAGTGACACACGCCATTTGGAGCACCTTATAGGTAGTGGGAGCTTATCCCCACTACCACCCCTGGCTATGACAACCTTAGGAACCGCTGTACATATGGCTAATGACTCAATTAGCCATTGATGTTACCTCTGGGGACCTTTAATTCAAGTCTAACTTTGCCCATCTGGTAGGAACACCAAGTGCCACAGAACTTGCCAGTTCTGATCCAAGCAGCGAAAGCAAGCTGCCAAAAGTTATAAAATTTGATGCTGATTCCAGTAGATGGAAGATCGTGAATTGTTCCTGAAGCTTACATTGGGCCTTGTTGTAACAGTGTACAAGGTCACAGGCAATTAGATCAGAATTTATTGGGTCTCCTACTTCATTACAATTTGCCCCAATATAAGCTTCAGTGACAGCGTCATATCTATGTTTCGTCACATGCAGACGTCTCTGCTCAGAATCAAATTCCATAACTTCATGTAACTCACTTTCTGTTATGAAAACTGGCAAATACTGTTTTGAACCATCCATCTTTGATGTAGGCTCAGTATCCTGTCTTTCCATTGGTGCAGACTGATCTTTTCACTATGTTCTCCGCTCTGCAGTTTGCAATATTTCACATTCCTTTGTCGTATTGCCGACATAAGACCATTGGTCAACATTTGTCCCCATAGCAACCATGGCTTCATCATATTGGGAATCTTCCCCTTTGTAGATAAAGTAATGGGGCAAATCTCCTGCAGTCCGTGGGATCACTGGCTGTCTGGTCTTGGACATGTTTCAGGCTCACGACTATCAAATCTGTCACTGTGGATCTGATGTACTGAATGCTGGGAGATCTCATAGTCATAGTCATAGTCATACTTTATTGATCCCGAGGGAAACTGGTTTTCGTTACAGTTGCACCAACGAGGAATAGAGTATAAATATAGCAATATAAAACAATAAATAATTAAATAGTAATATGTAAATTATGCCAGGAATAAGTCCAGGACCAGCCTATTGGCTCAGGGTGTCTGATCCTCCAAGGGAGCAGTTGTAAAGTTTGATGGCTACAGGCAGGAATGACTTCCTATGACGCTCTGTGTTGCATCTTGGTGGAATGAGTCTCTGGCTGAATGTACTCCTGTGCCCAACCAGTACATTATGTAGTGGATGGGAGACATTGTCCAAGATAGTATGCAACTTGGACAGCATCCTCTTTTCAGACACCACTGTCAGAGAGTCCAGCTCCATTCCCAAACATCACTGGCCTTACAAATGAGTTTGTTGATTCTGTTGGTGTCTGCTACCCTCAGCCTGCTGCCCCAGCACACAACAGCAAACATGATAGCACTGGCCACCACAGACTCGTAGAACATCCTCAGCATCGTCCGACAGATGTTAAAGGATCTCAGTCTCCTCAGGAAATAGAGACGGTTCTGACCGTTCTTGTAGACAGCCTCAGTGTTCTTTGACCAGTCCAGTTTATTGTCACAGTGCTCTCTAAAAGCCTGGACTGGCCTGATGGTTTGGAACACCATAGGGGCAACAAACAGCATGGCAGAAACACTGAGCCAATGACAGCACTGTGTTTCAGCACACTCAGAAAGAAATGCAGATAAGCCCTGCAGGAGGACCAGTGCCTAGGCAGTAGCCCTGTCCAATGTTTCAAGCTGATTTTGTCAGACAAGTTTCTCTGTTTCTCTCTCCACAGATACTGCCTGCCTTGCTATGTATTTCCATAGGAAGGTCCTGAAGTACCAGTCCTTAGTTCAGAAGTGTAGGGACAAAGGATGGCAGACATGGCTATTTCCCATGGAGATAGGCTGCAGAGGGTTCCCAGCAAGGTCATCAAGGAGGTTGCTGTGTGTCCTGGTCCTTGATGAAAAGAACAAGAACCAGGCAGCTCGTAGGATGAGGGAGGAAGCAGAAAGAACCTCTTGCTGGATATGGAGCAGGCGAGAGGAGTCGAGCTGAAAACCAGGAGCAGATGGGCAGTGACTTGGCCACCACTGCTGATGCGACAGCTGGAGAGTGTAGTGTTTAAGGGCTGAAACACTCTACGAATGCTGGGCACCACCTGACGACATCTGTCCCTGGCCAAAGGCTAAGGTTACCTCATCAGGTAGCGAAAGAGAGCACCCAAGTGTATGATACAAGCAACTTCATTTCTACATTGGCACTCAAAGCTGAATATTATAATTAAATCAGAAATCAATCCTCCTCATAATGTTCTCTCACCCCGCTTCTGTATTTCTGCCAATCTGATCCTTCTCCCTTGTGTTTGTGATCCTTCTCCCTTCCTGGTTTCAAACTCCTTTATCCACCTCTGAGACAACCATCCCTCACTTTCCAGCCCATATGTTTTTTTTAACCTAGTGTTCACTTTTCTACCTTGAAATTATTTACTGTCTGCTTCATATACCACCCTATTAAGTCTATATTAGTGTTGCTTTAATCTGGGAGTTACTGAAGTGCAAATAGAACCAAGTTTTTTTCTGCAAAATGTTTTATTTCCAGCCATCCTCAGTTTGTACATCAGTTGCAGCAAACCTATCCCTTACCCCAGAAGGCCCACAGATGGCAAACAGTATTTCAATTTGTAATTTGTAATCAAATCACATTAAAATGGAAAAGAAGCCTTGTTAATGAATAAAATGCACTCAGTTCTGACCAAAGTGAAAGCAGCCTGTAAATTATTTTGAGTCTCTGTTGTGTGTGTCTGGAAGACTCAGCTGAAACAGCCCATTTTCTGGGATTTACAGAAATGAGTTTACACTATCCTTGCAGTCAATAGGCTTCCATTAGTCACTGTAATGCTGTTGTTTATTGCTCAGAGGCACTGAGGTGTTTAATAATTCAGTAGAATATCTTGTTAAATGGAATTTGGGTTTTACAGGAACTCAAGGCTCTGCTGAGGAGCAGGTCTCGAGCAGAAAGCAGCAATCGACTGACTCAATAGCCTGAAAGAAGAATGCAAATCTTTTGCACCATTGCTCCCCTGCTTTGGCACACTTTATTAACTTATTATGACCACCGAGGCCCCTCTGCATTAAAATTAAGATTACAATTAAGCAATGCTTGGTGGTCTGCAGGTTTCTCCCAGTTTGTTCCTCCAATCATTTCGAGCAATCCGAGGGGAATTTCTCTAAGGGAGCAAGAAGACAACGGACACAGAGAGATCGTAGAATTCACTCAACAGGCATTGTACCTATGAGCTGTGCTACAGTTGCAAGTGCTTGAATCTATTTCAGTTAGCTCTTGCGTTTAATGTACAGTTAAATGAACACTTGGCTGAAAAATTAGGTTAAGAGGCTTTCCCTTCATTTGGAATGGGAGCAAGAGAAATTTCAAACAGGAAGAAAGCTTTTAAAGTAGCTTTAAGAGCAATATGCCTTTATACCTTCAGCAAAGTAAAATGTTCAGATGTGCTTCAAAGGTAATGAGAGGAGCACTGGAAATAACATTCAGAATGGGGCATTTGTAGGTGTAATGAAAGTAAAGTTGGCAATGGGTGATATCATTGCTTTTCCAACATTGTAGTAGTGTTGGGATTTTTATATACATTCCTGAACTGGAGATGAGGTTTAGGTTCAATTTTCTACACTTTAATTCTTTCAGTGTAAGACCCTCTCCCCTGTCAGAGGATGTATAGACAGTCCATTCTTGGAAAGGAATGGCAGTTGGAACTTTATGCAAGACTGTGGACATTTATAAAGAACATCAGACAGGCAGTATGTTCAAAAGAGTTTTCTAATTTGCTTATTATCTGTCCTTAAAGAACCTGAGAAATAAAAGCAGGAATTGATGTTTCAGACCCTTCTGTATTCTCTATCATTGTACAAAGTTCAAAGTAACTTTATTATTAAAGTACATCTATGTCACCATATACTACCCTGAGATTCATTTTCTTGTAGGCATTCACAGTGGAACAAAGAAATTCAATAGAATCAATAAAAAATTGACACAAAGAAAGACCAACAAGCAACCGATGAGCAAAATCAATGTGCAATGTCAATAAGGTCATTGCTGGTCTTTTACTTCAGTGCCATTTTGCTGCACTAGCTCCATATCCATTGATTCTCTTAAATTTCAATAATAAATATATTGATCCCAGTCCTGAATTTACTAAGTGGCCATGCCTTTACTGCTCTTGAGGAGAGAATTCCAATTAAAGAACAAGAACAAAGAACAAAGAATAGTACAGCACAGACAGGCCCTTCGGCCCACAATGTTGTGCTGACCCTTAAACCCTGCCTCCCATATAAACCCCAACCTTAAACTCCTCCATATACCTGTCTAGTAGTCTCTTAAATGTCACTAGTGTATCTGCCTCCACCACTGACTCAGGCAGTGTATTCCACTCACCAACCACTCTCTGAGTTAAAAAACCTTCCTCTAATATCCCACCCCTTACCTTAAAGCCATAATTATTCAGAAGATTTTTTTTCTCATCTCAGTCCTGAGTGTCTAACATCTCACTTTGAAATTGTGATTTTTGATCCTTGATGCTGCATCCTGGGGAAAACACCAACTTCATATCTACTTTGAAAGTATTTTGATTACTTCAACTTCTCCTTCTAAAATGCTTCGAACACACTGAACTATTGTATGCATTTCTGGTTGCTGCACTAACAGCAGGATATGATTTTTTTAAAAAAATTCATTTACGGGATGTGGACGTTGCCAGCTAAGCCAGTATTTATTGCCCATCCCTAGTTGCCCTTGTGGTGATGAACTGCCTTCTTGAACCGCTGCAGTCCCTGAGGTGTAGGTACACAAACAGTGCCTTTAGGGAGGGAATTCCATGATTTTGACCCAGTGTCAAAGAAAGAGTGGCAATACATTTCCAAGTCAGGATGGTGAGTGACTTGGGGGGCAATTTCCCGGTTATCAGCTGTTCTTGTCCTTCTAGATGGTAGTGATTATGGGTCTGGAAGGTGCTGCCTTAGGAACTTTGGTGTGTTGTTGCAGTGCATCTCGTTGACAGTACGCACTGCTGCAACTGTTCCAACTGTTCGTCGATAGTGGAGGGATTAGATGTTTGTGGAAGGTGTACCAATCAAGTGGGCTGCCGAGTGGTGTCAAGCTTCCTGAGTGTTGATGGAGCTGCATTCATCCACGCGTGTGGCAAGCCTTCCATTGCACTCCTGCTCTGAGCCTTGTAGATGGTGGACAGGTTTTGGGGAGTTAGGAGGTGAATTACACGCTGCAGGATTCCTAGCCTTTGACATGCTCTGGTAGCCACAGAGTTTATATGGTTAGACCAGTTCAGTTTCCTGTCAATGATAACCCCCAGGATATTGATAGGAGGGGATTCAATGATGGTGATGCCACTGAATCTCGAGGGACGATGGTTAGAGCCTCTCTTGTTGGAGATGGTCATTGCCTGGCATTTGTGTGGCTCGAATGCTACTTGCCACTTGTCAGCCCAAGCCTGGATATTGTCCAGGTCCTGCTGCTTTTGGCTATGAAATGCTTCACTATCTGAGGAGTCACGAATGGTGCAGAACATTATGCAATCATATGTGAACATCCCCACTTCTGACCTTATGATGAAGGAAGGTCATGGATGAAGCAGCAGAAAATGGTTGGTCCTAGGACACTTCCCTGAGGAACTCCTGCAGTGACGTCCTGAGGATGAGCTGATTGACCACCAAACTCTACAACCATCTTCCTTTGTGTCAGGTATGATTCCAACCAGCAGAGTGGTTTTCCCTTAATCCCCACTGACTCCGTTCTAGCTAGGGCACCTTGGTGCCATACTCAGTCAAATGCTGCCTTGATGTCGATTGTGCTGGAGAGAATACGCAGGAGGTTCACCGGAAAGTTGCATGGATGTAATGTTGCAATTACGGGGAGAGAATGGATAGTCTTCCTTGGAGCAGGGGTAACTGAGAGGTGGGGACACAGAAGGGGGAGGGTGTCAGCCAGAGGGTATACATAATTACGAATGGGAAGAAAACTTTTCCCCACATTACCAGTGTATAAGACCAGGGTGTAATTGTTTATGATGTGGAGTCAGGGGTTTAGATAGAATCTGAGGAAGGACTTCTTTACCCGAAAGTTGGTAGATATCTGGAACATAATGCCCAGGAAGCTGGTGAAAGTAGGTATTCTCTCAATATTCAAGAAGTACCTGGACACACACCTGAGTTACCGAAGTTTAGGAAAGTATGTTGGTAAATGAGATTAGTATAAGTAGAACATGATGAGTGGGGGACATGGTGGGCTGCAGGGTTTGTTTTTGTACTGTATAACCCTATGACTAAACTCCAGAGACCATAGGCCCGTTAGGGTTAAATTCTCCTCCTGGGACAATCTTCTAGTTTTGGAAAGAATCGGATGAACAGTTGCTGGACTTTGTCCTGCACAGGATAACTTCACTCACCTCAACACTGAACTGATTCCACAACCAATGGACTCACTTTCAAAGACTCTACGGCTCATGATCTCAATATTATTTATTTATCTATTTTGTATTTGCACAGTTTCTCTTCTTTTGTATACTAGCTGTTTCTCAGACTGTGTGTGCATTTTGCATTGATTCTACCGTATTTCTTTGCTCTACTGTGAACGCCTGCAAGAAAATGAATTTCAGGGTAGTATAAGGTTACATGCATGTACTTTGATAAAAAGTTTTACTTTGAACTTTGAACTTTGAACTTTGAGATATATTCTTCCTTAGGTAAGGAGAAGACAATATTCCAGATTCCATCTCATCAGGAGACTAATATTGGGACCAAGACATCTTTATTCTTCCACTCAAGACCTTTTGCTATCATTGTTTGTGTTCTCAATGGACTGCTATACCTGCATGTAATTTGGGGACAATAATACCCAGATACATTTGAACAGCAACTCCTTTCACTCCTGTATGATTTAAAGATACTCGTTTCCTTAACATTTTCTCATATAATTATTGCCCTGAAAGTTTCCATTATTTAAAATTTGTTTGGAAATATTTGTAAGTATTTTAAAGATCTTGGAAGTATTCTTAACTTGCTTGTTTTTGTTTCGATAAGGCTTTAAACATTTCTGAATGTTTATAAGTGCCTCAGAAACACTCAGTGCTTTTAACAATTCGGCAATTTCAGTTGTCTGGGTTTAATCTAACTGCTTCTACTCATTTTGTAAGCAGGGCTTGTGCTTCCCTATATGATCTGGGAGCTCCTTTCAACAAGAAGGACAGGCAACAGACATACTGGATTTTGCCATAGAAAAAAAAGGCAGAAAATGACAGATGTAATTTAATGCAGTCGAGTATGAGGTGTTGCACTTAGAGAGGACAGACCAGGTAGGACTTAGACGGTGAGCAGTAGGGCACTGTGCTGGGTTGAGGTTGAACAAAATGATCTGGGAAGAAAGATCCATAATTCCTCCAAAGTGGCATCACAGGGAGATAAACTCTTACAAAAAGTTTTTGGCCCATTGGCCTTCATAAATCAGAGTATTGAGTACAGGAGTTGGGATGTTATGTTGAAGTTGTATAAGACTTTGAGGTCTAATCTAGTTCTGGTTACTAACTACAGGAAAGATATCAATAAGCATGAAATAGTGTAGAGAAAGTTTACAAGACATTGAGGACCTGAATTGGAGGGTTAGGACTTTATTCCATGGAGCAAGGGAGAATGAGGGGAGATCAAATAGAGGTATACAAAATTATGAGGCTACATAAATAGATAAGGTATAGGGGGTGTAGATACCCTGAGGTTGGGTGGAACTAGACTAGGGGTCATATGCTAAAGGGAAAATGTGAAATGTTTAAAGGGAACCTGACAGGGAACTTCTCGACTCAGAGGTTGGTGAGAGTGGGGAATGAACTGACAGTAGAAGTGGTAAATGAGGTTTCAACTTCAACATTTAAGTTTTGGATAAGTACATGGATGGAAGAGGTATGGAGGGCTATGGTCCAGGTACAAATTTATGGGACAAGGCTGAATAACTGGTTGCCATGGACTAAATGGGCCCAAGGGCTTTTATCTCTTCAGTAGTGCTGTATGACTCTAAGCTCCATCCAAGTTTCCTTGAGTTACTTCTAGGAGGTTCTTGAAAGTTAAGGGACAATTTTCTGTTTTTTTTTTGCTATCTGCCTCACCAGGACAGACAGCCAAATAAAGGCCAAAGAATAGAGAGCACAGGGGGAAGTACAGACACAAAGAATTCTCAGCAAACTTGATAAGGTGGGGAGTGGTGTAGAAGTGTGCAATGATGCAGGTACTAGAGCTGCTGCTACACGGTTCCAGAAGCCGTGGTTCATTCTAGATTTCCAGTGCTGTCTGTGTGGAGTTTGTACATTCTTCCTGTAACCATGCAGATTTCCTCTGGGAAATCTGGTTTCCTCCTACATGCCAAAAATATGTAGGTTTTAATTGGCCATTGGAAAGAGCCCCTTGTTTGTGGATCCGGAGAAAGTTGATGGGAATGTGGGAAGAATCTTTAAAAAGGAATTAGTATAAATGGATGTTTGATGTACAATGCCTATTTTCTGATGACTACAGCCAACAGGAGAGAGGAATGGAAGCTGGTGCGCTCCACTGTGGGCAGAGTGGCTTGACGTCCAGGCTGGAGTCGGTGATGCTCCCAGTGTTCACTTGGCAAAGACAAGCTGGATTGTGGTCAATTGCAGATTTCTGTGGCATTCATGGCTCAGGTCTGGATTATTTTTTTGCATTGCTGTATTTTACTGATGTCTTTATTTGCTTGCTATCTTGTATGTAATATGCATCCTTTGTGCTGTGTGTATCTGTTTGTACTGTGTTTTGCACATTAACCCCAGAGTAGCTCTGTTTTGTTCGGCTGTATTCATGGATATTCATGTATGGTTGAATGACAATTAAACTTGAATTGAATTGAATGCAGATGGTGGACTCTAAAGGGCCTGTTATGTGCTGGATGCCTGTAGGAAATTATTTCCAAAAATGCGAGGTAAAGAGGTTTGGAGAAGAAATGCCAAAGGTTGGAGACTATATAATGAAATATTCACCCCAAATAGCAGGGCAATGGAAGGGGAAATGCACAAAGGTCCAAAGCTGAAGAACTGTAAAGCTGAAGAATGTTGGAAGGAGAGGAAGGTGTGAGAGGTTTGCACACAGGAAGAAAAATGAACTCACTTTCTAGTAATATTTCTTGCAACCTGTTGGAAAAATTTCCCATGTTTTAGTAATCTTATAAATAATACATGCCTTTGTAGAAAAGCTCAAGGGATTTATATATTTGCTCATTACAGTAATGCTCAAATGAATGATAAATAAGTTACAGAAAAGGTTACTTTATTTGCCAGAATAAAGTATTTACAATTTTGCTACAAGCCTGACTCCGCCACCCACAGAGAAAGCAAAGCAGGGAAGTGCAGGTTCAACAGTCCATCATTTTCCAAGTGTTCATTTTAATAATCATGAGGCTGCAGTCCTGTGAATTTTTAACTTGCAATCCTTGCTAGCAGGAATGGAAGGTAGAATCAATGAGCCACCTCTGTGGTGAGTCAACTTCAAAAAGTGTAAACAAGGAAATTGTCCCCTTGTTTGCTTACCAATTATTGTTGGTTGCTAGAGCTACAATTCATTTGTTCTGGGCTTTTCTCTGATTTCTTTCATTTTAAATAATAGCCCATTATTGTGCTTTTGAATCCATATAATTCAAATTACATCTGCCAATTCACTACCATAATCAATTCCTCATGCATCTTACTTCATTGTTTTCTTTAGCCTCCTGCATTATTTTTATGATACCTAAATTCAGATTATTTATAAATGCATGAAACAAAAGGTATCTGAGGTCGACTGATGTGAGATAGAAATAGAAAATGCTGGAGCCACTCGGCAGCTGGGCAGCATCTGTGGAAAGGGAAATGGTTACTATTTCAGATCTGGGACCCTTCAGCAGACTGGGAGAGGGAGAAAACTGGTTAGTTTTCAAAAGTAGAGAAGGCAAGGGAAGATGGCCAGAAGAAGGAGAATGTTTCTGATAGGATGAGTCCATGTGGGTTAATGGAGACATTTAGAAAGGAAAACAAAATGGCTGTTAAAATGGACCTTCCAAATGGATTAATGAGAACAATGGCAGATCATAAGGCTAAATTAATAGCTATAACTGAACTTATACTTTTTAGATTCTATTGATCAACTAATTATATTTCCTTTGTGAAATACTTCTGCTGAGATTAGTTTTCATTATTTGTGTTGACAATCTTTCCAGACTATTGCATTAAGGACTTCACTGAAACCTTACTTCTCTATATCTATTACTCCACCTTCTTTGTCATATGTTTAGGAAAATTTCATGTCAGTTTACCAAAAAATTCTTTTATGAAATGTATTAAATCTTTTTTGATATGTTTCTATACAGGTGCACCCAGGCCTTATCTCTAACAAGGGTTATCCGGAAAGAATATCAAACTGGAAAGAAGGATGCAGCTAATTTAAAAATAGGAGTAACACTTGCCATTTCCCAGTCCCTAGTGATTCTCAGATCACCATCGCTGAATCAGTCCTTTAAGCAAGTACTTAGATTATGTTGAAAACCCTTAAACTTCACTTTGTTCTGATGAAGGGTAATTGAACCAAAACATCCACTCTGTTTCTTCATTGTTGCTGACTGTCCTCCTGAGTATTTCTATGACTTTCTTAATTAAACTATAATTAATATTTGTCTGGTGTAAGAGCAAAGCTGACTTACGAAGGCTATGCATGTATTTATCCTATCTATGCCCCTCGTAACTTTGTATACTGTATCTCTATATGATCTCCCTTCATTCTCCTATGCTCCAGAGAATAAAGTCCTAACCTATTCAAACTTTCCCTATAACTCTGATCCTCAAGTCCTGGTAAAATCCTCGTTAAGCTCTCTGCACTTTTTCAAGTTTGTTGATATTCTTCCTGAAGTCAGTTGAGCAGACCTGCAGACAATACTCAAAATCTAGCCTCCCCAACATCTTATACAACTTCAACATAACATCCCTACTTCTGTACCCAGTGCTCTGATTTAAGAAGTCAATATGCCAAAAGCTCTCTTTATGACCTTATCTATCTGAGACACTACTTTCGAAGAATTTATTTATTTTGTTAATTTTTTATTTATTGAGATACTGTGCAGATTAGGCCCTTTCAGTCCTTCAAGCCGCGCCACCCAGCTATCCTCCAATTTAATTTGAGCCTAATCATGGGACAATTTACAATGACCAATTAATTTACCAACTGGTAGATTAGATTAGATTAGATTATGAGGACACACAGTCCTCTTTTATTGTCATTTAGTAATGCATGCATTAAGAAATGATACAATGTTTCTCCAGAATGATATCACAGAAACACATGACAAACCAACTGAAAAACTGACAAAAACCACATAATTATAACATATAGTTACAACAGTGCAAAGCAATACCGTAATTTGATAAAGAACAGACTATGGGCACGGTAAAAAATCTCAAAGTCTCTCGAAAGTTCCATCATCTCACGCAGATGGTAACCTCCAGTGCCGCAAACTTGCCGATGCAGCATCCCGGAAGCATCCGACTTCGAGTCCGTCCGAAAACTCCGAGCCTCCGACCACCTCTCCGACACCGATGCACTGAGCACCATATCTGCTGAGCGTTTCGACCCCGGCCCCAGGCAACAGGCAATAGGCAAGGCCAAGGGTCTGGGGCCTTCCCCTCCAGAGATTCTCGATCGTGCAGTAGCAGCGGCAGCGAAGCGGGCATTTCAGAAGTTACTCCAGATGTTCCTCCGTGCTTCTTCATGTCTGTCTCCACCAAATCAGGATTGTGCACGGCATCCTACTTCACAGATACGATATTTGTTCGGAACGGCCGCGTGCGCTGCGTCGCACCGCCATCTTTGGACTGTGAGAGGAAACTGAAGGAAGCCCATGCAGTCATGGAGAGGACGTCCAAACTCCTTACAGGCAGCAACGGGAAGTGAACCCGGGTCCCTTGTACTGCAAAGCATTGTGCTAACCACTACCCTACAGTGCCGCCCTGTGTTTAGTACTATATTATTAGAACATTGCAGATGTGCTGTTCCCAGATCCTATTGTTCTATCGCTTGCCTCAGTCTGAGATTTGTGAAATGTCAATTAGGAGATAGGTACAAGTTTGTAGAATGGAATCAAACAGAAACACAGCAAGAATGAAAGTGACCGTAAATCTGTTTGTACAATAACTAAGTCATCATTGATGATAGTGACTCCTTATTTGACCACAACGTTCAGTCTAACACCAGGTGCTGTCTGTGCGAACCATTTCCCGATGACATGGCATTTACACCTCACGCTGCATCCGTAAAGCAAACAGCATTATGAAGGACCCCACTCACCCCTCATACAAACTCTTCTCCCTCCTGCCATCTGGCAAAAGGCACCGAAGTATTCGGGCTCTCACGACCAGACTATGTAACAGTTTCTTCCCCCAAGTCATCAGACTCCTCAACACCCAGAGCCTGGACTGACACCAACCTACTGCCCTCTACTGTGCATGTTGTCTTGTTTATTATTTATTGTAATGCCTGCACTGTTTTGTGCACTTTATGCAGTCCCGGGTAGGTCTGTAGTCTAGTGTAGTTTTGTGTTGTTTTTTATGTAGCTCAGTGTGGTTTTTGTATTGCTCATTTAGCACCATGGTCCTGAAAAACATTGTCTCGTTTTTACTGTGTACTGTACCAGCAGTTATGGTCGAAATGACAATAAAAAGTGACTTGACTTGACTTGCTGCTGAATGCAGGCTGCTTCTACGTTCCCATCTGATCCTCTTCAATATTGTTTTGAACAGCAGCCATGAGAAAACACACACAGCACCAGCCATGCGAGCTGCAGAGATGTACTGTAACATGCTTCTCTGCTGCTGGAGCCTGTAGTCTTGACAGCAGGGAAGAGCAGAGATTCTGATGATTACTCCTAAGGTAATTAAACTGACAGATGTTATAATTAACAGAAGATTCATCTCATCATTGCGAGCAAACTCCTGCAACGGACCCATTTGTGTATTTAATGTTTCACTTCTAGTAAATTAACTTTTGGATACAACACTGCAGATAAATGGGAAAACATAGCAGGACCTCGTTCCTTCTGTTTTGTCATTGTAATTGTCGCAGCTTTCCACCCTTATTTAGAGTATTTCTTTTCTGAAGGAATCAAGATTTTTTCCCCTGTAACCAAATAAAAGCTCCAAGCAAAACAGTTTAGAAATTGTGTGGAAAATCCATTATTATATATGAATATCTCTGTCATTTATAGCGGTCATTAATGATTGATGACTGAGAGTAGATATTAAAGTGATAAACCACACTGTGCCCAGGATTAGTGTTGGAAATATCCCCAGGCATCAGGATAAAAACTGTAGTAAGATTGAGCTGCTTAATGGCTAGTTGTGCCTAGGTTATTCCCAATGTATTCCTTAAGTGTTGTGGTTTAAGACTTTCTTATGGTGCACATAAATCAAAGTCAAAGCCACTTTTACCAAAATGAATCCAGTTTGCGAAGGGAGCTGTGACTGGTTTGTTTACATCGATTTGCTCAAATAAAGAATATACAACGATCCCTTAGAGTCTCAAAGATTTGTTTCATTGGTAATATTTCTTTCTCATTGAAATAACTGCTGCAATGCATCCTAACAATTGGATTAGGAACTTCTACTCCTGTGAGAAGTGATTTTTCACTATTACCATCACAAAGCCCACATGACTTATGCTGTTTATTCAAATGGCCAACTTTTGGGACCGATTCGAAAGCACAAAATAAGATTTCATTTTAACATTCATAATAGAGCCCCAATTTATTTTGCAGTATCTTGGCTCTGCTCCAAACCCGACTCACCTGCTGCTGAAACCTTCACCTATTGCTTTTGTACCTCTAAACTTGCTTATTCAAGTTTTCCTGCCTAGCCTTCTATCAACCGCCCTATTAAGAAGTTGTACTCCCACAGCTTGTGCCTTACCTCATTAGAAGTCTCATTCATTTGTCAACCAGTGCCTGTTGCTTTGCACTAGACTCACTACAACATCTGGGTTAAATTTTCTAGCCTAGTTTTCAAGTCCCTCCTGACCCCAAGAAACCACCCCTCAGTTTCTGAAGCCTCTTAGTAACTTCACAAACCTGGATTCCTAAACAATCTGCAGAGGCTGGAAATCCACAGCAACACACATCAAATGCTGGAGGAACTCAGCAGGTCAGGCAGCGTCCGTGGAAATGAATAAACAGTCGATGTTTCAGCCTGAAACCCTGCTTGATAAAGAGCAGTTCTATTCCCTGCTCCTCTGCTCTCCCTCTCTCTCCCACCACCCACACCAAGCACATTTCTCGAGTCAAAACGTCTACTGCTTAATTATTTCCATTGATATTGTCCGACCTGCTGGGATCCTCCAGCATTTGTGTGTGGTGTTATTCTGAATTTCTGTTTTCAGCCAATTCTGCCTTTTCTGCATACCAGATTTTAACCTCAACACTGCTGGTAGCCATTCTGTCAGCTGTCTAGCCTTTACCTCTGGAATTCCCTTGCTAGGATTTTAACATGTTGCCTCTTGTCTTTCAAGGAATTCCTTAAATCCCTCTTGGCATACAGTAGCTCTACAGACTCCTATGGCTTTTATAATTATACCTTCTCAAAGCATACTTTCTATCATGCCTCCATTCCATTCTCACAGTCTCAACAGCTGTGTCATTCATGTTCTGATACTTTCCACATTAGTGTCTCCAAGATGACTCCCGTTTTCCTTAGCAGTGGTATCCCATCCATCAAAGTTGACAAGTGTATCATCTAGGTCAGTTCTATTCCCTGCTCTTCTTCTTCTTCTCTTCTCCTCCTCTCTCTCTCTCTCTTCCCGCCCCCCAACCACCTACACCAAGCACAGGGACCTCCTTCTCATCACCTTCACTTTTTACACACAGTGGATGATCCTCCATTTTTTCCATAACATCATCTGAGGAATTTTCCTCTCAATTATTCCTTCTGCAGTTTCCTGCTTTACTCTTCCATCTCCACTAACATTATCCCCATTCCCATGTAGGTGTCAGAGATGCATCATCATTTATAACTTCCCTTCTCACTCAAATACTCCTTCAGTGAGAAACAGTGGCTCTTTTGCACTTCTTCCAATTCCCTGCTCACTCACTATGTAGTCTCTTCTAACTTGGAGAAACCATGTACTGATTGAGTGGTCATTTTGAAGAACACGATCATTCAGAGTGCAAAGTTGAGACTCAACTTCCAACTGAAGACACTACGAGAATGCAGCTGCTAGGATTAGGGAAAAAAAAATAAACTGCTGGAGGAAGTCAGCAGGTTGAGCAACATCTGTTGGGGGGAAAAGAATCACTGACATTTTCGGTCAAAACCCCACATCATGTAACTTCACGCTTGTTCCATCTGAATGAAATCATTTGGGGTTTTCCCCAATCCCAAGCCCCGCATGAACAGCAAAATCAAGAAGTTGCTGAGAGCCAGATCAGAGGCATTCAAGTCTGGAAATCAAGAATTCTATTGAGGTGCAGGTATGATCTCCGGAAAGCCAGCTCATGGCCGAAGTGGAGTCAATGAGGGATGCTCGACAGCTGTGGCAGGGTTTGAATGCCATTAACTACAAAGTTAAATCTTGCAACATCGGGGACAGCAGAGTTTTGCTACCAGAGGAGCTCAATGCCTTCTATGCTTCCTTTGAGCATCAGAACAAGGAGGAACCATTGCACACCCCCTTGTTTCCCGATGATCCTTTGGTCTCAATATCTGGAGATGAGGCACAGGCGGCCTTCAAGAGAGTGAATCCAAGGAAAGCATCCGGTCTGGATAGAGTACCTGGCTGAGGACTGAAGACCTGTGCTGGCTGGTGTATTCGTGGATATCTTCACCTCTTGCTCCGGCAGTGTGTGGCACCCAACTGCTTCAAGCAGGCTTCAATCGTTACCAGTGCTTGGTAACCAGTCTCAATGACTACCACCCAGTGGCACTTATATCCACAGTGATGAAGCTTTTTTAGGGGCTGGTGTTGAAGCATATTAGCTCCTGTCTGAGTGGCATTCCAATTGGATCCATTCCAGTTTGCCTTCCAAAGCAACAGGTCTAGAGCAGATGCTGTCTCGTTGGCTCTCTACACCTGGAACATCTGGACAGCAAAGAGGCATCCATCAGGATGCTGTTTATCGATTACAGCTCAACATTTAATACCATCATCCCCCTCAAATCTAATTAGTAAGCTCCAAGACTTGGCCTCAATACCTCCTTGTGCAATTGGATCCTGGATTTCCTCACTTGTAGACCCCAGTCAGTTCGGATTGGCAAAAACACCTCCTCCACAATCTGAATCAGTGTAGGAGCACCACAGGGATATGTGCTTAGCCCCATGTTCCACTCGCTTTATACCTATGACTGTATGACTAAGTCTAGCTCCAACACCATACACAAGTTTGCTGATGACACCACTGTTGTGGGCTGTACCAAAGGTGAAGGTGAATTAGGCTGAGTGGTGCAATAACAACAACCTCTCACTCAATGTCAATAAGACCAAGGAACTGATTGTGGACTTCAGGAGAGGGAAACTATGAGCCAGGAATCATCGGAGGATCAGAGGTGGAGAAGGTCAGTATCTTTAAATTTATGTGTGTCACTATCTCAGAGGATCTGCCCTGGACCTATCCTATAAATATAATTACAAAGAAAGTGCAATAGCACCTCTACTTCCCCCGGAGTTTGGGGAGATTTGGCATGTCATCAAAAACCTTGGCAAATCTCTATAGTTGTGTGGTGGAAAGTGTGCTGACTGGTTACATTATGGCCTGGTATGGGAACACAAAGCCTTTGCGCAGAAAATCCTTCAAAAGGTTGTGGATTCAACCCAGTACATCACAGATAAAACCCTCCCAACCATTGAGCATATCTAACATGAAACTTTGCTGTAGAAAAGCAGCATCCATCATCAAAGATCATCACCAACCACGCTATGCTCTTTTCTCACTGCTGCCATCAGGTAGAAGATAGAAGACTCTCAGGACTTGCGCCACAGGTTCAAGAACACAGTTACTACCCTCAGCCGTCAGGCTCTTGAACAAAAGAGGGTAACTACACTCCTTCAACTTCAAGTGTTCCCTCAACCAAGAGGCTCTTTATCTTGTTATTTCATGCCTGTTATTTATTGCTATTTATTTATATTTGCACTTGTACAGTTTGTTGCGCATTGATCCTGTCTACAGTTACTGTTCTATTGATTTGCTAAGTATGCCCACAGAAAAAGAATCTCAGGGTTGTATGTGGTGACACGTATGATAATAAATTGTACTTTGACTTTGCTTTAATCCCATTCTCACTCTGAACTATATATCCATGGTCTCATGCACTGTTTTAATAAAGCCCAGTATAAGCTTGAGGAACAGCAAGTCATCTTCTGATTAAGTACTGTATGTCATTGCTCACAGAAGTCAATAATTTCATATTATCAAACTTTCCAGTTTGTTTCAGAACTGTCCCTGTCCGATGCGAGGTCACTCATCTGTAATGCCAACATTGTCTTCTATTTCAGGTTTTCAACAGCTGCAGTATTTTGTACAGTACCTCACAGTCCCAGTATGAGTCTCCCCCAAGTATATTCACCAACTTCTGCTTACACGTTCTCCAGACAGATCAGCTGCAATTAATTATGCTTCATCGCCCTCTTTCTCTCTCAGCTGGCAATTCCTCTTTGCAAAAGTAGTCAGTTTATTCTCTCCTACACTCCCCTCCCCCACCCCCTCTGCAAGTTTAACATTTTGATTTTTAACTTTTCTCAGCTCTGATGAAAGACCAACAATCTGCCTACACATCTCGCTCCTGAATGCAGAATATCTTCAGCATTTTCTGTTTTATCCCTTAAATCATTCTCTTTCATCAAACCTCTCATCATCTGCCCTGATAGTACTTTATGCACCTCAGTGTCAAATATAACTACTGTTTACTTCATTAAACTCCCCTTAAGTGTCTAGGATTATGTATGTGACCATGAAGGGTGTTATTACAGTATATAAATATGAGGAATTGTTGATCTGGAATTAATTGCAAATATGGCTTGATTTAAAGAAGACACAAAATACTGCAGATGCCGGGATCTGCAGCCTGACTTCCAAAAGATTTGTTTTCATGATTGGCTGTTTTCATCTTTCCCTTTGTTTAGAATTCAATTCAAATGGGAAATGACTAATCGATGAAGGCCTCTTGCAGTAATATTTTAGATTTTCTGAACCTGGTCAGTGCTGGCCACTCAAATATGTCTGAGGAAGCTGAAATGGTTTTGAAATCTCCATTGCAGTGAATTATGGAAGCAGTGTGTTCTCCTTAATTTTGTTTCATTACTTGAATGTCGCTTGGTGACTAATTGCAAAGGTACGTTAATCTTGACTTCCTATTTATAAATTCAATGGCACCTGTGAGTGGACTTGTAGATGCCAGGTGGATATTCTGCATGTACATTTGTGACGACGGTAACCGCATTAAATTGGTGCTTCATTATAATGAATCACATGAAGGTCATTTACAGTATATTCTTTCCCTGAAGGAAAAAGTTACAGAGGAGGATAATGGCATGAGCTTAGCTCTCAGGATGTGCTGCAATGTTGAATAAGTTTAATGACATCCTCAAGGCTGAATGCTAATAGTCTCATCTCTTAATCTTTAACACCTTTACATCTACTTTCTTTCCTCAGAAGACAGTCCTCTGCTTCCTTTTGCCCTTCTGTAATTGCGGCATCATTTGCTCTTTCCATGCTTGAACAGCTCCAAATCACAACAATGCTTCCAATGCAGCAAATGCTAATTTACTGCTTTTAGAACCTCCTAAATATGAGAAATACTCAGGCTGCGGACAAAATGGAGTGCAGACTAAATGAGGCTGTTAATGTCTTGTTAAGGCATTGGTCAGACTGCACTTGGATATGGTGAGCAGTTTTGGGGCCCATATCTGAGAAAGGATGCGCTGGCATTGGAGGTCCAGAGGAGATTCTCGAAAATGATCCCCTTAATGACAGAATTAACAATGAGGAATGTTTGATAGATCTGGGCCAGGCTCACTGAAGAATGAGGGGGGAATCTCACTGAATCTTTTCAAATAATGAAAGGCCAAGTTTGAGTGGACGTGGAGAGGATGTTTCCTATAGTGGGGGAGTTTACAGCCAGAGGACATAGCCTTAGAATAGAAGGCCCTTTAGAACAGAGATGAGGTGGAATTTATTGAGCCAGAGGGTGGTGAATCAGTTGAATTCATTGCAATAAACAGCTGTGTGGGCCATAACACTGGGTATATTTCAAAGGTTCAAAGGTTCATTTTATTATCAAAGTATACAACTCTGAAATTCTTCTTTTTCAGATAGTCATGAAACCAAGGAGGAAAAGACAAAGAATAGCAGTGCGAATATTAACCCCCAAATCCCTCCTCCCCACACAAAAAAATGAACAAAAATGGAATAGGCATATCAACCCCCAAATCCCCTTTCCCTTCACACAAAAAAACAAGAAAGGTTGGGCAAAAAACACACAATTTAAAAATCTATAATATTGAAAAAAGTCTATAGTCCAAGTCCATATCCAAAACACAGAAAACCTGAGTAACGTTCTCTGGGACCAGCGGCAGACATTTTCCTCTCTGTAACAGAGCGCTCTCACCAGCAATGAAAAGACAATCTCCTCTCTCGGT
The DNA here is from genome assembly GCF_963921235.1 of Mobula hypostoma. Lineage (NCBI taxonomy): Eukaryota > Metazoa > Chordata > Chondrichthyes > Myliobatiformes > Myliobatidae > Mobula > Mobula hypostoma. Next base: position 27,131,943 of record NC_086119.1, on the reverse strand, counting down.
AGCAGAGCAATTCCATCAGCAATCAAAAGAAAGTCAGCCAGTACTCATCTTCTGCCTTGACCTCAATGTTTCAATCTCCCTCATTGCTTTAATCAGTGAACTGGGGTTGAACATCGGCTCACATGCCGTACCACAGCCTTCTTGCCACAAGGTTCACTCATGCTGCCTCTGCCTCCCGAAATCCTCTCTGAGACTGCAGAGGTTGATAGGGTGTTGAAAATTACAGGAAGAAGATGGGAGAATGAGGTTGAGGGGGATAATAAATCAGCCATGATGGAATGGAGGAGCAGACTCGATAGGCCAAATGGCCCAATTCTGCTCCTGCATCTTATGGTCTAAAGGTGAGTCTGAGAAACCTCAAATAGGAGATGACCCTTGGCAGTGGCTGGTGTTATTAAGACAGGATCTGGTCAATTGAGAAAAAGGGTGTAAAAGATCAAGATGTCAGACCTGGTGTGAAGTTTTATGGTGATCCCTGCCTTTCTCTATGCTTCTGAGATCTGGACTATCTTCAGTGGGTATCCCATGATACTAGAAAAAATATTACTAATGCTACCTCTGCAAAATCTTGCATATTCACTGGAAGGACAAATGAACCAAGTCAATACCCTTGCCCAGGCTAACATCCCAGGCAGGGAGGGCCTAGCTATTCACAGTATCTAACTATATTGGGCAGACCAAGCTACTCGCATGCCTGACATCAGGCTCCAAAAGTGCCTAACATGAGCTATGTTATAGGAAGAGGTTAGCAGGTTGACTGAGTAAAAGATTTAGAAATATGCTTAAAATTTCTTTGAAGAAATTCCAGTTGATTCTTGGGAGCGTCTGCCCCACAAGAGTTTAAAGAGGGAAATAATATTTTGGGTGGTTTAAGAACCTTGAGGTCCTGTTTCCAAAACACAAGAGCCTCAGTGTAAGTGGCAGAAAGAATGAACCACTTCATATACTACCTAACCATCCACATCATCAGTTTCTTCCTGTACCAGATGTTGAAGCATCTGCATATTAGTTTCATTTCATACTGCACTAAACTGGAATGAAATAAAGTTAAACTGGAACTCAGGTGATTGCCTAAGGGAGAAAAAGATCACACGCATACTCTCGGTGGCCACTTTATTAGGTATCCTCTGTACCTAATAAAGTAGCCACTGAGTGTATTTTTGTGTTCTTTTGCTGCTGTAGCCCATCCAGTTCAAAGTTCGATGTGTTGCGCATTCAGAGATGTTCTTCTCCCCATCACTGTTTAATACATGGTTATTTGGAGTTACTGTCATCTCCCTGTCGTTTTGAACTGGTCTGGCTATTCTCCTCTGACCTCTCTCATTAACAAGGTGTTTTCGCTCACAGAACGGCCGCTTACTGGATATTTTTGCTGTGCACACCATTCCCTGTAAGGTCTAGAGAATATTGTGTGGGAAAATCTCAGGAGATCAGCCGTTTCCGAGACTCTCAAACTACCCTGTCTGACACCAACAATTATCCCACCATCAAAGTTACCTAGATCACATTTCTTTCCCGTTCTGATGTTTGGTCTGAGTATCAGCTGAACTTCCTAACCATGGCAGCATGCTTTTATACATTGAGTTGATGCCACATGGTTGACTGATTTGATATTTAAATTAATAAGCAGGTGTATAGGTGTACCTAATAAAGTGGCAATTGACTGTATGCATTAAAGGAGACTGCAGACTCTAAAAATCTAGTGAAACACACAAAAATACTGGAGGAACCCAGACATCAGGCAGCATCTATGGGGTGAAATATCAGTTGACGTTTCAGGCTGGCACGCTTCAACAGGACTAGAAAGGAAGCGTGCAGAAGCCAGAATAAAAGTGTAGGGGGAGGGGTAACAACATGAGTTGACAGGTGAGATATAAAGGATAGATGGGTGGGGGAGGAGGGAAAGGGAATGATGTGAGAAGCTAGGACAACATTAACCATCCTCTAATCCACTAGCACCTCACCCATGGCAAAGTAGGTTTTAAATACCCCCGCTAAGGTTCCTGCAATTTCTGCAGTAAACTCCCAGAAGGTCTGAGGGAACACCTTGTCAGGCCCAGGATTTATCCACCCTAATTTGCCTTAAGACAGCAAGCACCGCCTCTTCTGTAATTCATAAATGGTCCAAAACCTTACTGCTGTTTTGCCTGACCTCTATCTTCCAAAAGAAAACATTTAATCTCTCTCCATCTCCTTTGGCTTGATGCATAGATGACTACACTGATATTCAAAATGGCCAAATTTTTCTCTTGCTGTCCTTTTGCTATTAATAAATCTGGGGAAGCCCTTCGGATTCTCTTTCACCTGTTCTTCTACAGCAACCTCGTGCCTTCTGTAAGCCGACATGATTTCCTTCTTAAGTGTTCTCTTGCATTTTTTTAATTCTCCTCAAGTATCTCATTTGTTCCTTGCTACCCATACTTGCTATGCAGCTCCTTCTTCTTCTTAACCAGGGCATCAATATCCCTTGAAACCCAAGGTTCTTTAAACCTGTTAGACTTGCCTTTTATTCTGATGGGAAGATGCAAGTATTACTCGCAGAGTTTCACTTTTGAAGTCCTCTCAAGGTGTAGGGAAAATTGTTCCTTTTTAGGGCCATAGCTAAAGATGGCTTCTGGACATCTTAAAGGTGTAGCTTCAAGAATTAGACCCTCACTAAACCATTCAGAGGCATCTCACAGAAGATGTATTTCTGCTTTCTCCCCTGGGTACACCATAGCAGAGTACTGTGCCGCAGTATGGAACAGCAAATGACATTGCGGTAGTGTGAGCAGTGTCTGGAACACATCCACCACTGTGAACGCCAGTGCTTTCAAACGTTGCTCCATCATGGATTCTTAGAACAGCTTGTACTGGAGACTATCAGAGAGAACATAATTCTAGATTTAGTGTTGTGCAATGATCAGGATTTGATCAGGGACCTCAAGGTAAAGGAGCCATTAGGAGGTAGTGACCATAATATGATAAGTTTTAATCTACAATTTGAGAGGGAGAAGGGAAACTCGGAAGTGTCAGTATTACAGTTGAACAAAGGGAACTATGGTGCTATGAGGGAGGAGCTGGCCAAAGTTCAATGCAACAATACCCTAGCAGGGATGACAGTGGAACAGCAATGGCAAGTGTTTCTGGGAATAATGCGGAAGATGCACGATCAGCTCATTCCAAAGAGGAAGAAAGATCCTAAGGGGAGTAAGGGGAGGCTGTGGCTGACAAGGGAAGTAATGAACAGCATAAAAATAAGAGAAGAAGTATAACATAGCAAAGATGAATAGGAAGCCGGAGGACTGGGAAACTTTTAAAGAGCAACAGAAGGTAACTAAAAAGGCAATACGCAGAGAAAACATGAGGTACAAAGGTAAACTAGCCAAGAATATAAAGGAGGATAGTAAAAGCTTCTTTAGGTATGTGAAAAGGAAAAAAATAGTTAAGACCAAAATTGGGCCCTTGAAGACAGAAGCGGGTCAATTTATTATGGGGAACAAGGAAATGGCAGACGAGTTGAACAGGTACTTTGGATCTGTCTTCACTAAGGAAGATACAAACAATCTCCCAGATGTAATACTGGCCAAAGGACCTAGGGTAATGGATGAATTGAAGGAAATTTATATTAAGCAGGAAATGGTGTTGGATAGGCTGTTGGGTCTGAAGGCTGATAAGTCCCCGGGACCTGATGGTCTGCATCCCAGGGTACTTAGGGAGGTGGCTTTAGAAATTGTGGATGCATTGGTAATCATTTTCCAATGATCTATAGATTCAGGACCAGTTCCTGTGGATTGGAGGGTGGCTAATGTTGTCCCTCTCTTCAAGAAGGGAGGAAGAGAGAAAACAGGGAATTATAGACCGGTTAGCCTGACGTTGGTGGTGGGAAAGATGCTGGAGTCAATTATAAAAGATGAAATTACAACACATCTGGATAATAGTAACAGGATTGGTCTGAGCCAGCATGGACTTACGAAGGGGAAATCGTGCTTGACTAATCTTCTGGAATTTTTTGAGGATGTATCTATGAAAATGGACAAGGGAGAGCCAGTGGATGTAGTGTAGCTGGACTTTCAGAAAGCCTTTGATAGGGTCCCACATAGGAGATTAGTGGGCAAAATTAGGGCACATGGTATTGGGGGCAGAGTACTGACATGGATTGAAAATTGGCTGGCTGACAGAAAACAAAGAGTAGCGATTAACAAGTCCCTTTCGGAATGGCAGGCGGTGACCAGTGGGGTACCACAGGGTTCAGTGCTGGGACCGCAGCTGTTTACAATATATTTATGATTTAGATGAGGGAATTAAAAGTAACATTAGCAAATTTGCTGATGACATAAAGCTGGGTGGCAGTGTGAAATGTGAGGAGGATGTTATGAGAATGCAAGGTGACTTGGACAGGCTGGGTGAGTGGGCAGATGCATGGCAGATGCAGTTTAATGTGGATAAGTGTGAGGTTATCCATTTTGGTAGTAAGAATGGGAAGGCAGATTATTATATAAATGGAGTCAAGTTAGGAAAAGGGGAAGCACAATGAGATCTAGGTGTTCTTGTATATCAGTCAATGAAAGCAAGCGTGCAAGTACAGCAGGCAGTGAAGAAAGCTAATGGCATGCTGGCCTTTATAACAAGGGGAATTGAGTATAGGAGCAAAGACGTCCTTCTGCAGCTGTACAGGGCACTGGTGAGACCACACCTGGAGTACTGTGCAGTTTTGGTCTCCAAATTTGAGGAAGAACATTCTTTCTATTGAGGGAGTGCAGTGTAGGTTCACAAGGTTAATTCTCGGGATGGTGGGACTGTCATATGTCGAAAGATTGGAGCGACTGGGCTTGTATACTCTGGAATTTAGAAGGCTGAGAGGGGATCTTATTAAAACATATAAAATTATTAAGGGATTGGACACGCTGCAGGCAGGAAGCATGTTCCCGCTGATGGGTGAGTCCAGAACCAGAGGCCACAGTTTAAGAATTAGGGGTAGGCCATTTAGAACGGAGTTGAGGAAAAACTTTTTCACCCAGAGAGTGGTGGATATATGGAATGCTCTGCCTCAGAAGGCAGTGGAGGCCAAGTCTCTGGATGCTTTCAAACAAGAGATGGATAGTGCTCTTAAAGATAGCGGAATCAAAGGTTATGGGGATAAGGCAGGAACTGGAGACTGTTAGTGGATGATCACCCATGATCACAGCGAGTGGCGGTGCTGGCTCGAAGGGCCGAATGGCCTACTCCTGCACCTATTGTCTATTGTCATATATCACGAGTGGAAAATTTGATAGTTGGAAACTAATCCGGATCTGGCCAGCTAGCTGGACTGTAACAAAGTCCCTGTGCAGTTGTGAAGACCCCTATTCTCTTTATTTGTCGCATGTGCATCAAAACATACAGTGAAAAGTGTTGCTGGTGTCAAATCAAATCAAACCAGTGAGTGTCGTGCTGGGCATGCGTCTGGGCATGTGTTACTATGCGTCTGGGCATGTGTTACCATGTGTCTGGGCATGTGTTGCCATGCGTCTGGTAATGTGTTACCATGCGTCTGGGCATGTGTTACCATGCATCTGGCATGATCATAGCACGTCCACACTCACTCGCCCTAACTGTACAACTTTGGAATATGGGAGGAAACTGGAGCACCTGGAGGAAACCCACAAGGTCACGGGGAGACTCCTTACAGACAGCAGTGGAAATTGAATGTCGTTCTTACAGCTGTTACGCTAATCGCTATGCTACTGGGTAGTCCCAAGTGACAAAGGCTTAGATAGTGACACAATGCCGTCGTTATGCCAGCTTTGACCCTGTTTTGGACTTACGTTGGAGTCGGCTTTCAATAAAGTATCGCCATAAATTCTCAGGCATGCAGTCTTCAATGTTTCCGCCAGCATGGAATCGTAAATCACAACGAATGAGTTAAAGCAACTGTCACTCTCTTTGTAATACCTGGCAAGAATTACCTCCTGCATTTCACACTCTGCCACTGGCAGTGGAAGAAAAAGAATTTGGATCTGACAGAGGCAATGACTATCAATTAAGGGATGCATTGTTTGCAACAAAGGCAGTGGGTGACAGCACACACAGAATGATTAATAATCTGAAAGATTTTTGACACTGTGAAGGATTAGTGTAGCCATTTACAGGATTAAGTAAGCAAGCAGGTATAATGAACCATCATTCTAAAAATCACTTACTGATTTACTTTACAAATTAGAATTGTACTCAAAAAATTATCTACCCAATTAAGCAATGTAGTAAATCTAATTAGGTTTCTGTAAAGAAAGACAAAAAATATGTTCAACTTTTCTTGCTTGGCTCAGGCCTGTTAACAATTTACAGCTTTCCCTCAATAAGGTAAATCCATTCAAATAATTGAATTATTGAGTTGAAACAATGGAAAATGACAAGTTTGTACATTCTTCCCATTATTGTGTGGGTTTCCAATTAGTTCTAGATTTGCTCCTACATTCCAAAAGACATATGAGTTAGGGTTAGTAAATTGTGGGCATACTACGTTGGTGCTGGGAGCCTGCAGCCTAAAATGTTGACTGTTTATTCCTTCTGTAGATACTTTATGACCTTCTGAGTTCCTAAATGCAATCTGGGCGTGGAACGGCAGCCATTCCTTATCTTAGTATAACAGTGATCTGGTGTGATGGGACCTCTAATGCTTCAGGTTGTATGCTGATGCCATTTGGGCAGGATTTTCTTCAAACGAGCCTGATTGAAATCCCCAACTATGATTTGAAATACGTCACGATGGACTGTTTCTTGTTTGGAGACGACATCACGCAGTATCTCAAGCACTTAATTACAGTCAGTCGCTGGTGGTATATAAATTGTGATCAGAATTATGGAGGAAAACTCTCTAGGTAAATAGAATATTTCTCTTTATAAGCACCAACCAGTTCAAATACCAGCACAAAAGCTCTTTGTTGATGATTTCCCTGAACGCCCTCTGATGCTGGACTCCTGTGATGCACAAAGCTGATGTCATTCACCAGAATTGACATGAGGAATCCGCCAATTGAGTTCAGGCCAAAATGATTCTGGCACACGGTCGGCAAGTTTGTTTCCTTCATTGAAAGGAGCAATGACAATGAACAGAAGTTAATTTACATATTTTTCAATTAATTGAGTTTGGCTCAATGATATTAACTACTTTACAGTTTCTAGTTAAGTAATTTAATGAAATGCAATGAATTTTGATGGTTTGTTGAATTTGTTTTTTTAATCAATGATTTTCAGAAACATTTTGAAATTTGAAGAGTTTCACAGCTAAATAAACTTAACTAGTGGTCAAAGACCTTCAATTTTTGCAGTATACCTACCCATAGGCCACATGAGTGGAAGTAGTGCTGTGGATGTGTTGGAATGTAATAGAACAGTATTGAAGGCTTTGACTGTGATGTAAAGTTTACAGTATTGTCAACATTTTTATTATGAGTAAAGTTCATATGTTAAAAAAACTGTATTATGATTGGGTCTTGTTCTAACCGGCAGCATTCTAACCAGTTGCTCAACTCCCTACAACCAGTAAAGGGGATGAACACAGAAGAAATAAAAGTAGTTCTTACACCTGTTCCAAATTCAATTAGATCAGGGCTAATCTTTTACCATAATTCCATTGTTCTACTTTAAATCCATGTTACACAATTTCTTTAAAAATGTATAAACTTACTGTATTCTTAAACATATTTTGCAACCACGTCTCTGCATCTCTATTGGGTGGAAAATTCCAAGCATTCGTAACCTTCTGCAAGAAAAAAGTTGTAAAGAATTGTAAACTTAGTCAGCTCTATCATGTAGCATCTGGGACATCTTCAAGGAGCAGTGACTCAAAAAGGCAGCATCCATCGTTAAGGGCTCCTATCACCCATGTCATACCTTGTTCTCATCGCTACCTTCAGGAAGGAGGTGCAGAAGCCTGAAGGCCCACACTCAACAATTCAGGAACAGATTCTTCCCTTCTGCCATCTGATTTCTGAATGGACATTGAACCCATGGACACAAATTCACTATTTTTTCATTTCCAATTTTTGCACCAATTATTTTATTTAACTACATTCTGTAATTTACAGATTTTTTTTTCTATTGTTATGCATTGCGTTGTATTGTTGGGTGAATGAAGTATTTGGAGAAAAGTACTGGTAGACATGAAGCAGCTTCTTTATTCGATGAAACAAGACACAGCAGGCATCATATTGATCAGATGGTCTGGCTGGCTCGATATTTTATACGTTAAACATCAAAGGACAATTCCATATTTACAAGGTATCACAATGCTCTCTTTGAAGCTACACACAAAATGCACTCCTCCCGATTCACACCCACACCACAGACATCTAAATGAATTTTATCAGTATTGTGTAGTCTGCGATTCAAATCTTTTAGGAACCCATTGTTCAGAGCTGTATTGTCAATTAAGTCTACAATATCTGGAACAATCTTCTTAGCCCTCCTGGACAAAAATAAGTTTTTTACCAGGAAAAGGCCAGCTTTAAAGAGGATCTACTCAAACAGGGCAGCAAAAACACCCTGCCTTAGAATTCGCCCTGCTCCAATTATTTTATGTGCACCTATATCTACCCTATCATCTCTAATCACTACCTACAAAATGCTAAGCAGAGAGATTGTTCCAGAATTTTGAACAATAGTCCTTAGAAGTGCGGCTTCATTCATATGCCTGTTGGCTCTTCTCCTGTTGGCCGACTGCAGCTTAATCACATTCCTCATCTTCACCCTTTCTTTCTCTGGTAGCTAAAACTCTCTTTCCAGGGGCACCAGCAAGGTAATTGCATCAGGCTGTCAGGCCCTCTCAGTGATGTACAGGAAGGGGTTGGGGTGGTCTGTATTTGAATGACAGCAAGGACCTCTCCCTGGTGGCAGCCCCTTCCGAACTGCCCCAGTCACTGGCCTAACTGCTGAAAGGGCTCAGCTCAATTGTATTCACCTCCCATTCAGGCTAGGGGTGAGAGTCTTTAGATGCCATGCAATCTTTCTCCGTCTGCCATGCTTTCAAAGTTGTGGAACCTGCTCTCTCTGCTTTAACTTAAATCCCTCCCCATCGATTTTCCCCAATATCCTTTCTATTCTATGCAATTCAACTTATCATCTACCTTCAGCAACCAGCCTTCATTACAGAGTAGCATTACCATCACACTTTAGCATGCTATTCATGGGTTTCTGTCACAATGTCAGTGTCTTCTACCTTCTCATTTCCTGTGGGTATGTTTCCATCAACTGTGGTCAGGTCTGGTGTGGCCGGCTTTTTTTTAAGTGCAATTGTGAACAATAGCCAAATCAGAAATGCTGATCAAGTCAACTAGTTCCCAAAGGGAACTCAGATAGGCCAATCAGATGGTTCACTGCTGCTCAGCGATAGAACTCAAAGAAGCTGGTGCTTATCTCATAGGGTCTCTGTAATTACATGGTTACTGGGTACATTTGATTCCCAACTCTGTCTGTGGGAGCAACAAGAGGTGAGTCGTGTGGTTTAAACTGAGGCCAGTGTTTCCACTGGCTGCCTCGCTGGGTCTGCACACAGACGCAAGTGTCACTTGTTAAAAGAACCATCTGTAGTCCTATCTATCTGGGAGCAAACCCTGCCCTTCCAGGCAGCCCCCTCACCACGACTTGGTGACCCGTCTGTGGGAGGACTACCTCCTTTCCCTCCAGTTGTCCTTGATCCGTAATGTGCTGCTGTGGTTTGGCTTGGTCCATCAACACCTTAAGTTGGTTACAAACATCTTTTACGCACTGTGGTTTTCTATCCCTGGATGCCCCAGGCTCACTGCAGCCCCTAAATACCCCATAAGGGAGTTGCATTGCTCGTCCCGTCAATAATTTGTAGGGTCTGAGACCCAAAGTGTGGTTTGGGGATGCTTGCAATTCCATCCAGATCTCAATTGCATCAGGTAATACATCAGCTCATGCTTTTCCCGTCTCAGCTATAGCTTTGGCTAAGGCGTTCTTGGTTGTTCGGTTTATCCTTTTTACCATTCCTGAACTCTGAGGCTGCTAGGGTACTTGGAACAATTGTCAAATCCCTAACAGTCAGCACAGTTCCTTCATTACTTCCCTTGTGAAATGTGCTCCCTGATCCAAGTCCACCTAGACCGGGGTTCCCCACCTTGGGAGGATTTCCTGAACTAGAATCCGTGCAAGGGCCTGGCGGTGCAGTCCCTTGTTGGGAAGGCCTCTACTCACCCGGTGAAGTGATCCATAATTACTAGACAGTAGCTTCTCCCTCTGCTTTTGGCCATCTGGATTTTATCCCAAGATCCACTCAGCTGGGACTGGTTTGCCAGCAGTAGCTTTATGCCCTTATCAGGGTTATGCTGGGCACAAATGATACAGTGGCAGCAGAATTTCTCAATGTCTGGCCCATCCCTGGCCACCACCAGTCCTGCCAGAAGGTTCTGCCTTCCTTGATGCTTCAGCTCATGATATAATTTCAGTAGTACCTGCCTAATATATGGTGGTGTCACCACGACTTTTCCCTCCCTGACTGTCCGGCTCCCATCTGGTCCCTCCCTTGCTCCCTTCCTTCATTGCTCCGTCTCTGCATAGAATTTTACTAAATTGACTTATGTTCCTTCTTCCTGCACTCTTGCAATTTCCATTGCCTCTTCTTCCTCTTTGCACTGATGTCTGCCCAATCAATTCCTTTCCACTCCTTACTCTCCCCTTTCTAGTGAGTTTTTATTTTAATTACTGCCACCTCTGCTGGCAGAGTCACTGCTTCCAGCAGTTGCTGTATTAGGTGCCTGTGCTGTCCTGCCCCTGTTGAAGTTGCAAATCCTCATCGTGCCCATGCCATCAGATAATCATGCACCACCCTGAAGGCATATCAGCCATCTATATACATACTTACTTGTCTGCCTTTACCCTAGTGCAGTGCTTCTATCAGGGCTCCTGAAGCTAATTCTGCACCTGTTTCCTTCACCATGGCCCACCATGTCCATGGCTTCCCCTCTATGTACCTCTGAGACCTATCGGTAAAAATTTCCTCAGCTTCCCTTTCCAGAGGTGTTTCTTTCTCACTGATATCTTCTGCCTGATTTATTTCCATTTGGTACTCATGTGCCTCCCCTTCTGTTAGGATGGTGCTGTCATGGTCCGGTCCATGAAGTCTGGATTCCGGTTCACAGTCCAGTCCATGCTCCCTATTCCAGGTTCCTTTCCCTTCCCTTCTCTTCCCTCCCCTTCCCTCCCCTCCCCTCCCATGCCCTTCCCTCCCCTCCCCTCCCCTGCCCTTCCCTTCCCTTTCCTCCTGGAGCCCTGCCCTGCCCTGCCCTGCCCTGCCTCGCCTGTAACCCTCGCCTGCACTGCTGCCAAGTTCAACTGCCAGAACAAGATAAGGAACTGTCTATCGTTGTTCTGAACTATCTCTGTGTTCCATGTCCCTGCGTTCCTGTCTCTCCCTCGACCATGGTTCTGTGTTCCTGTCCCTCCCTCGACTAAGTCAAGGCTTCCGGCTTTGTGTTCCGAGGTTCCTGTTTCCCAAGACCACGTCATGTCTTTGCCTCGTTCCAGAGTCTGAGCCCGAGTCAAGACCCAGGTTCTGGGTCCTTGTCCAGTCTCTGGCTTGGAGTCCGAACCCAAGCCTCATCATGTCCTCGCCCCAAGAGACCCAAGCCTCGTCATGTCCTCGCCCCGAGGGACCCAAGCCTCGTCATGTCCTCGCCCCGAGGGACCCAAGCCTCATCCTGTCTTGTAGCCACATCATGTCTTTGCCTAGATCCGGGGTCTGAGCCCGAGTCAAGACCCAGGTTTTAGGATCCTTGTCCAGTCTCTGATTTGCGGTCCTTGTTCAGTTTCCAAGTTCCTAGTTCCTTGTCCAGGTCCCGCTTTCCTAGTCAAGTCCTAACCCAAGTCTGTGTTCTTATCCCAGCTCCTAGTCTGCGTCCAGTCTCGTCATTAACTCTAGTCCAATTCCTAGTAATTCAGTGTCTGTGTCTTGTATTTGGGTCCGCTCCCATCAGCCCCGTATGACAGAACAGTCCAGCCAGACATGGACCCAGCAACACAGACACTGTCGTTTAACTCTCGCTATCCTGGGTTCTCTCCTGTTGAATGACTCCCCCCCCCACCCGTGTCTTCCATAGTCTGGGGAAGCCTTTTGGGTCACCAGGAGGCTCCCATGTGGGGGTGGGGGAATACTGTCATGGTCCAGTCTGTGAATTCCGGTTCACAATCCGGTCTATCGTTCCTTATTTCAGGTTTCCTGGTTTTCCCTTTTTCCTGTTGGGTGCTCTACTTGAGGCAGCTGATTCACATTTTGGGCTGGCTACATAAATAGCTCCTTGGTTCAGCTTCAGTGGCTGGATTGTTCCTGTCCAAACCCCCTGTCTGAATCCCTTCCTCTCATCTTCCTCTCACCTTCCTCTCACCTTTTTCTCACCTTCCTCTCACCTTCCTCCCACCTTCCTCCCGGAGCCTCACCTCGCTTTGCCTATAACCCTCGCCTGCACCGCTGTCAAGTTCAACTACTGAAGCAAGATAAGGAACTGTCTATCATTGTTTTGAACTGCCTCTGTGTCCACGCCTTCACTAGGTCGGTCTGGCCTTTTGCTGTTACCTAGTGTTGGGAACTGTCTCTGTGTCCATGCCTTTGCTAGGTAGGTCCGGCCGTTTGCTGCTACCTTGTGTTGGAAACTGTCTCGTTGTGTTCAGTATTCTGTGTATGAGTCCTGGCCCTACTTCCTGTTCCCAAGGAGGGGTCCTGGCTCTCTGTTCCATGTCCTTGAGTTCCTGTCTCTCCCTCGACCAAGTCAAGGCTTCTGGCTTTATGTTCCGAGGTTCCTGTCTCTCAAGACCACGTCATGTCTTCTCTTAGTTCCAGAGTCCGAGCCCGAGTCAAGACCCAGATTCTGGGTTCTTGTCCAGTCTCTGGCTCGGAGTCCGTACCCAAGCCACATCATACCCTCGCCTCAAGGAACCCAAGCCTCGTCATGTGCTCACCTCGAGGAACCCAAGCCTCATCCAGTCTTGTAGCCACGTCGTGTCCTTGCCTAGATTTGGGGTACGAGCCCGAGTCAAGACCCAGGTTTTGGGTCCTTGTCCAGTCTCTGGCTTGGAGTCCTTGTCCAGGTTCCAAATTCCTAGTTCCTCGTCCAGGTTCTGCTTTCCCAGTCAAGTCCCAGCCCAAGTCTGTGTTCCTGTCCCAGCTCCTAGTCTGCATCCAGTCTCATCCCTAACTATAGTCCAGTTCCTAGTACTTCAGTGTTTGTGCCTTGCACTTGGGTCCGCTCCCATTGCCCTCGTATGACAAGTGCTTGCAGGATTCATCCTAGTGTCCTTAACTATCATTACTGACTTGTCTTTAGGAATGGCAACTGCCTCTCAAGCTGCCATTTTGCCGTTGGTGACCACTCTCAGCCTCCCCATGTTGAGGAGCTTCACAATGGTATGGGGTGTGTGTAGTATTAGTTGTCCCATCATTACAATTGGTTTGCTTATTTGCAATGCCCATGTGGCACAGTCTAAAGTTGCTACACAGTGCGGAAGTCTCATCTTGCTTCCTTCCACCAGAGGGGTTTCTCTCCTTTTATCAAGGCCAGTGTCAGGAACACAAGTGCTGAGAAATCTGGTATGTAATTATGTCCGTAATTGAACAGACCCATTACCTTTCTTGCTCCCAATATGTTCACTGGGCAGGGCATGAAGCTGATTGGCGAACATCTGTCATTTGGCATGTCCTTCCTCCCCTAGGAAATGACATAACCTAGGCACTGTACGGCTTGCTTTCCTGTCTGAGCCTTGTGTGGACTGATTTTAAACCCTCATCTCGTAATATCTCTAAAACACTGGCTATTGTCCCTAATTAACCTGCTTCACCTTCCAAAGCAATTAGTATATCATCTGCATGTTGTAAGATGGGTGCTAGTTCAAGCTTTTCCAAAATCTGTGTCAAAAATATCTGGGCTATTGTGGAATCCTTGGGGGAGTCTGTCCCACATATACTGTAGCCCACCCAGCGTGAAAAAAAATCAGTCTTGGTGCTAAGGGAAGCCCCCAAAATCCATTAGCAATATCCAGGACTGAAAAAATATTATGTTCTGGAAACAGGCCATTCAGGATTGTTGCAGGGCTTGCCACAATGGGATGCAATCTTGGCATGGTCTAACTAAGGGTGGTATAGTCTATTGTTAACCAATATGATCCATTGGGCTTCTTTACTGGCCACATAGGTGAGTTAGTAGTTGATGCAATCTCTATGAGTATTTCCCTGGTGTTTTAAAGGTTCAAAACGTTCAAAGGTTCATTTTATTGTCGAAGTATGCATGTACAATACAACTCTGATATTTGTCTTCTCCAGATAGTCCTGAAATATAGAAAGGCCATGGGAGTAGATGAAAGAAAAGACATCAACTCCCCCCCCCACCAGCATGAAGGAGTAAAGAAGCAAAACTCACAGACCCCCAAATCCTGCATCCCCACCCCTTACAGAAAAAGAACAGCGACTATAGCGTCAAATAACCACCCCACCCCGCAGAAAAAAACAGTCACAATAACAATTCTGAGCCCTCTCACTCGCAGAAAAGACCAGTGACAGTAGTGTCAAAACCCCCAAACCTAAACCCCCCCTTCCACAAAAAAATTAAGATCACCCACCCGTCAATCGGCCACAGGAAAGAAAACACTGAAAAATGGAAGTAAACTAACATAAAGTGCAGTCTGATAATCACATAAATCTCTGAATATTGGATACATCTTTTCTTCTGCAGATGAGGAGAGCGGCTGCATGAACTCAGTGATTCTGAAAAGAGTGACGGGCGACCCAGGTCTGGACACTGCTAATCCGGATCTGAACATTCCGATCCAATTGCTGACCGTTGCCCTGGTGGCCCACCCGATGCTTCAATCTTCCTCATGGCTTCAAGATGGGGTTGTTCGTCACCTTGCAGCTCATCGTTTTGGCCTTTTCCAACAGTCATCTTATGTTCTCGGTCCCTTTTGGCCCCCTCCCCCATCTCTAACCTCCTTGAGGTAGCTCTCTGGACGCAGCAGAGCGTTGGATCCTTCGAGCTGTACATCACAGGCTCCAACAGTTTCTGTAACACAAACAAGACAAAAAGAACAAGCAGAAGGTGTAGAAAAAGTGAAATAATTAGAGTAATTAGAGAGGATTGCTCTGTAAGACGCTGCCTGAGGCATCGTTGTTCGCTGGTGCCATCTTGACCGGAAGTTCCCATGGTGATTCCTTCACTACACCCTGAACAGCTGTCAGTGCATCAGTTTTCATAGGGTATTGCTTATGGGGTTCATGAAGGCCCTTCTCTATCTTAACCAGATTTAACTTCACTCAACCACAATCTTCCTTATGTCTCGCCCACACTACTGACAAAGTAACCCAGATACCTTCTTGCCTCCAGTCCCTGATGGTCGGGCCAGCTGAGGCTATGTTGGCCAGGTTGTGTACTCTGTTGGTTGTACATGTTCACTGCCCCTGACTTCTCCATATTATTTCTTCCTTTCCCGAATCTATAATGGCCCCTGCTTTCCTTAGGATGTCTATTTCAAGGATAATAATCATCATTTGGACAGACCCAGAAATACATTGGAATGCACTCCTCTGATTTGGAGTGTTTGGAACTTGTTTCTTTCTGCTTTCACTGTTTTCCCTCTTACACCTGTAACATAAATAACCTGTTTGGTTGTTGGCAAGGGTGGGTCACTCATAGGTACTGATGCCCCTGTGTCCACAAACATATCACATTACCAGCCTCCTAACAATACCGTTGTGTACATCTGCGGGTCACCAGCGCTGGCAGTGGAGGCTAACTCCACATCTTTTTCTGACCTAGAAACTATCTTCACCAGCTCTCTGATCTGATCAACAGTCAGACTGGTCAGACAGGGCATTGATAGGGCGACAGGTTGTGTGTCTGCTGTGATTTTCACCTGTTTTCCTTTCCTCTTTTTTTGGACACTGCCTCCAACAATGTCCTGATAGGCCACAGCTGGAGCATATCAACTCCTTTACCCTTGCATGACTACTCCAGCCATTCCTTGTTTCACGTCCTGGCTGCCGGCACATAAAACAAACCTTCAGTGGCATCATGGCAGGGGTATCAATTACAGACACCACGATTTCCGGCACACGTTCTTTGGTCTATCTCAGTAGCTCACAAAACTATCTCAGAGTAGGTCAACCCCATTGCTACCCTTAAAGCAAAAACTTCCTGGTGGGCTGAGCTCAGGCCTTCCTTCATCATTTTCAGGAAAACTGGGTCAACCCTCCCTGGATTACCGAACCCTGAATACTTCTCATACGCTCGATATTTATGTTCTGCATAATTCATAACTGTCTCATCAGCTCTTTGATCACAGCCATTATCGTTCCACAGTTACTCTCACCTCCCCTCAGTCGCTGCCTCACTTCCCCTTTAAAAGAACAATATCTTTCATCGTTGCTGACATTCTCAAAAGTTGCCCATGCACAATACCACACCCCCTGCCTCACATATCTCTCAGGCACTTTGCTTACCAACAAGTGTATATCTTTTAGGGTGCAGCTGGTGAACTTCAACCATTTCCTCAAGCTTGCACAGAATTCCGAATTCCCACATGTGAGTTTAAGTAAGAGCAACTCTGGCAAAATGTTCTGTTTTTACCCTGGGGTGAAGGGCTTATGAATGGTTGTAATCAGAGTCACGGGCTGGCTAGAATCATCAGGGTTCTTGACCTGACATTGCCTGACCTCAATAAGTGCCATCCTGACAGATGTATCTAGGTAAAAGCTCTTCCTGAAATATCCACACAATAATTCCCACACTACGCAAAATATAAATGATCGTTACCAGTTAAACAGTATATACTTAAAAGCGCAGAGTATGTACTCTGCAATCTGCCACTTTCGAGCATCTGAATCCACGATGACTGCTGTATTCCTTTGCATCATTTTCACAATATAATTGAAGCAAGATGTCTTTACTCTTCCACACAAATTTCCTTGCAATATATCACTTTTCCTTATTAGTTGCTTTATGTGTTCTGTAAAATGATCCTCATATCTTTTTGAATGCTTATACCTTTCAATCTCTAGCCATTTGAAATATATTCCATCTTCTTTTTTTTCTATTGATGTGGTCCTATAACTTCACAATTTCCCACATTTCCACATTATACTCTACCTGCCTTGCCAGTTGAAACCAGAATTTTTTTTTATTGTTCTTGTGTGTACGAGGTGCATTCTCCTTCACTGGGAGTGTCCAAGGTTCAAGGGCTTCTGTGACATAAGAATGGCTTTGGGACATTGTCAAGTTCAAATTGGGCTTGGCAGCAGAAAGAACCCAGAGCAAGACAACTAACCCCAGACAACAGCTCTTAAAGCTCTAGCTAGAATTCTTTTCATAGTGACAGGAAAGGAAGAAATATTCCTTTAACTCCACCATATTAAATTGGTTTGCAGAACTATCAGGACTTCTGTCCTGCTGGCAACCCAGATGAGCTGACAATAGTGGATCTGAACTGCAAATTATTATCTCAACATCCCTCCATCACCCTATAGATCACTGGCTTAGCATGAAGCCAAGGACTGAATTCATGGCAACCTTATCTCTGGGAAGCTGCCAATTGGTCAGTCACCCAGAAATATAAACTGAATTATAAAATTCATTCTTGCAACCACATTTTCATAACATGAGTAAATAAAACAATCCCAATGTAATGAGGCAGTAATAAAGGAATTCTTTCCAATTAATATGTTCTAAGTCACTTTTTTTGATAATGAATAAACAGTACAATGTTTTTCTCCTTAAGCGATTAAAGTTCAAAGTTCAAAGACTATAGACTGTTTGTCTGTAGTCAGTAAGGTTGTTATAGCCGGGGGGCGGTAATGGGTCAAGCTCCCACTACATATTAAATGATCCCAATGCTGTGCAACTCAAATAGCCTCTGACAACCAAGTCCAGCTCCTGGTCTTTACGTGTGGCTTAGCTACTAACCCTGGTGGAACTGTTTCTACTGAAAGGAGAAGGGGCAAAGGCAGGTTACTGGTGCTTTGGGTAGATGGGGTTTGTCGGCCATGGTTGGCAGCTCATCTAGGAGAAGGAAACCTCCATTGTCTTGTGGCTATACCTACTCATGGGAAAGTCTTTATGAGTAAACCCCGAGAGAAAAATCTGGAGCTGGAGTCCCTAAGGTAGTCCTACATTGAGTTCATTGCTGGTTGGCAACTCCTGCTGGTACCGAACTGCATTGGTCTTTGCTGTTCCTTTGGGTTCATTGGTTGTGTGGAGAGGGGGAGCTTCCTACATGGGTAACAGCATGCTCTCCATTTGTACTGCCCAGGTAGCGTATCTAGACATCTAGGACGCGATACTATGGTTGACTCTGACTGATGGAAGCCTCAGAGAGATAATCAGTAGATCTTCCTGGTGTCCAAGAATTTTCGCAGCCAAAATGATGTTCCCTCCCCCACCCCCACTCTGCTTTCCGCAGGGATCGCTCCCTACGCGACTCCCTTGTCCATTCATACCCCCTATTCCTCCCCACCGAACTCCCTCCTGGCACTTATCCTGGTAAGCGGAACAAGTGCTACACATACCCTCACACTTCCTCCCTTACCACCATTCAGGGCCCCAGACAGTCCTTCCAGATGAGGCAACACTTCACCTGTGAGTCGGCTGGGGTGATATACTGCGTCCGGTGCTCCCGATGAGGCCTTCTATATATTGGCGAGACCCGACGCAGACTGGGAGATCATTTCGCTGAACACCTACGCTCTGTCCAACAGAGAAAGAGGATCTCCCAGTGGCCACACGTTTTAATTCCACGTCCCATTCCCATTCTGATATGTCTATCCATGGCCTCCTCTACTGTAAAGATGAAGCCACACTCATGTTGGAGGAACAACACCTTATATTCCGTCTGGGTAGCCTCCAGCCTGATGGCATGAACATTGACTTCTCGAACTTCCACTAATGCCCCACCTCCCCCTCGTCCCCCATCCGTTATTTATTTATATACACACATTATTTTTCTCTCTCTCCTTTTTCTCCCTCTGTACCTCTGACTATACCCCTTGCCCATCCTCTGGGTTTTTCCCCCCTTCCCCCTTTTCTTTCTCCCTGGGCCTCCTGTCCCATGATCCTCTCATATCCCTTTCGCCTATCACCTGTCCAGCTCTTGGCTCCATCCCTCCCCCTCCTGTCGTCTCCTATCATTTTGGATCTCCCCCTCCTCCTCCTAGTTTCAAATCTCTTATTAGCTCTTCTTTCAGTTAGTCCTGACGAAGGGTCTCAGCCCAAAATGTCGACTGTACCCCTTCCTAGAGATGCTGCCTGTCCTGCTGCATTCACCAGCAACTTTGATGTGTGTTGTGAGGATATTTCTGTGTAGGATTTGGTTAACTTTCTTCTTCTTCTTGAAAATTGATCTTAAAGCCGGCACTTTAAAAGCATTACGCTAACTGCTACGCTACCGTGCCACATGATGTGCAGGTTTGTCGATCATTTGTTCATTTTAAATTATCTCTAGAGTAGATTGTTGATAGAATTGTGAGGAGAATCGGTCAGGGGAAATTATTGGGTGAACTGGATTTCTCTGTGAGGTGGCACAGACTGGATCTCCTTCCACGTTGTAAGGAAGTATGGAAATAACGCTTTGTTTCAAAGGAATGTTAATGATACCACTGAGCTGCTTACTGTTGGATTCTTAGTAGGAAGCTGGACCAAGGACCTTACTGGAAGGAGAGTGGACCAAGGATAGTGAATGGCGCCTTATAGGAGAGGAAGATCTGCCCTATTTAAAAAAAAACTAAGCTCTTGGTTTATCCAAACTTCCAGTTTACCTTAAAGTGCTGGGCCTTGCTTGGTTCTTGGAAATTCACCTAGACCAAGGATCGTGATGGTCTAGGTGCCTAGGCTGGACCCAGGGTTTTATCACGAGTCAGAATTTGGAGTTTCCCCGACAATGGAGACAATCAAGTGGAGCCTAAGAATTGTGAGCACTGAAATCTTGGTGGAAATCTTTGTAACTCAGTATATAGTATTTTGTGTGGTTTATTTGTGCTTTCCGTTTAATAATAATACACTAGGCTTAAGTACTTTGTTGTGCTTGTACACCTATTACCCAATTTCCTGGACACTCAGATTGGTTTGGGTCTTTTGGGTCTGATCAACCCATTCATTACAACTTCATAGACAATCGTTTCTCAAAAATGGACACAAATCTTAAGGAGAACAGATTGTTTGGATATCTTTATAAGCTCTGCATTGTAATATGATCAAAACATTTGGGTTAATTTGACTGCATATATAGTCCCAAATGCTTCAAAACATGAAAATTAGACATAATATCCTTTCCAGGAATGTGTGTGATAGAAAAAAAAGCTTTTCCCATACACGATCATCTTAAGATTGCTCTGACATTTGGTTAAGTGCACTGACAAATTTAAGTACTGCATTGTTTAGTAACAGTCCTTCAAGACAGCCATTAAATAGTTTCAAGTGGAAGATTTTTCCTTCTGTCATAATTAATTTAAAAATCCTAAAGCTGACTAAAATCTCCTGGTATTTAGCAGTCTGATTTGAATACCTCCTCGGGCATTGAACTCACAGAGGAGCAGAAAAGAATTGTGGTTTTGGCATGAATAATGCAGCTCCATTGCACCTATTTTTTGATAATCAAAAGCATGGAAGACAGCTGTGGTACTGTAATTAAATCTGAAAAGGTTTCTCTGTAAATTATAATTGATGAGATTCCTTTAATCCAGTCACCAGAATAGTAATTATTTAGGAGAAAAATATACCTTGATCTTGATTTTCTTACCCAGAAGTTTTACTTTTCTCTTTGCAAGAACACTATGTGAATTTAGAAATATTATTAGCTGTATGGCTGCTTGTTACAATAAAGTTGATGCAAGGACAATGCAAACTATATATTTCAAAGTTAAAATTCCATTTTGATAATAAAAAATAATTATGCGTGGATACTTCAAGCAGTGGGGTAGAAACACATAAATGAGTATTGTGATTAATAAATTCCAGCACAGAATTCTCCTATTTACTCAGAGGAACTACAATTCTAACTGGGGCGAGGTGCAAATCTGTTAATTGTTTTACTATTCTCATATGTGAGTCATTGAAAAACAAATCTATACAGATCCATTTTGAAATCTAAGTACTTTGAGGTGGTACGAAAGAGTGCCAGAATATAGTGTTACCGTTAGTTACAGAGAAAGTGCAGTACAGATAGATAATAGGGTGCAAAGTCCATGAAAAGTTAGATGGTCAGGTCAAGGGTTCAACTTTATCATACAAGAGGTGCACCCAAGAGCTTTATAAGAGCAGTAAACAGGCTTCCTTGAGTCTGGTGGAATGTTTTATCATGCTTTTATAATTTTTGCCTGATGGAAAGGTGGGGGGGGGGAGAGATAGAATGTTTCTGGTGGGAGAGGACTTTGATTCTGTTGGCTGCTTTGCAATGGTAGCAAGATGTAAAGACAGAGAGCTTGGAGGTGAGGTTTTCTTTCATGGACTGAACCTTCAACTCTCTACAGTTTCTTGTGGTCTTGGGCAGAACAGTTTCCATAGTTGATCCTGGAGGATTAAGGGGCCAAATGAGACTGTTCGATAGATCTGGGACTGTACTTGATAGAATTTACAGGAATGAGGAGGAATTTTATTGAAAACTCCCAAATTTTGAAAGGTCTAGATAGAGCAGATGTGGAGATTATGTTTTCTATAATAGCGGAGTTTAGGACCAAAGGGCACAGTCTTAGAATACACAGACATACTTCTAGGATAGAGATGAGGAGGAATTTCTTTAACCGGAGGGTAGTGAATCTATGGAATTCATTGTGTCAGATGACTGTGGAGGTCAAGTTATTGAGTATATTTAAAGGGTATTGAAGGTTTTGGCAAGAAGCAGAAGAATGGGGTTGTGAGGAAAAATAAATCAACCATGACTGAATGATAGAGATCCAATGTACTGAATGGCCTAACTCTGCTCCTGTCTTGTGGTCAAATACCAACCTGCCAATTTCCCCCCTGTGGTGAATCCTCCGGACATTCATATCTATTGACCAACATCATGGAAAATACTACCTGTTACAAAGGAAGATACTGAATCAGCCAAAAATTGTATCGAACTATTTGTAATTTTTTTCACCCCTGTAGCTTCCGTTGGTTCTCCTGCAAAAATATGGAAGTCCTGAATTTGCCATCCAAGTCTCTCTGGACACCTAATATTCTGTGGTTTCTAAAGTGTGACAATCTCATCACCCTGGCAACTTCTCATTGACCCTGTCTTTTATTGTCTCATTTTCAAAAAGGACAAATATTTTTATGAGGTCAGGATATCTTAAAGCCTTGATCTCACCATTGTCCTCCTTTCCCCAAAAACTCCAGTCTGGAGGGATCCATCATCTTCAACAGAAGAATGGGAAGCTATTTATTTTCTACACACTGTATATAAGTATATGCTCCAATAAAGCCTCAACTCTTTCTTTCTTCTCCGACTATAAGAGTGGAGGTACTACAGGAGAATACTACAACCCCGCAATAACTTATTACAAATAAACAAAAAGTATCACGAATGCTGCAAATCTGAAATAAAAAAAGAAATTGCTTGAAAAGTACAGCAGGAGAGGAGCATCAATGCATTCAGCGTCAATATGACCAGAGAGCAGATTAAGGACTTGAGAAAGTGTAAGATGAGGAAACAAACACCATTTCTCATAGAGGGATCAGGAGTGGAGAGAATGAGCAATTTCAAGTTCCTGAATGTTAATGTCTCTGAGGACCTAACCTGATCCAACATATCGATGCAGCAATAAAGAAGATAAGACAGTGGCTATATTTCATTTGGGGTTTGAGGAGATTTGGTATGTCACCTCAAACATTCGCAAATTTCTGCAGATGTACCGTGGAGAGCATTCTGACTGGCTGCATCACTGTCTGTTATGGTGGAGAGGAAGGGGTGAACTAGTCTACAGCTGCAGAGATTGTAAAATTAGTCAGCTCCATTGTGGACACTTGCCTCCATAGCATCCAGTATATCTTCAAGGAGCAGTGCCTCAAAAAGGCAGCATCCATCATTAAGGACCCATACCACCCGGGACATGTCCTCTTCCTATTGTTACCATCAGGGAGGAGGTACAGAAGCCTCAAGGCACTCAATGATTCAGGAACAGCTTCTTCTCTGTCATCCAATTTCTGAATGGCCACTGAAGCCTTGAACACTATCTCACTACTTTTTTAATTTCTGTTTTTGCGCTACTTATTTAATGTAACTATTTAATATATATACTTACAGTAATTCGATTTTTTTTTATCAGGTATTGCATTATACTGCAGCAGCGTTAACAAATTTCATGACATATGCTGATGACATTAAACCTGATTCTAATTCAATGGAAGGAGAATCAAAATATTTCGCTTCCTATAAATGCTGCCTGACCTGCTGAGTATTTCCAACATTTCCTGTTTTTCTTTCCAGTGTGAAATAATCTGGTCCAAATAAATAAATGCATTCACAATTTCTGTAAAGATTTGCAAATTCTTATATCTCTACTAATTAAATTCATCTGTTGTTGTCTCACATCTCTGAGACTGATTTAAAGATTATTCAGTACATACATTGACAGACATTATATTTTCTTTTTTTTTGTAATTTATTTTTTATTGAAGTTCATCATCAAACAAAACTTTCCATAAGATGTATTTCAGACACTGTACATATATATCATATAGTCATATTTGTCACAAATCTCCACGTATTTATCTAAAAGACTACATGATTAAATATAAAATAGTGACAAACAGTTGAAACTGGGGCTCACACCAGCAGAAAATATGAAAAGTAGCATTTCAGTTAAAATGACTCTGAGAAACCAAATCTCAGAAATCTCTGAGAATGATTCCTCGTGTATGCAAAATGTAGATATCTATTCTTGAAAGAGATCAATATAAGAGTTGCAGTTAGTTTCTTTTCTTTTTCAATTTATTCCTTTTGGACTTCTGGGAGAACCAAGTAAAATGGGGGAACAAAAAAAAAACAGAATTTTATGAAAAAATATCAACAAGATTCAGGTCTGTGCATTTGTATGTGTATTAGAAAAATGAAGGCATTGCTCATATGTTTAAGGTGGTAATATGCGAAAGACAATGAATAATTCTTTGAAAATGCACTGCCATTTGGGAAATTTCTGACACCATTACTTATGAACAACTATAGCTGCTCTGATTCTAATTCAAATTTAATTTGAATTTATTTAAATCTTACATCCGTCCCACAACATAAGGAATAAAAATCTGTGCGTTATGACTCCATCGCAATGTACAGACATGTGAATTTATAAGACTAATGCCTTGTAGAAAGAAGCTGTCCTGTAGCCTTACGGTCCTGGCTTTAATGCTGTGGTAGCATTTGCCAGACGGAAGCCGCTGAAACAGTTCATGGTTGGGGTGACTGGTTCCCCCGATGACCTTCTTTCTGCATCTGCTGCTGTAAATGTCCTCAGTGGAGGGAAGTTCACATCCACAGATGTGCTGGGCTGTCCACATCACTCTCTGCAGTGCCCAGTGATCAATGTTGGTGCAGTTCCTGTACCAGGTGGTGATACAGCCAGTCAGGGTTCTCTCAGTGGTGCCCTTGTAGAAGGTCTTGAGGATCTGGGGGCTCATGCTGAACTTATTCAGTCGCCTAAGGTAGAAGAAACACTGTTGTGCTTTTTTTTGCCACATAGCTGGTGTGTACAGCCCAGGTGAGACCATCGGTGAGGTGTATACTAAATTACTTGAAACTACTCAACCACTTAACTGTATTCCCATTGATGTTGATCGGGACGAGCCTGTCTCCATTCCTCCTGTAATCCACGATCAGCTCTTTTGTCTTTTGGACGTTGAGGGAGAGGTTGTTTTCTTGGCACCTTAACAAGAAGTGATGGGCAGGAATGAACACCCAACTCAATACATGGTCAGGACCTTGTGAAGAAAGATAAACAATTCAAACTTTTTGAAAGAAATTAGCACGTCTTTAGAACTTTGCAAAATGTGTTACAGTCAATACCTTTGAAATGTTGTCACTGTTTGACCTTTAGTAAAAGAAGAAATGGGTTAGTGATCTTATTGCATTCTCTGTAAGTATGGAACAAGGCAACCTCAAGCCTGGTCTGGATGGGACGCAGGCTGGAGTAGAAGTAGGCTTCCTTCCTGGGGAATAAAAAAATTAACTTGCACAGAATTCAATAATTTTGTTTAAAAAGTGCATGAATTATAGTTGGCAATTTATGAAAAGCAATAGCCATAAGACTATAAGATGTAGAAGCAGAACTAAGCCATTTGGCGCATCGAGTCTGCTCCACCATTTCATCATGGCTGATCCATTTCCGTCTCAACCCCATTCTCCTGACTTTTCCCCATATCCCTTCATACCCTGACAAATCAAGAATCTATCAGCCTTTGCCTTAAATAGACACAATGACTTGGCCTCCACAGCTGCCTGTAGCAACAAATTCCACAGATTCACCACTCTCTGGCCAAAGAAATATCTCCTAATCTCCATTCGAAATGGACATCCATTCTGAGTCTGTGTCCTCTGGTCTTAGACTTCCCCACCAGAGGAAACATCCTCTCCACATCTACTCTATCAAGTTCTTTCAATAGTCAATAGGTTTCAATTAGGTTACCCCTTGTTTTTCTGAATTCCTGTGAGTAGAGGCTCAGAGCCATCAAATGCTCCTCTTATGATAAGCCTTTCAATCCTGGGATAACTTTCATGAACTGCCTTTGAACTCTCTCCAATGTCAGCACATCCTACCTTAGATAAGGGGCCCAAAACTGCTCACAATACTTCAAGTGAGCCCTCACCAGTACCTTATAAAGCCTCAACATTACATCCTTGCTTTTATATTCTAGTCCTCTTGAAATGAATGCTAACATTACATTTGCCTTCCTCAACACTGAGTTAACCTGCAAATTAACCTTTAGGGAATCACCAGGTTTTTGAATTTTCTCCCCAGTTAGGAAATAGTCTATGCTTTTACTTCGTCTATCAAAGTGCATGACCATACACTTCCCAACACTGTATTCCATCTACCACTTATTTGCCCATTTTACTAATCTGCCTAAGTCCTTCCTTAGCCTCTCTGCTTCCTCAAAACAACCTGCCCTTCCACCTATCTTGGCGTTGTCCACAAACTTTGCCACAAAGCCATTCAATTCTGTCATCCTATCATTGACTTATAACATAAAAAGAAGTGGTTCCTGACCCCTGTGGAACACCACTAATCACTGGGATCCAATTGGGGAAGGCTCTTTTTATTGCCAATACCATGGGCCCTTAACTTGTTAAGTAGCCTCATGAGTGGCACCTTGTCAAACGCCTTCTGTAAATTCAAGTAAAAAACATTAATTGATTCTCCTTTGTCAATCCTGCTTGTTATTTTTTTCAAAGAATTCCAAAGAATAAGTTAAATAATCAGTTTTACTGTTAGTAATGTTGGGTCATGCTTCCATCTCTCCCTCTCTTGAGATATCCCATGCCACTGTTCTCACATTCATTTGAATAGGGGTTGGTTTGACATCTCATGCATGGTGTTAGCCTGTCTTCGGCTGCTCAAGTTGAATAGTGATCTTTCCAACTCAGTGGCAAGGAGCAACTAACTTATCCAGGTTGATACTTCGGCCAATATTGGAAGAATGTAAGCTGCAAGAGATAGATATTTAACATGGGAGGCATGGTAGTGTAGTGGGTAGCACAATGCTTTACAGTGCTTGTGACCTGGGTTCAATTCCCGCCACTGTCTGTAAGGAGTTTGCATATTCTCCCCGTGACCGCATGTGTTTCCTCTGGATGCTCTGGTTTCCTCCCCCAGCCCAAAGACATACCAGCATTGTAGATTGTCCCATGGTTAGACTAGGGCTAAATAGCTGGGTCGCTGGGCAGCGTGGCTTAAAGGCCCTGTTCTGTGCTATATCACAATAAAAAAAACAAGCATAAATGTATAGACTGTCTTTCTCCAGCTTTGCACAGCTGTGGGCATGGTGTACTGCTGGGTGAAATGATTCATGAACCATTATTGTCAGCTCACCGATTGAAAGATTTTAGAAAAGCTTTTAGCTCAGTGGGAAAACAAGCAATTCAACAAGCAAAGCAGAACCAAGCTATTTAAAGGCCACAGGTGGCTGTTCAAGAGTAACCAGATGTGCAAGAATATACTTGTATATTTGATATCAACATAAGAAAAGTGTTCCAGCTAAAACATTCTCCACAGCCAAGACAAAAATAAAGATAGATACGTGGTAAGCTCTTGAAGACTCTATTGTATCTTGATGCAATAGCTCTTCAGAAGTCAAGAATGAGGCATCATACTTGATGCTTACGATCATTTTATTAAGTGTTACAAGTGTAAAGAAGAACAAGAAGATGCGTCGAGAGAACAAAGAAAAGACCTAACTAAAAAGTAGTTGTGGTCTTCTCATGCTGGACTAGAGATGATAGAAATTGCATTGATAACTAATA
The DNA here is from genome assembly GCF_963921235.1 of Mobula hypostoma. Taxonomy (NCBI): domain Eukaryota; kingdom Metazoa; phylum Chordata; class Chondrichthyes; order Myliobatiformes; family Myliobatidae; genus Mobula; species Mobula hypostoma. Next base: position 27,104,499 of record NC_086119.1, on the reverse strand, counting down.
ACTAATAAAGACGCAAATTACATGTAGCATGACACCTGCTAATGAAACTAAGGAACTTCTAGAAAAATACAGCGACAACTGTGCTGTAATTGCTGGAAAAAAGTCACTGAACAATTACTTGTATGTAGATAATTATATAAAAATATAAGCAAGCACAGGAAAGTTAAGCTACAAGAAAAATAACGATTCTACACTCCAATCCAACGTTTCTTGTATGTTAATGACGAACTCTTAACCTCACAATCAACCTTGTTACGGTCCTTACACCTTATTATCTATGTGCACTGCACTGCACTTTCTCGGTAATTGTACATGTAGCATTATATTTGTATTTTTTATTACTTGTTCTTTGTAGCAGCTCAATATACTTCTGTTTTGAAATGATCTGTATGGATAGTTTGTAAAACTATGTTTTTCACTGCATCTTGATATATGTCACAAAATAAACAGAGTACTAATCCCAGTAATAAAACAAAAGTTAGTAATGAACGAAGGCTACAAATGTGAGTGGTTCAGGTTCTTGGACCACTGGCATCTCTTCTGGGGCAAAGGTGAGCCGATAAAAAAGGAATGGGCTGTAAATGAAAATTTGCCTCGCCCCAATTTAAGATTTTAATTTGTGGACCAGTCCTATCTCTTCCTTTATTACTTTAAAATCAATAAATGTATGGTCACTTATCCTAAACTGCTCCCTTCCTGACTCCTCTGTCACTTGCCCAGCTTCATTTCCCAAGAAACTGCCATGTGATCTTACTAGAGGACATAAAATTAAGCCAAGAGGGAAAAGAGTTGAAAGGGACCTGAGAAATAACTTGCTCTCACTCAGAGTCTGGTGGGTATGTGGAATGAGTTATTAGAGGAATCTGAGGAACCAGGTGCAATTACAATGTTTAAAAGGCATTTGGATTGATACACAGATAGAAAATAGTTGGAGGGATATGAGCCAAACGTAGGCAGTAGGAACTAGATCAGATAGACAACATGATAAATTGGACTGAAGGACCTATTTCCATTCTGGATTCCTCTAAGACTCTTTGAGAATGGGAATAAGAATGCACCTGAGAGATGTGTGTGTTAGGGAGCAGGGCGGGAAAGCTAAGACTTCCTACTGCCGGCATGACATTGTTTTTGTTGATATTATAACATATTTATCAATATGTGCAAAGAAAAAGGAACAACAAGGAGCACAACAACGGGACCATAAACACGAGAAAATCTGCTGATGCTGGAAACGTGCATGATAAGAGGGATTTATTTTGTAATGGATCTTCTCTAACATTATCAGAATTCAAAATTCTGAAACTTAGTCTTTTTTTTTTGCTTAATTTAAGTTCAGGAACTCTTACCTCAAACCCTGGCCATGCCTGAAAGATTGTTTAAGCACAACCAGATTGATGGATTTTCCAAGTACTGCAGATAGCTTGGTGATGTGTCCAAAGTGAAGAATCTGTGGGATGCAGTTGGACAGAGAAGTTCATTCTCTTTGGCACTGAGATGAAAATGACGCTGACTGATTGAGTCCTATAGGTGTATTCTGGAAATAGTCACTGGAATCAGACCAAGATATATTGCAACACATTAATAATGAACAACCAAGAGTGAAGATAGGTAAGAATAGACTGAAGTATTGAATGCTAAATATTCATAGCTCCTTTTACGAGCTGTTGAGACTGGTCATAAATCAGAGAATGTTGGAAATTCAAATTACGAGTTTGGCAATAAACACAGTGATATTGCTTGCATCTTGTGAACTTTTCTTGTGCCAGAAGCACAAATGTTCCAGAGCATTCACAATGAGTTACTGTGGGAGCACAGTGACGATTCTAATGAAGAAATTCTGGTCGCCCCAACTTTCTACAATTAGTTTTAGTGAAAATGTTTGATGTATGGATCAGGACAGCAGGAACTTACAGCTGCACTTCTCCAGAACTGCTCAACTGAGAGTGAAAAGGGGACCTCAGTTGAACATCGAATCGGGACGTTGTTACTGCTGACAACATGGCATTCCTTTGGTATTGCAACTGGATGTTTGTGCTGAGGTGTCTGGAGTGGGACAAGTATCCATTGCTCTCTGACTCAAGGAGAAGAATTCTGCCACTGGGCTGGGTGCACATCACAGGTCATTGTCCAAATTGCATATAGGCTCAGCATGACCATGTGAATAGCTGGACTGAATGGTTTGAGTATAAATCTACTATTAAGGATGGACTGAATGCAAGTTCAAAGCTTTGAAATGTAACAAAATGGTGCTATTGATGGTGGCTTGAAGCTGACATACCCACCCAATAATTAATTACTGCAGACATCTTGTCAACAGGAAATAGAGCCATGACGTCCAAGTACTCCATGGGCAATGAAAGGGCCTGTTTTTATAAATGTCGTATGTCAATTTTGTCCATAGGTCATTTAATACATAACAATCTCGTGTATGGCATTGGTCAGGGCATTGAGCATAAAAGTAAGGAAGTCATGTTGCAGCTATACAAAACTGTTTAGCGCACACTTGGAGCATTGTGTGCAGTTCTGGTTGCCCCATTTTAGGAAAGAATTGGCAAATTTGAAAAGAGTGCAGAAGAGGTTTACCAGGATGCTGCCTGGATTAGAACATAGAACATAGAACAGTACAGCACAGTACAGGCCCTTCGGCCCACAATGTTGTGCTGACCCTTAAACCCTACCTCCCATATAACCCCCACCTTAATTTCCTCCATACCTGTATATCTGTCTAGTAGTCTCTTAAATTTCACTAGTGTATCTGCCTCCACCATTTATCCAGCATTATGTGTGTGTTACTTGGATTTCCAGCATTTGCAGATTTTCTCATGTTTGTTCAAGATTCAAGATGGTTTAATGTCACGTAGCACAGGTAGCAATCCTGAGATTATCACCCTCAAGGTCCTGCTTTTCAACTGTCTACCAAGCTCTCTGTACTCACTCTCCAGGACCTCCTCACTCTTCCTTGCTATGTCATTGGTACCGATGTGCACCACGACATCTGGCTGATCACCCTCCTACTTCAGAATGTCATGCAAGCGATCAGAGACATCCTTGACCCTGGCACCCAGGAGGCAACAAACAATAGACAATAGACAATAGGTGCAGGAGTAGGCCATTCAGCCCTTTGAGCCAGCACCTCCATTCACTGTGATCATGGCTGATCATCCACAATCAGTATCCAGTTCCTGCCTTATCCCCATAACCTTTGATTCCCCTATCTTTAAGAGCTTTATCCATCTCTTTCTTGAAAGCATCCAAGGTATAAAAGGTATAAAGTAGACGGAGAAATTAGACAAAGTTGGATTGTTTTCTCTAGGATGTCGGAGGCTGAGGAGAGTTCCAATAGAACTTCATAAGATTATGAAAAGTATGGATAGGATATTCCAATCAGAATAATTTATCCCAGGGTAGAAATGTCGAGGTGTATTTAAGATGAGAGGGGACAATTTTAAAGAAGAAGAACTTGGTAAGTTTTTTTTATATGGAGTGGTACAGGTTATGTTCAAAACATTTAGCTAATTCAAAGGAAGACACAGGAGTCTGAAATGTGGGTCTAACTTCGGGTTTACTTTAAGCAAGTTGCACACATATCACGTGATAGTGTGATGACATATGTAATTTGCAATTTATACATATAACCCACAATGAATTAATTAAACAAACAATAGAGGTTAATCAGACAATATATTTACAAGATTACTCAACTATTATTGAAATATTAAATACACAACAGTAGATGTCTGGAATAGGCTGCCAGAGGTAGTGGTTGAAGTAGAACAATTGTGGCATGTAAGAGGAAGTTTGACTGCTGCATGAATGCACAGGCAGAAGAGACTTAGTTTAATTCGGCATCATGTTTAGCATAGAAATTGTAGGCCTCAAAGCCTGTTCCTTTGTTGTACTGGTCTATGTTCTATGCTCTAAACACTTGATATAGAAACTACATAACTACATCTTGTCATCAAAAACACAAGACAAATAAGATTGGAAGTTGCTAAAAGCTGGGAGTGAGAAGAAGCTAGTTCTACCATTCTGTGAATATAGAACTTTTGAACTGGGTATTGTTGGATGAGAGGTGTATGGAGGGATATGGTCCAGGTGCAGGTCAGTGGGACTAGGCAAAAAAAAATGGTCCGGCACAGCAAAGAAGGGCCAAAAGGCCTGTTTCTGTGCTGTAGTGCTTCTATGGTTTCTATGATTTCTTATTTTTATGTGCAGTGTCCTTAAGTAAGGCATTTGTAACCTGGGGATGGCCTGCAAACACTTTATCCAACTTTTTTAGAAGTCTCAATGTGTTTGAAGTGTTCAAGGTCATGTCTATGGTGACATCAGATCTACCCAAGTGACTCTGACAGAAAATTGGGTCAGACCACTTTGACAGATAGCTTATCTTTTCATGTTTCAAGGAGATGGCATAATTGCCTTTGCTCCCACCACAAGATATTGGAGATGATCTGAAATTGATAGCTGCATGCCATCAAACACACGAAATAATACTTTCAGCTTATTGAACCTGAATCTGCAGCTCTGGACTTTGATACATTTTCAAAGCAAGAATGAGATTTTCATTTATGAGCAGCCCCAGGCCAGTTAAGAATAACAATGAGACAGAGTGCTGCCAACTATAAAACAAACGAGCACTCATGAAGTTAAAAGATTCTCATTTATAGATCATAATCTCTTAATAGCCCACTGATAAAGCTCCAGAGAACTGATGCAGACATACAACCAAGAATAACACTTGTGTTCTGGCAGTAATTTGTAGTTTCAAAAACAACACTAAGAAATTATGAGCAACCTCAAAGAGCCAAATCAACATGAAAGAAATTAAGCAGGGGATGGCACTTGATGATGAAGAGAGCTGGAGTCACCTTGGCTGGGGAATAGGAGATAAAGTTTCGAGAGAGCAAGGAGTAGAATATGAGCCATTTTCTGATCATTTTCAGTCCAGATAGCAATTGCAAAATAGACATTTACACTGGTTTCAGTGACTTACTTACATTTTTATTATTATTACTGCCCATAATGCAATGAAGGTTCTTCATCTCTGGGGATGTTCAGGGCTTCCTTCATCATGTCATAGCTTCCTTTTGGTTTTCACTGCTGTCAGTCATTTAAGTCCCAGATGAAGACTTACAAATAGTGTTGCACTGAGATGTAGAAGGAAACTTCATTGCTGTTTCCGTAACAATTTTGCTTTACCGGTTAGAGCTGTTAGCCCTGAGCTGAACCCCCAAACCGAGAGGACCAGTGGACCACTATTTGTCTGGCCTCTACCCTTTGACTTGTTTGCATTAGGTGATCCAGCCAACGTAGCCCTCTTGGTCATTGAGGCATGCAGACCTCCAATCCCTCCGTCACGGTTGTGGACTGCTTGGAGGATCGACTTACATCACTGGAGACTTATTCCCAAACTGCAGATAGTCAAGGTTCAAGCAAAGCAGCAGAGAGATCTCAACAGTTTTCCAGGTGCAGCACCACAGTGGAGGAGAGGAATTTATTTATTTTGGGAGATAGGTTTAGCTATTGAAAGGCATCTACATGTGGATTTTGAACTCAGTAAGGGAATCAAAGTTCAAAATAATTTAATTATCAAAGCACATATACGTCACCATATACTACCTTGAGATTCATTTTCTCGTAGGCATTCACAGTAGAAATAAGAAATACAATGGCATCAATGAAAAACTGCATTCAAATACTGACAATCAATGTGCAACTGTGCAAATAAAAATATAATAATAATAATGAAATAAATTATAAATAGTACTGAGAACATGAGTCTTAGAGTCCTTGAAAATTAGTGCATTGATTGTGGAATCAGTTCAGAGTTGAGACAAATGAAATTATTCAGATTGGTTCAGGAGCCTGATGATTGAAGGGTAATAATTGTTCCTGAACTGGTTGGTATGGGACCTAAGGCTTCTGTACCTCTGCCTGAAGGCAGCAGTGAGAAGACTGCATGTTCTGGGTCCTTGATGATGATGTTGCTTTCTTGTGGCATATTGAAGATGTGCTCAATGATGTGGAGGGCTTTGTCTGTGATGGACTGGGCAGTACCCACTACGTTTCATAGACTTTTCCATTCTTTGGCATTAGTTCAAAGGTTTCAAAGATTTCAAAGGTACATTTAATGTCAGAGATTTGTATAGATTAGATTAGATTCAACTTTATTGTCATTGTGCCGAGTACAGATACAAAGCCAATGAAATGCAGTTAGCATCTGATGAGAAATGCAAAGAATAGTGTTACTAATAAAATAACTGCGAATAAAAAGTAAGTGCTACAGCACACAAATATAAAAGTACTGAGACAGTACAATATGGGTGCAATACTGCTTAACGCTGTGATGTGAGGTTCAGCAGGGTCACAGCCTCAGGGAAGAAGCTCTTCCTGAGCCTGCTGGTGCAAGAGCGGAGGCTCCTGTAGCGCTTACCGGATGGGAGGAGAGTAAAAAGTCCATGGTTAGGGTGAGATGCATCCTTGATAATGCTTTTCACCCTGCCCAGGCAGCGTTTATAGTAGATGTTCTCAATGGTGGGCAATTGGGTGCTGAAAATATACATCCTGAAATTCTTTTTCTTTGCAACTATCCACAAAAACAGAGGAGTGCTCCAAAGAATGAATGACAGTTAAATGTTAGAACCCAAACCGCCCCCCCCCGAGCTCTCCCAAACCATGCATAAGCAGCAGCAAAGCAATGATCCCCCCTCCCTCACCAGCAAAAAAGTATCGGCACCCTCCACCGAGCACTCAAGCATGCAGCAAAGCATCAATAAAGACACAGACTTGCAGTACCCCAAAGACTACTCATTTTCCCAGTAATTCAACATACCACATGCTCTCTTTCTCCCTAATAAAGGAAAAAGACCTGTCTCCATTTCACACCGAGAGGGGAGACATAACAAACAACTTGCTGGTTTATGATGTTAAAAGTCCATTGCTTCCATACCAGGCCGTAATGCAATTAGTCAGGATACTATCCACTCTGCATCTATAGAAGTTTATCTAACTTTCAGATGGCTTGCCAAATCTGCACAAATTTCTAAGGAAGTAGAGGGACTGTTGTGCTTTCTTTGTAATGGCACTTACGTGCTGGCCTCAGGACAGATCCTCTGATATGATAACGTCGAGGAATTTAAAATTACTGACCCTCACCATCTCAGGTCCACTAATGAGGACTGGCTCAGGGATATCCAGTTTCTTCCCCCTGTAGCAAACAGCTCTTTGGTTTTGCTGACGTTAAGTGAAAGTTGTTGTTGTGGCACAGTTAGATATCCAGAAGATTAGGCTTTCCTCAGGCCCTGCTCTGTTTAATGAGACCACTTAATTATTATGTTTGCTATCTGCATTTTGAAATATGCCTTTTGATTTTGTGTTTTATATCTTGTGTTTTTGCTCTTTTTTTGTTGCCTTTTGTGCAATTCGTTTTTTTTTTCGTGCATGGGTAGGTGGGTGGGGGTTGATGTTCTTTTCTTTGAATGGATTCTGTGATTCTCCTTTGTTATGTGGCTATCTGTGGGAAGACAAATCTCAGAATTGTATACCACATAATACTTGGATAATAAATGTGCTTTGAATCCTTTGAATTCTGTTTCCTACTTAGATTGGCAGTCTAGCTGGAATTGAAAGGACAAGGCCAGGCGTGGGAGAGAGTTGTGATCATGGAATCATTGTTGCTGGGGAAGGAAAAATTTGGAAGTCAATGGGAATGGAGAAGAGAAGAACATAATGGCCTGCACAGGGGGAACTGACAAGGAGTTAGCACATTACTTGTTGGCTTTGAAAGGTGAAGTGGTGGGATGGAAGATGAGGGGCTGTTGTGAGCTTTGAGATTGCAGCTGATGAGCGTTATCAGCAGGAGAGAGAGGGGCATTGGAAAGGGAGAAAGAGAGGAAGTCTTTAAGGTTTGAGAATCAAGTTTACTCAGCAAAGGAGCAGGGTGTTTCGAGTATGGTTTGAGGGTACAATTTCTGTCTGTGATACGGTGAAAAAGATGGATGATGAAAGAGAAACACTCTCACTGATCGGATCACTGTACTGCAAGGACAGGATGATGGGTAATTTGTGTGGTGGTTTTATCCTTGTGCCACTTATACAGTGTGCTTCTGACGCATCGATGCAAGATTATCAATGCTATCCTGAATGGCCTCCTCCATTCTGAAGGTCACATTCCTGAGATTCGAAAGGATCTGTGAAAACATTCACATTTTGTGGAGGAAACTATGATTATATTACCTTGATCATATTTTTTCTATCTGCTGGGTAATCTCTTTCCATTAAACACCGACTGCCCCATCTGTGGAACAGCTGCCACATTGGCCTCATTTCTCACAGTCATCTCAGGTCCCATAAAAGCAGAGTTAAAGCATTTTCAGTCCATAGGGTTGTCTAAGAAGTAGAAAGGTAGCCAACTCTTACAAAGAAACATCCTCAGCTCTTCATTTTGTCTGCAAAGTTTCATGGAGACTAGGAAGATCTACTCTCTATAGTCAAACATAAAATGGAGAAGAAAACTCAAAATCTCAAAATGTACAAATGAGCTTCCCGGGAGCAGATCATTTTAACTTCACTGAACACCTCTATGAGAATTAAATAGGTTTAGATTTTTTACTTGTTTACAATTTACCTACACAGATCCTTTGCCTTTGGGGATATAAAGGTACATTCCATAACTAGAGGAAAAGATTAGTTTTTAAAAATTTGCACACAGGACATGGACATCACTAGTAATGCCAGCATTTATTGCTCACCTCTGATTGCCCCTGAGAACACAGTTAATGATTCATCACACTGGTCTGACCAGGCAGGAATGGGAGATTTCCTTCCCTGAATTAGCTGGTGAACTACGTGTATTTATACAAAGGTCTGGCAGTTTGATGCCTATTGTTACTGAGACTTACACTTTTGCAAGATAAAATCTGGAATTGTTTTTAATTATTTCATTTTAAATGCCCCAGCTGTCATGGTGGGATTTTAAATTATATTTCTGTAATAATGGTACAGCGTCGCTGGCTCTTCATCCAGTAACCTGACCACTACGGTGTACTTTATAAAACCAAGGGCAAACAGTCAGCAAACAAGGGAAGCATAAGCTATTCTAAAAGTAAAATAAGTGAATACCTTGAATTTTGATAAGATGGTATTGTATATAAGCCTGTACAGGAATTTAAATTAATCGTTTTTTTGGAAGGGCTGTACCCATGTCCTTAACATTAGCGAGAAATATATTGTTGTATACTGGACAACAAAGATTTTGCTTCCTGAATACTTTTGGGTGTATCTTATATGGATTTTGGGCTGCTGATCATGAAAATCACCATGAAATTTCCCTATCACAGACCATTTTTTGAAATTGCCTGTATTTGTTATTTCTATTTGCAATTCAAGTCAGAATAATTGATGCCAAGATTAAGGAAGGCATTTGATTGGTCCAAAAATCAAACAGGTCATCAATGACAGGCAATTCAATAGCTTCTAGTGGGACCAGAGAAAATCGCATGGATGGCATTCAAGGATGTTGTTGAAAATTTTCTTAGCCATTACAGAGCACCAAACTACTTGCAGCTGGTTGACAAACCATGCAATGCAACATGTCACTAAAAATTCATCTTCTGCATTCCCATTTACAGTATATTTCTTCCTTGCAAATCTTGGCACTGTCAGTGATGAGCATAGTGAAAGGTTTCACCGGGACTTTGCGGTCATGGAGAAACTGTATCAGGGCAACTGGAATCCATCAATGCTGGCTGATTATTGATGGACACTTAAACAAGAAGCCTCAGACACTGCGTACAAATGAAACTCATCAACAAAATGTTTTTAGCTTAGTTGAACTATTGCAAAGCATCAGCACTGTTATGCAATTAAACGCATTACCCTCAATAAAGGTTAGTTTCTTGTTTCTCCGAGTCGTCTGAAATTATATTTGTGTTCAGCTTCAAGCAGTCTATCATAAACAAATAAAAAATCTGAGGAAACAACACTTTTGAGAAAAACTGTGGTCCAGTGTTATGCATGTTTTCTGTTTTGTTGTATGTTTGCAGGATGGGTTGAATCTGTTCCCTTGCTAGTTGCCTTTTGCACAGGGAACAGACGCACACCCACAGTTAGAGTAACAAGCATTTCATTACCCAATGATTTTGATATTTTTTATAGAGCTAGAGGAAGGAAATGCAGGGTTATGGATTATTTAGGGCTGGGGGTGTTAAAATGAATTATCTATGCTGGAGGGGGGCACAGAGAGTGAAGGGGTCACTACTTCAGGCAGCAGGGACCTGGCTATGTTGTCACCTCTGTGTTAATTAACGTTCACTTGCTTGCTTCTCCATGCATGAGTTCTGATTGAAAAGCCCCACATCACCACAGCTTCTGTTTGGGTCCCAACTATAAGCTCTGACATCTATTTCCAACGGCAATGGGGAGAGCTGAAAACTGTGTAAAGATAAAGGAAAGTATACTAACTCGACCCAAGAGAGATACACTGCAGATGAAAACTAGTCATGGAACACAGAATGCGAAAGGCCAATTGTAAGTTTGAGCAACAGTGGGAAAATAGCCATTCATTGCCTGGAAGAAATCAATAAATGCCTGTTATGAAGGCAACAGTAAAAAGAGACTCCAATATTGGTGAAGTACCGAGTACTAAGGTTTTTGTTGAGTATGATTCAGCCTTAGATATGAAAAGATTGATTTACAATCTGTAATTAAAATCCAAGCTCATATTTTAATTTCATTTCTCTACAGCTGAGGGGGAAGGCTGGGGAGCTTGTGTAGGTCCAATCATGCACCACCCAAGTTTGAGGCTGAAGTTCGGGGTCCTGTCAATGGCTAGTCCAGGGGTTGCTACTGAAGATCAGAGCCTGAAGGCCAATCATAAATCCAGAAGTCAAAGCCCATTGGCTGAAGCCTGGATGCCTGTCCTGCAGCTGGGGACTGACCGCGTGTCTGGGTGGTGGCAGGAAGGAAAGGGGCTGTGTTCTTGCTTGTTGTTATGTATTCTGTTTCATTGTGTTCTGCCAAGCATTATGGGCAAGCTATGTTGGTGCCGGAATGTGTGGTGACACTTGTGACCTGCCCTCAGCACATCCCCAGATTGTGCTGGTTGTTAACACAATCGGCACATTTCACTGTGTGTTTTGATGATGACTAAAGCTGAATAAATCTGAATCTGAACAAATCTGATACAGCCTGTTAAGATCCTTAAAGGGTCAGAGCAGGATTAGGGTGACAAGAACTGAAGATTTGAGGCCCTCAGCAATGACGGAGCTTAAAAATAGTAAGCTGAGGAACAGTTCAGTAGGATAAGGAATCTCTCCTGACCTGTCTCTTGCATATCGATATTAGATGTGATACATAAGACCTCGTTCTTTCTATCCAACAATAAACGTGTGGATTAGTGACAGCAGCACAGAGGGTAAAGTGATGAGAGACCTGCATCTGACTCACTTCAGACAAAGCAGCCAGTCACAGTCCTGGGATGTGTTGGATTGGGGTCATAGGTCGGATGAAATATTTGGCGTGGTTTAGAAATGCAGCTGTTAGCTCCCCTGTTAAATTCTTTCCCCTCTTATAACAATAGGGAACATGGAACATTTATTTAAAAACGTGTAGAACAAGAGAAAGTTCAGGGCGATACATACAAATTGCTGGAGGAACTCAGCAGATCAAGCAGCATCTATGGAGGGAAATATACAGTTGACATTTAGGGAGGGGACCCTTCAGCAGGCTTTGCTCAAAACTTTGCTTATTCCTTTCCATAAAATTCTCACAAGCAGTGTTAACTAAGATAATCCACATGTGCAACACTCCCTGACTTTGCCGCATATTGTAAACATAGTACTTCCTTCAAATATTTCTATCAAATATTTACTGACAGTAACAAAACAGATATTGCTGTTTCAAGGGCAAACAAAGAGTGGACGGAGATAGATGTCTTTCCACTGCGTATTTCAAGTTGAAATCCAAGTTAATCCACGCAGGAAATGTCATAAAAAACAGCTTAGGTACAGGAAGTGATGTTCATGCAAAATTAACTGCATCCAAAGTGAACTGCACCTCCAGAGGCTGGAAAAGAGTAGGTCTCAATGGTTTTGCTGTCACAGAGATAACTTTGCCCGAGTGTGATTATTGATCCTTATTGTAGTAAATGATAGTTCCTAAGTTACTGAGGAGTCCTCCTATATCTTTACTATGAGCCCAAGGAGCTGGCATTTAAAGCAAATTGAAGGGATCTCGAGCAATACACACAAAATGCTGGAGCAACTCAGCAGGTCAGGCAAACATCAATGGAGAGCAATAAATAGTTAATGCTTCTGGCCAAGACCCTTCATCAGGACTGGAAATGAAGGGGGCAGAAGTCAGAATAAGAATGTGGGGGGAGGGGTAGGAGTACAAGCTGGCAGGTGATAGGTGAAACCAGGTGAGGTGGGGTGGGGATGAAGTAACGAATGGGGAAGTGATAGGTGGAAAAGGTGAAGGGCTGAGGAAGAAGGAATCTGATAGGAGAGAAGAGTGGACCTCCATCAGTGAAGTGTCGACTGTAGCTCAGAGGCAAGAGATTTATTTAACCTTGATGCCAAGAGGCAGTGCGTTCACAACCCACTCCAGAGACTTGAACATATGCAATTTAGTGTATCAAGGGAGAGTTACAATGAAGGAGATTTGACTTTAGGAGTTTAACTGAAGCTCCATCTGGCAATTCTAGATGGATTTTGGCTTGATGGTCAGCATAGGTACAATGGGAAAGGTCCTGCTTCTCTGCTGTACAACTCTGTGACCCCGCAATGTGAAAGTTTCCATGTCTTTACTCTGAGGAGATTAAAATAAACCGGAGAAAGTTCTCACTGTAGTGTTGTTAATATTCATCACTCACCAACATTAGCTGAGTTGGCATTATGGTCTTGCAGAATGTCCTGATATTTCGCACTCTACTTTTTGTTGTGATATGCTGATAACTGGCCAGCTAGGCGACAAGTTACCCAGGCCCAAGATAACACCATAGGCAACAACATGTCCTTTTAATCAAATAGAAGAAATGAAGGGGAGTTAGTGGGTAAATTATTCTCAGAACTAGGACAGACTTAAAAACAGGTGAAAAATTCCAGATCCAGTATTTCTTTCAGTAGTGAAGAAATGCTTATTGTTGGTTACATCATAGAATAATAAGAACTAATACTGCTTGGACTCTGTGTTTGAAGGGTATTAGGTGTAACTTGGCATCATTATCACATCAACATTTGATGAACGTGGACTTCTTCCATCATCATCTGGAAGAGAATATGTTAATGTTACGCATCTAAAGTCACCAACAATCTGTCTCAAAACCATGGAAAGTCCTCAGTGGGTATAATGTCAGTCTTGATTACAGGAGATCAGGTTTGAACTTTTTTGGCTGGGAGCTGCACAGTTAACTAGCCAAAAAGATTTCAAAGCTAATATGGACTTAAGCAGATGGATCAGCATCTGCAACACAATTCTATTGACAATGGGGAATTCATGTCTCCATTTTAACACAAGTAATAATCCTGAAAAGTATCACAATGGAACTATATCGACAGGTAAAAAATCAGACTTTAGAAGGACTTTGATGGAGATAAACATCATTTAAGTCTTAGATGGGAATGTACCAAATGTGTCTCAGTTTAACCCATTTCCGGATTACACATCCAGCTTTTGGTTCTTGGGGAAAGGTAATTCAATGATCTGATTGCAGCTGACTTGGCTTCTGTGCCAGCCACCCTAGGTCCCCTAGCAATTTTCCTGCCTGCTTTCTTCCCAGAGCTACTTCTTGACATGTTCACCCTGCCTAGACACTAGCTCTTCCTCGCTACCTCTAACTACACTGTTCCTAATTTGCATCTCTGGAGTTCTGTAATTGCCACTGCAGCTCCCCTATTCCCATATCTACTCATTCTCTCCCCCACCCCCACAACCTTCGCTCTTCAGAATAAAACTGCTGCAGTTGATTTGTCCTGCTTCTTTCTTCAATACTCTCACCCAGTTGATGGGGGTGTGTTTGTGACTGGCAAAATCCGCAGTCAAGGAATCAGCTTTCTATCACCTCAACAGTTTATCTCCTCATCACTCCTTGTAGCCCCAGAGGCACCATTGTGCTGTCAACTTGCCTGCTTAACGTCACTTTGTCCAACAGAATATTGGCAAAACCAGTCTTCATGTAACATCCTCGCCAAAGTGTTTGTACCTTTCCTAGTCCTCTCCATCAGCTGAGTCACCGAGGTCAGCCTGACACGAGCCTTTGTTCCGATCTCAGCTTCACCCTTATATTCTATCCATGGCAATGACCAGTTACCACCCTTTCTACATAATTACATCCATCAATCATTAGCTCATCCCACATTCTTTAGGAATTACCTATGCTTCCATCACAACTGAACTATCAATATCCTCACTGAGACCCCACTACCTCTATCAAATATCAATCTGCCCAGAACTCCAGTGTCTTAGCCTCATTAAGCCAAAATTTGGCCATTAACACATTTTTAATGGGAAGTACTGTTGTCTTCTGTGAATGAGATTATGACATTGTTCTAACACCGTTCCATGGTTACCCATACCCTGCATCAGCAGTTCCCAATACCTCTCTCTACCCTCCCCCCATAGCATTAAATTTGCACCATCCACCAGCATTGGTCCCCCTACATTAATCATGCTTCCATTCATTTGTCTACTTGTGCTTCTCCCTCGTTTTTCCACCACTCCTCAGCCTTTCAAAGGCAACCTCGTTATCTATCTCTTCCCAGAATCTCTACTGTACACACGATTAGGGCATATTCAGGAGTTATGGAATATAGCAAATATTAATTTCAACAGTAACCAATCTTCAGATCTGAATGTGGATTGTAGATTGGGTTTAAAATGCAGCTCAGAACAATGGTGTTCTTGCAGCTGCAGACTGGGGTCGATTGCAAACCAATAAACACCCATTGACTAAAGATGTTTGCATATGCATTAATGCAGCTTTGAGATAGCGGTGTTTAACATTCATTTTGGGGTGTCTGTTGTGTTGGTGTGAAGATCAACATGTTTGAAAATTACATGCAATTTAAAGAAGCATTGAAACTCTTGAATTGTCCTGCCATTACCTTTGATCTTTCACATATAAAAATGACATGTTATATTGGGCCAGGGAGCTACTCCCAAGGGTGTCTACACGAGAATGCCTGCTTGTGCTGAATAAAGACTTCTATATCACCAACTTCAGTGTTTCTCTGGTGACTTTGATCACAGTCACAACACATACTGACATCAAAGTCTTTACTAAAGTTGTCATACCATGGATAATGATCATAGGCCAATGCAGAGGAATCTCTGTCAATGAATTTATGTCCTTTTCCTGCTTAGGTTAAAGGTGAACTTTGAAAATGTTCAGATCAATTGTTAAAAATTCTCAAAGAGTTAATTAACTTCCAAGCAACAAACAAGATGCTGAAGGAACTCAATCAAGCCGCACCTATGGAGGAAAATGGACAGACGACATTTCAGTTCAAGACCCATCATCTGATCTCATTTCGCTCCATAGATGATGCCTGATATCCTGAGTTCCTACAGCAACTTGTTTGTTGCTTGGAAGTTAATTAACTCTTTGAGAATTTTCCATAATTGTCCTGTAATCTCTTGTGCCTCCAATTAACTTCCAAACCATGTCTGAGAATGAAAACCTAAAAAAATGCCACTCTCACTTTTGCTACACTCTCGCTTTTAAGTCCTTCTGTCTCCCTCTCAATGTTTTTCTATTGATCTTCTGGATGGCTGTCATGCTCTGTCTTTTGATGATGTCGCTATGCTTCTTCCTTTTTAGAACTTCTATTTTTATACAATCTTTTTAAGTTTATTTTCTCATTTAATACATCACAGATGGAGGCCACATGGTCCATTGGGTGCACATCAGCTCCCAGCAGAGCAATCCTCTCAGTTCTTCTTATTTTACTGCAGACCCGCAACTTATTCCCTTACGTATCCAGAGTTTTATTCTCTCATAAGACATCAGCTATAATGGAAAATGTAAAAATTGTCTGCTGTGTGATTTAAACCTCACTGGTCTAAGAAATGACAGCTCTTATTTACAGAGTAGCCAACTGATACCAACACTGATTCCCCTGATACTGTCCTATTGAAAACAACAAACCTCAAACTGCAGTTTTTGCCTTTACTTTACGGATCTGTAGTCCGCTATTATTTCTGCTTTGACCGTTTTGTCCATGAGAGTCAGAAGTAAGGTCACTCTCCACTTCCTAGCCTCAGGATCACTGCAGACTAGCACATCACAGTCTGCTGCTTACTGAAATCATTCTGACTGCTTGTATCAAGGCCTGGTATGGGGAACTCTAATGCACACGAATGCAAAAGACTATGGAGGCTGGTAGGCTTGGCCAGTTCCATCATGGGTATGGCTCTCCCCACCATCGAGAACATCCACAAAAGGCATTGTCTAATGAAAGCAACATCCATCATTAAAGAGCTCCACTATCCAGAACACGCCCTCTTCTCATTGCTGCCATGAGGCAGGAGGTACATGATCCTGAAGTCACACACCCACATCAAAAACAGCTTCTTCCCCACCACCATAAGCTTCTTGAATTGATCTGAAAAGCCCTAATTCTACCTTGGAGTTTATTTCCCTCAACTTGCATCAATGTCATTCCATTATTTTTTTTACTGTGTCCTGTAGAGTTATGCTGATTTAAGCTGATGTAATTTAAGTTTGACATGTTTGTAATGCACTGTGCCGCTGCTGCCAAAAGCTAATTTTCACGGTATTTAGAGCCAGGGTATGTATGCCCTTAACAACGAACTTGGGCACAAACCCGGTTACATTCCATTCTGAAGACTTCCTTCAGCCCAGTGATGAATACAGAGGGGTAATGGGGATTTGTCTGTGTTACAGGCTTTCCAGAATGTGGACATTCAACATTCTAATCCTTGTAGTGGTCTTCAGTAAACTTCCTACTCCAAATATGTGGCTGTGCAGGGATTTTAATGTGGTCCATGCACACAGACACCATGCATCACCAGGTACTGACTCTTCAAAGTATTTATATAGCTCTTCCCTTCACTGCAACATCCTTTCATTCAGGATGGATTCTCCCCTACGTTGCTGATACACCGATCCGTCCCTCTAAGCGCTGGCTATAAACGGCTCACTGGCTGTGCTATAGTGCGGCCGCTGGGAGAACTTACAACACATCAAACAGGAAGGCCTTGCTGAGTCCTGTGACTTCAGTTCAGTACAATATTAAACAAGTAAACCCGACGAGACACTTCTGCGCACTTCCAATGAAAATCCTCACTCTGTTTGCAACTTCTCATAGTTGCAACAAATATTTCCTATCCTTGTGTAATTGAAGCATTAATTGAAAACCCATATATGTTCATGGAGCTGTTGGACAAGAACTTCCAGGATTTAGACGTGGCCGCAATGAAGTCAAATGATCCTTGACTTCCTCATTGGGAGACCATAGTCAATGTGGATTGGAAATAGCATCTCCTCTTCGCTGACAGTGAACGCATTCACACTTAGCCCAGTGCTCTACTCTCTTTACACCCATGACTGTGTGGCTAGGCACAGCACAAACACCATCTGTAAGTCTGACGATGACACAACTGTTGTTGGCAGAATCTTAGAGGGTGACAAGGAGGCGTACAGGAGTGAAATTAATTGGCTGGTTGAGTGATGTCCCAACAACAACCTTGCATTCCATGTCAGTAAGATGAAACATCAAAAATAAAGATGGCACTATCACAGCAAGATTAGAAAATATAATAAAACCTCTGAGGTTTCAGCAATTCCCTCTCTGTTGCCTCCTCTGTACCTTCTTCTGCAGCTAGATCCTGAATTTACTTATCGGGACCCTGTAGAAAGTGAGGATTGGTAATAACATCTCCTCCTCACTGACATTCAACACAGGTGCGCTTCAAGAGTACATGCTTAGCCCACTGTTCCGCTCTCTCTACACCCATGGCTATAGCCAGGCACAGTGTAAACACCATCTATAAATTCGCTGATGACTTACCTACTGTCAGCAGAATCTCAGATACAGGAGTGAGATTGTTCGGCTGGATGAGCGGCATTGCAATAACAACCTTGCGTTCTACATCAGTAAGACCAAGGAATTGTCTGTGGACTTCAGGAAGGAAGCTGAGGAAACACACATCAGTCCTCATCAAGGGACCAGCAGGGGAATGGTGAGCAGCTTCAATTTCCTGAGTGACAATGTCCCTGAAGTTCTATCCTGGGCCCAACATATTGACGCAATTCCGAAGAAGACATGATAGCAGCCATATTTCATTCGGAGTTTGAAGAGATTTGGTATGTCACCAAAGACTCTAGCAAATTTGTACAGATGCACTATGGAGAGCATTCTAACTAATTGCATCACTGCTTGGTATGGGGTGCACTGCACAGGATCAGAAAAGGCAGCAGATGGTTGTTAATTCAGCCAGCTCAATCATGTATACTGGCCTCCTCACCATCAAAGACATCTTCAAAAGATGATGCTTCAAAAAAGGAGGCATCAATCACTAAGGACCTCCCAAACCAGGACATACCTCCTCTCATTACTACCATCAGAGAGGTGCTACAGGAGCCCAAAGGTATACACTCAATGTTTTAGGAATAGCTTCTGCCACTAGGTTCCTGAATGGGCGATTAACCCATGAACACTACCTCACTTCTTTTGCTCTCTTTTTGCACTAGTTAGTCAAATTTTATACCTTATTGTACTGTACCACTGCTGTAAAACAACAAATATCACAGCATACGCCAGTAATAATAAACCTAATTCTGATTCTAATTTATATCCGGGTCAGGATGGGGGTGACCCCAGAGTAGAACCTGCAGGCAATGGTAGATCCAAGGCTCCTGAAGCCCTCGTCGTTCATAGTGCTAGAAGTTACATGCCTGAAAGACAATGTTGTGTATGTAACTGCTTTGAGGTATTAGGAAATGAGTCACTCATTGCGGGATATCATCCCCGACCTACTCTTATCAGCTTGTTATATATAGCCAGTTATGTGCTTTCTGACCATGATGACCCTCATGTTGGGGGTGTGTAACTCAGCAATAGTATTGTATTGAATGTATAGGGAGGGAGGGGAGGGATAGGGTAAGACGGTCGGCTTTTTCTTTTTGTACACTGTCACTGTCTGGCACATTTGTGCATTGAAAGTTACTTGCTTATTATCAGCTCAAGTTCTTGTTGCATGCAGGTGTGGATGGCTTCATTTGCTGTGGAGCTGTGAATGGAATTGTGCACTCATCAGTAAATACCTCTACTTCTCACCTAACAATGGGAGGAAGGTCACTAATGAAGGAACCAACGGGGTAGAAACACTCACATTTTTTTAGAAGGCAATAACCCATTATGTTCAATCATTCCCAAGTTTTATTTTACTAACCATGTTTACTTTGACTTGAAAAATAATCATAGCAGGAAGTTACTTAATAACAAACACTTCTGAACATCAAACAGAAGTATTTTCATATGCTGTTTGCTAGCTGGGAACAATACACAACACAGAACAAAAATGTGCACGGTCAAAAACACTTCATACATTTTTCAGTATTCAATGCAAACCATTTTATATCTTGCTTGTGTTGTCATTTTTATTACTTTGCTGACAACATTAATTTTTTTTATTGAACGCTGAAATTTATAATGTGATTTCAATGACATCGGAACAGAATATTAGCATGGCAAATGCAAGGTTTTGGCAGACAAAATGATCAAAAGGAAATGAAATACCGGCATTAAGTACCACAATTATTATTCATTTGATTTCACAAAGAGTTTGCATCAATGTCATTGCCATATCAATGATGAATTTATCTAATTACAATCTACTGCAGCATCCAGTGAATTGCAGTGTTTGTATTGCAGGGGTTGATGGTACTGCAGGTTGTAACAAGATCTGCAATATCTTGAAGTATACACTGTGAAAGTAGTCGGTGAGGTTATATCGTAAACACGAGGAATTCTGCAGATGCTGGAAATTCAAGCAACACACATCTAAGTTGCTGGTGAACACAGCAGGCCAGGCAGCATCTCTAGGAAGAGGTACAGTCGACGTTTCAGGCCGAGACCCTTCGTCAGGATGAGTCCTGGTGAAGGGTCTCGGCCCGAAACGTCGACTGTACCTCTTCCTAGAGATGCTGCCGGCCCAGTGAGTTTATATCATCTGGTTACGGATTTACATTGTTCCATAAAATTTTTGAACCTGCTTTCGGGAGGCAACAAATAGAAATAAACTTGGGCGTTCCCATCTCCTAAACATGTATTTATCCCTGCAAGCGGCCAAAGTGCTACACCTGCACATTCACCTCCTCCCTCACCTCCATTCAGGGCCCAAAACAGTCCTTCCAGGTGAGGTCGCACTTCACCTGCGAATCTGCCGGGATCGTGTATTGTGTCCGGTGCTCCCAATGCAGCCTCCTCTACGACCCATCATAAATTGGGGAACCTCCTTGTTGAGCACCTCTGCTCCATCCACCACAAGCCGATCTTCCCGGTGGCCAAGTGTTTTAATTCCGATTCCGATTCCTGTTCTAACATGTCGGTCCATGGCCTCTTGTGCCAAGATGAGGCCACCCTCAGGGTGGAGGAGCAACATCTTATATTCCACTCACAACACGCTGGAGGAACTCAGCTGGTCGGGCAGCATGCGTGGAAAAGATTGGTTGACGTTTCGGGCTGGAACCCTTCGTCAGGACTGTAGAGGGAAGGGGCAGAGGCCCTATAAAGAAGGTGGGGGGAGGTTGGGAAGGAGAAGGCTGGTCAGTTCCAGGTGAAAAACCAGTAAGGGGAAAGATAAAGGGGTGGGGGAGGGGAAGCAGGGAGGTGATAGGCAGGAAAGAATACGGGAAAACACAATGGGTAGTAGAAGGAGGCGGAACCAAGAGGGAGGTGGTAGGCAGCTGGGGAGGGGGCAGAGTGACATAGGGATAGGGGAAGGGAGGGGGAGGGAATTACCGGAAGTTGCAGAATTCTATGTTCATACGAATGGGCTGGAGATTACCCAGACGGTATATGAGGTGTTGCTCCTCCAACCTGAGTTTAGCCTCATCATGGCAGTAGAGGAGGCCATGTATGGACATATCTGAATGGGAGTGGGAAGCAGAGTTGAAGTGGGTGGCTACTGGGAGATCCTGTCTGTTGTGGTGGACGGAGCGGAGGTGCCCCTTCCCTCTTCAGTCCTGACGAAGGGTTCCGGCCCGAAACGTCGACCGATCTTTTCCACGGATGCTGCCCGACCTGCTGAGTTCCTCCAGCGTGTTGTGAGTGTTGCTTTGACCCCAGCATCTGCAGATTATTTTGATCTTATATTCCATCTGGGTAACCTCAACCTGATGGCATGAATATCAATTTCTCCTTCCGGTAAAGAAAAAAAAAATCCACCCCACTCCTCTATTTCTCAGTCTGACCTTTTATCTTTTCTCACCTGCCTATCACTTTCCCTTGAGTCCCCTCCTTCCCTTTCTCCTATGATCCCCTCTCCTTTCTAATCAGATTCTTCCTTCTCCAGCCTTTGACCTTTCCCATCCACCTGGCTTCATCTGTCACCTGCAAGAGAAAATCTGCAGTTGCTGGAAATCCAAGCAACACACACAAAGTGCTGGATGAGCTCAGCAGGTCAGGCAGCATCTATGGAAAAAAGTACACTCAACGTTTCGGGCCGAGACCCTTTTCCATAGATGCTGTCTGGCCTGCTGAGTTCCTCCAGCATTTTGTGTGTGTTGTCATCTATCACCTTCCAGCTAGCCTCTTTCCCTCCCCCCACCTTTTTATTCTGGTGTCTTCCCCCTTCCTTCTCAGTCCTGAAGAAGGGTCTCGGCCCGAAACGTCAGCTGTTTATTCATTTCCATAGATGCTGCCTGACCTGCTGAGTTCCTCCAGCATTTTGTGGGTGTTTCTTTTGTATTTATCTTACTTTAAATAAAAGTTGAAGTTCCTTAGTGTCACATACCCCGTGACGGGTTAAAGAACCAGCAGAAATGGAAAACACCTTGGAATCTGGTATTGCTGTTAACTAATGCTACGCAATACAGTAATAAAATTCAGATATATCAAATAGGTTCGCAATGATTATATATATATATATGGAAATATAAAAACCAAGCTTCTTCAAGCTAGGGGATAAATGGATACAGTCTTAAGGTGATGCGTAAAGTTCAGTTCAGTTCGCGGTACTTAGTTGAGTAGTGATGGAGCGAGAGAGGTGTTGTGGATGTTCGAGTAAGCTGATGCCATCGATTCTTCCCGTTGTCCTCCGAAATCCTTTAGAAGTCACCAAATGTGACCACAACAAGGGGACTGTTTTATGTGGTGGAGTTATCAACCCAGGCGAGGGTTGGAAACACTAATAACTTTCCACTGGTCACACCTTTTCCACACTGCGAGAGCCACTGATCGATTCTCCTGATCGATCCCCCAAAAACCCACCTTTCTGGGGGCACAACAAAGCTCATTCAGTGTCCAAAATCATGTGTGTCTAACCTGGTATTTATCTCAGCATGCTGAACAACAGCTGTCCATCAAGTAGCTTCTCCCTTCCCTCTCTGTAGGAACTCCGAAGCTGGCAGTGTCCTTGCAGAAAGTCCAAACAAATTGTGATATCTCTCTTTCTCTCACTCTCTCCCTCATCTCACTCATCTCTCTCTCTCTCTCTATAACAAGTTGTTTGTGTTGTACAACTCTCTTTTTAAAAGCACAGCTCATAGGGATAATTCAGGATCCCGTCTCACTTAGTAATAAACCCAGGATGCACTCCCTGATTTGAGGGAAGGTGATACGTAAGTGATGACAGAAGATTGATGTGTGAGGAAAGATCGCATACAACTATTTTCTCATGGAGTATGCTTCTAATCTTGCTGATTTCAGTCCCGATGAAGAGTTTCATCCCAAAATGTTGATTGTCCATTCACCTCCATAGATTCTGTCTGACTTGCTGAGTTTCTCCAACATTTTGCATGTGTTATTCAAGATTTCCAGCATCAGCAGAATCTGTTGTACTTATGAAATGCAGGAAATATTCAGCAGATCTTCCCGCATGCATCACTGGGGAGGAAAACAGAACCAATGTTTTAGGTTGAAGACCCTTTTGTCAGATCCAGTTCTATCAGGAGAACTTAAAACAGAAACATTAGCTCTATTTCTCATCTCACAGATGTGGCCAAACATAGAAACATAGAAACATAGAAAATAGGTGCAGGAGTAGGCCATTTGGCCCTTCGAGCCTGCACCGCCATTTATTATGATCATGGCTGATCATCCAACTCAGAACCCCGCCCCAGCCTTCCCTCCATACCCCCTGATCCCCGTAGCCACAAGGGCCATATCTAACTCCCTCTTAAATATAGCCAATGAACTGTTTCCTGTGGCAGAGAATTCCACAGATTCACCACTCTCTGTGTGAAGAAGTTTTTCCTAATCTCGGTCCTAAAAGGCTTCCCCTTTATCCTCAATCTGTGACCCCCTGTTCTGGACTTCCCCAACATCGGGAACAATCTTCCTGCATCTAGCCTGTCCAATCCCTTTAGGATTTTATACGTTTCAATCAGATCCCCCCTCAATCTTCTAAATTCCAATGAGTACAAGCCCAGTTCATCCAGTCTTTCTTCATATGAAAGTCCTGCCATCCCAGGAATCAATCTGATGAACCTTCTTTGTACTCCCTCTATGGCAAGGATGTCTTTCCTAAGATTAGGGGACCAAAACTGCACACAATACTCCTGGTGTGGTCTCACCAAGGCCTTGTACAACTGCAGTAGTACCTCCCTGCTCCTGTACTCGAATCCTCTCGCTATAAATGCCAGCATACCATTTGCCTTTTTCACCGCCTGCTGTACCTGCATGCCCACTTTCAATGACTGGTGTATAATGACACCCAGGTCTCGTTGCACCTCCCTTTTTCCTAATCGGCCACCATTCAGATAATAATCTGTTTTCCTATTTTTGCCACCAAAGTGGATAACTTCACATTTATCCACATTAATTTGCAACTGCCATGAATTTGCCCACTCACCCAACCTATCCAAGTCACTCTGCATCCTCTTAGCATCCTCCTCACAGCTAACACTGCCACCCACCTTCGTGTCATCCGCAAACTTGGAGATGCTGCATTTAATTCCCTCATCCAAGTCATTAATATATATTGTAAACAACTGGGGTCCCAGCACTGAGCCTTGCGGTACCCCACTAGTCACCGCCTGCCATTCTGAAAAGGTCCCGTTTATTCCCACTCTTTGCTTCCTGTCTGCTAACCAATTCTCCATCCACATCAATACCTTACCTCCAATACCGTGTGCTTTAAATTTGCACACTAATCTCCTGTGTGGGACCTTGTCAAAAGCCTTTTGAAAATCCAAATATACCGCATCCACTGGTTCTCCCCTATCCACTCTACTAGTTACATCCTCAAAAAATTCTATGAGATTCGTCAGACATGATTTTCCTTTCACAAATCCATGCTGACTTTGTCCGATGATTTCACCGCTTTCCAAATGTGCTGTTATCACATCTTTGATAACTGACTCCAGCAGTTTCTCCACCACCGACGTTAGGCTAACCGGTCTATAATTCCCTGGTTTCTCTCTCCCTCCTTTTTTAAAAAGTGGGGTTACATTAGCCACCCTCCAATCCTCAGGAACTAGTCCAGAATTTAACGAGTTTTGAAAAATTATCACTAATGCATCCACTATTTCTTGGGCTACTTCCTTAAGCACTCTAGGATGCAGACCATATGGCCCTGGGGATTTATCTGCCTTCAATCCCTTCAATTTACCTAACACCACTTCCCTACTAACATGTATTTCGCTCAGTTCCTCCATCTCACTGGACCCTCTGTCCCCTACTATTTCTGGAAGATTATTTATGTCCTCCTTAGTGAAGACAGAACCAAAGTAATTATTCAATTGGTCTGCCATGTCCTTGCTCCCCATAATCAATTCACCTGTTTCTGTCTGTAGGGGACCTACATTTGTCTTTACCAGTCTTTTCCTTTTTACATATCTATAAAAGCTTTTACAGTCAGTATGTTTTGCACACTTTCTGTTTTTATTTCAGATTTCCAGTGTTGTCCAATTTTTTTGTCTGGATGGAAATGTATCTTGCGTGTTTGCACAAAATGGTTGGTGTAGTCCAGCTCCCTGTTCAGCACAATCCTCATGATCCAATCTTTTCCATTCCATGAAGTTTAATAGTGTTGAATCACAAGCAGCCCACACAAGGTTGCAAGTTTTTTTTTTAAATGCAAAAGTACAAAACAAATTACCACATTGGCCTGCTGCATTTTATTCCAGAAATCTCAATGGGAGGAACATTGGACATGTTGCACAGTGATGAAGGCTTTGTTCTGCCAGATTTCTGCCCGCTAGTCACAGTGCAAATCAGGGCCATAAATTCTGCACGACTTTCATTGTGGTGTAAAGTCTGCTCATCATTTGTTAAGCAATTACATGCAACAGGGCCTTCTACACGAACCTATGTGTCTGAAAATAGCATTTCGTGACAGTATTGTATTAACTCATCATTGCCTACAACCTCAGTAAATGTTCCAATGTACAGTAATTCCTTGATTCAGAAAGAAGTGCATTCATGGAAAAGGTTTTTCTAAGGAAAATTTCATAAATTGAAAAAAATTACTAAAATATATTATGGGCACAGTTTATTCTTTTCATGAAGAGTTACATGCCATTCCTTAAAGGAGCTTTCTAAATTGAAATCATGGAACCCAAAGAATCAGTGATGTAAAAATTATTAACAAGTGGAATGTTTATAGATCAAGGAGACATTGGATTTGAATGTATACTCATTTATGCCATAGTATCATGCAACATTTCCAAAGTTATGCATAATTTAAGACAGTACCCACTGTGTAAGTTTTGACAAAACCTTTCATCATCACCCTTATTTTGAGGGGTGACAAATACAGGGCATATTACTTTTCTCTTTCATGCTTCTATCTGCAATGAAAGGGCTCAGAAAGCCGGCATATGGCTTTTTACATTCTAACTGCATTGAAACCATTGGGGACACAAATAGAAAATAACAAAAGCTGCACAAAAGACTAAAGATGCTGAAGATCTCAAACAACACACAAAAAAAAGCTTTAGGAACTCATTGGGTCAGGCAGGGAAATAGACAACTGACCCTTTGCTTAAAACCCTTCTCTAGAAAGATAGAGGAGAGATACCCAGTATAAAAATGCCAAGAGAAGGAATGGAGCAAGAGCTGGTAGGTAATAGGTGGACCCATGTAAGTGAAGAGGTGATAGCCAGGTGAGGGAAGAGGAGAGCAGGAATGCTGCAAGGAGCTGGATAAGTGGAAGTGACAAAGGGCTGTATAAGATGGAATCTGATTGGATAATCAGTGAACTGTGGAATAAAGAGAAGAGGTGAGGCGAAAACAGAGGGAGGTACGTGTGGGTGATAGCAGATTGAGAGGGCAAGGAAGGGGCTGTTGGGATAAGGGTAAAAAGGAAGGGGGAGGGGTGTGGTTATTAGAATTTAGAGAAATCGATGTTCATGCCATCCGGTTGGAGACTACCAAATTGGAATTTGAGGTATTTCCCTCTAATCTGTGTCTAACCACAGTTTAGCAGTAGAGGAGGCCATGGATAGGAATGATGATATGGGACTTGATAGTGGAATTAAAATAGTTGGCCACCGGAGATTCCAGCTAATACAGCAGATCAATATTCTAAAAGTGAAAGTAGTCTTAGAGATATTTCTGACAATGTAACTGTGGCTTCGTAGACATTTACATATATAAATAGATATTACATCAGCATATGCTTGGTGTCCTCACCTCAGACTAATTGGCCATGTTGTGGGGGATATGCTTTTGCAAGATGAATGAAAAGTTTAAAGAAGGAGGGCCAAAAAAAGGATTAAAAGACATTGGCAAGAAATTAGAAATTATAACTCCAAAAAATCTGGTGCTGTTGTGCTGAAAATCAGATTAATCTAGAGTACAGCAATTTTGTGCCTCAGCACCCACTGACAATTTAAAAATTTTAGAGATACAACACGGTAACAGGCCCTACCGGCCTAATGAGCCCATGCTGCCCAATTACACACATGTGACCAGTTAACTTAATAATGCATTATGCCATTGGAATGTGGGAGGAAACTGGAGCACCAGGAGAAAACCCCGCAGTCAGGTGGAGAATGTACAGACCCCTTACAAACAGAGATGGGAAATGATCCCAGGTCAGTGGTGCTGTAATTGTGCTGCCCTCTTTTGGCAAGAAATTCATTCATCCCACCAACTTTTCTCTGGAACAAAACTCATCTAATTGAGGTAATCAGTATTACAATGCACCAATTTATTTCTGGTGTGATTTTCACCTTATTGTTCTGAAAAGTGTAGTGCCTAGTTACTCACAGAGAAAACCCATTTGTTCTGAAATCAAGATGTCTAAAGAGCCGGGGACACAAAAGACTGCAGATGCTGGAATCTGGAGCAACACATGAAATGCTTGAGGTACTCAGTGGGTCAGGCAGCATCTGTAGAGGGAAATGGACAATTAACGTCTTGGTTTGTGGCAGCTATCCCGATGAAGGGTCTCATATCAGTTTTTACATAGGGAAACCTAATAAACTTGCTGCTAAAGTTCTTGTCCTTTATGTGAGTTTGGCAAACTGCTCTTGGATGGCCCACAACAGTGTCTAAATGCCAAAAGGAGCAGGGTGGAACAACTGCTAGGCCAGCACCTTTTGCTTTAATCTCACAATCACTTCACCTAGTGGATCAGATGCAGAACTGCTTTGGGTGAAGACATAAAAAAATAGCCACTATGTCCATAATTAATTGCCATTCCGTTTATCTCTTGAAAATATAAATGGAAACCAAATAGAAATGGTATTTGAAATTGTCTCTGCTTTCACTGGTGAAAGTCGTCATTACTCAATGCCCTTGCTCAAGTGTTAAAACTGCAGAATGCAACTCAATAGCAGTTGTAACCTCAAAGACTTGTAGTCAATATCTAGCCACTCCTCTGCCCAAATTGTTTCAATCCTCTGGCATCTGCTTAAACATGTGGAATATTGCCCAGGTATGTCTGATCCACAAAATCAGGAATCAAAATCAAAATTGAATTACTGTCCAATGAATCTACACTCAGACAGGAGCTAAGGCTGTTTTCTCATAGTTTCTAGTTAAAATGTTAATAGTAATTCAAAGGTCCAAAGGTTCATTTATTATTAAAGTACACAACTCTGAAATTCTTCTTCTCCGAGTAGTCACGATACCAAGAAAGAAAACAGCAGCAAAATGATCATCAACCCCCAAATCCCTCCTCTCCACAGAAAAACTGAACAAAAATGGAATAGGCAAATCGACCCCAAAATCCCCCTCCCTACACACAAAAAAGGAGAAGGATCAGGTGAAAAACATAGAATATTAAAAAAACAATAAGACTGAAGAAAGCTCTATAGTCCAAGTCCATATCCAAAATGCAGAAAACCTGGGTAACATTCTCCGGACACAGCGGCAGGTCTTTCCCTTTGTGGCAACAGAGCCATATCTGAGCAAGCCAAGGCAGTCTCTCCTCTCCATAGCAGAGTGATCCCACCAGCGATCAAAAGGCAGTCTCCCCCACCTCCGGCAGCAGATTGATCTCACCAGCAATCGAAAGTCAGACAGTCGGTGCTCACCTTCTGCATTTGCCTCGATATTTCAATCTCCTCGTCACTCTAATTGGCAGACTATGGAAGCTTTAAATGGCGAAATGGAGGTGAACATCGGCTCATGCCCCACAACCTTCTCGCCATGAGGTTCAGGCACATTGCCTCTGGTACCCGAAATCCTCTCGGAGACCGCAGAGCGCTGAAACACCCAAAAGATCTCCAATTGCAAATAACCGGCTCCAACAGTTTCAGAATCACATTCAAGACCAAAAAAAAATGTAAAAGACATAAAAGAAGTGAAATATATGGTTTCAGGGTCTTTCCAGAAGATATCGAGCAAAGAAGTGTTTTACGTAGGTGCCATTTTGACCAGAATTGGAAAATACAAAATATAATTTCATTGTTTACAACTGACTTCAGGTCATAGATACAGAAAAGCAGTGTACTGAATTGCCCATTCCTTTTGACACGGTAGTGTATCGGTTAGCACAACACTACTATAGCTCGGGATGTTCTAGAGTTTGGAGTTCAATTCTGGCAATGATGTGTAAGGAGTCTTTGTATGTCCTCCCCTTGAAATATGTGGGCTTTCCCCTGGTTCCTCCGGTTTCCACCCACAGTCCAAAGATGTCCTGGGTAGCTTTGTCGGTCATTGTAAGTTGTCCTATGATTTGGTTAATCGGATTGTGGGGTCTAATGAGCTGGGTTGATCAGACCCAAAAGACCCGAACCATTTTGAGTGCCTAGTAGCTGTGGCAATAGATCTACAAGAATGACATATTAACTTAATCTTTAATTTATTATCATAAAATAGAAAGCTCAAATAAACCACACAAAATACTATGTAGTAAGTTACAAAGGTTTCCACAAAGATTTCAGGGCTCATGATTCTTTGTCACCACTCGATTGTCGCTGTTGTCGGGGACTTGATTGCTGCTGCTGTTGGGGAAGCTCCAAATTTCGACTCTTGAAATCACCCTGGGTTGCAATCCCTCAGTCCAGGTGAAGTCCCAAGAACTGAGTGAAAGATGCCTAAATAAATAGGGGTTCAATCCACATGTATAGCGAGACACAGGGACAGATAAACTACTTGTTCTTTTGTTCTCATGCCATTAACTCAGTACAGTTTCTTACATTCAATCGACTCATGTGTTCATCGGTGGATGTCCTAATGCCACGGTGCCTGAGGCCAGAAAGAATCGAGCCACTATCAGCAAACATTTAACAAAACTACAGTGTTTAACTTGCACAGATACCCTGACACCTTACAAAGAGTTAAGGTGTCACTTGGAATTGTTCAGACTTTCATCTAATATTTTATAAAGTTTAATACACTTCAAAACATTCCACCCCTTTGAAGGTATGGGCAGGCCAAAGGCTTGTAGAACTCTTCCTCCTGCTTAAAATGAAGAATACATATTAATATTCCCTTGGGTGATTGAAGACTACTATTATCACAATGAATAAAATGAGGGGTTGCTGGAGTGGTGTGGTTCCAAGGGCCAGAAGGGCTTACTCCATTCTGTATCACTAAATAAAATAATAAATTAAAAATAATATTTACTTTACACAGAACATTAATTCAAGTATTAGTGGTTGCAGCTATTAGAACTTAAAATGAGTGACATCAGCAGCTCCGAGTGCTAATTACATCACACCTCAGTGATTCATAATTAATTAATTTTCTCATTATTTCACAAGGAAAAATGCACAAAACAGCTTTTCAGGAACTTATAGAGCCTTGCATGGTGTAAAGGAAATGATGTGGACTCTGAAAAGATATCAGGAAAATTATCCTGAATTGTTTGCTGACACATAATTTACAAATCGTTGCAAAAGGCTTGGCAGTTCCCGCAGTAGGAAGAAGGCACATAGACTCAAAGGCACACGTGTATTTGCAGAAGAGCTAGACAGCTGTGGGCACTGGGAGATGCAGGAAATTGGTTTGAGGAGAACAGAAGGCACAATTCAGAAATGAAACAGAAACAAGGGATAAATGATTGCCTAAGTGCCAAACGTCTTTGGAGGTTTGTCTTCTGGGAGTATATTGAAGCTGTCAGAGTTTATGTCCTCTGTGACCCTGAAATCCATGCCTGTGTTACCAGCATTGGATCCAAGGCAAACTTCCCAAAAGCAAAGGGCATTGACTGCTCGGGTCTCCCTTGGGACCCAGGCAGTACTCTAATTATCTTTCACAGCAGGATATGTAATGCTCAGATCGCAGTAGGAGAGAACAGAGCAGTTCATCCGATTCTGTGTGTACTTGTCACATAACATACTGACAAACGGAGGGTGGGGGGGGGGTGGTGGATAAAATCAATGTGTTTTGAATTAGTTTGCTTTAGGTGTGCCAAAGTTGCTGACGACATTTTGAATGAGAACAGAACTGTATTGGAGAATCCTATTGTCTTGCACAATAGGAATCCTCAGTACAGCTCCAGCACATGTCGCTGCAGGAAGTATAGTAAATGATATGGAATGACATTGTCCTGGAGAACTGTATTTTGTCCCCTACATTCTGAGTATGGAAAGATAGTAAACAATTTAATGCTGATTGATTTCAGTATTTGAAGGCCCCTTCCGTTCTTACTGTGTTCGTTATCTTCGAAGTGCCAGGAACAGGAAGGAAGTGGATAAATTGCTCTTCACATCTATTTCATTGTCATGTTCATAAAAAAAAATTGCTTTTAATACTCAGCAGATCGGGCAGCAGCAAATCAACCTCTATAGATGTGTAGTGGAGAATATATTGATTGGCTGCATCACAGCCTGGTATGGAAACACCGATGCCCTTGAATGGAAAATCCCACAACAAGTAGCGGATACAGCATGGTTATCATAGGTAAAGCCCTCCCCACTAATGAACACATCTACATGAAACACTGTCACAGAAAAGCAGCATCTGCCATTGGGGACCCCACCACCCAGGAGACCCTTTTTTCACTGATGTCATCAGGAAGAAGGTACAGGAACCTCAGGATTTGCACCACCAGGTTCAGGGAAAGTTACTACCCTCAACCAAGGGGCTCCTAAACTAAAGGGGATAAATTCACGCAACTTCATTTGCCCCATCATTGAAATGTTCCCACAAACAATGGATTCACTTTTTAGATTTAGATTAGATTATGAGGATACACAGTCCTCTTTTATTGTCATTTAGTAATGCATGCATTAAGAAATGATTTAATATTCCTCCGGTGTGATATCACAAAAACACAGGACAGACCAAGACGGAAAAACTAATAAAAACCACATAATTATAACATATGGTTACAACAGTGCAACAATACCATAACTTGAAGCACAGGCCATGGCACAGTAAAAAAGTTCAAAATCTCTCGAATGTCCCACATCTCACGCAGACAGGAGAAGGAAGAAAACTCTCCCTGCTATGCCCGACCATAGTCCAACTCCAAGTTGTCTGAAAACTTCGAGCCTCCGATCAGCCCTCCGACACCGAGTACCGAGCACCATCTCTATCCGAATGATTTGACCTCAGCCTCAGTCGCCAGCAGCAGGCAAAGCCGGGGATTTTGGGGCCTTCCCTCCGGAAGATTCTTGATCGCCCAGTAACAGGGGCAGCAAACCGGCGTTTCAGAAATTTTTCCAGATGTTCCTCTGTGCTTTCACATCTGTCTCCATCGAATCAGAATTGTCCACTGCCCCTATTTAACAGAGACGATATCATTTCACCGGAGAGCTGCGCTAAGGGCTCTTCATCTCATGTTCTTGATATTTATTGCTTTTTTAAAGCTATTATTATTTTTTTTTCTTTTTGTATTTGCTGCTTATTGTCTTTTGCACATTAGTTGAACGCCCAAGTTGGTATATCATTGATTCTGTTATGGCTATTATGCTATGGATGTATTGAGTTTGCCAGCAGGAAAATGGTGAGATACTGTATATGTACTTTGATAATAAATTTACTTTGAACTTTGGTAGAGCCTTGAGGTCCCGTCAAATCACCTTTCAACTTCAAGTATAATTGTCATTCAACCGTATATGAATGACCATGAATACAGCCAAATGAAAACAGCTTTACTCCGGGGCCAAGATACGAACACAATACCAACAGTCATACACAGCACAAGGCACACATAGCACATATACAACAGCAATAGAATACAGTAACACAAAAAAAAAGTCCAAGTCCCTGACTCCATGAATATTGCAGCAGTCTGCAATCAAACACAATACATCTTGTCTTCTGCCGAGTTAACATTGGAGGCAGCACCAACTCCAGCTTGTACACTGCAACACTGTTTCCAGCACTCTGATCGAGCATA
Source organism: Mobula hypostoma (assembly GCF_963921235.1). NCBI lineage: Eukaryota > Metazoa > Chordata > Chondrichthyes > Myliobatiformes > Myliobatidae > Mobula > Mobula hypostoma. Next base: position 27,071,571 of record NC_086119.1, on the reverse strand, counting down.
CTGTCTCTGACATCTTTCGCCTGGGGGCTGTAAACAGGTGATACCATGGCTCGACGCCTAGTCCTCGCCACGACCGAGGCCATGCAGCTCCCCCACCTGCTCCAACTGTTCGCTAATAAACTGGTGAATCAGACTTGCAGAATTCCACGTGAACCATGTCTAACAGGGTCCTGCGATCATAAGACAAGCGACTAAGATGATCACTTGCTGTTAGACCCACTCTGATGCAGGCAGCAGCATGAATCACACCAAACCCAACTTCTCCAGTTTCTCTGCCAACAAGCAACTTGCTGATAGAATAGATACATAGTACATTAAGGTCTTAATGTCCAGCAAGGTCTTGAGATCCTAAAACATATGTTTAAGAAAGACAATACCACCTTTGGCTGAAGCAGCCTGGGTCTGAGCATGCCGACATCTTACTGGAAGCAACAACAGTAAATACAATGTTCGGATTGAAGGCGGGAGAGAATTATGTTTTCAGGTTGATGACATTTTTCTATCCACCACAATTATCAATCTTCCTCCGTGTGCAACCAGCCATAAGCCCCATACCCTTGAGCGGCAACTCCTGCTTCCCTCTGTAAAGTACACCTAAAGAATCCTGTCGGTTGAGTCCAAGGCATAGACTCGAAACCTTAATTCAGATTGTCTACTGCCCTTGCAGTTTGGATCTACAAAGCTAATCCGGGAGTTAAACACTTTCTCAAAAATAATCCACACAGGAAATGATGTAAAAACAGCTTACGTACTGGAAGTGATGTTCGTACAGAGCGAATTGCATACATAAGGAACAACATCTGTAGGGGCGAAAGCACTCTCCCCCACCTGACATCCATAAGATCCATAACAACTGAAACTAAAAGCCAAATGATCATCTCATTAAGTCTTTGGCAAAAGAAAGGACAGCCTCAGAGACTAATCTTGAATCCAGTCTTACCTCACACTCTTTCATCATTCTCGCTTTGAAATGTTTGATGTTTGAGGTAATGTTTGATGAGCAGAGCGGTGACGTGGTACTCACCCAGAATGAAGGTCGGGTGAACTACCTCTGAAACGAGTTGTGCTCTGTTAATACATCCTCCAGCTCGCAGTAGCCCCTCAGAGTCAAGAAAGGGCCAGAGTTTACCAGGGTATCTTTGGATTGCGAGAAATCCCTGCTCTGTGATCTCTGCAGACACCTGCCTTTGAACAAAAAGGATTTGAACCTTTCTCTGATTCAGTTGCTCTGTGCTGAGAGGTGGGTTACAATTATACTAATCACTGCAAAGGCTTTCTTTGGCTACTCCTGCAATCTTCTCTTTCACATAGATACTACTCTCCCAGCGTCTGAAATGACTTGGGTGCCTATTCTTCAGGACATTAGTCTTAAATGCACTGATAGTGCGCTGATGAGCACCACTGAGGCAGACTTTACCCGTTATGACCCAACCTAGGTCCAGTCATTGGCCATAAGTTGCATTGTGCTGTTCGCATAACGTTCTGCTGAGATTCTCCTGTTGGCTGGCATGAATAGTGCCTCTGCCAAGCCAAATAGTTAAGTGGGGGAATCTTGTCAGCTATATCCTTAAGGCATGCAGCTCCGGGAGTTGGCATTTCATCCTGTTGTTGAGAATATGGTTGCTCTCAGCTAGGGTTGACAGGGTTAAGTAACCTTCTTACTGACTCCACAACAAATCCATTGGCTCTGCTTCTGGCAACTTCTGATGTTCCAGAACATGCCTTTGGAGTGTACGATGAAGCAGCTTAATCTGATGGGTGCTCAGCTGGCTCTCCTGTGGGTGTGCTAGAACCAGCAGTAGCCCTAGGTGGAGGCTCTGAACTTACAGCAGTACCTGCGCCTAATTCTTATAAAGTGGCAATAGGCTCTTGGCTCAGTTTCCTGGATACCATACTGGTTCTTGCTGCACCATGTGTCCATCTGTGTCCCTCAATATATTGATACTGCTCAATATGTTGTTACTCCAGTTCCCTTTGCTTCCCTCTCCATATTCTCCCCCATTCTCTGGATCTCTGTCTCGTCCACCTTTGGACTGACTCTGCCTCAAGGCTTCTCTAACCAGATTCAGTAACTATTGTCCAAATGGTAATTTGTCACCACAGTCTGGTGCAGCGAGTGAGGGCTCTGCTATTGGTTCTGTGGTACCTTCTGTTGAAAGGTGAGCCACTGACCATCGATCAGCCCTTGTGTGCTCTCATTAAGTGGCGAACACCCATGTGTTTCCAAGTTGGGTGACAGTGAAATCTCACTTCCAATGTTAAATGAGGGGTCATCTTTGGATTTGAATCTGAAGCAGAGGATGCAAATTCAGGAGGAAGACTGGGTAAAAATGTGGTGTGAAGCATGATGGGAAGCTGGTTCCTGACTTGGTCACTGCTTTGATTTCATTTTCTGTAGAGCAACTATGTCGCATTAGAGGGCTTGTACCACCTTCAGTCATCTTCCTAGGGAGACAACCATCACTGTCTAAGTCAGCTCTAACTTCATATACCTTTGCCACTGCTAAGGCAGCCTTAGCATCATGCTCCTTCTTGAGCGCACTCAATATAGCCTCTACTCGAGCCTCTATACAAGCTTACTCCATTCACATTTCAACTTCATGCTTTGCATACGCTGCTCTCATTCTTGCTGCTTCAGCTCTGGCGCAGGCTCCTGCTGCAGGTATGTTACTTTTGGTTTTGCTTCAGTGTCGTGAAGACATGCTTAATGTGCCACGTTCTGAACTGACTTCCAGGACTTGACGACCGACGTTGGTGGGGTCAGAAGCTGACATTTTAGAGTGCATCGTTTAGATGCATCTCCAGTCTGTGGGTGATGCCTCTGAAGATAAGTTACAGTTTCACTCTACTGCCCGCGAAGTGTGTGTGTGTGTGTGTGTGTGTGTGTGTGTGTGTGTGTGTGTCTACAAAGTTGGGCAGAGAGTTAAACACCTTCTCAAAAATTGCCTGAGCAGGATGCCTGAATATATGAATATTATTGATTATTTTCATGATCAGTGTTAACCAAGGTAATGCACACATGCAACATTCCATAACTATGCCATAAAGACCAGACTGAACTCATGGAATAATTAACACTGTACACAATGAATAGCACCTCTAGGGGCCAGAACAGTTTGAGTTCTTCAAAGAGATGCATAGAAAATACTTAACAGAATTGTTAGATATCCATCTGAGCAGGGCAATGGAATCTGCTTTTCAGTTCTTTAGGTACTTCTATTGAAGCATTCTGTTGACCACAGTGTCTTTTCCACAGAGACCTAGAACCTTCCCCTTTTCAATCCCTCTTCTTGGTTGGCACCTCACCACAGTGAATCATAGAAACATAGAAACATAGGAAATAGGTGCATGAGTAGGCCATTCGGCCCTTCGAGCCTGCACCGCCATTTATTATGATCATGGCTGATCATCCAACTCAGAACCCGCACCAGCCTTCCCTCCATACCCTCTGATCCTCCTAGCCACAAGGGCCATATCTAACTCCCTCTTAAATATAGCCAATGAACTGGCCTCAACTGTTTCCTGTGGCAGAGAATTCCACAGATTCACCACTCTCTGTGTGAAGAAGTTTTTCCTAATCTCAGTCCTAAAAGGCTTCGCCTTTATCCTTTATCTTTATCTTTATGTACAGTTTTAACCAGGAAGATTGTCTCACAGTAGTTCTTTTGTCCATCCATGACCTCCCAAAGACTCTGTTTTACAGGATTTTCAGGGTGCATATACTCTAGTTTTACTTGAGTGGCCACACATTTTCCCTTCAGTGATATTCAAAGGTGAGACAGCACCTGGAATACCGCTCACAGCTCTGGCTTCCTTACATATTGCACAGAAATGGCTGGTATTGCAATAGTGCAGCAAAGATTGGCTGGATTGGTGGAGCTGGCTAAAGGAGCTGGATAGCTATTCCTGCTCTTGCTTTTACATTAGAGTCATACTGCATGGGAATCAGACCAACCCGTCCACTTTGATTAAGATTCCCATGTAGGCTCCTCTCATTTGCCTGCATTTGACCTATACCCCTTTAAACCAGCGGTTCCCAACCTTTTTTACGCCATGAACCAATACCATTGAGCAAGAGGTCTGTGGACCCCAGTGTGGTAATCCCTGCTGTAAACCTTTCATATAAATGTTCCTGTCCAAATGTTGATTAAGTGTTAATGTAACTGCCACTTCCTCTGGATGCTCATTCCATATACAGATCATCCCCCATGTGAAAAATATGCTCCTTAGCTTTCCATTATATCTCTCTCTTTTCATCTTAAACCTATGGTGTCTAGTTCCTGATTCCCTATCCTTGGGGAAAAAGACTCTACATTCCTACTTCAATGCTCCTCATGATTTTATAATCTCTGTAAGATCACTCACCATTCTCCTGTGCTCCAATCAAGCTATCCCAGACTGCTCAATCTCCCTCCATAACGCATGTCCCTCAGATCCCAGCAACATCTGTGTTAATTGCCTCTGCACTATTCCTAGCTTAATGGCATCTGGCCATAGCAGGCTGACCAAGACTCAACACAATATTCTAAATGAAATCTCACCAATATTTTGTACAACTGTAACATCCTAACTTCTATACTCCATGTCCTGACAGAAGGCCCACGTACCAGAAGCCTTCTTCACCATCCTGCCTATCTGTGATGTGCTTGTATTCCTAGGACCCTGTGTTCTATAACACTCTCCAGGAGCATACTGTTCACTGTGAAAGTCCTGCCCTGATTTATCTACCTGTTTTCCATTCCTCAGCCCATCCACCAAACTGATCAATATCCCTCTAATTCACGATAACCATCTTTACTCTCTACAACACCTGCTTTTTTAATGTTATCTGCAATATATTCCTATGTTCTTGATTGGATGAATGTCACCAGAAATAGCTGGCAACTCAGCTTTGAGGCATTTTTTTGTGAAGAGTTGATGCTAAGACTTATCAAGCCAAAAGCTGAAGGCTCCTGTTATCTCCAGACAGATCCAATGTCAGACATAACTGCGTGACTCCTGGAGTAAGCAGAGGTGGGACCGCTTGCCATATAAAGGCCTGGAATTTTTCCCAAGTACCTTGGCTACCTGGCAGTATTCATGAATTACCAAAGCCTCTTGGTCAAACCTAAAGGATGATCAATTCCAATCGCAAACAGCCTAACCCATATGCAGTCTTCAATATTTTCAAAACTTCTTAAATCTCTCTCTTGGAAATCTTCCCAGTGCCAACAATGAACAGAAAATGGCAGGCCAGCTGGAGCTGGCAGCTGAAGACAAAGGCTTAAAACTCTCTTGAAACTGAGCCTCAGCCCTCAATAGATTAGTGCTCTGGATTGTGCTTCCCTCTGGCAATCAGTTCCTTTGGGATTGCTGTCTCTTTCCCTTTCCTAACTCAACATCTCTGCCTGCTCTGCCCTTGCATTGAAACGCGGTAGCTCGAGACAACCTGGTGGACAGACGTCAGCACTGTAGTCTCTGAGCTCACCACTGAGTCGACTGATGGGCCGAGTTGAGGTGGGGAATGGTTTTACATCAACAGTCCTGTATTAAAGCGAGAGTCCTGGTACGGACTAATTCTCTTAATGGTTTTATTTTATGTGTAAAACCTTAAGGTATTTCAATTAGATTTTTGCAATTGTTTAAAATTATTTAATTCTATTCAAGCTCTCTCTGATTAGTAATCATTTGAAAGCAATTGGAGTCCATCAGGGTGGTCTGGGAGGTGAGCTTTAGGACCAAAGCCCAAGGTGTTCTTTTAACTGTTTTGCATTTTGTGTTCACATGGCTGTCTTTATCTACAGTACTATGGAGAAATCAAGTGCAAATGGGTCATTGCTTTGCACAACACTACTTTTACTTATATATGTATGAATTCAGAGCAGGTGTAGACCGCTCCATCCCTCAAGCCTCCTTTGGCATTCAAAAAGATCACAACTACCTGACTGTAACCTCAGTTTTGCAATTCCACCTACCCTAGTAAACGTTCTCCCTTAAATTTATTAATAATTCATGCATCTCTGTCTTAAAAATATTCAAAGATCCTGCTCTTATGGCCTATATGGTGAGAGGTCCAAAGACTCTCAACCCTCTGAGGGAAAAAATAATTGCCTCATTCCTAGCTTATTTTCAAACGGTGATCCCTAGTTCCCGCAAGAGGATGTTTGTATATTTTAATTAAGCCACCTTTTACTCTTCTGAGCTCCACGAGGTGCAGTCCTGGCCTGTCCAATCTTGTATGATGACTGTTCATTTCAAGTAACAGTCTAATAAACCTTCTCTGAATTGCTTCCAACCTAATTGCACCTTTTATTAGATAAGGGACCTTACTGTTATACACAGTAATGTATTGTCCCTTCAGTGCTCCATGACTGAAGCATAGCTTCCTTACTTTTGTATTTATTTCCTTTCTGATAAATAATAACCTATTAGCAGCAACACACACAAAGCAACACTCACAACACGCTGGAGGAACTCTGCAGGTCGGGCAGCATCCGCGGAAAAAGATCGGTCAACGTTTCGGGCTCAAGTCCAAGGCTCCGTGTTCCCGTACTCAAGTCCAAGGGTCCGTGTTCCTGTGCTCCAAGACCAAGTCCAAGCACCATGTTCCAGCCCTGTCCAAGTCTGAGCTTTGTATCCTCATTCAGTTCTGGTGCCTCTTCCAGTCCAAGTTCCTCATCCAGCCCAGGAGTTCCTCGTCCAGCCCGGTGCTGGAGATTCTCTGTCCTGTGCTGGGGTACCTCATCCTGTCCTGCAGCCACGTCCTGTCCTTGCCAAGATCCTAGTCCCAAGTCCTAGTCTAGACCCAGGTTCCAAGTCCCAACCAAGACCCAGGTTCCGGGTCATTGTCCAGGCTCTGGTTCCAGAGTTAATGTTCCTAGTCCAGGGTCCTTGTTCCTAGTTCCATGTCCGGGTCATGAGTTTCTAGTCCAAGTCCTTGCCCAGGCCCTGAATCCTAGTCTCATCCAGGGCCTGTGTCCTTGTCCAGCATCGTTTCTTCCTGACTCACCTTGCTATCTCGATAACCCTAGTCCTGTTCCTCGTACTTCAGTGTCTGTGTCTTGCATTTGGGTCCGCCATCAACACCCACCTTATAACATATGATACTAAACTTGCCAGATCTATATACCTATCGCTATCCCTTTGAAGCAATCTTGTGTCCACTTCACGACTTAGTTTCCTATCTGTCTTTGTGACATCGGCAAAGGTGACCTTGATGTCCCATTTACCTGCCACTTCTTTTCTTTATACCACTGTCAACCTAGAGACTCCCATACTATGGCATAAAGAAGCCTAACATAAAAAGAAGGAAGAACATCTCTTTTATGCAGCAACCCCCATGAGTAAATATTGAATTCAGTAAGTTCAGATAACCAGTAGTTTCTGTTTGTATTAGACTGACCAGTTCTGATGCCAGGTCATCTGCTTGTAATATTAAATCTCCTTTTCTCCCTCTAAGAATGTTTCCTGATTAACTGAGTATATCCAACATTTTCTTTTATTTCAGATTGCCAGCAGTTGCAGTGCTCTCTATCTCACGGTTACAGTGTGTCATTTCCTCTCTCCGTTGACCTCTTCATCGCTATCTATCTACCTTCCTCCATAAAGGTCTGAAAAGGGTAATAAGTATTTATCCTACTCATAGATAGCAGCCAGCGCTTTCCTGTCAGCTGAATGGTCTTGATCTCCACCTTATCACAGAGATTCTCCCTGTTCTCTCCACCCTCTCCCCATCTGCAACTTCAGCACACCCACTTTCTCACTATTCCAGTTCATTTAAAAGGTTATTAGCCTGAAACTGCTATGAGACTGTGACTAAGCCACATGGATACTGTAGCTGAGAGGTAAAAGGCCTTTATTCATCACAGCTGACTCCTAGAGAATCTATTTCTCTTCTCCCCACGTCTCAACAGTAGAGTTACATTTATGCTGTTCCAAGACAAGGACAACAATAAACTATTAACTATAATTTAATGGCTATAATTATCAACTTTAACATTTTGAGTGTAGACGTAACCTTTGAAAAGTTCCACGTTTACAATGAGAGCACATCCCGACTATCAGCAGCCCTTTGAATATCGAAACACTAGTCGTTGGTCCAGGGAGCTCTGATTACAAAACGCCAGACACCCAAAGCATAACCACATTTGTTACAGTGTTGTTGGATGGCTCTCTGCATATACTTGCTTACCTTACTTGAACCCTTAGCTCCCAGTGGAGCATAGGCCATCGATGACCTCCTGCCTCCATCTTCTTCTGGTCAACGGTATGGTTGGAGTTCATCAATGCTTCTGCATCCCCCTGTGCAGGGGGTTGGCCGTACAGCCCCACTGGAGCCCTGTTGTCCAGCCTTACCCAATTCCACCTCTCACGATGAGGATGTAGGTTTGGACTTTGAGAGGCTCTCAGAATATTAAATGACAAAACGGACATGTCCTGGACTATGTATTAAATGGCAGAGACATGGTTTCAGTGATCTATTTAGAGATGGTCACCACCCTTCTCATTGCCTCGGGAAAGCAGCCAACACAATTGAGGACCCCTCTCACCAATGACATTTTCTTTTCTGCCCCTCTTCCAATGGGTAAAAAATACAAAAGCTTGAAAACACACACAGCCAAGCTCAAGAACAGCTTCCATCTTGCTGTTACAAGACTCTTAAAGTTTTGTGTGATAAAGATGAACTTTTGCCCTCACAATATACCCTGCCATTGCCCATTAATCCCTAACAAAACATTAGCTGTCTCCAATGATGCTGCCAGCCCTACTGAGTATCACCATCAGCATTACGTGCCGTGTTGGATGACATGGGTGATCATGGTCTCTGACCATGATCGTTCTTGGCAATTTTTTCCTACAGAAGTGGTTTGCTGTTGCCTTCTTCTGGGCAGTGTCTTTACAAGATGGGTGACCCTAGACGTCATCAATATTCTTCATGTATTGTCTGCCTGGCGTCAGTGGTTGCATAACCAAGGCTTGTGATATGTGCCAGCTGCTCATATGGCCATCCAGCACCTGCTCCCAGTGCTTCATGTGACCCCGATCAAGGGGCTAAGCAGGTGCAACACCTTGCCCAAGGGTGACCTGCAGGAAGGAGTACCTTATACCTCCTTTGGTAGAGAAGAAGCTATACCACCCTACTCATACTGATATCACTGACCCTAATTTGATTTTATTGTTTCCGCATTTACTCAGTGCATACTCACTAATTGAGGACTGTACCATCTCACTCTCAGGAATGGCGCTTCAGCTTGGCCAATCCTATTGTATCTGCCAAGAGTTGGTGAGGGAAGTTGGGCAGAGCAGCAGCAAGTCTGGCTCATTGTCTCTACCCCTGACTATATTCTGACTATAACCCTTGCCCATCCTCTGGGTTTTCCCCCCCTCCCCCTTTTCCTTCTCCCTGGGCCTCCTGTCCCATGATCCTCTCATATCCCTTTTGCCAATCACCTGTCCAGCTCTTGGGTCCATCCCTCCCCCTCCTGTCTTCTTCTATCATTTTGGATCTCCCCTTCCCCTCCCACTTTCAAATCTCTTACTAGCTCTTCCTTCAGTTAGCCCTGACGAAGGGTCTCGGCCTGAAACATCGACTGTACCTCTTCCTAGAGATGCTGCCTGGCCTGTTGCGTTCACCAGCAACTTTGATGTGTGTTGCTTGAATTTCTAGCATCTGCAGAATTCCTCGTATCAACTGACATTGTCTGACTGGTCTTTCTGCAGCTTGGCTGATGGGCTGGAACCCAGATCAACCCTGATTGGGTAGGACTGGGATGAATGTGATGAGATGCTACTTTCAGAAAGGCCATAATAAAGTGAAGATATTTCCTTCAGTGACTTTAACGACAAACTTTATACCAGATGGCAACAAATATGTATGAAATCACTGCAGTTGGTTTCTGCCAAATGTAGCAACACAGCTCTGATTCTTACTCTAAGTTCTTGCTTAGTGTAACTAAAGTTATTGCCTGTTTTAGGCAGGCACCTGAGGACCAGCGGGATTGTGCATTTAAAGGTTAGGAATGCAACATAAACTCAACATCTAGCAAATTGAAGAATGAGGTGGGAGGAGAGGATGGGGTTGTGTCTCTGTGATGGTGACTTGTGGTGATCTCCCATCTTCTCCCTCCTATCCAGCAGCCATTCAGTTCAATGCTCCCTCTTTGTTGGGGTCTGTCTGTGATACGAGTGCAAACTATGGATTCACTTTCAAGGACTCTCCAACTCATATTCTCACTATTATTGATTACTTTCACAGTTTGACTTCTCTTTGCACATTGGCTGTCAGTCTTTGTGTGTAATTTTTAAAAATGGATTCTATTGTATTTCTCTGTTTTATTGTGAATGCCTGCAAGAAAATGAATCTGCTGCTAGTTTATTGTGACATATTCATTGATAATAAATTTACTTTGAACTTTGAGCTAGCTCCCCAGCTTCTTCCATTGACTCATTAGTTATTATATTAAAGATTCTATATCATCATTTAGTTTGTTTTATGTAAAAGGAGATTTTATCTTGCAGACAACCCTTCCAAATTATGCATCTTGTACTATGCAATAAAAGTGTGAGAATACAACTGAGAAAGAGAAGTATTCCCTTAGCCTGTGCAATGATAACTGCGTTCATCTGGTCTGTTCAAGATATCTAATTAATACAGCTCAAGCAAAATGATAGTTAAACAATAATTATTCCTAAAACCCCACAATACACATCAATTTTATCCATTCTGATGTAAATATGCATTTTTATTTTTCTAGAGACAGCTACTCAGTGTCTGACGATAGTAGACCTTCCAACTCATCTGCAAATCTGTGGTCTTTTATTACTTCTACATTAGAGAGCTTTAACACAATCCTACATGCCCCATAAAACTTTTATGAGCATTTCTTTCTTTTGCATGGTGCTTGTTATTAAGTATTTCCTTTCTTCATTGGTTCAGGCTGTCAAATAAGAGCAGTGGGCATCACTGTGGTAGAGCTTTCTATGGCAAGCGCCAAGCACTTAAAGAAACAGTAGGTTAACACCCACTCTGCGCAGAATTGCAAGTGTCAGATGTCCTGCTCCCTTGGTTAATCAGAGAAGATGATTGTTGAAGATATGGCAGTATGCTCTTCAGCTCATATTGATTTGAAGTCAAACCTTTAGCTGCCACAACTTCTACAGACACAAGAAAACCATAAAACCATGAGGCATAGATTCAGAATTAGGCCATTCATCCCATTAAGAGTGCTCTGCCATTTCAACTTTGGGAGCCTCTTCACTGGGCCAGGCGCTGTTCTATGACCATCTGTCACACAAACATACACATACAAACCTTCCAGTTGAAACAGTTATTTCTTCCTCCATTTCATCCTCCACTTACAACAGGAATTACATTCATTTGACTTAACATTTTAGACATACAGCATAGTAACAGGCCTTTCTGGTCCAATGAGCCTATGCACCCAATTACATCCATGTGACCAACTAACATACTTACATATGTCTACGCCAATAAAACAAAGTGAAGAGTTTTATGTTTAACAAAACCTGTAACATATTTCATTGAGCTCAAACATCTACACAAACGAAGCGCATTAAAAATTCTCACCTCACAATGTCATCACATCAGGCCAGCTTCTTAAAGCGAAACCCCACTCAATGTCGGTGGTTGTGAATTACGTGCGTTTCTCACATTTATGTTACCGTCCTTAGGCGGCCCCAGGTCCACTAAAACTGACATTGTGAGCCTGTCTGGAGCTTGGACGAGCCGCCTGGCTCTGGTCCCGTGTTCCATGGGTGGAGGAACCGCAAGTGCCTCTGACTCATCCAGAGCTGCATTGACACGCACGTGGTCATGTTGTGATGGCAGGGGCATTGCACCAAATCATGGTGGGCCAGTTTAAGATGATCTAATGAAATACTTCAGGTTTACCCCTCTTATCGTTGATAAAAGTATTTTCTCCTCATTCTAAAACATGGAACGGGCCTTTTTAAGGGGGCCTAAGGGGACGTTAGTGTGCGTCATGGTGGCTGAAAACAAGCAAGGTGGAATGTAGGTCAACAGGAACCCAAGAGTGCTGTACACCATGATGAAAGGTAGGAATACGTGAAAAGGAATTGCATTTATTGAAGAGGGTGGAACGCTGTTGAGAGGCCAACCGGGTGGTCATGGCATCAAGAATGAAATCACTTGGCACTCGTACCGGCTGCCCATATACTGACTCAGCTGTTGACGACCGCAGGTCCTTTTTTGGAGCAATTCAGAGCCACAGGAGATGATCATGCCAACACTCATTGGTTAAGAAAGACCTCAGAGCAGCATTTAAGAAATGATGAAACCACTCACATAGGCCATTGGACTGCGGGTGATACACTGGGGTGTGAGATATTCGATCGCCAAGGTTCTGGGCTATCGAAGCCCAGAGGTCTGCAATGAATTGGGGTCTGCGGTCAGAGGAGATATCAGGTGGGGTGCCAGATCGAGCAACTCAGGTGTTGATGAACACCCGAGATCCATTAGCAGCCATCGTCAATGCTAGGGGGATGGCCTCTGGCCACCTGATGATACGGCCCACTATGGTAAGGAGGTGCATGAAACTGAGGGAGGGGGGAACAGAATTGACAAGGCTCACATTGACGTGGTCAAACCATCACTCAGGGACCTCAGAAGGTGCCAATGGCACCTGAACGTGAAGGTTAATTTTTGCCCACTGGCACTCCACACAAGCTGCAGTCCAATCACCCACACCTTTTCTGAGGTCGTGCTGAACAAACTTTAGTGCAACCAGTTTCTGTGAGGCCTTCTGGCTCAGATGTGAGAGGCCACGTATGGAGTCGAAAACAGTCGGTCTCCAGTTTGCAGGCACAATGGGCCGAGAGTGACTGGCTTAAGTGCTCAAAGAGTCTGGGGAGATGAGATATGTGTTTGGATTTGGACTATGTCCTCCAGGTAACAAAAAAGAAAATCTAAATCTCTTAATGCAGAGTCCATCAGCTGTTAGAAATTCTGCACTGCATTTTTCAGTCCAAATATGTAGAAACTCAAAAAGGCCAAACGGGTTGATCACAGCTGTTTTGGGAATGTCCTCTGAGCACACAGGCGCCTGATGGTAGCCCCTAACTTGACTGAGTTTGGAAAAAATTAACTTTCCCGCTAGACATGTCAAAAAGTCTTCATTACGTGAGACAGGGTAACGATTGGGGGTCGTGACCTTATTAAGCCATGAGTAATCACCACATGGGCAGCAACCACCATCAGACTTGGGAACCATATGGAGGGGTGCAGCCCAGGGGCTACTTGACCTGAGTACAATTCTATGTCTTTCCATGTTGCCAGTTTTTCTGGGTCCAGCCTATGCGCATGGGCAAGTTGTGAGAATGTGGTGTTTGACCTCATAGGCTTGGTGAGGTCTGCGAATTTGCCCAGCAGTCGAGTAAACTCACAAACAGCGGTGCATGTGGTTGACAGAGTCGTTGTGGGGAACTTACTGGGGGAACAGTGTAACAACCCAAAGTCCTCAACATCCACAAGCCAGCAGCTCGTAAGATTGACTAACAGTCCTTGGGCACACAGGAAATCTGCACCGAGCAGAGGTCTAGCCAGGACGAAGCAGCATGTCACCTGTCACGTTCCGTATGTCTGGATCTTGCTGCTGTTGACAGCCTCCAGTGAAATTTCATCACTCTTTGCCTTCTCAGGTGTTCAAGCAGACTCACCACTCTCGTTGCCGTGGACTTACTGAGCAATGTGTTCATGGAGATTTCTTGCAGAGCGAACTGGGCCTCAGCTTGTACAAACCAAGCGACGGCATTTTGCTTTGAAACTCTGGCAGTTTCAAAGCGACTGCATTGGCCAACACGGTGAATAACTGCAAAATCATCCTAGAGCAAATAAAATGAAATGAGGTGTTTTATGTTTAATGAAACCTTTACCCATTTTAATGAACTCCAAAACCTGCACAACCAAAGCGCACAAAAAATCCTTACATCACAACGTTACCACTTCAGACCAGCCTCTTAAAGCAAAACCCCAGCCCAATGTCAGTGGTTGTGAGTTATGTACATTTCTCCCAACGACGTTACCCTACACCAACACATATGTTTTTGGAATGAGGAAGGAAACTGGAGCATCTGGAGGAAATCTACACGATCATGGAGAGAATGTACAAACTCCTTACAGATAGCAGCTGAACTGAACCCGGGCTACTGGTGCTGTAATAGACTTACGTAGATACGTTCCCTATTTTGCATTAATATTTCTACAAAAAGATTCCAGAGAAAATTCACAAGATCTACTCACTTTGCCTCTACAGAAACATCACATTATTCTGCAGCTAACTGGAGACTCCAGAGGAATTGTTGAAGTGTATGGTGTTGAAGAAATCCATTTATTTGAAGCGGTACATCTGAATTCTGAATAAACAAGTGGCAGATGGCATCATGCTTTGCATATGTAATTTTGACTAATGAGGCTTGTTACAGTTTAAATGTGTTAACAGCTGTTTTGAACTCAAATAAAAGGTGTGAACTCTTGCTGTTCAATTGATTTAAGGACTCGTTCTCATTGTTAGTAGATTGTTTATTTATTTAATGATACCATGGAGGCCCTATCGGCTCCATGAGTCACAGCACCCCAGCAACCCCCAACAAGCCTGATTTATCCTCTAAGCTCGGGGCAATTTACTGTGACCAATTGACCTACTCGGTCCATCTTTGGACTGTGGGAGGAAACTGGAGCACCCAGGGAAAACTCATGCGTTCCACAGGGAGGACATACAGACTCCTTTCAGAACAGCGTCAGAATTGAGCTCCAGACTCCAGAACACCCTGTGCTGAATTGCACTGCACTAACCGCTAAGCTGCCATGGTTTCTTTCATCACATGAAGACCAAGGAAAGTAGATCACATTGAAGTGGTGTCACTAGCCATGATGGTAGTTCACTTGAAAAGATTTCACACTTTGTTTCTGAATCATAGGATGGAAAGAATTAATTCCTTCAAACAGCTGAATGTCAAGGATATGTGGGTGGTAATTATATACCGACATACCTGCACTGAAACCACCAAAATATGGTGCAATGGAGACAAACACACACAAAATGCTGGAGGAATTCAACAGGTCAGGCTGCATCTATGGAAATGAATAAAGAGCTGATCTTTTCGGCTGAGATCCTTTGTCAAGACTGAAAAGGAAGGGGGAGGAAGCCCCCCTTCCATGTGGGAGCGGAATGAGTATAAACTAGATGGTGATAGGTAAAATCAGATGAGCGGGAAGGTGGGTGGCTAGAAGAGGGGGTGTGAAGTAAGAAGCTGGATGAAGTGATAGCTGGAAAAGAAAAAAGGTCTGGAGATGAAGAAATCTGATAGGAAAAGAGAGTAGATCACGGGGAAAGCGAAGAAAGCAGGGCACTAGTGGGAGGTGATAGTTATGTTACAATGGAGAGTCATTATTGTTTAAAGTGCAAAAGTGGTATATCAACCTATTTTAAAGATTAGATTTGATTATGAGGACACTCAGTCCTCGTTTATTGTCATTTAGAAATGCATGCATTATAAAATGATACAATGTTCCTCCAGTGTGATATCACAAAAAAAAACGGGACAAACCAAAGACTAACACTGACAAAACCACATAATTATAACATATAGTTATAGCAGTGCAAAAAATACCATAATTTGATGAAGAGCAGACCATGGGCACGGTAAAAAAAGTCTCAAGTCCCGATCGACTCCAATAGTTCCCGGTAGCAGGCGGCAAAAGGGAGAAATTCTCCCTGCCATAAACCTCCAAGCACCGGCAACTGACAACTGTTGATGCATTGGAAGCACCTGACAGCCCACTCTGAGTCCGTCCGAAAACTTCGAGCCTCCGACCAGCCCCTCCAATACAGCCTCCCGAGATCCATCCTCTGCCGAGTGCCTTTGACCTCGTCCCGGCCGCTGAAACAAGCAAAGTGGAGGATTCAGAGGCCTTCTCCTCCGGAGATTCTGGATCACACAGAAGCAGCGGCAGCGAAGTGGGCATTTCAGAAGTTTCTTCAGATGTTTCTCCGTACTCTCACATCTGTCTCCATCAAATCAGGATTGTGCACGATCCCCTACTTAACAAATACCGATATCATTTCTGGAGCGGCCGCGCGCGCTGCCATCTTCTCCTCCCTCCCTTTTTTGGTAATTCCAGATTATAATCCGGAATTATAATCTCACTGTCCTCAGGTCCTCAATGAATACTTCTCTTCGGTATTCACCAATGAGAGGGAACTTGATGATGGTGAGGACGATATGAGTGAGGTAGATGTTCTGGAGCATGTTGATATTAAGGGAGAGGAGGTATTGGAGTTGTTAAAATACATTAGGACAGATAAATTCCCGAGGCCTGACAGAATATTCCCCAGGCTGCTCCACAAGACGAGGGAAGAGATTGCTGAGCCTCTGGCTAGGATCTTTATGTCCTTGTCTACGGGAATGGTACCGGAGGATTGGAGGGAGGCGAATGTTGTTCCCTTGTTCAAAAAAGGTAGTAGGGATAGTCCAGGTAATTATAGACCAATGAGCCTTACATCTGTGGTGGGAAAGCTGTTGGAAAAGATTCTTAGAGATAGGATCTCTGGGCATTTAGAGAATCATGGTCTAATCAGGGACAGTCAGCATGGCTTTGTGAAGGGCAGATCGTGTCTAACAAGCCTGATAGAATTCTTTGAGGAGGTGACCAGGCATATAGATGAGGGTAGTGCAGTGGATGTGATCTACATGGATTTTAGTAAGGCATTTGACAAGGTTCCACACGGTAGGCTTATTCAGAAAGTCAGAATGCATGGGATCCAGGGAAGTTTGCCAGGTGGATTCAGAATTGGCTTGCCTGCAGAAGGCAGAGGGTGGTGGTAGAGGGAGTACATTCAGATTGGAGGATTGTGACTAGTGGTATCCCACAACGATCTGTTCTGGGACCTCTACTTTTCATGATTTTTATTAACGACCTGGATGTGGGGGTAGAAGGGTGGGTTGGCAAGTTTGCAGATGACACAAAGGTTGGTGGTGTTGTAGATAGTGTAGAGGATTGTCAAAGATTGCAGAGAGACATTGATAGGATGCAGAAGTGGGCTGAGAAGTGGCAGATGGAGTTCAACCTGGAGAAGTGTGAGGTGGTACACTTTGGAAGGACAAACTCCAACGCAGAGTACAAAGTAAATGGCAGGATACTTGGTAGTGTGGAGGAGCAGAGGGATCCAGGGCTACATGTACACACATCCCTGAAAGTTGCCTCACAGGTGGATAGGGTAGTTAAGAAAGCTTATGGGGTGTTAGCTTTCATAAGTCGAGGGATAGAGTTTAAGAGTCGCGATGTAATGATGCAACTCTATAAAACTCTGGTTAGGCCACACTTGGAGTACTGTGCCCAGTTCTGGTCGCCTCACTATAGGAAGGATGTGGAAGCATTGGAAAGGGTACAGAGGAGGTTTACCAGGATGCTGCCTGGTTTAGAGAGTATGCATTATGATCAGAGATTAAGGGAGCTAGGGATTTACTCTTTGGAGAGAAGGAGGATGAGAGGAGACATGATAGAGGTATACAAGATAGTAAGAGGAATAGATAGAGTGGATAGCCAGTGCGTCTTCCCCAGGGCACCACTGCTCAATACAAGAGGACATGGCTTTAAGGTAAGGGGTGGGAAGTTCAAGGGGGATATTAGAGGAAGGTTTTTTACTCAGAGAGTGGTTGGCGCGTGGAATGCACTGCTTGAGTCAGTGGTGGAGGCAGATATACTAGTGAAGTTTAAGAGACTACTAGACAGGTATATGGAGGAATTTAAGGTGGGAGCTTATATGGGAGGCAGGGTTTGAGGGTCGGCACAACATTGTGGGCTGAAGGGCCTGTACTGTGCTGTACTATTCTATGTTCTATGTTCTATAATTGGTCCATAATTTCCTACGGTAATCATAAAACTCAATGTAATTATAATTTTCAAAAATTGATCTTGCTGATATATAATATGGTTAAATCATACACTGCAATTAACAATTGGTAGATCTTATGTATCATTACTGAAAAAAAAATGTTCCAATGAGTTTCCATTAATGCACTAAAGACAGCATGGATAAGGGTATGGGGTTATCATGTCTGAAGTTCATGAAACTCCATCCAGTGGCAAATAGATGCAGCTGCAATCAGGTTTCAAATTATGAAAAGGAGATACCCAACAGAAGAGCAAGCATATACTTAATAAATTACTATGTTACTAATCAACCTTATGATGCTGTGCAGAAGTAGCCAGAGTCAGGTGAAATGGCAATCAGAGATGAAGTATTAGACTGTATGTGATTCAGTCTTGTTTTTAAAATCATATGTTTTTTTAATAACCAATTATAAAGTTCCGAGATCCATCTGTACAACAGATACTGGATTATGTTGCATTTAGTGTCCAAAGATGCAGGCACTTTTCTAGGCAATAGAAGGGTATAATTACGCAAGAGGACCTACAGTAATAAAGGCTGAAATTGGAACTTGCAATGAATAAAAATGACAGTATGTGTATGAAAATGAAATATTTTTTATTTTATCTTCTAGCCCATCAATAGGTTTTAAGCTATAAAGGATAGTGAGGATTTGAGGAAAGTAGCTCTGGCTGAGAGGGTGAGGGAAGGGGACATGCAGTTTAATGGGCTCAGTGTATGAGAGGCTACTCAATGCAGAAAATCATGGATTTAGTAAGTACTTGGATGAATACTTGATGCATTGTAACCTACAAAATTACAGAATAAGAGCTGGGAAGCAGGTCAAGCCTGCAGAGTTCTTGTTTCACTACCATGGATACAATCAGCTAAAGACCATTGTCTTTATACAAGAGATAGAAGAAGGCATGGGCCAATTGGCCCTTTGTGCTGCTCTGATGTTCAAAGTGATTATAGCTTGTTCCCAGTAGCATTGTCTTGAAGTAACCTCATAACACTTAGTTGCATTAAAATATTAAAAATTACTGGTTTGCATCTTGAATTTACTTAATGACCAAGCCTCTTCAGTCCCCTTGGTTGGAGAATTCTAAAGACTCACTCCCTCTGGGTGTAATTTTTAAAATTTCTTTCTCTCAGACTAACTCCTGATTTTCCTCTCTGATCTCTCTCCTGATAAATTCCATGTTGACTAAGTCCAGTAATTTTCCTTTATAAACAAAGAGACAATATTGGCTACTTCCACTCCCAAGACCTTACCTGTAACTAAAGAGGATACAAAGCTCTTCGTCAATGACCGAAAAATCTCTTCCCTTGCCTCTCTTTTTGCCTGGGATAGATCCCAACTTATTCCAAAGAATCCACCTTAATGTCCTTCAAGAGACCCAATACATCCTCTTGATATCAACATCCAGTATGCTAGAATACCAGCATACATTTCCCTGATCTCACTACCCTCCATGTCCCCTCTCGTTGGTGGATATGGATACAAAATATTAATTTAGGAACTTCACCCACTTCCTCGGGCTCCAGGCATAAATTTCCTCCTTTGTCTTTGAGTGGTCTTACCCATTCCCTAAGCTTTCCTTTTTGATTTTAACATCAGTATAAAATGCTTTGGGTTTTTTTTCCATAATCCTGTTTACGAGGACATTTATTGCCCTTTTGAGCCCCCCTGATTTCCTTTTTAAGATCTTTCCTGTTTCCTTGCAGGTGTGAGCAGGTCTTATTCCTAAGAATTATCTCCAGTAATTTTCCCTTTAAACAAAGAAACAACATCAAAGGCTCTGTCCAATTTCAGCTTCCTAAACAAAGTTCTATATGCATTCTCATCAAAGCCCTCTGTTATTGGAACAATGGTCTCTATTCTTATATTAAAATGTTTTTGCAATATTATTCAATACACCATTTGCATTCCTAATTGTTTGCAATACTTGTATGTTAACTTTTAGTGACAACCATGTCCTCTCAAAACCAATACTGTAACATTCAAACCATCATATTCTAAAAATATGTGATATTTTTGTTTTTTTCTATCGGTGGATGAATTTGTGTTTTCCTTATTATGTTCCATCTAATTAATCATTGTGCATTCACTTGTCTAAATTTCTCCAAGCCTCTCTGTATTTTTATCAAGTTGTTAGTGTGTTGCTCCAAAACAACCAAGCAAAAATGCAATTTAGATAATGAAGGCAAATTTTAGTGAGTGTCAACAGGTGGGTAGGACAAATACAAAGCAATTTTAGAAGCTAGAAAGAGAATAGAAAATAGAGCAGAAGAGAAAGCCATTGGGACTCTAGAATGAATAAATGGAGAAAGATCCAGTTTAACTGTTAAATTTTTGCCCTGTGTAGGCTTAGAGGAAAACATATGAGCAAGATGGTAGCTAACCTGACCAGTATTGGAAAGTCCTTCAAAATTCCGCAGTATTGTGTGTTGAATATTGTGTTGGCAAATACCACAATTATAGGAACGATATAATAATGGCAATGGGATTACATAGACTCATTGGTTGAACTAATATACATGAGGGCTTAGATTCAGGTATTGAGACAATTACCAAGTTTAGTATAGGAAAATAACACATGGTGCATGTGGGTTGAGAGAATGGTATAAATTTCCATTACTATGCTTTTGATAAATGCGTAGCTGTGAATAATAAAGTGACAAACACACCTTAGAAATTGTAATGCCATAAGTCTTTAAACTTCATCTCAGTTTGTAAGTTTTATCACATCCTTAAGATTCACTGGGGGAAGCGGATCTTTTTTAGAACATGGAACATAGATCAATACAGCAAGTACAGGCCAGACCCTTCAGCTTGCAATGCTCTGCTGGCTTCTTAACCTACCCCAAGATTAATTTAACACTTCCCTCCCACATAACCCTCCATTTGTCTTTCATCCATTTGCCTATCTAAGAATCTCTTAAATGTGGCTAATGTATTTGCATCTACCACCACCCCTAGCAATGCGATCTATGCATTTACTTTTCATGCAATGCTATTGTCCATTCAGAATCAGATATAATATCACTTGCATGTGTTACGAAATGAGTTGTTTTGTGGCAGCTGTACATTGCAATACATAATAAAAACTATAAATTACAGTGAAAAATTTCAATAAGAAAATTAAATTAAGTAATCCAAAAAGAGAAGGGAAATACTGAGGTACCTACATTCAACAAACATACTTAGTTAAAAGTGCTCACAGAGCATACCTTCCCGATCGTCATGGGCATCCTTGCCTTTAACAAAAGAAGGAGAGCAAGCCCCTTCCACATGCTATTTTATGTACCCAGGATGTTTGAAACTGGACACCAGGCAGCTTTCCAATGGGAAACGCAGCTGCTGTTTCTAAATTAACCAATCACAACAGAAGCGACTTTTGACCATCAGAATAAGGCACGCCACCAAAGGACACCCAGTAAGGAAGTCAAGGATCCAGTTGTAGAGGGAGGTACAGAGGCCCAGGTTTTGTAGCTTATTAATTAGAACTGAAGGTACGATTGTGTTGACCGCTGAGCTGTAGTCTATGAACAGCAGCATGACGTAGTTATTGATATTGTTCAAGTGATCCAGGCTGAATGGAGAGGCAGTGAGATTGCATCCACTGTAGACACAGTGCAAATAGGCAAATTGCAGTGGGTCCAGGTCTTTGCTTAGGCAGCAGTTGATTCTAACCATGAGCAACCTCTCAAAGTACTTCATTGCAGTAGATGTGAGTACCACTGGGCAATAGTCTTTGAGGCAACTCACCCTGTTTTTCTTGGGCACTGGTATGATTGTTGCACTTTTGAAGCTGGTGAGAACATCCAACTGCAGCAGTGAGAGATTGAAGATGCCTTGAACACTCCCATCAGTTGGCTGACAGGCTTTCAGAGCCCTATCCTGTACACCATCAGGACCTGTCATCTTGTGAGGGTTCACCCTCCCGAAAGGTGTTCTGGCGTTGGTCTCCAACGTGGAGATCACAGGGTCACCAGATGCTGTAGGGATTCACACAGGTGCAGTTTTATTCCCCTTTTCAAAGCCTGCATAAAAAGCATTCAACTCATCTGGGGGTGATGCATTACAGCCATTCATGATATTAGGTTTTGCTTCGTAGGAAGCAATGTCCTGCAATCCCCGCCAGAATCACATTTATTATGACTGACATACGTCACTAAATTCGTTGTTTTCCAGCAACAGTATAGTGCAATGCACAAAATTATTACAAGTTACAAAATAAATATATCGTGCAAAAGAAGAATAATGAGGTAGTGTTCATGGATTCATGGACCAACTAGAAATATAATAGTGGATGGGAAGAAGCCGTTCTTACATTAAGTGATTTGGGTGGCATGGTAGTGTAGTGGTTAGCACAACGCTTTACAGTACAAATGATCCGGGTTCAATTCCCACCACTATCTGTAACGAGTTGGTATATTCTCCGCACGACCACATGCGTTTCCTCTGGGTGCTCCGCTTTCCTCCCACAGTCCAAAGGCATGTTGGTTGGTAGGTTAATTGGTCAACGTAATTGTCCTTGATTAGGCTCAGATTAAATTGGGGAATGGCTGGGCCGCACGGCTTGAAGGGCTGGAAAGGTCTATCCTGTACTGTACCTCAATAAGTAAATTAAAGTGTGGGACTTCTAGTGCTTGCATCACTACACCAATGGTGGTAACGTGACCAGAGCATGACCTAGATGGCAATGGTCTTTAGTGAGGGTTGCCACCTGCTTGAGGCATCGCCTCTTGAAGATATGTGGACTGGGCTGTTGCTTGTGATAAACCGGCTGAGTCTACAACTGTCTGCATTCTCTTGTGATCCTGTGCATTGGAGGCTTCATACCAGGCAGTGGTACAACCAGTCAGAGTGCTCTCCTTGGTACATCTGTAGAAATTTTCTAGTTTCTTTAGCGATATACAAAAGCTCTTCACTCTCCTAATGAAAGAGTTGTTGGCATGCTTTCTTTGTGTTGGTATCCTCTGAGATGCTGGTATCCAGGTACTTGAAGTTGCCCACCCTGTCCACTGTTGACTCCTCAATGAGGGCTTGCGTGCATTCTCCCAATTTCCCTTTCCTGAAGTCCACGATCAATTCCTTCGTCTTGATGTTGAGTATGAGTTTATTGTTGTGACCCCACTCAACCAGATGACCTATTTCTCCTTGTCATCATCTAAGATTCTGCCAATAACAATGGAGTAATTGGCAAATTTATAGATGGTGTTTGTACTGTGCATGCTCACACATTCATGAGTGTGGAGAGAGTAGAGCACTGAGCTAAGCACACATCCTATGTTGATTGTTAGTGAGGAAGAGATGTTATTTCCAATCCTCACTGACCATGATCTCCCATTGACAGTTGAGGATCCAGTTGCTGGAGGTTTTATAATATATTCTCATCTGGCAGGATAGTGCCATCTTTACTTTTGATGCCAAGATACAGGAAATTCTCATAAATAATACCTGGCCTTTCCAACAGAGGCTTCTATCATCACTCATTCAAAAAGAAAATCCCATTTGCAAAAATAAAATGATGGTTAGTTAGTTAATCCAGGTAGACCTTCTGGAGTCTGAAATCACAATTACACTTCAGATTAGTGCCCTTGAGTACTCTTAGTTTGGAAGCCTGGCTTTACTCAGTATAATGCGGGGCTACCACAATGCAGACAGATGGCTGCACTCCCAGAATGACTTCAGCACCAGGTGAGGCCGCTTTCATTGGCTTCCATGCTGGCGCCAGGCTTAATGCAGTGGTCAGCTTGGCAGAGTGCACCAGATTGTGTTGCTTTCATTGGACTCTATATGAAGTTCAATAGAGCACCTGTAGAAATTTGCGAAATTCTTTGGTGACATACAAAAGCTCCTCCAACTCTTATCGAAGTAGAGTTGTTGCCGTGCTTTCTTTGTGATTGCATCAATGTGTCGGACCCAGGATAGAACCTCTGAGATGATGCTATCTAGGAACTTGAAGCTGTTCACCCTTTCCACTGCTGCCCTCAAACACAACCAATTCCTTTGTCTTGCAGGATCAGGGGCAGGGTCTAACAGAAGATTCCACCACTGGATTAGGCTGACACATGTACTGGACGCAAGAGCTCCCATGCCGATAAATCCCAAATCAGTGCAGTCATCAGAGCTAATTTTTTTCATGTTGTTGATTGAAGGACTTCTCCCCACTCAGGTTGGTTGGCTTCCTGCCCTGCAATATACCACAATATTAATTCTATTCTATGACTTCCATTAACTGATATTTGGGTAAGATGTTTGATTTCACTTTAATATGTTACAAAATCTAAGTTTGAATTACATTCTAGGTAGGCAATACTTAAATATCTATAGTAGGGTAAATACATTTATAGTGATGATGCGTAACAAGAGGCTTTCGAGATTTTTGATTGGTAAGGGGTTAAGGGTTACAGGGACATGGTAGAAGAATAGGGTTGAGAAATATATCTGCCTCGTTGAATGATGGAGCAGATTGAATGGACCCAGTGGAATAATCCTGCTTCTATATTTTATGATCATAAATATTATAGATGAGGACAGTCAAAAAGCACAGCAGGTTAAGTAAGGAAAAAAATGGATAAGATTAGCAAATGCTCAATTCTGTCGGTCTCTGTATCTCTGCCCACACTTTATACATTGCACAGCTATCCCAGGGCTCTTTCATGGCATGCTTAGATATTAAACTGCAGTCAATTTCTGGATATGTGAGTCACAAACAGCATCTAAGGTGGATATTGGTAGCCACCCTCTGAAAGTATGAATAAAGAGTGTAGTATCTTCAATAATCATTTCAATAGGCTGACAAAACTGCATTTTTCATTGTGAATATAAATGTCATAAATCCTTAGTAATTGTACAATATGTCGGGCAACACAATATTAGCACGTTTTCCTTGAGTTCTATTCAAACCCAACATCTGCCATTTGGAGATAATATTTTTTCTTGCTTTACTTCATTTTTTAAACTCAGTTTGTTCCTAATAAATAAATTTATCCATAAGAAAGCTGTTCTGCCAGTGTCTAAAACAAGGTAGCACAAAATCAGGTTCAAAATAAGCGCATTTGTGAAATATGTTTATGAACATTTCCATTGTTACATCCATTCAGTTGCAATGTTATTTCAATCACATTACTGTGTATTCTTTGAATGATGCATGTCATGCTGAGGCGTGAGATTAACGTAGTTATCTTTTGTCTGTGAAAGTTAGTCATCCAAGCAAAAAGTAAAAATAACAAAGACTGCAGGTTTGTGAAAACAAAAAGCACTGAGGGAAGATGGCTTTGAACCATCAGACACTCTCCAAAAAGGATGATTATAATCATAATTGATTGTTCTTTACATTTTACACATATCAGCTCCTAGCTTCTCATTTCATCTCCTCTCCCCTACCCACCAACCTTTCCTCTCACCTGGCTTCACCTATAACCTGTCAACCTGTACTCCTTCCCCTCCCCAAATTTCTTATTCAGGCTTCTTTCCCTTTCTTCCCCTACCTGATGAAGGGCTTTGGCCTGAAATACTGACTATCTATTCCTCTCCATCGATATTGCCTGAACGGTTGAGTTGCTCCAGCATTTTGTGTGTGTTGTGCTGGAAGTGCCGCAGAGTTTTGACGTTGTCTTTGTTTTTGTTGTGTATATCATTCTCTTTTTCACACATTTATTTCCAAGTTGCTGAACTAAATGGTATTGATTGTTGTATTGCGACCAGAGACAACAACCTAAGATGCTAAATATCCCATAAGCTCAGTGAGAAGAGCTCTTTCTGTCAAAGAGATGTTTCTGGCTCAGAGTCGTGGACATAGAGATGCACTCAGCAAACCATAAAGACTGTGAGAACAGAAAAGATTTTGTAAATGCTGGAAATCTAGAGCAAAACACAAAATGCTCCAACAACACAGCAGTTTAGGCAGCACCTGTGGGGGAGGTGGGAAATAAACAGTTGATTTTTGGGGGCAAAACCCTTCATCAGGACTGATTGTGTAAGTGGTCGAGTGATCCGTGAGACCCTCCGTTAGGCCCTCAATCATGAATGTTGTGTCCCAGCAGTCTACATGATATGCAAGGCAGGGCAGTACGATATGGAGATCAAGCTGTAATAGAGATAGAGAGACATAGAGAAGTACAGCACAGAAATCAGCCATTCAGCCCTTCTAGTCCATGCCAAACCATTGACCTACTTCCGGACCATCTACCTATCCAAACTTTTCTTAAGCAGTGAAATTGAGCTTGCATTCACCATTTGTGCTGGGAGCCAATACACACTCTCATGACCCCAAGTTTCCTCTCATGCTCCCCTATTTATATCCCTCATAATTTTGTATATCTCTTTTAAATCTCCCCTCAATCTTCTATGTTCCAAGGAATAAAGTCCTAACCTATTCAATCTTTCCTTATAACTCGGTCCTCCAGTCCTGGTAACATCCTTGTAAATTTTCTCTGTACACTTTCAGCCTTATTTACATCTTTCTTGCAGGTTGGTGACCAAAATTACATACAATTCTCCAAATTAGGCCTCACCAATGACTTTACAATCTCAACAGAACATCCCATCTCAACCCATAGCTTGGCTTATGTTTGTTGAATGAGCTCAGGAAAGTTTCCTTGATCAGTACATAGAAGTCCCAATGGGAGCATGTGTGATACTTGATCTGCTATTAAGGAATGAGACAAGGCAGGTGGCAGACGCTTGTGTTGGGGAATAGTTTGCATTTCGTGATCACGATGTCATTATTTTCAAAGCAAGTATGGAAAAAATTAGATTTGGTCTGCAGATTGAGGTTCTAAATTGGAGAAAGGCCAAATTTGATGGCATCAGAAAGGATCTGACACGTGTGGATTGGGACAGGCTGCTTTCTGGCAAAGGTGTAATTGGTAAGTGGGAGGCCTTCAAAGTGAAATTTTGAGAGTACAAAGCTTGTATATGCCTGTCAGAATAAAAGGTAAAGATAACAGGTTTAGGGAATTTTGGTTAAGAAAAAAAAAGGAGGTGCATAGTAGGTATAGGAAGATGGGAACAAATGTGGTACTTATGGAGTATAAGAAATGCAAGAGAACACTTAAAAAGAAATCGGGGGGCTAAAAGAAGGCATAAGATTACCCTAGCAGACAAAGTGAAGGAGAATCCCAAGGGATTCTACAGACATGTTAGGATCAAAAGGATTGAAAAGAACAAAATTCGTCTGCAGAAAGATCATAATTGTTGTTTTCTCCTCAGATACTGCCTGATCTTCCATGCATTTATTGTTTCTCTTGTGTTTCTGATATTGTTGTGTTTGGCTTCTCACAGTCCCAGTATGTTCTTTTGGCTTATTTTACCCCTATCTCTGTCATGCACAGGGCAGGAAAAGTCATACTGTTAATGCACATTAAAAAAAAGACCTGTGTTCTCACATTTTCAGATCTGTATATAAATGGCTCCTAAAGCATTGTGTTGCCTAGACAACCTAGGTCTTGGCCCTTGAGCAGGCATTCTATTTGCTCCCTCCATTCCTCTCCCTCCCTGCAAATTAAAACAGACCTGTTTTCTCACATTTTCAGTTCCTGTGAAGGTTCACTAATTTAAAACACAATTTGTTTCTTCCTCCACTGATGTTGCCCAGCTTGTGGAATATTCCCAGCACTTTCCTTTTATTTGGATTTATTCCTGTTTGGCTGCCAATTTAAAAGACACTGGAAGAACTCTGAGTCAAGCAGCATCTGTGGAGGTAGAATGTGTAGGTTCATGAATTAAGTCGAGACCCTGCATCAAGACTGAGTGCAAAGTGATTGCCAGTATATCACAGTACAAGGGAGGTTTGAGACACAGTCTGGTAGGTAGGTTATTGGTGCATTGCCAGTTCAGACTTTGTACTTCAGTTTCTCGAGTAGGATACTCTCTAAACCTCTAACTCAGAGGAACTGTGACAGGAATTGCAGAAAGGGCAGTGATGGGAGTGTGATGGAGGGGGGCAGTTTGGAGGAGCATGAAACTGAATTTGGAGAGGTAAAGGAGGTGAGAAGGGAGAGCGGAGTGGAGGAGGAGAGGTGGAAGAGGCAAAGAAAATGAAAGGAAGAGCTAGAATGCAAAGGGAGTAGATGAAGGGGAGAAAATGGTAGAAGTGGGGGAAGAGGGTAGTCGGAAAAGAAGGTGGAGAAAGTTTGGAAGAAGAATGAGGAGGTGAAGATGGAAGGAGGGTGGGGAAAATGAAGAGTTTGGAAATGGAAGAGGAGGAAGGAAGGGGTACAATGAAAGTGGAAGTAGATAACTATGGAATCTTCGTCACCCTCAGTGCCGTGTGTAGTTTCCTGGAAATCATTGCTTTGTAGATCCACTTGTCCTCTGCAAGCTTCATTGCCTATTGTAGTCAGAGCACAGGTCCTGTACAAGAGGTGCAGGATGGCTTTAACTGCAGTTGGCAGGCTAGCATATGGCACCTCTTACAATTTTGAGCCTCTTTCTGGGGCTCTTCAGGAGGTTTAACACTGATTGCATACAATTATGGCCATTAGCAGTCAACATGGTCTTTCCGTGTTTCCTACATGGAGAGTAGTGAGCACGGGTTCATTGCGCATTGCAACTTCTGTACCTGTTTTAGAGCATTATTCCGTTTAGCACCACGGTTCTTTGTAAGTTAGCCAGTTAATGTCACCATGTTTGAGACACTCTTCATAATAAAGCATGCTTTCAGAAAGCTTTAATTTATGTGCAGGTTCTCTCAACTCTTAGTGGATCCTAGATGATTCAATATGCTCAAGAGAGCCAGGGATCAATGCATAAAAGACAATTATGCCATTAGCACATCCCTGAGAGAAAACAGACGTGTGGTGTACACATGATTGCGATCCTAAAATCTTAAAGATGAGCTGCTTTTGTGGAGAAATCTTAATCACCAGTTCAGTTATTCTCTTCTCCAGATAATAGTAGCCCAGCTGTTTTTGATTACAAATGCTTTTGTTGCAAAGAGGCAACATTTATTCTCCACTCCTTTAACTAAACTGGGTGCTAAGCTTTATTATTATGATTCACATGCATTAAACATGATTTTAAATGTTTGTATTTAATTTTATAAATTATTGAACTGATTATCAGAAGGGTGAGCTTTGGTCTGCTGAACTGAACAGTTAAGGTGATACTTCCAGAGGCATGTGGGCATACCTGACAAATATGGCAATCATCCTCAAAAAAATGATTACAAGTGGCACTTTTGAGTGCATTCTGACCCAGTATCTTTTTTTACTTTCCTTCCCCCCATTTATCTAATTGGATTGTGATTCTCGACCTTGGATCTCCACCATCTTCAGTCAGTGTTGTCCTTTTCTTCCAATTCCTTGTTTCTGTCTCCTTCTTCCACATCACTCTCTGGGTTTTCTTCCTCTCTTTCTCCTTCGTAATTTTCTTTCTCACACATACTCCTGATTTCCTTTCAATGTGCCCATAAAGTTTGAAATTTCTACCATCGTAGAGCCAAATAACAGGGACCTTCAAGCAACTGAGTCCATACCTGGCCTTCGGTACTGGTCCATAGTAAGTACATTTTCCAGTACTTGCCCTATGGCAAAGTGTTTAAAGAGCTCATTTAAATAATTCTTAAGTGCAGTGATAATACAGATTAGCTTTATTTGTCACATGTACAGTGAATCATACAGTGAAATGCATCGTTAGTGTCAAATCAAATCTGTGAGGATTGTGCTGGGCAGCCTACAAGTGTTGCCATGCTTGCAATGCCAACATAGCAAGCCACAACTCAATAACGGTATTTGTACAGCTTATAGAATGTGGAAGGAAGCCAGAGCACCCAGGAGAAACCCACACAGACACGGGGAGAATGTACAAACACCTTACAGACGGCTCCAGGAACTGAACCTTGATCAGTGATCATTGGTGATCTGTTAACCAGGGCTGATACACCTAGCCTTAGGCAGAGATTTCAATCACTTTCTGTGTGAAAAAAAATTCTTCCTCAAATCTGCTGTAAATGTTCTACCCCTCACCTTAAAGCTTTGAATATATTGCAAGTACTGTACCTTTACTAAAGGGAAAAGTTTCTCACTATTCCATAAGACCCTAAGGTATAGCACAGTAATTCCCAATGGGGGCAGTTGTGCATCCAAAGGAGGCATTCTGGGAAATAGAAGTTGTTGGGGGGTGCATTCAAGATTCTTGGGGGTGGGCAGTAAGTGAGGCACAAGACCAGACCAACTGTTAGTAGAGCAGGCACTTCCAAAAAAAAAAAATAGGATGAGGCATTGGAACACAGGAAAAACCGTAGCTCTGCAGGTGGTGAACACTCACTGTCACAATACGTCAATCTCAGAACCTAGCAACCAAACAGACATTATTGGGGAATGCATAAATTAACAACCAGGGTGCCCAATAGTTCCCCTTGACTCACAGCACAGAATGAGTTCATGCAACTTAACAGTTGGTATGTTAACTACACCCTCTCACCTTTCTCTATGGATCTACGAAAACAGGTCATGTAACAATACAGTGCTGGCTGGAACTGATTGGTGAAACAGAGCCAATCAGTGAACATGCCAACCCCAAGGATTCCTTGAGGTGTTCAAAGAGATACTCTTTTGTAAAAAA
This sequence comes from Mobula hypostoma, assembly GCF_963921235.1. NCBI lineage: Eukaryota > Metazoa > Chordata > Chondrichthyes > Myliobatiformes > Myliobatidae > Mobula > Mobula hypostoma. Next base: position 27,041,103 of record NC_086119.1, on the reverse strand, counting down.
AGAAAAATAAATATCAATCGAAAATGAATCTATGATGAGCTTAAAATGTATATTGCGGATAAAGGTATTTCGATTAGGAACACAATTTCTTCTGCATCAGATGGAACACCATATATGACAGGTCACCATGCCGGTTTAGTGGAATTTCTTTTTTCATAAATGCCAACTCTGGTTGCAATCCTTTGTGTAACTCATCATCAACATCTTGCAGCTAAAAACCTTAGTCAGGGACTTTTTTTCACCCCAGGCATGATTCTTGTACCATCTACTACCAACAAAATTAAAGTTCATTCATTAGATAGCAGAATATTTCACCAGTTATGCCAAGATAACAATAATGAGTTCGAACACTTGCTTCTCCACACTGAAGTGTGTTGGCTGTCAAAAGGCTGCTGCTTAAAATGCTTCTTTGATCTTTTTGACACTGTGGCTGAATTTTTGCTCAAAGTCGACAAGAAATAGGATTGAAATTCTACATGGAGATGTGGCATACCTAGCCTATCTGTATGACAAAATGAACTCTAAATATGAAACTGCAGGGTGAGAATTTAAATTTGATCCAGGCAAAAAGTGCAGTGGACACTTTTATCAGAAAATTGTAAATATATAAGCAAAACATTGGGAGAAGAATGCTTTTAGTTTCCCTGTACGGAAAGTATGGCACTCTTTCACAGATGGTGATTTGCAAGAGTGTTGCTTACACCTGCAGTGACTGAAGAGGGATTTTCAGAATCAATTCAAGGATTTGAATTATCTGGAAATTCTAGACTAGGTAATTAACTCATTTATTTGCAAAGTGAAAGAAGAGGAAGAAATTATCAAAATTCAGAACAATGAAGAAGCAAAAATGCGTTTCAAAAATGCTGGCTTTTATGGTATGTGGCTACACTGTCGTACCAAGTTTCCCCAACTGCTCTTCATTACATTTCCATCCTCCTACCTTGTTGAAAGAGACTTCAGAGCAGTGAACCACATACTGACAAAAAACAGAAACTGCTTCGACATTGTTATGCATGGGGACTTAAGGCTTTTGCTGTCACAATTTGAACCAGATATTTCAACCCTTGCTAAAAACTATCAAGCTCAGGGACCACATTGATATCGAAGCTGCTGTACAGCTCACAGGTACTTTGTAAGTTAGATTTAAAGACAAATAAAAAATTAAAGCAGGATCATTTGTCTCATGTTAACATATGGTAGACATGTTTTTACCCTCTGGGGGCACCGGAAAGTATATTGTGCCCAAGAGGGGTACTGGCAAGTATGAAGGTACTTTAGGGGGCATTGAGCTAAAAGGCGGCTGGGAAACACTGATTTAGCAGAATTAGGCCATTTGGCCCATCGAGTCTGCTCCACCATTTCATCATGATTGATCCATTTTCCTTTTCAGCCCCAATCTCCTGCTTCTCCCTGTTTCCCTTCATGCCTTGACTAATCAAGAATCTATCAACGTCTGCTATAGATATACCCAGTGACTTGGCCTCCACAGCCCCCTGCACAGTGAATTCCACCGATTCTCTGCTCTCTGGCTAAAGAAATTCCTCCTTACCCTATCTCTGCTCACCACCAACTTTTTAGCAGCTTGCAGCACATTCCCAGTAAAAGCAACCGTCTTTTTGTTTCAATGTTCCAGTCAAATAACCTTCTCATTGCTACCATCAGTAAGGAGGTACAGAAGCCCGAAGGCACACAATGATTCAGGAACAGCTTCTTCCCCTCTGCCATCAGATTTCTGAATGGACATTGAACCAATGAATGCTACCTCACTACATAACATTCTTACAGTAATTCAGTTGCTATTATGCATTACAATGTACTGCCACTGCATAACAGAAAATTTCCTGACATATGCTGGGGATAGTAAACCCAATTCTAATCATTGGAGGGAAAATTGTTGGTTGTTCTTTGCCTTTTCCATAATCTCACTGTGTGTCCCAGTCTGGTCCTATTATTTTGACTATTATTCTGTTTTAGTTTTCTTCCTTTTTGTCTATTCCTCATTTCTTGCTGTTTGACTCTGCTGCTAGGTTAGTTTTAAACCTCCACAAAAGCTCTGTAAACCTCTTACCCCCAGCCTCCACAATGATGTTGGGCCTGTTCCAGTCCAGTCTGTGGAGAATCCACCTTTCTCAGAATAGGTCTCAGTGATCGAGACAGTCTCCCCTCCTGTGCCATCCATTCAGCCACATATTCATTCAACTTATCCCACCATCTTAGTCCTGTGCTTTATTGAGGTTTCCGTTTACAGGCTCAGCTATACAGCAGTTAGTGCTGTGGGATTGTGTCTCAGGCAATCTGTGTTTCATCACATCTATTTATTGTTGGCACGTTCCCTTTGTGACCATGTGGACATCCCTGGATGCTCTAATTTCACTCACATTCCAAACCCATGCTCGCTGGTAAGGTAATACACTTCTGTAAATTAGCCATAGTGTAGGTGGCTGGAAGCAGTACTGGGCGTGCGGAGTTGATATCTGAAAGAGAATAGGTTACAGGAGAGGAATTGGCAACCAGCATTTACTTGATCAACCAAGTGGCCTGCATCACTACTGAAGAGAAATCTGAGTAGTGAGTGTTCTCCTAGCAAATGCAGTGCCACAGTAACACAGATAGAAGGGTTGCATGCAGCAACAAAGACAAGGTTTCAACCCTGGCCTCAGGTGGAGTTTGACCATTTTCCCTGTACGTTCTCTCTGGGTGTTCCAGCTTCCTCTCACAGGACGGTAGGGTGTGGGTCAGTAGGTTAGCTGACCTCTGTAAATAAATCCAAGTGTGGAGGTGAGTGGGAGGATCTGGGGACAGTTGACAGTGTGAAGTGAATGAAAATAGGATTAGTGTTAAAGGGAGGTTGATGGTTGATACAGATTCACTGGGCCTAAGGGCCTGTATCCATGTTGAATCTCTATGACCTCCTGAAATGTACTTCATTCTCACTCCATATTTTCTTACATTGCTGTCATCACTGTCAACCCACTCTACTTGAGTATTCTTCAGGATGTTCTAGGACCTCGTTGACATTTCCTTCAGTCCTTTTGCCAATTCTCGATCTATTCTCCTGTGCTGCTGTCTGTACAGTAAGAATACTTCATAAACTTTTACTCAGGAGTGAAAACAATCTCTTATTTCACTTGCAGATTGCAATAAATTAATATAGAAAGCAATGTAAAGCCACCGGCAGCTGAGATATTACATTCCATGTTGAGAAGTGCAAACACTGTGAGTCATCGCCCTTAGCAGTATGGAAATGTAATGACAAACAGCTATTCATTCCTTTCAGTGTTTTGCTCATTGGGACAGCAGTAGAATAATATTTTCCCTGCACAAAAAAACACATAAACATTTTACTCTTTACTGTTTTCTTTGTTGAAAGAAGTTATTAAGGAAACAGTATGACTGTAGTCAATCACTATTGGCTTTAGACAGTAACTTTACACCGTGCTGGTTCTTTTTCAGTAAAAATCCAGATAGACAGAGTGCAACATAATTTTGCATTTAGGCCCAATTTAGCAAATATCTCTTCCAGCACATACGTGTCACTAACCTAAAGCTAGTCTCAGAACAATTGCACATTAATCACTTAAAAAGAAACTGGTCATCCTTTCCTGCCATTGAAGCAGAAAGAATCATTCTTAGTGTCAGCAAATTGTGAGTGATGACAGAAGACATTTTCTGGACCATCATAAGAAGTGGCTTTTACTGTCCCCTAATGGAGAGTGATTTCATTATACTTCAGAACATGTTTGCCTTAGGTCTCATACTACCAGACATTCATGGACTGAAATACACCCACTCCAGAACCATCAACAGCATTTGTTGTTGCAATGATGCTTGAAGTAGTCTTTTTCATCAGCAAAGATTACTCTGTTGTTGATGGGAAGGTGATCATATAATGGCCTGTTCCAATTATGCAAAATTATATTGATGGCGTAGTGCAGAGGTGACCAAACATACTGTCTTCGTGAAATACATGAATGCTTGTCATAATGGATGTGAGCCACAAGGGTAGAGGGACCTTCATTCAAGCTACAATATTCAGCTTTGCCAGGATATTTTGACTTTTGGGATCTCACGTTATTAGTAATGCCAGCTTCACAGAATGAAATGTTTCCACATGCTTTCACGACCCTTCACATCACACTATCATTGGGAATATCACAGAAATGCTGCTGACGTTTCCTGGCCTGCTCTCACACGCACAATGGTGGCAATGTGGATCATGTGACCTTTTCAACATAGCAAACTGTAATGGCGCCACTCTGAAGAACATGAACCAGTAGCGGGATTTCTAGTTTTTTTTTGCAATAAAATAATTCTAACCTACATATGTAAAGATTAAAATCTGATGATTCCATATGGACACATGTCTAACAACCTAAGGATAAAATGACCATGAGTGTGAATTTAAAAAAAAGCACTGCCTTAATGGAAGGTTACACAACAATTTCAAATTTTATTGAGCAGATTCCTTCCAACTTTGTTTCTCATATTTCTAAAAAAAAAGGCATGTTGTATTTGATTGCATATTCTGGCATGCAGGGGTCATCCCTTGCTGAACCATCTGATGAAAGAAATCATATTCTCTTACTGTATGATCACATGCAGACTTTTACCTGTCTCATTACTGCATTATTCAACTTTATCCTACTATTTGTGAATAGTTTTTCTGAGTGCCAGTGAGTGAAAGTGGGGCACATCTCCTGGGAGAAATGAATATGCAGTTAAGTTTGTAAGGGAGCTTTCCAAGGAATATATTACTAAGTTAATACTTTTTAAAATCATTCCTAGCCAATGTCTGAAAGCTCCATTTAGATTGTCATTAAGAATTGTGCCAACATCTTTAAATGAAGTATCTTAAATTTGCCACAATGCTGCCTGCAATCTTCTTGGAAAAATTCATTAAAATTAAAGATAGGGTGAAGCTGTGTACAAAGACTAGAGACTGACCTCACATTTCAATACAAATGTGTTGACAGCACTCTGGCATTAAGTATGTGACCGACTGGAGAGCATCATGGATCACTCTGCAGTTTCTGTAAATCTTAACAGAATACTGGCCACAGATTAGGGGAGCCTCATTAGGGTAGAGAAATGGCCTTTAGATAGAATTGCCCTTTACCTAGATTGGGCCTGCTGTTAAAAGTGGGTTTTATGCTGTAAATGGCCATCTACTGATGCACACACGAGGAAATCTGCAGATGCTGGAAATTCAAGCAACACACACAAACTACTGGTGGAACGTAGCAGCCCAGACAGCATCCATAGGAAGAAGCACAGTTAAAGGATCTCAGCCCGAAACGTCGACTATGCTAATTTCTATGGATGCTGTCCGGCCTGCTGCGTTCCACCAGCATTTTGTGTGTGTTGATCCACTGGGAAGCAACTCAGCCCACCCTCCAGATTACAGTAGAGCCCCAACAAGCACCAGGGGTCTAGGCCGTGTAGGAGGAGTGGGTTAGGTTGGAGGAGATCATCTTTTTCCAGTGTTACAGCTATTTTGAAATCTTCATAATTTTGTGGAGGAGAAGGGATGTGTGAGAGAGCTGAGAATTGGGCGTGTGGCGATTGGGAGTGGGGGGTGGGGTGGGTCAGTTGGTCAGCAGCACCGAATCAGAATTTTATTGGACCTCACTCCCCTGTCACTACACCACCTCCCTCCATCAGATCAGTGTGCAGCTGGATGCTAGAAAACAAGACAGAGACACAGAGACACTCCGGGCACCCAACTACTCTCCCTCTGAAACAGTTTTCTCTGTGCACTTTCTTTTGAAGTTTCCCTCACTCACCTTAAATGCATGCCCTCTAGAATTTGATATTTTGACCTTAGGAAATTAATGATTTTCTGTATTTCTACTCTTATACAAGTTATTTTGTGTTATTGCATTTTCAATATTTGCCTTTTAATAAAACTAGATTTTATTAAGGATTGGAAATACTCTTTTAGGGTTGGCTCTATATGCAAGTTAGGCTCAGAATGTAGAAGGCAGAAGGAAGGGATAAAGACAATAATATTATTATTGTATCTAAGGGTCCAAAGACATTTGAAAGTGAAACTTCGCAATGTGAATCCCCTTGACCTTGGCAACAAAAAAAAAATTACAATAGGGATGACTTTCTTGGCCAAGAACTATAGGGCAGCTTCAAGCGTGGTCAGCTTGGCTTGGGAGGGTAAGGGAGCACATTCGCTATATCCTTGCTCGGAGTAGGATGACTTGCAGGTTGGCAGCCCAGGACTCTGGTCCCTGCAGCTGCTGACAGCTGGCACCATCCTATACAGGAACATTGTAAAAGAACCCTCAATGTTCTCTTAGAGGAAAGTCGATCTACCTTTATGCCAAACACCACCCTCATGGAGAAAAAGACTGTTTATTCTTGTGCAGTAAACCAAATAGGCATTTTTCATCTAATGGAGTGGTTCCTCAGGCAGATCTTCTGAGAGTTTTGCAAATACTGAAACACAATACCTTCTAAATGTTGCTATGAACAGCTGGATGATCCAGCCTGCCATTTGTCCTGATACTCACTGGGCAATGGACATTTATTTTTTGCTGGGTTGAGTGACACAGCTGTTTATGCCTCATATTTCTGCTCCATTACCCACCCCTGCATATAAAGAGCAGAGAGCATTTGTTGCCCTTTTACTCTTTACAGCAGTAACTCTTCCGATTAATAGCTTAGACCTGTGGCCAGGTTGAACATCATCTGTCCCATCGAATAAGATTACAGGCAGAGTGCTGCAGAGCACAGCCCCTCATAGAGTCAGAGGAATAGGTGGCATTTCATTGCAGACAGCCATTTCTGCTTTAGTCAGAACAAGGGAAAATAGCCTGCAACTCAATCTTCACTGATCCATGAACTGACAGGCTTTGCTATCCTCAGGAATAACTCTGTTCAGTTAGGTTGCCTATAGACTAACAGGGACAAGAGAAAGCCCCAAGCACTAAACACTTGCTGTGGGCACTAACTACATAATCTAGAGACCTGTAATGCTGTCAAAATAATTATAACAACCTGCCGAGTTATATTTAAACTACATTTAAAAAAAATTGAACAGAACTACTCAAGTGTATTAGCTAATTTAAATACCTCATTAAATTGTAGCTAAGTTCTGGTAAGCATCTTAACAATATACTAAATATTAATTGTAGATTAATGAATCAGGTAACCTGGAGATTTTTTTCAAGTTTTGAAGCATTACTTATTTCCTGTCTACTAAAATTTCTTGCTATATTTTCCTGACAATGTCGATATTTGCAAGTGGCGATGTCAAAGCATTTCACTCAGTTTTGTTGTCAACAACAGCCACAATGTTATTGAATGCTCTGTAGTCTAGATAGTTGCACAGCGTGAATTCCTGAACTCTTCCTTTGAACCAAGTCATCATCGCATATTTAATAAGACTCAAGATGATCACCTGATAATGGTAGACATGGACATTAATGGCATTCCATTTAGGGAGAACTTGCAGTTCATATAATCTGACTTCCTTTGTTGGGTTTATGAGTCAGATATATTCTCATGTCAACAAATACAATGGAACACCTCATGTCAGCATTTAACTGGTTTACTTTAAAGCTACGTTTGAAGGTCTCTGTCATAGAGGAAAGCTTCTATGCTCCAGTGTTTCTTTGTCCATTGTTACACATTCATTATGTAAGCCTCAATGCTGCCTTAACATTATTAAGAAGACTTTTCTCTGAACCAGTCTTGGCTCTGTGACATTGAAATGAATTACTCAAGAAAATAAAAATAATGTGAGCCTCTGTTCCTTGAGGAACCCGTACAAAGAATGGGACAGCCTCTTCTATTTCAGTATGTACTTGGGAGAACCATTTCTATTTCAAGGATTAGTGTAGCTGTTTCCAAGCTGGTGCACTGTTTAAATTACAGCAAAAAAAAAAGAAAGTGAGATTATCAGGCTGAATTATGTGCAATAATATTAAGATCAATTAATCTTACATTTAATAGAATCAATATTTAAACCAATTGAATGCAGTCAGGGCATTTAAGAAATCTGCTCCACTCAAAGGAATTTGAAATAAAATAATGACTGATCAGTAAGTTTTAATTTTCCAAAATTCCTAGATTTGAAGATTCCATTAGGTTGGAAAATAGCCACTGTAACAAGGGAGGGAGTGAAAAAAAATCAGATAATTACATGTCGATTACATTAATGTCTGTCATGGAGAATATGTTAGAAGATACTCAAGACATTATAGCAGGGCACTTAGAATAATCTGTGCTAATCAGGCAAAGTCATTGTAACTTCATGAACGCAAAAATCATGTTTAACCAATTTATCAGGTTTTCTTGATTTGGTAAAATATGCAAAGGATAAAGGGAAATTGATGAATATACAATTCTTAGATTTTCAGAAGGGAAAGCATTTGATACAATACCACAGAGATTATTGCACAAAGCTCTTTATGTTAACATGTGGCTGGTTAAGAAGATGTAATGAGTGATATGACCATACTGTGAGCTCAGCCTATTACAACTTATACCGATGACTTGGATGAAGGCACCAAAGTCATGGTTGCTAAATTGCCAATGAGTCAAGGAGAGGGAGGAAAGTAAATAGCAAAGCTGATATGTAGAGACTTCAAAGGCATAGACATAGGTCAAATAGTGGGTAAAGATATGTACAATGAAGCCACCAGAGTCAGGAATGGTTATTACCTCTAAATCATCAGGTTTTTGAACCAAAGGGAATAACTTCACAGCCTATAGACTCACTTTCAAGGACTCCTCATGCTCTCAATATTTGTTGCTTATTTGTTTATTATTATTTCGCTCTTTTCTGTATTTGCACTATTTGTTGTCTTTTACACATTGGTTGGTCGCCCAAGTTGGTGCGGTCTTTCATTGATTCTGTTATGGTTATGATCCTATTATGGATTTATTGAGTAGGCCCACAAGAAAATGAATCTCAGGACTGTATATGGTGATATATATGCACTTTGAAAATATGGGAAACTGCAACATTCTCTATTTTGACAAAAATGCATTAAATGGTGAGAGATTGAAGAATTGAGTTGAGGGGAATCTGGTTATTTGAGCGAATGATTTGTAAAAGTGCAACATGAAGGTACAGTAATAAACCAGGAAATTCAGTTGCTCTTTGCTAGTGGAAATGTATACAAGAGTGAAATAATGCTCATAAACGCAAGAGATTGTGCAGGTACTGGAAACTAGAGCAACACACACCAATTTCTAAAAAAAAATCCAGCAGGCCCGGCAGCATTTATGGAGAAGAATAAACAGTCGATGTTTTGGGCTAAGAGCCTTATCAATACAAAAAGGAAGAGAAAAGCTGCTAGAAAAAAGATGGGGGAGGGGGAAGAAGTACAAGCTAGGTGGTACTGTGAAACCAGGTGGGTGTGGGTGGGGAGGGTGTATGAAGCTCGGAGCCGATAGGTGAAAAAGGTAAAAGGCTAGAGAAGATGGAATCTGATAGGAGAGGAGAGTGGATCATGGAGATGGGGTGGATGTATTAGGCAGATGAGAAATAGTGGTAAAAGGACAGAATGCGGAATTGAAGAGAGGGAAAGGGAAGGAAAAGAAAAAAAAAGAACTACAAGAAGCATAAGAAATCCATTTTCATGCCATCAGGTTGGAAGCAACCTGGATGAAATAGGAGGCATTTGCTGTTCCAACCCAAATGACCTCATCATGGAAGAAGAGAGAAATTATGGTTCAGTTATATAGGACATTGATGATAATACATCCGGAGTAGAGTGTTGATCTTAGTATCTTTATTGAAGGGAGGAGGAAGGGATTATTAAAAGCAGTCACAAGACCAATAGCTGGAATGGAGAGGCAGTCTTACAAGGAAAACTGGAAGCTATACTTGCAGCTGCAGATGTTTAGAAGAGTGATAGACAAATTGATTAAACCATACAAGATCTGACCAAAAAAAAACAGAACTCTGAAAGAAATCAATATCTCAAGCAGCATTTGGGGTGGCAAATGATGCAAGTCAGGACTGAGATGGAACAGGGAAGTCTGTCACTAAACGGCAGTATGGAGGGGGAGTGTTTGCAAAGATGGGAGAATTGCTTTGGGTGATTGATGGAACCAGACAGGCAGAAGCTGATAGTTAGATGGAACATTGTGGGGGGAGGAGTGGAAAAAATGGGAAAGATGAACAAAGGAAGAAGAAAATTAAGTACACTAGTGAGTGGGTTGGGGGAGGGGTTGGTGATGGGAGAACCTCAACACTAGAGTGGCACCACATAACCTACTTCTACACTTACTATGCGTGCGTAAATGTTTATCTTAGAAAATCTCTCCACTGTCAACTTCCAGCAATTTGCTCCTATAGGTCACATTTGTATCTATTGTCAAACTGAGCAAACCACCTCGCAATGCACTTGGAACAGTAACTCCAAAGTGCTCTCTTTATAACGACATCCATTGTTGGTATTCATGATATATGCAAAAAAAAAGGATGGAATTAAATCTATCCGAAGAAATCAGCAGTTTATATATTTATATTGCTTAAGCTCAGTAATCTAGCAACACTGCATTCATTTCTTGGGTGGAACATAATGAAAACTCTAGATTAGATGTATTATCATACAATGTAATACATTTGCTTTTGATAATCACTGGTTGTATTGTGCATCTGAGTTTACATCTACTTTCCAATCCAATTCCTACTCTTAAAGCCTTTAATGCTGACAATGAGCAGACTGGAGGATAAATTTTCAAGTTATTAGCACATCATAAGGAATCGTAATAACATTCAACAAACTAAAAAACAAAATTCTGTTTTGCGTTCAATCAATACCTCACATAGAAATTGTTTTTCCTTTTGAATGCAATTTTTTTCCAATTTTTGTTTAAGTTTGACAACGTTATCGCAGAGAATTTAAAATCTAATTTTAAAATATGAATTGTCAGTTAAATTCCATCAGACTTCAGATATTAGAATTGATCTATGTGATGATATTCAAATAAACAGTCCCTTTTCCTTTATGAGAAAAAGCCTTGGTGAGTTCAATACTTATTGATTGGGTTTACCAGTGAAACTCTTTCTCTATTCAATTGTTCTTTTAAAAAAAAGAATTGGTTGTTTAAAATAATGAGGGCTGCAAACTACACCAGAAACAAGCAAGTAAATATTGAACATCTTTCTCCCTAGTTACTAGTTTAAACCTTAGATATTCAAATAAGACCAATGACAATGACTTACTACTTCTGTGGAATTGCAGATGTAGATCAGGTCCATCTTCGTCTCAGGGCATGTTGAAAGAGTTGTCTCTAGGGCATGTGAGATTCAACAAGTGTGAAATATAGGTACAGAAGACAAATGCAATAAGGTTACAGTCAGAAAAATTCTAGATAGGCCACAAATTGGATATTGTATCCAATTTTGCTACCTTAATTCAGAAGTATGGCAAGGTCCAAGAGAACAAGATTGGTTCCAGAGATTAGGGATTTCACCCAATGATTAAACTGCAGAAGTTTGCTTTTTCTTTTCAGAACAAAGTAGCTGAAGTGAAGATTTGATGAAAGTGGACAAAATCATGACAGGTTTAGATAGCACAAGGAGAGGGAAGTTGTTCCTATGAGGAGGTGGTTGAAGGACAAAGATTTAAAGTCTTTGTGAGAATTACAATGTGAATGTGATGAAAATAATTTTATATATTTATTTAGCGGTACAGCATGGAGTAGCCCTTCTGGCACTTCAAGTCCTGCTGCCCCAGCAACCACTGACAAACCCAATTAGTCATAGTCATAGTAATAGTCATACTTTATTAACCCCAACCTAATCGTGGGACAATTTACAATGAACAATTCATCTACCCGGTAGGTCTTTGGACTGTGAGAGGAAACCAGAGGACTTGGAGAAAAACCACATTTTCCACAGGGAGGAGACTCCTTACAGCACAACACCGGAATTGAACTCCTAACTCCTGAGCACCCAGAGCTGAAACAGTGTTATACTAACTACTATGCTACTGTTACACCCACATTTATATTTCAAACACAATGCCAGTATTTATTGCCTTTAGACATAATGGAAATAAAGTCAGTCAGTGCTCACAATAGGTATTTGTATAAACACTGGAGAGAGAATCCATTACAGAGCTGTGGAGAATATGACTGACAGGAATCCTCTGTGAGAAGCCATCGCAGACTTAATAGACTAAAGGCTGATTTATACTTGTGGGTCAAATGTACGTCGTAGGTATGGCGTAGTAGCGTACCCTACACTGTGCTCTATGCCAACCCTATGCCGTAGCCTAACGTGCATCTCTCCCAAAAAGTAACTATGCATCGCAGCGTCGCAGACCAAACAACTGTGATTGGTCTGCTTGGTAGCATCGCATTTCCTCCTACGCTGCAATAGCTTCCCATTGGGCGACTGAAGGGCAGGGAAGGAACTGTAGCTGCAATGCTTTCCATAAAGCTTTACAGACCTCCGAAATTATAGAGGACCCTGTGCTTGATGCCAGTTTGTAGCTAGCTGCTACAGCCTGTTGACTTCCACCTGAAGCTAAAACTCGAATGGTGATTGCCAGTTTCAGAGTATACTGTGTGTACACTGGTGCGAAATAAATGGTTGGAGACGGACAAGCACAGAAAATTAATCCTCCTTCAGTTTCAGTCACCATTGTTTGAGGTTTGAGTTTCTTCATGTTGAGGTTCAACATGAAGAATCTCAACACAGTGGCATAGAAACCCCACCGCCAACTAACGTTTTGGCGGTGAATTGCAGAGCAACGCAGACACACCAACGCACAAGTATAAACGTTCACAACTGTGTAGCCCACTTGCGTAGGGTACGGCGTAAGCTAGTACACACAAGTATAAATCAGCCTTTAATGGTTTCCTTCGGTGTTCTGATGATTCTACATTCCAGACTGAAAGGTTATCTATAATAAAGAGTGAAGCAAATAAGCAGTGACATCTAGGTTTTATTTGGAATTAATGAAGGAATTATTGTTCTGGACCAACTGACCAAGGAATAAATTTCCACATTTATATTCTTCTGAGATATTTTGAAACCAATCTTCTAGCATGTTCACCAAATGTGGATGTGGCTGGTTTCGCCAGCATTTATTGTTCATCCCCAATTGCACCCCCATCTCCAAGCTGAGCTGAAGAACAGTTAAGAGACAATCACAGTACACGAGTTTATAACTCTTTGAGCAAACCCTTCATGCAGCGAGTCAGAAATGGACATTGAAAGAGGAAATATGGCTGTAAATGTAGGTCTTAGTAACTGCATAATAATAGCAAAGAGGAATAAAGGGACAATTAACTTAAAGCATGCCGAGTTGCCTCATGGCCACATTATAGAACAAACATTGGTGTTGAGCTGTAGTTTTACTCAACTCTCTACCATAATGATAGTGAGATTTCATCATTGCTACACAATGAAACCATTTGCAGTTTCTGGAGTATACCCATGGACTATTAGATTTATAAAACTAATTGATGCTTTCGATAGTGTCTGCTCTGCCTTGGGTTATGCTGTTTTGAAGACTTCTTCAGTCCAATCATTAGAAATCAATGATTGCTTCCTATTATTCTGAGGATCATGGAAGCACAGAACATTTCTGTTAGCCAGGAAGGCTATTCAGCCCATTGCGAATGATGCTGCACTCTGTTAAATGGAAAGCACTAGAGTTTAGAGTGGTGTACTGAGTCCTAATTAATATTTAGAAAGTGCTTTAATCCATAATGGAAATATTTCTTATGTGGATTGTAAATCTTCCTAGGAATATTCTAATCTAACATGATATACCAAAATATTAATAATAATTTACTTTTAGAAGTTTATGACAGTTGATCTTCATCCTTAATCTCAGATACAAATTTCAAATGCTTCAGATCTTGCAAAATGTTGGTTAGTATTCATTTTCATTGCTTCCAAGTTTCTTCTTCCAGGCAGAAGACAACAGGGTTTAAATTAGCTAACCCCTGAAAGAGGCAACAAGGGAAGGCTTTTCAAGGTTAACAGCAAGCCCTTTTGTGTTGGTTGGACATCTTTGGGGTTTTTGAGTGCTTTGCAACCTGATCTCTGACTTCTCATATCCTCCTAGTGCCATGGCAAGGAGGTAAAATTGCTCATGGAAAGAGGAACAAAAATTATGAGAGGTTGATTTCCATTTGGTGCTAGCTATAGAACTCAGTTTCAGATTAGACACTTATGACTTCTATTCGCACATAAGGGACTCGCTGAGTGGTGCTGCTCAGTCAAACATATTTTGGCAACATCAATGATCCCATTGCACTAAAACAGAAGAAAATAAATATCTGAAATGACTTGGTCAATACTTTTTCCCCAATTATTTCTAAAACAGATTAATTGATCATTATTCAAGTCACACACAAAAAAATGCTGCAGGAACTCAGCAGGCCAGGACTGCCGAAGGCTCTTGGGCCAAAATGTCAATGAACTGTTTGCCATAGATGCTGCCTGGCCTGCTGAGTTCCGCCAGGATTTTGTGTGTGTGCATTGCTTGGATTTCCAGCATCTGCAGGTTTTCTCTTGTGTTTGGTCATTACTCACTTTATTTATATCATTATAAAGTCCGAAGTACATGCAGTAAGTTATATTAAATGATATTAATGCCCTGCATTTTAAACTTATGTTCATAGGCGATTGCTATGTGCAAATTAATGACCATGCTCCCTACATCACAGTGAACTTCTATCCCCCATTTTTGGGGCATGCGTATATTTTCTGGCAGAGCCAGAATTTATTGCCCATTCATAACTACCCTTGAAGATCTTTTTAAAAATTTGTTTTTATTCATACATATTGTGGAATAGGCCCTTCTGTCCATTCAAGCCACACCACCCAGCAATCCCCTGATTTAATACAAGCCTAATCACAGGACAACTTACAGTGCCTACAAAAAGTAGTCACCGCCACCCATCCCCACCCCACCTTGGAAGTTTTCATGTTTTATTGTTTTACAGCATTGAAGCCCAGTGGATTTAATTTGGCTTTTTTGACACTGATCAACAGAAAAAGATTCTTCCGAGGCAAAGCAAAAACAAATTTCTAAAAAAATGGTCTAAATTTATTGCAATCATTAAAACACAAAATAATTGATTACATAATTACTCACCCCCTACAATTCACTATTTAGTAGATGTGCCTTTGGCAGCGATTACAGCCAGTCTCTCCCATGTCAGCCACTGAAATTTGTAACTCCTCCAGAGTTATCATAGCTGTTGGTGGCTTCCCTCATTAGTCCCCTTCTTGCACGATCACTCAGTTTTCCAGGACGGCCTGCTCTAGTCAGATTTACAGCTGCACCATATTCTTTCCATTTCTTGATCCTTGACTTAACTGTACTCCAAGGGCTAATCAGAGACTTGGAAATTTTCTTGTAGTCATCTTCTGACTCGTATTTTTCAATAACCTTTCTCAGAATTGCTTTTGTCTTCATGGTGTAGTTTTTGCCAGGATACTAACTCACCAGTGGTCACACCTTCTTCTTCTTCTTGTTTAATGGCGGTTGGCAAACCAGATTTAAGGTGCATTACCGCCAGCTGCTAGGCTTCCGTCTTCAACCAAATATGTCATGGAGTACTCTGCTTTAAACAATCTAGTTCAGCCTGCAGATCTCTATTTACCTCACTCTGTAATTGCAATTCCTCATTAGATTGCAGTGCCCCAGACTGCTTTTCTGCCCTAATTTTTGTCACATGGTTTTCAAGTAATTGCATTATTGATTTCACCTGCATTATTTGTAAAACTAAAAGCTTCTTGTTTAAGAATATTAATTGTCACATGCTTAACATTTAAAATTGCTGTTTTTCAAGTCTATCTGCTATTTCCAAGTTTTCCTTTTCTTGACTCATAGTCTCTCGTTGTTTACTGAGATCTTGAAGTTCTTCTTCATTTGCTTCCATGTTTTCATTTTGTAACCTGAATGTAGATAATTCAATTTACCACAATACCTTCTCCTTTTGTAATTTTGTAATAAGTTCCTCCATTTTCAATCTCTTTCCAACCTACTTTAGACAACCTAGTTCAACCTGTATATCTCTATTTGTTTCACTGTTATTGCAATTCCTCTTGCAAATGCTGTTCACGATCATTGGAGAGCAGTGTTGCAAACTGCTGTCCTTCCTAATTTTTATCACATGGTTTTCAAGTAATTGCATCACCTCAATTACATTGATTTCATTTGCATTATTTGCAAGACTAAAATCTTCTTATTTTAGAGTATTAATTATCACATGCTTAATTTTTAAATTTGTTTCCATATTTTTGTTTAATAATCCAAATATAAATAATTCACTTTGCAACAATTCCTTTTTTCTTTTATAACTTTGGAATAAGTTCCTCCATTTTTAATCTATTTTCCAAGTCACTGAATTGTTGACAAGCATCCTTTTTAGAAACTGTCTCCTTTAAATGCAGTACTGTTTCATCCAATCTCTTTTCCAACTCTCAGTTGACCTTTTTGAGTACTTCTATTTGTAGTTGGAGTTCTGCACATTTACCCAGGGTTTCAACCATGTTTCTTGTATACATAAAATCTGAAGTTTTTCCTTAAGTTCTGATACATATTTCGTAAATTCTTGACGATTTGCAATAAGACTCCTTGCATTCCCTTGTAATATATATATACTGCCATTAATATCCCTCCTCTCCTGCCTGTAAACCGTTTGATCCTCTATTCAGTGTTTCTTTGACTGCTTCCCACCTAAGATATACTAGGATATTTTTCCGCAGACTTGACTATAATTTTAATTTTTCAGTTCTTTTGTCTGTTTGCGCTGAACAGTTAATTGCATCTACCATAAACAGTACCAAATCCTTTCTACTTATTATTAGCATATCCTTATTTATCATATTACAGCCCTCACAGTTCACCGGTTTATTATTCCCTGTATTTGTTTGCTTGATAGCCTTCTCCTTTCCAGCAAATGCTTTCTCTGCCTCCATGTAACTGATTCCTTGAGTTACTTTCACGTATTGTATCTCAGCTTCTTTCTTACTATTAATGCACTCTCGGTAAGCTGCACTGTGTTCCTCGCCATAATTACAGCATTTCAGCCTAGTTTCTACTTCACATTTTCTGTATTCATGTTCTCCAGTGCATCTCCCACATCTTTGTTTCCCTCTGCAGACCGTCGCAATATGCCCGAATTTCTGGCATTTAAGGCATCTTAAAGGCGGTGGTATATATATTCTGACCTCATAACACATATATCCTAAATAAACTTTAGTTGGCAATCTCTCTTCAACAAAGTTAATCATAATCGATAAACTAACACACTTTTTTCCGTTTCTTGTAGTTTTCAAACGTTTGGCCTCAATAATTTTTGCTCCTTCTATGTTCTCTTTACTCTTGTCCATAGTAACTTTTGTTGGTATTCCCGAAAAAACTCCTCTAGTCCACTTTCTGTTGTTGGGTATAGAGCACTGTACTTTCTTGCTATTTTATTTAATCTTATCACTTTGCCTTGCTCTCACGGTGGTGTCTGAAAAGAGGATGCTGTCTAAGTTGCATGCCATCTTGGTTAATGTCTCCCATCCACTACATAATGTACTGGTTGGGCACAGGAGTACATTCAGCCAGAGACTCATTCCTCCAAGATGCAGCACAGAGCGTCATAAGAAGTCATTTCTGCCTGTGGCCATCAAACTTTACAACTCCTCCCTTGGAAGGTCAGACACTCTGAGCCAATAGGCTGGTCCTGGATTTATTTCATAATTTACTGCCATAATTTACATATTACTATTTAACTATTTATGGTTCTATTACTATTTATTATTTATGGTGCAACTGTAACGAAAACCAATTTCCCCCGGGATCAATAAAGTATGACTATGACTATGACTATGCTGAGCACTATCTCGGCAAATCACTAATAACGATCCATTTCATAAAATTTTTGCTCTTTTGACCTCGCCTATGTTTGTTGATTGTCTTCGTCAAATGAATCGGGTTCCAGTCACCGAAGGATGCCCCGTCGTCACTCAGTTTTATAATTGCTTTAATCTCATTTTCTTTCCATTGTTTTACCATCCTATTTTGATCATCCCCTGACTCCTCAGAGTTCGATATCTCATGCCTCTCTTTTCTTTTCTTACTCTTTCCACTCCATTCCTCTTTCCCACCAACCTCCATCTTGAGCTCACTCCACTGGTCCTCTCTCATCACCATCTTCCTTTCCACTCACCACCCCAGCCAGCAGTCAGACCTTCCTCATACAGGTGTATTTTTACTACAATCAATTGAAACACCTTGACTGCACACAGGTGATCTCCATTTACCTAATTATGTAACTTCTAAATCCTATTGGCTACACCAGTGATGATGTGGTCTCTCATGTTAAAGGGGGTGAATACTTAATCAATCAACTATTTTGTGTTTTATATTTGTAATTAATTTAGATCACTTTGTAGAGATCTGTTTTCACTTTGACATGAAAGAATCTTCTTCCGTTAATCAGTGTCAAAAATCCACTGTAATTCAATGTTGTAGAAAAACAAAATATGAAAACTTCCAAGGGGTGGGTGATGAATACTTTTTATAGGCACTATGCAATAACCAATTAACCTAACAACTGGCATGTCTTTGGCCTGTGGGAGGAAACCCATGTGGTCACAGGGAGAACGTACAAACTCCTTACAGGCAACAACAGGAATTGAACCCTGGCCGCCTGTACTGTAAAGCGACGTATGCTACCATGCGATCCTTGGTGGTGAGTACCTTTCAGAATCACTGTTGCCCTGTAGTGAATGTGCTCACGTTGTAATTTGGATAACAGATTCCAGGATTCAGAGTCAGCAATGATGACGGACTGGTAATATATCCCCAAGTCAAAATATTGTGTGACTTTGTGGTGGTGCCTCCACTGCCCCCATGTTCTTAAAGACTTCGCCTTTCTCTATGGTAGATGTGAGTTTGGGTGTGGGTGTTGCTGTCGATAAAACCTGAAGATACAACTGTGTTCCATTTTCGGGTCAAGAGATCTCCATTGATGTAAAACATTTTTTGGACGCATGGCAGGTGCTGAAGAAATGAAGCTCTTCCTTCCCAGCTGCTGAAATCTACTTCTACTAGAGCCTGCATTTTACTTGGTTAGCATAAAGTTTCCAGAGGTGATGATAGGGCATAGCCTTGTGAAATTCATTTGTCAAACTTATCAAAATGTTGTCAGACCTCACGAGCACTAATGTGGTCCCTGTAATAATGACAGAATTTCCAAGTTGCAGGTCTGCCTTGCACTTGAATTAATCAGCACTTATAAGCTTGGGTCAACTGAAAGTGCAAATAATTGAATTTTTCTTAGGTCGCATATGAACATAATATGGCAGGTGGTGGTAATGTGTGTGAGGAGGACAGCAAAGCCTTAAAACAGGACACATTAAATCATTTCACAAGACAAAGAGAAATTAATAATGAGCTTTCAGTGTTGAGGGTGTTACTGATTGCAAGAAGAATGAGGTTTCATTGCTACTTTGTTCTTCATTGGTTGTAATTTTTAGAAGTAACTTTCATGTGAGTTGAATTAGCAAGTCACATTAGCAAGACAGCACCCTCCCCACTGTAATTGTCAGCCTTTTATTAAGGAGTACTATCAGCTAATGTCAGGAAGCTTGGAAAATGCTTAATAGGTGTTTGTAGTGAGGATTGAAATCACACTGTGGTTTGAATAAGTTTGTTTTTGTTAAAGGGGATGAATATGTTCTATTTTAAATGTATTCATTGATCTAATTGCTTTTAAAGTCATTTCATTGCACCTTATAAATTTCAGTTGCAATGTGTAACGTGTCTTGCTGAAGGGTTTTGGCCTGAAACATGGACTGTACTCTTTTCCTAGATGCTGCCTGGCCTGCTGTGTTCCTCCAGCATTTTGTGTGTGTTGCTTGGATTTCCAGCATCTGCAGATTTTCTCTTGTTAGTGAACAAGTACATTGGTAGCTCTTTTCTCCCCTCCCCACCCCCATTTTAATTCGGAAGCCTGTTACTGGAATAGTCTGTGGTTCTTGGAGTAGAAAGGGAATTCACCATGACGAGTCACTGTGAGTGGAGTTGTAACAAGGGTGGCAGGTTTGAGGATCCAATAAATGAAACTGAAGTCAGATTTTAAAATGGGTACTTCATTTAATCTGGATGTCTAGCTAAACAAGCATTCATCGGAGGGTGGAGTAAAATCAAGATGGCGCTAAACAGCGACTCCTTTGTTTGCATCTTTGGAAACAGTTCTATTTCCATTTCTGATATCTCTTTTTTTCCCCTTTTCAAGGTTCTTTTTGAAGACCCTGACCTGGAGTTACAGTCTGACTTCGGTTCTTTGCAGGAATGCGACCGCTCTCAGAGCCTCATGACCGGCCGCTTTTCAATATCCCAAGGACGCGGCCTGGAAGAATAGCCCGCCTTCAGGGTGCTGGATGTTTGTGGCTCTGGAGAGGGGCTGATTCAAGGCCAGTGCCCCTGACTGAGGCGTTACAGGAGAACACAGAACATCGGGTGCAACGGTTTGGCTGCTGGTGTGTGTCCAGAGACCTGAGCTCTCTGTGCACAGAGCTTAGAAAAAAAACGACACAACATACTTTTAACATCAAAAATCAATGAGTTGTTTGTTATATCTCCCCTCTTGCTATGAAATGGGGACACCTCTTTTTCCCTTATTAAGGAGAGAGAGCCTGTGTTGAGTTACCTGGTGAATGAGTTGTCTCTGGGACACTGCACGTCTCTCTCTTTACTGATGGTTTGCTGCATGCTTGAGTGCTTGGTGGAGGGTGCTGATGCTATATTTTTGGCGGGGTGGGGTAAGTCGTTACCTTGCTGCTGCTTGTGCGTGGGACTAGGGAGCTGGGGGAGGGATTTGGGATTCTAAAGTTTAACTGCCATTCATCCTATGGGGCACTCCTCTGTTTTCATGGATGTTTGCGAAGAAAAAGAATTTCAGGATGTATAATGTATACATTTCTCTGACATTAAATGTACCTATTGAACCATCTAAATGATTCAAAACCACTATACCAGACATTCAGTTACCCTTTAATTGAACGGATACGCTGCTAACTCCCCCCGAATTAAAAAACTGAAGAACTAAGCATGCTACAAACAGATACTTAACTAAACAAGGGTGTGGGCCCATCTGTGGCTGCAATGCTCTTTCTCAATGGTCCTTCAACTCTGGTTGCAACTTCAGCCCGAAGTGGGCTCAGTGGATGGCAGGAACGAAAGAGGATGAACCTCTTGCATATGCTGCTTTTATTCCCCCCAAGGACCCCGGAAGCAGAAATAGGTTGTCGTGGTGTGCAGGCCAACCAATGGGAATGAGCGTTGCAAACTTTAAACGGACCAATCGCTGACCCAAACCACGAAGCAGCTTTCAACTGGCAAATAAGCCACACTGGCACACCCCATTCCACCCCTCAATAACAGCAGTGGGCCTAAGAAGAGCAGTGAGTTGGTGGTACCCAGTATGGCCCTTAAAGATTTTTGAAGTTAAAAATGACCTTGAAACAAAGGTGAGAGAATATTGCGAGTGAGCAGCTGGGAAATGTTTATATCTAGTACTACTAAAAGCTTATGTCTATGTCTAGTGCTCTTAAAAGCTAATGCTCTGTTAAATGGAGGAGAATTTCACAGCTGTGGATTGCACATTGTATGTCTTAGAGAAACTAACTACCCTACATCTGAGGGAAGTTCGTCCAACTACAGTTCGTGATCTGGGTTACAAAGTTGGAGTGATGGCTACTGTTGCTTGCAGGGCTGAATGATAGCGTGTTCCAGGAAATGGTCACCCTGCCGCTGGTGGAAAGGTTAACCTGAGGTGCAACTTGTCTCTCTTGTACAAACCTCGCTTCAAACACAAAACCGGTCTGATCCTTCAGGAACTTAAAGCCCTGCTCTTCTTTCCCACCACTAGTTGCAAAGAATAGGCAGTTGGCGTAGGAGTCCCATGAGCCCTTCTTGCTCGTCAGCCATTAAGATGTTGAGTACAGGTGAGGGTAATGTTCATTTGGGGAACGCAGTCAGATCAAAGGCTCAGCCTTTGGGGGGTGGGGAGGTGAGGTAAAGAGAAGGTGTATAATACTGGTAGAGATGAGATATTGGAGGATAGTGGAAACCCGCATCAAGGAGTTCAGGAGGTGTATCCATTTGTGTTACCGGAGAAATCGGCAGTAGCAGAACATTGCATTCACGATGACCATAGAATTGACATTGCTGGCACAAAACTACTGTACTGCACCAATGGTTTTTGGGCTGCCTAGTGAAGGAAGCCATTAGAATAAAATAGACAAAAAGAACAAAGATGAAGGTCTTGCTCAAAGTAAGAACTGGAATTTCATTGTAAACAAGATGGGACAGCGCAATCCTGATTGGTTAGCCCTCATCCAATTAGGAGGGACGGACGACAGCAGTATAAATACCACCAGATTAGACATGCCCAGGCATCATCCCATGAAGCTGGCAGACTTTTATTAAAATCTTGGTTAAAATCAATACCTGGACCCAGCTGGAAGCCCGAGAAGTTTTTATTCATTATATGCGTCGGGAAAGCACTAGATCCCTTTTTTAATACATACTTTGTACTTTAAACTTTGAATGCCTAGGAGAAAGTCCGTGGACCTGAAGGGCAGTGAGTGCCTGGCCCTAATGGGCATGTAGCTGTGGATAAACCAAATGCTCGCACATACTTGGTGCTAAGACGTCCCCAGACTGAGCATGGGAGATTGCACTAGCTCTTGACACAGCCAATGGCAGATAATGTACCGAGCGTGAATGCGTCAACAAGACTCGGGATGGTTCCTACCTCGTGGCATCACGGTAGCGTAGTGGTTAGTACAGCACAGGGGGTTCCAGAGTTCAACGTTCAATTCTGGTGCCGTCTGAAAGGAGTTTGTACGGTCTCCCCGTGAGCGCAAGGATTTCCTCCAGGTGCCCACAGTCCAAAGATGTACCAGTTAGCAGGCTAATTGGTCATTGTAAATTGTCCTGTGAATAGGCTAGGGTTAAATAGGTGGGTTGCTCTGTGGAGTGGTTCATTGGGCCAGAAAGGCTGGTTCCGCACGCTCTCTCTAAATAAATAAATGAAAATAAGTGCATGAATAGAAAGCATGAATGGAAATGGATGTAATGATGTCCATGAGAGGTGGGTTAGGAGCTGAATATGTAATGCTATTTTTATTTAGATTATGAGGACACACAGTCCTCTTTTGTTGTCATTTAGTAATGCATGCATTAAGAAATGATACAATATTCCTCCGGTGTGACATCACAGAAACACAGGACAGACCAAGACTGAAAAATTAACAAAAACCACATAATTATAACATAGTTACAACAGTGCAACAATACCATAACTTGATGAAGAACAGGCTGTGAGCGCAGTAAAAAAGTTCAAAGTCTCTCGAAAGTCCCACATCTCACGCAGACGGGAGAAGGAAGAAAACTCTCCCTGCCATGCCTGACCACTGTCCGACTCTGAGTCGTCTGAAAACTTCGAGCTCCGATCAGCCCTCCGACACCGAGTACCGAGCACCATCTCTGCCGAACGCTTCGACCCCAGCCTCAGTCGCCAGCAGCAGGCAAAGCCGAGGATTTTGGGGCCTTCCTTCCGGAAATTCTTGATCGCACAGTAGCAGCGGCAGCAAACCGGGCTTTTCAGAAATTTCTCCAGATGTTCCCCTGTTTCTTACGTCTGTCTCTATTTCTGGTCAGAATTAAGTTTATGGTCATATACACAAGTGCAAAGAAAAACATGCAGTAGCATCACAGGCACATAGCATCAGAACAACAAAAATAAACCTTTTTTACAAGAGAACACAGTTCGAACAAGGGAAAAGCAAGTTAATTTTAGTAGGTGGCCATAGTGTTGCTAAACTGTAGTAACTATGGATTTGCTGGATGGTTCAATAAGTGAATGATGGAAGGGAAGTAGTTGTTCTTGAATCTGGTGGTGGAGGACTTCAGGGTTCTGTAACTCCTGTCTGATGGAAGTTGGAAGAAGATGGCATGGCCTGGATGATGGGAATCCTTGACGTAGCATACTTGAGGCAGTGCCTTCTGTAGGTAGTACCAATGATGAGGAGGGATGTACTCATGATGTGCTTGGCAGAGTCAACTATGCAGTTTCTTGCATTCTTGTGCAATTGAATTGCAGTACCAGACCATGATGCACCCAGTCAGGATTCTTTCAACAGTACATCTGCAGAATTTTGTTACTGTTCAGTGATAAGTTAGACTTCCAAAGAAAGTAAAGACACTCTCCTCATGATTGCATTTATGTGCGGAGCCCGGGACAGTTTATCTGATCTGTTGACAGCCAGGAATGAAATGCTACTGACTCTCTCCACCACCACTCCCCCAATGTAGACTGGTTCATGTTCATATTTCGGCACTTTTGACATTGTGGAAGGAAAGGCAGAGAGAAAGAAGTGGCAGACAAGGATGAAATCATTGTAATAGTGAGAAAGATATTGGCTCGCATGCCCAGGATGCGGAAAGGTTTTGGGTGGGAGCAAGAAATATTAAGGGCAGGTAGTCAATTGACAATAGTGTCTAGGGACTCTAACAGCTACATTGTAGGGCGGAGTAAAAATGAAGTAAAAATTGGTACGTCAGGAAGTTAGTAAAAAAAAACAATAGGCCAGTTTCAATCCTAGAATGTACAAATCAAATTGGCAAAAGCAGCCTTGAGATCAAGTTGAAAGAATATGTTTGTGATGACTTTGTAGAGTAATATATTCCAGTAAAAGAATGGGGAAAGTGACGTTCAAAGGCGACATTACCAATGATATTGAACAGTGATGTACACTCATGGGGGCAATTTTGGTGGCTTCTTTTGATGTTCTTGAGTAGAAGGAAACAAGGCTAAAGTTTTTGGAGCTTTCTGGCAAAGGAGAGAGATCAGTGCCATAAACTATTCTTATCAGTGGAGTAAATATTCATATTACTCTAACGTGGCGAGATTCTTTGTCTTAGAAGAAATTAGATTGACTGTACACTCATAATTTAGAAGAGTAAGATGATACAAAATTTAATGGTGTAGATGCAGTGTTGCTTTTCCTCATCTGGGGTGTCTAGAACAAGATTCTGTAGTCTCAAAATAAAGGGCTTACCACAGATGAGGGGATTTCTACTCATGTCTGAGTATTTGGAGCCCCTCAAAGGTCTGAGGAGACTGAGTTGATGAGTATTTTCAAGATTGAGGTTGATAGATTTATATATAATGACTTGGTGCTGGAAAGTGGCACTGCGGTATGAGATCAGAAATAAACTGAAATGTAGAGTACACATAAGCCATAGGAACAGAATCAGATTATATGGCTAATCGAGTCTGTTCTGCGATTCAATCATGGCTAATTTATTATCTCTCAATCACATTCTCCTGCTTTCAATTTTTTGCAATGGCCAGACAACTTGTTCCATTACTTATCAGCTAGGTGTCGGTGATTATATCCCATATGTCTGAAGTTTAGCTGAATGTTAATCCATTGCATTCACAGCATCTCACTGATTGTTGCCAGGAAGAATGGTTGTTTGTGTCCATGTAAAGATGAAAGTTGAAGTCCTGTGAGATCTGAGCAGTAGTCAGTCTCCACCTTAGAGTGAGGAGGAAAATTCCAACTCCAACAGGCAACACAGTGAACTGTTTCCATTTGGGAGTTCTTGATGGGAATAATTTATATGAATTTATTCCATGAATAACTTCCAGTTAAGAAATTGTATTTCAAAACTTAGCAAATAAAATTGCCACGAATATCCTAACATAGATCATAGATCTTTGAGAAAAGACCAAACAGGTTCAGGCTGGTATTTATCTAACCAAGATTCTGCAGTACATTGATCATTTAAAGTTAACATTATCAGGCTACAAGGTTGGCACAGATATATTTCGGCTATCAGGAAGATTGTACAATTCATCTGTTAGAAAAAAATCTGAAACAGCATCTAAACAGGGGAGGGAACGTTGACTCAGACCATGAGAGGCCTGCATCGGGCATTTTCATGTCTTACAAGGCGCAGATTGGAAGTCTGTGTGGGGCGCCACTCCTTGCACAGACACTAGAGCAATGTGTGGTTAAGTGCCTTGCTCGAGGACGCAAACATGCTGCCACAGCTGAGGCTCGAACTAGTGACCTTTAGATCACTAGACGAACGCCTTAACCACTTGGCCATGTGCCCAACACTGAATATAATCAGGCCTAAGATAATTTTGGATTCTGTTGCAAATACTTGGACTAATAGCCCTCAAACAAAATATTTGTGAACTTGTTATTCACCCTATCTGTAGTTACCCCGGTGTTATGGTAGGTAAAGTGGGGGACATGTGTGCTTATTATCATACAGCATGGAAGAAGACCATTCAGCTCAACTGGTCCATGCTGACCAAGATTCCCATCCAAACTAGTTCCATTGTTGACTCTCAATTAAATACAGTATGCAATGAAAAATGTTCTGCAATGGACCTTTCCTGCATGGACTTCAGTAAAGCATTTGACAAGGTCCAGAGTGAGTTGGTAAATTGGGTACCAATTGGCTTGATCATAAAAGGTGAAAGTAGTAGAGGATAATATCTCTGATGTGCTACAATGGTCAGTGCTGGGATATCTATTAGTGATAACATGTTAATAATCTAATAAATATATAGGTGACACACACAAAATGCTGGTGAACGCAGCAGGCCAGGCAGCATCTATAGAAAGAGGTACAGTCGACATTTTGGGCCGAGACCCTTCGTCAGGACTAACTGAAAGAAGAAATAGTAGGAGATTTAAAAGAGGGAGGGAACTGAAAGAAGAAATACATAGGTAGGGCGGTAAAGAGGATGAACAACATGCTTGCCTCGTATAAAAGTGATCTATGTTAGGATATTTGCATGGAGGAACGGCATTGAGGATTTTATCTAGGTAAGTGTAAAATGCTGCACTTGAAGAGTTCAATTATAAGTGGAAAATCTACAACAGGATCCTTAGGAGCATCAATGTACAGAGATCTTGGGTTTCAAATCCATAGCTCTCTGAAGATGGCAACATGAATAGGTAGGGCGGGAAAGAGGGTGAATGGCATGCTTGCCTCAAGTATCAAAGTGTATGTTATAGTCGTATAAAATTTCAGTTACACTACATTTGGAATTTGGTTTTCATATCGTAGGAAAGGTGTGAAGGTTTTGGAGAGATCGCAGAAGAGGTTTACCTGGCGTATTTGCTATAAGGAGAGGTTGGACAAATTTGGATTGTTTTCTCTGGATTGTTGGAAACTGGGGCTTGACTTAATCTAAGTATAATTGTGAGACATAGTCTTTTTCTCAGGATAGAAACATTACAGACGACAGGGCATAGTTTCAAGGTCAGGAGAATGTTTAAAGGAAACTTTCAAGGCAAGTTTTCTTACAATGTGGCAGATGCTTGGAATACACTACTGGGGGACCTGACAGAAGCAGATACAACAGTCTTATTTTAAGAAGCATTTAGACGTACATGAACATTGAAGGAATGGGGGGATACAGTCCATGTGCAGGCAAGTGGGATTAATGAACTAGCACCCTGGTTAGTACAGATATCATGGGTGGGGGGCCTGTTCCTGTGGCAGTGTTATATGTTACTTCAAACCACAGGGATAACTATACTCCATTGCTCTCCGCAAATGTGCATCTTTTCACTCATTGGTAAACTATCTGATGCTGTTCTGGACACATGGTGGAAAATACGTTTTGAACGATATGTTACATTTGATATCCATTGTGATGAAAGAACGTGGTAGTCACAAAACAGTTAAGTCTATAATTGTATAAAATCAAACTAACATGAAGTTTTTTATATTTTCCTATTAATGATAAAATAATGTAGATAGACTTGGCACTTGGAATACATTCCCAGAAATAAGTGCTAATTGAATTGGCTCTAAAAGGCTCATTATGAACTATATTTTCAACGGTTGAGAGTAAATAATGAAATGAGCTTTCGTTGGTCAAGTGAATATGAATAACATGAACAGATCGGCTAAACTGGTAACTTTCTTGAGAGAAGTTTTCATTTTAAAATAAAGTTGACCCTGAGGTCAACACTCCGCAAATTCATGCTTAATGAACTGCCAGTGTATTGCAATGAAAAGTGGCTTTTTAAATTGATTTTTAATTTGTTTTGTAGATTTTTATTCCCTACAGTTCGGGCTGTTGCACAATCCATTATATTGCTTACCAGTAGAAGCTCTCACTACCTCCTACTTGATATGGGTAATTGGGATCATTGTCTACAGTGTTTGGTTTTCAGCACTGAGTTGTACTGTATGTAGCAGCAGTTTACTTATGAGACAAATAAAACTAAAAATACTTCCAGAATTAAAAAAAATGTTGGATAATGGCAACCAGAATGTGTGGAATTTAAATCTGGTCATAATTTGATACTTGATTGAGCAAATGGAGAAAGATGACCTTGCAAAATTGGAAGGTAATTTTTAAGAACTATAAAAATCTTAACATTTCAGCCTTGTGCACCATTAACATGTTTGGTCTTGTGATTGAAGGTTATGAATAAAACATTTATATTCCTTAAATAAGATTTGAGAATGAAAGAAATTCTGCTATTACAGAATTGTAGATAGTTGGGGAAGACGTTTATCAGAAGTTGGGAGTATTATTTTAAATCATTATTTGTAACTCAGCTGAAGAAAGTAAACTGGAGGGAACTATTGATTATTAAATGATATCTAAGTCCTGCTCAGGTAATAGGAGTATTTGTTGAAGTAAGTAGCTTTTCAAAATCGCACAATATAGTCTGCAAAGTCAGATCCATAGTGTGGGAGTTAATTTCCTCTGTGTCAGTTAAGACAATCTGCAAATATTTATCTGGTAATTTTGTTAGCTTTTGTTCTGTAGTCTGAAAGGCGCTGCAATTTTAATGTTTGGCATTTACCTCATGGCTTAAGCAGTGAACAAATAATAAATGTTTCTAACTATTTGGGACTTGCATGGTTTCTAAGCTTTGTCCAAACCGGATAAGGTTATTGAGTTGAATTATGCTTGCTTCAACTTGTCCAGACAGGCTTGCCTTGCTTGTCCTAAGCTACATGAACACGTTGCACTAGGCTGGTTCCAAATCTCTTTGGCCTCTCCATCGGAGTTATCGGTGGTAGTTGGATGACAGCTGGTGTTTGAATGAGCTCGTCCTGCTGTGATGTATCGCTGAGAACCAGAGTTTGCCAACAGACAAAGGATTCTGAATGTATTTAAAATCCCACTGAGAGACAAATTTAGCTAGACTTAAGATTTTGTTCTTTTTTTAATAACGCGATGAAAACATTGTACACAACATATTAGATGAGGTCTTGGTTGTGCCCTATGTAACTGAAGCATATCTTCCTTATGTTTATCTTCAATTCCCTTATGAACAAACAATTATCTACAATGCCCATATTTCAAATCATATACTGGGGCACTCCAATCCCTCTGCACCTGAGAGCTATTGCAATCTCTCCATTTATTTAACACACTTTCACATTTCCTGACAGTGCACATTTTTTAAAATGGGTGCCAGTTAGAGCAAAATGGCAGGATGAACAATGCAGACTGACTGTCATAATCTACTTGCTCTGCAGTGCAGGTAGATGGTCACTGCTTGATCATGTGGTCCATCACCTGGTATTTGGTGTGATTTGACCCATTGATACTCCGTGCATGTGGACTGAATGTTATTTTGTTTCTTGGGACACGTGACCTCTGGGAAATGATACTCATTATGAATTTCTATTAGATTTTCCTTAAACTATACCAAAAATATAATTGCCAGCTGCATCTCACTGCAAACAATGAAAACGCTGTATGGCTGGTTCCTGCACTGCATTAAAATATGATAAAATAATGCTACAGCAAAGTTCTGTTTGATGAACCAAATTGTGTGTGGTGGGGAGAGGCTTTTTCCCTTGCAGTGGGCTGCTGGACGATAAAGCTGGTTGATGTTCAGCTCTTGTCTACCGCATTGCTTTCCTGCTGTAATTGTAATACCTGTCAATTTAAACAAGCTCTGAAAAGTAGCAAGATCCATTGACTGATGCAGCAAGTTCTTCCAATCACACCAAAATGTAACTCAATTCACTGTTCTTTTCTCTCATTTTTCATCTGTCACCACAATTTCCGCAGTGCCTGGCTCATTCTGTTGGCGTTCTCTGAAGTGATGACCCCGGCTTTCTTTTCTTGAAGTTATTGCCAAGGAAGTAGTATGGATTCTGCTGACGCTCAAAGCCACAATTTCTCTTGTCACCGAACGGATGTCAGGTAAGTGGGAAGCAAAATCATATGCAAATTAAATCACAACTCTTTCTGTTCCTATTGCACCACATTGTGTTTGGAATTGTTCTGCTGGAAGAAATTCTTTGCAGCATTACTACACTGGGATGACACTAAATGTTATCCATTATTACTAATGGGTACTATTGTCTCTCAAAATATTATAAATAAGAACTGCAATATGCCACAATATAGTACATGGCTGGGCAACGCACATCTATACTCCTGAACTTCCGCAGACACTCAACAGAGAGCATCCTAACATGCTGCATCACTGCTTTTTATGGAAACTGCATTGTGGCAGACAGTAAGGCTCTGTCTAGTCAAAATTGCCCAACGCATCACTGGCATCAGCCTGTCTGCTGTATATACTGTACATATATACAGAAAGGTGTCAGTAACACCTTGCTCCTGGAGTGTTTGTCCCACCCCCATCGGGGGTACTTTCAGTTCAGGACCAGGGGACTGAAAAATGATTACTTTCCCCAAGCAGTAACGCTGATCAGCACCTCTATCCATTAACCAACCCCGCCCCACCCACAACTACCACTACTTTATAATTTCCTGTTGGTCACCTTATGTACAGACACTCCTGTGCCTAGTGTCACTTTATGGACATCCAACCAATCCATGTATATAAGCTATTTTATGCATTTATATTTATAGTTTTTTTTATTATTGTGTTCTTTATCTTATTGATTGTTTTGTGCTGCATCAGATCCAGAGTAACAATCATTTCATTCTTTTTCACACCTGCGTTCTGAAAATTATATTAAACAATCTTGAAATTAAAGCACCACAATTTCAGATGTTTCCATGGTGTTACTAAAACTTGATCCTGCACTCAAGAGTAGGTAGGTAGAGGGACAACAAAGAAAATCCTCTGACTGACCCTTTGAGCAATTTCTAGTGTCACAATTACTCATAGGTGCCTGAAATGCTTCAACACTTACAATGGGCAATTTGTAGAGTGGTATTGCAGCAATGTTGTTGTTCGGAAGTAGGATTCCTCTGAACACTGGAGTTGAGGTCCAGAAGAGACTTGTTCAGATCAAAGCCAGTAGGTGAAGATGACTAACCAGTTCAACATGGAGAGAGGCACATCCTCTGTACTGAGAAAAGCTCAATGGCCTTGCCAGATCAGACAAGATACTATAACGTTAAAGTCTAGTGCACAAATTTGCCTTTGTTCTATCCTACCCTTACTGCCTTTTCCTTCAGAATACATACTTGGGAACCTATCAGTTTTCTCCACTGAACCCACCTCTCCCCAGGCTTACTGAGCATCTTTAACCTTTTCCATTCTATGTTTTCAGCATCTGAGGCATTTTGCTCTAGGAGCGAGCACGTTAATGTAACAGTCAAAGAAGTTGTTGCAAGCTATTAAGAAATCTACCTGGAAATTCTTTGGCACATTTTCTATTTTTCAAAAATCATTCCTAGGATTAAGATTGTATAGCAATTTGACCTTTAATTCCACAGACTGAAGGCAGATCACCTGGAAATGATCAGATAAAAACAGAAAATTATTTGCACCTTCATGAAATGTTTGCAACTGAAAACAGACAGAGACAATCTGTCTGTGGTAACATTTAAAACCTTCCACTGAGTACAGGAAGAATCACCCATTTAATTCTATGTCATAGAATCAATGTTGCAGACAGCAGCTGAACAACATTGTCTATTGCATGTCTTGCTGGATGCAAACCCCTTTAAAGAAATGTCTGTCTGTCACTTGCAATGAGAGATTCAACATGACCGTTTTTGATTTTGTATAGAATAAAAAGAAAAACAAAATTAAGATTGCTGTAGATATATCATTAACCAACCTGCTTAGTTCCAGCCAACACAACCATTATATACATGTGCAGACAAGCTATGGTTCTTGCACACTAACTTGCTTTTTCCCAAACTGATATCCTCTCTTCAGAGGAACAGAATCCATACATGCTAAAACAATATTGCCACATTGCAGCTCACCTATTCAGAGCAGGTCCAACTAGTATGCAAACTTGCTGCAAAGTTTTTACCAGATAATATACTGGAAATTAAATTGCCCAAAAGAAGATGGGCAACCAGTCCAATGAACTTGAACCTGTATTTTGTAAAGCTTCATTTGGTAGCCAGTAAATCCTTCAATCTGACAAGTAACAAATTTTGCCTAGTTCCACGCTTTTGACATCTCTAGTTGGTTCACAGGATTACTAGCTGATGCAAGCACTGGTACTACTGCTTTTCCTTCATCCATGCAGCCTCCTAAATCTCCTTTGTATTTCAATAGTGACTTGTAATAAAAAACAACTATGTTGTCCAAATGTAAGAAGATCCTTTATACAAGTACTGCATAAAATAAATCTTCATTACTGCTTTCCAGCAAGGAGATTTCATCCTGTGAATCAATTATTTTGAGTCTAAGAGCATGCCAATTACTAGAAAACATGCATATTCTAATTAACTGAATGTCCAGGTATCTGAGGCCACATTGGTTATGCTACTTACTAAGGTTTAAATCAGCAGATGACAAAAAGGAACAGCTAAAAGCAAAAATCCACAAAATATCACTGACAACTCAAATTGCAGTTTCACATTTTCAGAGATTTGGTTCATTTTCATTAAATAATTCAATGCAGAAACTGTCAAAGCACAAACCACATTGCACAAGACATCTTGGTGCAAATGGAAAGTAAATCAGGCACGTATTCAATGTCTTTAATGGTTACACCCACACTCATTCACATTTTCTAGGAATCCACCACTCAGTCACATTGCTGTCCCGTTCTCAGTTCTTCCAGCAGATCGCTTATTGCTCAGATCCCAGCATCTGGGCTATCTTGATTCTTACTGGCTAAATGGATGCTATGGTTCATTTATCCATTTCTGGAGGTGGTAGCTAGTTATGCTGCTACACTTAGTGTCCTTTATTTTTCCCCCATCTCAAATTATAGCCTAATAATGTGTTTGACTTGGATCAAACACTGCCAGACCACTTCCATGGTTATCACATTGCCCCAGTCTAAAAGCAGAATGTGCCATAAATGTATTTATTCAAATTATTTTGCAATGTAATGTTTTAAAATGTGAATAGAATAAAAACACAAATGTAAATGAATATAAATTGTCATTGGCATGAACTGAACGTGTGTTTCTGACAACTCTTCTGTGCAGAGTTCCCTAACGTTTGGATAACAGGCCCATTTTTTTGCTTTATCACTGTCCCTTTTTGAGATTCTTATTGTGACAGCAGATGTTCACTTACCCCATTGCTGTAGGCACGACAAGATTTTAAAAGTCATCTATATATAACAGCCCATTGAAGAGCAGGGTACTCCAGTCACACTGACGTCCCGTATGGGAGATGCCCTTTGTTAAATGTGATTCTTTGGCCCCCAAAATAGGTAGTTGCTATGCACTCAATGCAAATGCTTGTTAAATTTGACGTAGAACCCAACGCATCACTGGTATTGATTTTTGCAGGTTTTTAATGAAGTATTTTGTACTTCAGGTTTACTGAAGTTTCAAATGGCTAATTGCTGCTCCAACCCAAGATTTGTGAATAAACCACTTCCAGTATTAAGTTGAAGCAAAGGGAAGAAATTGGGCAAGGCTTGTCCTTGGTTTGGAAGCAAGTGCAATAATTAATCATGTACCCAATCACATATGCGATACATATTAAGTTAAGCTGGTGCTTGTGCTGGCTTTGATTAAAATTGGCACTGGTCACCCTATTCTTTGGAAGTGTATCTAATTGGGGTGTGGAAAGTCCACTTACTAACACTGACATAAAAGAATGAGAATTCCACTTTGGTTGTATTTGACTGAAACCTAACTGAACAATGAAAATAGTTGGCAGAGTTAATGCTGCATTGGTGCTGGAAGTTTCTAGAAGGAAGGAATGTCCACTTTCCATTCAACACCAGGAAAATCTTCATGCAAGTCTCGAGGAAATTTGGAACGTTCCTGATGACTCTCACCAATTTTTACTGATGCACCATAGAAAGCATCTGAATGGGATACATAACTGCCTGGTACAGTGACTCCTCTGCCCAAGACCACAGGAAATTGCAGAGTTGTGGATGCGGTGCACTCAATCCCAAAAATTAGCCTTTGCACTCTTGACTTTGTCTATGCTTTCTGCTGCCTCGAAAGGAGCCACATAACAACAGGTAGGGTCCTACACAACTTAGTCTCTTTCTTTGCTCCCCTCCTCAAATAAAATAAGACAGAAGATACAAAAGCTTGAAAAGCACCAGGAGGTTCAAAAATAGCTTCTATCCTAGTGTTATACTGTTCTCAAGCAGATCTTATGTATGCTAAAAGTGAACTTCTGATTTCTCAAACTACCTTGTCATGGCCTTTTATTTGTCCACCTGCCCTGCACTTTCTTTAACTGTAGCACTATAATCTGCATTGTTCTGTTTTTTTTCTGTACAAGCTCAGTGCATATGTATGGATTAACTAGTCTGTGTCGAATGCAAACAAAGCTTCTCATTGAATGTCAGTTCACATAATAATATATTCAATTGCATCGGTGGGCAGAGATGAAAGAATAGATGTAAAATAGAAAGACATAGTTGTAATGTATTTGCATCTTGCATAACACTACTAAACATGAAACCCTGTTATGTGGATTGATACTTAAAAGAAGCCAGGGTTCTTTGACCAAGAGAACTAGTTTAGAACTTTGTTACTTTTTATTGGTACAATAAATAATGCTTAATATTCTATCTTAAGTTTTACTTAAGTCTGCATTGGTATTCAAATGTCATAAATGTTAGTCCAATGCACTGTATTTCAATTATGTGCAGTTAATATTTCTCAGATTAACTTTAAAGATAAGTCATACATCAAAATGTTTAGGGAAATGTGTTGTTTGTTTGAGGTTGTGTTGGGGACAGCCAACAAGTGTCACCATTCTTTCAGCAGCTGTGTAGCATGCCACGGCTTACCCTAACTTCAAAGTTCAAAGTAAAGATTATTACCAAATTACATATATGTCGCCATATACAACCCTGAGGTTCACTTTCCTGCGGGGATAATGAGCAAGTCTATAGATTAGTAACTATAATGCTCCACAAATTCTGATTTGATGGAAACAGACATGGGAAGCTCAGAGAAAACTTCTGAAAAGCCCGGTTTGCTGCCGCTGCTACTGTGCGATCGAGAATCTCCAGAGGGAAGGCCCCAAAACCCCCGGCTTTGCCTGCTGCTGGCAACCAAGGCTGGGGTCGAAGCGTTTGGCAGAGATGGTACTCGGTGTCGGAGGGCTGATCGGAGCTCGAAGTTTTCGGACGACTCAGAGTCGGACTGTGGTCGGGCATGGCAGGGAGAGTTTTCTTCCTTCTCCCGTCTGCGTGAGATGTGGGACTTTCGAGAGACTTTGAACTTTTTTACTGTGCCCATGGCCTGTTCTTCATCAAGTTATGGTATTGTTGCACTGTTGCACTGTATAATTATGTGGTTTTTGTTAGGTTTTCAGTCTTGGTCTGTCCTGTGTTTCTGTGATATCACACCGGAGGAATGTTGTATCATTTCTTAATGCATGCATCACTAAGTGACAATAAAAGAGGACTGCGTGTCCTCATAATCTATCAATAACTATATATGTTCTTCCTATGACCGGGTGGATTGCTTCCAGGTGCTCCAGTTTCCTCCAGCAGTCCAAAGGTGTACCGGTTGGTAGGTTGACTGGTCATTGTAAATTGTCCCTTGATTAGGCAAGCATTAAATTAGGGATTGTTGGTCGGCGTGGCTCAAAGGGCTGGAAGAGCCTACTCTGCGCTATATCTCAATTTAAAAAAAAATAACAGGATCAATGAAAGATCACCCAGAGTGCTGAAGACAACAAACTGTGCAAATGCAAACATAAATAAACAGCAATAAATAATGAGAACATGCGATAACAAGATAAAGAGTCCTTAAAGTGAGTTCATTGGTTGTGGGAACATCTCAATGGATGGGCAAGTGAGCTTAGTTATCACTTGTGCAACTTCAGAATGCGGGAGGAAACCCACATGGACATGGGGAGCATGTGCAGACTCCGTGCAGACATCAGCATGATTTGAACCCAAATCATACAGCTGGCACTGTAAAGAATATTAATATCTTGAATTGTGCTTTGTGACAACTGGAAGTAAAAAGTGATGTTTGCTTGGTCCTGGCTTACTTCCTGCAAATCACCTTTCATATATAAAGGCTTATGGATAAATTGGGCATGATTGTAGTAAATGGCAGGCCGGCTTCTCTTTGCTAAGTCCACAACTTAACATATTTTAGTGAGTTTTC
This sequence comes from Mobula hypostoma, assembly GCF_963921235.1. NCBI lineage: Eukaryota > Metazoa > Chordata > Chondrichthyes > Myliobatiformes > Myliobatidae > Mobula > Mobula hypostoma. Next base: position 27,004,590 of record NC_086119.1, on the reverse strand, counting down.
ATTGCATGCTCCAGTGGTTTAGAAGGCTTGTGCCTGTATAGATAGCACTTCAGCGTTTCATTATTTATGTGTAAACTGAAAAGAGCATCACATAATGAGCATGTACCTGAATTTCATTTGCGATAAGAAACGTTGAAACAGTCTCTTGAATACTAAGATTGCTATTGTAATGTAAAGGCAGAACCAAACTCGATTGAGCCAAAACGTCTAGCAAGAAGCATGCGCTTGCACTCCGATACCTAACAGTTTTTACAGAGCTAATGCACCAGCTGTATCCTAATTAGCTTGCTCCTTTGCGTGCTGCTCTTAACAAAGACCCGCTGAGTAATTCTGCATGGCTCCTTAATAGTCTAATTGCACCTGCACTATTTTGCAGTTAAATTGATTTAAATGTGGATTATGTGACCTATCAGTAATTTTATGCTTCACTTCTGAGGAACTTTTTATGACTTTATTCCAATTTTTAATGTAGCTTGTAGCCCTCCAGGCCTCTACGATAGAGTAAAGCACAATTATGCACAGATGAAAAATGTTTCCTTGCTTCAAAGGATTTCTGATTTTTCATGGATGTTAAAAAATTAATGGAATTGAGCAAGTTAGCTTGCAGTTTACAGTGAAGATGTTTGTGGTAGGACAATGACTATTTGAGGACTGAAGAATTCCAACCATTTTGATAAAACAAGCACATCATCCAAGGTGAGGTTCATGTTACTATGCCAACCAGGTCTGATCTATTCGATTAGCTCAGATTCCATAACACTTAACATAATGGGGTTCTACCATTATGAATGGACAATAGTACTACCAATACTCTCATAATAAGTGTGTCCTGTTTTGAGCCAACATCTCCATTGCTGAGGCCTGAGTTGCTCTGACTGCTATATTGAGCAGATTTTCATTTGCATGCCGAACATCAGGTTCCTAAAACAGACGCTCTTTCAAACTCCATTGTGAGAGAAGTCTCAGGTGGTCATAAAACATCAAAGCATGTTCACACAGCTTTTCTTGAAGCACAACATCCCTATGGATTCTTGGGATTCATATTGGTCCATGACCACTCAAAGTGAAGCTGAAGCATGTTAGGATGGTATTGAATCTCAAGGCTATAGAAACCCCACAAAACCACCATTTCACAAAGTACTTGCTCATTATCCCATCTGTGGAGAGGGTATTTTTTTTGTGTTTCACATATTAGACACTTTAGTCACCTTGGAACCCTCAAATCCCAAGTGAAAATGAGTCATCCTTCATTCCGAGCAGAGGGGATTAGAAGGGAAGAGGAACAATATGAAGAGATATATCTGCAATGAGTTTGTCTGTGTTATTCTCTTCACTCATCATCACCTGATGGGACTGGTCTGGCAACTGCATCCTTCTGAACGTGACAGTATCAGGTTTCTGTCTGGTCTGGTATGTGATCCAATAGGACATACTGGGTCATGCTATCTTGTGCCTGCCCAGATCACTGTCCACTTTGGAATGATTTGCTTAGCATTACAATGTGAATAGTACAGCACATCTTTGATACTTTTCTTCCCCTCTCATAGATCATATTCAAAAGAAACTATAACTATTTAAGCTTCATCCAAGTTTGGGCTTGTATTTGGGTTGTGTTTTAAGATAATAGCAGAGCAGTAACTTCGTTTATTCTCTGGTGTTGATCTTGTCACTTTGATGCATTGCAGCTAGGTTTTTGTAGATGGGTTGTTTGCACTGACTTGCAAGGTAATCTACTTCCAGCCTTTTCTGCTCCTTTGTCTGGAAGGCCTGCTGCCTGCACGTACAGAACATCCCTTCAGTTTTGTTTCCTCAAATTCTTCTGGAGTTGTGATGGCAAAGCCTGAACCCTCTTCTTCCTCACTCTGCCATTCCCCTTCGAAAATGCGAGGTTTCATTTATCTGCTGCACCACTGTGAACATCTGTTTCTGCCTTAAAGCAACACCCCTTTAAGAATTGTGACCTACAACAACATCATCCACAATTGACTGCACCAGGTTAATGAACGCAGGTTTTTGCCTGCCAACAGCCAGTGCTATCATTTAAATAGGCTAAGGTGGCAAGGAGTTGGCCTGCTGCCTGTCTTGCAATTAACACATGCAGGTTCATCGTGGCAACATCCCGAATCTATTTTCTTGTACATTCAATTTATCTTCTTCTAGCATTTTCTGCGAACTTACTATCTGGTACTTGTATTACTTCAATATGTCTTCAATACAGATGCAGTATAGATTATTGCAGGCTCTCCAAGTCAATGATAATTAAAGAAACCATTACTCTTAGCCTTTGTCTCTTTTCTCCATATTTGTCTCTCCAACGTCAGTGAGTTGCTTTCAGCAAACTGCATTCTCAACAATTAGGAAATGCTGGAAAATTTAGTTTCTTCTGTAGGAATGAAATATTTCCAGCTTGGTTGAAATAGGAATGCCTGCTTCTCATCCTGGTCAGAATGAGTGACAGATGCCCATTAGTAACCTTCAAGATTTACTGCAACTGGATGTCTATTCTACTTTCCAGAAGTGTCCCCTCCAGGCCATAAGATATAGGAGCAGATTTATGCCATTTGGCCCATCGAGTTTGCCCCATCATTTCACAATGGCTGATCGATTTTTCCTCTCAGCACCAATCTCCTGCCTTCTCCCCATATCCCTTCATGCCCTGACCAATCAAGAATCTATCAACTTCTACCTTAAATATGCATAAATACTTGACCTCAAAACTGCCTGTGGCAATGAATATCACAGATTCATGACCCTCTGGCTAAAGAAGTTCCCCCTCATCTCTGTTCTAAAAAGCTACCCCTCTATTCTGAAACTGTATCCTCTGGTCCTGACTATCCCACGGTAGGAGACATCCTTTCTACATCCACTCTATCAAGACCTTTCACCATTCGATAGGTTTCAATGAGGTCACCCCAAATACCACAAGACCATAAGATACAGGAGCAAAAGTAGGCTATTTGGCCCTTCGAGTCTGCTCCACTATTTCATCATGGCTGATCCAATTTTCCTCTCAGCTCTAATGAATACATGCCCAGAGCCATCAAATTAGATTAGATTAGATTAGATTCAACTTCATTGTCATTGTGCTGAGTACAGATACAAAGCCAATGAAATGCATTTAGCATCTGACCAGAAATGCAAAGAATAGTGTTATTTACAAAATAACTGTGAATAAAAAGTAAGTGCTACAGCACACAAATATAACAGAACTGAGACAGTACAATATGGGTGCAATACTGCTTAGTGCTGTGATGTGAGGTTCAGCAGGGTCACAGCCTCAGGGAAGAAGCTCTTCCTGTGCATGCTGGTGTGGGAGCGGAGGTTCCTGTAGCACCTACCGGATGGGAGGGGAGTGAAAAGTCCATGGTTAGGGTGAGATGCATCCTTGATAATGCTTTTCACCCTGCCCATGCAGCGATTATGGTAGATGTTCTCAATGGTGGGCAATTGGGTGCCGATAATCCGCTGGGCAGTTTTCACCACACGCTGGAGTGCTCTTCATGTGACAAGCCGTTCAATCCTGGAATCATTTTCATGAATCCCCTTTGAACCCTCTCGAGTGTCAGCACATCCTTTCAACGAAAAGGAGCCCAAAACTGCTCTCAAAACTCCAAGTGAGGACTCAACAGTGTTTTATAAAGCCTCAGCATTACATCATTGCTTATATATTCTGGTCCTCTTGAAAAGGATGCTAACATCACATTTACTTTCCTCACCACAGATGCAGATTAACCTTTTGGGAATCCTGCACAAGGACTCCAGAGCCCCCTTGTGCCTTAGATTTTTGTATTTTCTCTGCATTTCGAAAATACTCTACCCTTTTGTTTCTTCTATCAAAGTGCATGACCATGAATCATTTTCACTGACTACCACGTGAGCACTGTTCTTTCCTCAAGGAGCAACTGCTTGGGGATGCGATCGTCTAACATCTTGACGACGTGACCTGCCCATCTGACTTGATGATGCGTCGGCAATGTGTGGATGGGGGGCACGTTTGCTGCAGTCCGCACTCCCGTGTCAGGAATTCGGTCTTGCCAATTGATTTTCATGATCTTCCGCAGGCATGACAAGTGGAAGTGGTTCAGTCTGCACACGTCTCATGTACGCAGTGCACCTTTCGCACGTGTACAGGAGGGTGGGAGGGTGGGTAGGATGACAGTGCAGTAGACTTTCAGCTTGGTCTTCAGAGTAATTCCCCTTTGCAGCCAGTGTCACGTAGTCTCCCAAAACTGGCACTAGCCTTGGCGATCCTGCAGCTGACCTGGTCGTCAATGTGAACTGCTCATGAGAGGGTGCTGCCCAGGTACGTGAACTTGTCAAATGCCTGGAGCCGCTGGCCATTCACCGAGATGGATGGCTCCACGTAGGCTTGATCTGGGGCTGCTTGGTGCATGATTTCTGTCTTGGTGGTGATGGTGAGACCGAAATTGTCACATGCAGTGGAAAATATGTCGATGATGTCCTGCATGTCGGAATCAGAGCTTGCGTTGAGAGTGCAGTCGTCAGCAGATAGGAAGTCTCTCAGCAATGCCCTTTGACCTTAGTAACGGCTTGAAGGCTGCGCAGGTTGAATAGCTTTCCATCCATCCTGTCTTTGATGTGGATTCCAGAATGCATCAGTCAACATCACACTGAACGTCATGCTGAAGAGGGTTGGGGCCAGCACACATCCCTGCCTGACCCCAGTTGTGACTGAGAAAGCAACAGGACAGTAACCATCATTGAGCATGCAGGCTGACATCCCGTCATGAAACTGCTTGACCATGGTGATAAATCTGCCAGGGCAACCAAACTTCTCCATGATCTCCCATAATTCCTCTCGGCTCATGGTGCCGAAGGCCTTGGTAAGGTTGACAAAGGTGGTGTAGAACTGTCTGCTCTGTTCCTGGCTTTTCTCCTGGAGTTGTGTAACAGCAAAGATCATGTCGATAGTTCCTCTTCCTTTCCTGAATCCACCCTGAATTTCCAGGAGCCTCATCCAGATGTGCATTTAGTCTGTCTAGCAGGACTCTGTCTAAGATTTTCCCTGCCACTGAGAGCAAACAGATGCCTTTATGGTTGTTGCATGCTTGGTGGTTTCCCTTCCGCTTGTACAGGTGTACAATGGATGCATCTTTCATTTCTTGTGGAATCTGACCTCTCTCCCAGAAGGACTGGAAGAGCTCTGTCAGTTTTCTGGTGATGAGTGGCCCACCTGTTTTGTAGATCTCCACTGGTATAGCATCTTCTCCAGGAGCCTTGCCATTTGACAGCTGGCCAATTGCTTTCTTGACTTCCTCTTCTTAGGGAAGAGAGTCTATCTCATGGTTGATATCTACTTGATCAAGATGATTAATTGCTTCCTTGTTTATGGTGGATGGTCTGTTCAGCATAGATTCAAAACGCTGTGCTCATTTGTCCAAAATCTTGGCCTTTTCAGTGATGAGTGTGGTGCCATCTGCACTTAGGAAGGGCGAAGTCTCAGAGGCTGAGGTCAGTACATTGTTTTGATAGCATCAAAGAATCTCTTTGAGTCATATCTATTAGCATAGCCCTGAATCTAATCAGCCTCTTTGCAGAGCCAAGAGTCTTGCAACTTTTGGAGTTTGGCTTGAACTATTCTGTGCGTATTGGCAAATGCTTGGAGATGCAGGAAGGATAGTTTTGATAGGCTTTGTACTTTTCCTGTAGGAAAGCTTTTATCTCCTCGTCATTCTTGTCAACCAGTCTTGGTTCTTCCTTGTTGTCTGGCAGAGGACCTCGGAAGAGACAGAGTGAGTGCGATCTCTCAAAGCAGCCCAGCCTTCTTCAAAATGAACATCGGCAAGCTGTGGCTGGAGGCTTTTAACCAGGTGGTCTGTAGTAGTATTCGATTTCAGCTTGCTGACATTGAGCTTCTTGGTAAATTTCCTTGCCTGTGGATATTGTTTGATTTGGATGTAGACACTAAATTTGGAAACGATCAGACGGTGGCCTGTCCAGCAGTCTGCACAACGTATGGCCTTGGTCATATTGACATCGCATCTGTCACATCTTCTGGTGATGATGTAGTCAATCAGATGCAGGTGCTTAGAGCAAGGATGTATCTTAGATGTCTTGTTATGGTTTGGCAGGCAGAAGACCATGTTGGTGATGATCAGGTCATGCATGATACAGGTTTTCAGAAGAAGCAAGCCATTGCTGCTGCATTTGCTCTAGGACTCCATCTCAGGTATTGTGGTCTCTTCCCATTCAAGGGTTGAAATCTCCAAGGAGAGTACCTTGGTGGAGCTGCAATCAGGGAATCAAACTCTCCAGAGAACTTGTCTTTGGCTTCTTCTGGACTGGTCATCATTGGGCCACAGGCACTGATCAGTGTGATGCTGCATTTGTTCCTCAGGGGTAGTTGTATGGTCATTAGATGATCATCGAATCCTTTTGGCAGTCTGATAAGCTTTTGGACAAGATGATTCTTGATAGCAAATCTGACTCCTGCTTCGCGATGTTTGGTGCTGCTGGGCCCACTCAAGAAGAATGTGTAGCTGTCACCTGCTTCTGTCAGTTGGCATTCGACGGCCCGGTGAGTCTCAAAGAGAGCTGGAATGTCAATCTTGAACCTCTCTAGTTCTCTTGTCACCAAAGCAATTCTTCTCTCTGATCTGTCAGACTTAGCATTGTCCATTAAGTTTTGTATGTTCCACATGCTGATTCTGAGCAGTGTCACTTTAGTTCAATTTCTTTGATTTCAGCCACTGAAGTGGTATCCCTACCAGTCGTGGTTTGCTGACCAGGGAGGAATGAAGTAGACAATGTTTAGGACAATTTTTCTAGTCCCTTCCTCGTACTACACAGGCGACGAATGCGGTCCTGAAATGGGCTGCTCTGTCACTCAGGTGGCTGCCAAGTACCGCTGCTACTTTGGTCAACAAAAAATGACGCATTGGTCTGAGCCACCTGTGTGCAGGTCAGTGGCTACAGCTTCCATTGTATTCTCACCTGCTGTTTCATCGCTTGCCCATCGCCACAGGACTTGGATTTGGATGTTGTGGGTTGCGCATGAGTTTGACTAAAGTGAGGGAGAGTTGCACAGGTCGTCAACCTCACTCTCTCATCCGAGTCTATCTGGATCCAGTGGCAAGACGAGAGTCAAGACTACAAGAGGTCGGTCCAGATGCAGTGGATGACTAGGGCAATCTATGTGTCTTGCTATGCTTTTTGCGCTCCACGACGTGTGCTGGGAAACACCTTCCTGCCCATTGAACCAGTTGGTGGTTTCCTCCGTGCAGTCTGCTGGATCTGGTCTTCACATGCTTTGGGTACACATTGCCCGAAGTCACTGAGGGTTTAAAAAAAAAACCCACGCGTCTACTCTCACCTGGTTTGGCTAGCCTGTTAAAGCCGTTGCCTGGGGTGTGGCCGTTATCACATGCAAACAGTTTACTTGGAGTTACAGGTGAGGACCTACCTCAGAATGTATGGCAGACCTTAACACCAGAGGTGCTTCCCCTGCCTGACATCCCATACACCCAAGCCAATGGTAGAAAATGGACAAACGCACTACACCTCTGTGAAGGAGTTTATGTAAGGATTGGGGTGTTAGGTTAAGTGTACTTGATGTGTATTTGGAAGATGGTGGTGGGTTGGACCTGATTGTCAGAATTAATTAACTTGAAGCTGAATTATAAATTGCCTCATGAAAATTAAATGAGTTTATCTCTTGAATCAAGAATAAGTGATCTGTTTGTTTACCCTATGTAAATTTTTAACTTGCTGCATAGAGTCTTGTTAGACATTAGGAGAAAGACTGCTACTGACTTTTGGGAGAGCTGATTAATTAGGCAGCTCAAAGTCATCCATAATGAATAGGGTTCTAAGGTAATGGAGGCCCAGATTTGTATGATGCACTTTGAGGTAGTCAATTTAATATGCTTCCACTTGTTTTATGAATTAATTACATGCAGTAGGAGGCAGGTAAAGTTTCACCAAGTTCCATTTACTTTTATCATTGAGGCCTGTACTGAGGACCAATGGATCAAGAAAACTAAAATGAGAAGTAGATCCAGTCACACCCACTGCCATTTGGTCTAAGTAATTAGTCATTAAATAACCCTTAGATTTTAAGACATGGAGCTACAATTGGTTGGGTAGATCTATTGGTAGTTGTATAGTGGTCATCACCCGTCATCCAAATCATGCCTTGATCTCATTGCTACCATCAAGAAAGAGGTACAGAAGCCTAAAGGCACACATTCAATGTTTTAGGAACAGCCTCTTCTTCCCCTCTGCTGCCCAATTTCTGAATGGGCATTGAACCCATGAAAACTACCTCACTACTTTTTTATTTCTTTTTGCACTACTTACCTAATTGCACTATTTAATATGCATACTTACTGGAATTCATATTTTATTTCTACAATTATGTATTGCATTGCACTGCTGCCACAGAGACAACAATTTTCATGGCATATGCCAGTGATATGAAACTTGATTCTGATTTTGACAGTTGGTTTGGTATAAGCTCAGTCTGCGGTAGAGTGATATTTCAGCAGCATAGCCACTTTACACTGTCTGGTCATTTGTGCAAAATCCCATTGTGCAGTAGAGTTTTTCATGAAAAACACTGAATATAAGTAATGTCTGCACATAGACAGCTCTCCAATATTTTGAAAAGTTTAAAAATGATGTTGATTTCTTTGAAAGTTCATTGTGGTAAATCTGGGCAGCCTAAAGTTATTTTTCAAAAATTTTTTTCTTTATTTGCTCTTCTATGAATTTACAAAGGTGTGCTGTTCAACTGGGACCTTATACACTGCCTTTTGAAAGAATGGGCATGTTTTTTTTGCTATTGAGGTAACATGGTTAAAATTCCTGAGTGGAAAAGGAGGATTATCAAAGATCAGATGGCCAGCAAGTAAACTGTTGCACTGTTTGTTCCCAAGTGTCGAAATCCCCTGAGACTTTTCTTTCTGGATAAATGGAAGTATTGAACAGAACTTTGAGGTAAGTGTCTTGTCTGTTGTTTGCAGCTAAATTTTGGGCTACTTTCAGCCATACTTTAAGAACCTTATTTCACTTGCTGCCCACAGGTGAATGTCTGGTTAGGGATTCTCTGTCCATATGACAACCAATGAATCTTGATGCTACCCCATTGGACAGCAAGGTATTGCATTCATTTCTGATCCATTTTTGAAGGCAGAACCAAAAATCACATTTAAACAGTAGTTTTAGTGTCACCAGTTATTTGTGCTCAAGTGATTTATTTATTTTACAGTTTTTGTCATTCTAATTCCAACACTCTCACCACCCCCACAAATTTCCTGGACATTATTGGTTATGGTTAGTGAAACGACAGCTTGTAGATGTAAGCCAAATTGTTAATTGCAAAATCCAGGCTGAATATGTTCAGGGCAGAAAGCAAAATATTTCAAAAGCAAGCTGGCATAGAAATTTCACAATGTCCTTTCAGCATTTAAACAATAGTGCAGACTCCAAAGATTTTTGTGGAAAGAACTTTATTTGCCAAGTTCGCACAACAGGGTTGCTGTGATTATTTCTGCAAAGCTCTGCTGATACTGACATTGGTTTCAGTGCAATGTTCTGTATAGTGATGAAAGTCCTCAGCATATGACCCATCAGGTGTGATCACTGTAGCTATCAATAAAAGGGACACACCAGAACATAAACAATGTCCATCCAACTACAGGGAATGTTCCTACTGAAGGAATGAATGTTGCGATGATGGGGGAGGATCAGAAGTTTATCTAGTGGATCAGAGGTTGAGACAGGTTGGTGAAGAGTAGTGGTACAGTAGGGGTTATTTATGCAAGGTGGGATTTGGAGTTGCTCCAGGGCCAAAGTCAAATGTCCTTGTCAGATAGTTGCCAGGGAAATCTCTAAAACCATACAATGTCTGCTTGGAATCTGGGGTAGTCTGTAATGCAAGCAAATAACTGGGTAGAGTCAGGCTGAAAGGATAGTAGATCAAACCTCCTTTCGCCTAACTAAGTGTGTGGGTGGCCTCACAAAGGAAGTGCTGAGCAGCAAAATGAGTTTCAATAGGTTTCAATAAGTACATTTAATGTCAGAGAAATGTATACAATATACATCCTGAAATTCTTTTTCTTCACAAACATCCACGAAAACAGAGGACTGCCCCAAAGAATGAATGGCAGTTAAATGTTAGAACCCTAAACCCGTCCCCAACTCCCCCTCCTATGCATGAGCAGCAGCAAAACAATGACCTCTCCCCTCCCCACCTGCAAAAAAAGCGTCAGCACCCTCCACTCAAGCGTGCAGCAAAGCTTCAATAAAGACACAGACGCAGTACCCCAAAGACTACTCGTTCACCCGCTAATTAGACATACCACAGGCTCTCGCTCTCCCACAAGTAAAAAGGCACAGTGTGGGTTTGTATTAGAGGTACTGGGAAATCTTGCTCCTTGTATTGAAAGTGAATAAAAACTAATTTTTTCCATTATAGTGAAAAATACCATGAGATTAACATTGGATGTTGTGCTACTTTGGTGTCATTTGGCACCATTTTACACTGGGGTGGGGTAAGCTAGGTAGAACTAAAAACCTTTCATGAAATGAGAGGTCTAACTTCTACTAGGCACTGAGGCACCCAGATAAAGTGCAAAGTATCTCTAAACTGAGGTGAACCAGTTGTCAACAACATTGCATGTGTTTATATGGAACTGCATGAATGAATTTTTAGCCTGAAATACAAATGTTTGTATTTTCAACTGTATTAATATTTATTTTTTTCTGAAATAAGATTCCTGATTTCTTAAAATTTTAATGGAGAAAATCAGGTGCGTACTGTTGTAAGTCACCAGCGAGACACAGCGGATAGATATAAAGTAGTCTTTTATTCAATAGAATGAGACACTTTCAGAAGGAATAGACTTGTTTGACCCAATACTAAATGACATTTTATATGCTAAAGATCAAGAGACAATTCTATATTTACACTCACACCTCTTTCTTTGCATCCACACTCTAACATAAATGGCGGTGCAGGCTCGAAGGGCCGAATGGCCTACTCCTGCACCTATTTTCTATGTTTCTATGTTTCTATAAATGTTAATCAGCATTGTCTGGCTTTTCAATTAACTGCTGTTCACAGCTCTAGGAACTTATTGTCCAGAACTGCATTTTAAATTTAATCAGTAGTCTGCATTCAGGTTTAAAGATTAGTTGCTGAAGTTAATTTTTCACTATATATCCTAAGTCCAGAATACTTCCTAACACCTTGGAAACATTTTTCATAATCTTACTTTCCTCAAGTCATCAAACACTAATGGCTGAGAGGAAATCATTTGCATACCCACACTGATTCATCATATTCTTTGCATTCATTTATTTTATGTGATCTATGATACTAGACTTCCTATTAGGGAATCAGACAAGGCAGGTGACAGAGGTTTGTGTGGAGGAACTCTTTGCATCTAGTGATCATAATAACATTAGTTTCAAGCTAATTATGGAAAGGATAGGTCTGGTTATCTGGTTGAGATTCTAAATTAGAGAAAGACCGATTTTGATGGTTTTTGAAAGGATCTGGCAAGTGTGGATTGGGACAGGTTGTTTACAGGCAAAGGTACACTTGGTAAGTGGGAGGACTTCGAAGTGAAATTTTGAGAGAACAGAGTTTGTATGCTCATGTCAGATTAAAATACAAGGATAATGGGTTTAGGGAAACTTGGGAGGTGCATAGCAGTATAGAGAGGTAGGACCAATGAGGTCCTTGAAGAGTTTAAGAAATGCAAGGGCACTCTTAAGAAGGAAATCTGGAAGACTAAAAGTAGACATGAGATTGCTCTAGCAGATAAGGTGAAAGAGAATTCTAAGGGTTCCTACAGATATATTAAGAGGAAAAGGACAGCAAGGGGAAAAATTGGTCTTCTGGAAGACCAGAGTAGTAATCTACGTATGGAGTCTGAAGAGATGAGGGAGATCTTAAATGGATTTTTTGCATCTGTATTTACTTGGGAGAGGGGCACAGAGTCTATAGAGGTGAGGCAAAGCAGCAGGAAGGCCATGGACCCTATACAGATTTCAGAGGAAGAAGTGTTTGCTATTATAAGGCAAATTAGGGTGGACAAATCCCTGGGCCCTGACAAGGTGTTGCTTCTGACCTTGTGGGAGGCTGGTGCAGAAATTGCAAGGGCCCTGGCAGAGATATTTTAAATATCCTTATCCACAGTTGAGGTGCTGGAGGATTGGAGGATAGCTAACGTTGTTCTGTTGATTAAGAAATGCTCTAAGAATAAGCCAGGAAGTTATAGGCTGGGTGAGCATGACATCAGTCGTGGGAAAGTTATTCGATGGTGTTCTAAGGGAGCATATATACAAGTATATGGATAGACAAGGACTGATTAGGGAACAGTCAACATGACTTTGTGCATGGTAGGTCATACCTCAACAACATTAAAAAGTTAACATAGAAAACCTACAGCACAATACAGGTCCTTCGGCCCACAAAGTTGTGTCGAATGTGTCCCTACCTTAGAAATTACTAGGCTTACCCATAGCCCTCTATTTTTCTAAACTCCATGTACCTTATCCAAAAGTCTCTTAAAAGTTTTTCTAGGAAGTTACCAGGAAATTTGATGAAGACAAGGCAGCAGATGTTGTCTACATGAACTTTAGCAAAGTTCCAAATAATAGCTTGGTCAAGAAGCTTCAGTCACTTGCTATTTAAGATGAGGTAGTAAATTGGTTTAGCCATTGGCTTCATGGGAGAAGCCAAAGAGTGATAGTAGATGGTTGTTTCTCTGACTGGAAGCTGGTGACTGGTGGTGTGCTGTAGGGAACAGTGCTGGTCCATTGTTGTTTGTCATCTATATCATCGACATGGATGATAATGTGGTGAAATAGATCAGCAGGTTTGTAGACAATACCAAGATTGGGGATGTAGTCGGCAGCAAGGAAGATTATCAAAGCTTGCAGTGGGATCTGGACCAGCTGGAAAAATGGACTGAAAAAATGGTAGATGGAATTTAATGTAGACAAGTGATAGGTGTTGCACTTTTGGGAGGACCAACCAGGAGAGTTCTGACACGATGAGTGGGAGGGCACTGAGGAGAGCAATAGAACAAAGTTATCTGGGAATAATACAGATCTATAATTCCTAAAAGTGATGTCACAGGTAGAGAGGGTTGTAATGAGAACTTATGGCACATTGGTCTTCATAAATCAAAGTACTGAGTACAAGAGAAAATCTGCAGGTGCTGGAAATCTAAGCAGCACACACAAAATGCTGAAGGATCTCAGCAGGCGAGGAAGCTTCTATGGAAAAGAGTCTCAGCCTGAAACGTCGACTGTACTCTTTTCCATTGATGTTGCCTGGCTTGCAGAGTTCCTCCAGCATTTTGTATGTGTTGTTTATTGAGTACAGGAGTTGGGATGTTATGTTGAAGTTCTGTAGGACGTTGGTGAGGATTAATTTGGATATTGTGTGCAGTTTTGATTACCTACCTATAGGAAAGGTGTAGAGAAAATTTACAAGAATGTTGCTGGACATTGTGGACCTGGGTTACAGGAAAAAGCTGAATAAGTTAGAACTTTATTCCATAGAACAAAGAAGATTGAGGGGAGATTTGATAGAGGTATACAAAATTGCGAGGGGTATAGATAGGGCAAATGCAAGCAGGCATTTTAAAGTGAGGTTGAGTGAGACGACAACTACTAGCAGTCATGTGTTAAGGTGAAATGTTTACAGGGAACCTGAGGGGTAACATCTTCACTCAGAACGTGGTGAGAACGTGGAATGAGCTGCCTGCACAAGTGGTGGATGCGGATACGATTTCAACATTTGAGAGAATTTTGGATAGGAACATGAATGGGAAGGGTATGGAGGGCTATGTTATAGAGAGGTTGGTGGGACCAGGCAGATTTATGGTTCAGTAGGACTAGATAGGCCAAAGGGCCTGTCTCTAAGCTGAAGTGTTCTATGACTCTATTTCCTAAAATTGGTAGACTTTTGCAATTTTGTGTCATTAATTGCAACATTATTATTGCATGTTTTACCAGATGAGCTAGTGTTACTAGGTAATTAATTCATGAAAAGAAAAAGATAGCAATTTATAAAAAGAATTGGAAAGAAAATTGTAGCTTCCCTGCCTTTAATCTCATGTTGTTTATCGACATTTTTTCCCCAATTAGACTGTCTCCGATGTTTAATTTTCTTTCCGCATTGATTGCTAAATATTTAACACAGCAAAACCTGGGTGGCCACGTAAGCAGCATAACTTAGAAAATGCCATTAAGAGCCTGCAGTACTTTTCTGATCAGGAAAAATTTAGTTAGTCTGTTCACAGTCTAGGTACCTTGTTAGCAGGGATTTAAGTTATTGGCATTTCTCAATGTCTTAAATAGCCTAAAAAGATGCAATTAAAAGTATTAATCCTGTTCCACCTTGTAAAATATACACCCTTTATGTATTTTAATTCAGACTTGACTGCACAATTATGAATGGAAGAATATTAAAAAGAAACATAATGCTATTGAATTATTCTGAAGAGGACATGCTGACTCCATTTATTTAAGCAATCTATCCAAGTATATTAAATGACACTCAGTTTCAGTTGAGAGCATGTTCATTAATGGATCATTGGTGAGACATAATGTTTCCCTATATTAATAGTTTTACTTGCTCTCGTGGGAACTTTTGTACTCCACTGATTGTCATTTTAAACATAGGATTCAAGTCATAAATATTTGAACTGCTTTTAAAAATAACTTAAGGCATTCTCTGGTTAATAGAATAGTTATTTTCATACTATGGTGCTTTGGATAATTTTTCATGGTTTGAGTGAAATTATTCATTGGGGCTGTACATCAGTGTGTAATTGCCAATATCGGCTTCCTACTGGAACTTGATTTTTCTGGGGTAAAAATTGTGGATGTACAACAATACAAATTCCATTTTACAGATTCTTTGTATAAATCCAAAGACATTTAATGTCTAGAAGTTCAAATGAATAGTGCATTCTTTTTAATGATTTTGTTGCAGTTCAAAGTCATTTGAAAAATTAGATCAGGATTGTGTCCTGATGAAGGGTCTTGGCCTGAAACATCGACTGATGTTTCCAATAAAATTAAAGCTGATTGGGGAAGAGAACTTAAGATTATTATACCGATTGAAAAATGGGAAAAAATTCTTCAATTGGTTAATTTATCCTCTATATGTGCTAAACATGTGTTGATACAGTTTAAAGTTGTGCACAGGGCTCATATGTCCAAAGATAAACTATCTCCTTATTATTCTTATATTATCCAATATGTGATAGATGTAATTTTGAGATAGCCTCTTTAACTCATGTGTTTTGGTCATGTCCTTTGTTGGAAAAATATTGAAAAGATATTTTTGATATTATTTCAACGGTTTTGAATACAGACTTACAACCTTACCCAATTACTGCTATTTTTGGATTACCAATGATAGACTCAAATTATTTAACCTCTTCAGCACGCCGGATGATTGCATTTCTTACTTTAATGCCTAGAAGATCCATTTTGCTGAATTGGAAAGAGATTAACCCTCCTACTGTATTTCACTGGTTTTCACAAACTCTGTTGTGTTTGAATTTGGAAAAAATTAGAAGTGTAGTTTATGATCCTTCCATTAAATTTGAAAAAACTTGGAGGCCATTCATTCAGCATTTTCATTTGATGTAATTTGACCATTTCCAAACTTACTTTATTTCTCTGTACTGTTGGTTGAGAGGAATGGAGTCGTTGACACTAAGGTTTTCTTCTCTTCCATTTTTACGTTGTTAGAATTGCCCAAGTCTTTTAGTTTAGTTGACTAATTCTGTTTAGTTTAGTTTTTTTTGGAGTGGGGTTTGTTTTTTTTTCTATTTTTTTTCTTTTTCGTGATTTTTCTTCAGTTTTTTTGTCCTGTATTATTCATTGTTATCCTACACGATTGGGAGTTTTGTCAATTTATACTATTTGGTCTTATAATTGCTCATTTTAAATATAACAACGTATCTCCAACTATTTGAATTATTGCTATCTTATGTTTATATTTTATGAAACTAATAAAAAGATTGAAAAGGAAAGAAAGAGAATAATAAACAATTTTAAAAAAATTTAAAATAGAAGAGCTTTATATGTAACTAGCGCAAAAGTTCAAGGTTAATACTTAATCCATATGCAGATGTTTAAAATACAAAAGGTCATCCTGTGTTTCTACAAAACAAGTGGATCAACTGCATTGAAATTCTTAATTCTACTTTTCCCAAAAGTGATCATTCTTGCCCATTCACACTTAATTCCCTATAAACCATTTAATGCCTTGTTTAAATAGGGATAAATTCCAACCTGCATTGAGTTCCTAAGACACTTCTGATATTTCTTTCATTTTTATTTGTGTTCTTAGCTTGGTTATTAAGGCATCCATTAGTCTTGTGAGACCATGGACCTGCCCCTGGAAAGTCTTCACTCTCCGGGGCGCAGGCCTGGACAAGGTTGTATGCAAGACCGGCAGTTGCCCATGCTGCAAGTCTCCCCTCTCCACGACACTAGTGTCGTCCAAGGGAAGGGCATTAGGACCCATACAGCTTGGCACCGGTGTTGTCGCAGAGCAATGTGTGATTAAGTGCCTTCTTCAAGGACACGACACATGTTGCCTCGGCTGGGGCTCGAACTCACGACCTTCAGACCTTCAGACCTTAACCACTTGGCCAGATGCCCACACTTTAGTTTGGTTAATATTATACTTATGGTATTAACCACCTGCTATTACAATCAAAATCAGAATTAGGCTTAAAATCACTGGCATATGTCATGAAATAGTTTCTTTCTTCGTATCACTACAATTTTCTGGTTAAGATGGTACTACTGAATGCTCACTGGTAGCTCAAAAAGCAAGAAATCTGACTTAAAAATGTCATTAAAGACACCTTTCTGAGGTAAATTCTGCAAAATTATCATCACAAACAGTGAGGGGGCAACCGAGGGTGAGACGAGTTCGTGGGATGAGCTGAGATGGTGTGTTGCAGATTTGATGGAGATGGAGTGAACCATTTGGAGAGGAGAAGGCTGGGTAGTGGAGTTCTGATGCCCATATAACTAGCACGGGTGTGAGGTTGTATCGGGCCCTGAGCTGATTTGAAGAGCTTGAGAGCGGTTTCAGGTTGGGAGGCAAAACCTGGGTCCGGAGCAAATGTGGTCGAGGCCCCTAGCCCTTCGCAGTAGCTGCGGCCAATTGGCTGTTTAGACAATTTAAATGTTGGCCCAGATCGGAGGCAAGAGTCGATTTCACTCACTCTCCACAATGCTTGCTCCTCTCTCCGGGGCACTGGAGCCTTTTGCTGCTCAGTTATTTGGATCCAATTCAAATGCTGGCTCAGTTAGACTGAAAAGAAAAAGTATCCAAGGCAAGAGCTGAATTCACTCACTCTCCACAATGGTCACTCCTCTTTCCATGGTGCTGAGGCTATGAAGACTGCCTTGGCTGCCGTGGTCTGTGTCCCCTAATGTGATGAACTGATAAGCAAAGTTTTGGGCCTACTCCGGGGTCTGGATTTGAGGACTCAATTTGCTTCTGAACAATTGTTTCAATTGTTTGCAAGAATTGTTTTTTTTTCCTTTCTCTTGCGCATCAGGTGTTGGTCTTTTTTTTATATATAATTTTTTCTTTAATTGGGTTTTAGATTCTGAAGACACGTAGTCCTCTTTTATTGTCATTTAGTAATGCATGCATTAAGAAATGATACATTATTTCCTCCGGTGTGATATCACAAAACACAGGACAGACCAAGACTGAAAAAACTGACAAAACCACATAATTATAATATACAGTTACAACAGTGCAACAATACCATAACTTGATGAAGAAGTCCATGAGCACAGTAAAGTACAAAGTTTCTCAAATGTCCCACACCTCACGCAGACGGGAGAAGGAAGAAAAACTCTCCCTGCCATGCCGACCACAATCCGACTCTGAGTCATCCGGAAACTTCAAGCTCTGCTCAGCTCTCCGACACCGAGTACTGAGCGCCATCTCTGTCCGAACAATTTGACGTCCTTCTTGGTCTCCAAAAGCAGGCAAGGCTGGGAATTTTGAGGCCTATCCTCCGAAAGATTCCCGACCACACAGTAACGACAGCGGTGAACAGGCATTTCAGAAATTTCTCCAGATGTTTCTCTGTGCTTTCACGTCCATTCTCCATCAAATCAGAATTGTCCACGGCCCCTATTTAACAGATACAATATCATTTTTCACCGGAGGGCTGTGCACACGCAGGTGCGCCGCCATCTTCTCCTCCCACCTGTCAGTTTTTTCAAGTTTCTTGCTTTGTATCTACCTGTGAGCAAGCAAATCTCAAAGTTGTATAATTTATACATTCTTTGATAATAAATGTACTTCGAATATTCTTTGAATTTTAATGAACAAGCTTGTGAAATCTCCCTAACAACATGACCAAAAGGAGAAAGCAGACAGCTTGTTAGAATTCTTAATTTCTCTCTTTATAAAGCTATGCTTACATTTGTAAGAAAAAAGCATCTAGTGTTTGAAAAAGCTGTTGGCAGCCATCCAGATTGGTATTTCTTAAATCTATTTAACACTACTGTTTGAAATTTTGTGTGCTTACCCACACTCAAGATTTGGCTTTTATATGGAACCTAGTCTCACACTTACAGATGAGATAGTGCATGGAGGAAAACTTGTACAGGTGTGGAGAAGATCTAGAGCAAGTTGGTTTATTTAGGCTTAGCTTAAAATGTACATTTTCAAGCACTTCAACTCTAGAGTTCAAATGCATTACTGACTTAATTAACTTCTAGTACTTGATCATTTTCCCGGCTGGTGGCATAGTGGGATCAGTTCAGGACTTTGGAGCGAAGGGTCCTGAGTTCGAATCCAGCTGGCTGCCTTGCACGCTTTCCATCCGTGCTGGGTTGAGCATCGAGCAGCAACTGGGCCTCGTAAAAATAACTAAAAAAACACTGGCATGACGGCGTCCCGACGACTCCACTCGGAATTAAGGGTTTTCTTCTTCTTCTACTTAATCACTTTACAAAAGTTGCATAAAACTTAGAACAGTATAGCAACAGTGCAGGTTCTTTGCCTTACGATGCTGTGGCAACTAATATAAACCTACTCTACAATGAACATGACCTTTTTCCATGACTGGTTTCCTCCACTTGCTCCAGTGTCCTCCCACATTCCAGTGATGTAAGGCCAGGGTTCGTGAGTTTTGGGCATGTTATGCTGTTGTCGGAAGCATGGCGGACACTTGCAGGCTGCCCCCATTACGATCCTTGAACTCTGGTTGCTGACTCAAAATGATGTATTTCACTACAGTTCGATGCACATGTGACAAATAAAGCTTATCTCCCTTTTATATGAATCACTCAAAATATAAATTGAAGTACAATAAGCTAGGCTGTCTTCATCAATAGAAGAACTTGACTCTTTTAGTCCATATCCAATTTACAGTCAAAGGAAATATACCATCGATAAGATAGGTCTGATATTAATAGGAATATCACTTTTTTTATCTTTATGATAGAAAAAAAATGAAAGGACATGTAGCGCTTGTGTGATAAGATGGCAGAAAAGTAATTTTTCACAGCTCTATAGATATACAGTGACTGTTATGAAAAATATAAAAAACAGGACAAACTATTGAAGGGAAGAAAAGCAATATGCTGATGGAAGAAAATAGACATTTTTCAAACTTTTAATAAAACTTTTTTAAAGAATGCAATGAATAGTTCTTGCTGTTCTTTCACGAAAGAACGTCATAACTAATTTATACAGAGGTTAATATCTTAAGATCAGACTAGATTTCACAGATATTGCAATTGAAAAGCCATGGTAGGTGATGAGATTGGCATTTTCTAGTCTGAAAACACAAATTCCTGACTACAGCATTCTTCAAAAACAAATTAAATATCTGAGGGTCAGAGCAAGTCTATCAGAAATGAGAACGTTGGAAGCAAATCAGAATGAATAAATAAGAAATCTGTATGTTAAAAGCACAAACTTTAAAATGGAAATCAAATCGATGGCCATGTTTTATGCATGGTGAGTCCTTGGTCGCTGATGGACTTTGTTACAGATAAAATGCAATGATTTCCTTATGACTTAAGAAGTTTTATCCAAATGTTTGCATGACAAAGAATGGAATGAAAAAAACACAAATCATGAGTTCTAGTAATCTGCTTTCAAGTTATGCAGATGTCCTACCTAAATTTTATGATATGCTCACTGATCATAAAAACAGGAATATAATCAAAATATTCTGTGACTCAAATTGCGTTGAAGGGACAATGTACTATAGGGACTATAGTGGGTGAACTGTTGCCTTCTTAGTCATACAGAAGGGACATAGACTTCTTGGTCCATCTGGCCCATTGTGACACTGAGTTGCCCACATTAGACAATCCCATTGCCCACAGTTGGCCCATATCCTCTAAATATTTTGCTATCCATGTACTTGTCCAAGGTTCTTTTGAAAGTTATAGCACTTGCACCACCTCTTCCATGGCAGCTCATTCAATATACAGACCACCCACTTCTTCTATAAAGAAATGTTGCCCCTCAGATTCTTACTATATCTCTCTCCAAATAGTATTTTTTTCATTAATATCCAGTATAAGATATATCCATTAGGAAGGACATTCTGGACAAACTATCCTCCTGGATACTTGGCACGGAAGGTTCTGAAAATTTCCTAATGCACAGATCAATAGTATTTGGGTGTGGTGTATATTTCAGCCACTAAACTTGTCAATCTGAAGATGAAAACTTCCAATCTCCCAATGTCTCAGTTATACAGATATAATTGTATGTTGCACTTAACCTTTTGGACACATGTCTGCACCAGAGGATTACTTAAATCTTAGAAACTTGTTTTAACCCCATTAGAGAACTGGAAAATATCAAAGGCTTCCATCACCGGAAATGGTGCATTTAAGCAAGTTTATGTGCAGTTACTTTACATTTAAATGGTGGAATGTGATTTTTTTGAATTTTTAAATCTGAGGTTATGGCCATGCTGAGACATTGGCTGTTATAGTACGTAAAGTGTCCCTTCCAATGGATGTCAGTTGCCTCCGTGGGAAAAGGTCATATGATAAGTCCTTTGGAACAGCTAGGCTCTTTGTTGAAGTTCTAATACTTGGTGATGAGGAACAAACATTAAAAGCTAGTGATGCTGGTAGCTGGATCAAAATCAGCTGGAACAACTCAACTGGTCAAGCAGCATCTGTGTTGGTAAAGGCATGGTCGACATTTTGGTTTGAGACCCTGCATCAGGACCAGTAAAGAACTTCATCAGTGGTGAGGAACTTCCGTCATAAATCCCCTACTTTGTTATTGAACAGGAAGATGTATCAGATTTGCCTGTTTTCATTGGATGAGAGATGACCTACTGCTGGATGTATGAGTCCATCAGAAGTTTAACAAGTTATGGTAAAATCAAAGTCTTATTCTGTTATGGTCTACTTTTTACTCATATTTTGTAATCTAAGAAATTTAGGGTTAAGCAGCACACTTTGCTTTGGACTTCCAGCGTCTGCAGAATTACTTGTGTTTGTGGAACTTTGGGGTTAATATTATGATTTACCAAATGTCTTTCTCTCATTAAGAGGTTCATCCTGTGGAATCATGGTCAATTAGCCAATAATCTGCTGCTGCCTAGTCAGATCACTCCCTTTTCTAATTAAGTTACTTGGAACGAAACATCCATTCTTTTAAGGTCAGATGTTGCCATTGTAAGGGGTTTCTCTCCTTTTATGTTACTGCGTAGGCTAATCAAAATAGCTTCTTTGTTATGTTATAATTAAAATGGCTTTTCTGAAATAACTGCAATGTAAGGAGATCTCTCTTTGCTTGTTTGGGTTATGTTATTGATAAGAGAGGGAACGAATCAATTGGGATAGATGTTATTCTTTCTTGTGTGTCTGTAAGCTATTGTTTTGCGCGGGCTTTGGGGGAGAAGGCGTGATGGGGACAGAGAGAGTGGACGCGATGCTGTAAGCTGGCTGACGGGACGGACCACGAGCAGGAGTCCGAGGCCCAGGGTCTATGGCGAGGAGTGGAGACGAAGACAGACTCGTGTGGAGCGTCTGGTCGACCATCGTGGTTGGTCCCAGGCGGCGGGTCGAGGGGGTCGGAGGGGATCAAATGGTGGAAAGAGAACCCCGTTACTTGAGCTCCAACTGTTGTGCACGAAGTGGTTGAACTTTGATAAGTTGTGGCGCTTTTTACTTTCCTTTTATATTTTATCTCTATTAATTACATAGTTCCAGTAATATCTATAAATTGTAATCACTTACTCGCATATGATGTATTGTCTGTTATTTGGTGGGGTGGGGTACATCACACAGCATCCACACAAACTTGATTACCCAGTTTGGTGGGGCCGAAGACTGCTTCCCCTAGACGGAAGTGAGTTGAGTGAGCCTGAGGCGTACTAGCGGGCTACACCATTGTCTTCCCAACCTCCTTTCTGTTCTCCAATTATAGCCTAGATTATCTCATCTATTGACTTAATTTTGCATGTCATCTGAATCAGGAGCAGGTATAGGCAACTTGATCTCTGGAGCCTGTTCCACCATTTAATAAAGTCATAAATGATCTGAACATAATCTGAACTTTAAACCTCTGACTACTCTAGTTACCTTTCTCAAGAGCACAAGTCTTTTGGTGTGAACTGTGTCAGCCTCACATTTCCCTTAGTAAAATTTCAAAAGATCAGATCTACAATTATGTAACAGCAATTTATAAAACATTGGTTGTGTGCAGAATTTTGGTGTTCCATGTGCACTCATGCTTACTGTTCCCTATTGATTGTAGCATCTGTATCCTGATTGCTGGTTTTCAATGAATTGATCAGTTTTGCAAATTATCTACTGGCCTTCGAGGAATAAAAACAAACACTAGAAACACTCAGTGGATCAGGCATCATCTATGAATGTGAGATAGAAGGAATTTTTCAGATACAAGAGAAAATCTGCAGATGCTAGAAATCCAAGCACCACACACAAAATACTGGAGGAACTCAGCAGGTCAGGCAGCATCGATGGAAAAGAGTACACAGTTAATGTTTTGGGCCAAGACCCTTCATCAGGACTGGAGAGTAAAGATGAGAAGTCAGAATAGGAAGGTGGTGGGGGGTGGGGGAGGAAGAAGTACAAGGTAGTAAGTGCTAGCCCTAATTTTTCAGATCTGAGACTCTCTTGTCAGAACCAGGAAAGGGAAACAGGAAGACAGGTTTCTGATCCTGGAGTGTGGAGCAAAAAGCAAATGGCTGGCAGAACTTTATAGGTCAGATAGAATCTGTGGAGTTGAAGGGATAGTTGACATTTTGGATTAAGACAGTATATCAGGATTAAATGTAAAGACGTGATAGGAAAAATAAAGAAGGGGAAAGATGAGGCAGGAGCTGGCAAGTGATACGTGGATCTAGGGGAGGATGAATGACTGGAAGTTGAAGCCAGCAAGGGGCAGAGATGGAAATGGAGGCTGGGAGTTGATAAAAGGAGATAACAATTTTGGAATCTGATAAGGAAGGTGAATAATGAATCCATATATGGGAGGGATGGTGGGTAGGTGGGAATAGTGGCGGGGGGGGGGGAGAACAGGGGGCCAGTAGGTTGAGTGGGTGAATCATCGGCAGATGGAATTGGGTGAGGAAAGAGGAAGAAACTGGGTAACAATGGGCTGTGTGGGAGGGGTGTTCCTGTAGGAAAGGAGGAGTATGTGAGAACCTGGATGAATTAGGATAGAGAAAGAAGCAGAGGTGGTTGCCCTTTCCATTCCTAGGTATTAGTCTTTCAATCCAGGCCATGATGAAACCACTTAGGATAATCTCCATTGTGCACCTGTAGAAGTCCATCAGACTCCTTAATACCCAGAGACTAGACTGACATCTACATTGTCGTCTAGGGAAACAGCCTCGGCCCCGCCAAACTGGATAATTCGTTTGTGTGGATGCTGTGTGAGGTACCCCGCCCCGCCCAAATAACAGACAATACACCAGATGCAATTAAATGATTTACAGTTTATAGATATTACTGGAACTATATAATTAAAAGAGAATAAAATATAAAAGGAAAATAAAAGGCACCACACTTATCCAAGTTCAATCTCTTCGTGCACAAAAACCGTTGGAGCTCAAGGACCTTCTTCTTCACCCTGCGACCCCCTCGGACCACCTCGACTGGCTGCCTGGGACCAACAACGGTGGTCGACCAGACGCTCCACACGAGTCCGTCTCTGTCTCCTCGCCGAACATCCCGCTCGGGGTCCGACCCCATTAGCGGACTCACAGCATCTCGTCCATCCTCTGTCTCGCACTCCCGCCTTCTGCCCCAAAACCCCGCGCATACAGTATCTTCAAATACACCAAAACCATAACAACTATCCCAATTGGTTAATAGCACTCTCTTATCAGACTCTAAAGCAAAAACAAACTGTTAGCGCAAACTTTCTCAGTGTTTAACACAACAAAGCCGCATTCCCCAAATTAACATAACAAAGACGCCATTTTGATTAGCCTCCACAGTAACATAAAAATCGAAACCCCCTTACAATATTTTAATTTGTCCTCTACTGTGCCTATTGCCTTGTTTATTATTTATTGTACTGCCCTGCACTGTTTTGTGCACTTTATGTAGTCCTGTGTAGGTCTA
The DNA here is from genome assembly GCF_963921235.1 of Mobula hypostoma. Classification (NCBI taxonomy): domain Eukaryota; kingdom Metazoa; phylum Chordata; class Chondrichthyes; order Myliobatiformes; family Myliobatidae; genus Mobula; species Mobula hypostoma. The sequence continues at coordinate 26,979,972 of NC_086119.1, read as the reverse complement.
TAGTCTGGTGTAGTTTTTGTGTTGTCTTACATTGTCTAGTGGGCACGTGGCCAAGTGGTTAAAGCATTGGACTAGCGACCTGAAGGTTGTGAATTCGAGCACCAGCCGAGGCAATGTGTTGTATCCTTGAGCTAGGCACTTAATCATACATTGCTCCGCGACGACACTGGTGCCAAGCTGTATGGGTCCTAATGCCCTTCCCTTGGACAACATTGGTGTCGTGGAGAGGGGAGACTTGCAGCATGGGCAGCTGCTGGTCTTCCATACAACCTTGCCCAGGCCTGCGCCCTGGAGAGTGAAGACTTTCCAGGTGCAGATCCATGGTCTCGCAAGACTAACCAATGCCTTATATAGACGTAGTCTATTGTAGCCTTGTGTTGTCTCACTTAATCTAATGTAGTTTTGTGTTGTTTCATGTAGCCCTATGGTCCTGGAGGAACGTCGTTTCGCTTCTACTGTGTACTGTACCAGCAGTTTATGGTTGAAATGACAATAAAAAACGACTTGATTTGACTTGAAGTTTATCAAAGTTTTGGTGACATGCTGAATCTACCCAAACTCTAAGAATGTAGAGATACTTCTTTGCAAAGACAATTACGTGCTGGAAATAAATTCATTCAAAATCACAAATGGATGACTGACAGAACTGGCGAGTTCTGAAAAGTTCAAACAGAAGTTACCTAAAGTTGGAAAATTCGATATGGAGTCTTTAAGGCTGCAATGTGCTCAGACAGAAGATGAAGCTTTATTCTTCAAACCAGCAATGAAAATGTCCTTCTGTCTGATCTTTTCCCATAAGAACACCTATACCTGAAAAAGGTCAACACATGAGCATTTCTGAACGTTTTTCACTGTATCTAACAATGTGAAAATTAACATTTCTGAAAGCCTTTGGGCATGAATCACCATTTGTGGAGACACGGTTGCTATTGTTCAGCTTCTTTAGCATTGCCTTCAGCTCAGTTGCTTTACAAATGTTCATTGAGACTTGCATTTTTATCCTGTTTAGCACACTGGTGTATTTAATGTGGACATTCTTTTATATATGAAAGCTATAAAACTTCCTTCACAATATTGCTGCCTGACCCTTTAGTGTCAGGTCACTCGTCTGAGTGCGACTGGTACCATGTAACCCAGTACTACCTGTTGCATGGTCGGGTAGTCGGCGACTAAACCGGCTCCCCCACCAGGCTTGACTGGTGAAGACGGTGGCTAGACACACTGCAGGGTGAAAAACAAGACCTGTCAAAGGGCGGATGAACCCTCTTGTAGGGTCAACTAGCAAACACGTACCATGAAGTGTGGAAAGGGCATCCCTTGCATCGAAGCTTGGTCTGGCCATTCACTGCAACAGAACTTCCCCCAGCTCTCTTGGACCCCACCATGCCGCTGGATCCAGGAGGGGATGTCGAGAGGGTGGGTCTGGACTTGTGCAACCCCCTACTAACCTAAAATCCATTCACGCACACGCTGTTCCTTTCTGAGGAGTGGGGTATAAACCCCACAAACTGACTGAAAGGAGCCATCACCATCCTATGGGATGGATAGCCAGAGGGAGAGAGAGCCTGACCCTTTGATGTAGATTTAGTCTAAATTCATTTTTGCCTTAGATTTGGTCACATTTTCCAAAGCTATCATCTAAAGCAGAAATGTCGTATATGTCTTGAATTTTTTTAAACTTTACAGCAGCAGTACATGATAAATAAGTAAAGAGATCAAAAAAGTTACATTGTTAATATATGTCTGTTACTCAGTTAAATTAAAATAATTCATGCAAAAAAACAGAAACAAAAAAGTAGTGAGGAGGTGTTCATGGGGCAAATATCCATTTAGAAATCAGGTGGCAGAGGGTAAGAAGCTGTTCCTGAATTGCTGTGTGTGTGTTTTCAGGCTTCTGTATCTCCTTCCTGATGGTAGAGTTAAGAATCTGTTAATTATTTTAAATATTCATGCAAATTAAGTGACATCATTAAATGCTTCTAAGGGTGAGGTGATTTTTGTAGCACGTTTCATGATTTATATGCAATTTTCAACAATTCATAATGAAGGGACTTATTTTTAATGCTTGCATGCTTGAAATATGAAACCAGTAACAAATTTGCAAATAAAAAGAAAGCACAGCAAAATATAAGTAACCTGATAATTTTATTTAATGGAAGGAGAAGCAGTCAAAGTTTCAGCTCTGCAACTCTTCATTAGAACTGTTTAGGAGCAGATAAAATGGAGGGGCAGAAACCATGGAATTGGGAAATGGTCAGAACTTGAGGCCAATAACTTTAGTTAATAAAATAGCTTGGTGTCTGGACAATATTTCTTACAGAGGTGTGGGTGTGTATGAAACAGAGAGCAGATTAAATGCTGCTGCAACAACAGAAGGCAATTAGTCACCCGGAAAAATGACATAGCCTTTAAAATAGCAAAGATTGTTCCCAATAATATAAATAGCATCCGTGTTGTCATGATACTGTCCATAGGATAAATATTAGGGATGTCTACTGTTCTTTCCAAATCTTTAATATTCACCCTATGCACCAAACAAAAGAAAGGAAATACAGATGCACTGGAATCTGATTGAACGCTACCTGAAAGGACTCATTTGTTTTGCCAGAAAACTGTCTGCATGTGTCTGTGGGATTGTCGATCCTACAGACAGTAAAGTAAATGGCAGCCACAGCTATTCGTACATCTGTTGTAGCAGTGGTGCACTTCAGCGGAGCTGTATTTGAAAGTTATGTTGATGTCTGGCAGCTGGTTGTTAAAATGATATCAGCACTAGTAGTTTTCATTAAAACTGCATCACAAAGTAAGCATAGTGTATTGTTTTCACAACAAGGTTCAAACAACCTTTATTAAAACCTATCACTGTAGAGTAAATTCACTTGTTTATTTGCTAAGTGATGTCTTCTTGAGCCTTTGAATAAAAACATTTGAATTAAGAATGTTGACTTTGCTTCTCTTGTCTTCTGGAAGACAATTACCAACTCTATAATATTTTTTTCATTTTGAAGCCAATGTGATTATGGATGTGCATTGTGTACTTTTTACATCTGCATCCCACTGTGATTAATTTTTGCAGCTTGTCAGTACACATAAAGGTAACAATTGACAAGTGGAAAATTATTTGGTCCGTAAAATAACTGAGTGCATGTTTCAAATAACTAAATTGACCAGGAGAAATGAGACTACAGATGATGGAATCTGAATCAAAAAATTGCTGGAAGTACTAAGTGGGTCAATCACTATCTGTGGGAGTAAAAAGTATGTTTCGATACTTTTCATCCACAGATGTTTCTTGACCCACCGAGATCTTACCACAGTATTTTTCTAGCTAATTGACCATGCCTCTGTTTGAACAGCAGGAAGCATTAAAAGTTACACTTACTTGTCAACATATATTTTAAAAAATCCTGAATTTGTTTTCTATTTCGCTGGAATAAAGCATCTGATTTTTTTAAAATCCTTCTCCCCAGAATATTTTGTTTGTTAAATGTGCACTTTTCTCAAATGAACACCTCAGTAAATACAAGCTCTTTCTCTAAGTGTTAACTGCAGAGTTGAGCTGCTACTTTACATCCAATTGTGTGAAATCATCTGGGGAGAATATGCTTAAAATACTTCCCTTTTTGCCCTTGCCAGACAAGAACAAATAAATCAAGCCTTAGATGATTCATTTGCCATGGAACTTAGGGCAAAAGCAGTTCAAAGTTTGCAGGTTTGTGTCAACATACTAACATTTATTCTGGCCTACAATTTGCTGTGAGATTACATAGGAATGACTAACTGCTCCCTGTAGATGTCATGGTTGCTAAAGTACTTCAAACTTGCTGAAAATCCATTTAAATCTCTTGCATGTTCAGTTCACTCATCACTATGGGGCAGGGGGCAAAGTTCATCAGTCTAATGGAATGGAGATTCCTATTTATCTTTCAAGGTGTAAAGTAATTAGATTTTTAAAATAACATTTGCACTTGTAAAATTCTCAAGGCAAAAGGGTCATCAGAGGGTGAAAAATCAGGATATACTAACAAGAATATGACCTTAAGATATAGGAGCAGAATTAGGCCATTTAGCCCATTAAGTTTGCTCTGTCATTCCATCATGGCTGTTGTGTTACCCCTCTCAACCCCATTCTCCTGCCTTCTCCCCATAACCTGTAATGTCCCTACTAATCAAGAGCCTCTCAACCTCTACTTTAAATATGCCCAATGATTTTTCTCCACAGCCATTTGTGGCAAGGAAATCCACAGATACACTACCCTCTGACTAAAGAAATTCCTCCTCATCTTTGTTCTAAAGAGACATCCTTATATTCTGAGGCAGTGCCCTCTGGCCCGAGACTCCCTTACTACAGGAAACATCCTCTTCATGGCCACACCATCTAAAACTTTCAATATTCGGGGGGCTTCAATGATATCTCCCCCACCCCATTCTTCTAAACTCCTGTGAGTGCAGGCCCAGAGCCATCAATCACTCCACTTATATTAACCCTTTCACTCCTGGGACATCCTCAGGACCCTTGCCAATGACAGCACATCCTATCTTAGATAAGGCCCAAAGCTGCTTACTCCAACTGCGGTCTGATCAATGCCTTATGAAGCTGCCTTATGCATGCCTTATAAATAGTTTCTTTTATATTCCAGCCCTCTCGAAATGAATCCTAACATTGCCTTTGTCCTTCTTCCCATCGACTAAATCTGCTCATTAACCTTTAGGGAATCCTGCATGGTGATCCCCAGGTCCCGTTTCACCTTTGATTTCTGAATTTGCTCCCCATTTAGAAAATAGTCTATGCCTTTATTTCTTCTAGCAAAGTGCATGACCATATTATATTCCATCTGCCACTTCTTTGCCCATTCTTCTAATCTGTCTAAGCCCTCTGCAGACTTCCTGCCTCCTTTACACTACCTGCCCCTCCACCTATCTTTAAGTTATCTGAAATCTTGGCCACAAGGCAATTAATTCCATCATCCAAATCATTGACATGTAACGTGAAATGATGTTTTCCCAACTCTGACCCCCGTGGAACACCACTAGCCATTGGCAGTTAACCGGAAAAGGCTGCCTCTCTTTTCCTCCTGACAGTCAGCCAATCTTCTCTCCCTGCTAGTATCTTCCCTATAAAACCGTGGCTCTTATCTTATTTAACAGCCTTGTGTGTGGCACCTTCTCAAAGACCTTCCAAAACTTTAATAATCTTTAATAATGAACTCCAATATCTTCCCAAGCACTAGAATCAAGGCATCTTGGTCTACAATTTCCTTCTTTCTGCCTCCTCCCTTCTTAAAGAGTGAAGGAAATTCACAAATTTCCAGCCTTCCTGAAGCATTCCAGAATCTAGTGATTCTTGAAAGATCTCTACTCATGCCTCCACAATCTCTTCAACTACATCTTTCAGAACTTTGTGGTGTAGTCCATCAGGTCGACGTGAAACCTTTGGGCTCTCTGAGAACCTTGTTCTTAGTTATAGCAACTCCACTCACTTCTGCCCCCTGACAGTCTCCAATTTCTGGCATGCTGCTGGTGTTTTCTATGGTGAAGATTGATGCAAAATACATACTTAAGTTCATTAATCGTCTCTTTGTCAAACATTACTACCTCTCCAGTGTCAATTAACAGTGGTCCGAGATCCACTCTCACCTCTTTTACTCTTTATATATCCGAAAAACTGTTTGGTATCCTTTTTGATATTACTGGCTAGCTTGCCTTCATATTCTATTTTTTCTCTCATTTCTGTTTTAGTTGTTTTCTGTTGCTATTTAAAAGCTTCCTAATCATGTAGCTTCCTACTAATTTTTCTTGTTTATATATATCCTCTCTTTTGCTTTTATGTTATCTTTGACTTCCTTTGTCAGCCACGCTTGCCTCATCTTCATTTTAGAATGCTACTGCTTCTTTACTATGAACTTATCCTGCGCCTTCTGAATCGTTCCCAGAAACTCCAACCTTTGCTACTCTGCTGTCATCCATTCTCGTGTCCACTTCCAATAAGCTGTCACCATTTCCTCTCTTATCTCTCTGTAACTCCCTTTACTCCACTGTCATACTGATGCCTCTGATTTTAGCTTCTCCTTCTCAACTTGCAGAATGAATTCTATTGCATTATGATCACTGCCTCCTAAGGGTTCCTTTACTTGAAGCTCCCTACTCAAATCTGGAATGTTGTAGAATAGCTATGAACCCAGAATGACTCATCCTTCCTTGATTACAACCTATCAGAATGCCTACTGTAGATTAAGGTTGATGTGGATAAACTGGGCTAAAAGTCTTGGTTCAGCACTGTATAACTAACTCTACTTAAGTACAGTAATCTTTAGGTGAATAATTTTGGATCTTATACTTCTGAGTGTGATTTCACTATGGGCACATGACATTGGTTGTTTCTTTATTTTAGTGATTGGTGGAGTAAAGGATAGGGATCAGCAAAATGAGCTTCATTCAGGCCATATGAAATGTGGAGCAATGTAAAAATGGACAAGAGTTATGCGTGGGTTTAGGCATCTTACATCAACTGAAGCTACCCTCAAGCCACATTGGGCAGGCTCTTCAATTACCTTAAAAGCAAGATGTGAAGCTGCAGTAAATCAGGCAGCATCAGTGAGAAGTAGATCAGTTGTTTCAGGTCACATGATCCAGTACTCCTGATTTGTATGTTGCTGTGTTGACAGTCATGTGTATGGAAATAGGTAAACTCAATTAGTATTAATGTTTGCTGTGAAAATCACAATTGGATTGAAATTACTCAAAGATAGCAACGGATTTCTGTGTTTGCCATACGCCAAACCAACAAATTTAGATTTAAAAGATAACAAAGAACTAGAGTTACATTAATAATTTAGTGTATGTATAATGCATTCTAATTCAGTATTAGCTATTGTTCTTTAAGATTTGTGATTTCCACAGAGAAACAAAACCTCTCAACTAAGTGCCTGAGGAATTTCCATTCCTTTCTGAGTCTCTGCATTTTGTGACTCTGTAGAAGAAACTTACATGGTTGTTTGCTCAGTGCTGGAGTAGGCGTCCTGCACACAATCTGCTCAGTGGGTTAATTTGACTATGCAACCTATCATACGAGTGAACACACACAAATAACAGGCTGTTTGTTGAAGCATCACTGTTCTATGTGAATCTGCCTAATACCACAAAAGTGCTTGATGGATGTTGAGAAGATGTGAGCTGTGAAAATACTTTTGCAGGAGCTGTCTATCAGCATCACTGCAGAGATGCAGTTCATTACTTACGGATGACAAGCGGAACGTTATTAGGAAGCGCATATAAGCTCAACTAATTCCCAAGTGTCCATACTGCAGCTCCTTGTTAAAACTGACAAAAGGGCAGGTATTAGACTGGCAGATGTTCTGTTCTGCAATTGCCAGGTACCAAAGTGATATTCATGGTGCCACTTTAGCCCATGATGCTGCTTGCAATGTTCTAGGAGATTATTCGGTATTTTGTTGGCTGCCAACAGAATTTGATTTGTCCTGTAAAATGCTGCTGCATTCACGATGCAACTATGAGAACAAATAAAGGGAATGACTAGCATATGTGTATGCTATTAACAGCCATCATTTTGTAATGTAAAAAAAAATGCAGATGTTTGGAGAATCATTATGCCTTGGTGCTTCTGCTAAATCCTTCAGGATTGCTCCCCTCTCCTGTTCTTGCACATGCCACAGATTCATGAATTTAAATAGATTTCCAAATTTCCCCTTAAAAGGTGGAACAACCATTTTATACACTTTGAAAATTTGATAACTCTGCCACATATCTTGCAGAAAAAAATATTGTCTTTACTGAATAAGGATTTAACATTATCTTCCATTTACATATTTACGGTCACTGCAGTTAAATGAATACTATTAGCATGCTTAGTGCATTGTTTTCTGAACAATTTTTGCCCAATTGAACTCGTCAAATTGAAGTTCATAACTGAAACAACAAAGTACATTCTGTAACAGTATGAGATTTTGTACCAATTGCCAACAAACTGCGGGCCTGCTTGGATCTGTATCATTTGAACAAGGTGCTGAAGAACCATTATTTATTGAAAGTCGTCAGTGGCCTGCCAGTTCAGAGGAAAGATCTTTGGTGCACTGAACATCAAGAATAGATTTGGCATGTAGACATTGACAGTGGGAGGTTGTTTCTAATGATCTTCAATTCTGTTTTGGAACAATCTGTCATATGGGGAGGGCATTGGAGGTGGACCTAAATATGAGGCACAGACACTGAAGGACAAGGAACAGGACTAGTTTAGTCAAGGAAGCAAGGGAAGTGGGGAAGAAAGGACACTGGAAATGACACAGGCCCTGGACGAGACAAGGATAGCGGAACCAGGACATGGAACTTGGAACTAGGAGCCTGGGCTTGGACTCCGAGCCAGAGACTGGACAAGGACCCAGAACCTGACTTGGCTCGGGCTCAAACCCTGGATCTAGGTGAGGACATGACGAGGCTTGGGTTCCTCGAGGCGAGAACATGACGAGGCTTGGGTTCCTCGAGGCGAGGACATGACAAGGCTTGGGTATGGACTCTGAGAGACTGGACAAGGACCGAGAACCTGGGACTTGACTCATGCTCGGACTCCAGAACTAGGCGAGGACAAGACGTGGCTACAGGACGAGGAGTGGCAACAGGACTGGACGTGAGACTCCTGGGCAGGACAAGGGAACCCCGACACAGGACGAAGGAACCCCAGCACCGGGCTGTGCAAGGTACTCCTTGGCTGGGCGAGACACATGGACAAGACAAGAACACAAAGTCGTAGCTTGGACAGGACAAGGTTCTTGGATTGTGGCTAGGACTGGATGAGACCCTAAAGCCTTGACTAGGTCAAGGGAGAGACAGGAAACACAGAGCCTTGGTCGAGGGAGAGACAGGACCATGGAACACAGAGCCGGGACCCCTCCTTGGAAACAGAACATAGGGCCGGGACTCATTACATAGAATGCAGAATACGACAAGACGGTTCCCAACACAAGGCAGCGGCAGATGGCGGGACCTACCTAGCGAAGGCATGGACATAAACGGTTCCCAACACTACATAGCGGCAGACGACCGGACCTACCTAGCAAAGGCGAGGACACAAAGACAGATCATAACGCAAACGACCGGACCTACCTAGTGAAGGCGTGGACACGGAGACAATTCAAAACAACAATAGACAGTTCCTTATCTTGCTCCAGTGATGGAACTTGACAGCAGTGCAGGCGAGGGTTACAGGCAAGGCAAGGCTTCAGACACAGGTTGCAGGGGCATGGCAAGACTTCAGGAGGAAGGGGCTGAGAAGGGATTGAGACAGGGGGTGAGAACAGGAACAATCCAGCAGCCAGAGGCGGCTTCTTCTTCTTCTATTTCTGCTGTTTAGACGCATCTAGGCATATTACAGCCCTCTGCAGGATGTATAATTAATTATAGAACTTCAAGGAACTCAAATTCTCAAATATAACCTAGTCTCACATATAAACTGAATAATAGACTCTTCAATTAGATGTTGATTCTCTTGATGGCCAAACAAAGATTTGATAGAAAACCAAAATAAATTTAAGTCAGATAACCTCTTGAACAATATGCTTCTTTCAATTTTGTATTGATTACAGCTCAGCAAAACATGCTAGACTGTCTCTGGACTACCACAGTCACATAATCCAGTAGGATGCTTTCCTATTATCTTTAAATAATAGTTTAACCCACAATGCCCCAACCTAAGTCTTGTTAACTTCACCATATCTCTACGACTTAAAAGGTAACAGTCTGAGACCTTTTTAACTAGTGGGTGACTAGATAAATAATGCCTGCCCCTTAATTCACTTTCCCAATCCTCCTGCCACTTCTTCTCTATACCTTTTTTTTAATCCTACTTCTCAATTCTGCTCTGCCTAGGGGAACTCTAATTTCTACTTGCCTGCTCTGTAAGGAAGACTTTGCAATGCCATCCGCAATTTCATTTCCCTCCACCCCAGCATGCCCAGGTATCCATGAAAATCTAACTGCACAACCCATCTTCCCTACTCTAAACAACATTAAGAGAATCTCAATAACTATGTCAGGACAAGCTCCTGATTTATTCCCTTTTATAGACTCTAAGGCAGCAGCAGAATCCAAACAGTTGATACCCTACATGGTCGAGAGTCTTCTATCCACCATAAAGCCCAGAGGATTGCTAATAATCCTGTTGCAAAGACAGAAACACCATCTGAAACCCAGTGACTAATCTTAACTCCAGGTCAGTCAGAGGCTAAATCCTGAAGGTATTTGTGAAGCCAGCCCAAATGAGTATCAGCTGCCTCAACAGAAACTGGGGAAAACCAGAAAACCTGGAACAAGGAACAAGGAACATGGACCGGACCATGAACCGGAATGCAGATTTCACGGACCGGACCATGACACAATCTTTGGGATTAGAATCACAGCAGAAGTTTCAGCCACAATTAGATTGGATGCTCACTGGCTAGGAATAAACAGTGATGTGAAAGCCTTCCCATGAAAATACGTGTGCAGATCAGTGGAAGCAGGGTGACAGGAGCGTGTGCTTAAACGTGAGATCTTGGAAAACATAGTGTGAAGGATGGTGCAGATCTTCACTGAGGTTTGATGAGGTGAAAAGTTGCCTGATGTTTATTTTCAGCTTGTGGAAGTAGGGTCATTTGATCAAACTATGTCCTCAGCAGCCACTCATGAGATAAGGCTTAATTTGCCAGATCTGTCTTATAAAAGACTCCAGCTCCCACTTAACTGCAGGTGAGTTAGTAAAGATCATGTCTAGGTAGGAATTTACTCTTGCAATATCTTCACCACACCCTCCACAATCCAGTGGAAAGAGGGAAAATGTGATAAGTAGATGATTTTGAGCGAGGCAGAGATGATACAGATGTATCTGACTCTTCTCACACAGAGGTACATCTGTAACTCAGTCCAGTTTCATACAAACAATCAAATCTTTTATGCAACTGCTGCAGATTGCTGAAGCCAAATCTAAGCAGGCAGAGAGAGTGGGAAGAGCGAAAACAGGTCTGGTTTGAACATGCCAGCCCCTTAAATACAAACGCTCCATTAACAAAGATTGCGGAAAACTACTGCCATTAGATAACTCCTGCAATCTGCATGCAATGACGAGTATATAGAAATGTTATACACCACAGAAATAGCCACCCTCTATGGAAAAGGCTCAGGAGCCTGTAGTCGAACAGAGATTGTTCTTCTGCTGCAGGACCTAAACTACTGATTGAACAGGCTGCAGTAACGATCAGTAATGACCAGAGTTGGGAGTATTGTTCACCATTTCACTGTTATTTCTTTGTTGTTATTCCTCTCCGTGCCTTGTGGCACATCAGGCAGCAACCTTTCCCTTTCTTCAGCATTCGTCTGCTTTTTATGAGGCCAATATGTGAACTCGACCCTTAATCCAGCACAAATGGAAAGTACGTAAGGAGCTGGCGGGGTTCGAACCTGGGACCACTTGCCTCGAAGTCCAGTGTGGATGCAACTGCACCGCTGGCCGGCTGATGCCACAAAACAACGGCAAGCAGTCTGTCAGTATGACGTATATCAGTGATAATAAGCATGATTTTGATTTGTTGTTGAAGTGAACATTCATAAACTTCACAAACAAGAGAAAATCTACAGGTGCTGGAAATCTGAGCAACACACAAAAAATACTGGAGGAACTCAACAGGTCAGGCAGCATCTATGGAAAAGAGTACAGTCGACATTTTGGACCCACACTGTTCGGCAGGAAATCATAAATTTCATGAGTTTATTATTCCTTTCAATATACATTATGACCTTATTTATTTATCAGTTATCCACATCCAATGGTAACTTCAGTGACTGATCTTGAGCTGGCTCATTTTGTAATCCCAGTTCAGCGGGTTTGTAATACGGTGACACAGTGATAACAAGATCTAGAATGTTAACTGACCTCAGCCTATTGACAGTTGTACTACTGCTTTGTTAACTAGCTTTATATTGGTCAGAAATAGAGTATGTTGAAAGCGAATTTAAATTCAAGAAAAATCCTACAGTCTATCACTCGTAATCTATTCAGACTTTGGGCTGTGAAAACCCTTCAGTTATATTTAAACATGACCACAACTGCAATCGTGTTTGAAATGTCAGACTTTTTGTTTATTATTGTAGATTTTTCTTCACCTCCAGGATCTTCCCTTTATCTCTAACTAACTGACAGAGATATGTCTATGCTTCCATACCTTGTGAAGTGTCTGCAAGGTCAGAAAACTGCTATCTCACAATCTTTACTAGCAATCCTTTATATATAGTATATTAGTTCTTGCTATGTATTTAATATTGCAGTAATATTTGAGCAATATTTTAAATGCCTTGTTTGATTAAGCATTCTTGTTTGTTTAAGTAATGAATTTAATTGCATTGTCTTAGTTTCCTCCCAGTTTGTCTCCTATCCATCTACCGCTGGTGCGCCAAAGTATTTTCTGGTCGTATTGAAATGAGAGTTGACTTGTTATTCACTAGACTATTCCACAGTCTGTATACACACATGGTAAAGAAAATAAAATGAGTTTATCCTTGCAAGTGGAACGAGTCCTTCACCTGCCCCTACACCTCCTCCCTCACTACCATTCAGAGCCCCAACCAGTCCTTCCAGGTGAGGCGACACTTCACCTGTGAGTCTGTTGGAGGTCATATACTGTGTTCAGTGCTCCCGATGAGGCCTGATGTAGATTGCGAGACCACTTTGCCGAGCATCTACGCTCCGTCCGCTAAAACAAGCGAGATCTCCCAGTGGTCACCCATTTAATTCCACTTCCCATTCCCACTCTGATATGTTTTTCCATGGCCTCCTCCACTGTCAGGATAAGGCCACACTTAGGTTGGAGGAACAACACCTTATATTCCATTTGGACAGCCTCCAACCTGATGGCATGAACATCGATTTCTCAAACTTCCAGTAATGCCCCACGACCTCCCTTCACTATTTCCCATCCCCTTGCCCTTCTCTCATGTTATCTCCTTGCTGCCCATCACCTCCCTCTGGTGCTCCACCTCCCTTTCTTCTTTCTTCCATGGCCTTCTGTCTCTTTCACCAATCCTAGCTCTTTGCTTCATCCCTCCCCCTCCACATTTCACCTATCACCTGGCATTTCTTTCTCCTTCCCCTCACCTTTCAAATCTACTCCTCAGTTTCTTTTTCTCCTATTGTGCCAAAGAGTTTTGGCTGGAAACGTCGACTGTACTTTTTTCCATAGATGCTGCCTGGCCTGCTGAGTTCCTTCAGCATTTTTGCGTGTGTTGCTTGGACTTTCAGCATCTGCAGATTTTCTCTTGTTTGTGACTTTCTCCTTTTTTGGTCCTAATTGGCTTGTTTTTAAACTGGCATTGCATTGCATGAATCACTTTGCAACCCAGCCCCTGTCCCAGATGATTAGTAATATCAGCAGGTCTCGAGGCTGTATGATGTACGTCCCATGGAGATGCACACCTATATTATTTTCATCGAGGGTCTCTACTGTATGCCCTGTATGCCTCAGGCCAAAGTTGTTGAGTTTCAATGGAATACAGTCTATTGAAGTATGTTCAACAAGCCACAATGCCAAATGTTGTCAAATACTTTCTCAAAGCTAATAAAGATATCATGCACTCTTCTCTTTGTTGCAAATGTACTACATTAGAAAAGTCCGTCCTGCTTGACTACCTCTCTGCCGTAAGCACAATCGTTCTTCGCTGTTCCGTTTCCCCACCACTTTTTACCTGTCTAATAATATCCTACTTTTCACCCTATGACCTTTGCATCTGTATTTGACAGATGCAATGAGTCCCACTACTTGTCATGCCTTCCTCTCCCCAGATACACTCAGTTTGTAATGCCCTGATTCACTCACCCTTATTACCTTCCCCTCCCTGTCCTTTGGCTCTTTCCCCATTAATCACAGTAGGAGGAGGAGGAGCTGTCTATCCACCACCTTCCTCAACTATCCAGGGCTGTAAACAACCTTTCCAGGAAAGATTCATATACACATGTTTCAACTGTGTTAATTTATTCTGTGCTTTCAATGTAGCTTTGTCACACTGGCTAGACTAGACAAGCACTTCACAGAACACTTGTACTCCGTGCACTCCTAGGTGTCTGGTTATATGTCATTTCAACTCCCTTTCCTATTCCCATGATCAGCTTATTCCCACTGGCAGGGTGAGGCCGAATACATATTATAAGATCAACTTCTCATTTCACCTGGATAGCATACAACTCAGTTTATTTATTGATTTATTTAGAGATACAGCAGAGAACAGGCCCTTCCAGCTAAATGAATTATGCTGCCCAGTCACTGAATTGATTAGAGAGCTTAAGGTAAAAGAACCCTTAGGGGACAAGTGATTATAATATGATAGAATTCACCCTGAAATTTGATAAGGAGAAGCTAGAGTAAGATATATCAATATTACAGTGGAGTAAAGGGAATTACAGAGGCATAAGAGAGGAGGCGGCCAAAATTGATTGGAAAAGAACACTGGCAGTGTTGACAGCAGAACAGCAATGGCTAAGGTTTTTGGAAGCAATTCTGAAGGCACAGCATATATACATCCCCAAGAGGAAGAAATATTATATAGACAAGATGACATGACCATGGCTAACAAGAGAAGTGAAAGCCAACATAAAAGCCAATGAGAGGGAATATAATAGAGCAAAGATTAATAGGAAGTTAAAGGATTGGGAAGATTTTAAAAGCCAACAGAAGGCAACTAAAAAGTCATTAAGAAGGAAAAGATGGAATATGAAAGTAAGCAAGCCAATAATATTGAAGAGGATACCAAAAGTTTCTTCAGATACATAAAGTGTAAAGGAGAGGCTAGAGTAGATATCTGAGACCACTGGAAAATGATGCTGGCGAGGTAGTAATGGGGGGCAAGAAAATAGTAGACAAACTGAATAAGTGCTTTGTATCGGTCTTCACTGTAGAAGACACCAGTAGTATGCCGGAAGTTTGAGCGTTTACAGGGATAAGAAGTGTGCTGTTGCCATTACTAGGGAGAAAGTTGTTGGGAAACTGAAAAGCCTGAAGGTAGATAAATCACCAGGACCAGATGGTATACACCCCAGCATTCTGAAAGAGATAGCTGAAGAGATTGCTGAAGAGATTGTGGAGGCATTAGTAATGATCTTTCAAGAACCACTAGGTTCTGAAATTGTTGTGGAAGGCTGGAAAATTGCAAATGTCACTCCACTCTTCAAGAAGGGAGAGAGGCAGAGGGTAGGAAATTATAGGCCATTTAGTGTAACCTCAGTGGTTGGGAAGATGGTGGAAACGATTGTTAAGGATGTGGTTTTGGGGTACTTTCTGACACATGATATAATAGGCCATGGTCTGCATGCTTTCCTCAAGGGAAGCTCTTGTATGACAAATCTGTTGTAATTCTTTGAAGAAATAACAAGCAGGCTAGACAAAGGAGAATTGGTTGATGCCGTGTACTTGGATTTTCAGACGGCCTTTGACAAGATGCCACACGTGAGGCTTCTTAACATGTTATGAGCCCATGGTATTACTGGAAAGGTACTAGCATAGATAGAACATTGGCTGATTGGCAGGAGGCAAAGAGTGGGAATAAAATGAGCCTTTTCTGGTTGGCTGCTGGTGACTAGTGGTGTTCCACAGGGGTTTGTGTTGGGACTGCTTTTTACATTATATGTCAATGACTTGGATGAGGGAATTGATGGTTTCGTTGCAAAGTTTGTGGATGATATTAAGATTAGTGGAGGGGCAGGCAGTTTTGAGGAGAACTTGGGCAGTTTAGGAGATTGGGCAAAGAAGTAGCAGATGGAATACAGAGTCAGAAAGAGTATCATCATGTACTTCGGTAGAAGAAATAAAAGAGTGGACTATTTTCTAAGTGGAGAAAAAATTCAAAAATCTGAGACACAAAGGGACTTGGGAGCCTTGTGTAGGATTCCCTTAAGGTTAATTTGCAGGTTGAATCTGCAGTGAGGAAGGTAAATGTGATGTTAGCATTCATTTCAAGAGGACTAGAATATATAAGCAATGATGTAATATGTTGAGGCTTTATAAAGCACTGGTGAGGCCTCACTTCAAATATTGTGAGCAGTTTTGGGATCCTTATCTTAGAAAGGATGTACTGACATTGGAGAAGGTTCAAAGGAGGTTCAGGAAAATGATTCCAGGATAGAATGGCTTGTCAAAGGAAGAGCGTTTTTTGGCCCTGTGCTTGTATTCACTGGAATTCAGAAGTATAAGGGGTGACCTAATTGAAACCGAATGAAGGTTGAAAGGTCTTGATGGACCTATGTTTCCTGTGGTGGGAGAGTCTAAAACCGGAGTATTTAGCCTCAGAATAGAGGGGTGTTCTTTTAGAACAGAGATGAGGAAGAATTTCTTTAGCCAGAGAGTGGTGAATCAGTGGAATTCATTGCCACAGGTAGCTGTGGAAGCCAAATCGTTAAGGCAGAGGTTGAAAAATTCTTGATTGGTCAGAACATGAAGGGATATAGGGAGAAGACAGGAGATTGGGGCTGGGAGGAATAATGGATCAACCATGATGAAATGGTAGACCAGACTCAATGGGCCAAATGGCTTAACTCTGCTCCTATCCCTTCTGATCCGAACTCTATCCATAATTTACAATCACTAATTAAACTGGTATTTAGTGTGACAACCCTTTGCCTTTAAAACTGCATCAGTTCTCTTAGGTACACCGTTGTGCAGTCTGAAAAGAAAATTGGCTGATAGTTTGTTCCAAGCATCTTGGAGAACTTGCCACATCTGTTCTGCAGACTTTGGCTGTCTTGCTTGCTTCTGTCTCTCCAGGTAATCCCAGACAGCCTTGATGATGTTGAGATCAGGTTTTTGTGGCGGCCATAGCATCTGAAACTATAGAAAAATCTAGGGGTGCCTTAGACTTTTGCACTGTACTCTGTGTGTGTGTGTGTGTGTGAGTGTGTGAGTATGTGCCATCACGTATGTAAATGTGCATGCGTCCATTCAGAAATCTGAGGGTGGTATGGAAGAAACTTTCCTAAAACACTGAGTGTGTGTCTTCAGGCTCCTTGATGGTAGCAATGAGAGGAGGGCATGGAGGTCGTTGATGATGGATGCTGGCTTTTTGAAGCATTGTCATTTGAAGATTTCCTCTATCCAGGGGATGTTAGTGCTCATAATGGAGCTGGCTGAGTTTTCAACTTCCTGAAACTTTTTCTGAGCTGATCTATCGTCACTTCCTCGCCACCATCTGAGATTCTGCCAACGATAGTGGTGTCATCGACAAATTTATAGTTGGTGTTTAATCTGTGCCTAGTCACACAGGGGTGGGTGTAGAGAGAGTAGAGTAGTTGGTTAAGCGCACATCTTTGAGGTGCAGCAGCTTTGATTTTCCGCGAGGAGGAGATCTTATTTCCGATCTAGCTACCTATCAGCCAGCAGCTGCTGTCTCCCAGCTCAAAACTCTTCCACCTACCCTACCTCTTGTCTCCATTTTCCTTTCATCACCTGGTTCCATCTGTTGCTTGTCAGTCCCTCACTCTGAACCCTTAATTCTGACCTGTAGCCCCACACTCAGTTCTGATGCAGGATCCTGACATTAAACATCAACTATCCCTGTTGCCTCTGAAGATGCTTCTTCACCTACCAGTCCCTCCAAATTTTGCAGCATTTCCACTGCCTTTCTCTTAGCAAACCTTTGGAGTCAATGGAAGACTTATTCAATTGTCATCAACATTGCGGTGGAGGAAACTCAGCAACACCTTGTGTTCTGTTCTCTGACAGTGGGGCTCTTCCCCAGCACTGCAGTGGCATGAATTGCGATTTTGTTCTCAAAAGAGAAGCTACAGCATCTACTAACTGGGAACCAAGAGTTGTTCTATTTCCTAAAGCTGCCTCTGGCAGGTTCTTGGGCAAAAATAATTAGTACGAAAATTAATTAACAATTATTAGCTCATTTATGGACTTGCAAAATGCATTTAATAAGGTGTTGCAAAATAGGCTTGGGGATTGATATTGAAGGCCGTGGAATAAGACTGTATCAGCATGGATAGAGAATTGAATAACAGGACACATGAATCATTACTTTTGGATGAAAATCTATGGATTTCTCCAGGGTGTGTTACAAGTTGCACTTAATTTCTTGTGTATTATGTGTTGGACTTGAGCATATATAGAGCTTCATTTCCAAATTTATAGAAAATTAGAGTAATTAGTTTAGTATTGTCACATGTACAGAGACACAGTGTAAATCTTTGTTTTGCATGCCATAGGTACAGATTATTCTAAAACAAACTGGTACAAGGGAGAAAGGATCAAAGTTCCGGGTATGCAGTTTGTGAAGTGGACAGTAGTTTGATTGAACTCTCTTTTGATGTTGTGCTTTTTTCTTTAGTGTTTTCATTCGTTCTTGTTGCTGTTTGCGCAATTTGTTTTTTCCACGTGGGGTGGAGGTCGATGTTCTTGATGACATTTACGTCATGCTTTTTCCGTGTGGGGGACAATGTTGCCACTTGCATGATTTGTTTATTTTTGCACGTGGGGGCGGTTGATGTTTTTCTTTGAGTGGGTTTGTGGTTCATTTTATTTTGTGGCTGTCTGTGAAGGAGACAAGTCTCAGGGTTGTATATTGCATACCTACTTTGATAATAAATGCACTTTGAGCTTTGAACTTTGAAACAGCAATAACAAACTGCAGAATAGAGGGTTACACTTGTAATTAGAGAAAGTGCAGTGCAGGAAGTCAAGGTGCAAGGGCCATGGTCATGGCAGAGTAGATTGAGAGAGCAAGAGTTCATTTTTATCGTAATAAATGTCTCTTCAAAAGTGATTATAGCAGTAGGTTAGAAGCTGTTTACAAGCTTTTGTATCTCATAGTAAAATTGTGAGGAGGATAGTAATGGATCTCATAGGGAATAGCGAAGCATATAGTGATATATGAGGAGATGATGATAGAAACTTAAATGATAGTTTTGCTGGGAAGAATGAGAAGATCCATAAATATTGTTATGTTTTGTAACTCCAGAAACTAATTGAAAGAAAAACATGGGAGCCAGAAAATGTGTCTACTTGGATTTTATTTTCCTTTTCTTTAGCAAGGCACATGCATATGAAATGGTGGTATAATGATATTTGCCATTCACATACAACTCATGATGAGTTATGCAAACAAACAAAAAATGCTTAAGCAATATATTTAAAATATTACTCAAATGTTATAAACACTATACTCCGCTCTGCTTAGCTATAAAGTCCAAATCAATATAGAATGTGACTCAAGTCAAATATGTAAATATGTAATGTATTGCTCTCTAGTCATATATATATATATATATATATTACAATATTCTGTAAAGCGAAGATGCTGTCAAAAATAATGAAATGAAAAGTTTCTAATCCCAGGCAGCCTCAATGATAATTGAGATCATGGCTCTGTGGAGGCCATACCATCTGTTGAAGAACTCCTTGTTCTTCTTTTTACTGAAGATTTATTTTTACTTTATGAACTTTGCCATGTCTTTGAGGTCATTGCCCTGCTATAGAACGAAGTTGGGACTGATCAGATACCTCCCTGATGGTATTGCATGACGGATAGGAATCCGCTTGTACTTCTCAGCATTGAGGACTTCTTTAATTTTGACCAGGTCACCAACTCCATTTGCAAAACTGCGCCCCATAGCTGCAGGAACATCCGCCGTGCTTTACAGTTGGCTGCAGGCGCTCATCCATGTAGCACTCTCCAGCTCTTCTACGGAAAAACTGCCTCCTGTTTGAACCAAAAATGTCAAATTTTGACTCCTCCGTCCAAACCACTTGTTGCCATTGTTCAGCACTCTGGTCCCTGCGTCTTTGTGCGTAGATGAATCTCTTGGCTTTGTAACCACCAGAGGAATGTCTTTTTGGCAACATCTCTTCCATGAAGACTGCTTCTGACAAGACTTCTCTGGACTGCAGAGGAGTATACTTGGGTTCCAATGGTTTCTATCAGTTTAAGTTGATAGCTGTGTTGGACTTCTGATTTAGAAGAAACATAAACTTGATGTGTCTCTCGTCTGCTGCACTCAGTTTCTGTGGCTGAGCATTGCATTTCTGGTCCTCAACTTGCCCATTTCTCTGTGTTTCTTCAGGAAAGCTTGGATGGCACATCTTAAAACTCCTGTCTGCCATGAAATTTCTGCTTGGGAGCGACCTTGCTGATACAGAATGACTTACCTTGTGTCTTGTTGCTATGCTCACTCTTGCCATGGTGTAAGAATTGATGATTTAAAGATTAAACTGTCACACCTGCCACACCCTCACCTTTTAGTTTGGTTGTTCTTTGCCAGTTTAATTCCTTCTATACCCTTTTCTGTTTCAGATAGTTAGTTTTGTTCATTCAAATCATTATGTCATTGATCATTAGCATCCTGTTTGTTATCTTTGTTTAATTATGCATTGGGCTGTATACCTACAGTACAAAGTAATCAACTTTGTATTTAAAAGTCAGTCCATTGCTTAATAAGTTGGTCTAATGATTTAATTGCTGTGGAAGATCTCTTACTGTTGTATGATAATGTCATTCCTGACACGGGGCAGGGTCAGTCTGCTTAGTAGGTGAAACCTGTGACTGTGAAACAATCTCATTTTCTGGGGCTTCCTCTGTGGTGGTTGTAGGATAAAGCCTGATTTATACTTCTGTGTCAACGCGAACCCTACACAAAGCCGACGCGGATCCCGACGCCAGAGCCTGCGATGCTGCGACATGCACCTCTCCCAAAATGTCACAGCAACGCAGAACGCAAGAGCTGTGATTGGTCCGCTTGGTCACATCACATTTCATCCTACACTGCAATATCTTCCCATTGAGCGACTGAAGGGCAGGGAAGGAACTCTGGCTGCAATGCTTTCCATAAAGCTTTACAGACCTCCGAAATTATGGAGGACACATTTCCCTTTTACGAAAAAAGACGCTCGCTTCTGGTTTACCCCGAGAAAGAGTACCATGACCATAAAGCCTTGCGCGGGCAGGTGTATGCGCATGCATGATGTGCGCGAATTGCAGAGTGACACAGACACACCAATGCACAAGTATAAATGCTCACAACGCGTGTAAGTCACTTGCGTAGGTTACGGCATCGAGTTAATGCAGAAGTATAAATCAGGCTTAATTCTCAGACAGCAGGATAATTTTGATAGCTCTGGACATTAGTTGTCTCCAACAATTGACTCTGCTCTCCTCAACTGATCGATGTATCATCTCCAGATGACATCAGGACACAATCTCAACTGTGTATTAGAATTCTGTCTTTCCAAGAACCCACTTTTGATCACCTCTGTAGTCCCTCGTCAAGACTGCCTGTCCAGGAATGAAACATCAAACCTCCTTGCTTCAGAAGCACTCAATTTGTCTCAGCTGTTTGTCCTGCATATTCCTTCTGAGACTGGGTTTCAGGAGATCCAAGAACTCAGGCATAGCATAGCTGGTGAGCTGTTGGTTGTGGAGTGTGCTGCATTGTGATACACAAGGAGGAAATTGGTGAGCTTCTGATTCAGTGCCAGTGTAGTGTGTTCTGCTGACATTGCTCACAGTGCATTCTTTAGCCTCTGGACAAACATTTCCACCAGGCCATTTGAAGCTGGGGAATACAGTGCAGGAGTAATATAGAAACATAGAAAATAGGTGCAGGAGTAGGCCATTCGGCCCTTCGAGCCTGCACCGCCATTTATTATGATCATGGCTGATCATCCAACTCAGAACCCCGCCCCAGCCTTCCCTCCATACCCCCTGATCCCCGTAGCCACAAGGGCCATATCTAACTCCCTCTTAAATATAGCCAATGAACTGGCCTCAACTGTTTCCTGTGGCAGAGAATTCCACAGATTCACCACTCTCTGTGTGAAGAAGTTTTTCCTAATCTCAGTAGGAATGACTGAAATAGTTCTTCAACAAACTGTGGTCCATTGTCACTGACTAAGTGTTCTGGAACACCAGTCCTTGAGAAGAGGCATCTCGACACATCAAGTTTGTGAGACTGTAGTGGAGTCTATTTGGGACATTTCGGACCACTTTGTAGCTGCATCCACTACCAAGAAATTTGTGCCCATGAATAGTTCAGCAAAATCCATATGAATCCTCTACCAAGGCAGTGCCAAGGATGCTGCTGTTGGCATCCCAAGCAGTACATGGCAAGCTGTTCAAGATGTCTATCTACCCCAGACTATCAGACAAAGCTTAAAGGCAATGTTTTCATTTTGACTGCACCTCGATGACCGGCATGTAGCTCTTCCAACACTTTAACCTTCAGCGTGGGTGGTAGAACAACTCTCAATTCTCACATAAGGCAACCTCTGTTAAGAGTAAGTTAATCCTGGCGCTGGTACAAAAGGCGGAACTGGAATTTCTGCTGCACATTTCAGCCATTTTGATTTGTCATGTAGACTTGAGAGAGTGGTTGGTTTTTTCTCGGTTTCCTTTGGATCATCTTTGGATCATTTGGACTTGAGAAACTCAGTTACAGAGAAAGGTTGAATAGGTTAGGACTTTATTCCCTGGAGCGTAGAAGAATGAAGGGAGATTTGATAAGAGGTATATAAAACTATGATGGGTATAGATAGAGTGAATGCAAGCAGGCTTTTTCCACTGAGGCAAGGGGAGAAAAAAACCAGAGGACATAGGTTAAGGGTGAGGGGGGAAAAGTTTAAAGGGAACATTAGGGGGGGCTTCTTCACACAGAGAGTGGTGGGAGTATGGAATGAGCTGCCAGAAGAGGTGGTAAATGCGGGTTTTTTTAAACATTTAAGAATAAATTGGACAGATACATGGATGGGGAGGTGTATGGAGGGATATGGTCCGTGTGCAGGTCAGTGGGACTAGGCAGAAAATGATTCGGCACAGCCAAGAAGGGCCAAAAAGCCTGTTTCTGTGCTGTAGTTTCTATGGTTCTATGGTTCTATCTCTACCATAAAAGAAAGACTTCTGGTTTGCATTGGGCAGAATGCATCAAGAGGAGTGTCCTCTTTTGGCATTTCCTTTTCCAGGGGTAAATGGGACAATCCATCTGCATTTCCATGATTTGTCCGCTTGAACTCGATCTCCTAATTGTGTTGCCGAGGAAACAGAGCCCATCTTGGTATTTGTGCTGCTGCTGTTTGTGGAGCACCTTTCTGCGGACTGAAAATGGACACTGGTGATTGATCAGCAATGCGGTTAAGCTCTCTCTTATAGAGATACTGGTTGAAATGTTTTACACCCCTAAACAAACTCAAAGCCTTTCTCTCAATCTGTGCATATTTTTTCTCTGCAGTGATAAGGGAATGTGAGGCAAAGGCTGTGGGGCATTCACTTCCATCATTCATGCATGTGACATGACTGCAACTATTCTATATGGCAAAGCATTACAGGCAAGCATCACTGGAAGATGTGGATCATTATCTATGAATACAGTGCCTGACGACACCATTTTCCTTACCTTTTGGAAAACCACCTCAAACTGCTATGTCCATTGCCATTTCTTCCTTATCTGTAGTAATGAGTTCAAGAACTGGAGTGCAGTACCCAGGTTTGTCAGGTACCTGTCATAGTAGCTAACAAATCCTAAAAATGACTGCAACGGTAACATCCACCACTGCTTGAATTTTCTCAGCACACTTGTGTAATTTTTATGCATCAGTGATGTGACCACAGTAAGTGATGCTCGGTTTAAAGAATTCACACTTGTTATGTTATGCTCTGCTCTGAGGCCATAATCTTCTAATCTTATTAACACTATCTCGAGTTTTTGGAGATGTTCTTTGTTATCCTCACTGGGAACAATGATGTCATCCAGGTAACTCTGAGTGGCTGGGCAGCCTCGCAGCACCTGGTCCATAGCTTTCTGCCAGAGTGAAGGTGCAGGTGCTACTCCAAAAATAAGCCTATCATGTTGATAATGCCCTTTGTGAGTGTTTATGGTGAGAAGCACTTTGGACTCTTCTTCCATCTTCATCTGCAGATGGGCCTCAGCTAAGTCCACTTGGCTGAAGTGATTCCCCCCAGAAAGTTTTCAAAGATATCCTTTATCCTGGGTAGAGGGTATTGATCTACTTTCAGTGTTGGGTTGATGATGACCTTAAAATCATCACACATCTGACACACCCATTCTTTTTGGCAACTGGGACCACTGGCATTGCCCATGAACTTCACTCAACCTTGGAAAGAATTCCTTCAGCCTCCATGTGATTAGCACACTGGCTGCTTTATCATGGATGGTCGAACTTGGGCATGACATTTTCATTTAACACTATTTTACTCTTGATATGGTTGAGTTTTCCAATGCCTTCCTGGAACACTGCTGTGGCATCATCCTGAAACTTTCTTAATTTGCTTGCAGTTACAGGGGATGTGGCATGCTAAAGGTGGATGGATGTGCAGTCAAGTTGTTGCCTCAGCCAATCACGGTCCTACGATACTGGTCCTCCTGTTTTTACCACATACAAGCCCAATGTGCCTTGTTGGTTGTTGTATTTTACAATTACGAATGTCATTCCCACAAGAGTTATCTTTTCTTCAGTATTGGTTCTTAATTGGGTATCTGCTGGGCTCAGTTCAGTATCTTTGAAATGCTGATCAAACTCACTTTGTGAATATCTGAAACAGCCAAGTCAGTGTCCAATTCATTTTAATTGATTCGCCATTCACTTCTGGTCTAAGTCATATTGCTTATTTCCTGTTAGTTTCCATGTTGTACATCTCAAGGCTACTCAGTCCTGTGTCATTCTCATCATTCTCAGATATTTCATCAACAGCGTGCATATTAGTGCTCTTTTGAAAATGCAAATTGAATATTCGTCTTTTTCTCTTCCCTATGCAGTCCATTTGTTTTTGTCTGCCTGACATGCTCTTTGTATGTGTCCTAATTTGCTGCATTTTCTGTAAGTTTCACTTTTAAACCTATGTTGGTATATCATCCCTGCCACAATGATAATACAATCTGTGGGCAAGGATGGATTCTGTTTAGATGTTGCAGTTTTGTTTATGCTCGCTATCATTCCTGACTGTAACTCAATTGCACCTCTGGCTGCTGTTTCCATTGACACAGTGATTTCAACCGTTCTTTTAAATTTGAGTTGTGCTCATAGGAGCCCTTTTTGAGTGCTTTCTTGTAAGACTCCACAAACTAAACAATCTCTCAGAGAATCATTATATGTCAGCATGATGGCTTTGTGGCCAAATTTGCAGATGATAGAGAGACAAGTGGAGGGGCAGGTATTGTTGAAGAAGCAGGGGGTCTGCGGAAGGACTTAGACAGATTAAGGGAATGGGCAAAGAAGTGGCAAATGGAATATACTGTTGTTCAATGGTTACTTATTATGAAAGTATGTATGATGTATACAGTACAATCTGCTTTCTTGCAGGCAGCCACAAAACAATAAAACACAATAGAACCCATTTAAAAAAAAATCAACAAAACTGTCAAACACCCAATATGCATAAAAGCCAGCCCCAGCGATGGCTGCTATTGCTATACTTGTACTCTTGAGTTTGGTTCGCTGAGTCCACCAGGAGATGGCAAAAGTGGCAGATCATCTATGTGGATCAAAAGAACAACCTTAAAAGGAAAATTACAAGCTGCAGACTGCGGCAATCACAGTTAAGAAGAAGTATATCTACTGCAGTATCATGTTGTTTTGTGAACTGTTTGCAAGATGTCGCCATTGGTCGCTGGCACCATCTTGCTAATCTTACTAATACTGTATAGTTTTGAGAAGTGTATAGTTTCACACTTTGGTAGAAGGAATAAAGGGATAGACTATCTTCTAAATGTAAAAAAAAGTCAGAAATCAAAAAGAGACTTGTGCGTCCTGATGCAGGATTTCCTAAAGCTTAACTTGCAAATTCAGTAAGTGATAAGGAAGGCAAATGCAATGTTAGCATTCATTTTTAGAAGACTGGAATATTAAAGCAAGGATGTAATGCTGGGGCTTTGTAAGGCATTGGTCTGCTCAGACTTGGATGACTGCGAACAGTTTTGAACCCTTTATCTTAGAAAGGGTGTGCTGGCATTGAAGATGGTCTAGAGGAGGTTCAAGAAAATTATTCTGGGAACGAAAGGGTTAATGCACGAGAAGCATTTGGTGGCTCTGGGCCTATACTTGCTGGAGATGATTGAGAGGGGATGTCCTTGAAACCTATCAAAAGGCCTAGATATGGTGAGGATGTTTCTTCTAGAAGAGTCTAGGACCAGAGGACACGGCCTCAGAATAGTGATACGTCCCTTTGGAACGGAGATGAAGAGGAAGTTCTTTAGCCAGAGTGTGGAGAATCTGTGGAATTCATTGCCACAAACAGCTGTGGAGGCCAGGTCATTGGATATATTTAAAGTGGAGCTTGTTAAATTCTTGATTAGTAAGGATGTCAAAGGTTACGGGGAGAAGGCAGGGGAATGGGTTTGAGAGGGACAATAAATTAGCCATAATAGAATGGTGGAGCAGACTTAATGGGCTGAGTGGCCTAATTCTGCTCCTATGTCTTATGGTCTTATTGTTTTATATTGGCATTGTCTTTAAATGACACAATCAATTTGATTTATTTAACCACATTTTATTGTGTAACTGATTGTAGTTTGCCAAAACACAATGGACACTCTAAATACCACTGGACAAGAAAATGCTTAATTCTTTTTCAAGCGCATGTTCTTTGAGGTATACTGTTACCACATCCTCTTCAACTGATGCTGATGGAACAGGGTGACGTGTTGTTTCCATCCCTGGAATCAGCGAGAAGGAGCTGCCTATTGAATGGTGTAATTTCACTGGACGGCAAATGTTTTTGGAAGTGGTGCTTCTTCAGAAATTTTTTGTAGTTATGATAAACTGCTTGAAGCTTAACACATATAATTTCATACTACTTGTATCACATAGGAATTTGGAGGAACAAGAAATTAAATTTTATTGGATATAATGCATTTTATTTCATAATAGTGCTGATGCTTTGCAGTTGTTCAACGAAGCTAAAAGTGTTTAGTTGATGATTTTAATTTTAACTCAGTGTCTGAGGTTTCTTTCTTAAGTGTCCAATAATAATACTGTTTCTCCATGGCCACAATGTTCTTTCACCATGTTCATCACTGACACTGCCAAGATTTGCAGGGAGGAAGTCTAAATGGGAATGCAGAAAATGAATCTTTAGTGACATGTTGGACTTCATTGTTTTGTATGCTTGAAGCATGTTGTCAACCAGCTGCTCGTAGTTTGGTGCTCTGTAGCTGCCAAGAAAATTTTCAACAACATCCTTGAGTGCCTTCCATGCAATTTTCTCCAGTCTCACTAGAAGATCTTTGAATTGCCTGTCATTGACCTGTTTGATTTGTGGACCAACAAAAATGCCTTCCTTAAAATTGGCATCAGTATTTCTGGGAAATAACTATCTCAAATATCGAGATTCTTTACAGAAATTTCATCCTTGCAGTCTTGAGCCCAGTAATGCTGCTTTTGCCTTTGACAAACCCAGGTTTCTGACCG